>NC_062546.1:51255212-52455212 GCF_016906955.1 Phacochoerus africanus
AGAAAGCCCTACAAAGAGGCAGGACCAGATTCCAGCCTCTAGAAGTGAAAGATGATGCATAGCCTGGAAGTGAGAAGAGGGGGGTTGCAGACAGCGCCTCCCCTCAGGCTCCCCTGGGCAACACTGCTTGGTGCAAACGGTGACCACCCCCGGTGGTCCTCTGGCTCTCATGGTCACCCCATGGCTGGTGTGGGCTGACCCCTCCTGGGGGGGTCACTCTGTCCTCCTCATCACAACCCCTGGTGATGTGTCAAGGGGGTCATCACCCCAGGTCTCCTGAAAGAAGGGGGTCGTCACAGCAGCACCTCCTGCCCCAGCAAGGCCCTGAAGGAACAACCTCTGGAAATATCCTGAATCTAAGGCACTGTACCCACATAAGCCCATCCGCATATTTTGCTGGTGTGTTTGAGGCGAGAGGGTTAAGGAGGAACCTTCTAGTTTCAGTCAAGGTGAAATAAGCAGCCTGACACTGCTTATTTGGTCCTCCTCTTCCTCCACTGCTGACAAGGAGCAGCACACAAACAAGGGTTGCCTTGCTTCTAGAAAGTGGTTACTATGTAACAGGACCAGAGAAACTGGCTTGTACAGAATTACTACCGCATGGGGCTAGATCAGCAGAGCCGCCTTGCGTATAGAAATAGAACCAAGAGTGTAGGAAAATGACAGAGCATGTCCAACGTTATTATGTAAATGCAAGATGTAGTATTAATTTCACAAAAGTAACGAAAAAAACCTACCTAGAGCTGATTGAAAACGCAATTTTGCTGTCAGGTCTCGGCCTCCAGGTCCCACACGCACCTGCCTAAAGCCCCCAGCTATTCCTCAGCCTCCATTCCTCAGCCTCTGATCCCTCCACTCCTGCCTCTTGTAGCCAAGTATCCTTGCTGATGGGTCCACTGATCACCAAAGGATCAGCTAAAAGTACTTCAAGATACTATTCCTTGGCAATTCTGCCGTGGCTCAGTGGTAACAAACTCAACTCACATCCATGAGGATGTGGGTTCAATTCCTGGCCTTGCTCAGCGGGTTAAGGATCCAGCATTGCCATGAGCAGTGGTGGAGGCCAGCAGCTGCAGCTTCGATTCAACCCCTAGCCTGGGGCCTTCCATTTGCTGTAAGTGTGGCCCTGAAGAGACAAAAAAAAAAAAAAAAAAAAAAGAAAGAAAGAAAGAAAAAAAAAAAGACACTATTCCTATAAAGGAATTGACTTGAAAAAGAACTTGCCTGATTTCTACACAAGATAGCACAGAGTATTTAATCCAAGACTAGTTTTCAGTTTAATACTTTTTAATATTCCACCAATATTCCTCTGCATCCCTCTTAAGACATTTCCTGGAGACAGCGGCCTTCCCCTTTAGGACTCCTCAAACTGCATCTTCCTGCTTCTCATTTGTCACGAGGCAGGTTCAATTAACATCAGAACCATTCTGCAGGTAAGGTCACAGAGGCATAGGTTAGTTACTGGCTCGGGTCACCTGGCCACTGGGTTTCCAGCTCAGGCAGCATGGCTCCACCTCTGTCTCTCCATCACTGGGTGCCACCGCTTCTCCTTAACAGAGGCATGGGCATCATACAGGGAATGCACGGAGCCTGGTCAGGGAGCAGTGCTGGAGCATAAAGGACCCTGAGCAGAAGGAACCAGCCAAGCTGGCACACTGACCTCAGTCTTCCAGCTTCTAGAACTGAGACATAATCGTGTGTTGTTTAAGCCACTGGGGTCAATGGTATTTTGTATCTGCAATCTGTGCTAACACAGGCCTCCTGTCACGACAGGGAATTTGCTCTGTGGCCTATGGGCGCCATTAGCCAGCTGGCTACCTTTTTAAACAAGAGAGTCACATCATCTGAATTCAGCAAAGGGCAGTGTTGAGAGGGAGCAGAGAGGGCTGACCAGCATCGGGGGAGACAGCACCTCTGCACTGTCGGAACAAGGGGTGCAGAAGCGGAAGCACTAAATGTGGGATAGGGCAGGTTAGAGAACCGTTTGTTGAGTATTATTTCCAGGACTTGGAGGCCAGTGGACATGGGATGCTGAATGTCCACGGAGGACGAGGATGGAGAATGAGGATGGAGCTACCGCTGGGAATGCTGAGAAAAAGAAGAGGCACAGGACCGGATTCAGCGGAAAGAGGCATATGGTTCTGGACATGCCCATGTGGCCCTGCTACAGGAATGATGGGGGTGGGGAGAGGGGTGCCAGCAGCCTCCAAACCTGTGTCAGCTCCTGCGCAAGCTGACCTCACACACTTGTCCTGACTCCCCAGAGCCCCTCCCCCTGCCTCTCCTGCATCCTCCCAGCACAGCTCAGAGGCTGAGGGTGCAGGTTCTGGGGGGTCTCAGCCCTGCTGTTACCTGGCCTCTCAGCCTCTGCTTCCCGAGCACGGGGGTAACAAGGACCCATTTCACAGAGGCCCTGCCATTGGTGCAGCATCAACATGAATGAAACCTGATCAGAGAGCTGAGCCAGGTGCTGGTATCTTCGCTGACCAGAAAATCTGGCCTGGAAGAAACAGCTGATGTTCATACAAAGTAACGAGGCTGGTATAAAAGCACAGATAGAACCAGAACCTGCCTCTACTCTGCACTCCCCAGATGTGAAATCAAAGCAGCTCTCTCACAGAGTTCCCGTTGTGCCTTGGCAGCAATGAACTAGACTAGCATCCATGAAAATGTGGGTTTGATCCCTGGCCTCGCTCATTGGGTTAAGGACCCAGTATTGCTGTGAGCTGTGCTGTAGGTCACAGACGTGGCTTGGGTCCCACATTACTATAGCTGTGGTATAGACTGGCAGCTGCAGCTGTGATTCGACCTCTAGCCCGGGAACTTCCACATGCCACAGGTGCAGCCCTAAAATAGCTCTCTCACATCCTTTTTTCCTGGTTTTTTGTTTTTGGTTTTTTTGTCTTTTTGCCTCTTCTGGGGCCACTTCCACGGCACGTGGAGATTCCCAGGCTATGGGTCTAATCGGAGCTGTAGCCGCCTGCCTATGCCAGAGCCACAGCAATGTGGGATCCGAGCTGCGTCTGCGACCTATACCACAGCTCACGGCAACGCCAGATTCTCTCACATCCTTATCACCCTCAGGCTCAGTTTATTTTTAAAAAGAAAAGAGGAGTTCCCTGGTGGCTCGTCAGTTGGGAACCCAGCATTGTCATTGAGGTGGCTCAGGTCACTGCTGTAACCAAAACAAAGAAAAAGAAAAAAGAAGAAAACCAGAGTACATCTGAAAATTTAACCCCAAACTGCATGTAACAGAGCAGCAGGGACCCCAACCAGGTTACTGGGGATTTTACTGCATGTGAAAGGCTCAGCTTGGTGTCCAGGCAGCAGGCACAGGGGTCTTGACATCTTGACATGCTAGAGATTTCCTGACATCCTGACATGCTAGAGATATTTCTGGGCTTCAAAAAAAAATTTTTTTTGAACAATAATAAAAGTTGCTGCCCCCAAAAGCTTCAAAATGTCTGTGGCTTCAAGAGCCCCCTCCTGTGGCTGTTTATCACCAACCTGAGACAGAACAGTTTTCAGTTCAAAGCTGCCCAGGATGGGCATAAACTGCCTCTTCCTGAAAGATAAACTGGAATATTACCCTTTTGATCACGCACATGAGTCTGCAACAACTGCTCAAATTACTACAACTGCAAGAGCTCATCTCCAAGAAGCAAAAGAGACAGTTTCACCCCATGCTGCAGTGCCCTGGCGGGCAGCAGGGCCTGTGGCCAAGGGGTAGCAGCGCTGCCCCCACGCCCCACCCCAGCCCTCCCCTACTGTGAGGTGTGCACGGGAACTCAGAAAATAACTCCCGAAGTTCAGCTGCGATGTTAGAAATTGCATGAGTCTTATCCACTCAGTCATCAAATACGTACTGAACGCGTCTGTGTGGACCAAGACAGAGACAGAGGAGGTATCAGCCAAGGTCCCTGTCCGCACAAAGGTGCCAGGCAGTGGGAGCGCCCTAATGGAGAAGGGCCCTGTGGGGCTCCTGGGCACTAAGGAGGCTTTCTGTGTCCCCCATTGCTTTTTAGGAAATAGGCCTCATTCAGCCTCCTTGACCTTCCCCGAGTTCAAACAGTTGCTAATCAGAGAAGGGGCTGCAGAGACAAGGGAGGAGCAGTCAAGAGACAACAGTGCACCGAGTTCCCTTTGTGGCTCAGCAGCTTATGAACCTGACTAGTATCCATGAGGACAAGGGTTCAATCCCTGGCCTTGCTCAGTGGGTTAAGGGTCTGGGATGCCATGAGCTGTGGTGTAGATCGCAGATGTGGCTCAAACCCTGCACTGCTGTGGCCACAGCTCCAATTTGACTCCTAGCCCAGAAACTTCCATATGCCATGGGAGTGGCCCTTGGGGCAGGGTTCTGGTCCCTCCTCAAGGAATATACATAATATCTCTGGGCCTTTCTGCAGAACTAAACCCCCGGCAAATGGAAGAACTACTTGGTGAAGGCTTCTTCATTCCGGAAGAAGGAGGACCACCTGAACCAGCCTGGGGCCACTAAACACCAGCTCTAAAAGACAATGTGAGCTTACCTCTCCTCTGATCCTTATCTGCAGCCCTATTTTCCCACTCCCCAAAGTATAAAACCGCCTCCTAATCCCTTCCAAAGGGGGACACAGTCTTTAAGGCATTAGCTCCCTGTGGCCACCTTTGCCTGGCAAAGTGTACAGCTATCTTTTTCTCCTTCACCCCAAACTCTGTCCCCATGTTTCTATTTGGCAATGGTGGACAGAGGCTGCATTTCAGCAACAAAAAGAAAATTCCATGAGTCCATAATGACAACCAAAAGAAAAAAAAAATAAGTTTAACTTACTACCATTGAGGAGACTATTTTACCACCTTTCTCTGTAAATTGGCCAAGGCAAAGAAATAAGCATTTACCTGCTTTTTCAGGAGGAACTCAGCCCCCCACCACCACCACTGATGAGAGAGAGCCCCTCTTTACAGAATAATAAAGCTAACGCTATCTGAATTTTTTTATTCACCATTTTATTGACAATGTCTACTTTTTCCTAGATTTTTTTCTTTCAGATGCTGTTCCACTGTAGGTTATTAAAAATGTTCAGTAGAGTTCCCTGAGCTCTCCAGCAGGTCCTTGTTGTTTATCAATGTTATATACAATAGTGTATATTGGTTAATTCCAAACTCCTACTTTATCCCTCCCCCTCCCCCCAGATATTTTTTCTGGTCCAAGTGTGTCTTCGGGTGTTTAAGCCTCTTTCATGCATTTGGGGCAAGGCGAGAACCCCATGGCCCTGTCATAGTCCTTATTTACTTTCTTAAAATTAGCTCCTACGTGGAAAGATGAGCCGATTTCTTTTTCTTGAAACCAAGCTAATGGGTCTCAAGATTGACACAGAGGCAATTATCCTGCAGAAAGTGAGTCTAGGGAGGGCTCCACTGCTAATGAACGTTGCTTTATTCCTGTTAAAAGCCTATAATGGGGAATTCCCGTTGTGGCTTAGCAGTAAGGAACCTGATGAGTTTCTATGAGGAGGCGGGTTCCATCCCTGGCCTCGCTCAGAGGGTTACGGATCCGGCGTTGCCGTGAGCTGTGGTGTAGGTCGAAGATGCGGCTCGGATCTGGTGTTGCTTGGGCTGTTGGTGTAGGTCAGCAGCTACAGCTCTGATTCAAGCCCTAGCCTGGGAACTTCCATATGCCTCGAGTTCGGCCCTAAAAAGTGGGGGGGGGGGGGAAGCCTATACTGAGATGAGATTTTGAGGCACTTCCTTAGCTACAGAGGCCAACCAGGTCGCTTGCCTGTGTTTGGCAGGTGTTTATGTCTTGAGTTTCCAGCTTGCTGACAGGACCGACATAAGCAAACACATAACAAAATGAAGGGTAGCTCTGTCAAACGTTGCACCACCTCAGCTTCAGAACCAGACATGAGACACTGAGAAGAACAAAAGGCTACCATCCCATCCCCACTGCAGCTCTTGTCACCAGCATGCCAGCTCTGAGAAGGACCAGGCATCTAGAAATGAAGCAAAGGGCAAATCCACCACACTTTCAGGCCTCAGTGTTGCATAGGATTTACTGTTTCCTTCTGCCTTTATCTCCAGCAATTTAGAAAAGCAAGCCAGCCACTTCAGCATGGAAACTTCGTGTTCTTTGTCCCATTTATTTGCCAGGTCAAGGTCTCCCCCTCCAGGGCACAGGATCCCAGCAGCAAAGTTGATGAAAAAGTAATGGCCAATTTTCTGTAAACAAATGTGAAAAATGCTCTGCAGAGGACACACTAAAACACTACGATGGGTGGGATTGTTCCTGCTTTTATCGTCGTTATGACTGGCATGGAGAACGTGAAGAAATTTCAAGGGAATAATGCTTGAGGACATCAAATTAGGAGGTGATAATCAGGAAAAATAAAATCTCCTTTAACACGGGAAGTTCAAGGCCAAGTCTGTTCTCAGATCCCTGGCGCCCGCCTCTCCAGCCCAGCCCAGTCTTCTCTCCTCCTGCCCTCCCCCAACACTGCCCATCCCTCACCTGGCACCAGGTATGTTCTGAGAAGGCCTTTCTTCCCTCCAAACAGACGGGTAGGCAGCTGGAGAGCCTGCTCAGTGTGTGGCCTGGCTCAAAGGATGAGCCTAGACTCTCAGGATCCTCTCTCAGGAAGCCGCAGTCAGCGGCCCAGGCAGAAGCTGCCAGCTGGGAGCCTGGTCCCCGATGTGTGGCTGAGTCACCGGAAGCCCAGGGCCCCAGGCCCACAACCTGAGCACCTCCTCAGCCCAGATGGGTGAGGTCAGAGGCCACTCCTCTCTGCAGCCTGGAGGGACCGCTGTCAGGTCCCATAAAGCTGCCCCCTGTCTAATCCTACTGATAAGAGATGGAGTAGGATCCTTATACAGGTGGTCTGCATAAGTCCCAATGGGGACCACAGATAGAAAGGGAAACCTAGGAGACTCTGGGAGATCATTGTAAGTTAAAAATTGCTCAAGAAAGCCATCAGAATGAAGCAGGCTTGCTTGGCTAGTGGAGGTGGGAGATATGCCTCAGGTCATGTGGGTGGGGGAGATGGGGTGAGGGCTGCACTCAGGTTTAGACCAAGGGCAGGAGTTTAAGGATCACCCTTCTGCGGATTTGAATAAACACCATGACAGTCCTCGTTTGACCTTACAGGGTCAAATAGTCACTTACCAGATACTAAGGAGGAGCTACTCTAAGAAAGAGGAAGAGGAGGTCTTTTCCCCACCCTCTCCCCACCCCCTCCCCTCCTCATAGCCCCCCCCCCACCCCCACTCCCCTTGGATTATAAAAATGTAGCCCACCTAATCCTTGGGGCAGAGTCTACTTGCCTGCCTGCGTGCATCTCTCACAAGCTCCTTTTCTTAATAAATCTATTTCTGGCCTATCACTTTGTCCGTGGCTGAATTCCTTCTGCCCTAAGGCACAAAGAATCTGAACCTCAGTAAGTCCAGACACTGGGTGAGTGATGTGATTCTAATTTAAACACCATGGGTTCAAGTCCCAACCTGGGTTCTGGCTGGGTTCAGGTCCAAAGTGTTGTCAGTTTCACTACCTCCCAGCCCTGCCTCTGAAATCCCCCCGGGTCTTGAGAAAGGCACACGGGGCTAGGAGGTTAGAGTCTGGGTCCCCCCAGAAACGGGCACCCCCTTAACTAGGGGGGTAGGAGAGCCATTATTTAAGGACCCTTAACTTCGAGCTTATAGGTACATTTTAAATTAATACAGATAAACTTTAAACATGCTTATTTGACTGATAAAGATATTACTTTAATTAGGAGTCATAACCCAATGGCATGCAATCAAGAACTAATATAAAGCACTCCTGAAAATATCCTGTAATTTAATGGGGGAAAACTATGTACTGCACAAATTTTAATCTATATACTATTTTTCTGAATTTTATCTTGAGTAAAGTAAAATACATTCAGATTAAAAAAAAAACTTGACTTGTTCTTCTATTTTTTTATCAAAGTATAGTTGATTTATAATGTTGTGCCAATTTCTGTCGTACAGTAAAGTGACCTAGTCATACACATATACGATTATTTTTTTATATTCTTTTCTATCATGGTCTATCCCATGAGACTGGACATAGTTCCCTGTGCTAAACATAGGACCTCATTGTCCATCCATTCCAAAAGTAATAGTTTTCGGGGTTAGAAGATGCAAACTACTGCATTTGGAGTGGATAAGCAATGATGTTGCTGTATAGCACAGGGAACTCATTAGAACTTGTGATGGAACATGATGGAGGATAATGTGAGAAAAAGAATATATATATATATAACTGGGTTACTTCACTGTACAGCAGAAATTGACCACATTGTAAATCTATTACAACAAAAATTTTTTAAAGAAGCAAAATTATACTTTTTATATACAAACTCCAAACTCCCAGTCCATCCCACTTCCTCACCCCTCCCCACTGGCATCACAAGTCTCTTCTCTATGTCTGTGAGTCTGTTTCTGTTTTGTAAACAGGTTCATTTGCGCCGTATTTTAGGTTCCACATAAGTGATATCATATGGCATTTGTCTTCCTCTTTCTGACTTACTTCACTTTGTATGAGACTCTCTAGTTGCATCTGTGTCAGCTGCGTAGTACTTCATTGTATATATGTACCATATCTCCTTAACCCATTCATTTAGGTTGTTTCCACTGGACTTATTCTTTTCAAGACTAAAATTACCAAAGCCCCGGTCACTCCGAGACTGGACCAAATGCTAACAGTCTTTAGTCAACAAGCAGTTAAAAAGCATGTACTGAATATAATGAATAGTGAATCGAGTGTCAAGTCTAGTTCAAGGTACCAGCCATCTACATCATATAGCTCTGTATCCTCTGTACTTAGATGTGTTAGGGTGGATATAGAAGTATAGACAAAGCACAAATGTAAAGATACATCTCAAGACACAAAAATGAGTGAAGACAGCATTCCTGAAGGAGGCAGACACACGGACAGATGAGAGCTCACTGCTAGGGACGCAAAGGTAAGAAGGGCCTGACCCAGAGAGGAGCATTCAATGGTGCCCAGATGGTTCAGAAAGGCCTTCTTCTGCAGGAGGTGACACCTGAGCCAGGTCTTGAAGGGGCAACTTAGCAAGGCAGAGAAAGGACGAAAGGGAATTTGTGGCAAAATAACCGAATGGCAGGGCCTGGAGGCAGGAAGCCAAGTGGTGCATTGGGACAGTGCTGCCATCAGGGTGGAGCTCTGGGGTCAGGCTGTGCAGAACGTGGGACATCGAGTTTGGGGAGGAGATGATGAATTTGGCCTTGGACGTGTTAAGTGCCTGGGAAACATCCAGGTGGAGGTGGGGGGTAAGAGAAAGTTTGGCACATAGACAGCGCAGCGCTAAGGCCAGCGTACAAACATTCATCAGGCCGAGAGGCTGAAGGACAACATGGCGAGAGCACAGAGCAGGGAGAAACCTGATACCTACACCCGTGCGGGAACCCCAGCCCCGCATAGCCAGGAAGAGGAGCCGACCCTGCAAAGGTGCTGGGAGGGACTTCCAAGGGGTCCAAGCTTCCAGGTCTATTATGATCTGGAGACCAAGACTCTGGGTGGCTGGGTGCTTGGCTTCCCATGCGGTCCAGGCATGGGTGGGAAGTCTGTCTGCTCTGAGTTCAACACCCCGCTGCCCATTTTTGCCACATACCCAAACCACGTCCTGCAAACTAACCCCGTGACAAAGCTGATGCTGTGGTCCCCATCTGCCTAAACACAGCTTCTCTGCTTGTTCAGAACTGAGAAAAAGAAAAAAGGAAGCAACTCCGGATATTCAGAAGCTGGCCTGACCCTCCCAGCAAGGCCATGTCCTCTCCTACTAGACAGACAGCATCTCCAGGAATACCAGCCTCCCACAAGGTCACTCTGAGACGGAGGTAAAAAGAACAAAAAGAGGCCACTTGCATGTCTAAGCACAGACAGAAGAAAAGTCACAGTGATGCCCACACCCCCTTTCTTGGCCAAAACAAGGGACTTCTTTCCCAGTTACACCTATCCTCATTTGAGCCACACCCATAGTTGAGGCACCTAATCAGAGAAGCACCCCCACGATCTGAGAGCATCAATTAGGAGCAAATTTCCACTTCCTCACACCCTTCTGCAGGTCATCCAATGAAAACCCAAATCCATATACTAGGTTCTAACACCCTCTTAACTGAGACCCCCGGGTCCTCCAGGGCATGTCTACTGTAATGAGCAACAGACCCAGAACGACACAGTACTACCTTCCTGACTGTCTGTGGCTGGAGACAAACAATGAGACCCAGGTACAGAAGGTGAACACACTGAGCCCTGGGGTCCCATGAACACCCACGCAGGATAGCAGTTAACTCTCAGGCAGGAGCAGGTACATGTGACCAAGGAAGGGTGGGGAGCCAGGGAAGCCCCACAAGGAACCAGTTGGTAATGTCTTAAGATTCTGTTTCTTAAACTAGGTGGTGAGTACATGGGGTTGTCATAGTCTTAATAAAATATTCCCGCCTGAAATCTTTAACAATATACTTTCAAGAAGTAGGTTGCAAAATAAAGACGTCAGATGCTGCTGAGATGTCAAGCTAAGAATTGAAAAAAGGGAGTTCCCCATTGTGGCTCAGCAGTGACAAGCCCAACTAGTATCCATGAGGATGAAGATTCGATCCCCGGCCTCACTCAGTAGGTTAAAGGATTCCAAGTTGCTATGAGCTGTGGTGTAGGCTCCAATTTGACCCCTACCCCCAAGAATTTCCATATGCCATATGTACAACCCTAAAAAGACAAAAAAAAAAAAAAACCACAAACAAAAAAAAGAACTGAAAAAAGGATGTCACAGTAACTCAGCTCTTTGAGTGGCTTGATGGGTATGAATGGTGGGTTAGAGTGGATTACAGAGTGGAGAGGAGATTGAGACACTGAACATAGAAAATGTTTGCAAGTTGAGCTGCAAGGAAGAGAGAACCGGAAAGATGTGTGACAGAGGAAGCCCGTGATGTCACGTTAGAGATGAGACCGATGGACCTCCACTTAAGATGGGCAGCAAGGGGGGCAAGTCGAGAAGACCCTGCCTCCTGCCACTTCAGCTTGAGATCTGGCCTCTGATCAACTTTTAATTGATCATCATTGCAACTCCCCCTTCCCCATTACTGACACCTAAGTATCACAAAATAGGAGGGGATGAAAAGATTGTATCTATAAAACATCACAGTATCTGCAACTCATGACATAGCTAGGAAATAGACTTTGTCTATAGTTCAGTCTCTACATTTATAAATGATAAGTTATAACGTGATACATAAAGTTTATGGTAATTCAGACGCTAAACTCTTGCTTCCAAAAAATCATGGAACCAAAAGTGGAAAAAGGCGATGCAAGGCCTTACGTCTCATCTCGCAGATACTCTGAAGAGAAAGGGCTTGGTGACCAAAAAAGCCACCCTGAGGCTGAGCCACAGGAGTCCTGCTCCACACAAGCCTTTCATCGCACTCACCTCCCTGGAGTTGCCTCCTTCACAGCTGGACCGAGGCTGCAGGCCTCGCCCGGCCCCCTCCCCACAGCAGCTGGTTCACGACGGAGGTCAGTCGAGCTCAAGGTCAAAGCTGGAACTTGGGCTGCACTCTGAGGTCTAAGCACCCCAGTCGGTGGTAACTTGGCAAAGCTGCCATTCCCAGTCAATGAGAACATGACGATGATAAATTTAAAAAACCTCTGACTAATTCCAGGGAACTCCTCACAGACAAGATTATTTCCCTAATCCTTACAACAGGATACTAAGGAATCAGGTATCTATCATCCTTATTTGAGAGATGGAAAAACTCCAATCCCCAAAGCATGGGCTTTCCAGATGAATGTAAAATAATTAATGAGTCGGCCTGCCAGAACATTCATCATATCTACACACAATGAAGAGAAAGACTACTGTTTCATGTGATGGGGGAAAGACTTTTTTAGAGATCCTTTTCTTCGGAATATGCAAGCTAACTGAGCGAAAGAAAATTAGATAATGTGGAAAACAAAGCTTAAAGAGAACTTCCTAAAAACACCAAAATGAGAAAATGTTTTAAAAACAATGAGGGGAGGAAAGAGAATCTTAAGGATAAATCAAAATACAGCCTCCCCCAGTTTTCTGGCCCGCACACACCTGAACAGCTCACCTCTCAGTAAGCAGCCAAAGGCAAAACTGTATCTTAGGAAGAAAAGAACTTTCTCCCCTGCAACTGAACTCGGTCTGTTCTCAGGGCCCCATCAGCCAGAAGCAGACCCCGGACCCTCTCCTGCTCTGCTGAGCCCACCACTGCCCAGGTGCCCTGAACACCTGGGCTCAATGTGGGCATCACTGTCCAGTCCCGGGCTGCACCGCCTCCAGCAGGTACTGCCCTGCCCCCACCGTTCCCTGCCGATTCTGCCTTTCCAGAGGCAAGGCTCCTAGAGGGAAAAGGAGAGCCGGCCTAAAGGAACTTCTCATGTTCCTGCTGCTGCCTGAGTTTTCTTTTCCATGCTCAAGAAAACAGCCCCAGTGGCAGGCACATCCCACATCCATGATGGCTTCCTAGAAATTCTATGTTCAGGCTGTCAGTTTGGGCTTATAGAAAAGCACGGACCCTTTTTGGTGGTTGGGTAGTCTCCTTCTTTCTCCCTCTCCACAAAGCCTGGCTTTTGGAAATATAAAATTCATGCATTCAGGAGTTCCCGTCATGGCGCAGTGGTTAACGAATCCGACTAGGAACCATGAGGTTTTGGGTTCGATCCCTGCCCTTGCTCAGTGGGTTGACGATCCGGGGTTGCCGTGAGCTGTGGTGTAGGTTGCAGATGCGGCTCAGATCCCACGTTGCTGTGGCTCTGGCGTAGGCCGGTGGCTACAGCTCCGATTAGACCCCTAGCCTGGGAACCTCCATATGCCGCGGGAGCGGCCCAAGAAATAGCAAAAAAAAAAAAAAAAAAAAAGACAAAAAATAAAAATTTTAAAAAAAATGCATGCTTTCAGATTACTGTCTCACTCTAAGCCTTAAGATAAATTTTGGTTTTGCTCCTGGAAGCCCAGGCACAGTAGCCCACGCCCTTCTCTGGAGACAATCAAGATCCCAGCTTCCCGTTGTGGCGCAGTGGTTAACGAACCCGAACCCGACTAGGAACCATAAGGTTGCAGGTTTGATCCCTGGCCTTGTTCAGTGGGTTAAGGATCTGGCATTTCCGTGAGCTGTGGTTTTGGTTGCAGATTTGGCTCGGATCCTGCATTGCTGTGGCTCTGGCGTAGGCTGGAGGCTACAGCTCCGATTAGACCCCTAGAGCCTGGCAATCTCCATATGCTGCGGGAGTGGCCCTAGAAAAGGCAAAAAACAACAACAACAACAAAAAAGATCCCAGCTTCAATGGATGGAAGCTGCAGGGCAGCAAGGAACACTCAGGGCTCTCAGGCATAAGAATGCATTTGTTTAGATTCCCAAAACGTCACCCGTATTACAAAAGCCTTTTGTTTATGGCCTCTCTTTTCCAGGCCCTTAAACATCTCTCTCTTCTATGTTCTGATCATACAAAGAGCTTCCTAACCGGTCTTCCCACTCCCCATCCTCCTCTACAGCTGCCATGAGGAGTTTCACTAAACTCTCAGCTTCAATTATGATTTCAAAAATAAACAACTGGAGACAGGCCTCACGCTGACCAAAGCCCCTCTAATGTGGACCCCTCCCAGCCCCCAGCTTTGCCTCCCACCGCAGTCCCACGACAGGCATGCTCAAAGGACCAGTGGTGAGTTTTAGCCCCATGGATGCCAAGATCACAGTCCTTGGCAGAGAAGGCGCAGAATGTGAGCACTGGCTAATATGCCCCGATCTGGAGCCAACCCCCTCCCAGGGCGATGCTGGTACACACCCCCCACCACTGGACCACAGCTGGGCTGGGAAACAAGCTGCTTTGTCAATATGCTCAAGTCCTTTCCTACGGCTCTACCTTTGTTCATGGTGTAACCTTGGTCTAAAATGGTCTTTTTTTTAATTCCCTACTTCTCATTTACTCTTTTCCAAGTCTTCCTCCTTCTTCAAGATTTAGCTTAAATACTCAACAGCTCATGAAAAAGTTTTCTTTACTGCTCCACAGTCTCCCCTGTTTGGCCTTTAAACAGCTTGATTTCATCTTTCTCATGGCTCATATTTCTGTCTCAAATCACATATTACTTTTCCTTTCTCTTTCCTTTTTTTTTTGTAATAGCTTCACCTGAGGCACATGTAAGTTTCCAGGCCAGGGCTCAAATTGGAGCTGCAGCTGCAGCCTATGCCATGCTTGTGGTAACACCAGATCCCTAACCCACTAAGCAAGGCCAGGGACTGGATCCACATCCTCAAGGAGACTATGTCAGGTTCTTAACCCACTGAGCTACGGAGGGAACTCCTCAAAGCACATATTTCTATGCACTTTATGTTCTAATGGATTCTATGCTCCTTGAGGACAAAGACTAAGCCTTTGTACACAAACAGTGCTGAGGGACAGAGTAACTTTCAATCTGTTGAGTATCTACGATATATTTAGCAGGCTCCTCACTGTGGGAGTACAGAAGAGATTTTTAAAGATCTTTTTCCTCAAGGAATATGCAATCTAATTGAGGAGAAAAAAAGCTAGATATATGAAAAAGTTTCAACAGAACTTCTTCAAATGGCCAAAATGATAAGATGTTCAAAAACATGAGGGGAGGGGGTTTCTCCTTGTGGTTCAGCAGGTTGAGAATCCACATAGTATCCATGAGGATGCAGGTTTGATCCCTGGCCTCACTCAGTGGGTTAAGGATCCAGTGTTGCCATGAGCTGTGGTATAGGTCGCAGATGAGGCTCAGATCTGGTGTTGCTGTGGCTGTGGCTGTGGCTGTGGCTGTGGTGTAGGCCAGCAGCTATGGCTCTGATTTGCCCCCCAGCTTGGGAACTTCCACATGTGGTGGGTGTGGCCCTAAAAAGACCAAAAATGAACCAAAAAAAAAAAAAAGCATGACAGGAGGAAAAAGAAAATCTTCAGTATTAGATCAAAATATCTAGTATTAGCTCATCCCAAAATATTCTGGCCAGTCACCCCCGTCCCCCGGCCTCCCTCCCCTACCAAATCAATGGCATTTGGTCTTCTTTGCTAAAGATCTAAATTAAAGTTAAATATAATAAGAAAACATACCCTATTCGGCGATGTGTGAAAATCAGAATAAAGTTTGAAATAAACCACACTTGATATTACCAAGCTCATAGTTGGGTGTGAAATTCAGCTGCATGAGAGCAGTTATATAACAAAGAAGCAAACCGCAGGGAAATCAAACTTGGATCCCTTGAGTTACTGCAGATGGAGGCCTGTGAGCAGGAAAACACATGGATCCCAAGCCTGCAGAGGCCGCTAAGCCGTGGGCCGGGGAAGATTAAATGAAATCCACCAAGAATGATTTCTTGGCAGAACCACAGGCAGAAGAAACAGAAAATTGAATCAGAAATGGAAAAGCCCCAAGTGACCTAAACTCTTCTCCCATGGACCTATAATGCCCAGGGCATGACAGTTAAAAGAGGCATAAAAAATGCCTGGAAGAAATCAAGTAATAGAATAGGCAGTTTATTAGGACGAATTGTGCATGTGGCAGTATTTTCCTCTTCAAGTCAAGTGGGGAGTTTGCAACCCAAACAGTTAAGGTGATTATAACAATATATTTTGGGTATCTCCCCTTCAGAATATTTCCTTTCAGAAGAAGGATCCAGTCACAGAAATCTGCCAAAATATGTATGGGGACTGACAGGGCCAAAAGATGCTGCTGGATTAAAGCAGGTGAGTGTTCTGAGTTACCGAGAGGACCAGAGGTGTGTTTACAAAGGAGAAGAGCAAGGGCTCAAAACCATTCCTGGCAAAGGCAAGGATATGTAAAGAGAGGTTTCTAGTACATTAAAAAACGTTAAATCTATTCCCAAATTACAAGCCCTGAGCCCGTTTTCCACAGGTCAACAGGGTCATACAACAGATAAAGAAGGAAAAACTTTTTTTTTTCGTCTTTTTGCCTTTTCTGGGGCCACTTCCGTGGCATATGGAGGTTCCCAGGCTAGGTTGCCACCAGCCTACACCAGAGCTATAGCAACAGGGGATCCGAGCCGAGTCTGCAACCTACGCCACAGCTCACGGCAACACCGGATCCTTAACCCACTGAGCGAGGCCAGGGATCGAACCTGCAACCTCATGGTTCCTAGTTGGATTCGTTAACCACTGCGCCAAGGAGGGAACTCCAAGAAGGAAACACTTTGATCCATGTCTAACTTTAAGGAAAACTTTCCAGCTGTCTAAAAACCTGCAGGAGAACCTTGGGGTACTCTGCCAGCACCTAAAAGAAAGGTTCATCATCCAACCAGCTCCTTAGATAATTTCCAAATTTTAGGGTCTGAGATAACTTAGTAATTCACAACTTCTGCTCCAACAACGGCAGTAAAAAATGGGATAAGAGTTGATTATTACTTAATAACAGACCTTCTTGTAGTGGGTAATTCAGTTGAACTCTCCTGATTTAGAAGGTTTAGAAAAATATACATACACTCAGTCTCAAATTCACTGCTTCAACTGAATGTCCATTAATAACAAGAGTATCATTTTAAACATTTGCAGTCATTCAATGATTAACAATTGATTCAATGATTAACAACTGATCATTAACAATGATCAATCCCAGATTAACAACTGAAGAGCAAAATGTTGTTTCTTATAAGTGAGGGACACATAATGCTCTAATTCAACATCTGCAAACTTAGAAACTAAACATGATTCCAACTGCAGGTGGCAGACTGGACCCATGCATTTAAATTAATGTAATGCCCCATACTACCAGGCTATAGAAGAAAAATCACATGATCTTAGGAATTGATGCAAAAAAGCATCTGACAAAATTCAACATCCATTCATGATATAAAAAAAAAAAAACTCTCAGAAAACTAAGAATGGAGGGAACTTCTTCAACCTGAAAAAGACTATCTACAATGAGTTTCTGCTATGGCTCAGTGGGTTAAAGACCCGACATTATCTCTGTGAGGATGTGGGTTTGATCTCTGGCCTTGATCAATGGGCTAAGCATCCAGTGTTGTTGGAAGCTGTGGTGTAGGTCGCCCATGTGGCTCAGATCCCAAGTTGCTGTGGCCATGACATAGGCTGCAGCTGCAGCTGCAGCTCTGATTCAGTCCCTAGCCCAGGAACTTCCATATGCCACAGGTGCGGCCATTAAAAAAAAAAAAAAAAAAAAGAACTTCTACAATAACTATGGCTAACATCATATTAATGATGAAATACCGAACCAGGAACAATGCAAGGAAGTCCACCTCTATAACTTTCATTAGATCTAGTATAGGTAATTCTAGCTAGAATTAGTTCAGAACAGGAAATAAAAGGCAGACAGATTGGTGGTGAAGAAATAAAGTGCCCATATTTACAGATGACATAACTGTCTCTAGAAAATACAAAAATCAATTGTATTTCTACATACTATCAATGAACGTGGGGACACAAATTTGTGTGTGTGTCTTTTTAGGGCCACACCTGCGACACATGGAAGTTCCCAGGCTAGGGTTGAATCCGAGCTGCAGCTGCTGGTCTACACCACAGCCACAGCAAAGCCAAATCTGAGCTGCATCTGAGACCCACACCACAGCCCACGGCAACATCAGATCCTTAACCCACTGAGCGAGGCCAGGAAGTGACCCTGCGTCCTCATGGATACTAGTCAGATTCGCTACTGCTGAGCCACAGTGGGGACTCCTGGACACAAATTTGAAATATAAGCGCACTTACAATCACTCCAAAAAACTGAAACATTTAGACGTAAATCTAACAAAACATATCTGTGACCATTGTGCTGAAAACTACAAAATGCTAACATAAGAATTCAAAGACTTAAAGGGATCTGTGGATTGGAGAACACATTCACAGACTGAAAGACTCAATATAGAAAAGACAGATTTTCCCCAAACTGATATAGATTTAATGTGACTCCTATAAAAATCTCAGCAAAATTACTTTATACATATAGACAAGATTATTCCACCATTTATACAAGGCAGCCAAGAAACTAGAACAGCTAAAACAATTTGAACAAAGAACGAGAGGAATGTGTTTACGCATTTCAGGAATTATTATACAGTGACAGTAATCAAGACTATGTGATGTTGGCAGAGGGATGAACACAGAGACCACTGAAACAGGACAGGGACATACTGACACACATTCAGTGACACATCACATACACATCACACTCACTGACACACACTCACGCTCAGACCCTCCCCACGTGACACACACATTCACCAGACTCACATTCACTCACTCACTCTCACCACACATTTGCCTACATGCTCACAACAGTCACTCACCCTCTCACACACCACACACACTCACTCTCACTTGCACACACTCACAAACACACACAGTCCATGGAAGCCTCCGCAGCAACCCCAGAGGAAAGCCACTTAGATTTCCTAGAAAGAGAATGTCAGTAAACCACAGCTGGGTCACTGCAGCCACAGTAAGAAGGGAAGAATGTCCCTGAAACCAGTCAGTGGCCCAGGGATTGGTAACTCTTTCCAACAACAGGGGGATGGTGGGTCCCTGCTGACATCCCCCACGTCCCAGCTCTGCCACCAGATTCTCCTGTTCCTTGTCATGAGTACCGGCTGTCCCCCCCTTGATTCAAGCTCCTTTTGAAACTGCACTAACAGGGCTGCAGAGATCAGTGGTGGCGATGGGTGCATGTGTTAGTTTCAGGGACCTGTGCTGGGAGCAAAGCACACTTTGCACACTTTCACACGAAGCCCAACAGGAGCCCCGTTCTGCCCCCAATTTCTTCATCATTTCAGCATTTTCATATTTATTCATTTGAGGGGTTTTGTTTCTGTTTTTTTGTTTGTTTGTTTTGTCTTTTTAGGGCCAAACCCATAGCATATGAAAGTTCCCAGGCTAGGGGTTGAATGGGAGCTGCAGCCGCCGGTTTGCACCACAGCCACAGCAACGTGGGATCTGAGCCACATCTGTGACCTACACCACAGCTCACAGCAACGCCAGATCCTTACCCACTGAGTGAGGGCAGGGATCAAACCTGCATGCTCATGGATACTAGTCAGGTTCGTTACCTCTGAGCCACAACATGAACTCCCTCATTTGAGTTTTAAGTGTAGCTATTATTCAAAACAAAACCAAAAAAGAAAACATAATTTCTAAGTTGCTTTAACTGCCTAAATGGCTCTAAAGCTACTGGGTTAATTTTATAAAAGTAACATTTCAAGAAGCCTTTCTTTATACTCCAATTCTGTTTCCTGATGAATCCAATTTAGTTCTCATGCTTCAATAATGAAATATCAGTGGGAGGTTGGGGTTAGCAGATGCAAATTATTATACATAGGATGGATAAACAGCAAGGGCCTACTGTACAGCACAGGGAACTACATTCAACAGCCTGTGATAAACCATAACAGACAAGACTACCAAAAATAGAATGTGAATATATATGTATATGTGTGTAACTGAATCACTTTGCTGTGCAGCAGAAATTACAACAATGTGAGGCAATTATATTTCGATAAAAAACAATGAAATATCAGAGAAGTGAGAGCTATTCCTGGAATATTCACCCACAGGTGTGACCCCTCAGGAACATGGAGATAAACTACTGGCAATAAAACCAGTTTAAACTTTATAGTGCCCAAGTCTGAGCATTTCAGAAACAGTCACCTGCATCTGCAAAATGCAACCCTGATTAAGGCTCAGTTGTAAGTTTAAAAATATTAGGCTCATGAGACTTGTAAAAATCGAAGTATATTAGAGAAGCCTCACGATTTTTCACCTTTGGCTCCACGTCAGTTATAAACTGCAAAATCTGATCTTTTTTTTTTTTTTTCTTTTTAAGGCCACACCCGCAGCATATGGAAGTTCCCAGGCTAGGGGTCAAATCTGAGCCGCATCTGCAACCTA
Source organism: Phacochoerus africanus (assembly GCF_016906955.1). NCBI lineage: Eukaryota > Metazoa > Chordata > Mammalia > Artiodactyla > Suidae > Phacochoerus > Phacochoerus africanus. Next base: position 51,275,110 of record NC_062546.1, read on the forward strand.
CACCACAGCTCACAGCAACGCCAGATTCTTAACCCACTGAGCAAGGCCAGGGATTGAACCTGCAACCTCATGGATGCTAGTCGGGTTCGTTTCAGCTGCGCCACCACTGCAAAATCTGATCTTGGTGGCAGTTCAGAGGAACGGTCACAGTGCTTTCCCCATGGCCATCACTTGGAGGTCAGCGTTCTGTTTGCAAACTGTTTCCAGAAATGAAATGCAGGCCTGGGTGGGAAAGCACTGACAGGCCAGGCCTGAGGCTGCCGTCCGCAGAAAACCAGCATGGAAGGCTGGCCCTTAGCTGGCATCTGGGAACTAGGCTTACCCACTGAGAAGCTCCTTATCCCCATGTGAAGCCTTGTGTCCAGGCCCTTTGCAGACACTGTGACCTGTGGTGAGCATTCGCCTTCTCTTAGGGAGGTTGGGATCTCAGTGGGGCTGCGAGGCAGTGGGTGCCTACCTGACCATCCCCACAATAACGCCCAGTTTCTGGGCTTCTCTGGGCAGATGCGCTGCAGATAGTCAGCTGCCTTTTTCACTGTTGGGGTGGATGTGTCCTGGGTATCGTCCAGAAGTTCGGGCCAGGAAGACTGCACAGCTTCGCAGGGTCACTGCCACCACCTCAGCCGTTCGTGTGACCACACACTGATCTGTGAGTCCTGCTAGTACATCACCAAACGTATGGGTGTTGCCCCACCCCCCACCCCCAAAAGACTGAAAACTAAACACTCGCTCTTCCTGGGTAAATAACAGGCCATTGTCTCTGTTCATTTTCCCACGGGGGAAAACAGGCTGTCGTCGTTAACTCCAGCCCACATTATAACCTGATGCTGCTCATGCAATGGGCTTTTCATTACGGAGACGTGACCATAACTTTTGACAGGTTGTTTGCTGCTATTTAGTTTATGGGAAAAGCATGGTGTGGTGACCACAAGGACGTGGCTGTCAAATTACAGATTTAGACAGAGCCTGAATTATAAATCTGTTCTTTAGCGGAGGCAACAAAATAAAGCAGAGGAGACGGCTGGAAGACCTACCTCCACCAAAGAGACGAAGACGTTATTTCTCTAATTCAATCTTAATAAAAATATACTTTGATTTAATAATTTGACTGAAAAATTTAAATTAACATAGGAATGAATATAAAATATAATTCACTGTCACTACTTTTTAAACATTCACTTTAAAAGATATCGGGAACATAGGAGTTCCCATTGTGGCTCAGTGGGGTTCGATCCTTGGCTTCACTCAGTGGAGTTAAGGTCTCACTCAGTGGCCTCATTCACTGGTGTTGCTGTGGCTGTGGCACAGGCTTTAGCTGCAGCTCCCATGCGACCCCTAGCCTGGGAACTTCCACATGCTGCAGGTGTGGCCGTAAAAAGAAAGAAAGATGTTGGCAACAAATTACCACTAACTTTTCTTACTGAAATATTGGCTATAATAAACATGAAAACTCAGATGTTTAAAATAAGAATATAGGAGTTCCCGTCGTGGCTCAGTGGTTAATGAATCCGACTAGGAACCATGAGGTTGAAGGTTCGATCCCTGGCCTTGCTCAGTGGGTTAAGGATCCGGTGTTGCCATGAGCTGTGGTGTAGGTTGCAGACATGGCTTGGACCTGGCATTGCTGTGGCTGTGGTGTAGGCCGGTGGCTACAGCTCCGATTTGACCCCTAGCCTGGGAACCTCCATATGCCGCAGATGCGGTCCTAGAAAAGACAAAAAAATAAAAAAATAAGGAATATAAATAAAATAAAATAAGAATATAAAAGTTTTTTTTCAAAAATGGCAAAGAGAAAAAAATGATAGAACTTTATAAAATAGATAAGCGGCCAGGATATATTGCACAGCACAGGGAAATATAGCCATTATTTTGTAATTACTTTAAATGGATTATAATCTAGAAAAATACCAAATCACTATGTGGTGCCTCTGAAACTAATAAAATACTGTAAATCAACTATACTTCCATTTAAAAAAAAAAAACAGATACCTTCTGAACACTGAGAAGAAGAGAACTCTGAGAAGAAGAAACTCTGTACTACTTCAGAAATACACAGAACTAAACCAAAGCTGACCCCAAATAAACACTTGCTTGAATACCCTTCCTTTCTTTAACAGATCTGATGTTACAAATTCTAGACAGAATCTGAAACCAGCTTTTCCAAATATTTCATTCTATTTATGGAGTATATGGGTTTTTTTCCCCAAAATATTTCATTCTATTTCTGGAGAAATATGGAATGTGGGCCCCACAGCCATGCTGGAAGATCACATGGTAGGTCTGATCTTCATCCATCCTGCTGGCTGGACACCCGACCTCACTGTCCTAATGGAGGCTGAAATCTAAGAAATAAGAAAAGCCTTTGAGAAGACAACAAAGAAACAGACCGTGGTTTACAGAAGGGACATTAGGCCTTTCCCTTTCAAAAAGAGAAGTTCTCAGCTTCGTCATGGCTCACGGGTAACAAACATGACTAGTATCCATGAGGATGCAGGTTCGATCCCTGGCCTCACTCAGTGGGTTAAGGATCCTGCAATGCTGTGTCTGTGACCAGCAGCTGTAGCTCCAATTCTACCCCTAGCCTGGGAACTTCCACATGCCACATGTGTGGTCCTAAAAAGAAATAAGAAAAAGAAAAAAAGAGAGAGAGAAGCTTTCAACAACAGAGTGACAACCATGGGAAAAACCAGCCCATTCTTCTAGACACTTTCTATTTTATAACTCAGTACCCAGGACAAGGCTGACACTCCACCTGCATGGGGTTCCTGTGGTGGGACTGGAGCACAGCAAGGCCACTCCCAGATCAACCCCAAGGCTACAAATCATTTGTTTCCAATCAAACTGTGAAAGTCTTATTTCTGGACCTACTGACCAAGGCCTGTCAGGGAGGCCTGTTCACAGCGGTCAAGGGCCACCGTGTTTGGGTGTCCATGGCCCTAGCATGATGCTAGCTCTCTTCTGACTCAGCAGAGATGAAATGCATGAAATTGCAAGGAGAGATTTTTCCGCAGAACAATTCACATTTAATTGAAGATGTAAATTCACAGAAAAGCCTCTCATGGAAAATGAGACTCTGAGAATCTTCTCACAGACCTGTCCTGGAAAGGCAGCCCTTTGCCTAAGGCTCTTTTTTTCTTTGATAATAACTGAGTATGAGAAAGTGTGGAATGCCAGGCAAATTACTGGGTGGCAAGCTTGCTGACAGCAAGGATTTTGCCTTTTGTTTTTCCTTCCTTCCCAATGCCTAGCACAGGCCTTCGAACATAATAGGCGCTCAGTAAATGTTTCTGGATGAATGAAATGAGTATGTTAAAGAGATGAGCCAGTAAAGCAACAGAGAATAAAAAACTCTGAAGGAGGAAATAAGTCAAATTATCAGGCTAAACCAGAAGGTACTTTTCCTCCCAAAGTCTCCAGACAGCCAAGGATGGAAGATTCTGACAGCCTCTGGGGAGGAACCAATTTGACAACCCCATTTTTTAAAAAACAACAAAGCGAAACTCAAAAAAGCAAGTGAGCAAGGCACATAGGATGGATACTGCAAGTATAGCGATGGAGTGTGATGGAGTTTGAGATTCAGCACATGTGGTTGCCATGGTACTTACTGGATGGATAAAAATTACTGGAGTACTTTTCACTTAACACAGGAAAAAAAAGCTTTTCAAAACACCAAGAAAAAGCTCAATGTGTTTTACATATTCAATTCAATTACACAAATATGTATGTAGATAGATTTTGTAAAGCAGAATATTTACTTTTCAGTATTTTTCCCCAATTTCTATATTCACTGGTATTTATAGATCAAATATATCAATATAATAAAATATTTCTTTAAGCACATTTTGATAAATGAGTTAAATATGGCTTTAATAGCCTAAGTGGTTGTGTTTCAATATTAGGGTTTTCATTTTTCCCTTCCCCCAAATGGCCACAAAATGCTCTTATGTCCGTCTTACTCCTGCTGTGACAATTTTTGTGCAAGTTACTGACTACACACAAATTATCAGACATTATCCTAACAACAGCTCTGCCTCTGCCTCAGTTGAACGTTAAGAAATCTGTGAATTGTTAGAGCTATGATGCCTCATCACTTCCCACTGAACCAGGAATGTAGCATTAAGAATTAAGAGGAGGTCATAAAGCCAACTGGAATTTTCTTAACCAAATCCTTTAGAAAATAAATACTTGCAATATCCTCTGACAATGCACGGCAACAGAAAATCTTTCCAGGTCAGTAGTTTCATGAAAACTGTTCCTCCCCCTCCCCAGCTGTTCTGGGAATATCTAGAATGTAGGACAGGCACTCTTGCTGCAGAGGCACTGGAATGGAAATGTCATGAGCAAAAATCTTGCCTATAGGAAACCCCTAGACTCCATGCTTCCCAAACCCCAATCTGCCCCAGTCCTCCACTGGCCCCTAAGTTGGCAGGGTTGTGGGCATCTTCCTGGGATGTGGTTATGGGCACTAATACGGACCATCCAGAAACTAGGGTCAGGGTGACTGCTGTCTAAGCCTAGCCGCCAGCTGGAACGTCATTCCCCTAGCAAAGAGGAAAGAAGACAGAGCAGCTCCATTTCTCAACGTGATGCTCTTTTCTGTACTGTCGTCTTCCTGTTGCCTGAAGTCCCTTTCTTCTTGTGGGACAGAGTTGTTGCCTTTCTCCTGCTCTCTTCTCTTAGCAAGTTCTCCAATCATCTCTTATCAGACTGTCCTTACACACCAGGCACACTCCTGGACAAGCCCCTGGCAATGCACAGCAACTAAAATTCTTCCGGAATATCAGTAAAATTCTTTCTCAGTCTATTGCGTTGTAGGGACCTAAAATCAGAAACTGTCTCTTCAGAACGTGAAAAGATATTCGAACACCAGCGTTAATCACCAGGATCAATCACTGTAGCCAAAAGAGAGAACTCAACTGTTCACTGACTGATGAAGGGATAAACAAAATGGTCCATACATACAGTGGGGTATTACTCAGTCTTGTAACCCAAGGAAATTCTGACAAATGCTGCAACAGGGATGAACCTTGAGGACATCATGCGCAAGGAAATAAGCCAACCACAGAGAAACAGATACTGCATGCTTCTACTTGTATGATGTACTTTGAGTGTTTAAATTCACAGAGACAGATAGCAAGATGATGGTTTCCAGGAGCTGGGGGACGCAGGAATGGGAGTCTTTGTTAAACGGTCACAGAGTTTCGGCTGTGCAAGAGAGCCTACAGATCGATGGTGGTGATGATTCCACAACAATGTTGGTGGACTCAATGACCATAAACTTAGGTGACAATTTACATTTAAAAATGGTTAAGACAGTACATTTTATGTTATGCACATTAAAAATTTTTACTTTTGGGAGTTCCCGGCGTGGCGCAGTGGTTAACGAATCTGACTAGGAACCATGAGGTTGCGGGTTCGGTCCCTGCCCTTGCTCAGTGGGTTAACGATCCGGCGTTGCCGTGAGCTGTGGTGTAGGTCGCAGACGCGGCTCGGATCCTGCGTTGCTGTGGCTCTGGCGTAGGCCGGTGGCTACAGCTCCGATTGGACCCCTAGCCTGGGAACCTCCATATGCCGCAGGGGCGGCCCAAGAAATAGCAAAAAGACAAAAAAAAATTTTTTTACTTTAATGCCTAAAATCTTTAGTTTAAATGAGTTTGTTATATACATTTTACCATTTTTTTTCAAAATTAATACTGTAATATACCGAAGCCATTGAACTGTATCCTTTTTATTTATTTACTTATTTTGCTTTTTTAGGGCCACACCTGTGGCATATGGAAGTTCCCAGGCTCGGGGTTGAGTCAGAGCCACAGCAACATGGGATCTGAACCACTTCTGAAACCTACACTACAGCTCATGGCAATGCCAGATCCTTAACCCACTGAGCAGGCCAGGGATCGAACCTGCATCCTCATGGATACTAGTCAGGTTTGTTACCACTGAGCCACAACAGGAACTCCTGAATTGTATACTTTAGTTATTTTGAATGTTACTAAATTTATATCTCAAGAAAGTTGATTTATTTTGTTCATTTTTTTGGCTGCACCCAAGGCATGTGGAAGTTCCCACGCCAGGGATGGAACCCAAGCCATAGCAGTGACCCGAGCTGTGGCAGTGACAACATTGTCTTTAACCCAGTGAGGCACCAGAGAACTCCAATAAAGCTTTTTCTTAAAAAAAAAAAAAAAAGGAGAAATTGGCCTTTGCAATGTGACAAATTCCCAATTTAATTCAATCGACCACAACTGAGGGTCCCCTACTGGATGTGGCAGGAAATTTCACAGGACCAGAATCAGGCTGTTTAAAGGGACTGGCCAAAGCTCCCACCCTTTCCTCTGTTTAATCTGCTGTCCACCACTTGTTCATCATGCAATAATCACACAGTCCTGCTAAAGCGCTAATAAAATAACATCTTGGAGTTCCCGTCGTGGCGCAGTGGTTAACGAATCCGACTAGGAACCATGAGGTTGCAGGTTCGATCCCTGCCCTTGCTCAGTGGGTTAAGGATCCGGTGTTGCCGTGAGCTGTGGTGCAGGTTGCAGATGCGGCTTGGATCCTGCGTTGCTGTGGCTCTGGCGTAGGCCATTGGCTACAGCTCCGATTCGACCCCTAGCCTGGGAACCTCCATATGCTGCGGGAGCGGCCCAAAGAAATAGCAAAAAGACAAAAAAATAAATAAACAAATAACATCTTGATCCCTATCCAAACTCAGATGAAAACTAAAAGCAAACCTAACTGTTCTTTGCAAAGAACTTTAACTCCACCAAACTAAGGTCTTGCCACTAAAACTGAGGTCCCTGAATCAGTGCCACATTAAGGTCCAGGTTGCAGGGCACTCTTGTGGCTTCACAAAGTCAATTATCTACCAACTGCTCTTCAAGGAGGGTGCAGACAGCAGCTGGGTCATCAGAAGCCCCCTCCCTAGAAATACCTGACAGTGACTTTCCAAAAACAGCTCTGGGAACTTTCCAGAGTCCCTCAAGGTAGATTCTCCTAGTATTTTCACACCCCAAAATATGAGAGATACAAAAGCTACCCAAAGTCTTGCTGGCTAAAAAAATACATGTTAGGTAAAAGATGATGGGTTCCATGATGCAACAATAAAAGCACTGTTTTGCCAAAAGTCTGCTCATCACTTTGCTGGGCTTTTTGAGGCTTGTTTAACATAAAGCATACTCAAATGAGGGAGGGAAGAGATCTTTTTAATTTATTTTTATTTTTTTCTTTTTTGGCCACACCCGCAGCTAGGCACCAGGGAACTCCAGGCTAGGGATCAATCCAAGCCGCAGCTGTGGCAACAATGGATCCTTAGCCTACTGTGAACAGATAGGGACAGAACCCACAGAGCCACAGAGATGCCATATCCTTAACCCACTGTGCCACAGTTGGAACTCCTAAAAAAATTTTATGTATGGTCCAGGCCTGGTCATTTGGAATCAGAATGCACTTAGGTATTGTAAGAATATAGCACAATGTATGCTAAGGACTTTCAACTGATATCAAAAACAATAATTTAAAATTCTTTAGAAAAACAGAAACAGATCACTGATGAAGAAAACAAATTTTGACTAGTAAATAATACTTAGAAGTGAAGGAAAGAGCCAAACTTACATAAAAGGCAAACAGTACAAGAAGGCCACTGTCTGTCCCCAAGGCACTGGTAGGTGAGGGGGCAAGGTGATGGAAGACGGACCGGGAGGGAAGTTAAGTTTCTTGGCTCCGTTTCTACCACATTCCAAGCACTGTATTACAAAATCCGTGTGTATGATGTAACACATCCGTCACCCTGACTGTGAGCCTGAGCGCCTGGAAGCATCAAAGCTGGGGGTAGACCATTTTACAGCCCTGAGTATGAAATGCTTAAAACAAATAGTGTATCTGGAGTATATTTCAGCCAAACCATAATCAACACTAATCATTAAAACTGGGAGAGGCAACTTGCCTATTTCATTACATAACTGGATTTTTTCTCAAGGAAGGCAAATTTGCATTCCAGTGATTCTGGCATCTTTTTCTAAAGCTTAATAAACATTAAAAAATGAATTGGACACTATGAGTGTGAAAAATAAAGCTATGTTCTCACAAATTCAACATCAGATATCAAATCAATCATGACTCTGAACCCAAGATTCACAACAAACTAACAAATGCTACCTTTTCAATTCATTCAAAAACCTTGCTGCTGTTAGTTTTTCTTAAATAAATATTAATTCTTTTGTGAAATATATAAAAATGTAAATGTGCAAATATGAATTTATGTAAATAGTTTATTTTACTTTTATCAAAACAATGCGGGCATATACTTTCCAAATTGAATGGCGCTACCAGCTAATGAACAAAAATGGCGGTCCTCCGCCCAACCCACCTCCCATTCTCAAGTCCTAGGGACCAAAGGCACTCACTTTCAATCCTTTGAGCTGTTTCTTTCAGCATTTACATTCATATTTTAACAAATAGTCCTCAATTGCTATTCCTGACCCATTTTTACCATCTTCCCACCACAGAAGATGAAGGTTTAGCTCTTAACGTCCCCTGCACCCCCACCAAATCCTCTCCACTTAACTACCTCATACTTTTTGGTTTCAATAATATTCAGCATTTGCATCTCACTATGACATCTGCTCAAATACTGTCCAAAACTGAGCCCCGTGGTATACTGTAATTAAATTTCTGATGCAATCTTTTGTTTTCCCTCATGTTAATAACTATCTTATTCTTCCATTTGCTTTCTTTTCATGTATCTAACACTAATTTCCCCCACACTCTAGTATGAAACTAAAAAACTTATCTCATCAAAGAGGCCATCTCTGACTTGCTACTGTTTCCTTCTCCATCCTCCCATCTGATCTGGAAAGGTGGTTCTCCGGGCCTGACACAGGTGATACCCAGGTGTCACCTGGAACATCCCTTCACCTCCCGTCAGGTCACTTCCTTCACTTTCTCCTACTTCCTGCATAGTGTTTGGCTTATAACTGCCTGTTGGCAGAGCACTTCCTCCAGAAACTACCCAAGAAAGAGTCATAGACAGCCAATTTTTGAGACCTCTCATGTCTCTCTGAAATTGGCCTTATTCTACTCTTGTGTTTGGCGGACAATATGACCAGGAATAGGATTCCAGATTGGAGGCTATCTTCCCTCAAACTTGGGGTGGGGTAGTAAGTTTCACTTCTTCTAGGTTCCACGACAGCTGAGAAGTCAGATTCCTGAACCTTCGTTTGTGACCTACATTTTCCTCTGTTAAAACTTTAGGAAACATCTCTTTTATTCATAGACTTTATTAGATATATTTTGGAACTGGTCCTTTTTCTTTTTTCTTTTTTTGCTTTTTAGGGCCATACCTGCAGCATATGGAAGTTTTCAGGCTGGGGTCGAATTGGAGCTTGCAGCTGCCAGCCTACTCTGCAGTCACAGCAACTCAGGATCCAAGCTGCATCTGCAACCTACACCACAGCTCAGATCCTTAACCCACTGAATGAGGCCAGGGATTGAATCCTTGTCCTCATGGATATTAGTCTGGTTCATTACCCCTGAATGATGAGGGATGATTTTTTTTTTTTTTAAAAAGGGATCCTCTTTTTAATTCACTGTGCTGGGCACTTAAAAGTACCCTTGCTATATGGAAATTTATGTCCTTTAATTTTGGAATCATGTTCCACATCGTTCTTCTTTAATTTTCTTAGATCCCAACTTTCCTGTCCATGTGGGTTTATGCCTTTTTTTATTTGCTGCCTAGCATTTTGGGTAATCTTAGGAAGCAGAGATAAATAAGTATATTCAAACAGCCACAGATAGCCTTAAGGTCCCTAAATCTCATTACAAAAAAGAAATACCAGGTGAGAAGTCTTGGTTAGAGAACTCTCTTAAAACAGAGTAACATCCCCATCAGTTAACTAGCATTCAGTAGTACACTGGCAAAAGCATTAGATTCAATTTTCGAATCTATAAATGATAATTTATAGATGACATGGAGAGAATTTAGATTAAAAAAAAAAAAACAGTAATTAGGCAGTTTGGAAACTGGCTTAAGAGAAAGAGCTAAACAATGACAGGGTTTAACAATGGCCATCAGGTAGACAAAGGATTATTACAGACAAGAGAAGGTTGGCCCAGTTTCTCTGTGTTTGTTTGAAATAGAGTAAGAAAATGGATTTAAAATAGAACATAAGGGGACTTCCCATGCGGCTCACAAAAAAGACGGAGCATAAGGAAAATTCACTGACAGTGAAGTATATTAAATATTACCAGGAGATGGAATTCCCATTGTGGCTCTGTGGTAATGAACCCGACCATTATCCATGAGGATTCAGGTTCCATCCCTGACCTCACTCAGTGGATTAAAGGATCCAGTGTTGCTGTGAGCTGTGGGGTAGGTCACAGGTGAGACTTGGATCCCACTTGCTGTGGCTGTGGTGTAGGCCTGCAGCTGCAGTTCCTAGTTGACTCTTAGCCTGGGAACTTCCATATGCTTCACTGCAGCCCTTAAAAAAAAGCAAACAAACAAACAAACACAAGAACAACAACAAAATTACCAGGAGGGGGTGTGGAATTTTCTTTTCTAGAATTGTACTAAAGTGAGAGTAGCCCCCTTCTCAGAGGTGGGATCCTGCACTAGATGACATCTTAAATCTCCTCCAGCTTCACATTTCATTCCAAAAGACCTGTATGCAGAAGATAATTACTGCAACTCCAAGCTTCTTTTTTGTTAATAGAAATGTTCTTCTGGGACTAAGAAAGATTATTTCTAAAGCAAGTACAGTTCAATTTCAAGATTCACACTTGCAAGTTCCAATAATTTCTTAGCAAAATGAAAGACTGATTTTCTATACATTAAAAGCATGACTACATTCAAAATGAGAGCAACACCTCAACATTGAGACAAAAACAAAACAAAACAAAACAAACAGCATTGCTAAAGCTTTAGATTCTGCTTTGCAGTAAGATGCACATTTAAGAAGTCTTAGTTTCCAGAGTTCCTATCATGGCTCAGCAGTAAATGCACCTGACTAGCATCCATGAGGATGTGGGTTCGATCCCTGGTCTCACTCAGTGGGTTAAGGATCTGGCATTGCCGTGAGCTGTGCTATAGGTTGCAGACACAGCTCAAATCCTATGTTTCTGTGGCTCTGGCATAGGCCAGTAGCTATAGCTCCAATTTGACCCGTAGCCTGGGAACCTCCATATGCCTCAGGTGCAGTCCTAAAAAAAAGATAAAAAATAAAATTAAAAAATAAAATAAAAATTATTAGTTTCTATGTGTAAAGTGACTCATGAAGATAGAGTCAAACTACAGCTAAACAGAATGTGTAATAAGATGTTCATCTTCACAGAACTAGAATGAACAATACAAAAATTTATATGGAACCACAAAAGACCCAGAATCACCAAAGCAATCCTGAGAAGCAAAAACCAAGCAGGAGGCATAACTCTTCCAGACTTCAAGCTATATTACAAAGCCACAGTCATCAAAAGAGTGTGGTACTGGTACCAAAACAGACATACAGAGCAATGGAACAGAATAGAGAACCCAGAAATAAACCCAGACACCTATGGTCAATTAATCTTTGAAAAAGGAGGCAAGAACATAAAATGGGAAAAAGAAAGTCTATTCATCAAGAATTGCTAAGAAACCTGGACAGCTGCATTCTAAGCAATGAAACTAGAACACAACCCTCACGCCACACACAAAAATAAACTCAAAATGGCTGAAAGACTTGAATATAAGACAAGACAGCATCAAACTCCTGGAAGAGAACATAGGAAAAACACTTTCTGACATCAACATCATGAATATTTTCTCAGGTCAGTCTCCCAAGGCAACAGAAATAAGAGCAAAAATAAACCAACGGGACCTAATCAAACTGACAAGCTTTTGCACAGCAAAGGGAACCAAAAAGAAAACAAAAAGACAATTTACAGAATGGGAGAAAATAGTGTCAAATGATGCAATGGACAAGGGCTTAATCTCCAGAATATACAAGCAATTTATACAACTCAACAGCAAAAAAGCCAAAAACCCAATGGAAAAATGGGCAAAAGACCTGAATAGACATTTCTCCAAGGATGATATACAGATGGCCAACAAGCACATGAAACAATGCTCAACATCCCTGATTATTAGAGAAATGCAAATCAAAACTACTATGAGATACCACCTCACACCAGACAGAATGGCCATTCATAAGTCCACAAATAACAAGTGCTGGAGGGGGTGTGGAGAAAAGGGAACCCTCTTGCACTGCTGGTGGGAATGTAAGCTGATACAGCTGCTATGAAGAACAGTATGAAGGTACCTTAGAAATCTATACATAGAACTTCCATATGATCCAACAATCCCACTCCTGGGCATGTATCCAGACAAAACTTTCCTTAAAAAAGACAAATACATCTGCATGTTCATTGCAGCTCTATTCACCATAATAGTCAAAACATGGAAACAACCCAAATGTCCATCGACAGATGATTGGATTAGGAAGATGTGGTATATATACACAATGGAATACTATTCAGCCATAAAAAAGAATGACATCATGCCATTTGCAGCAACATGGATGGAACTCGAGATTCTCATACTGAGTGAAATAAGTCAGAAAAAGAAAGACAAATACCATATGATATCACTCCTATCTGTTATCTAATATACAGCACAAATGAACCTTTCCACAGAAAAGAAAATCATGGACTAGGAGAACAGATTTGCGGTTGCCTGGTGGAGGGGGAAGAAGGAGGCAGTGGGAGGGAGTGGGACAGATTGGGAGCTTGGGGTTAACGGATGCAAACTATTGCTCTTGGAATGGATTTACAATGAGATCCTGTTGTGTAGCACTGAGAACTATGTCTAGATACTTCACAGCACAACAATGGGAGCAAAAATTATGTATACATGTACGTGTAACTGGGTCCCTATGCTGTACGGTGAAGAAAAAACAATAATAAAAAATAAATTAAAAAATAAAAAGACTTTTCTGGAGTTCCTGTTGTGGCTCAGTGGGTTAAGAACCTGACATATTGTCCATGAGGATGTGGGTTTGATCCCAGACCTCACTCGTGTGTTAAGGATCCAGTATTGCTGTAGCTGTAGTGTAGGCCAGCAGCTGCAGCTCCAATTTGACCCCTGGTCTGGGAACTTCCATATGCCACAGGTGTGGTCATAAATGAGAAAAAAAAAAAACCCAAAACTTTTCCTTTCCCATTGACCTTTGAGACCAAGGCAGGGTGGTAGCTAATAAGATGTCACAGGAAAGGACAGAGGGTAAGATGCAGGTAGGATGGATGGAGGCCCAAGGCAAGGACAGGTGAAGGCTCAAGCACACAGCCCTGCCTCCACTGCGTGCTTGATTTTCATGTTAAAAGAAACATAGGTTTGTGTCCACGTATTTTTAGCACAGAGACTTGAGCCTGACCTCATACCACACGCAAGAGTCAACTCCAGGCAGAAGACCTCAAAGGGAGAGACACAAGGTTTGAGGAAGAAAAAGTATAAGAGAACACCTTCTTGACCTCAGCTTAGGAAAACACCTACTAAATCAGACAAAAAAAGCACTAATCACAAATACTAATTAGACCACACACACACACACACACACACACACACACAATACCCCAAAGAAGCAAAAAAGGCAAGCCACAGAGTGGCAAAAGATGCTTTAACACATATAACTGACAGATAATGTGAATCCAAGTCATATTTTTAAAAACACCTACAAAAAAAAAAAAGGAAAACGTAACACTGAAGAAGAAACACAAATGGCCAGAGGACATGTAAAAAGGAGTTCAACTCAGCCATCAGAAAAATATAAAGAAAAACTACAATAGGATGCCACTCTACACCCACCCAAATAACGATTTTATAAATCTGACAATGCGTTGCATAAGTTGGGTTAACCCCTTCAGAGCTGCTGGAAGCATCTAGTAAAGCTGAAGATACACATTCTCGATGACCAGCATTTCCGGCCCAGCAGGACCACGAGTACAAGTACACATTTATCGGGATCCTACACAATAGTGGAAACTGGAAACAAGTCAAATGTCCATGAATAGCAGATTGGCTAAGAAAACTATCACATTTATCATATCACATTTATCACATCATAACAGGATATTCTGCAACAACAAAAATCAATGAACTACAGGTAATGATGGGAATGAGTCCCACACAAATGAAGGTCAGCAAAAAAAGCCACGGAGATGACTCCATTTAAACAGGATTCTAAATCATGATTCATCATTTTTTTTTTCTTTTTAGGGCTGCACCTGTAGCATACGTAAGTTCCCGGGCCAGGGGTCAAATCAGAGCTGCAACTGCAGGCCTACGACACAGCCACAGCAACGCCAGATCAGAGCCATGTCTGTGACCTATACTGCAGCTTGCAGCAATGCTGGATCCTTAACCCACTGAGCGAGGCCAGGGATTGAACCCGCATCCTCACAGAGACAACACTGGGTCATTAACCTACTGAGCCACAACAGGAACTTTTAAATCATGATTCATCTTAAATCAATTTCCAGATGTCACTAGGAATCCATACTTAGGAGGTAGAACTATAAAGAAACCCAAGGAGGTGGTAACTGTACAATCTGGAAGTGGTTCCTTTGGAGGAGAGGGGCACTGTGACTGGGGAGGATTTGGCAGAAGTCCCTTGGGGCTGGCAGTGTCCTGTTCTCAATCTGGTGAAACAGATGTTCACTTTAAATAACTCTTTTGGCTGTACATTTATGACTATGTACTTCTCTTTACTAGTTCTTATTTTAAAATTTAAATAGTTAAGGCAGACAAATACAGCATTACATAGAGTAGATACTCTGGCTCCTTACCCCACATTGACAAAGTAACCATTATTAAGGATTTGGTGTATATCCTTCCAGATGTGCCTGATGCTTTTTTTTTTAATAACTTTAAAATAAACTACTGAGAAGGGAATAGAAATGGAATCATGCAAATGGAATTCACTGGAAAAGTGTTACAGTGAGACTCAGGGTACCTCTTTCCTGAAACTCAGAAGCAATTACAGCAAAGTCCCAGGATACAAAAGTTAATATAAAAAAAAAAGTCAACCACTTTTCTATATACAAGCAATGTACAAATGGAAATGAAAAACACAGTATCATTTACATTATTGCCCCCAAACATGAAATGCTTAGGTATAAATACAACAAAAATGCGAAAGATCTATGAGAGGTAAACTACAGAACTCTGATGAAGGAAATCAAAGAACTGAATAAATGGTGAGATGGTCCATGTTCAAGGATAAGAAAACTCAATATTGTCAAGATGTCAGTGCTTCTCATCTCAATCTACAGAGTCAATGCGATACCAAGCAAAATCTCAGCAAGTTATGTTTATGGATATTGACAAACTGATATTGAAGTTTATATAGAAAGGCAAAAGATCCAGAACAGACAATGCAAAATTGAAGGAGAAAAGCAAAATTGATGGACTGACACTAACCAACTACATGACTTACTATAAAGCTACAGTACTCAAGCCAGTGTGGTACTGGTGAAAGAATGAATCAATAAAACAGAATAGAGAGCCCAGAAATAGCCTCACATAAACAGAGTCAGCTGACCTTTAATAAAAGAGCAAAGGCAGTTCAATGGAGCAAAGACAGTGTTTTGACAATGCTAGAACAACTGGACATCCATGTGCAGAAGAAGGAATCTTGACACGCCTTTAAAAAAATTAAATCAAAATGGATCACAGACCTAAATGTAAAATGCATTAACTATAAAACTCCTAGAAGATGACACATGAGAAAATACAGACGGTCTTGGATTTAGCTGTGACTGTTTAGCTCCAAGACCAAAGGCACAGTCCATAAAAGAAAAAATTGATGAGCTGGTCTTATTAAAACTAAAAACTTCTGCTCTGATAAAGACAAGGTCAAGAGAATGAGAAGACAAGCCGCAGACTGGGGAAAATTTTTGCAAATACACATCTGATAAAAGACTGGTGCCAAACTATACAGACTACTCTTAAAATTCAACAAGAAACAAAAAATCTGACTAAAAAAATCAGGCCAAAGATCTTAACAGACACCTCATCAAAGAAGACTAGAAATGGCAAAAAAGCACATGAAAAAATGCTCAACACCATACGTCATCAGAGAAGTGTATATTAAAACAACAATGATACAAAACACACTCATTAGAATGGCCAAAATCCTAAACACTGACAACATCAAATGCTGGCAAGGATGTGGAGCATCAGAAACTCTCCTTCAGTGCTGGTGGGAATGCGAAATGGTACAGCCACTTTGGAAGACAGTTTGGCTGTTTCTTACAAAACTAAACATACCCGTAGCATATAATCCAGAAATCACATTCCCTGGTATTTACCCAAAGGAGCTGAAAGCGAATGTCTACACAAAATCCTGCATGTGGATGCTTACAGATGCTTTATTCATAACTGTCAAAAGTTGGAAGCAAGCACAACATCCTTCATAGGTGAACAAATAAACTGTGGCACATCCAGACAATGGGATACTATTCACTGTTAAAAATAAGGAGCTACGACGCCACACAAGACATGGAGGAAACTTGAGCATATTACTAAATGAAAGCAGCCAATCTGAAAAGGCTACATACTGCAGTCTGAGTCTGACAACATATTCTGCAAAATTAAAAAAAAAAAAAAAAACAGAGTTCCCGTCGTGGCACAGTGGAAACGAATCCTACTAGAAACCATGAGGTTTCGGGTTCAATCCCTGGCCTCACTCAGTGGGTTAAGGATCCGGACTCGTTATGAACCATGGTGTAGGTCACAGACTCGGCTTGGATCTGGCATTGCTGTGGCTCTGGCGTAGGCCAGCAGCTGTAGCTCTGATTCGACCCCTAGCCTGGGAACCTCCATATGCCACAGGAGTGGTCCTAAAAAGCAAAAATAAAAACAAAAACAAAAACAAAACAAAACAAAAAACCTATGGAGACAGTTATCTATCAGTGGCTGCAAGGGATGGGGATGTGGGGAACAGAGGCTGAGGTGGAGCACAGAGGATTTTTAGGGCCGTGAAAATTCTCTGTATGACACTATAAAGATGGAAATGTGTCACTGCGACTTCGTCCAAACCCACAGAACATACAACACCAAAAATGAATCTTAATGTAAACTACAGGCTCTGGGTGATTATCAATGTGTAAATATAGGCTCATCAATTATACCATATGGTCCACTCTGGTAGGAGATGTTGATAATGGGTGAGGTTATGCAGGTGTGGGAGCAGAGGGTATACGAGAAATCTCCGTACCTTTTTCTTTCTTTCTTTCTTTTTTTTCTTTTTTTTTTTTTTACAGCCACACCCATGGCACATGGAAGTTCCAGGCTAGGGGTCAAATCAGAACTACAGCTGCCAGCCTATGCCACAGCCACAACCACGTGGGATCCGAGCTGAGTCTGCAACCTACACCACAGTTCATGGCAACGCTGGATCCTGGACCCACTGAGTGAGGCCAAGGATCGAACCCACTTCCTCATGGATACTAGTTGGGTTCATTAATGCTGAGCCATGATGGGAACTCCTCTATACCTTTAAAAGAGGTTTTTAAGATGTTAATATTATTCTCAGAGAGCTGAGAAAAATATTGCATCCATAAGTACAGGATGTCTTGGAAAAAATCAATCACAGAACAAAAAAGAAATACACAGGAACACAAATTTTCTAATCAATAAAAGGCTGGATGATAAAGCAGAGAAAATCATCTAGAATATAGAAAAACACAGGCATCTAAAAGATAGCTTCCAGTTTGTCCAATTGTATATCATCTAAGAGAAGTTCTAGAGAAAGTGGGAGAAAATTAGTAAGGGAAATGGGTAAATTAATGAAATAACACACACATGCTCCTGAATACAATAGGAAGAAATTTCAGAACCTCAGAATGAAAGAGAACCTGCTAAAGATTTCCAAAGAGGGAGTTCCTGTCGTGGCTCAGGACCACGACATGGTGGTGGATGTGGGTTCCACCACATGCATGAGGGTATCCATGAGGATGTGGGTTCGATCCATGGCCTCACTTTGGGGTTAAGGATCTGGCAGTGCCATGAGCTGTGGTATAGGTCGAAGACACAGCTTGGATCTGACATTGCTGTGGCTGTGGTGTAGGCCAGCAGCTACAGCTCCGACCCTTAGCCTTGGAACATCCATATGCCACAGATGCGGCCCTAAAAAGCCAAAAAAAAAAAAAAAGTTTCCAAAGAGAAAACACAGAACACCTACAAAGACCATTAAATTGATATCAGGCTCGCCGATGATGCCTGACACCAAAGTGGAGCAGTGTCTCAAAGCTCTAAGGGCAAATCAATGCATCAGTTTGTCAAGTATCAATATGGGCAACAGGAAAGTCCATGCACATGACAGGAGGGGAAGGGGAAAAGGGCGAGAGGTGCTGGGACTCGTGTTACAGGTCGGGGACCAGGTGATTCCATCTGGAAGGATGAAGCAAGAGACACAATGTAACTTGATCCCTTACACTCCTGAAAGGGGGGAATTAAAATTTGTGATACAACTATGATGGGTAAAGGGGGAGAAGATGGGAAAGTATGGCAAGAAACCCATGGACACTGTTCCACCCGATGAATGAGGAAATAACAAGCCTAAGTGCAGAGCCCAGATTTACGGCAATAATCACCAGAAGAAGCAGGTAGAGGTTTTAAAAGGGTTTCCTTGGAAGAAGTGAGGGGGGCTAGGAGGTGGAGGCAAGAGAGCCATTGTTATTTTATTCCAACCCACTCTGCACTATTTTTTTTTTTTTAGGTCTGCATATAGAAGTTCCCAGGCTAGGGGTAGATCAGAGCTGCAGCTGCTGGCCTGTACCACAGCCACAGTGACACCAAATCCAACTCACACCTGTGACCTATATGCTGCAGTGGCAACACCGGATCCTTAACCCACTGAGCGAGGCCAGGGATCAAACCTGGGTCCTCATGAACACTATGTCAGGTTCTTAACCCAATGAGCCACAACGGGAACTCCCTAAGCCATTCTGCACTATTTTTTTTTTTTTTACTATGGGCTACTTGGATAGAAATTTTAAAAGAAGCTTTGTTACAAGACAAATGCATAACTAGGTTAATGATGTGCTGTTGCAGTGAGGCTGACTAGGGGACTGACGGCGAGGCCACCAGCAGACCAAGCTGAGTCAGAATGAAGAATCTGGTTGGGATGCTGGCGAGGATAAGGTGAACACCCAGGAAGAAATGACTGACCAGACATGGAGACACAGGTCAAAGCTGAAGGCAGGGGCAGGGGCTGGAGCTGACAGCACAGGGCCATCTGTCCAAAGGCCAGTTAAAGACAGGCCTGGGAGGGAGACCATCTGGGAAGCAAATGCAGTGGGATGAAAGGAGCAGACCAAGGATAAACCCTAGAGAGCATCAGATGGCGGGAGGAGCCTGCAACAGAGACCCAGGAAGGGCTGGTGTCACGGAAGCTGGAAGGCAGCGTGTTAAGGAGGAAACTGACAAATTTAGCAGATGCGTGAGAGAGGTCCACTGTAAAGTGCCATGACTCACCCTTCTCAAGATTACCTACGCCACTGGGAGTACTCTCAGCTCTAAGTAAGGGAAGCCTATGCAGTAGATGGATGCATAACCCCACAGGGCTAATAAGGGGCTAAAACCAGACCTTGACGCTAGCTCAACTGGAAATTCCATGAGCCCTCAAACCCTCCCTGCAGCTAAGATGCTGGCTCCTCCTCCAAACCCTACCCATCCAGAACGCACCTGGCATGGAACAGGTGGTTTGATCTGCTTCCACTCATGTTCGCTTTCAGAATGAAATGTACTGTCGCCCTTATAGACGCTGCCTAAAAAGATGGATGTCTGCTTTGTGGTAACTCAGCCGTTGGGGGAGGGGTGGCCCCACACTGAAGAAGTAAAATGCTTATCTTCATTCTGCCTCTGAAAACACATTTTAAAACCAGCCATCTGGAATGTCTAGTCTGTGGTGTCTTTTTCCCTCAAAGATAAGAACAGTAACAATAATACCGAAAGTTGGACGAGAAGTACGGACAACAACCTACGTTAAGAGACTACATGAAAAGGAATATTTCATCAGAGAAGAAATCCTGATTGAACATGCGTTCCTTGGATTTCCTAAGGGGATGGGGAAAAAACAGCCGAAATCAGTATTCACAAAACTCAACGGATCTGCCTTCGGCATCAATTCAGAGTCAAGACTCAGTGTCACTGCACCACAGAAGGGACACTGCCCTCCAACAGCGCTGTCCTCTGGGCCATTTAATGAGCTGGCACCTTGCAATGCTGCATTATGGGAGCTGTTCTGTATGCAAGCTCCTCTCTCCCACAAGCAGGCACAAACCAACAGATTCTCCCTTTCTTCTAGAACAGCACCTTCAGTGCCAACACACCGAGCTGCACCAGCCACATTAATGCCCCATTTATCCTGAAGCAAATCTAACCTCAAAAAGACTTCAAAATTTCCAGGTCGATGCAGAGATGAAAGGCAAACACTGTGAAGCTTCCAGACGTAAACTAAAACCAAACCAGGTGCAGGCATTTCAAGTCAATCCAAGGCAAAGCTAGTGACACCTGTGGGCAGGTGTGCTATAAACAAACCTCCCATCTCCGCAGAGGAGGGCCATGTCTGCCCAGCAAACAGCCTGAAGCCTCAACTCCAACATCCCTTGGAAAGGAGCACAAAATCACAGGCTGGCAAAGCATTCTAAGGTGGTGGAGTCGGGTGCAAGGGAACAGGCCAGACTGTGAGGGCCTGGATTCCCCTTTGCCTCCCACACCCAATTCTTCAGCTGGTCTCATCACTGTGCCTTTAAAAATACATCAATAGGAGTTCCTGTCGTGCCTCAGTGGTTAAAAAATACGACTAGGAACCATGAGGTTGAGGGTTTGATCCCCGGCCTTGCTCAGTGGGTTGAGGATCTGGCGTTGCCATGAGCTGTGGTGTAGGTCACAGATGTGGCTCGGATCCCGAGTTACTGTGGCTGTGGTGTAGGCCGATAGCTACAGCTCCAATTAGACCCCTAGCCTAAGAACCTCCTTATGCTGCTAGTGCAGCTCTGGAAAAAGACAAAAAAAAAAAATCAATAAGTCACCCCACCCTCACTCACTGCTCCTGGTCTCTCACCATCAGCCTGCAGCAGCCTCCACCCAGCCAGCCCTCCTCCATCCTGGTCCCCGTCAACCTGTTCAACAACAGCCGGAATGCACCCTGCAAACCCGCAGTCGCTCTATTGCTGCCCTGCTCAAAACTCTGGTGTCCTAGGATAGACCATAATGAAAAGGAGTATTTTTGAAAAGGATGTATCTATGTGCATAACTCAGCCACTCTGCCATACAACAGAAATTAACACAATGTAAATCAACTGCACTTTAATTTTTTTAAAAAAATGAAAACTGAAGAAAAAAAAAAAAAAACCTCACCAATGTTTTCTGACATTTAGAGTAAATCCTGAAGTTTGGCTACCTGGTAAAGCCCACCTCATCCTCCTAGTCCAACTCCACTGCCCACCTGCTTCAGCCCCCCTGACCTGGCTGTCCCTGAACACCGAGCACCTGTGCTTCCTGTTCTCCCTTACAGAACATTCTTTGCCAAGACACCCATGGGCTTACTCCTTTATTTCAAAGGTCACCTCCCTGGTGAGACCTTCTTGACCAGGCTACCTAGCAGCACTCCTGTCCCCTCCACCCTTCCTCCCCCTTTGTCTCTCTTCTTGCCACTTCTCAAAGCCTGTCATTTTGTCACACAGCTTCTTGCTTATGGTCAGTCTCTGACTTTGGAAGCTAAGTCCTGTGGAGAGAAGGGCTTTGTTCACCACCATATCCCCAGGATATAGAACAGTTTCTCACACATAATAGGTTCTCAATAAATGTGTGTTGAATAAAGGGAAGAAGAAACAAACAAGTAAATGTATTTAGTCTCAACTCTAATAAAAAAAATATCTTTCTGGAGTTCCCGTCATGGCTCAGCGGTTAACGAACCCGACTAGCATCTCTGAGGATGCAGGTTCGATCCCTGGTCTTGTTCAGTGGGTTAAGGATCTGGCATTGCCATGAGCTGTGGTGTAGGTTGAAGATGCAGCTTGGATCGCAAGCTGCTGTGGCTGTGGCATAGGCCAGCGGCTACAGCTCCTATTTGACCCCTGGCCTGGGAACCTCCATATGCCTCAGGTGCGGCCCTAATAAGACAAAAAAAAAAAAATCTTTCTGATCTAGGGCACATTGGTGGTCTCATCTCTGGAATGAGAACATTGGACTGAGTGGTTGCTAATGTTTCCTCTTATTCTAAAACCCGAACATTTCCCTAATCGGCTTATCACAACTGCAAAACATGGGGAAGCCACCATCTGATCAGTACCTATCAAATGTTTGCAGTAAGTGATATTAGTACCCGGTTTTCACTAAAACCACCTGGTAGTGCACTTTAATTTTCTTTCTGACAGATTCCGGGTTCCTTAATATCCGATTTGTTTCCATTGTGAGCAGGATCTGTTTATACATCTATACTCACCTGTGCAGCCACTTCTGTGAGGTAGGAATCTTTTCTCAGGCTGGCTACCTGCCTCTCTGTCCTTCCCAACACTATTTCAGAAATTTGGGGTGGGGGTTATAATCAGGGATCCAAGTGTCTCTACAGCTAAGCAAGTTCTATCTTCAGGGTTTCCAGGTGGTTTCTGAACTCAAAGAATATGTTGATAGAGAAAGAGATGTATGCCCTGGAAAGTTAATTAGCATCAATCAAAATGATAACATATATTTTACATGGTGTGGCTTTTATCTAGATTTTACTCTCTTCACTCACTCATCTTTTGCTTCCAAAAACTATCTTTAGAAACACACCACTCAATTACTGACTCATACTCAAACTGTTAGTGTCACAGGTTATCCAAGACAAGGAAAGCCCTTTGCACGATGACATTCAGTTTGGAGAGTGAAATGGAATCATGGCCAAGTTTTAAATCTAATTATCTTTTGAAAATTGGTTCATGAAAGGAGGAGGCCATTACATACATGTCAACAACATTCCTGTAAAGATTTTGAAAGGAACCCTTTTTTTTCCCCCCCATGGGACAATGTACATAAAGGAATTTTCTCATTATTAGCCAAACTGAAACATTCTGAACATGATGTGAAATTTTCCAAGGGAAATCAATTCCAAATATTTGCTATTTCTTGAACTACATGCATGGGTAAATAGTTCTACTTCAATGCAATGGTGCCTTTCACATCAAAAAGAATTTCTATTCCTCGGGGAACTTCAGAATGACACTAAATATTTCAAGGCCTTATTTTAACAACAAAGATGGTATCAGAAAGGAAGAAAAATCAAACTCACCTCTCTCAAGAACACAGATACCACCCCCAAATGTCAGCAGCTGAAATCACTAACATATACAATATCAAGTTGATTTTATCCCACATACTAAGTTGGTTTAACACACTGAAAGCTAGGAATTTAATTTCTCACATTAACAGTCTAAAGCAGAAAAATCATACAATCTTCCCAATAAATGCAGAAAATTTACTTAGTAAAACTCCATGTTCATGATTCAAGACCCTCGGAAAAGTAGGAATACAAGATTATGTCTTTCCTCTTCATTAAATAATCCACTCCGTCCCTAAAAACTGCTATAGCAAACATCCAACCTACTGGTTAAATGCACCAATTTTGCCTTTGAAATTAGGAGCTGGACAAGGATGTCCACCATGCTAGTCAACAGTATATGGAGCCCATCCAGTGTAATGGAAGTAAGGATATAAACAATATAAGACTAGAATATGCAACAGTATTTACAGATAAGCCGTGTGGAGAGTTTCACGATGGAGAAAAATCAGTTAGCAATGCAGAAAACCAACTAAATGTCTCTATAGATGTCAAACAGAAAATTAAATCTTAAAAACAATAAGATTTGCAACAGTATAAAAAATATGAACTGCCAAGCAATAAATCCAGTGAAAGATGTGTAAAACTGCTAAGGTAAAAAAAAAAAAAACTACAGAACTTAAGACATTTAAAAAGACTTAACTGGAGAAAGATTCAATATTATAAAATATCAGTTATCTTCAAATTCATTCATTGATTCAATGCAATCCCACGCAAAATCCCAAAACTTTATCAGGGGTGGGGGGTGGAACCTAAGTTGATTCTAAATTTTTTTTTCTTTTTTTAGGGTCTCACCTGAGGCATATGGAAGTTCCCAGGCTAAGGGTTGAATCAGAGCCGCATCTGCAACCTACACCACAGCTCACAGCAACACTGGATCCTTAACCCACTGAGAGGGGCCGGGGATCAAAACCACATCCTCATGGACACTGTGTTGGGTTCTCAACTGCTGAGCCACAACGGGAACTCCTGATTTTAAGATTTTAAATGGAGGAGTTCCCTTTGTGGCACAGTGGAAAGGAATCTGACTAGGAACCATGAGGTTGCGAGTTTGATCCCTGGCCTCACTCAGCGGGTTAAAGGATCCGGTGTTGCAGTGAGCTGTGGTTGCAGATGCAGCTCAGATCTGATGTTGCTGTGGCTGTGGTTTAGGCCAGCAGCTGTAGCTCCGATTAGACCCTTAGCCTGGGAATCTCCATATGTTGTGGGTGCAGCCCTGAAAAGCAAATTAATTAATTAATTAATTAAATTTTAAATGGAAACGGACCCAGACAAGTCAAGATTCTCTTGAAGAGGAATGCCCTCTTGGATATCAAGATTTAAAAAAAAATAATAAAATAAACCAGCATGGTACAAACACAGAAGAAACTAACACAACAGACTCACACTCACACTGATATGTGATATATCACAGAGGTAGAAGGAACAGCCCTTTCAAGGGAACTGGGACTATTAAATAACCATAAAGAATTCAATTTGGACCTGTACCTCACATCACACATAAATATTAATTTCAGATGAACTTTAGACCTAAATGAAAGGCTAGGTATAAAAAATAATTTAATATATAAACATATTAAATTTACTTAGGTTTAATATAGAAAACATGTTAAACATAATTTTTTTTTTTTTTTGTCTTTTTAGGGCTGCACTCATGGCACAGGGAAGTTCCCAGGCTAGGGGTCGAATCGGAGCTGCAGCCACAGCAACAGCCACAGTCACAGCAACTCAGGATCCGAGCCATGTCTGTGACCTATACCACAGCTCATACCAAAGCTGGATCCTTAACCCACTGAGCGAGGCTAGGGATTGAACCCATGTCCTCAAGGATTCTAGTCAGATTCGTTACCATTGAGCCAGGATGGGAACTCCTTAAATATACAAGTTAATGTAGAAAATACTTCATGACCTTAGGTAGGAAAGAATTCTTAAATAAGGCACAAAAAGCATAAACCACAAAGGAAATAATTTATAAAATTGACTATATCAATATTAAAATTTTCTGTTTACCAAGAAACACCAAAAGAAAGTAAGTCATCAGGGAGTGGGAAAGGGAATGAGTTATTTGCAGAACCAGCACAGAAGAGGGATCCAGAATGTCTAAGGAATTCTGCAAATAATGTAGACAGACAACACAACAAAATGACCTGCTTCACAGAAGAGGAACTCCCTACGGCCAAAAACACGTGAAAAAAAGTATCCACTTCGTAGTAAACAGAGAAAAGCAAAAAGTGAAAAAAATATCCACTTCGTGGTAAACAGAGAAAAGCAAAGACAAGCCACAAAGAGATATGAATACACACTTTCGTTTAGCAAAAATGAAACGAGGTTTGACAACACTAAATGCTGACAAAGTCAGATGACCTTCTGGAACAGAGCAGGGGCACAGAGACCCAGAAACGCCCCTTCTCAGCTAACAGAGAACATCAATCTAGCGTGCAGAGGACACAGACCCAGAACATTCAGCCTTGTATCTGTATTCCCCAGATGGTTAGCAATACCAAGAGGTGGATAAACACAGCGTCATATTTTCAATGAAACACGACATGGTAGTGGAATTTAACACATTAGAGCTGCACACAACAAAATAAACACATCTTCCACATATGCGATATCACATGATGTTTGTTTTTCACCTACTTCACTTAGTATGATAACAACTAGGTCCACTCATGTTGCTATGTGGAATCTAAAAAAAGGATTCAAATGAACTTAATTTCAGAACAGAAAACAGACTCACAGACTTTGAAAACAAACTTATAGTTACCAAAGGGAACCGGTGGTGGGAAGGGATGGACTGGGGTCTGGGACTGGCATATGCACAGCATGGTGTATGAAATGACTGGCCAACAGGGACCTGCTGTATAGCATAGGGAACTCCACCCAATATTCTGTGATAACCTATATGGGAAAAGAATCTGGAAAAGAATGGATATGTGTACAGGTACAACTGAATCACTATGTGGTACAGCAAAAATTATCACATTGTAAATCAAGTATATTTCAATGAAGCTTTAGAGGGTGAAAAAATGCATCTTATACGCTTAGTGCAGAACAAAGAAGACACAAAAGAAGTACAGTCTGACTCCATCTATATATACTCCAAAAACAAGAAAAAAAAAATGATACTATTTAAAGGGTGGTAAGATTATTTTGTTTGTTTTTGGGTTTTTTTGTTGTTGTTTGTTTTTCTGCTTTTTAGGGCAGGTGCAGCATATGGAAGTTTCCAGACTAGGTTGAACTGGAGCTACAGCTGCCGGCCTACACCACAGGCACAGCCACAGCCACAGCCACAGCCACAGCCACAGCCACGCAGGATCTGAATCAAGTCTATGACCTACACCTCAGCTCACGGCAATGCCAAATCCTTAACCCATTGAGTGAGGCCTGGATCATGGATACTAGTTGGGTTTGCATCCTCATGGATACTAGTCGGGTCTGTTTCCACTGAGCCGCAATGGGAACGCCCTAAGATTATTTTCTAAAGGAAGAAAAGTATTATCATAGAAATGAGAAGAACAGTTATGGAGGGAGGAGAAAGGGGTGTGATCAGAAAGGGACCACAGCTTCGGGCAAGTTGGTGATGCTCTGGGTAAACACAGGTATTTATGTTCTGATTATTCATTAATTGATGTATTTACATTTTATGGGCTCTTTTGCATATCTCTTATTATTGAAAAAAATGTAAATTCTAGGCCTGACTTAGAGCTACTGGATAAAGATTCATTATCATAAAATAAGTAAAGAAAGATAGAGTGATATGAAATAGCTTAAATTTATGAGTGGAGGCTATTTCCTACTTACTCCTTCCTCTTAACTTCCCTGGGCTCCTCGCTTGTGCTCCCTCCACTGATCCACAGAAAAAATTCATGTCCACATACTGTGTCCATCTCTGCTGGAGTTGACTTTAGCCCACTGTAGGGCAGTTCAAGGGCAGGGACACATGTGCAAGCCTGGTCCTCCTCCTCTTGGGCAGATCGAGAAGTGGGGGAGGGGTGGGGAGCACAAGAGAAGACACGATGCCCCCCTTTTGCCTTGTTCCTAGAAACCACCCCAAGGCTAAGAGCATAAAGAACTCCCGTGATGCTGGTTCTTCTTGGGGGAGGAAGCGGAGGCAGGAGAAGCCAGCAGGGCCAGGAGGCAGGGAGAATACCGGGCCAGACACTCCTTCACTCTAGATCCCTAAGCATCTTCATGTCTCCTCCTCCCTAGTCCTCCCTGCTGAGCCCCCCACCCTCATCCTGTCAGGCGCCACCAAATGAGGAGCTGCATCAAACCAACTTCAAGACACTTCAGTCAGTACTCAACTTCAAAAGGCCATTCGTGGTCATTTAACGTAGGTTTTCTAATTAGGCTGACGTGCTCATTTTGTACAAATTCTTAAGCTTCACACGCAAAACAGAGTACACAGAGTAGTAAGGACTTAGAACCAAAAAAGTCACTTGCAGCCACAAAAATCCACGGGGAAGTTACAGATGACCCGAGTCACATCCCACGGATCCCACTGGGTGAGAGCCCACCGTCCACCGGCAGTCCCTTGCCGCCCCCCTCAGGGACCTCACACCTACCTGCCCTCCGCTGGTCACACCGCCACCCCACTCAGGTGCTCTTCCCTGTCTGCCGAAGTAGCCCAGGCAAGGCCTGGCCTCAATCACCCCCCAGCAGCCTGGGCTCAGACCCCAGCCCTGCGAGGGCTCCCAGGACGCCCAGGGATGCCCCACCTGCCTCTAACTTGCACCGCCTCTGCCTCTTCTCCAGCCTCTTAGCCCAAGGCCACCCCGCCCTCATGCCGCTGCCTCCCCCCACCCCCACACGCTGTCCACTTGTTACCCCCACCTACCCCCTCATCCTGTCCCCGCCTCCACACTTGGGGCCCCGCCCACTCCGCGTCCCACCCACGCTGCCCACGCTGCACCCACGCTGCCCCCCCCCGCCCCCTCCCCCCCCCCCCCCCCCCCCCGCCATGACCCCAGGCAGCTCTTTGTGAAGCCTGGAAGGTGCGTCTCCGCTGCTCTAACTCACCAAACCCCACTTCCTTCAAATCCCATTCTTTTCACTGGGAAAGAACGTCCCCACCCTGATTTGACACCTTGGTGTTCTGTGCACCCATGAGACTTTGCTTAAACTTCAGCTGAAGTATCTGTTTCATTTAATATGTCTACACATAATTTTTTTTTTTTTCGGTCTTTTCTAAGGCCGCTCCCGTGGCATTTGGAGGCTAGGGGTCTAATTGCAGCTGTAGCCGCCGGCCTACTCCGGAGCCACAGCAACGCGGGATCCGAGCCGTGTCTGCGACCTACACATCTCAGGGCAACGCCGGATCCTTAATCCACTGAGCAAGGCCTGGGATCGAACCCGCAACCTCATGGTTCCTAGTCGGATTCGTTAACAACTGACTCATGACGGGAACCCCTACAGCTATATTCTTACCTTTCCTCCCCAAACCTGCAACTCCAGGTTCAATGCTTGGGGCTTTCATCCACCTGGTCAGTCAGACTGAAAAGTGAGGACCCTCTTGGGGAAGAGAGAGCACATCTGAGCCTGTGATCCCTCGCTCCTTCCCTCCATCCACCCATCTGGCAGCCCTGTTGACACTACCTTGGGACCTGCCACCTCGGCCACAGCCTCCCTGCGGCTCTCCCCTGTCTCTTCCTCGCCCTCCAACCCCTTCTACACATCAAGACAGAGACCTTCTAAAATCATAAGGCCCATCCATCATGTCACTCTTTCTGTTAAAGGACTCTGACATTCCATTGATTTTAATTTTTTTTTAATTTCTTTTTTTTACTGCCACACCTATGCCACATGGAAGGTCCAGGGCCAGGGGTCAAATTGGAGCTACAGCTGCAGTTTATACCACAGCCACCGTGACACTGGAGTCAAGCCACATCTTCAACCTCCACTGCAGCCTTCAGCAACACCAGATCCGTAACCTACCCAGAGAGGCCAAGGATAGAACTGGCATTCTCACAGAGATGTGTGGGTTCTTAACTCGCTGAACCCTAACAGAATTCCCATTACATTGATTTTAAAATAAAATCCATAACCTTTTCAAAATCCTGAATTAACATTCTGGCTTCAAATTAGATTAGGATTAGATTAGGAATATTTTTTGCAATTATAAATCAGCATTTATTGAAAACAGACCAAAATTTGCAAGGGAAATAAATCATGAAAATCAAAACTGATCTTCCATCATTAATCTAATCTAGCTTAAAACTTAGCTATACTTTCTTCAAAAGAGAAACAAAACAATCATGGGAATATGTCTGAACCCAGTAGGTACCACTGGGGAATCGCTACACCTCCAGGGACCCCACCAGAGAGCAGTGTGACTTTGTGGGCTACTCACAAATGGTCTGATACAAAATGAACAAGAGTGCATGTGGTAAGTCGTTCAAAGATCCTCTACTTTGGGCTGGAATTGTAGCAACTCAAAGTAGTAAGAAGGACAGAAGTTCTAATTGGCTATAGATCATAAAGTAATATCTGAGTTTCACCATAGCACAAAGGATCCCAGACAGTAAAAAAAAAAAAAAAAAAAGTGGAGAAATTACTTTTTAAAATTCACCGACATCACTGGGAACAAAACAAAGCAAAAAAACAACAGCAGTGGAAATGAATGCTTGAGAGTTCCTGCTATGGTGCAATGGGCATCTCTGCAGCACCAGGAAGCAAGTTGGATCCCTGGCCCAGAAAATTAGGTTAAAGGATTCAGCCTTGCCACACCTGCAGCATAGGTTGCAACTGTGACTTGAATCTGACCCCTGGCCCAGGAATTCCATTTGCCGCAGGGTGACCAAAAAAGAAAAAAAACAAAAAGTGGATGCTGGGTTCCACCTTCAGGAATTCAGATTTAATTTGACTCAGGCGAGACCTAGGGTTTTTTAAGTTTTTTAGTTCCTGCAGACATTTCTATGGCCTTAGAACCACAGAACCAGGTGCCCAGCCCTAACTCGTTCTCCCACTTCATTTCCTTCCCTAAGCCCCTCACTCACTCAGCTCATTTCTTGGCTCCTCAGAGAGGTCAAGTTCATTCTTACCTCCGTGTCTTTACATGAGCTATTCCCACGGCCTTGTAGGTTTCTGCACCCTATTGAGCCCAACCACAGGCTCACTCCTTCCTGCTGCACCCAAATTCATCTCCTTAGAGAGGCCTTCTCGGAGCATCCAATCAAGAAGCCACTGGTCACTCTGCAGCATTTCTTATTTCAAGTGTCTGCAGAGCAATTATCATTCCCTAAATTTCTCTTGTTCAGTTACTGTCTATTCTCCTTATCTGTGCTGTTCATCACAGCGTCCCAAGCTTCTAGGATAGTGCAGGGCATACAGCATCAATTTGGTACACATCTGTTGAATAAATGCGTGATGAGCAATTGAACATATTAATAATCCAGGTCACCTCCATCAACCAAGCCTCACTGAAAATCACCATTACATTACAAATTTAGCCAAACTTTAAAGGGACTTCTGTTTCATTGAAATACTTCTTTTTTTTTTTTTTTGGTATTTTTTAGGGCTACCCCGAGGCATATAGAAGTTCCTGGGCTAGGGGTCGATTGGGAGCTGTAGTTTAGCCGCTGGTCTATGCCACAGCCAGAGCAATGTGGGATCTGAGCCACATCTGCAACCTACACCACAGTTCACGGCCATGCCAGATCCTTAACCCACTGAGCAAGGCCAGGGATTGAACTCGAATCCTCATAGATACTAGTTAGGTTCGTTACCGCTAAGCCACAATGGAAACTCCAATTTAGCCAAACTTTAAACATCACAGTCATCCTTCCTAAAAAATATCCTTTTGCTATCCTGTATGTACAGAATGAAATTTGACTTTAAAGACTAAAATCCATCTTTCAGAAAGGTCCTAAAATTGATAAACATTGTTCAAAAAAATTACCAATCTGCCTGACTCCCAGACTGAGTACATTTAAAATAAAGTACCCCTTTGGTTTCCTCTGGCATAAATTGTCACCTCTCTAGGCAACATAGTGTGACTGCTTACTTACATTCTTCAACATTGTGTACATTTTTAAACTTAAATCTTTTACTCTGTATTTACGACATTCATTCATATAATCAGGTTGTTGGAGATATATTTCAAAGTCCTCTAACAATCAATTTTATTGGAAATAAATAAGAAGTCCAAAGGATCAATGAGAGAGATATTCAAATATTATTTTCTCTATCTCTATATTTTGGGTACTAATAGTAGAAGCACCTCCATTCATACATTAAAGAAATTCAAGCAGTTCCTGCTGTGCCACAGGGGGTTAAGAATCTGACTGCAGCAGCTCAGGTTGCTGCAGAGGCATGGGTTTGCTCTCTGTCTCAGTTCAGTGGGTTAAGGATCCAGCATTGGTGCAGTTGTGGCATAGGTTGCAGCTGTAGCTCAGATTCAGTCCCTGGCCTGGGAACTTCCATACACTTTAGGTGCAGCCATAAAAAAGAAAGGAAGGAAGGAAGGGAGAAAGGGTTGATCTAGTCTTTAAGTGCCCATTTCTAGTAACATTGAGAAAATCATCATCAAAAAAAAAAAAAAAAAAAAGCTTCCACTTTTAGTGGACTGAATGGTGGTCTCCAAAGAGATATATCCTACAACCTGTGAATATTTTCCCACATGTCAAAAGAGTGAATATTACCTTACATGGTAAAAGATGTGATTGAGTTAATGACCTTGAGAGGAGGTACTTACCCTGAATTATCCAGTTGGGCCCTAAATGCAATCCCATGCAGCCTTAGAAGAGAGAGGCACAGGGGTTCTGACGCAGAAGTGGGGGAGGCAGGAGTTCCCTTATGGTACAGTGGGTTAAGGATCTGGCAGTGCGGGTAATAGCCCTGGCCAGGGAACTTCCACATGCCACAGGTGCGGCCAAAAAGAAAAAAAAAAAAAAGGGAGTTCCTGTGGTGGTACAACAGAAACAACCTGACTAGTATCCATGAGGATGCAGGTTTGTTTGATTGCTGGCATTGCTCAGTGGGTTAAGGATCCAGCATTGCCATGAGCTTTGTTGTAGGTCCCAGATGCAGCTCAGATCCCACATTGTTGTGGCTATGGTGTAGGCTGGCAGCTGTAGCTCTGATTCAATCCCTAGCCTGGGAACTTCCATATGCCATGGTGGAACACAGCCCTGCCCACACCTTGATTTTAGACTTCCAGCCTCCAGACTCTGATAGAACACACTTCTATCATTGTAAGCCTCCTAGTCTGTGGTTGTTTTATAACATTTGTCACAATGGTCACAGAAAAACTAATACACACTTAATTGATCATTAGCATATGTGGGGCACTGTGAAAAGTCTGGCACAAGAAATTTGACAGCTATCAAAAAAAGGTTTTGTTTCAAAGTAAATAAATTTCTGTGGCATTTGCATTTTAAATAAGTGTAATTTAAATATAACCAATTTCCATTTGCAGGACAAATCTAAATATGGTGCTTTGGCATCATTCACAATAGCTAAAACATGGAGGCAACCTAAATGTCCATCAACAGATGAATGGATCAAGAAGATGTGGTACATATACACAATGGAATACTACTCAGTTGTAAAAAAGGATGAAACAATGCCATTTGCAGCAACATGGATGCAACTAGAGATTCTCACACTAAATGAAGTAAGAGAGAGAAAGGTAAATATCATATATCACTTATATGTGTAATCTAAATTATGGCACAAATGAACCTATCTACAGAACAGAAACAGACTCAAAGACACAGGAACAGACTTGTGGTTGCCAAGGGGGAGGGGAAGGGAGTGGGAGTTTAGGGTTAGTAGATGCAAACCATTCCATTTAGAATAGATAAGCAATGAGGTCCTACTGTATAGCACGGGGAACTATATCCAGCCTCT
This sequence comes from Phacochoerus africanus, assembly GCF_016906955.1. NCBI lineage: Eukaryota > Metazoa > Chordata > Mammalia > Artiodactyla > Suidae > Phacochoerus > Phacochoerus africanus. The sequence continues at coordinate 51,308,313 of NC_062546.1, forward strand.
TTGGATAGAACATAATGGAAATTAATATAAGAAAGGGAATGTATATACATATATGCCTGGGTCACTTTGCTGTATAGTAGAAATTGGCACAACACTGTAAAATAACTATACTTTTAAAATTTGAAATAATAAATAAGTAAACATGGTGCTCTGTTTCCCTTACGATTGGAAGCCAACACTTGACCTCTGTAAGGGAGTTTCCCATCTGAAAATATAATATTAAAATTCTTGACCCCTTTGGAGTTGTAGGAATAATGAGAAAAAAGATGAGGACAGACAACCCCTCAAAGATTCACAGTCTGGGAGCTACAACAGCCCTTGAGGAGACGTTAGTGCCAACCTCAATCTAGGGAGGGGAAGACAATGGCTCTCGGGGAGGGGGGTGCATGAGGCCAATGCCCTAACGGCCAGGAGACCCCAGGGAACTCGACTTTGCCCAGAATCTGTGCACAGTGGCATGCCACCCTCTGAAGGATGAGGGCGCTATTCACCACTCACCCTGCTCTGCTCTCTTCCTCCACTTTCCTCTGATTCAATGCAAACACTCGATCCTCTTAGCGCTAAAGGCAAAATACAGGGCTGGAGCACAGATTGTTTCCACTGAAAAGACTCTGGCTCGACAGGGGTGGCAATGACAAAACAAAAACCCAAAATGTACTGTGAGGCCCTACACAGAACCAGCACAGAAAGGAGGTGTCAGGCAACTGTAAACATCAATTCTTCCATCGCCAATTAGCCATGAAAGTGAGTGAAAGGATCTGCCCATCCCAGGCGATAAACAATCTATAACATTTTCATGTGCCTGGATCAGTACTGCCAACTTCCCATGAAAGAGACAGTGGGACAGATGGACAAAGTGGTGATAAAACATGGGTGTGTGTCTATGTATCACTGAATCACTTTCGTTGTACAGCAGAAATTGTGGCAACCTTGTAAATCAACCATACCCCAATAAAGCTGAAAAACAAAAAACAAAAAACAAAAAAACTCTTGCCATCCCATCAGGATAAAAACACTTAACAAGTGAAAACAGGAGCCAACTTCTTTAATCTGAAGGAGTACTGACAAAAACCTTCCAACAGGCACCACATCTATCAGTGAAATGATCAAAGTTTTCCCCTCAGGATCAGAAATAAAATAAAGATGCCCACCACGACCACTTCCCTTCAAGAGCTGAGCCTAAGCAGTAAGGCAAGAAAAAGAATAAAAATTAAGGGATTGGAAAAAAAAGAAATAATATTGTCATCATTTATTGATGGATGATTATATATATAGGAAATCTAAAAGGAAGCACTGATAAAATACTAGAATTCATCAGAGTTTAACAAAGTTGCTAGATAAAAAATTCAGTATGGAAAAATAAATTGCATTTCAGTACAGCAGCACAAAGATTAGAAATGAAATTTAAAAGACACCCTTGATTATACAATCAAAAATATGAAGTATTGGGAGCTCCCTGGTGATCTAGTGGTTAGGACTTGGTGCTTTCACCCCTGTGGCCTGGGTTCAATCCCTCTGGGGACTGAGATCCCACATTAAGTCACTTCCAAAAAAAAGTAGCCAATAACATCTATCCAGACAAAACTCTACTTAAAAGAGACACGTGCACCCGCATGTTCATTGCAGCACTATTCACAATAGCCAGGACATGGAAACAACCCAAATGTCCATCGACACATGATTGGATTCGGAAGATGTGGTATATATATACACAATGGAATACTACTCAGCCATGAAAAAGAATGACATAATGCCATTTGCAGCAACATGGATGGGAACTAGAGAATCTCATACTGAGTGAAATGAGCCAGAAAGACAAAGACAAATACCATATGATATCACTTATAACTGGAATCTAATATCCAGCACAAATGAACATCTCCTCAGAAAAGAAAATCATGGACTTGGAGAAGAGACTTGTGGCTGCCTGATGGGAGGGAGAGGGAGTGGGAGGGATCGGGAGCTTGGGCTTATCAGACACAACTTAGAATAGATTTACAAGGAGATCCTGCTGAATAGCATTGAGAACTTTGTCTAGATACTCATGTTGCAACAGAAGAAAGGCTGGGGAAAAAATGTAATTGTAATGTATACATGTAAGGATAACCTGACCCCCTTGCTGTACAGTGGGAAAATAAAAAAAAATTTAAAAAAATAAATTAAAAAAAGATAAATAAATCACTAGAACTGCATAATTCAAAATAAGAAAAAAAAAGTAGCCAATAAAAGTATCTAGATAGAAATGGGTCTAACGAAAAGATGTGCAAAACCTATACTAGGAAAATTATCAAGTTTACTATGTTTCCTAAAGTAACTCAGGTATGTGCATAGGTTTTAGTCATAACAAATGAAATAAAAATAAACTGGATGTAATTTTCACCATATCTCCCCATTCAAACACTGGTTTTTGAAATCCAGAGGTATCCTGATGGCGTATGTAAAAATTCTGATCAGATGGGTACAATGTAGGTTCTGATGGTGGACCAGAATGCTTATCAATATCCCATGTTTTAAGTAAACATTAAAGAAACATTTGGATTTCCACACCACGAACTATACTGTGAAAAACAAAGAGACTTGTAAGTCTTTTAATTTTATGATGAGTATAGAGAAAAGTCTATACTTTTGTATGTATGTTATATGTAAAATGGCATTTTATGGACATGGGTACAATTTCACTACATCTGAGATCCTACTCCTTCTAGTCTATTCCAATCCATTTAGAATAAGTGGTCCAAACTAATGGATATCTAATGTGGCAAATTCATCCTTGAATGGGAATAATTTGAAACTGCTGCCTTATTTTTTCAGTCATTCCCTTGTCAGAGCTACTCCCCATGTAGGTCGAATGGACGGCTTCCCTTTTTTCTTTTAGGGTCCCACCGGTGGCATATGGAGGTTCCCAGGTTAGGGGTCGAATCAGAGCTACAGCTGCCAGCCTACACCACAGCCACAGCAATGCCAGATCAAAGCCACATCTGCAACCTACACCACAGCTCGTGGCAATGCCAGATCCTTAACCCACTGAGTGAGACCAGGGATCAAACCCGCAACCTCATGGTTCCTAGTTGGATTCATTTCTGCTGTGCCACTATGGGAACTCCCTGGATAGATTCCTTAATGTGATATTTACAAAGCAAACTTCTCAAACTTCTCCATTAGCCTGAAAATATCAAAAATCTAAGCATCAAAGCTAATTCCTTTGAGCTAAGACACTATATCTCCTATAAGCCATTTTTAAAAGAAAGACATTTCTTGGAAGAGGCAACATGTATGAGCCATTATCAAATCTTAATACAAAACCCAATTTACCTGACTCATAAGTCAGATTTGGGGGCATCAAGCCTGACAATGTAGAGGAGAAAGACAGAGCTTTTAGAGGGAAGGGTCTGGAGTCACAATGCTCCCATTAGCCAGATGGGTTGGCACAGTACTTGTGCTAGAAAGGACAAAGCTGACGATGACATTACAGTGCTAAAGGAAAAGTGAAAAGATGCCGGGGACAATCACAATGCACTTGACAATGTAGCTGAGGACACAGTCCTGCTGTCAAGGTGTGTTTGAGCATTGACTGAATATGGCATTTGATCATATCCTGATTTGCAGCGCTGATGGCCTGTTCTGAACAGCACCCAAGTGGAATATGGTAAACCCATGAAAATAGGGGCTATGCTCCATTCGCTCACAGACCCTAAGGCAGTGTAAAGCTGTCAATGATATCACTCAATAATAATAATACCACTTAGTGAATTAAAAATTCATTTAAAAACAAGTAACTAAGTTCTGGGGAATATAAAAATTGCATTTTTATTTTATTTTATTTTTTTTGTCTTTTTGCCATTTTTCTTGGGCCGCTCTCACGGCATATGGAGGTTCCTAGGCTAGGGGTTGAATTGGAGCTGTAGCCACTGGCCTACGCCAGAGCCACAGCAACGCAGGATCCGAGCCGCGTCTGCAACCTACACCACAGCTCACGGCAAAGCTGGATCCTTAACCCACTGAGCAAGGGCAGGGACCGAACCCGCAACCTCATGGTTCCTAGTCGGATTCGTTAACCACTGCGCCACGACGGGAACTCCAAAATTGCATTTTTAAATTAGAGATAGCTCTTTTTCTTATGGCCACACCTGTGGCATATGGAAGTTCTCAGGCTAGGGGCTGAATTGGAACTACAGCTGCAGCCTACACCACAGCCACGGCAATGCCAGATTTGAGCCACATCTACAACTATGCCGCAGCTCTTAGCAACACCAAATCCTTAACCCACTGAGCGAGGCCAGGGATCAAACCCACATCCTCATGGAGACAACACCAGGTCCTTAACCCCCTGAGGCACAATGGAAGCTCTAGAGTTAGCTCCTTTTTTAAGGTTAAAAGTTGGTTGTTGACAAAACCAAGTTGTGGAGCAATTGGAACTTGCATAGGATGCTGATGGGAGCCTACACTGACACAACCAATCTGGAACACTGTTTATTGTGTGTTCTAAAGATAAACATAGACTCTATGATGCAGTCATTCAAGAACAGATTTGTTCACTAGAGCTTTATTTGTAATCGCCATTGTGCGATGGACACAAACTGTCCATCAACAGTAAAAGGATAAATCAGTGGTAGTATGTTCATATAATTGAACACTACACAGCAACAAAGAAGAACAAGCCAAGGCATCAATCTCTCAAGAAACAGGCAAAGAAGCCAGAGACAAAGGAGCACAGACCTGAGGATGCCACTTATATGAAGCCCCCAAACCAGGCAAACTAATCCAAGATGTTGGATCAGGTCAGAGATCAGAGCAGCAGCTATCTTTGAGGGCAGGGCTATTATGTTTGACAGAGGGACTCTCTTTGGTGCTAAACATGTTCTAAATATTTTTTTTTGCCTTTTTTGGGGGGCTGTACCCGCAGCATATGGAGGTTCCCAGGCTAGGGGTCCAACTGGAGCTGTAGCTGCTGGCCTACACCACAACTCACAGCAACGCCGGATCCTTAACCCACTGAGTGAGGCCAGGGAACCCGCAACCTCAAGGTTCCTAGTTGGGTTTGTTTCTGCTGCACCACGACAGGAACTCCTCCATATGTTCCAAATCTTGATCTGCATGGTGATTATATGGGTATATTTATATGTAAAACTCCACTGAGCTGTACACTCAAAACTTGTGTACTCTACATACCTTTCACCTCATTAAAAAGGTAAGTAAGAAAAAATGTTGGCTGTTTGTCAATGCTTAATATTTGTTTTAATCACTTTAATTACAAGAAGCCAATTTTCTTGAAACATGTTTGCTCTTGGCTATAATTTGAATGTCTGGACCTTGAAAGGACCCGTTAGCCAAACAAATAAGAACCTATACTCTCCCCCAACACACATATGTAAGTGGTTTTAACTGACTCAATAGTTTGCTCTCATTAACATCTCAAAGGAGCCCTGATCCAAATCTAGACCTCAACAGAGAGCAAAAGGTAATGAGGACAGCCCCCTTGCCAAATGAGAAACAGCTCCAGTAGTGACTGAAGCCCCACAGGGCTCAGGGTGCAGCTCACGCTACCCCTGGGGGCTCTATTAATGTCCTAAGATGTGTACAGAGATGCCTCCGATTCTTTTTTTTTTTTTTTTTTTTTTTTACTTTTTAAGGCCTCACCCAGTGCATATGGAGGTTCCCAGGCCAGGGGTCCAATTGGAGCTGTAGTTGCCGGCCTACACCAGAGCCACAGCAACATGAGATCCAAGCCACGTCTGCAACCTACACCACAGCTCACGGTAATGAAGGATCCTTAACCCACTGAGTGAGGCCGGGAATTGAACCCGCAACCTCATGGTTCCTAGTCGGATTCGTTTCCGCTGCGCCACAACAGCAATTCCAAGATGCCTCTGATTCTTGAAGTTCCACACTGAGATGCATAAGACACTCATCTGCTAAGCCCTCTGTCTTACATGAGCCAGTCCCTGGCTCAGGACCTATTATTCAGGGAGCCACAGAAATCTGGAGCTGGAGAATTACTGCTGGTATGTCTACAGGGGAAAGACAAAGGCAGAGGAGAGCAGTCAGAAATTAGGACCAAGGAGAGCGTCACTGTTAGTGGCCACCTTTTTCTCACTGACTAACGTGGCTATGATGGCATCTGCATGAAAAAGGTGCTAAACATATTTTAAGTTAATGATTCAAACATAAAGGAGGAGTTCCCTAGTGGCTCAGTGGGTTAAGGACCCGGCATTATCACTGCTGTGGCTCAGGTTTGTTCCCTGGTCCAGGAATTTCCACAGGCCATGAGTGTAGCCAAACGAACAAACAAACAAAAAACTATAAAGGAGTTGTTGTTGTTGTTGTTGTTTTTCAAACCACTTGAGGGGTTCCCATTGTGGTTCAGTGGGTTACAAACCTACCTAGTATCCATGAGGATGTGGGTTTGATCTCTGGCCTTGCTCAGTGGGTTAAGGATCCTGCGTTGCTGTGGCTGTGGTGTAGGCCTCAGATGCAGCTCCAACATGACCTCTAGCCTGTGAACGTCCATATGCCACAGGTGCGGCCCTTTAAAAAATAAAGCTATTTGAATTGTACACTTTATTTATTTATTTTTGGCTGTACCTGTGATATCCGGAAGTTCCCAGGCCAGACTAAACCCACCCCACGGCAGCAGCCTGAGCCCCTGCAGGGACAACACCAGATCCTTAACCTACTGTGCCAAGAGAGAACGCCACTGTTGTTGTTGCTATTTAAGCAATTCTAGATGGAAATAATCAATATTTGAAAAAAAAAAAACTGAAAAGCCACGGAGAAAGGAATTAACTTCAGCTGCCACTGCCAAAGTGCATAGTAAGAGGCTCGGCTATTTCAGCCACTGACTTTCAGAGCTTTCAGGCAGATCTACAGTCCATCAGCAAAACAGAACAGATATCTCTGCTCTTTTTGCCACTAGAACTGGCTACCTGAAGAGCTAAAGTGATAGCTCTCAATTTCTAAGAAGACACTAAGTTTTCAGAGGGGTCCGGATAGATAAGCTGGATTCATTTCAAAATATTTTGATTAAAACTGTCTCCCTCATTTTCACCAGCACAAAAGTCACGACATTTTGTCTTCTGATAGTTGACTACCTACATAAATGGGAAACACTCACACAAGTCACATCATAACTGCAGATTTTAAATGGCTAGTGAAAAGCATCCACTATCAAGTGTTTTTTCATACTGAAATCAGTAAAAATCTGCCAGTCAATTGGAAAAACACCATCAACAACAACAAAAATGTAAATACTTCCCTTTAAAGTATTAATCATGTTTTCACATGCTTTTTAATTTTTTTTTTTCTTTTTAGAGCTGCATCTGTGGCATATGAAGGTTCCCAGGCTAGGGGCCGAATCGGAGCTACAGCTGCTGGCCTACACCACAGCCACAGCAATGCCAGATCCGAGCTGAGTCTGTGAACTACACCACAGCTCACAGCAACACCAGATCCTTAACCCACTGACCGAGGCCAGGAATCGAACCCACATCCTCATGGATACTAGTGGTTTTTAACCCACTGAGCCACAGCAGGAACTTCTGCTTTTTTAATTTTAAAGCTGCACCTCCACACCCTCACAGCGTTGTAGGGCCAGTCCTCCAGAATTCCTAAATGTTTATCTATTAAATTTCATCTCCCCTAATGAAAGGGATGAAAATTTTCAAATCAAGCCATGAATTTTCTCCCTTTCTTGTCATTCTTCATTGACATGATGCGGCAAAAGAAGAGTAGTATTTTAGGCTTAACGCTGACTCTAGGAAAAAAAATCATGGCAATTTTCAGAACAGGTTAATATGAGAAGCCAAGAAAGCCAAAAGCAAACAAGAATCCCTTCTGAGAGGAGTTCCTATTGTGGCACAGCAGAAACGAACCTGACTAGTATCCATGAGGGTTTGATCCCTGGCGTCATTCAGCAGCTTAAGGATCTGGCATTGCTGTGAGCTGTGGAGCAGGTCACAGAAGAAGCTCGGATCTGGCGCTGCCGTCGCTGCGGTGCAGGCCAGCAGCTGCAGCTCCCATTTGACTCCTAGCCTGGGAACTTCTACATGTCACAGGTGCAGCCCTAAAAAGACAGGAGAAAAAAAAAAAAAAAAAAAAAAGGAGTCCCTTCTGGGAAACCAGCCTTCAGAACAGGTAAGCCCTAAATATCAAATGGACAAAAGGCTTCTTTGGCCAGCAAAAGAATCAGTTTATGAGCACAGACTACTCACAAAGGAAAAGAATAAATTCAGCAAATACAATAAATTATTCTAGCAGTTCACAAAAATTCTATTTACCCAACTACAAAGAACCAAATTTACCCTTTGGGTGGATAATGTGCAAGGCACACTTCCTGTGCAAAAGGAAGGAAATTGAATAGTAAATGCTAAAAACAGCATTTCATAGACTAGTATATGTTTACACAACTTAATGTTTTATTATTATTTATTAACCAAGGCCATTTATGACAATTCAAACTCAAGTTTTTCAAGATGTTCATAAAATACACTGTTTTTCATTCTGTCCAAGTTAAATAACCTGAAATGAGATAACTAAGAACTTTCTCTAGAAAACTACAATGATCCTGAAAATCATATTTAGAAAAGAAGACAATACACAGGAATCCGTGTCAAAAACTGTACGTGGAAGTTCCCATCATGGCTCAGTGGTAAAGAACTGAATAGCATCATCCATGAGGACGTGGGTTCGGTCCATGGCCTGCCTCAGTGGGTTAAGGATCCAGCGTTGCTGTGATCTATGGTGTAGGTCGCAGATGTGGCTCGGATCCCCTGTTGCTGTGGCTGTGGTGTAGGCCCATAGCTGCAGCTCTGATTCGACCCCTAGCCTGGGAACTCCCATGTTGTGGGTGCGGCCCTAAAAAGACCAAAAAAGAAATTGTACATGTTATGACCTGTGGAAGTGACACTAAATGAGAAACACACAGAGGACAAAGGAGAAATGAACAAAGAATGGGTTTGCACTCCTACCAACAGATCATTCAAAAGGATGCACTCCCTTGGCTGCTGGTCTGAGGTTTTACTTTGATTCAAGACAAAAAAGTTGAAGTCACCATGGTTCATCCCCTCCTCACCCAGCCCAACTCAGCAAATTAACCCTCATCCACTCCTTTATCTGAACCTGAACTGTGTGAGCAACCAGGATGCTGAAAAAGCACAACCACTGAATGTGATCAAAACACAACTCCCCACTGCACGCCCCCCTCCCCCGCCCTTTCAAAGACCTGTCAATGGGAGGGGGCCTTCCCTTGCTCCAGATGACAAGTGCCAGGTCCTTTCTGTTCCCCCTTAGGTTAACTCAGAGTCACTCAATCATGAAATCATCTTACTTTGCAGGTTAAATTTCCCAGTCCATTTTTTTCCCCCAGTGGCACCCATGGCATACGGAAGTTCCTGGGCCAGGGATCGAGTCTGAGCTGCAACTGCGACCTATGCTTCTATGGCAACACCAGATCCTTAACCCACTGTGCCCAGAATCGAACTGGCAACACCAAGAGAGACAAGACGGATCCTTAACCCACTGCGCCAGAGTGGTAACTCCTCCAGTCCCTTTTAATAGTCAACATTCTAAATCTGATTGAGGGCTCCCTCCCCCCTTCTGAGGGACCATCTTGGGAGCAAGTGGGTCAGGCTTTCCTCCTAGCAAATAAGACTCGCTCCCACCGGCTTTGACATCACAGGGAGTGAGTGTGGGCATGTGACCCGCCACTTCCCAGGACTCTGACTTGAGGAAGACCCTGGAGCTGACATTGAGAAGACTTTGCATCTGTAAAGAAGAAAGGAGAATGGCTGAGGTTAATCCCAGACACAGAGCCCTTGAGGCCAACAACTGAAACTGCAGGCATCCAATGAGCCTAGCCCTTTGCACAAATAATTCGAAAGTAAGGAACTGGCTGTCATGCAAGATACCTGGGACCTGTAGGGGTAGCTGCCTGGAACAGAGTGGTGGGAAACATTATATCACAGCCATAGCCGCCTTGGTGGACAGGCCAGTGCAGGGTCCAGATCAGCAGCAGGTGACATGCACAGCCCATGTCCAAGGCACAAGGTAGCAGGTAGGCTGCAGGCACGCCCTGAGATTCCATTCCCCTAGCTGTTCACTCTGCACTGGCATGTAGGATAACAACGTGATTTCTAACATCACCTCTCCCAAAAGCCCTGTTACCTGAGCTGGGCCAGCACCCAGACACTGAGGATTTAGGATGAGCCAAAGATCAAGGGAGATCACCGCCTTGATTACTTAGGGATCAGCCCTCTGATCCTGCTATCTCAAAGAAGACAATGACTTTCCCTGCCTCTCTTGCACTTAGGGTGAACCATCACCTCTGGACCTCAGGGGGGAAAAAATTAACTGGTGTTTAACTCACTGTATTTGGGAGGTAGCTTAGCCCAGACTCTAATGCACAATAAAATGAGACTCTGTCTCCAGGACTGCAGACCCCACCCTCTCTGCACCACCTGTGAACTTAACATTCATGTGTGTGTATCAATAGCGATGCACAGCCAAGTTTCTCAGAGCTCCGTTAGCCCTGGTGTCTGGTTCTTCTCACCTCTCAGTCCCTCCATCGGACTCCTGCATCCATCACTCCCCTCACCGTGATCCTCCCTGATGTCACCTCCGAGCTTCTTTCCAAAGCCCTGGCTGCCAGATGCTTCAGGAGTCCAGGCAACAGAAATCTACCAGCCTAAACTTCACCCCATCGTCTTAATTGTTGACTGTGTCAAGATGAACAGCTTTATTCTACTGCCCGCAGAAAAAAATTAAGTCTTCTTGGAGGAAGATAACAACCTCCAAACACCCTATGATTTTCATACGATGACAGGTCCTTAATAAAAAATTACAAAGCACAACAAGAAACAAAACAGGAGTTCCCATCGTGGCTCAGCAGAAATGAATCTGACTAGACTGAGGACACAGGTTCGATCCCTGGCCTTGTTCAGGGGGTTAAGGAGCCAGCACTGCCGTGAGCTGTGGTGTAGGTTGCAGACGGGACTTGGATCCCACGTTGCTGTGGCCGTGGCGTAGGCCAGCAGCTACAGTTCTGACTCAACCCCTAGCCTGGGAACTTCCACATGCTATGGGTATGGCCCTAAAAAGCAAAAAAAGAAACAAGAACAAATGACCAAAAACTAAAGAGAAAGAATAGATAATATATTATACTCCAGATGTAATACCCAGGTGATATAATTATCAAAAAGTAATGTTAATATAATTATAATTGCTGTGTGTAAAAATATAGATCAGGAGTTCCCGTTGTGGTGCAGTGGAAACGAATCCAACTAGGAACCATGAACGTTCAATCCCTGGTCTCGCTCAGTGGGTTAAGGATCCAGCATTGCCATGAGCTGTAGTGTAGGTCACAGACGTGGCTAGGATCTGGTGTAGTTGCAGCAACAACTCCAATTAGACCTCTAGCCTGGGAACCTCCACATGCCACAGGAAAGACAAAAGACAAAAAAAAAATAGATTAAAGATGATGAATTGTATCAGATATCTGAAATCTACATAAAAGAATCAAATGGAACTATAATAATTGAAATCTAAAATGCAATAGACAGGTTTAACAGCAGATTAGACACAGAAAAAAGAGGGATTTTCTAAAGTAAAAGGGATGTCAGGAGGAAATAAAAGCACCAAGAGAACAAAAGAACAAATATACAGAAAAGAGCCGAAGTGGCCTCTGAGAATGGCTATAAGAACTAATATACATGTAACTGGAATCCCAAAAGGAGAAAAGAGGAAAAAAACAAGAGCTGCAGAAATAATCACCAACAGTTTTCCAAGACTGATTAAAGATATCAAGCCACCGACCCAAGAAGCTCTGTGAACAACAATTAGGGGAACTACATTGGAGTAATAATGTAGATATAAGGAGTTCCCATTGTGGCTCAGTGGTAATGAACCCAACTAGTATCCATGAGGATATGGGTCCGATCCTTGGCCTCACTCAGTGGATTAAGGATCCAGCATTCCCACAAGCTGTGGTGTACGTCACAGACACAGCTCAGATCCTGCATTGCTGTGGCTGTGGCAAAAGCCAGCAGCTACAGCTCTGATTCAACCTTTAGCCTAGGAACTTCCCTATGTCGAGGGTGCAGCCCTAAAAAATAAATAATAATAATAATGCAGGTATAACTTACATATTTAGGCTTGACTTAATACTTTCAGCTCAATTATGAAATTCTGATACCCTCACTTACTTTGCTTTTATGTGGAATGAAGGATAAAAAAATCAGGTAATACCCTCCTATAATTCCAAGGTTAAATTTTTTTATTAATTTGGGGCAAAATTCTGCTGGATATCACTTGTGATATATAAATTCTTTTATTTCTGCTTCTTTTTTAGTTTTCAAACCTATGACTTATTCTACAAAGATAAGATTATTACTGAAGCCTGACGCTTCTTTAACTCCTAAAATGAAAATACATCAGTTACTGGGTATCAACAGTATACTTATATTCATAATTTCACTTTCTAGGAACCCAAGGCCCATGAAGTAGAGAATAAAATTGAGTTATTATTCTGAGGTGGTGAGACTGATCTCAACACAAAGGCTGCTACTGTTAGATATTTAAGAATGATGAGAGAGGAGTTCCCATCGTGGCTCAGTGGTAATGAACCTGACTAGTACCCATGAGGATGTGGGTTCAATCCCTGGCCTTGCTCACTGGGTTAAGGATCTGGCATTGCCACGAGCTTCGGTGTAGATCGCAGATATGGCAAGGATACCACATAGCTGTGGCCATGGTGTAGGCAGGCAGCTGCAGCTCTGATTCAACCCCTAGCCTGGGAACTTTTGCATGCAGCAGGTGCAGCTCTAAAAAGCCAAAAAAAAGAAAAAAAGAAAAAAATAATGGTGAAAGACATAAAGAGCAGACTTTGGTTGCTGGGGTGGGGGAAGGGGGAACAAAGGATTCGGAGTCTGGGATTAGCAAATGCAAACCATTATATATAAGATGGACAAAGAGTAAGGTCCTACTACATAGCATAGGGAATTATATGCAATACCCTGTGATAAACTGTAATGGGATAGAATATGAAAAAGAATATATATGTGTATAACTGTCACTCCTCTGTACAGCAGAAGTCAATATAACACTGTAAATCAACTATACTTCAATGCAATTTTTTTAAAAAATAAAGAGTTCAAAAGAGGTTTACACTTTAAAAAAAAATAGGGAGCTCATCATAATTTCAAAGGCTTCAGAAATGTCTTCTGATTTTTCCAACCTACAAAGTTATTCATCTTAGTGAACAGGGAAAGAAAGCAGATGCAAAAGCTCAGATAATTTTGTGAGACAAAGGGGTTTGGGGCGGGTGGAATGGGTGAAGGGGGCCAACTGTGTGGTGACAGGACACTTGCCTTTTCAAGCCTCCTTTTTCTTCCCCAGCTTTTTCAGGACTCATTTGAGTTAGACCCACAAACAGAGCCTGGGTGGGTAAATTATTATCACAAAATTATCTGTATGGTGACTGTATGGTGACAGACAGTAGCTAGAAAAAACTTTTTATTTTTTATTTATTTATTCATTTATTTTAGGGCCACATATGCAGCATATGGAAGTTCCCAGGCTAGGGATTCAATCAGAGCTGCAGCTGCCGGCCTACACCACAGGCACAGCCACACCAGATCCAAGCAGCGTCTCGGACCTACACCACAGCTCATGGCAATGCTGGATCCTTAACCCACTGAGCAAGGCCAGGGATCGAACCACATCCTCATGGATACCAATTGGGCTTGTTACCACTGGTCCACAATGGGAACTTCCAAGAAGAAACTTCTGAAGATAATTTTGTGATAATTTACCCACCCAGGCTCTGCTTTCTGTCTTACCCAAATGAGTCCTGGAAAACCTGGAAAAGAAAAAGGAGGCTTGAAAACGCAAGAGTCTTGTCACTCAGCCCTTCCTGAAGAAGGCCATGGCTGTTACTGGGCACTACAGCTGACCACCTGTTCCCATTTACTGAGATTTTAGATACAGTCCTGGTGGATGACAACCTAATAGAATATGATGGAAATTTTCACAGATGATTCAGAGAAACCAAGAGAAGAACAGTATGGGGGGGAGGGGAATCAACACTGAGCACCCTGACCAGCAGCAACACTACAGCTTCCAGGTTGAGAAAAAAAGACCCCAATGCTGTGTCCCCTCAAGGTCCCCACATCTTAAGGTGAAGAGCCTGGGCACAACTAACCCATCATTCTCTCTAGTTTGTGTGTGAAAGAAGTGGATACACATGACAATGAGCTGATCAACTGAGTAATCCAAACCCCCAGACCCAAGGCTGGGTTTAGAGGTGGACACATGCTCCAGTTAATCCAGTGAGAGTCTGTCCTGGGATTTGCTGGGATGACCAAGAGAGAAGCACCTCCCTCTGAAGCTGGAAGTGAACCTACAGATGCTCACTCTTTCCCACCATCTGAATGAAGCCAACAGAAAGAGCAGAGCTGAAAGATCCGAGTCCCTGGACCAAGGAATCCCAGAAGCCAGCTGCCCCTGTGCGTTATACAAGCCAACATGTTTCCTCCAAAGACTTCTCAGTGGGGAGCCCTGAGGACTGGAGCAGCCAAAGGCCAGATCAGATCCCAGACGGCAGACACTGACAAGGACACATACGTCGGAGAAGAAAAGTCTACCCAATTGAAAAATGGGCAGAAGACCTAAGCAGACATTTCTCCAAAGAAGACACAGTAGGCATGTGAAAAGATGCTCAACATCGCTCATTATTAGGGAACTGCTACTCAAAACTACAATGAGGTACCACCTCACATCAGTCAGAATGGCCATCATTTAACAAATCTACAAACAACAAATGCTGGAGAGGGTGTGGAGAAAAGTGAACCCTCCTACACTGTTAGTGGGAATGTACACTCACACAACCATTATGGAAAACAGTATAGAGGTACCTCAGAAAACTAAATATAGAACTACCATACGATCTAGCTAGCCCACCCCTGGGCATCTATCCAGACAAAACTTTCATTCAAAAAGATACATGCACCCCTATGTTCCTGTATGTTCACAGCAGCACTATTCACAGTACCTAAGACATGGAAACAACCTAAATGTCCACTGACAGATGAATGGACCAGGAAGGTGTGGTGTGTGTGTATATATGTGTAATATAACTGCAATACACAATGGAACACTACTCAGCCATAAAAAAGAATGAAATGCCATCTGCAGTAACGTGGATATAACCAGAGATTCTCACACTAAGTGAAGTCGGTCAGAAAGAGAAAGACAAATAGCACATGATATCACTTATATATGGAATTTAAAATAGGGCACAAGTGAACCTATCTACAAAACAGAAACAGATTCACAGACATAAAGAACAGACTTGTGGTTGCCAAGAGAGAAGGGGAGGGAGTGGGAGGGATGGGAAGTCTGGGGTTAGTAGATGCAAACTATTCCACTTAGAATGGATAAGCCATGAGGTCCTACGGTACAGCATATGGAACTCTACCCAGTCTCTTGGGATAGACCATGATAGGAGTTAATATAAGAAAGGCAATGTATATAGTTATATGACTGGGTCACTTTGCTGTGTAAGGGAAATTGGCCCAACATTGTAAATCAACTATACTTACAAAGATTTTTTTGCATTGAAAAAAATAAGAAATTTAAGAAAGGACTACATCTAACCAAAAAATACATAAATAGAATTCTGAGTGGCACTGAACCCAGTGTAAAACCATGACACCCAGATGGTATACCAGCCTCTAACGTTAAAATAAAAGTAGGATGATTTAATTCCATGCTAAGCAACCTTTTCCCAGAAGATAATGGGCTACCTAACATCTCAGTCCTTTCTGATAAGGAGAAGCAAGTATAATTCAGAACAACAGAACAGACAGAACTATGTTTAATTTTCTCACTGAAAGTGCCAATCACTCCAAGTACTCGGACCACAGGCCTGGTTTGGAATTATGCTCACTGGAAGGCACTGTTTCAGCTTCTATAAACTGCCGGCCACCTTCCCACCACCTCCAACCAGGCTTCCAGGTGCTGTTGGCCACGTGCTCTTACCTGGCCTGAGGGTGCTGCCACTGACAACTGTCACTCCAGGCAGCTACAGCTTTGAGGAATGTTCCTGTTACTTGGTTACAATTAAGTAAAGCATAAGAAGCACAAACTGGGCCAAGCCTCACAGTTGGCTACAGTAATAGGCATGGCTAAAGTGTTTCTTAAAAATACTACAACTGAGCTCCCATCGTGGCTCAGGGGTTAGCAAACCCGACTAGCATCCACGAGGATGTGGGTTCAATCCCCGGCCTTGCTCAGTGGGTTACAGATCTGGTGTTTCCATGAGCTCAGATGCAGGTCACAGAGTCGGCTTAGATCCTGCATTGCTGTGGCTGTGGTATAGGCTGGCGGCTACAGCTCTAATTGGACCCCTAGCCTGGAAAACTCCATATGCCATGGGTGTGGTCCTAAAAAAACAAAAAGACAAAAAAAAAAAAACCTGCAACTGAAGGCAACACTGTCTATGGTGACAAAACAAGAAGCTGCACCTGCCACCCACCAGTCTGGCAACTTTTGGAAGATCACTCACCTCTGTGCTTCTTCATCCATAAAACACTGACCTTCTCATGACTTATGACTTAACGTTCAGTCAAACGAAATGGTCACCATCCACAGCCAACCTTTGAGAAATCTGTGTTCCCTAAACCTGGCAGCTTATGGTCACGTGCCTCCCAGGTGGTGGCATTTGGCATTCTGTGATTAAATTATGGACACAGTTAATATTACTCATACTGCACTTTTGCAAGTCCGTGGTGATTTTCACATTAGAATTCCAAACCAAGCTGAAATAAAGTGGTTTTCTTTTCTTTTCTCTTTTTAACAGAGCAAGGCTTAGCCTGGATTCTGAATTAACAGAAAGCTTAAGCCAACAGTTAACCTTGGATTAATATCTCTTTTACTAACACTGGCTTTCTAGCACATGTTTTTACCGTTTCCTCCAGGAAATTTTTTATGCCATTATAAAATTCTAGCTAATTCCACAATTTCTAGATGTAAAGACCCACTGCCAGTGAGCACTCTTAATTGCCTGTTCAAAAACCAATCGCCTTGAGTTCTGGCTGTGGCCCAGCAGGTTAAGAATCCAACTAGTATCCATGAGGATGTGGCTTCGATCCCTGGCCTTCATCAGTGGGTTAAAGGATCTGGTGATGCCGGAAGCTGTGGTGTAGATTGCAGATGTGGCTTGGATCTGGCATTGCTGTGGCTGTGGCACAAGGCCTGCAGCTGCAGCTCTGATCTATCTCTAGCCTGGGAACTTTCAAATGCTGCAGGTGAGGCCCTAAAAAGACAAAAAAGAATTTGCCTATTTATAAAGTCAAAAGAAACAATCTAAACACACCCAGCAGAGAAAACTGATTGATTTTCTGCCACCATATTCTCATCTCTCCAAGTTTGTCCCAGAGACTGGTGACAGAATGAGCTTTGTCCCATGGCTGCAGCAGTACCTAATAAGCATTAAAACATTGTGAGGCATCTCCTTATGTTTACAAGAGCTTGCCATACAGCTCAACTGCAAAAGATATTTGAAAGCAACAGAAATGGCAACCTTGACACAGGGACCAGGAAACCAGGATGGGGCCAGGGAAGATCCAAGTGGACTTTGGAATCAAACATATGTAAGTCTGATTTCTAGCCCTTACTCTCGAGCCATCCTTGCACTCTTGAATAGGATATTTTATCTCTCTAGGCCTCCAGGTCTCCCCTGTACTTAAAGAATGAATAAGAAGTACTTCTCAGGGTCGTGGCAGGAAAAAAATGAGGGAATCATACACATGAAGTAGATTACAGTGGCACGTGGAACCTCAGGCAGAAAGTGGCCCCCTTGGAGTTCCTGTTGTGGCTCAGCAGTAATGAACCCGAATAGTATCCATGAGGATGCAGGTTCAATCCCAGGCCCCTCTCAGTGGGTTAAGGATCCGGAGCTGCCATGAACTGTGGTGTAGGTCTCAGACGGGGATCAGATTCCATGTTGCTGCGGCTGTGGTGTAGGCCACCACCACAGCTCCAATTTGACCCCCAGCCTGGGAACCTCCATATGCTGCAAGTGCAGCCTTAAAAAGAAAATAAAAAAGAAAGAAAGAAAAAGAAAAGAAAATGGTCCCCTTTCCCTCCTCCTGGCCCACCCTTGGCCAGTCACTTTGCAGCTTCACAGAGAGAGTGCGGACCAGCAGCAACTCTCTCATCCACCCATAAATTCACAGGATGGGAGCTGCTTTCCCTCAGAAGTTTACACTCTCTGGTGAAAACTGGCATCATTTCTGTGGTGAGGACAGTGATCACATATCCACCATGTGAAGACAAGCTTGATTCACGGGCCTCGGATCAAACATTGAGCCACTGGGGCCTTTCCCACACCCCCAGCAGCGTGGGCAGATTTGGTGACTCTGACTTGGCTTTAAAACCGAGCATGACCTATGGGGCCCTCCCAGGACAGGTCTCCCCCACCATGTCCTCTGCCTGCCTTTCGTCTGCAGAAAAACTTCAGCCAAAGTGTAATCCGAAAAGTGAGAAAATGCGGAAGCAGAAGAAAGCAGTCAAACAGGATTAAATAATAATAGTTGAGTCATTAAGCAAAGTCAAGGACCTTTAGTTTCTCAAGAGCTATAGATCATATTCTGAGCCTTGTCCTTAGAGCTCTTTTTGTAGATACTAAGAATCCCACCAGGTGGAAGACATTAACTACATGATGCCCACACTGTAACCAGGACATAAGCTGCCACGACTCTGAGAACTGGTCTTAAAGAAATGGAAACCAACTGACCCTGGAACTGAAGATTAACTGTACTTAAAATAAGATGATTCTGGAGTTCCCACTGTGATTCATGGGGTTAAGGACCCAAGACTGTCTCTGTGAGGAGATGGGTTCGATCCCTGGCCTTGCTCAGTGGGTTGGGGATCTGGCATTGCCCCAAACTGCGGGTGTAGGTCACAGATGAGGCTCAGATCTAGGGTGCTGTGGCTGGCAGCAGCACCTCTGATTAAACCCCAGCCTGGGAATTTCCATATGCTACAGGTATGGCCCTAAAAAGAAAACAAAACAAAACAAAACACCAGAAAGAAAGAACCCCCCCCCCCAAAAAAAAGGCTACCACATGATCAATTTCAAGATGACTTTCAGAGCTGACAGCTGTTCTGCATGTAGCCCCCTCCCTCTGCCTATACACCCCTTGACCCTTCACTTTAAAAGCTCTTTCCCCTTGGTTGGCAGGGGGAGCTGGCCTTTGGACATGAGTCCACCTTTTCCCCCCAGTTTCCAGCCTGCAAAATAAAGCAACTTTTCCTTTCTACCAATTCTAATCTCTTGAGTATTGGCTTTCAAGCAGTGAGCAGGTGGACCTGGGTTCAGGATCAGCTTCAGAGTTCTATGTTTTCACCTGGGCCCTTTCCTGGGAAAATGCCTAGGGCAGCCTATGGCAGCACAACCCACATCACTATCCCCATGTTAACAGCCTGAGTAAATACTGTAAAAATCCACCAACCTTACCAAGCTCTTCTTTCCCACCTGGCTTCTCAGGATATGATGCACAGAGGAACAGAGACAGGAGAGGACACAAGGCCATGGGGTGAAAGAGGAGAAGAGCTTAACAGGACATTTCTCTCCAGGAACCTGAGACCCACCTCCACGCCACGAAATTACCAGCTGGGGATGGAGCAGGGTTGTAGGTCTGAGCAGTGTCAGAGGGCTCAAGAGCAGGACTTCGGTGCCCCCCCCCCCACTTCACCCATTCCTTCTACCTGTCAGCAACCTCAGGACCACATGGGGCCAGGGCGTCCTGCACACAACCCAGGAAACCCAGAGGCTGAGGACCTTGGAGCCATTTATCACATCAACATGAAAACAATTCCAAACATGCCCAACATCAAAAAAGAATTTGAAGTGGAGATAACTACTGCAGCCTTAGAGAAAAGGAACAGAATTAGAAACCTCTTCCAAGCAGAGTGATTCTCTACCTCTAGGATATGTGAGACCACCTGCAGAGCATCTTAAAATGTAGGTAACTGGTACTGGCCTCAACACTCAGGATGAGAAACTCTGTGATGAGCTTGGAACTCTGTGTTTTCTCAAAGCTCTGAGAAAAAGGCTGAGAAATGCTGGCTCAGTTTCTGACTACCAGTGAGGGGCAAACAGGACTCAGAATCTGGTCTTCCCATCTTGGCAGCATGTCTTAAAGCCTGTTAGGTGGAAGGAACCCTGTTCTTTACAAGATTAAAAATTGTTGGAGTTCCCGCTGTAGCACAGCGGGTGAAGAATCCAGCTGCAGCAGCTTGGGTCACTGTAGAGGTGCGGGTTCCATCCCTGGCCCAGCACAGTGGGTTACAGGATCTGGCGTTGCCACAGCTGTGGCATAGGTCTCAGCTGTGGTTCAGATTCAGTCCCTGGCCTGGGAACTTGAATATGCCATGGATACAGCTATAAAAATTTTGTTTTAAAAGCAGGATTGTCACACTGGAAAAGGGTTCCGTGGAGAAGAAATCTGGTACCTATGAGGTTAATCCGAACCTGAGTCCTCCCTTGAGCACTTCTAGAACCTTTAAGAGGTCCAGCTGCCTCGCACCCCACAGGGAGGAATCCACGCATGCTGTTTCCCACTCGTGTTTGCTCGGGGCTCCCTCCCTTTGAAAAGCATCTCAGAGCTCTAGTAATCTCTGGAAAGCACTCATAGGGAAGCACTGATCTGACATACCATACTGTCCTCAGTTGTCTCTAGAGGTTTCCTGCAAGAACAGGATAGGGAAAAGGCTTGAGTACAAGAAAAGGCAATCACGACTCCACTTAAAAATTAGTGGAATCAGGAGTTCCTGTCGTGGCACAGGGGAAATGAATCTGACTAGGAACTATGAGGTTGTGGGTTCGATCCCTGGCCTTGCTCAGTGGGTTAAGGATCCAGCATTGCCGTGAGCTGTGGTGTAGGTCGCAGACATGGCTCGGATCTGGTGTTGCTGTGGCTGTGGTATAGGCCGGCAACTGTAGTTCTGATTAGACCCCTAGCCTGGGAATCTCCATATGCCAATGCCCATATGCCGTGGGTGCAGCCCTAAACAGCAAAAAAAAAAGATTAGTGGAGAATCAGGCGACCTGTTTTCCTCCTCTCCCCTCACAGGT
This sequence comes from Phacochoerus africanus, assembly GCF_016906955.1. NCBI lineage: Eukaryota > Metazoa > Chordata > Mammalia > Artiodactyla > Suidae > Phacochoerus > Phacochoerus africanus. The sequence continues at coordinate 51,329,443 of NC_062546.1, forward strand.
GCTAAACAGCTCAACACTCTTCCAACTCAGTCCCAACATAAACAAACATAGGTAGTAGGAGTTCCCATTGTGGCTCAGCAAGTTGAAGACCCAATATAGTGTCTGTGAGGACGTGGGTTCAATCCCTGGCCTTGATCAGTGGGTGAAAGATCCTGTCTTGCTGTGAACTGTTGTGGAGGACACAGATGCAGCTCAGATCTTGGGTTGCTGTGGCTGTGGTATAGGCTGGCAGCTGCAGCTCTGATTTGACCTCTGGACCAGGAACTTCCATATGCTGCAGGTACAACCCTGAAAAGGAAAAAAGAAAAAAAAAAAAAAAACAACAACAACACACAGGTAATAAATGACTCCCAAGTAGTGAATAAAAATGAAGCTGTGCACACATCACTAAATTTCTCGGAATGAAGGTTCCCAATGTATCCCCGTTCTCTGATACTGCAAACCCACATGGACCTCCTTCCAAAAAGATGATGCTGTACCAGCCCTACAGGCTGTCATTGGAGGAGCTGACGCCCAGAACATAAATACCCCGAAGCACAAGAGGAATCCTCAAAAGGGAGGGACCTTCCAACCACACAATGCTGGTCATCAAGGGGCACGGCTTTCTTCTCTTCCCCTGAGTCAGAATTTTAATGTCTGAGCACAAACAGCAGCCTCCAGCCCTGATCAAATCACACCTGCACCCCCTTTGTAACCAGCCCTGCAAATACACAACAACAAAAAAGTCATAGGCAGGGTATTCTGTTGATGATGACAAAAATTACTAATGTCATAATACTACCTTCAACACTCTAGCCATCAAGAACTCTGCACCAATGTTAAAATTATTTTCGTAGGTTAGTATTTGATTCTGAGTGACACAGAATAAAGTCCATCTAAGACAACTTAAAAGACTCCAGTAACTCATATCCTACAAGAACACTAAATCTATCACCCACAAACATTTTAAGTTAGAGCCTGCGCGTGAACCCAATTCACACATTTCTGAGTGTTTCCTACTCGCAGGCAATTTAAGAGGTAGAAATGCAGCCGTGAACAGAAGACAAATCTCTGCCCTCCTGAAGTTTTCATTCTAGATCCAGGAATCCAAATATTTAGCCAATTAACTGGATTTTTGTCACCTCCATTTTCTCCCAATATTTATTCACTCTTAAACTCGTATCTCGCATAAAGTCCATGGCAGCACTATTCACAACAGCCAAGTCATGGGAGCAAGCCCAGTGCCCGTCAGCAGACAACTGGTTTAAGAAGATGTGATGGGAGTTCCCGTTGTGACTCAGCAGCTTAAGAACCTGATACCGTCTCTGTAAGGATGTAAATTCAATCCCTGGGTTAAGGATCTGGAGTTGCTGCAAGCTGAGGTGTAGGTTGCAGATGCTCAGATCCAGTGTTGCTGTAGCTGTGGTGCAGGCCTGCAGCTACAGCTGCAGCTGCAGCTCTGATGTGACCCCTAACCTGGGAACTTCCATAAGCCGCAGATGCAACTATAAAAAAGAAAAAAGAAGATGTGGTGTATATGTACCATGGAATACTACTCAGTCATAAAAAAAGAATGAAATCTTGACATTTATAGCAACATGGATGGACCTAGAAATTATCATACTAAATGATATAAGCCAGGTAGAGAAAGACAAATACCATATGATATCACTTAGATGTAGAAGCTAAGAAAAATAACACAGCTGAACTTATTAACAAAACAGAAACAAACTCACTGCCATAGAAAACAAACTTAAAGGTACCAAAGGGGATAGTGGGGGCAGGGATAAATCAGGAGTTTGGGTTTAACAGGTACATATCACTCTAAATAAAAAACCAACAATGACTTCCTGTAAAGCACAGGGAACTGTATTCAGTATCTTGTAATAACCTATAATGAAATATAACCTGCAAAAAGAATTCACTTTGTTGTACACCTGAAACTAACACAACACTGTAAATCAACTATAGTTCAATAAAAAGAAGAAAAAAAAAAAAAAACCTCCAATGTCTCTTACAACAAAAAATTCTGGATTAAGAGAACTGAAGGAAACGACCTAGGCAGCTCTGTGCCTGGCTTGGTCTCCAGTTAGAGGGACAGGGGACATAGACCCTGGCTGTACTGTGACCTCAGATGACTGCTTTTCTTCTCTGAGTCTTGGTTTCCTCATTTGTTAAACCAGGACTGGGTTAATGTTCGACTCAAGCACAGCAGTCCAGGGGTGTTTGGCAATGCTGGGGGGCGGGCATTCTGACTGACACAGAATGAATTGACACCCACAATGGCTGGGTGAGCCCAGGGAGGCTGAATACCCAACATGTCCCTGCCTGGGCCACAGAGCTCATGAGTGCAGAGCTGGGCACACGACTTGGGGCCCCTTCAGGACACCAGGCTGTTCCACTCTTTCGTTGTTGTTTTTTTTTTTTTTTTGGTCTTTTTAGAGCCACACCCAAGGCATATGAAGGTTCCCAGGCTAGGGGTCAAATCAGACCTGGAGCCTATGGTCTACACTACAGCCACAGCAACGCCAGATCCAAGTCATGTCTTTGAACTACACCACAGCTCGTGGCAACACCGGATCCTTAACCCACTGAGCAAGGCCAGGGATTGAACATGCATCCTCATGGATGCTAGGCAGATTCATTTCCACTGAGCCAGGACGGGAATTCCATGTTCCACTCTTTTAAGGACTGTTCCAGGTGATACATTCCTGGATTTCCATGAGGCCAGGTGAGGCATCACCTTTGCTGGGGAAGCCATCTGCAGAGACTCTCTACTCTGAAGTCCTCAGACTGGGCAGAACAAGTCATCCCTCAATACTGTTCTAAAGCTACCCCTATTTTCAAAATATCCCCCTTCCTATAAGGAAAGTCTTCTCATACCTGAAGCTCAAATATAAGACTGGAATGATTACATCACTAGATCTAATTTCTACTAGCATTTAACTCATCTGTATGGTACCTTGTTCTGTAAAGATATAATCCTTAGGAGTTCCCTGGTGGCTCAGAGGGTTAAGGCTCTAGCATTGTCACCGCTGTGGCACGGGTTTGATCCCTGGCTGGGAACTTCCGCATGCCACTAGTGCAGCTGAAAAAACAAAAAAGACATAAATCTTATTACAGCCCTGGTTTTGAGATGATTTACAACATTCTTCCAAAGCCTCAAGTGGACCATGCTAAAACATTTGACAAGCGGATCATGAACCCACAGAAACAAAACGGCTGGTGGGAAGAATAACATGTGAACCAAACCACAAAGGTTAAATAAGAGAATCTTATCAAATCAACAATGTAGTTAGTAAGTTCCCGTTGTGGTTCAGCAGAAACGAACCTGACTATTTTCCATGAGGATGCAGGTTCGATCCCTGGCCTCACGCAGTGGGTTAACGATCCAGCATTGCCGTGAACTGTGATGTTAGTCACAGACACAGCTTGGATCCCGGGCTGCTGTGGCTGTGGCATAGGCCGGCAGCTGTGGCTCTGATTGATCTGACCCCTAGCCTGAGAGCTACCATATGCCACACCTGTGGCTCTTAAAAAAAAAAAATTTGTAAACAGCTATTCGCTTATCCGTGGCAAGCTGGGTATAACACAATACTGACAATCCTGACCAAGAGGCAGAGACCAGGCCTCTTGCCTGAGCCGTACAGCAAGTAAAGAAGGAATTTTCAGCTTTTGCCAAGTAAGCTGAAATGGCATCTCTGCCTCCTATCCCTATTGGCATTGTCACTGCTGTGGCTTGGAATCATGCCATCTTGATTTAAGGACTGTTTCAGGTGATAAGCTCCTGGGTTTAGCATTCTCATCTTGGAATCAGGAGCCACAAGGAGATCTCTGCCTTAGAATATTTTAATTTTTCTTGGCCATGCTCGCAGCGTGCGGAAGTTCCCGAGTCGTAGCTGTAACCCAAGCCACAGCAGTGACAATGCCAATAGGGATAGGAGGTGACAAGGGATAGGGGGTGCAGTGAAATTACACTCTTGCTCCTTACTCTTATTTAACCCTTAACTTGCCATTTACAGCACATATTTGGGCAGCTTAAGCCTATAGAAAGATACAAATCATCCCCAGAAATATTCTTATAACTAACTGGATGGTTCCCAAACTTTGCCCTGAGGTACCCTGGGGCACCAAAGTAAATTCACAGCGGTGCCTCAAAAATTTTTTTTTTTAATGGCCAAACCTGTGGCAAATGGAAGTTCCCAAGTTAAGGGTTGAATCGGAGCTGCATCTGCAGGCCTACACCACAGCCACAGCAATGCCAGATTTGCGCCCCACCTTCGACCTACCCTATAGCTCACAGCAACACCAGAGCCGTAACCTGCTGACCAAGGCCAGGGCTTGAAGCTGCATCCTCACAGACACTATGTCAGGTTCTTATCCTGTTGAGCCACAATGAGAACTCTGCCTTAGAATATTTTAATTTTTCTTGGCCACACTCGCAGCGTGCGGAAGTTCCCGAGTCGTAGCTGTAACCCAAGCCACAGCAGTGACAATGCCCATCCTTAATCCTCGGAGCCACCAGAGAACTCCAGAACATTTTAAATTTTCGAGCCAAGTACTGGATACTAGACAGCTGTTGGACATTATATGCAAACTACTGGCTCCAGGTTATTCACACTTTTGACATTCCTTTGGAAGATAGCACATCTTTGTAAAACTACATTTTGAGCAGTTGCTGTGATTTAAAAAAAGCAATGGGTACACAAAATGCAGTGGCAGCATTCGATCTGATTCCAAGGCTGGAGGAGCCCAGCAACACCCAAGAGAGGCACACATCCCTTTGTTAAGTAACTGTGGTTAAGAATGAGATAAAGAGTTCCTTTCGTGGATGAGCGGTAATGTACCTGACTCGTATCCATGAGGATGCTGGTTTGGTCCCTGGCCTCGCTCAGTGGGCTAAAAGATCCAGCACTGCCGTGAGCTGTGGTGTAGGTTGCAGACGTGGCCCGGATCCAGAGTTCCTGTGGCTGTGGTGTAGGCTGGCAGCTGCAGCTCTGATTCAAACCCTAGTCTGGGAACTTCCATATGCACCGGGTGCAGCCCTAAAAAAACCAAAAAAAAAAAAGGATGAGATAAAATGGTTATTTTTCTTTCAATTCAGTGTAATTTTTTTGTCAATAGCTACTAAGTTGTTAGGACAAAAATGCTCACCAGCTACGTAGTGAAAAAAACCTGTCAGCTGTCTTCTTGGTCGAGGGGTGTTGGGGAAATAAACAGGACACTTGTGGCACCTTGAGCTGAGATGTTAAACCTCTGACCGAACATAGGGTCAATCTCCAAAACAGGGCAGAGAACAGAGAAGTTTCATTTTCAAAGGGTAGATCTTTGGAAAAAGAGGTCTGTCCCGGGCTACATTCTCAAGCAGTCGAGGTGACAACATTGTGCAGGTCACCACCTCCCCACATTGCGTGGTCACTGCCACCTTTGTTTCCAGGGTTTGCCATGGGCGGGATGAACAACTGCATATATGTGGTAAACACCACCTACAAGCTAAAGATGTATTTTCCCGCTGTCACTAGACTGCAAATTTCCATCATGAATTTAACAGTGTGAGCTCTTTGGAATAACTCACCATATAAGCATCTGTAAAAAAAATCAGTGACAGCTACTTCAATTTCTTTTCAGGCCTCCTATTCATCCATCTTTCACCCATCCAACTGCTGGCCCTAAAGTTAAGATCAGGTGGGAGCTTCAGCATAAGCCAACAGGCAATCACTACCCCACACCCAGGTACTGCCCCCAGTCCATCGTCAGGTCTGGACTCAAAATGGGTCAAGCCCACAGGAAAGTGTTCATTTCATCTGCTCCAAAAGATTAGCCTAAAAGGTATGTGACAGTACTTAATTTAATGTTAACACAATCCATTGTCTTCCCCCCAACAGACCTCTACTCCATGGCATAGATCCCACAGGCTTGGGATGAGGTTGGCAAGTCACATGTTTTATAAACTTAGAAGACGCATTTAATGACACCCGTTGCCCTGGCTTTGAGTTTTATCATGTATGAGATATGGGTTCTCCTGTCAATCCTGTGGACATTCTTCCAACAGATCCCTTCCCTAGACCACGTCTGGTTTTTCGTTGTTTTGTTTTTTGTTTTGTCTTTTTTAAGCGCTGCACCAGCACCATATGGAGGTTCCCAGGCTAGGGGTCAAATCAGACCTGTAGCCCCGCCCCTGGTCTACACCACAGCCACAGCAATGCCAGATATGAGCCACGTCTGTGACCTACACTGCAGCTCACTGCAATACCGAATCCTTACTCTGTGAGAGTGTGTGTGTGTGTGTGTGTGTGTGTGTGTGTGTGTGTGTGTGTGTCTTTTTAGGGCTGCACCCTTGGCATATGGAGGTTCCCAGGTCAGGGGCTGAATCAGAGCTATAGCTGCCGGCCTACACCACAGCCGTCACATGTGATCCAAGCCGTGTCTGCAGTCTACACCACAGCTCACGGCAACGCCAGATTCTTAACCCACTGAACCAGGTCAGGGATCGAACCCCCACAGATACTAGTTGTATTTGTTAACCACTGAGCCACAACCGAACTCCCATTTCTGTTTTGTTTTTTGTTTTTCTTTTCACAACCAATTCCTAAATGAGAGTCAACATTTTAATGTGCCAAGAAAAAGAATTTTAAATATTAACCATCACTATATTCTAAAAAAAATTTTTTTTACTTTTTATTTCCTTTCTACAGCCGGACCTGAGGCATGTGGAAGTTCCTGAGTCACGGTCAAATCGGAGCTGCATCTGCGACCTACTCCACAGCCATGGCAGCACTGCATCCCTAAGCCACTGTGCAAGGCCAGGAATCAAACCTGCATGCTCAGAGACACCATGCTGGGTTCTTAACCCACTGAGCCACAACAGGAACTCTCAGTTTTATAATGTTAAAAAAAACCTCAGTAACAACTGAGCTGGAAGTTTCCATAGGTCATAATTCTTTCTTTTGCCCACGCTCCATTTTTTTTCCCCGTCTTTTGTCCTTTTGGGGGGCTACACCCAAGACATATGGAGGTTCCCAAGCTAGGGGTCAAATTGAAGCTACAGCTGCCGGCCACAGCCACAGCCACGCCAGATCCGAGCCACATCTGCAACCTACACCACAGCTCACGGCAACACCGGATCCTTAACCCACTGAGCGAGGCCAGGGATCGAACCCAAAACCTCATGGTTCCTAGTCGGATTTGTTAACCACTGAGCCAGGACGGGAACTCCCCCATCCTCCATTTCTAAACTTCATCCCCACTTTCCCCTCAAACCTTCACACAAAGCCCCACCAGACCCTCGCCATCCCTTCTCAGCAAATGTGTCCCTAGGTTGACGGTATTCAAGTTTCATTTTAAATTCTTCAGGAGAGACATACTTCAGAGTGGGTCAGAACCTTTGAGCAGAAAAAGAACTGCTTCTTAGGTGTCAGTTGAATGTTGTGAAATTTGTGCTCTTTTAAGCATCACAGTGTCATTTACAGTTTCAGAGCCATGATTTTCCACATTAAAGGGCCATCAGTGTGATGAAAGAAAAAAAAAAAAAAAGACTTAAGGAGCTGTCTCCTTATGAGCAAATTAAACCCTAGAGTCTGTCATGCCCTTTGCCTGTGACAGAACAAACATTTCTGCTTAAGAGTAATTTTTAAGTGTCATACAAATATTTCTGGATGACTGATAAGATCCTGTTATCTTTGCTGAAGAAAAACAGGTGAGGAAGTGCAGATTTTTAACTGCAAATATAGGCAACCCTAGAAAAAGGAATAACAAGGTCTAAAATTAAAGTCCAAAGATCTTATCAGTGGAAATAAAATTTGTTTTTATGACTTAATACATTTTTAAATGAAAAGTGACTTAAAATTTAAGCACATGAAAAATAAAGCTCAAGAAAGGAAAAGTCCCCAAATCAAAGAAATTCCCTTCAATTTTTTTTTTTTACTTTTAAAAGATTATCTCTTTTTTTTTTTTTTTGGTCTTTTTAGGGCCACACCCATGGCATATGGAAATTCCCAGGCTAGGGGTCAAATCAGAGCTGCAGCTGCCGGCCTACGCCAGAGCCACAGCAATGCAGGATCCAAGCTGCACCTTCAACCTACACCACAGCTCATGAAACGCCGGATCCTTAACCCACAAAACAAGGCCAGGGATGGAACCTGCATCCTCATGGATACTAGTCAGGCTTGTTCCTGCTGAGCCATAATGGGAATTCCTTTAATTATCTTCTTAAAGCAGGTTTTTTACTTCTTAAAGCAGGTTTTTTTACTAACTCCTCACAGAGTCCTTAACCTGGTGAGCCACAACAGAAACTCCCTAACTTTGCTATTTTTAATTAGGGTGAGGTACACATAACAAAATTTACTTTCTTCACAATCTGTAAGGATACAGTTCAATCAATAGCTTAAGTACATTCACATGGTCATACAATCAATACCCAGAACATTTTCACCTTGCAAAATTGAAACTCTATTTAACAAGACTCCATTCTCTCGTCCCCTCAGCCCATGGCAACCACCAGTCTATTTTCTGTCTTTATGAATATGGCTACTCTAGCTACTTTGTAAAAATGGACTCATACAGTATTTGTCTCTTTGCGTCTGGCTTATTTCACTCCACATAACGTCCTCAAGGTTCATCTCTATTGTAGGGTGTGTCAGAATTTCTTCTTTTTTTTTTTAATGGCCACACCCACAGCAATGGAAGTAAGTTCCTGGGCCAGGGATTGAATCCAAGCCACAGCTTCGATCTATGCCACAGCTGCAGCAATCCAGATCCTTGAACTCAATGTGCCAGGCTGGGGATCAAACCCACACCTCCACAGCAACCCCAAGCCACCGAAGTCGGATTCTTAACCTACTGCACCACAGTGGGAACTCCCAGAATCTCCTTCCCTTTTAAGGGTGAGTACTATTCCATTGTATGCACAGGCTGCATTTTGTTTATCCATTCAACCATCAACGGACACTTGGCTTACCTACAACGTTCTCTGATGTACTTTTTTTTTGTCTTTTTTGGCCATTTTTGGGGCCGCTCCTGTGGCATATGCAGGTTCCCAGGCTAGGGGTTGAATCGGAGCTATAGCCGCCGGCCTATGCCACAGCCACAGCAGCTTGAGATCCGAGCTGCATCTGCGACCTATACCACAGCTCGCGGCAACTCCGGATCCTTAACCCACTGAGCAAGGCCGGGGATCAAACCCACAACCTCATGGTTTCTTGTCGTATTCATTAACCACTGAGGCACGAAGGGAACTCCCCTGATTTACTTTTAAAATACTGCATTTAGCTAAGCAAGCACTGGTGCTGGAATCAGACCACCAGGTTCACATCCCTACCCTCCACAGGCAGCGCAGAAAACACAAATGTGAAAAAGGAAGAAGAAAGGGAGTGGGGAAGGTAAAGGAAAGATAGACATGCCATCCAATTAAAATACTGACATTGCGGAGTTCCTGTTGTGGCTCAGTGGTAACGAATCCGACTAGTATCCATAGGACTCAGGTTCGATCCCTGACCTCACTCAGTGGTTAAGGATCTGGTGTTGCTGTGGCTGTGGTGTAGGCTGGCAGGTGCAGTTCCAATTCGACCCCTAGCCTGGGAACTTCCATATGCCACAGGTGCACCTGCAGCTTTAAAAAGACAAGAAGGAAGGAAGGAAAGGAAGGAAGAGAGAGAAAGAACGAATGGAAGGAGGAAGGGAGGAAGGAGAGAAAAGAAAAGAAAAAGACAAAGAAATCAACTCGATGAAAGTGGAATCTCAATGATCAGGGACCCAAAACAGAGCAGAAAAGACAAAAGTAAGGCCAATGAAGTGTCAGCCAACACCAAGGGATGGAGGCCCCCCGGGCAGGCGTGTATCACTGAGTACCCACACCAGTGCCAGAGTGAATCTCCTGGCCTTGCCTGGAGTAGCCTCATCTGCGGAAAACAACTGCGGCTCAGGAGTATAAATTAAAATTGCAATAGCAAGAGCTGACACTCACAAAAAGCCTACGGACTTTATGCCACATCTCATTCCAGTAAACGGAAATATTCTGAAAGTCTAAAACACGTCCCAAAGAAGGCCATTCTATAAAATACAAACTGCTCTACTTCATTCCCTCGTTTTGCAAATAAGAACAATTTGCCAAGTTATCCCCTTATAGTTTCGTATTAATATTTATCAGAGTTCTCTTTGTTGCTCAGCCAGTTAAGGACCCGCCTTTTCTTTGAGTATGGGCATTCAATCCCTGGCCTCGCTCAGTGGGTTAAGGGTCCAGCGTTGTTGCAAGCTGTGGCACAGGTCACAGATGCAGCATGGATCCAGTGTTGTTGTGGCTGTCGTGCAGGCCAGCAGCTGCAGCTCCAAATGGACCCCTAGCCCAGGAACTTCCATATGCCAAAGACGCGGCCCTAAAAAGAAAAAAAAAAATTTATTACACCCACTTCATTCCAAGAAAAATGGAATCAACTATCATTTTATGGTTTCTGGTAGACGCATGCTAAGGGCTTATAGGGCTGCAAAAGAACAAGAGGAGTTTGAAGCCCCCAGATGCCAGATGAGAGCCTTAATCGGATCACAGGAGTGAGAAAAGAATGTCTATGCCTTGCTCTGGGAGGCCATCGTGGGTCAGGAATGACAAGGCAGGGATGGGTGCCAGCTCAGGAGGGGCTGGGGGGCAGGGAATCAGCAGTTTCTGCAGGTCCAGGACACCTCTTTGTGCCCCTTCCCACCCACATGCTCACCCATTCATTGCATCCTTCAGTGCCAACTGGTGCCAGGACCTGTTTCTGAGCGTTGGATGCCCCAACCTTATGTTGATAGCAAACGTCCCCTGGGGGGTGCGCTAGTGAATAACTGAGGCCATTACCTCTCCATGCAGGGATTCCATGACCACTGGGCATGGGTGTGATGGACCCGCCTACCAACAATCCAGCCACTTAACCCCCAAACTTCACGGATGCTCCTTGCAAGTCTGGCGAATACAGGACTAGGTCTACAGGACCTGGCCTGGTCTGTAAAGGACTCGGTCTGTAAGGATCAGACCCAGAAAACTGAAGGCTTTCCCAAGCTCCTGCTGCCCCAGGGGGAGCCTGGCTCCCTGGCAACAAAACCCAGCAGCTCAGCCTGGCCACCCTCAGAGCTTCATCCGGGAGCATAAACATCCTGCATTTGTCCAAGCAGATCTTAATCGGCTTCTGATTACTTCTCGACTGAGTACAGTTTTCTTTGGCTCTCTGCTACTATTATTGCCAAGTTTTAATGTCATGGTGTTCCAATGACGGTCCTCTTCTCCGTCATCCAAGTCATTCTCAAAACATTGCACATCACAAGACCTAAGAGCAGAAGAACCCCATCTTGACCCTCAAGTTGGCCCTGAATCACTTAGGCCTCTTGGCCGCTTGACTTTCTACTCAGAAAAGAATTTGTGAAGAATGATTCTGTAGTTAGTCGTGTTGCTCTTATTAACTTTGGCCAAGATTTTTATTTTTTCCTAATCAGTGACTCACAAACAATCCCTTTTAACTCCTCATACCCTACGGCTTTTAGTACAAAACAGTTCATTCACGCAAAGTCACAGCCAACGTTTTGACTTTCACTCTTTCATCTGAATCAGCGTTAAAGAAGTAAAAACTAAAAAACACAAAATCATGAACACAACCTCTAAAGAAATTTGTTAAGTAAAGAAGAAGAGCAAAGGAGGCTTCCTGAAGTTATAGAGATGCTCAGCCCACCTTACCTGTTTTCATTTTTACACCTATAAAATCATTTCTAGAGGAAACTATAAAAGGGGTTGCTCTGCTGAAGGTAAGGACCCCACACACAACTCCCCATCTTATACTGTTGCATTTCAACTAATTTCAACTAGTGACGTTCCGGAGATTTTTTTTTTCCCCAAAGTTTAGTCTTGCCAGATGAAATAGATATCTTATTGCAGAGAAATTCAATATTATAAGTTACAAGAGCAGAACTAAAACAACATTCCCGATCTTTGCAAGCATCCTCAGTCTGAAACCAACCACACAATCCAGGAGGGCATACTGGTCTCTAAGACTTCTAGAAAGGATGCCCCCGAGATGTTCTAAATTAGAAAGGAAAACCACCCTTCAACTTCCTAAACATTTTATTTAAATAGATACTTTGCAACATGGTCCAAATGAGGACGTCCTTCTGATTATGGGTTCAATGTCTGAGAAAGCTTAATATTCTGTCACAACTTCCAAAAAGAGAACAAACGTTCCTATTCAAGTGAACTTTTTTTTTTTTTACAAAGCATTATGTAGTTCTTCTCACTACATTATTGGTTTCAAGCCTTTGCCACTTTGAGAAGAGATCAATTCTGAAGGAGCTGGCAAAGTAACATATAGATTACAGGATTTAGAAGGGAATAAAAGGATTTTCCAAAGCAGTCAAGTAATTGCATTACTTTGGAAAAAGTATTCACATCTTAAGATAATTTGTTATTAATGGGACTATGGAAAGCAAAATGAAATTTAGCACATTTCAAACATAGCCAGCATTCTGAACACACTCAGACCATACAAAGCTTCATTTCTTAAGTAATTTGTGATGAACAGACTCACTTACCTAGAAGTGTAAGAAAAGAAGATTAGGCTGAAACTACATCATTCTTCCACTGGGTAAAAAAATACCTTGGCTTCTCTCCTTGAAATGGCAAGGAATCTAAAATATAAAAAATAAAATAAGATAAAAATAGGAGTCGCCCCTGTGAATTTCCACTTCTTAAATAGAGGTGATATTACAACATTTTAAATCATTTAGGAGATAAAATACAATTCATCCAAAGTCTTGCCCGGAAAGACAGGATGGTATTTTCCCCTTTCTATTTTAATGGGTAAAATGTTAAATATTTGTTTAGAACACACACACACACAATCAAGGTTTAAAATAAATGAGGAGATCCGTGTGTGTAAGAGCAAAGCCGAGTCACCTTCTTGGAAAAGAATCTCCCCCCAAAAAAGCAAACCTTGCAGTAAAGAAAGGCGCCCGCCGCCAGCAACCGCGCGGCTCCAGAACTCGCTCAGCCCAGGAGCTGCGTTGGCACAGAAGCCGCGGCTCCAGGTGGGGTCGGAGGAGCAGGCTTGGCGCCGCCACCTCTTTTTTTTTTTTTTTAATGGTCGTATGGAACGAAATGCTACAAAACAGCAAATCCCAGGAAGTTGGAGAAAATCAGCTCCGTGGGACGCGCGCCCCCGCAGCCCCCGCGGACGCCCCCCGCGCAGCCCCACGCACCGACCAGGGGGCGCGCACCCCTCGCGCGGTACCAGCCGCCGGGATCCGGAGGCATGCACCCCCTCCCCATGCTACCCCCGGCCTCGAGCCCCGACCCGCCCGGCCTTTCAGGAATCCCACATGTCCACAAGATCAACGCGGATGGAGAAGAGGTAGGAGCAAAAACACCCAGGAAGCAAAGGCAAGGAAAATATGCTGGAGAGGGGCCGAACCTGTAGAGGATTTCGCCCTCCTGTTAAATAAATGCTTATCTTCAATTCACTAACGCAGAGTCATCTTTCCCAAGAGTTTGTGATTTCATCTCCTCTGGCTTTATAAATTCAAGCAAAAAATAAAAAGACTATTAAGGCACCCGTTTCACATTGCGAGAATTAAAAAGGTCCAGGCTGGTTATACAGGCACAAAGACAAATTGATAAGCTGCTCAGGTTTGCCACCACTAACTAGTCCCCCTGCCCTGAGGGGTCAGCCTCCTGCTGCTAGAGCCTGAGGGGGCGGGGGCGCTGTCACATTTCTGTCCCTTCCTCCACCTAAGTTGGAAGGTTTTCTTTGCATGGATGACACTAAGTCAGGACACGACATGGGTGAGGTGTGTCACTACAGAAGCCTGGAGTCCGTCTGTGTCCACACACTCTAGCCACTTGCCTGTGGGTTAAATGCTGAAGTGGGAGGGCCAGCCTGGGCTGCTCCTCCCAGGCCCCACCAGGCGGGCCTCTCCCAGCTTTGCCCTGACAGCCCACTTCCGTCCCTGCCGGGCTAATTAATTGGTGTCTAAATGGAACTGCAGTTGGCAGAACGGGGCAGCAATGCCAAAGTTGAATAATCATTTGGACCCAAATCTGAGTTGTTTTCCATCCTTGACAACAAATAATGTTACTCCAGAGCCTGCAGTCCAGGAGTTGAAATGAGTTTATAATTTGGCTTCCAATCTCACATTCTCTCCACCACTTAAATGTTCTTTTCTGCTTTTTAGCATGCAGGGGGGCAGCTTTGGGGCTGGATCCCTGACATGGTCTGTACTGATATCTGTAATGAATATTCTTTGCCATCCAAATAAAAAAGAGGAAGAGTCCACATCATTCAAAGCCACACTTGTTTTAACAATGAAACTAAATAGACTGTCGGCCCATACTTTCCTATGATCATTAATAATCTAATTTGTTCTTCTCACTCCAGCAACTTGAAGAGAAACGCTCCGTTTTTTCATCTACACACAGAGTCCCCATTCATTCAGCCCCGAAGTGCCTGGTCCTGGCAATGCCACAGGCGAAGAGCCACAAGATCGCCCAGCCCCTCCTCTTCTCCTCGTAAAGACCTCATTAAAGCTCTGATCCTTGGCTCTGGGAAGGACACGGTCTCTTAGCGGTTCCAATCGTCCTGTACCCCAAGAAGGTAGTCATCTCGAGTTGGAGATGGAAAAGGAAAGAGAAAGTCAGAACCCCTGGCAAGGCTCCCATAGATCAGGGCGGGAGCGGAATTAGCATTATGGAAAATTACTGGAGGGAACCACAGGTGTGCAAAGGCAGGTGGGTGTGTCCCACTGGACATATCCCCTATTAGAAGAAACAGAAGAGCCATCACTTGCACACCTGCCATTTGCCATACACTGAGCCAGCTGCACAGCGTGAGCTCAATGCACCCTCACAGCAATGCTATGGTTACATCCATTAACCTTCCCATTTCACAGATAGCGAAAAGGAGACTTAAAAGGGGTAAGAGGAGTTCCCGTCGTGGCTCATGGTTAATGAATCCAACTAGGAACCATAAGGTTGCACGTTCGATCCCTGGCCTTCCTCAGTGGGTTAAGGATCCCGTGTTGCCGTGAGCTGGGGTATAGGTTGCAGACACGGCTCGGATCCTGCGTTGCTGTGGCTCTGGCGTAGGCCAGTGGCTACGGCTCTGATTTGACCCCTAGCCTGGGAACCTCCATATGCAGCGGCCCTAGAAAAGGCAAAAAGACAAAAATAAAAAAAAAAGGGTTAAGAAACCTCTTCAGGAGGCACCTCCCCCCACCGCGACACAGTGGTTTAAGAATTCAACTGCAGCAGCTGAGGTCACTGTGGCGGCATGGGTTCCATCCCCAATCTGACCCAGTGGGTTAAAGGATCCGGCGTTGACACAGCAGCAGCTCTGATTCAATTCCTGACCCAGGAACTTCCATATGCCGAGGGTGTGGGCATTAAGATAAATAAATCAATAAAAAAGAAACTTCTCCATCAGGTAACATGGTAAAGCCAGAATTTCCTGGCTTCAAAATAGCAGCTCTAGGAGCTCCTATTGTGGCGCAAGGGGATTGGCAGTGTCTCTGCAGTGCCAGGAGGCAGGTTCCATCCCCAGCTTGGCACAAGTGGATTAAAAAATTCCAGGGGGTATAACTGCAGCTAGGACATGATCTTTGGTCTGGGAACTCCACATGCTACGGGGCAGCCAAAAAAAAAACAAAAACCAACTCTAAAAGGAAACCCTTTACTTCTTCTGTGATGCAACATGGTCTGCCCATGTTAGTCCTCCTGGGTTGTACTCCAACACTTGGGGGCTGCTGCCAAGGATAACCTAGCAGATACGCTGCCAGCATCCAAAGGCTGCCACAGAAGCCTTGAGAACCTAGACCCTTCCCAGACTCCTGAATCCTTCATCCTTTGTAAGAAATCACCATGACAAAAGACAAAACCACCCTTGGACAAGCCTTCCTGAGTGTCAAGAAAACAGACAATAAAAACATGCTAAAAATTAAAGCTAAATCCAGGAAAGCACCTATAGGTACACCATAGACACAATACCCTGCTTTGTCCAATTCAGAAAACAGCTCTCGACAACATCCCTCAGTCCTTTAAAATTTTTTTCTTTCTACAGACATGCTTGCCATGCCCAAGTCAGGGGCCACATCCGAGCTGTAGTTGCAGGCCTACACCATATCCACGGCAACGCCAGATCCTTAACCCACTGAACAAGACCAGAGATCAAACCCACATCCTCATGGACACTATATCAGGTTCTTAACGCACTGAGTCACAACAGGAACTCCTCATCCCTCTGTTTTTGTTTTGCTTTGTTTTGTTCTCTTTTGCTTTTTAGGGCCACACCCAAGGCATATGGAGGTTCCCAGGCTAGGGGTTGAATTGGAGCCACAGCTGCCAGTCTAAGCCACAGCCACAACATCAGATCCGAGCCACGTCTGCAACCTACACCACAGCTCACGGCAACACCGGATCCTTAACCCACTCAGTGAGGCCACAACCTCATGGTTCCCAGTCGGATTCATTTCCGATGCCCCACGACGGGAACTCCTCATTCCTCTGTTTTAATCCAGGTCTAAGGGTTCCTCTCCTGTCATCGGATGCCCAGGTGTTCTGGACAGTTTGGCATAGAGAGTGCCAAAATCCATAGAGGATTATGGAGTGGCTTCTGTGGCTGCATGAGTTCTAGTTGTGGTAAACAAACAAACAAACAAAAAAAAGTGGGCAAGAGGAGCATGAGAGTGGATGAGAGAGCATCCTTGGGAAAAAAAAACACACTTGATTTTGGAAATTCCCCAGTTGAGATTCTAAAGGTTGGGAAGCCTGACCCACCGCACCCCTATAGTCGGACTCCCACCAATTAGCAGCACTCCGTAAAGATATCACCTTTTGGGAGTGCCTGTTGTGGCACAGTGGAAAGGAATCCACCTAGTGTCCATGAGGATGCAGGTTTGATCTCAGGCCTTGCTGAGTGGGTTGGGGATCCGGCATTGCCGTGAGCTGGGTTGTAGGTCTCAGACGAGGCTTGGACCCTGTGTTGTTATGGCTGTGGTGTAGGCTGTCAGCTGCAGCTCTAATTGACCCCTAGCCTGGGAACTTCCATATACCGTGGGTGCGGCCCTAAACAGCAACAACAACAACAAAAAGTCATCTTTTAATCATGTCAAGAGAAGACCACCAAACATCAACTATTGAGAACAGCACATAGTAATAAGCACGCTGAGATCCATAATAAGAACACAACGAGCACATGTACAATGCGTGAGCACTGTCATTTCCAAAGAACTCCAAAGACACGGTTGGTCCAATGGTGTGACAACGTCCACCCGCGTACATTAAGTTCCAAGGCTTCCCCACCTCCATAAATGTAAATCTAAATCATGAATCCATCTCAACCACCTCTAGGTCCAACACACTGCTTCCTGGAATGTAAAACATCAGACGGGATGACTAAGGAAGCCCTTTCATCATCAACATGCCTGAAATCAAATGCAAAGCACCGGGAGACTCGAAACGTGTCCTCCAGCTCAAGCTGCTCAGTGAGATTTTCTCTGTGCCTACGTGGATAATAATGTACACGTTTTAAAATCTTGTTGGTAACGTTTCTATTTGGATGCGTCCACGGAGTCCTCCAGGTTATAGCAGTGGGAGACAGAGCACCGTGAGGGGTCAGGATCTGTGCAGCCAACATCTAAAATTATTTTTCTGGAGCATGTGTTTCAGAAAAGAAAGTGCCCTTGGATTGCTACACATTACAAATTGCCTGCTATTATATTCTTGACCGCATTCCTTCCACGTTAAATAATTTTACTGAAAATAGTACGTTAAAACGTGTCTTGAAAAGTTATGCGTTCGTCCCCCCAAATGTGGCCTTCTGTTACTCTGTGAAATGAAAAACAGGGTCTCTGCATCCTGGCCTTGTGTGTGCAGATGCAGACTCAATGGGAAGAAGTCCCTGTTTGATTCCCAATCCTTCCAGGAAAGTAGGCCACCGTCACTTTCTCCACTTCCATTTCCCGCTGATAAGTAAATGGGAATAAGTCCAAATACTATTACCAGGACTACCAAGATGGTGAACGAAATCATGTTGCTGAATTATCTGACATCTCTTCTAAAATGTCTAGGTCTTAAAGTTCCCTGGTGGCAAAGTGGGTTAAGGAACCCCCGTTGTCACTGCTGCGGCTTGGGTCACTGCTATGGTATGGGTCCTGTCCCTGGCCCAGGAACTTCCACACGTCACAAGTCCAGTCAAAAAAAGAAAGAAAGAGAGTTCTTTTTCAGCACAGTCTGCAGTGCTACAGTTACACTCAAATGCCCTTTCCCAGGAAACGTCTCTGGATCAGCCCCTTTCCTATGAGACGCTGCAGCTGCCTGGGCACATGCTAGACACCTTTACGGATGCTATTGGGGGGGATGTTGAACTTAACTTTGGGCAGAGCAAGAGCTCTGGGTTTTCATCTGTTATGGACTGAATGTCTGAGTCCCCCCAGAATTCGTATGTTGACATTTGAACCCCAACATATTGGTATTTGGAGGTGGGGTCTTTGGGAAGTAAGGAGGTTATGAGGGTCCAGACCTCTTGAGTGGCATTAGTGCCCTAATGAGACATCACCTCACTCTTTTTCTGCCTCGGGAGGACACAATGAGAAGTCGGCGGTCTGCAGCCCGGGAAGAGGGCCCTCACCAGAACTGGACTGGGCTGACACCAGGTTCTTGGACCTCCAGCCTCCAGAACTGCGAGGAACCCTTGCCTCTGGTTGGTAAGCCTCCCAGTCTGCAGAGTTTTATTACAGAAGCTTGGGCTAAGCCATCATCTTAAATGAGACTTTAGACACATCCGTAACTTCTTTGTCTGTGTTTTCAGATCTAAGAAATCAGAGGCTGGACCAGGCCAGTGGTTCTCGGTGAAGAAGGATGGTCTATATTGGCCACCTCGCCTCCGCATTAGAATTCTCCGTTTGAAGTTTGAACAAGATGTGTTACAGAGGGTAACGAGCAGCATAGACAAAAGGAGCCAGGTAGGACAGCCTATAAGACTTCGACGTGAAGATGAGGGAAGGGTGCTTTAAGAAGCACAAGCTCGAGAGGTCCCATTGTGGGCTCAGTGGGTTATGAACTCGACTAATATCCAGGATGATGCAGGTTTGATCCCTGGCCCTGCTGGGTGGGTGGGTTAAAGATCTGGTGTTGCAGTGATCTGTGGTGTAGGTTGCCGATGAGGCTCAGATCCTGAGCCGCTGTGGTTGTGGTGTAGGTCAGCAGCTGTAGTTCCAATTCTACCTCTAGCCTGGGAACTTCCATATGCTGCGGTGTGGCTCTAAAAAGCAAAAAAAAAAAGAAGAAGAAGAAGAAGCAGCAGCAGAAGCACAAGCTCTCCTAAGATGTAAAATTACAGCCTTCCTGACTATAAAGATTTTACCAGACTAGTTGATAATGGGTGATTTGACAGCCAAAACCGTGGGTTTGCCCATGAACCAACATCACATCTTCCCAGGGAAGCACAACTCTCCACTCAACAAAGTGACTCACTCCCCTCCCCCCAAAGAAGACAGGATGCCCAGAAAGAAGATCTGGTCAGGATGCAAGGACCCCTACACTGGGCAGCTCATGGAGAACAAATAAGATGTTCCAGCCCCAACACAACAGAAGCAGGGACATGGAGAAGGCATGCCTGTGCGGTCCAGAGACCCCTGGTCCAGACTCAATTTACCATTAAGTTATTGCGTGACCTTGGGCAGGTCATAAGCCAAATAAAAGTTTGCTCCAGATCATTTCCAAGTTACCTTCCAGCTCAGGAGGTAACCTACTTTTCATCGTGCTACATAAAACTCTATCTGCTCATAGCATCCTTGCAGTATCTTTAAGATGAGCATATATGTCTCCATATGTATTGGCTCAGTCTTTAAATGCCTGCATTCCCAGGACAGCCACCCAGAACACAAGTCTGAGGTGCAGAACAGAACGTTCGTTTTCTCTGGCTTCCTCATAGTTCCCTCTGGCTAAATTCTACCTTCCACGCAGCCAAGTCTCTGCATTTCTGGCACCGAGGCTTGATCTACAGTATTCATAGGGTGAGTGGCACTGTGATAGATGAAGAAATTACATCTTTCACCAAACTTGAATGGGCATTTTGAATGGCAATTTTTACTTTCTTCATTCCCACATGCAGAAGCACCAAGAACTGAGAGGGATGATGATGCTGGTAAAAAAAAGTCATTACAAAAATGGACTTGCCCCCCAAATGGTCTTTTATTATCTTGCAAATGTATTACTTTTGCTATATCAATTTTTAAGTTTATTTCGTGTTGTGCCCTCCCTAGCCGCAAGGGAACTGACGACATACCATCCACATTTTCAAAAAAAGACCATCACATTAACCAAAGAAAGACTTCACCATGGTAATGAAAACACTCTAAATATTTATAGAACTGAATTTATTCAATCAATTTATTGGATCAGGCCAATGGAAGGGTGCTTTTTTTAATTGAGAACCAATGAGACGGGAAGAAAATTTTAATCTCAATGCTCAAATAAATAAATAGTAATATTGCTTATAGATATCAATTTTTAAATATGTATACAGAGTATAATTGATATTAGTTTCAGAGAACCTACACTTCCTGTTTAACCCATGTATGCTAGATACCAACAAAATACAAAATAAGAATGAGAAACACAGATATTTAATCAATGAATATTTTTAAATCAGTAAAATATGTTTCCAATCCATATTATGGCCAGTTAAGCAAGACAGAGACAGAGTAAACAAAAAATATTCGAGTAATCAGCAATAAAAAGGAATTCACTATTGATGCACATATCAATATGGATAATTATGCTGATTAAAAGAAGTCAAATATGTAGACAACATACTGTATGATTCCGTAGTATAAAATTCTAGCAGATCAACATTGGCCTGGGGGATTGGTGTGGGGAGGGAGGGGGAGAGGAGGAAGAGAAGGACCAGGAGGGAGTGGGATGGATAGGATGGCGGGATCACTAAGGGACAGAAGAAAACTTTTCTGATGATGTATACATGTTCATCATCTTGATTTGGGGGGATGGTTTCATATGTATAGCAAAACGAATCAAATTGTATACTTGAGGAGTTCCCATCATGGCTCAGTGGTTAACAAATCCAGCTAGGAACCATGAGGTTGAGGGTTCGATCCCTGGCCTCGCTCAGTGGGTTGAGGATCTGGCATTGCCATGAGCTGTAGTGTAGGTTGCAGATGTGGCTCGGATATGGCATTGCTGTGGTTGTGGTGTAGGCTGGCAGCTGTAGCTCCGATTTGAGCCCTAACCTCGGAACCTCCATATACCACGGGTGCGGCCCTAGAAAAGACAAAAAGACAAAAAAAAAAATTTTGTATACTTGAAATATGTGAGCTTATTGATCAATAAACCTATAAAAATTATTGCTGTAAGAATCCAACTGCAGCAGTTTGGGTCACTGCAGAGGTACAGGTTCAATCCCCAGCCTGGTGTAGTGGATTAAAGTAGCCCGCACTGCTGCAACTGCAGCATAGGTCACCGTTGCCACTGAGATTCAGTCCCTGACACAGGAACTTTCATGTGTCTTAAGCGTGTCCACAATTTTTTTTTAATTTTTAAAATTTGAAAGACAAAAATAGAGAAAAAAATGAAAGATTAGGAGTAGGAACTTTCTGAGGTAATTAAGAGATATTAGATGAAAACCTACAGAAAAAATGAACTGCACTAGACCCATAAAAGACTACCAAAGAAAGATTTCTGACTGTTGGAAGTTCAAGAGGTTTTATAATCCCAGGAAAGTCTTTCTGAGTACCTAAGGGCTATGCCTGGACAATACTCTCATTTCTCCATAAAAATAACTTAAATATATATATATATTTACATACATGTGTGTATATACATATATATACACATATATACAGTTTTTTATTTCCTTAAGTTTTTTTTGTTTGTTTGTTTGTTTTGCTTTTTAGGGCTGCACCTGCTGCATATGGAGGTTCCCAGACTGGGGGTCCAATTGGAGCTAAAGCTGCCAGCCTATGCCACAGCCATAGCAATGCAGGATCCAAGCCGCATCTGTGACCTACACCACAGCTCACGGCAGTGCCGGATCCTTAACCCACTGAGCAAAGCCAGGGATCGAACCCACAATCTCATGGTTACTAGCTGGATTTGTTTCTGCTGCACCACAATAGGAACTCCTCCTAAAGATTTTTGACAGAGACAGATTTAACTACACTCAGACTTAATGACAATAGCCAGCACTTACTGATCACTTACTACAGACCAGCCCCAATCTAATGGACTGACCCATTTGATCCTCACCTGAGGAAGCTAAGAAATGAAATGAGTACCTCCCTCTGAAGGGAGGATGTCAAAGTCCGGAGAAGTTTGTTTTTGTTTTTAGGGTTTTTGTTTTTGTTTGTCTTTTTAGAGCTGCACCTGTGGCATATAGAAGTTCTCAGGCTAGGAGTCAAATTGGAGCTACAGCCGCCAGCCTACACCACAGCCACAGCAACTCAGGATACAAGCCGAGTCTGCAACCTACCCCACAGTCACAGCAATGCTGGATCCTTAACCCACTGAGCGAGGCCAGGAATCAAACCTGCATCCTCATGGATACTAGCTGGGTTCATTACCACTGAGCCACGACAGGAACTCTTGGAGAGAAGTTAAATGACTTGCTTTGTGTCCTTCACCAGCCTAGTGGTAGATCTGGGATATGAACCCAGGTCGAGCCCTAAAGTTAAATCTCTCTCCCTCTGCTGGACAAACAGAATCCTGGGCAGATGCTGTGGGTCATGACCTGCTGACTCGCACCACTGATGGCTCAAAGAAACCCTGTGCATTAAATAGCTACAACTCAAAGTCTGAAGGTTAAACATAGGAGCACAGGTGAGGTTGTAAGGAATTGATGGTGGAAGGTAGGGGGATACAGCAGGGGGTGCAGGAAAAAAAAAATCAACAGATTTGGGTTTGGCCATGTGATGACTCAGTGATGACCAGAGATTTGGGCAAGCCATTCTCTTCCTGGAGTCTGTTTCCTCTTTAGTAAAATCAAGGGTCTGAACTAGTTGATTTCTAAGACTCCTTCCAGCTCAGTGATTCTGCCAGTTCTCTCTTTGGGTAACACACCTTGCATTTTGTAATTTGGGTCAAAAATTTCCCATGAGACCAAACACATTTCCCGTACAAAGCTTCCTCCATCCCTTAAAACACCTGGACCCCTCCCACACTCAGCAAATCCCTTCATTATTTCCCAAAGGTGTTCTCTTCCCAAGGGACTGCCCTAAAGGAAGGTCCAAGGAAAAGGAGAAGGGTCCCTCCATCAGAGCCCGCAAGTTCTCCGGCCCACACTCACAATCTTTTTCACTTCAAAACACTAAAAAGTGGATTTGGAAGGTGTGGCCAAGACAGCAGGGTAGGAAGTCCCCCAGCTCACCTGCTCCCATGGACACACCAAAGTTACAACTATTTATTGAGTGACAATCTATGAGAACGACCTAATAGCTAGCAGGAAAGATTTTCCACAACTAGGAGCTCCTGCTGTGGCTCAGCAAGTTAAGAACCAGATGTAGTGTCTTCGAGGATGCTGATTTCAATCCCTGGCCTCACTCAGTGGGTTAAGGGTCTGGCATTGCTGCAAGCTGTGGCATAGGTGGCAGATGTGGCCCGGATCTGGCATTGCTGTGGCTATGGTGTAGACCTGTAGCTGCAGCTCCAATTCCACCCATAGCCTTGGAGCTTCCATATGCTGCAGGTATGGCCCTAAAAAGAAAAAAAAAGTTTTAAAGATTTTCCACAACTAAAGATGTACAGAAGGAACTTAAAAGGGATGGGTAGGAGGGTGGAGACACAGTGAAGTCAAGGTTCACAACTCCAGGTGTGCAACCCACAAACACAAGGGTAACCACAACAGCAGAGCTTCTCCCCAAGGAGCAAGGACTCCCCAGACCAGGAGTTCTGCCCCAGGAAAATGAGCCCCCAGAATGTCTGGCTCTGAAGGCCAGCAGGGCTTGAATGCAGGAGACCCAGAGGCTGTTGGAAAGAGAGACCCCACTCTTAAAGGGTGTATACCATATCCCACACATGCCACGACCCAGGGCATAGGCAGTGATTTGAAAAGAGCCTGGGTGGCACCCTCTTGCTGATCTTGGAGAGCCTCTGAGAGAGGAAAGAGGCCACTGGGACCCCAAGGGATGCAAACACTGGTGGAAGTAATTTTGAGGAGCTCATTTTATCACATGGACACTGATGTTGGCAAGTGCCAGTCTGGAGTCCTTTCTCTAGCCTACCAGTGCCAGGGGAGAGCCTGTCCACCAGTGGGCTGGCCTCTGTTCCAGCCCCATCATCCAAGTCTTGCAGCCAGCCCTGGGAAACCTGGCCCCACACACCAGCAGGGATCCGTCAGCCCTGAGCACCCCCCATGCCACACAGCCAGGTGCATGGGGGCACCACTGCACCTGTCAGTGAGCTAGTACCAGCCCTAGGACCCTCCAAACCACACAGCCACCTATGCTGGGACCCAACCCCACCCACCAGTGGGCCATCAGCAGCCAACCAGGCCAGGGCCAGCCTTGCCCACCTGCACGCCCACAGAAGTTGGCCTCACCACAACAGAAGGGCCCAAACAGCCCATATCGGGGCACCTCTAGAGCATATAGTTCTGTCAGGGGAGTGTGATACTGGGCCTCACCCAATAGATTTGGAAATGTAACCAACCTAAATGATATATAGAAATAAATACAGAGAATTCAGAAAAATACAGAAGCAGAGGAATGTGTTCCCAACAAAGGAATGAGTTCAGACAAATCACAAAATAAAGTGGAGGTATACAATCTACCCAATAAAGCCCTCAAGGAAACAACCATAAGATGTTCTATGAACTTGGGAGAAGATGCTTGAACAGAATGAGAAGTATAAGAGTTAAAAAATATAAAGAGAAACCAAACAGAGATGACTATAGCAATTGAAACAGAAAACTACCAGAAGGAATCAACAGTAGATTAGATGATACAAAGAATCAGACGAGTGGTCTGGAAGACAAAGTAGTGGAAATCATCCTACTGAACTGAAAAAAAAAAAAAAAAGAATTTTAAAAAAGGACAGTTTAAGAGATCTCTGAGACAACACGATTGTACTAAGATTCACATTATAGGGATACTAGAAGGAGACAACAAGGGACAGAGAATTTACTTGAAGAAATAAGAACTGAAAATTTTCCTAATTGGGAAAGGAAGCAGACATCCAGGTCCAGGAAGCACAAAGAGTCCTAAACAAGATGAATCCAAAGGGGACCACACCAAGGCTCACTGTAATTACAATGGCACCTATTAAAGATAAAGAGAGAATCTTAAAAGCAGCAAGAGAAAAGCAAGTCATTACATAGGCAGGAACTCCCCTAAGACTATCACCTAACTTTTCAGCAGAAACATTGTGGGCCAAGAGGAAGTGGCACAATATAGTCAAAATGATGAAAAGAAAAAGCAAAGATAAAAATACTCTACCTGGCAAGGTTATCATTCAGGTTTAAGAGAGAGATACAGAATTTTACAGATAGGAGTTCCCATTGTGGCTCAGTGGAAACGAATCTGACTAGTATCCATGAGGGCGTGGGTTCAATCCCTGGCCTCGCTCAGTGGGTCAGGGATCCAGTGTTGCATGAAATGCAGTGTAGGTCATAGATGCAGCTCAAATCTGGCATTGCTATGGCTGTGGTGTAGGCTGGCAGCTGTAGCTATGATTCGACCCCTTGCTTGGAAACTTCCATATGTCTTGAGTGCAGCCCTAAAAAAAAAAAAAAAAAAAAAAGAGAATTTTACAGATAAACAAAAGCCAACAGAGTTCAACACCACTAAATGGCTTTACAAGAAATGCTAAAGTGACTTCGCTATGCAGAAAAGAAAAACTCACAACTAGACAAATGAAAATGGAAACACAATAATCCAAAATTAGTGGGATGCAGCAAAAGCAGTTCTAAGAGAGAAGGTTATAGCAATACAAGCCAAGCTTAGAAAACAAAAAGAATTCTCCAATAAACAATCAAATCTTACACCTAGAGGAACTAGAAAAAGAAGAAAAAACAAAATCCAAAGTGAGTAGAAGTTGAGGAATTTTTAAAAGATCAGAGCAGAAATAAATTAACTAGAGATTTTTTTAAAAAAAGAAAAGACCAATGAGGAGTTCCATCGAGGCTCAGTGGTTAAGGAATTTGACTAGAAACCATGAGGCTGTGGGTTTGATCCCTGGCCTTGCTCAGTGGTGTAAGGAGCCGGCATTGCTGTGAGCTGTGGTGTAGGTCGCAGATATGGCTCGGATCCCGTGTTGCTGTGGCTCTAGTGTAGGCTGGTGGGTACAGCTCCAATTAGACCCCTAGCCTGGGAACCTCCATATGCCATGGGTGCGGCCACAGAAAAGGCAAAAAGACAAAAAAAAAAGAAAAGACCAATGAAACTAAGAGCCAGTTCTTTGAGAAGATAAAATTGACAAGCCTCTAGCCAGACTAATCAAAAAATAGAAGACCCAAATCAATAAAATCAGAAAAGAAAAATAAGTTACAACTGATACCACAGAAACACAAAGATCAAAAGAGATTACTACAATTATATGCCAATAAAATGGACAGCCTAGAAGAAATGGATAAATTCCTAGAAACATAAAATCTCCCAAGAATAAGGCCAAAATAGAAAATAGGAAGAGACAAATTATGAGTAAGGAAATTGAAATAG
Organism: Phacochoerus africanus; assembly: GCF_016906955.1. Taxonomy (NCBI): domain Eukaryota; kingdom Metazoa; phylum Chordata; class Mammalia; order Artiodactyla; family Suidae; genus Phacochoerus; species Phacochoerus africanus. The sequence goes on from NC_062546.1 coordinate 51,356,092, forward strand.
TAATTTAAAAAAAAAACTTCCAACAAACAAAAGTTCAGGACCAGTCAGCTTCACAGATGAATTCTACCAACTATTTAGAAAAGAGTTTTCTATCCTTCTCAAACTAGCCCCAAAAATTGCAGAGGAAGGAACACTTCCAAACTCATCTACAAGGCCAGTATCACCCTGTTACTGAAACAAAATATCACCAAAAAAAAAAAAAATTACAGGCCAATAATCACTGATGAATACAGATGCAAAAATCCCCAACAAAATATCAGACAATCAAATTCAACAATACATTAAAAGAATCATATTCCATGATCAAGTGGGATTTACCCAAGGATGTGAGGATAGTTCATCTGTAAATTAATCAATGTGATACACCACCTTAACAAACTGGAAAGTAAAAATCATATGATCACTTCAATAAATGCAAAAAAAGCTTCCAACAAAATCCAATATTCACTTATGATCTAAAAAAACTCAGCAAAATGGTGTAGAGGGAATATACCCCAACACAATAAAGGACACGTAGGACAAGCCTCACCTAACATCACACGCAGTGGTGAAAACCTGAAACAGTAACCTGAGAGGAGGAACAAGAGAAGGATGCTCACTCTCACCACTTATATTCAACATAGTATGGCAGTGTGGCAGTTCTAGCCACAGCAATCCCATAAGAAAAAGAAATGCAAAGAATCCAAATCAAAAAGGAAGAAGCAAAACTGTCATTTTTGCAGATGACATGATACTATATCTAGAAAATCCTTGAGATGCCATCCAAAAACTGTTAGAATAAAATGAATTCAGTAAAGTTTCAGAACATAAAATTAATATAGGAGTTCCTTCTGTGGCACAGCAGGTTAAGGATCTGGTGTTGTCTCTGTGGAGGCTCAGGTCTCTGCTGGTTCCAACCCAGCCCAGCTCCGTGGGTTATCCAGCATTGCTGTAGCTGTGGCATAGCGCAGGTACAGCTCGGATTTGATCCCTGGCATGGGAACTTCCATATGCCACAGGTGGGGCCATTAAAAAAAATTAAATCAATATACAGATACCTGTTGTGTTTCTATACACTAACAACAAACTATCAGCAAGAGAAATTAAGAAAACAATCCCATTTACAATTGCATCAAGAAGAATAAAATACCTAGGAATAAGTCTAACCAAGGAGATGAAAGACCTGTACTCAGAAAACTGTAAGACACCAATGAAAGGATTTGAAGAGGACACAAACAGAAGGAAAGATACACAGTACTCATGGGTTAGAATAATTAATACTGTTAAAATGACTGTACTACCCAAAGCACACTACAGATTTAATGCAATTCCTATCAAAATCCCAATGGCATTTTTCACAGAATTAGAACATTTTTTACAGAAATGACTTCAGACTATGCTTTTTTTTTTTGTCTTTTGTCATTTTAGGGCCGAGCCCACAGCATATGGAGGTTCCCAGGCTAGGAGTCAAATCGGAGCTGCAGCTGCTGGCCTATACCACAGCCATAGCAATGTGGGATCTGAACCGCATCTGCAAACTATACCACAGCTCACAGTGACGCCTTAACCCACTGAGTGAGGCCAGGGATCAAACCCGTGTCCTCATGGATACTAGTCTGGTTTGTTAACCACTGAGCCACAAGACAGGAACTCCGACTTCAGACTATACTAAAATCTACAGTAATCAAAACAGTACAGCACTGACACTACAATGAACTCATCAATCAATGAGACAGAATAGAGAGCCTAGACATAAATCCACACTTATACAGTCAATCTACAACAAGGAAGGCAAGAATATACAGTGGGGAAAAGATAGCCTCTTCATTGAATGGTAAAGGGAAAACTGGACAGCTACATGAAAAAGAATCAAACTGGCCAACTTTCTCACACAATGAACAAAATGGATTTAAAAATTCAAAATGGACTAAAGACTTAAATGTAACACCTAAAGCCAGAAAATTCCTAGAAGGAGGAGTTCTCATCATGGCTCAGTGGAAATGTATCTGACTAGCATCCACGAGGATGCAGGTTCAATCCCTGACCTTGCTCAGTGGGTTAAGGATCTGGTATTGCTGTGAGCTGTGGTGTAGATCAAAGACATAGCTTGGATCCAGCGTTGCTGTGGCATAGGCCAGTAGCTACAGCTCTGATTCAACCCCTAGCCTGGGAACCTCCATATGCCATATGCCGCTAGTGCAGCTCTTTTTAGACAAAAAAACACCCTCTTAGAAGGAAATACAAGCAGAATGCTCTTTGACATTAGTCAGCTGCCAGCCTAAGCCACAGCCACAGCCATAGCAACACGGGATCCAAGCTACATCTGCAACCTACACCACAGCTCATGGCAATGCCAGATCCTTAACCCACTGAGGAAGGCCAGGGATTAAATCCACATCCTCATGGACACTAGTCAGATTCGTTTCCGCTGCTCCCCAATGGGAACTGCAACAATGTAATTTTTATTTTTCTTCTGGGATAAGGAAAACAAAAGAGAAAATAAACAAAAGGAGACTAGAGCAAACTAAAAAGCTTTTGCCCAGCAAAGGACACAATTAACAAAATGAAAAGGTAGTCTAATGAATAGAAGACAATTTTTTCACGTGATGTATCAGATAAAGGGTTAATCCCCAAAATATACAAAGTGCTCATACAACTCAATACCAAAACAAACAAAAAATCCAATTGAAATATGAGAGGACATGAATAGCCATTTTTCCAAAGAAAACATACAGATGGCCAACAGACACATGAAAAGATGTGCAACGTCATTAACCACCACAGAAATGCAAATCAAAACCACAATGAGATATCACTTCACACCCATCAGAATGGCTATCATCAAAAAGAACGAGAGAGTTCCCGATGTGCTGCAATGGGATTGGTGGTGTCTCTGAAGCCATTGGACCCAAGTTCAATCCCCAGCCTGGCACAAAAGGGTTAAGGATCTGGCTCTGCTGCACCTGTGGCTCAGAACTCCATTTGTTGCAGGGAGGCCAAAAGAGAAAATAAAAAAAAAAGAAAAGAAAGAACATAAATAACAAGAGAATGTGGAGAAAAATGGAACCCTCGTGCTCTGTTGAAAGAAATGTAATTGGCACAGACACTATGGAAACCAGCATGGAGGTTCCTCAAAAAAGTAAAAACAGAACAGTCATATGATCCAGCAATTTCATTTGTGGGTTTTTACCCAAAGAAAATAAAAACACTAATTCAAAAGGATATATATGCATCTTTATGTTCATTGCAGCATGAGACTGATATAAAACCAAGACGTGGAAGTAACTTAAGTGTCGGTCAATAGATGAATGGACAAAAAAAGATGCAGCATATATATACATACACACACACACACACACATACTTATATGTGTGTATATAAGATACAACATATATACATATGCTTATATAGATATGTGAATGTATATAACATGCAGGATATATATACATATGTTATATACTTGGGTATGTATGTATACATAAGACATAGCATATATATACATATATTACATATGTGTGTGTATATATATAAGATGCAGGATATATATACATATACTTTGTGTGTGTATATATAAGATGCAGCATATATATATATATATATATATATTCCGATGTGTGTGTATATATATACATTTAAAATACACAATGGACTACTACTCAGCTACCAAAAAAAATGAAATCTTGCCATGTTCAACAACATGGATGGATCTAGAGGGTATTATGCTGAGTGAAATAAGTCAGAGAAAGACAAATACTACATGACTTCACTTATACATGACATCTAAAAATCAAAGTAAACAAAACAAAATGAAAACATACGCAGACACACAGTGTGGCTGCCAGCAGGGAGGGGAGTGGGGGTTGGGTGAAAGAGGCGAAGGGGATGAAGTGGTACAAACCTCCAGCTGTATCACTTATATGATACATAAGTCACAGGGCTGTAATATATTGCATAAGGAATATGGTCAATAATACTGTAATAACTCTGTATGGGGACAGACGGTCACTAGACTAATGGTCATCATTTCTTTATGTATGCAAATGTCCAATGAAGACTTGGTTCATTTGAAATTAACGTAATATTGTACATCAACTATATTTCAAAAAAAATAGAAAGTTTTAAGTGTTGGTTTGGGCTTTTGGGTGGTGAAAAGGGGGCACCCTGGTGGCCGGCAGCTCACTCCACTTGCACTGAGAAGCTTCCAACATGAGAGATGCTTCCAACTTTTTAGCCTGTTGTGGCCACGAGGCCTACCTCCATTTATCTCCATTCCTGTTGCTTCTCTAAAGTGGCTGTTCTCTCTCTGCACTAAAAACACATCATTTTCTCTTTTTAAATGATGGATTTTGTGACCCTTTGGGGAGACATAAAAAATAAGAGCAACTAAATAAGGCAATTGTAAACTATTTCAGCATTTATAAAATTATTTCCTTTATCACAAAAAAGAAAAGAAGGAAGAGCAGCTGGGGGAAAAAATGCAACTGACAGGGAACTAGATATCCTCAAGAACAACTTCTCTATTAATTTTCCTCTCTGTATCTAGGGGTTTTAGCTGCCCTGAAAATTATTTCAGGGAAAAGTGCTTCTTAAGTGTGATAAGTATTTTCACGGTGGATTGGTGAGGCAAATTCTGAAAAACTACAGAAAACATAATGTCTATTTTTCTATAATTCCACCTGTATTTTTGCTCTACATTTTTTTTTTTTTTTTTGTCCAAGCTTGTAGCATGTAGAAGTTCTGGAGCCAGTGAATTGAACCTATGCCATAGCAGTGACTTGACCTAACAATTTTTTTTTTTTTTTTTTTTTGCTTTTCAGGGCCACACTAGTTCCCAGGCTAGGGGTTGGAGCCACAGCCACAGCAACGTCAGATCCGAGCCACCTCTGTGACCAACACCCCAGCTCATGGCAATGCTGGATACTTAACCCACTGAGCGAGGCCAGGAATTGGACCCAAATCTTCATGGATACTAGTTGGGCTTGTTTCCACTGAGCCACAATGGGAACTCCTACTTGGCAATCATTATACCATAATAAACCAAAATTAAAATACAGATCATAGAACACCTCTTTCCCACATAAAATCAAAGATTCACAAAGTTCCCTTCCAACCTTTATCTGTGCACAGACATGAGTTTTACGTGGTTGTGTTTGTATGTGCACATGATTTCCCAACTTTTTGCTTGAATTCTTTGTACATCTATTCAGGCCATTCATCTGTTATTTTAAACGGAGAAATATTCCATTGTATTGCCAGAGGGGTTTAATTAAGCCATCTTTCAACTAGTTGTTTCCACACGTTATAATTCAGTCAAGCATTTTGAAGTAAATAAATTCTGTTTTTCCTTTTTGAGCTCTTTCCTTGGGCTGTAATGTGAAAAGTGGATTACCAGTTTAAAGACCATCATTAGCTGGTTGACTTTTATTACTAGCTGCCAGGGGCTCTCCACAAGAGGCATTACCGATTAGCAATGTCGCCAGAGAAACAGGAGTCTAGCTTTTTCTTCATAGTCTCCTTAACACTGCACCTTCTGGGTTTTATTTATTTTGCAGTGATTTCAAAAGAATGATGTAAAGTCTTTTAGTTCTTTAAATCAGTCATATGTTTGTTTAATACTCTTACTGCCTCTTCTTAAAAATAGGTATTGATCACCTACTATATGCCAGGTGTTTTATGTGGCTTATAACTCACTGAATACGTCTGACTGTCTCATGAAGTAGACACTATAAAATTTATTTTTCAGTAAAGAAACTGGAGTTCCCATTGCGGCTCAGCGGGTTAAGAACCCAACATGGTGTCTGTGAGGACATGGGCTCAATCCCTGGCCTCGCTCAGTGGGCTAAGGATCCGGTGTTGCTGTGACTGTGACATAGGCCTCAGCTGCAGCTCTGATTCAGCCCCCAGCCTGGGAACTTCCATGTGCCACAGATGTGGCTGTAAAACAAGAAAAAAAGGAAACTGATTCCCAAGAGCTTAAATAACGGGCACAGATTGGAAGACTCATAATTTTATGTTGTCAGGATTCAAATTCGCCGTCTACCTCACGGAGTCCTGCATTTCACCATCCTGCCTCATAACAATAACCTTTAAAGATCTTACCAGTTTTTCTTTTCTTTTTTGGTTTATTTGCCCAATTTATTGAGGTATAAAATACACAAAGTGATTGAGGTGCCCTCATCTTAAAGGTACAGCAGATGCATTCTGACATCCATATACACAATGCAACCACCACACAGATCAGACACAGAATTTTTTTTTTTTTTTTTTGCCTTTTAGGGCTGCCCCTATGGCATGTGGGAGTTCCCTGGCTAGGGGATGAATCAGAGCTGCAGCTGCCACCACAGCCGCACCAGATCCAAGCCTCATCTGCAATCTACACCACAGTTCACAGCAACGCTGGATCCTTAACCCACTGAGCAAGGCCAAGGATCGAACCCAAACCCTCATGGATACTGGTGGGGCTCGTTACTGCTGAGTCACAACAGGAACTTCCTAGACACACTTCCTAGAATCTTTTATCAGCTTAGATCTTTTCTGTACTTTTTAAACACAGATTAGTTTTGTGCTTCTCATTCTACATAGGGTCTGGTACTGAAGCTATGCAAATAGGAAACTGTTTAATCACAGGAGGTTGAGCCAAGACATGGAAACAACTTAAATGTCCATCCACAGAGGAGTGGATAAAGAAGATGTAGTCCATATACACAATGGACTATTACTCAGCCATTAAAAGGAAAGAAACAATGGCATTTGCAGCAACATGGATGGACTTAGACATTACCATGCTAAGTGAAGTCATCAGACAATGAGACACCAACATCAAATGCTATCACTTACATGTGGAATCTAAAAAAAGGACACAGTGAACTTCTTTGCAGAACAGATACTGACTTAACAGACTTTGAAAAACTTATGGTTTCCAAATGAGACAGGCTGGGGGGGGTAGGGGGATGCACTGAGTGTTTGGGATGGAAATGCTATAAAATTTGGTTGTGGTGATCATTGTACAACTATAAATGTAATAAAACTCACTGAGTAATAAAAATAAAAATAATTTTTTAAAAAAGAAAACAAAAGGAAAATGGTCAATACAATATGGTTTCATATAACGGAATAAACTGTAGCCACTAAAAATCACATTTTAAAATTTTAGTGAATGGGAGTTTCCCGTCGTGGCTCAGTGGTTAACGAATCCAACTAGGAACCATGAGGTTGCGGGTTCGATCCCTGGCCTTGCTCAGTGGGTTAAGGATCCGGCACTGCCATGAGCTGTGGTGTTGGTTGCAGACGTGGCTCGGATCCCGAGTTGCTGTGGCTGTGGTGTAGGCCGGTGGCTACGGCTCTGATTAGACCCCTAGCCTGGGAACCTCCATATGCCGCAGGAGCAGCCCAAGAAATGGCAAAAAGACCAAAAAAAAAAAAAATAGTGAATGGCATAAAAAAATACTAAGTAAAGGAAGCAAGATACAGGCATACCCAACAGGATCTCAATTTGTCCTAAATAAAATACACACACAAGATATTTCTTTAAATTAGAAAAAAAATACCAAAATAATACTCTGGTTATATTAGGGGAGATCTCCAGTTCTTTTTATGCTATTTTTCCCTTAAAAAAGAAAGAGGGCCTGAAGTCCAAGATAAGTGAAAAGACAGTGTGAGGGGACTTTGCTTCCTTTCTTAAGTAAATTGAGGCATCCAGACTTCCTGATACAGATAAACCCCATCCCAGGGCACTGACAAAGCAGTTGGATAGATTTTTTTGTCTGAGATGAGAATTCTCCAACTTATAGCATCTTCAGGTTCTAAAACCATGATATTTAGGGAGTTCCTGTCGTGGCTCAGTGGTTAACAAATCTGACTAGGAACCATGAGGTTGAGGTCTCAATCCCTGGCCTCACTCAGTGGGTTAAGGATCCAGCATTGGCGTGAGCTGTGGTGTAGGTCACAGACTCGGTTGGGGTCCTGCATTGCTGTGGCTGTGGTGTAGGCCAGCGGCTGCAACTCCAATTAGACTCCTAGCCTGGAAACCTCCGTATGCCCTGGGTGCGGCCCTAGAAAAGACAGAAAAAAAAAAAAAAACCATGATGTTTAGTGTTTTCTTTCACGGACTGACTAGTTTTTAACTGGGATATAGGCTAAGTAAATTTTCTTTTTCAGTCTAGGCTCCCCAAATGAACACAGAATAAGGAAACGAATAAATAAAGTAATAACACAGTTCACTCACCCACTTTGTTCACCAATCTGTCCTGCAAAGACAGATCTACCAGCGTCAGAAATAAGAATGTGCAAAGGAGAATGCTGAACAGAAGTTTGAAACGTATTTTTAAGGCAAGGCGGTCTCCTAGGAACAGCCTCCTGTACATCTTCACTGAATTATTTTGCATTCATTTCGATGTATATATTTTCACATGTTAGGGCATCTTAAAATATAAGTGAACTGATTTATGTTACCATGTCATTTATTTAACAATGTGAAAGAAAACAGATAAGCTTTTAAGAGAGGAACTCAATGCCAAGGGGGAGGGAGAGGGAGTGTGATGGACTCGGAATTTGGGGTCAGTAGTTGCAAACTATTACATGCAGAATGGATAAGCAATGAGGCCTTGCTGTACAGCACAGGGAATTCTATCCAGTTTCCTGGGATAGACCTCGATGGAAGATAATGTAAGAAAGGGAATATATATATATATATATAAAATCAACTATGACTTTAAAATGTAATAAAAATTTTAAAAATATATCATGTAAAAGAGGGATTCAGTAAAAGTTATTATATTCCTATGTGCCTAAAGTAAGATTTGTACTCATTATCATTATTGGGAAATAATCAGATTTTTTTTTCTTTCTTTTTTTTTTTTTTTTTTTTTTTTTTTTTGCTTTTTAAGGCCGCACCGGCAGCACATGGAGATTCCCAAGCTAGGGGCTAATTGGAGTTGTAGCTGCTGGCCTACGCCACAGCCATGGCAATGCAGGATCCAAGCCAGGTCTGCAGCCTACACCACAGCTCACAGCAACACCAGACCCTTAACCCACTGAGCAAGGCCAGGGATCAAACCCTCAACCTCATGGTTACTAGTCAGATTCGTTTCCGCTGCACCACAATGGGAACTCCAGATTCCAAGTCTTTTGAGAAGTTCTGTATCTCTGCACAATATATACCCCCAAATTATAATACATCAACTATCAAGTGTGACTGAAAGGGTCATAGATCTAAAAGAATCCTAGTAGTCATGGCGCCCAACTTCCCATCTCCGGGAAACCACAGTCCAGAGAGCAGGAATGACTCCTCCAAGTTCTTTTCCCCCCAGTTTTTATGAATTCTTTCTTTTTTATTGAAGTATAGCTGATTTACAATAGTGAGTTAGTTTCAAGTGTAGAGCACAGCGATGTGGTTATACATATATTCGTTTTAAGGATCTTTTCCCTTATAAGTTATTACAAAATATTGAGTATAGCTCCCTGTACTTGTTGATTACCTATTTTATATATAGTAGTATGTATATGTTAATTCCAACCCCTAATTTTTCCCTCTCTCCACCCCTATCCCCTTTAGTAACTAAAAGTTTGTTTTCTGTATCTGTTTTAGAAATAAGCTAATCTGTATCATCTTTTTTTTTAGGTTCCACATATAAGGGATATCATATGATATCTGTCTTTCTCTGCCTGACTTACTGCACTTAGCATGATAATCTCTAGGTCCAACCATGTGGCTGCAAATGGTATTATTTCATTCATTTTTATGACTAAGTAGTATTCCATTGTGTATATGTACCACATCTTCTTAATCCATTCCTCTGTTGATGGCCATTTAGATTGTTTCCATGTCTTGGCTATTGCGAATAGTGTTGCTATAAGCATAGAGACACATGTATCTTTTTGGATTATGGTTTTGTCAGGATGTATGCCCAGGAGCGGGACTGTTGGATCATATAGCAACTTCTGAATTTTTCCTTCCTGTGGATCTACCTCATATAACTATTACCACCACCCAACTGCTTCCATATTGAACTCCTTACCTCAAAAGGAGAAGAGAAATTTTTAATGGAGTGGAGGGCAAATAAACAGGCAAACTGCCCACTCATCTAAAAGAAATGTACCGAGTGCCCCCAAGTGTCAAGTTCTATGATGGGGCTCCAGCCCCTGCCCTCAGAAAGCTCCTGGACCATCTGTTCCCCCACCATCTAAAATTGAGAAGGCTGGGGGCCTGGGAGCATGCACAGGGATCTGGGGGAGCTCAGACTCACACCTGAGTCATGACAGGCAGGTGACAGGAAGATGAGAAGAGAAATGGGAGAGAGGAAAACAGCAACTAGGCGGGGAACCCACAGAAAAAGCAGAGACCTGAGAAAGTATAACAGAGTTTGGGGCCTAGGAGTTCCTGTCGTGGCTCAGCGGTAATGAACCTGACTAGGATCATGAGGATGCAGGTTCTATCCCTGGCCTTGCCCAGTGGGATTTGGCATTGCCATGAGCTGTGGTGTAGGTCTCAGACAAGGCTCAACTCCCACATTACTGCGGCTGTGGTGTAGGCCGGCAGCTACAGCTCCGATTCAATACTTAGCCTGGGAATTTCATATGCCACAGGTGCAGCCCTAAAAAGCAGAAAAAAAATACAAATAAAAAAGCAGAGTTTGGGGCCTTCAAGGAAGCCCTGCAGATGCCCAGGAGACCATGGAAGCTGGTGAGGGGGCAGAGATGGCTGGGAGCCCCCATCATGAATGAACTGTATCCTAAAGGCCATGGAGCCACTAAAAGAACTTAACTGAGGGATGGAGATGGTCAGATTTATATTTTAAAATGCTCAATGTAGGGTCATGACACCACATGCGGAACCTACTAGAAGGCTACAGCAGCAGTCACCAAGCTGACAGGCCTGGGGGCTGGCCCAGAAGGGCTGGGGTTGTGGGGCCAGTCAAGGTGACATCTAGGCAGGCATTCAGGACAGGACAAGGGTAAGGAGGAGGCTGTTCAAACTTGTAACTTTCCTCTCTTTTAAAACAGGTATTTGAATCATTTACACATTTGTATGTTACAAAATCAAAACAGCCCTGTCCTCAGACTCTAAACGTCAAGGAATATTGTTTCTGACAATAAAATGGGAAGCAGAGGCCAGTGAAGTCACTTGAGAGACAAAGGAAAAAGAGCACAGACCACTGACCAGACACGGGACACTACAGTGGTCAGAATGCAGATGAACATGGATTCAAACCCCAGTCCAGTTTGAAACCCTGGACAAGTCACCTTTATTACATCTCACTTTTCTCATTTCTAAAATGAGGGTATCGAGTTCCCTGGTGGCTCAGTGGGTTAAGGATCACTGCTATGGCTCCAGTGGCACAGGTTCGATTCCTGGCCTAGGAACTTCCACATGCCATGGGTACAGCCAAAAATAAATAACCTTAGAAATATATCTTTTTAAATCATTTATTTATATATATTTTTCTACTGTACAGCATGGTGACCCAGTTACACATACATATATACATTCTTTTTTCTCCCATTCTCCAACATAAGTGACTAGACAGAGTTCCCAGTGCTACACAGCAGGATCCCATTGCTAATCCATCCCGAAGGCAACATTCTGCATCTATTTACCCCAAGCTCCCAGTCACTCCATGGCCATCATTAATAAGTCCACAAATAACAAGTGCTGGAGGGGGTGTGGAGAAAAGGGAACCCTCCTGCACTGTTGGTGGAAATGTCAGCTGGTACAACCACTATGGAGAACAGTACGGAGGTACCTTAGAAAACTATACATAGAACAATCATATGACCCAGAAATCCCACTCCTGGGCATATATTCGGACAAAACTTTCCTTAAAAAAAACACATGCACCCACATGTTCACTGCAGCACTGTTCACAATATCCAAGACATGGAAAAAACCCAACTGTCCACTGATAGATGATTGGATTAGGAAGATGTGGTATATATACACAAAGAAATATCTTTTAAAGAAACAAAAAATTTTAAATGAGGGTAAAGAGGGACCTACCCCAGGAAAGGAATCAGAAGATTGATATAAGAATAAAGTGCAGGAGTTCCCGTTGTGGCGCAGTGGTTAACGAATCCGACTAGGAACCATGAGGTTGCGGGTTTGATCCCTGCCCTTGCTCAGTGGGTTAATGATCCGGCGTTGCTGTGAGCTGTGGTGTAGGTTGCAGACACAGCTTGGATCCCACGTTGCTGTGGCTCTGGCGTAGGCTGGTGGCTACAGCTCCGATTAGACCCCTAACCTGGGAACCTCCATATGCCGCGGGAGCAGGCCAAGAAATAGCAAAAAGACAAAAACAAAAAAAAAACAAAACAAAACAAAAAAAAAACCCAGGAGCGGCCCAAGAAATAGCAAAAAGACAAAAAAAAAAAAAAGAATAAAGTGCAGAGTTCCCATCACGGCTCAGCGGTAATGAATCCGACTGGTATCCATGAGGACAAGGGTTCGATCCCTGACCTTGCTCAATGGGTTAAGGATCCAGCGATGCTGTGAGCTGCAGTGTAGTCACAGACAGGGCTTGGATCCCAAATTGCTGTGGCTCTGGCGTAGGCTGGCAGCTGCAGCTCTGATTTGACCACTAGCCTGGGAGCTTTCATATGCTGCAGGTACAGCTCTAAAAAGAAAAAGAAAAGAAAAGAGGAGAAGAGAAGGGGAAGAAGAGGAAGAAGAAGAAGGGGAAGAAGAAGAAAGTGCAAAATGCAGCATCTGACCCCAATGAGTACATGTTCAGTGATCACTGTTATTATCAAGTACAGAGAAGATTTCCTAGTGCTAGGAAAGAATACTTTTTTCATTTATGATATTGGCTTTTACTGTTAAGATAGCCTGAGTTCTGGGCATTGGACAAGAAAGAGGGCATCACCACTGGGCAGGTAGCACTGACTTCCAGTCACCATCAGATGCTCCTTCTTAGATTTAAGCAGGGGCATCAGAAGGTGCAAAGGTCCTCTCATGGGGCTGTGAGATGCCCCCACCCAAATCTGCCAGAAGGACTCTGGGAAGTTCGCTGACCCAGTAACAGAAAGACCTTTTAGGCAGGAGGAAGGAGTATCTGCTTTGTATTCTGAACAGATGAGCAGAGGAACCCAATTCTGTGAAAAAAAAGATGTTGCAAGTGTTGCGAGTGAGGCCAGAGCTGATAAGAGGGTAAGCTAGTTCAAGTTCTAGGGAAACCTAGGCAGAGTAAGAAATGTTTAAACAAGCAAATGCTGTAGTTAAGTTAGTAGCATCTGGTACCTTCCGTGGAGGATCCCATAGGAAGTCAGCTGATACAATAACAATGCTTGTGTGTGTGTATGTGTGTGTGTTTTCTTTTGTGTTTTTTTTTTTAATTTCACCATTGTATTAATACTTCAACACATCTCCTTAGGTTACAAGCATTTTTATACACATGCATTAATTTATAATATTTTTCCAAAATATCTCATAAGACAAACCACCCCCAGAAACTGGGCTAGATTAAAACCGAGTGATATTCACATGGTCATTCCTTTTTTCTTTTTTTTTTTTTTGCTTTTAGCTCAATGAATTCAATTATATTTATAGTCATACAACGATCATCACAACCCAATTTTACAGCAGTTCCATCCCAAACCCCCAGCCCATCCCTCCCCCCAACCTGTCGCCTTGGGGTTTTTTGTATTTATTTATTTTTTATGAGAGTATAAATTGACATAGCACTGTAAATCAATTATACTCTAATAAAATAACAATGCTTTTAATTGCAGTTTGGAGGAATGACGTCAACCAGCTTTCTCAGGAAAAAAATTGCCTATAGACCTGCATCTGTGTACATAAGTTAATCATGAGTTATAATTATAACATTAATTATAAATTTTACTGATGGAGAGTATTAGTATCCAATTTATAGGTAATAATTTTAAAAGGTCTTTATTATAAATTCCGTGTATCCAATAAACTCATTAATTTTTTTTTTACCTTTTATTTATTTACTTTTTTCCTACTGTACAGCATGGTGACCCAGTTACACATACATGTATACATTCTTTTTTCTCACATTACATGTTCCATCATAAGTGACTAGACAGAGTTCCCAGTGCTACAAACTCATTAATTGCTGGCAAATTCTTGTATCTGTAGAAAAACTATGATGGTTGCAACTGAGAACCAAGCGTTATTAGTTCCAACAGGAATGCCTATTGATACTTTATTTCACATCCAGAGTCACTCACATCAATGGCAAGACTGATTTTTTTGCTGAGTCAGATCATTGTCATTGATTATCAGAAGACGATTTCCATAATTTTTGTGCTATCCATGATGTAATGGTACAGACAGGAGAATTATTAAAAACAATGACATTTAGAATGAATAAGCAATGCCATCCTGCTGTAAGCACAGGAACTATATCCAATCTCTTGGGATAGACCATGATGGAAAATAGTATGAGAAAGACAATGTATATACATATATATGTATGTATGTATGACTGGGTCACTATGCTGTACAGCAAAAATTGGCCCATTGCAAATCAACTATACTTTAACAAAGGATTTTTAAAAAAAATAAATTTAATCTGCAATTTTCTGAAAACAAAATAAATCACACTCTGACATACATTCAATACTCCCAAGAAGTTCCTTAAAAAGCTAATTACAGAACTACCATAAGATCCAGCAATCCTACTCCTGGGCATATACCCAAAGAAAACCGTAATTCAAAAAGATACATGCCCAATGTTCACTGCAGCACTATTTACAATAGCCAAGACATGGAAACATCCTAAATGTCCATCAACAGGGGATTGGATAAAGAAGATGTGGTGCATACACACAATGGAATAGTACTAAGCCATAAAAAAGAGTGAAATAACGCCACTTGCAGCAACATGGATGGACCCAGAGATTATCATACTGAGTGAAGTAAGTCAGGCAAATATCATACGACATCACTAATGTGTGGAACCTAACAAAAAATGATACAAAAGAACTTACACAACAGAAACAGACTCAAAGATTTTGAAATAAAATTCATGGTTACCAAAGGGGAAATGTAGGGTTGGAGGGCTAAATTAAGGGGTTGGTATTGATATATACATGCTACTATATATAAAATGGATAGGTAATAAGGACCTACTGTATAGCACAGGGTAATCTACTCATTACTATGTAATAACGTATATGGGAAAAGAATCTGAAAAGGAATGGATATATGTATACGTATAACTGATTTACTTTGCTGTACACCCGAAACTAGCACAACTTTTTTTTTTTTTTTTGTCTTTTTGCTATTTATTTGGGCCATTCCCGCGGCATATGGAGGTTCCCAGGCTAGGGGTTGAATTGGAGCTGTAGCCGCTGGCCTACGCCAGAGCCACAGCAACGCGGGATCCGAGCCGCCTCTGCAACCTACACCACAGCTCACGGCAAAGCCAGATCTTTAACCCACTGAGCAAGGGCAGGGACCGAATCCGCAACCTCATGGTTCCTAGTCGGGTTCGTCAACCACTGCACCACAACGGGAACTCCTAGCACAACTTTCTAAGCTGACTATACTCCAATAAAATTTATTTTCAAAAATATAATCTCCCTTGGAGTTCCCGTCATGGCTCAGAGGAAATGAATCCGACTAATATCCATGAGGATGAGGGTTCAATCCCTGGCCTTGCTCAGTGAGTCAGGGATCCTGCATTGCTTTGAGCTGTGGTGTAGGTTGCAGACACAGCTCCGATCCCAAGTTGCTGTGGCTGCGGCTGGCAACTGTAGCTCCAATTCAACCCCTGGCCTGGGAACTTCCATATGCCACAGGCGTGGCCCTAAAAAGCGAATATATACATATGTATATATTTTTTTTCTTCTCCCAAGAAGTAAATAGTCCAACACGGCCAGTTTCAAGCCACAGTTCACCCACAACTGACCAGGGCTTGGAAGAAAAGCAGTAGCACACATGTTCCCACCACACAGCTGCCCCATTCTTGACATATTTACAAATTTCTCTCAATTCGTCATCCAGGTCACCAGTAAAAATGTGCCCTGATCTGGAATTCCCATTGTGGCTCAGTGGGTTAAGAACCATGAGGATGTGGCTTCCATCCCTGGCCATGCTCAGTGGGTTAAGGATCTGGCATTGCTGCAAGCTACGGCATAGGTCACAGATGCAGCTCAGATACGTGTTGCCGTGGCTGCAGCATAGGCCTGTAGTTGCAGCTCCAGTTCAACCCCTAGCGCAGGAACTTCCATATGCCACAGGTGCACTGCTAAAAGAAAAAAAAAAAGTGCCCCTATCTGGTGAACTTGACAAAACATGGTGGACATTTCATGGTTTAGGGATAGAAAATATCCATATGTGTAGGCTGAGATGTTCGGAATCCCCAGGATTATTTTTATTAAACTTGGTTATCAGTTTAAGGAATGACTTTACACAGTGGTGTAGTTGCACCAGCTCATCCAGGCTCACAAAAGATAATTATTCAGTTCGCAAGGATTTCGTAAGCTGGTTGTTTAATACAACTATTATGAAAAATAAATTCTACAGGTGTGTAATTAAATAAATTATATTTTAAAATTTAAAACAAAGATATTACATATTTAAGACTCATCACTTCCTATCAATGTTACTACTACATTCACAGAGTTGCTCAAAAACCCAAAAACTTGAAAAGAGCAGCATGTAAGTTTGGGGGGTATAAATGGAGTTCAAGTAGTCTAAAGTCCTTGCATACTGATTTGTATCAGCCTTTAATAAGTCAAAGATGAACGTTGTACCCTCGCTAAGGCAACCTCTAGAAGAACATAAAAGAATGCACAAGGAGTTCCCGTCGTAGCACAGCAGAAACGAATCCAACTAGGAACCATGAGGTTTTGGGTTCGATCCCTGGCTTTACTCAGTGGGTTAAGGATCTGGCGTTCCATGAGCTGTGGTGTAGGTCACAGACACAGCTTAGACCTGGCATTGCTGTGGCTCTGGTGTAGGCTGGAAGCTACAGTTCCAATTAGACCCCTAGCCTGGGAGCCTCCATATGCCACGGGTGCGGCCCTAAAAAAAAGACAAAAGATGCAAAAAAAAAAGAATGCACAGCTCATAGGCCAAAGAGGAAAAATGGACAAGTAAAAAATGCTTATCTGAAAATAACGCGAGACAGGAGAGAAAAATGAACCAGAACAGATGGTGCAAAGAGAAGTCAAAGAGTAGGATGGTAGTTTGAAACCCAAATAAACATGTGATTTTTTAAAGGCAAAGAGACTAGTCCAATTATAAGACAAAGACTGACAAGATGCACAATAAAATGTAACCACGCTGTTTGCAGGAGACATGCTTTAAACATAAGGATGCAAATGTCTGACCGTAATGGGTTTTTTGGTTTTTAGGGGTTTGGGGAGTTTTTTGTTTTTGTTTTTGTTTTTGTTTTTGTTTTGCTTTTTTAGGGCCGCATCCACAGCATATAGAAATCCGAAGGCTAGGGGTCAAATTGGAGCTGCAGCTGAGGCCTATGCCACGGACACAGCAATGCAGGATCCGAGCCACCTCTGCAACCTACAGCACAGATCTCAGCAACACTGGATCCTTAATCTACTGAGCAAGACCAGGGATCAAACCTATGTCCTCATGGATACTAGTTGGGTTTGTTACCACTGAGCCACAGGAGGAACTCCAGTAATGCGATTTTTTTTAAAAAAAGAGTATGCCAGCACTAACCAAAAGAAATCTGGAAGCGCTATGTTAATTAAAGTAGACTTTAAGGGAAAAATCACTGTAATCAGACTAATAAAACAATCCTATACTTTGTATAAATGTAGTAACAGGCCTTGAACTATATAAAGCAAACATAAGAAATAAGGAAGAATTAATCTTAATCCATAATCCATAATCTTAGTGAGGTATTGTAACACACCTCTCTCAGGAACTAACAGAGTAACAGGAAAAAATCAATTTTTCGTTCCTTTTACTTTTTTCTTTTTTTTTTTAATGGCCACACCCACGGCCTATGGAAGTTCCCAGGCCAAGGATTGAATCTGAGCCACAGCTGTGAGGCCAGATCCTTTAACCCATTGCACCAGGCCGGGGATCTACTCCACATCTCTGTAGCGACCTGAGCCACTGCAGTGGGATTCTTAACCTACTGTGCCACAGCAGGAACTCCCTACTTTTTGTTTTGGCCTCACCCTGTGGCACATGGAAGTTCCCAGGCCAGGGAACTGCACCACAGCAGTAACCTAAGTCAATGCAGTGACAACGCCAGATCCTTAACCCACTAAGCCACATAGGAACACCTCTATCCTTTTAATTTCTCTATATTCTTAGGTCAAGAAGTGTCCCTTGTAAGTAGCGTTCAGTTGATGTGACATTTTTAACTGAACAATATTATTATCACTCAAACACTCTACTCAACAACTGTAGAATTATGTATCATTTTCAGAAGTCAGTAGAATGTTGACAACAACTGACCACATGCTGGGCCAGGAAGTATGTCTCAGCAAATTTCTAAAGATAGAAATTACTTTGAGTGCATTCACTGAGCACAGTAAAATTAAGCCAGAAATCAATAGCACAACTGAAACATCCCCTGGTGTGTGTGGACAGTAACGAATAAGCTTTTAAATAATTCATTCATCAAAAACTACCTAGAACTGGAGGGTGGGGAGAGATAAATTAGGAGTTGGGATTGACATATACACACTACTATACACAAAATAGATAAACAGCAAGGACCTACTGAATAGCACAGAGAACTCTATTCAATATCTTGTGATAACCTACAAAGGAAAAGAATCTGAAAAAGTGTACGTATATGTATACATTTACATATTTTACATATATGTAAAATATAGCATATATGTAAATGTAATGTACATATATATTACATTTACATACATATGTGTTTTTTAAAACTACCTAGAACTGGATGATAATGAAAATATAAATCCTGGTGTTTCCGTCATGGCTCAGCAGGTTAAGAACCCGATTAGCATGCATGAGGATGTGGGTTCAATCCCTGGCCTCGCTCAGTGTGTTAGGATCCAGTGTTGCTGTGGCTGTGGTGTAGGCCAGCAGCTGTAGCTCTAATTCAACCCCTAGCCTGGGAACTTCCATATGTCGCGAATGCAGCCATAAACAATGTAGATAGATAGATAGAACTAGATATATTATATAAATACTTTCAGAGAGGAAAATCTATAAGCCAAGAAGGGTCTTTTGATGCATTCTTGAGAAGAGATCAGCTCCCCAAATGACTTGCTCTCATGAGTTCTAGGTCATTTTTGGTTTTTTTGCTTGTTTTATTTCATTTTTGGCCAGGATCAGATTTGAGCCACAGCCACGAACCAAAGTACAGTTGCAACAATGCTGGATCCCCAACCCACTGGGCCAGCCCAGGGATTGAACCCACTTGCGTCCTAGCACTCCCAAGATTCTGCCGTTGCACCACAGCGGGAGTCCTCAGACATTTTTGTTAATGACTATATGCTGAGCCTCCAAGAAGGGGCTTCTAAGAGGTTATTTGAGGCCAAATGCTTAAACACCCTGGGTATGGACTCTGGGCAGCCACCCCCTGGAACACAAGAATCTTCTATTTTACAGTCAAAAATGATACAGTCTTCCCTTCCAGAGTACGGCAGAAGGATGCTCACCCCCACTAGTCTATCTGGACCACCTCCTCAGCAGAAGAGACCCTCCAAGACTTTAACTTCTGCCATTCTAAGGAACTATGATCTTGACTTTCACCTGGATATGAGACCTGCCTTCTAATGCTTGAGAATTACATAAAATGTACATAAAACCACACATACATAAAAACCTCAAAAGTCTAGTTTGAAAAGGAATGCTTGACAAATGAAGCTCTCCTTGTGCTACAGTCTCCAGCTCAACCGCCTTCATGCTTCAAATGTATTTCCTGTGGCTCATGTAAAATCATAGAGTATTTAGAGAATTATAAAAAATATCATATTCAAAAGATAACTTTAAGTTTTTAAACATCCATCAGTATATTAACTGGCTACATTAGCACTAAGTGCTGTAACCCATCCCCCTCTAATCTTAGCCGTTTAAAACAACAAAATCCAATCATTACAGTGACTCAGGCTGCTATACCTTCTGGTTTCAGGGTCCACAGGTACCACTCAGCCAGCAGAGGCGCACACAGGAAGTCAGATCAGACCAGGTCAAACTTGGCCCCTCAGCCTGGAAGTCACACACACACACACACACACACACACACACACACACACACAGGCATAAATGCACGCGCTCGGGCCATGCTCACATTTCATTGGCCAGAACTAGTCACATGACCCTCCCAGATGCCAAGGGGGCAGGCAAGTGTGATCCCCCAGTGATCAGGAGGAAAGCGAAATAATCTATTAAACACCTAACAGGAGTTCCCCTTGTGGAGCAGTGGAAATGAACCCGACTAGTATCCACGAGGAGGTGGGTTCAATCCTTGGCCTCAGTCAATCCTGGCCTCAAAGGATCCAGCATTGCCTGTGAGCTGTGGTGTAGGTCGCAGAAGCAGCACCACGTTGCTGTGGCTGTGGTGTAGGCTGGCAGCTACAGCTCCTATTTGACCCCTAGCTGGGGAACTTCCATATGCTGCAGGTGCAGCCATAAAAAGCAAAAGTAAATAAACAAACACGTAACAGTGTCCCTGACTCAAACAGACATCAAACCTCCCAGCCCACTAAGGAGGAAGGAGGAAGGCGTGGCATTCACCGATTTGGGGAACCAGCCTCACACACAAGCTGCTTAAACAGAAAGAAGGCTTGGCGGACCAAACATCATGCTCCCTTTGATAGGTGAAGAAACCGAAGCACAGAATTAGCAAACAAGCAAGTGGGAAGCTGCCCTGGATCTGTGGTTCCAAGGCCATGCACTCTCTTTTTGTTTGTTTGTTTCTTCTTTTTTGGCTGCCCTGCAGCATATGGAGCTTCTGGGTCAGGGATCAGATCCAAGTCACAATTGCAACCTACACTATAGCCACAGCGATGTCAGATCCTTAACACATTGTGCCGAGCCAGTGCTCCCAAGACACTACCAATCTCGTTGCCCCACAGCAGAAACTCCCACATGCTTTTTCGATCATTGCTGGCTGCTCTGAGTGTGGCCCATGACCCCCTGCACCAGAGGCACTTAGATGCCTCTTCACATTGTGGGTTCCTGAGCCCCACACCACACATACTGAACAAGAACCCCAGGGGCAGGAACCTGCACTTTTAACAAGTTTCCAAGAGGACCCCATACTATTGATCACATCATCTCTGGAATTCAACAGAAAGTTCTAATTTTTTTATGCTTAGATGAACAACATGCTAATTTAAAAAAAAATTTTTTTCATTATAGCTAGTAGAAAATTCTAAATAATCCCTCTCGAGAAAGTAGAAAGGAGTTCCCCCACCCCACCACAGTGGGTTAAGAACTTGAGTGCAGTGGCTCTGTCCCTGCAGAGGTGTGGGTTTGCTCTGCAGCCCAGCACAGTGGGTTAAAGGATCTGACATTGCCACAGCTATGGCATAGGTTGCAGTCACAACTCAGATGCAATCCCTAGCCTGGGAACTTCCATACACCTAGAGTGTGGCCTTAAAAAAAAAAAAAAAAAGGAAGGGAAAATGAAAAGATTCAGTACAGTTAGAAGGAAGGCCTTGTGACAAATTGACAATTCTCCAGGGGAAGGAATCAAAGCTGTGGACACTAGTCATTGACCAATAAACCAATAAATCTCCTGAGTGACTTTAGAAGTCACTCACCCTCCCTGCATCTTTTCCAAAGAAAGACTTTTCCAAGAGTTCCCACTGTGCCTCAGTAGTAATGAACCCAACTAGTACCCATGAGGACTTGGGTTTGATACCTGGGCTTTCTTAATGGGTTAAGGATCTGAGGCATTTTCATGAGCTTGGTGTAGGTTGAAGATGCAGCTCGGATCCCACATTGCTGTGGCTGTGGTATAGGCCGGCAGCTGCAGCTCCAATTCAACTCTTAGCCTGGGAACTTCTATATGTTGCAGGTGCAGCCCTAAAGAGAAAAAAAAAGATTTCTCCACTGAAAAATGTTGGAATCTTGATAAACGATCTCTAAAACTCACTTTGGCTCTATGATGATGTGAGAACTGTAAAGCAGGACAATAAAACAAACACAGAATGAAAAAAGTCATACTAACATTTAAAAATAATAGCTCATCCCAGCAAGGCTTTTTGCCAGTAAAGACAAGCTTCTTCTCAAATGTATATGGAAAGGCAAGAGAACTAAAATAATCAAAAACAATTTTGGAAAAGAAGAATAAAGAGAGAGGAATCACAATATCCCAGTTTGAGGCTCACTCTGTAACTGCAGTAATCAAGACAGTGTGGTGTTTATTGGCAGAGGAACAGACACATCGATCAATACAACAGATTTAAGAACCCAGAAATAGCTCCACATCAATTTGTTTTTTTGCAAAGGCACAAAAGAAACTGAATGGAGGAAGTACAGTGTTTTTAACAAATGGTGTTGGAATAATTGTATATCCACATGCAAAAAAAAAGGGGGGAGGGAGAATTTCAATCTAAACCTCAGATCTTAAACAAAGATTAAATAAAAATGGATCTTAGAGCTCAATGTAAAATGTAAAAATATAAAGCTTTTAGGAAAAACATAGAAAATCTTTGTAATTTAGGGTTAAGCAAAGAAATCGCAGGCATAACAACAAAAGCCTGATCACTAAAATAAAAACAACAATAAATTAAACACTTTCACTCTGCAAAACATCCTGTGAAGTGGATGCCACAAAAAGGGAGAAAATAAATGCAAATCACATATCTGACAAAAGACTTGTATTCTGAATATGTAGACTTTCTAAATAAGAACACAAAGAATCCTTTTTTTTTTTTTTTTTTTGTATCTTCAGGGCCACACTTGCTGCATATGGAAGTTCCCACACAAAGGTGCAATCTGAGCTGTAGCTGTTGGCCTAATGCCACAGCCATAGCAACATGGACCCAAGCTGCATCTGCAACCACTGCAGTTTGCAGCCATTCAGGATCCTTAAACCACTGAGCAAGGTCAGGCATCGAACCCGCATCCTCATGGATACTAGTCGGGTTCGTAACCCGCTGAGCTGCAATGGAACTGCCAAGAATCCAATTTTTTAAATGAGCAAAAAAGACTTGAACAGACTATCACCAAAGAGAATATACAGATAATAAATAAATACATGAAGAAATGTCCAACATCACTAGCCATGAGGGAAATACAAATTAAAGCCACCATGAGATGTCACTTCACATCTATTAGAATAGCAAAAATAAAAAAAAAAAAACAGCAATGCAAAGAAACCAGATCCCTCCTGCATTGTTGGTGGAAATGTAAAATGGTACAGACACTAGAGAAAATAGCTTGACAGTTTTTTTTTAAGTTAAACATAACTTCACATCTGACTCAACAATCACAATTTTAGGTATTTATTCTTTGAGAAATGAAAACGGCTAACACAAAATGTACATGAACTTTCAGAGCAGCTCTATTTGTCATAGCCAAAGAATTGACAGCCACTCAAATATCTCTCAAGGGATAAATGGATAAACAGACTTGGGGCACCCATATAGAGGGCTACTTACTCAGCAGTGAAAAGGCACAGACTGTTTGGATGGAGCTCAAGGTCATTACAATGAGTGACAAAGACCAATCTCGAAAGGTACAATTCTACTTGTACAACATTCTCCAAAAGTGATGGAGAACAGATACTCGGTTCCCATAGCATGGGTTGGGGTGGGGTGATTGTGGGGGGACAGCCTTTGTGAAATGGAACAATCCTGCCTCCTGACTGGAGCAGTGGTTACATGAAGACATGTCATGAAAGTTCACAAAGCTGTACACACACACACACACACACACACACACACACGCACATACAAAAGAGCATGAAAAAAAGGGTGAAATCCAAATGAAGCCTATAGTTCCATTAACAGTGTTATACCAATGTCAATTTCTTGGATTTGATAAAGCATTATAATTATGGAAGATATTATCACCAAATGAAGCTGGGGTAGATTCATGGGAAATTTATATACTATTTTTATTTATTTATTTATTTTGCTTTTTAGGGCGGCACTCATGGCATATGGAAGTTCCCAGGTTAGGGGTTGAATCAGACCTACAGCTGCCAGCCTAAGCCACAGCCACAGCAAAGCAGGATCCAAGCCACATCTGCAAGCCACGTCTGCAACCTACACCACAGTTCACAGCAATGCTGATCCTTAACCCACTGAGCAGGGCCAGGGATCGAACCCACACCCTCATGGATACTAGTGGGATTCGTTTCCACTGTGCCACAACGGGAACTCCATTTTTAAAAAATTTTTTTTTAATAGTCACAATTTTATTTATTTATTTATTTATTTATTTATTTTTTGCTATTTCTTGGGCCGCTCCCGTGCACGCGGAGATTCCCAGGCTAGGGGTCCAATTGGAGCTGTAGCCACCGGCCTACACCAGAGCCACAGCAACGAGGGATCCAAGCCGCGTCTGCAACCTACACCACAGCTCATGGCAACACCGGATCGTTAACCCACTGAGCAAGGGCAGGGACCAAACCCGCAACCTCATGGTTCCCAGTCAGATCCGTTAACCACTGCACCACGACGGGAACTCCCATTTTTAAAAATTTTTAATAAAATACAGCTGATGTACAATATCAGATGTACAGAACAGTGATTGTGTTTTACATACACATATAGAAAAGTATATACTATTGCCTTTGGAATGGATTAGCAATGAGATCCTGCTGTGTAGCACTGGGAACTCTGTCTAGTCTCTTATGATGGAGCATGATAATGTGAGAAGATAGAATGTGTACATGTATGTGTAACTGGGTCACCACGCTGTACAGTAGAAAAAAAAATTGTATTGAGGAAATAACAATTCAAAAAAATTTTTTTAATTTTAAAAAATTAGAAAAGCATATACTTTTTCAGATTCTTTTCCCTTATAGGTTACTACAAAATACTGAGTTTAGTTTCCTGTTATACAGTACGTCCTTGTTGGTTATCTATTTTACATATAGTAATATGTGTATATATTAATCCAACCCTCCTTTCTCCTTTGGTAGCCATAAGTTTGGTTTTTGTGCCTGTGAGTCTCTTTTTGTTTTGGAAATAAGTTCATTTGTATATATATATATGTTTTTTAAGATTCCACATACAAATGATATCATATGATGTTTGCCTTTCTCTGTCTGACTTACTTCACTTAGTGTGATAATGTCTAGATCCATCCATGTTGCTCCAAACGGCATTATTTCATTCTATGTTATGACTAACATTCCATTGTGTGCATGTACCACATCTTCTTTATCCATTCCTCTGTCGATGGGCATTTCTTCAACTTCTTGTGAGTCTCCGTGATTTCAAAACAGTTAAAAAAATCACTAATATTTGTTGTGTACTCTCTATGCAACCATACTGGTCTGAGAAGTTTATGTTTATCCACATATTAAATACTTAAATCTTCACAGCAGACGCTATGTTCATCACATTTCACAGATGAGGACACAGAGTTTCAGAAAAGATAAATTTGGGCAATGCTACAGTTGGCAAGAAGAGGTGGGACTCAAACCCAGGAAGGCCAGCTCCAGAGCCACGCCTAAGCTAATAAGCAGTATTAAAAAAAAGAAGGAAAGAAAAAGAAAAAGAAAAAGAAAACGGAGTTCCTATTGTGGCTCAGCACGTTAAGAACCTGACATCGTGTCTGTGAGGATGGGGTTCGATCCCAGACCTTGCTCCGTGGGTTAATGATCTGACGTTGCCACAAGCTGCTGCACAGGTCACAGATGCAGCTCAAATCAGGTGTTGCCGTGGCTGTGGCACAAACTGCAGCTGCAGCTCAGATTCAACCCCTGGCCTGGGAACTTTCATATGCCACAGGTGTGGCCATAAAAAGAAAAAAAAAAAAAAAAGCAGGTCAAAGAAAAGGTCAGAACAGGAGTCAAGAACATGGAAGGAAAGGAAAATGACACAAAAGAGGAAAATGGACGGGCAGACAAAGGCCCCAGAGTGACCATCCTTGCCGCTCTGCGTGTGATCCCAGAAGGACCCTCCTTCCGTTTTTTGGAGGGGGTTGTTGTTGTTGTTTTTGTTTTTATTTAATTTTACTGGAGCATAGCTGACTTACAATGTTGTATTAACGCCTTCTGTTTTAATTGCATGTTTCTAAAGACTGAGGAGGAACCAGAGAGTGCGTTTTCAAAGGAATGTTAAACCGATCCTATTAGAACATGTCAGAGGAATTGGGGTTATTTAATCTAGAGGAAGTCAAGAAGGTGGTTTAATTATCACCTTGCTGAAAGTTCTCCAGAGAGCGTCTAGAAAGGAAAGAAGAATTAAATTTACTAACTTTTTACTGAAGTATAGCTTATTTACTATACTGTTATTTCTGCTGCACAGCAAAGTGATTCAGTTATACAAACACACACATACTCTCTTTTAAAATATTCTTTTCCATTATGGTTTATCATAGGACATTGCATATAGTTCTCTATTCTCTATACCAGGACCTTATTTTTCCATTCTATATATCATAGCTTACATCTGCTACCCCCAAGTTTGATATTAAAAAACATTTTCCCCAACCACATGAGGAGGAATAAAACCAGGATAGATCAGAAGGCAGGTGACTCTTCCGAGACCTGCAAGAAGGAAAGCATGAAGCATGAATGCATTCTACTGAAAAGTAAACCTGTGTGAACAGAGCCCCCTGTGCTGTGCAGACCTGCTGGAGGGCATGTAATATGAGTTGTCTGATTGAATCAGCTAGTTATAAAGTAGGTGTGGCCAGTCCCTTTTACAAAGAAGGAAGCAAGAGGCTGAGTTCCAGCCTATGAGCCTTGGCTGCCCTGGGGTCACATGAGATGCTAGCCCGGGTTTTTCTGCCTTCGAGCCCAGATGGTCCACTACATGACACACTCTGCTAAATTCAGAGACATCAGGACTTGGAGAGTCCCCTGCCTGCTGGCATTAAAAAAAGAAAAATCAATGGTGATCTCTTCCAGCTGCAAAAATATCTATCCCTCAAAATACAGCTAAAGGGAATTCCCACTGTGGCACTGTGGGTTAAGGATATGACTGCAGCAGCTCCGGTTGCTGCAGAGGAGCAAGCTCCATCCCTAGCCCAGTTGGGGGTGGAGGGGGTGGGTGTGAAAAGCAGCTAACCTGGTTTTACACCAGCTCCATCTCCCCTATCTGTTTCAGATCTGTCCCTGATCTGTTCTTTCAGGAGCTCCTTCTCTCCAGCCAATTACCTTGTAACTCTGATTATCGTTCTCTTTACAATATCCCTCTGCGTATGACAAGTTGAATTAGAAGAAACTCGACAGAAAAGAGGAAGAACAATGATTCCCATTTTACAGACGAGAACCCAGGCTGCCCACTCGGACAGGCAGGTTTGGGATTAAAACTGTGTGCCCGTGGGGCCTCCTGAAGATTTCAAACCAGAGCGAGTGCAGCCTAGGGGAATCCAGCACAGAGCAGGTGCCCCGGGGAAGGCTCTTCCCACCACGCCGGTGTGCCTGTGCTGACCAGGTGGCAGCCACGTAACCGCTGCCAGAAGCGAGCACCAAAGGACCGCATGTGCGCATGCATGTGTGCACGCGCATGTGCGCACCAATGAAACTTCATTTCTGGACACAGAATTTTGAATTTCATTTCACTTTCTGCTGGTTTTTTTAATTATTAGATGATTTGGGGGGAAGTTTTTGGTCTACAGAAAAACTGAGCATAAAGTATAGGAAGTTCCCACATATTCCCAACCACGCCCCTAGGTTTCCCTGTTACTAAACATCTTGCATGCTTGTGGAACCTCATGACAATTGATGAACCAATAATGGATACATTGTTATTAACTGAAGTTAACTATTATTATTATACTATGACACTATTATTATCAAGTAAATATTAACTATTATTAACTGAAGACCATACCTTGCACAAGTATTTATTCTTGGTCATAGAGTCTATTGGTTCTGCCAAATGTATAATGACATGTATCCATCATCATGCAGGAGAGTTTCATTGCTCTAAAAATGCTGAGTGCTCTGCCTATGCACCCCGTCCCAACCCAATCCCTGGCAACCACTGATCTTGTACTGTCTTTATTTTATTTATTTTTATCTTTTTATTTTTTGTCTTTTTGCCTTCTCTAGGGCCGTACCTACGGCATGTGGAGGTTCCCAGGCCAGGGGTCTAATCAGAGCTGTAGCTGCCGGCCTATGCCACAGCCACAGCAACTCAGGATCTGAGCCGCATCTGCAACCTACACCACAGCTCACGGCAACACTGGATCCTTAACCCACTAAGCAAGGCCAAAGATTGAACCCGCGACCTCATGGTTCGTAGTCGGATTCGTTAACCACTGAGCCACGATGGTAACCCCTGTACTGTCTTTAGAATTCTGCTTTTTCTAGAATGTCATAGAGTTGGAATCACACAATATGCAGCTTTTTAGACTGGCTTCTTCCACTTAACAATGTGCCTTTAAGGCTCCCTATGTCTTTTCATGGCTTGATAGGTTTTATTTTTCTTTTTAGGGCCGCACCTGCTGCTTATGAAAATTCCCAGGCCAGGAGTTGAATAGGAGCTGCATCTACCAGTCTACACCACAGCCACAGCAACACCAGATCTGAGCCACATCTCCGACCTACAACACAGCTTACAGGAACATTGGATCTTTAACCCACTAAGCAAGGAATTGAACCCACATCCTCACAGAGACAACGTTGGGTCCTTAACCCACTGAGCCACAACGTGAACTCCATGATAGATTTTTTTGGTTTTAGGGCCACCCCAGCAGCATATGGAAGTTCCCAGGCTAGGAAACAGAGCTGCAGCTGCTGGCCTACACCACAGCCACAGCAATGCAGGATCTGAACCACATCTGGGACCTTTGCTGCTGCAGTCTGTGGCAACGCCAGCATATGGAAGTTCCCAGGCTAGGAATCAGAGCTGCAGCAATGCAGGATCTAAACCACATCTGGGACCTTTGCTGCCGCAGTCT
Source organism: Phacochoerus africanus (assembly GCF_016906955.1). NCBI lineage: Eukaryota > Metazoa > Chordata > Mammalia > Artiodactyla > Suidae > Phacochoerus > Phacochoerus africanus. Next base: position 51,385,034 of record NC_062546.1, read on the forward strand.
GTGGCAACGCCAGATCCTTAACTCACTGAGAGAGGCCATGGATAGAACCCACATCCTCATGGATACTAGTTGGGTTCTTAACCCACTGAGCCATAACAGAAACTCCTTGATAGATTTTTTTAATACATTTTTTTTAAAGGGCAGTTTTTAAGTTTACAGAAAAGTAGATCAAAAAGTACAGAGAGTTCCCACACGCACCCCTCTCCCCACACACTCACAGTTTACAACTTGTATTAGTGGGGTGCATTTGTTATACTGATGAACCTGTACTGATACATTATTATTAACTGAAGTCCACACTTTGACATGAGGGTTCACTCTGTTTTGACAGATGTCTAAAGACATGTGAGTCATTAACTCATTTTTTTTTTTTTTTGGCCATGCCCATGGCATGCAGAGGTTTCCAGGCCAGGGACTGAACATGAGCCATAGCAGTGATAACACAGGATTCTTAACTGCTAGGCTACCAAGGAACGCCAACTCATTTCTTTTTATCACTGCGTAATATTCCATTATATGGATGTACCATAGTCTATCCATCTATTGCTGAAGGAATTTTTGGTTTCTTCCAATTGGGGGCAATTATGAATGAAAGTGCTATAAATGTTTGTGTTGCAGGGTTTGTGCTGACATAGTTTTCAACTCATTAGGCGAATACTTAGGAGCATGATTGCTGGATCCTGTGGTGAAAATACATTTAGCTTTGCAGTAGCTGCAAAGCAGCTGTACCATTTCGCATCCCCACCAGCAACAAACCAGAGTTCCTGTTACCCTATACCCTTGTCAGCACTTGGTGTTGCCAGTGTTTTAGAGTCATCCACTCTAATAGGTACGGAGTAGTATCTCAGTGTTGTTTTAATCCAAGTATATATGTATGCCATGCCTGCAGCATACAGAAGTTCCCAGGCCAGGTATTAAACCCTTGCCACAGCAGTGACGACAGCACATCCTTGATCACTAGGCCACCAGGGAATTCCAAGCATACATTCTTTACAAACACACTGTTGAGTTTCCATGGTGGTGAAGCAGAAACGAATCTGACTAGTATCCATGAACATGCAGGTTCAATCCCTGGCCTCGCTCAGTGGGTTAAGGATCCGGCATTGCTGTGAGCTGGGGTGTAGGTCACAGAGCCAGCTCACATCCAGCAGTGCTATGGCTGTGGTGTGGGCCAGCAGCTGTAGCCCCAATTAGACCCCTAGCCTGGGAACTTTCATAGGCCATGGTACGGCCCTAAAAAGCAAATAAATAAATAAATACACACTGTTCAACTCCCTAAAGTAAAAAGCAAGTTCCAATAAATTGCATAGTAAACTGCCAGGATTCAGCCCATAATTGTCATTCACAGACATTCCAATCACCCTAAATCTCACCCTGCTGAAAGAGAGAAAAAAATCTTTAAAACAATTAATTCCTATTGCTAAAGGCAAGGCTGGTATGACGTGGACCCTGAAATATGCCATGCTTGAAAAAGCCAAAGCAATACCTCTCCCTTCATCCCTAATCTACTGAAGTGAACTTTTCAAGGCAGGAGGACACCTAAAGTTTAGAGATTAAAAAAAAAAATTGTCTTCTAGTGACCACCAGCCACATTCAGGCATTTTCTCTGAGGTTCTTGGATTTGGCTTTGATAAAGTCCTCAGGTTCCAACAAACAGTGTGCAGTTCTGAATTGTTCTGTACTCTTTCTAAGGCTCTAAAACTTGTGGAGGGAGAGAGGGCTGGGCTTTTTCCTTCTATATCTTATCCAGATGTTCTCTAACACTTTTTATGGAAACTGGGGCAAGAGAACACCAGGAAGAAGGTTTCTACTGTATATTATTACACCTGCTCTGCCTTGAATTCTCAAATAGTGAAAGATATTCTCTTCCTGTATTTATGTCTAAGCAACATCTCACACCTGCATGTTTATATAATGGTTTAGATCTTCATTACTCTACAAAGGTTTAGGCAATAACATGCAAAAAAAAAAAATTCTTGCAGAAAGAAGTCACTCAATTTCATACATTTTTGCCAACGTGTGAATTTGCCAGATGAAACTTAACATAATCAAATGTCACATAACACACCTACCTTGAAAAATTATTGGCAGGCATCTTAAATTTTTAGACAGCCCATTTTACATTCCCATTCCTAACAGGCATGATATAACCATATAAAACAAGTGCTTTATCCTTAACGCTGGATCTGCTGTTTATGGCAGCTCCTCAAAAGCCTTGGAAATAGTCCATGATGAGGTGGCAAAGATGCCTGAAAACATTTCCAAACCAAATGGCAAAGCATTTAAGAGAAGCATCAAAAAAGAATTTGCCAGGAAGGAGCATAACATTTGGAATACCTTTTCTCTGCATTTTTATCACTGCCTTTTGAAGGATACATTCAAATACTTCTGTTTTTAACCACTGGCTACCTACAAAGACTGATGCTAGGCCTCCCCATATTTTATATGGCAACATCCTCTGCTGTAAGAAGCTTCAAATAAAAAGCTGAAACACCCACACTTCAGTAATGCTAAGAAAACTCCCCCCATTATTTGGCTGTCAACCTGAGCAGAGTAACTATGCATTCTGCTGAAAGCTTTCTGAAGGGGAGTTTTGTGGATAGTAAAAATAAAATACAGTCTAGCCTATTTTAGATTTTTTTCTTTTTCCTTTTTTTAAAGCCACACCTGCAGCATATGGAAGTTCCTGGAATAGGGGTCCCACTTAACAAGGCCAGGGATCGAACCTACATCCTCATGGATACTAGTTGGCTTGATAACCCACTGAGCCACAATGGAAACTAATGGCCTAGCTTATTTTAAAATTTCCAATGAAGGAGTTCCCACTGTGGCTCGGTGGGTTGAGAATCCTACATTGTCTCTATGAAGATGCAGGTTCGATCCTTGGCCTCACCGAGTTAAGGATCCAGCATTGCTACAAGCTGTGGTGTAGGCTGCAGATGTGGCTCATATCCAGTATTACCATGGCTTTGGTACAGGCCTGCAACTGTAGCTCCAATTCAACTACTAGCCCAGGAACTTCTATATGCCATAGGTGCAGCCATGAGAAGAAAAAATAAGGAGTTCTCATTGTGGCTCAGCAGGTAAGAACCCAACTTGTACCCATGAGGACATGGGTTTGATCCCTGGCCTTGCTCAGTAGGTTAAGGATCCCACATCATTGCTGAAAGCTGGGGCATAAGTCACAGATGTGGCTTGGATTTGGTGTTGCTGTGGCTGTGGTGTAGGCTAGCAGCTGCAGCTCTGATTTGACCCCTAGACTGAGAACTTCCATATGCCACAGGTGCAATCCTAAAAAAAGAAAAAAATAAGGTAAAAAACAAAATAAAAAATAAAATTTCCAGTGATGGACTCATGGCCCCGAGGATACAGGATTATCATGCTGAATTGCTAGGTCAACCACACATCGTCACTAATCATGTTGTGGAGTCTCTAGGACAGGAGAAGTGCTGATGTTTAATATAGTACAAGTAACTGGAAGATTTTTGTAATTCACTCCTTTCCTCTTTTACCCACAGTGTGCTAAACATACCACTCCCTTCCACACCGAAGATGGAAAATTTTCCAGCACACTGCTATGGGCTATACTGTGTGCCCCTCAAAAAAGATGTATTTGAAGTCCTAACACCCTCAGAATGTGACTGATTTGGAAGCAGGGTCTTTGCAGATGCAACAAGGTCACACTGGAGTAGAGTGGGTCCCTAATCCAATGTGGCTTGAGTCCATATGAAGACAATGTGAAGACAGGGATAGAACATGGTGACAGAGACAGAAACCAGAGAAGATTGGAGAGATGCATCTCCAAGCCAAGAAAGGCCAAAAATCCATCCCCACCACCAGAAGCTAGGGAAAAGGAAGGACGAATTTTCCCTCCCAGGTTTCAGGGGGATCACCACCCTGCCCACACTTTTCAGATCTACAGATTTCAGACTTTGACCTCCACATTTATGAGATAATACATTTCTGTTGTTTTATTATGGGATAATACATTTCTGTTGTTTTAAGCCCCTCAGCTTGTGGTTATCTGTGTGGCATCCTTACAAAACAAACACACATGATCAAGTGAGATTTCTTCCTGGGACACAAGGATGGTTCTGCATACAGAAACAACCATTGACACACCACATTAACAAAATGAAAGATAAAGATGATATGTTCATCTCCATAGATGCAGGAAAAGAATCTGACAAAATACAACATCCTTTCATGATAACAAATTGGATACCAAAAGAACATACCTCAACACAATAAAGGCCATATATGACAAAGCTATAGCCAATATCATACTCAATAGTCAAAGATTGAAAAGTTTCCTCTAACATTAAACAAACCAAAAAAGTGTCCACTGTCACCACTCCTATTCATCATAGTCTTAGAAGTCCTGCCAGAGAAATCAGGCAACAAAAAGAAATAAAAGGTATCCAAATAGGAAAGGAAGATGTAAAAGTACCTTTGTTTGTAGATAGCATGATGTTATATTTTTAAAAAATCCTAAAGACTCCACCAAAAAAACCTTCAGGAACTAATTAGCAAATTCAGTAAAGCTGCAGGAAACAGAGAGAAAATGGTACATATCTAAATACTGAAAAAAAAAATCAACATATAGAGAACAGCTGTGTTTCTATATACTAACAACAACATATCCAAAAAAGAACTAAAGCAAACAACCCCATTCACAATAGTATCAAAAATTAAAATAAAACACTTAGTAATAAATTTAACCAAGGAGGTAAAAGAGCTGTATATTGAAAACTACAAGACTTTGATGAAAGAAATTTTAAAAGACACAAACAAGTGGAAAGATATCCTATGTTCGTGGACTGGAAGAATTAATACTATTAAAATGTTCCTATCACCCAAAACTATCTACAGATTCAAAGCAATTCCTATCATATTCCAATGGCATTTTCATAGAAATATAAAAAAAACTATCCTAAAATCTGTATGGAGCTACAAAAGACCTCAAACGGCCAAAACAATTTTGGTAAAGTAGAACGAAGCTGGAGGCATCACACTTTCTGATTTAAAACTGTACTACAAAGCTGTAGTAATCAAAACAGTGTGGTACTGGCATAAAAATACAAACATAGACCAACAGAACAGAATTGAGAGCCCAGAAATAAACCCACCCATACACGGTCAACTAATACTTGACCAGGCACCAAATATACACAATGTGGAAAGGATAATCTTTTCCACAATGGTACTGGAAAAACTGGACAGCCAGGAGAATGTGTACCACTCACAAAAATTAACTCAAAATGGATTAAACACAAATTTAAGATGTAAAACCATGAAGCTTCCAGAAGAAAACATAGAGAGAAGAGCTCATTAGCACTGGTCTTGGCAGCAGTTTCCTGGACATGATGCCGAAAGCATAAGCCACAAAAGTAAAAATAAGTGAGTGGGACTCCATCAAACTAAAAAGCTTCTGCACAGCAACAAAATGAAAAAGGAACCTACCGAATGGGAGAAAATATTTGCAAACCATATATCTGATAAGGGCTTAATATCCAAAATATATAAAGAGCTCACATAACTCAATAGCAAAAGAAAAAAAACCCAAAAACAAAAAAACAAAAGCAAAAACTCAAATAAAAAAAATCAGCAGAGGAACTGAGTTTTTCAAAGACACCTAAATAGTCAAAGTAGAGTTCTCCAAACTCTACCCAATATTCTGTGATGGTCTACAAGTGAAAAGAATCTGAAAAAGAATGGATGTATGTATATGCATAACTGAATTACTTTGCTGTACAACAGAAATTATCACAACATTGTAAATCAACTACACTTCAATAAAACTTTTTTTTAAATGGCCAAAGTTGAAAAGTATCGCTAAAAGGTGCTTGACATCACTAATCATCAGAGCAGTGCAAGTCAAAACCACAATGAGATCTCAGCTCACACCAGTTAGAATGGCTCTCATCAAAAAGACAAGAGATAATGAGTTGATGAGGATGTGGAGCAGAGGGACCCCTAGTGCATTGTTGGAGGGAATGTAAACTGGTACAGCCATCATGGAAACCTCTTATGATGGTTCTTCAAAAATGTAACTATGATCCAGCAGTCCTACTTCTGGGCATTTATCCAAAGAAGTTAAAATCAGGACCTCGTAGAGATACCACACCCCATTTTCATTGCAGCATTACTCACAAGAGCCAAGATATGGAAACAACCTAAGTGTCCAACAACAGATGAATGGATAAAGAAGATGTGAAATCTACATGTCTATATAGATAGAGACACACATGTACACACATGGAATATTCAGCCATAGGAAATAAGGAAATCCTGCCATGTGTTACAACTTGGCTACAACTTGAGGATATTATGCTTAGTCAAGTAAGTCAGAGAAAGACAAATACTTTATGAGAACATATACCTGGGCTCTAAAAGAGCCCAACCCAGGAGAATAGAGAGTAGGGTGGTGGTTACCAGGGATTGGCGGGGGGAGGAAGGGGAATTGAGAGATGCTGGTCAAAGGGTACAAACTTCCAGTCATAACATTAACAAGTTCTGGGAATCTAATGCATAACATGATGATGACGGCTAACAATACCAAAGCATATACTTGGATGTTGCTAAGAGAACAGATTTTGAGTATTCCCACCACAAAAAAGAAATAGTAATTATGTAACAAGATGGGATCATTAGCTAATGCTATGGTAGTAATCATTTTGCAATATATAAATATATCAAATCAACATGTCATACACCTTAAATTTTTGCAATGTTGTATGTCAATTCTATCTCAATAAAACTGGGAGAAAAATAAAAAACAAACTGTAACATTTGGGATGGATGGGCAATGGGGTCCTACTGTGCAGCACAGGGAACTGTGTGGGGTTGGGTCACCTTGATGTACAACAGAAATTTTTTATTTTTTTTTGTCTTTTTGCCTTTTCCAGGGCCACTCCCAAGGCATATGGAGGTTCCCAGGCTAGGGGTCTAATCAGAGCCACAGCCACCAGCCTACACCACAGCCACAGCAGCTCGGGATCCGAGCCCCGTCTGCGACCTACACCACAGCTCACGGCAACACTGGATGCTTAACCCACTCAGAAAGGCCAGGTATCGAACCCGAAACCTCATGGTTCTTAGTCGGATTTGTTAACCACTGAGCCACGACGGGAACTCCATACAACAGAAATTGAAGAAACATTGTAAATCAACTACACTTTCATAAAAAATAAAATCAATCATCATCAAGGAAAAAAAGGAAAACTAATAACACATCTTGTGAAAAATAAGTTCTGGAGTCAGACAGTGGTTCAAACCCTGCTGTGTGGACAAACTTTCACAGCATTCAAAGCTCCTCTGGGACAGTCTTGCTGCAGTAACCCATCCTCAAGGGCCTGAATCCTGCCCCCACCCGGAGCCAGTACCCTGCTGCTTGTCCCCAGATGTCCCTTAGCAGGGAAATAGCCTCCAGTGATACTAGCAAAGGTCTACAGTGGGAATTCATGGAGGACCTCCAAGGACGTGTGAATTTGTTTTTGGCTTCTTTGACATTTAATAAACTCAAAATAAACTGGGACACTCATTTCACCTTAAAATTAAAATATACCTCAGATATTTTAGGTCATATTCATTCATCCTAAACTATATTACTTTTTATCCATATAAAATAGCTTTCGCTTCAAAGTTATTGCTTGATATGGGTTGAACTGTGTTGACCCAAAATTCCTAAGTCGAAGCTGTAACCTCCAAGGTCATGGTGTTTGGAGGTGGGGCCTTTGGAAGATAATTAGGGTTAGATGAGGCCATGAGGGTGGAGCCCTTGTGATGGGATTAGTGTCCTTGTAAAAAGATAACAGAGAGCCTGGGTGTGTGTGTGTCTGTCTGTCTGTCTGTCTCTCCCCTGACCGACACCATGTGAAGACACAGCAAGGAGGAAGAAATACAAACCAAAAAGAGAGCCCCCACCAGAAACCCACACGCTGGCATTTGGACCTCCAGCCTCCAGGGCTGTGAGAAAATGAATCACTGTTGCTTAAGCCTCCCAGTCTATGGTGTTTTGCTACGGTAGCCAGAGTTGACTAAGACAGCTGTCATAGGTAAGTGAGGACACAGTTTCAGCAAATGGTGAAAATACCTCAAATTCTACAGTGATAACTAGATATAAACTGGGTCAAAACTCCCTCCCTGGAAGTTTTAGTGGCTTTAAGCACCGCAAAGGTCCAAACGATTGTGTTGAAATCTAGCTGCTGTGCTCCTCTGCTCTCAACAACAAAGAAGATGATCATTTGTTTGTGTTTTCATGGCCCTGCCCTGTGCCCTAAGGTTGGCTGTAGGGCCAAAGCGGAATCAGAGGAGGGCAGGGAAAGAGGGCTCTCCAGGAGTTCCCTCTGTGGCTTCATGGGTTATGAGCCCAACTAGTATCCATGAGGACTTGAGTTTGATCCCTGTCCTCACTTAGTGGGTCAGAGATCCTGAGTGGCTGTAGCTGTGGTATAGACCAGCAGCTGCAGCTGCAATTAGACCCCCTAGCCTGCGAACTTCCATATGCCACAGGTGTGGGCATAAAAAGCAAAAAAAAAAAAAAAATTATTGGAGTATAGTTGATTTCCAATGTTGTGTTAGTTTCAGGTGTACAGCAAAGTGATTCAGTTATACAAATACATACATCCATTCTTTTTCAGATTCTTTTCCCATATAGGTTATTCACAGTAGAGTTCCCTGTGCTACACAGTAGTTCCTTGTAACTTAGCTACTTTATGTACAGTATTGTGTCTGTGTTAACCAGGCACCCCAGCTCTACTCATCTCTGGCCCAAGCACGCCTTTCAAAACATTTAATCACACAATACCTTGACTAACTTGGTTCTTGCAAATCAGTAGAGATGAAGAATAAGTAATTAGCAGAATAAGTAATTAGATCAGATCTCTTCGCAAGCTTCCCCTTCACTAACCTCCTGAACAAACTGTGAACAAGACAGAATCTGGGGAGTTCCCACTGTGGCACAGAGGTTTAAGGATCTGGCATTGCCACAGCTGTGGGGTAGGTCGCAGCTGTGGTTCAAATTTGATCCCCGGCCTGGGAACTTCTACATGCTGCAGGTGCAGTCAAAAGAAAAAAACAGACAGCATCTAAAGGAAGATCAAGAGATGACAAGCCTGCACACAGGGAAGGATGGCAGTGACCCTGACCACCCCCCAACTCAATGATTAACTGAGATGACTTACCTTGTTTCCCTTAAAATTTTCACGGCTGAGCAGAATCTCCAGAGGTGGGTTGGCAATACGCTGAGTCCACCAGCTCCACAGATTGCCAGCATTCTGATGAGCGGCATCTTTCTCCCCTATCATTTATGAATTTGTCATTGTTTTTGTAAGCAGCAAGCCGAGTGACCCAATTTATTCCATAAGAAGGTGAATACTCCTCCTCCTCTCACCACTCTCAGCACCTCCGAAACCTGCTTTTCATGTAGGGATGAGCAGAGGGAACAGGGTGAGCATCCACAGTAGGGCAGTTAGGAAGTCTGCCCACTTCCCTCTTCTTTCAAGATTTTCAGAAGGCCTCTCCTACAATTTCTCAAATTTCATAGTAAATATCCCCAGAAATGATATATAAGAAATGCCAGAATCCTAGAGAAAATAACTCTGAAATCAGCACCACTTTTGTAGAGTTAGGATCACATCATAGAGAAGGGCTGACTTTTTTTTTTTTTTTTTTTTGCTTTTTCGGGCCACACCCAGAACATACGGAGGTTCCCAGGCTGGGGGTCTAATCGGAGCCACAGCTGCTAGCCTACACCACAGCCACAGCAACACCCAGATCCGAACCACGTCTGTGACCTACACCACAGCTCACTGCAATGCCAGATCCTTAACCCACTGAGCGAGGCCAGGGATCGAACCTGCAACCTCATGGTTCCTAGTCAGATTCGTTTCTACTGCACCACGACGGGAAATCCAGGGCTGACTTTTTTATCTCCTCTGCTTCTTTGTCTCTGAAAAGAATTGACAGCTCCATAAAGACACACTGGTTTACTATTTTTTATACACCCGAACAACAAAACTCTTCTGGCCAAAATCAGTGTTCAGAGCAACTGAGGTTCCATGGTACCCTATATGCACAGCCGACAACGGATTTCCCTAACTTTAGGCAGATCTTTGTTACAACCTTCTAGAATTCTCTCTTGAACAAGAATAGCAACAAAGTCTTTCTCCGCAGGGGTTTTCTGACTTTTTTTTACCATGATTATGTAATGCATCATATTATACCACTTGAATATGGATGCTTTCACAGGCTAATCAAATCATTGAAACAATGGTTTCAAATGTATCATTTATTAAAGAAAGTGATGACTTAAGTTGCACCATCTATTTTCATTAAAATGTCTTAAGGAAATTGTTCTGCCTTAAAGGCGGCTCTCTTTTCCAGTTCATATGCAACTAAATCACCCCCTTCTTTTCCATGAGAAAACCTTTATTCTTGCAAGTTGGAGTTGGTGATTTTAATATTTAGTAATAGCGGCAATCATTCTTTTTTATTTACCATATGCAGTTGGTGAGATTTTTATTTTACTATTTTTCTTTCCACTTTATGATAATGTTCTCTTTTTCGGTATGATAATGTCATAAGCCTAATTTTCCCTTCTGTTAGGTCTTGGTTATTCCCCCCAAAGGCTGATATTTTAAATGAAAGCATTTAAAACTTAATGTTAGTAGAACAGTTATGTGGTCACATGCATACATGGGGAAATAAGCCTACAGATCCTGTTAATATTATTCTATGCAAATTAAGTCTAATGCAGCACATGTAGTAAGCAGCTTCAGGGCTGAGCTAATTGTAAAACTGAGGCTAAAGTTTTAAAAAGGTAATAAGAAAGCGGAAGGGTAAATAAGTAGGAATCCGTTTGTCAACTGCTGCTGTAGGGCTGACTTCTGAATATCATTTGCACCTGACAAAGAAAATCGCAACCTAAGAATTAGACCTATCATATGGGAGTCTAGTCTAAATTAACCTGACCAATTTCTTTCTATTTTTTACACACATATACATTCATTTTAATATTCTTGACTCAGGAGACTGGATATAGTTCCCTCTGCTATACAGTAGGACTTTGTTGTTTATCCTAACCTGACCAATTTCTTCTTGCTATTTTTTTTTTTTTTGTCATTTTGCCTTTTTCTAGGGCCGCTCCCTCGGCGTATGGAGGTTCCCAGGCTAGGGGTCTAATTGGAGCTACAGCTGCCTGATGCAAGCTTTGTCTGCGACCTACACCAGAGCTCACAGCAATGCCGGATCCTTAACCCACTGAGCAAGGCCAGGGATCGAACCCCCAACCTCATGGTTCCTAGTCAGATTCGTTAACCACTGAGCCACGACGGGAACTCCTCTTCTTGGTATTTTTTAACAAACATACCAGACTGGTGTCTCTCGCAGACATTTGCTGAGGTTGGCACAAGGGATCAATTCAATAGATCCTTCAAGGTTACCTGGAGCCAAACGGCAAGTTGAAAGAGATGCTAGTTTAACTAAAGCCAGAAGATGCGGGTCATAGGAAGTATAGGTTTCAAGAAGGCAGGAAGTGGCAGAGATCAAGTTTACTGGCTTGACAACCAGCCTAAATGGGCAGTTCCTTGAGAGCAGGCACTGACTTAAGATTTCACTCTAGCCTCCCACTTCTAACATACGCTGGAACCTTCTCTGTGCCTGAAGCTCTCTCCCTTCCTCTCAGCATTGCTGGGGCCACCCAGTCTTTTAGGCCTCATTTCAGATCTCGGCTCCTAAGAGAGGTCTAGCGGGGCCAGGGCCTGCCCCAACTCTGTGTTCCAAAAAGGTAGAGGAGAGATGAGAAGCAGACGAGGACAACCTGCAGGGAAGAAATGGACATGATGTGCCGGCCTCGAAACCACACTCCAACAATGCCTACTTGTCTTTGGGCTCAAACCTGGCCCTGGACCTACCCTTCTTCTTCACGCCCTGTATGATTTTGGCCTCACATGACTCATCATTCTAATTAATTTGGTTCCCAGGAACATCTAACCAGTTATCCCAAAGTGAAGTAGAAGAAACTGGAGGAGAAGTTCCTGCTGTGGCTCAGTGACTGACTGCAGAATCTGACTGTGGTGGCTCAGGTGGCCGCTGAGGCCCCGGTTCAATCCCCAGCCCGATGCAGTGGGTTAAGAATCCAGGGTTGTCGCCGCTGCAGTATAGGTCGCAGCTGCGGCTCAGATTCAATCCCTGGCCCCGGGAATTTCCACATGCCACTGGTGTGGCCATTAAAAAAAAGAAAAAGAAAAGGAAAAGAAACTGGAGGAATTGGAAAGGGAATAATAGCAAAAAAAAAAAAAAAGAATAATAAAAGGAGAAGGGGTAAAGGGAAGGTATTATAATGGAATGAAATCTAAATGCACTAAAGACTGACCCACCTGGAATCAAAGTTTTAGGAGATCTTTGTAAGAAGTGATTACGTAAGTGGATGTTTGAAAAGAACAGGGCATAGACCAGAGGGGCCACCGTGATACTGCCCTGGCTGAAAGATACCGTGAAAGTGTTGAACTGGGCCTCTGCAAAGGTATTCTGTAAAGTCAATGCATTGCCATTACTTGTTTATCACATTTAAACCCTTAGCTTTATTTTTTTCATTTTTAAATATTTTAGTGCAATATAGTTTGAGCTACAATGTAGTGTTAAGTTCTGCTGTCCAGCAAAGTGATCTCACCATGCATATCCACATATCCATTCTCACATGGGTTATCACAGAAGATTGAGTAGATTTCCTGGGGAAGGTGCCTGTTGACCACCAATTCCATATAATTCAGTGTGCATATGCCAAACCCCAAATCCCAATCCATCCCTCTCCATCTTCCTCTTTGATAACCACAAGTTTGTTTTCGATGTCTGTGGGTTTATTTCTGTTTTGGAAGTAAGTTCATTTGTGTCATACTTTAGATTCAAGCGGTATCATTTGATATCTGTCTCTCTCTACTCCACTTAGTATGAGAATCTCTAGGGCCACCTATGTTACCAAAAATGGCATTATTTCATTCTTTTTATATGGCTGAGTATGACTCCTCTGTGTGTGTATGTGTGTCTGGATAGATAGATAAATAGACAGATAGACCGACCGACCACATCTTGATCCCTTCATCTGTCAGTGGACACTTAGGGTGATTTCATGTCTTGGCTATTGTGAATAGTGCTGCTATGAATATAGATAGGGGTGCATGTGTCTTTTTGAATTATGTCATCACTTTCATAGACCCCATTCTGATATAAAAGCCCATACAGGGAGTTCCCATCGTGGCTCAGAAGTAACAAACCTGACTAGTATCCATGAGGAGGCAGGTTCGATTCCTAGCCTCGCTCAGTGGGTTAAGGATCCGGCATTACCGTGAGCTGTGGTGTAGGTCACAGACGTGGCTCAGATCCCGAGTTACCGTGGCTGTGGTGTAGGCCAGCAACTGCAGCTCCAATTGGACTCCTAGCCTGGGAACTTCCATATGCCTTGGGTGCAGCCCTAAACAGCAAAATAAATAAAAGCACATACGAAGCCTCATGGAATTTCTAAAGTCAGTTAAAACTAGCACATACACAACCTGACAAAAACTTTAATACTATAAACGCCAACTTTTGTGTTCTTTTTCTGAACTTTGATGGCTCATCACATGTCATCACGATGTAGTCTCTAATGGATCCACCCTGTCTATTCAAGACTGAAGAGGGAAAATCACAAGTATAAATGTTTCCCTAGCCCTTCGAAAAGTACAAAATTAAAGATGCCCATTATCCTGAAATGGAAATATTCTATTTAATTGAAATCTCATTTTCAAGTGACCCAAAGGCAGAACAATCAACAATCACAGGCTTTATGTCCAAACGGGAGAGGAGAGGGCACAGCCAGCTTGCCCTTGAGTTAAAAGGGTTGTGTTTAAACAATGACAGCTAAACATGTCTATACCATGGGCTCTGAGGAAAATATGCCGGGTATTTTTTTTAATTAATGGGAATTTTGCTCCCAAATTTCCACAGAAAGCTTTTTCTTTTCTAATCTGATTACTCATTGCAGTTTTAGCCACTGCCAGGAAGAAGTCAGAGGGCTGTAAAAATCTATATGACATCTCATCTGAAGCAATATGATATCCAATGAGGGTCCAGCACAAGCTGAGGGTGGGTGGGCTCAGGAGGGATGTGCATGAAACTCCAAGCGTGGGAGGTCCAGTGAATTGGAGCAGGTATTAAGAATCACAATCACACTGGAGTTTCCGTTGTAGCACAGCAGAAACGAATCTGACTAGTAACCATGAGGATGCCTGTGCCATCCCTGGCCTGGTTCTGTGGGTCGGGGATCCAGTGTTGCCGTGAGCTGTGGTGTAGGTCACAGACATGGCTTGGATCTGGTGTGGCTGTGGCTGTGGTATAGGCCGGTCGGTGCAGCTCCAATTCAATGCCTAGCCTCAGAGCTTCTATATGCCATGGGTTTGGCCCTAAAAAGGAAAAAAAAAAAAAAAAAAGATTGGAGGAAGGGAGATCAGAAGAGTTTATAATCTTAGTTGAAACTTAGCATCATTGCAGTCTAATGAAATGCCTGAAAGATTTTATTTTAGGTTTTATTTGGTGATATATAGGATATTCTTTTACAAGGAAAACAATGAAACATACCAAGATTACTTAAAAGGTTTATTTGTTCTCCTGCAAGAATCTTGAGGCTCTTAATGTGAAAAATCCACACAGGACCAACTCCTACAGCAGTAACAGCATCACACAGCACTTTATTCTGCAGGTGCCTCAGATTAGTACTTTATGTCAGCACCATGGTAATTATTATTCCCACGTGAGGAAATCCACCAGCCAAGACCCAAAGAGTCAGCATGGGACCAATCCTATCAACCAGGCTTCCAAACACTAAACCCAGCACTTTTACTATTTGCCTCCTCATTGAGGTCAAGCTTTCTCTGGAAGAAAATCAATCTCCTTAAGAAAGGTAGTACTGGAGTTCTTGTGGCTCAGCGGTAACAAACCTGAATGGTATCCATAAGGATGCAGGTTCGATTCCTGGCCTTGCTCAGTGGGTCGGGGATCTGGCATTGTTGTGAGCTGTGGTATAGGTCACAGACACGGCTCAGATCCTATGTTGCTGTGGCTGCTGCAGCTCCCGTTCAACCACTAGCCTGGGAACTTCCATATGCAGCCCTAAAAAGGAAGGAAGGGAGGGAGGGAAAAAGGTAGGATTGCAGAATTTCTTCACTTTGACAATCAGAGCACTGGGCAGTAATCACATCACGTAAACACCATGGGTCTTTGTGATACTTTGTTTTAATTAAACAGTCAGATTACCCTGGTCCTTCAAAAAAAAAAAGATTCCATGTGGTTGTGGTTGAGTATGAGTTCTGGAGACAAACAAACCTAACTCCTGAGCCTTGCTCTGCCATATTCCAACTGGGTAACCTTGACCAGTAACCCATCCACTCTGGGCTCAGTTTTACCTGTGAGTGAGACCCATTGTCACTACACCAGCTTCTGGTTCCTGGTCCCCCTTCCTAGAACACAGAAGGCAAACCTCTCAGCTTTCTACAGCTGGATGGCACATGACCAGTTCTGACCAATGAAATGGGAGCAGATGGGGCATGTGGTATCCAGGAGCAGACAGAGAAAAGGCTGCACAGGCAAAATGCCCTAGCTCGTCTGGTACCCAGCCCTGGGCTGAGATGGCAGAGGCATGCTGAGACCATCCCGGCTCGAGCATTCCTTCCTCAGGCCCCTTCTTGTGAAGACCAAATGAAAGGACAGAGGAAATTCTTAACACAGCCCCCAGCAGTATAACCACACAGGGGCTAACTAGGAGAAGGAAGGCTGGATGCTCAGGATACCTAATCTATTTATTTTTTTCCCCTCTACAAATGTTTACCATGTGCCAGGCCCTCTGCTGGGAGCTGAATATACTCCCCCAAAAATAAGCACATCGTTTTTCTTTTAAGTAGGAGCAATTTGATCTCAAATTTGTTCTTGGTGCAGTACTCTGTATTAGTGTTGTGTTAGTCTGATTGTATTTCCCTGTTAGAGTCTTACTGTTTTACGGCTGAAGAGCTCTTAGGCCAGTAGTTCATAAGGGAGGAAACACGTAGAAATGTTAAGTGACCCTTTCCAATTCTCAAATCTCATTCCCGATAGAGAGGAATGGGGGAACCTGGATTTCCTCTTTCTGCATTGCTCTCCAAAAGCACTGTTTCCAACATTATGTTTCACATATGGGTTTCCTTTGGCTTTTTGCTTTTTTAAGGGCAGTACCTGCAGCTTATGGAAGTTCTCAGGCTAGGGGTTGAATTGGAGCTGCAGCCACCAGCCTACGCCAGAGCCACAGCCACACCAGATCCGAGCCTCATCTGCAACCTACATCACAGCTCATGGCAACGCTGGATCCTTAACCCACTGAACGAGGCTGGGATCAAACCTGCAGCCTCATGGATTCTAGTTGGGTTTGTTGCCACTGAGCCACAACAGGAACTCCTCATGTATGTTTTTTCTTTCTTTTTTCTCTTTTTTTTGGCCACTCCATGGCATATGGAGTTCCAGGGCCAGGGATCAGATCCAAGCCACAATTTCAACCCATACTGCAGCTGCAGCAATACCAGATCCTTAACCCACCATGCCTTGTGGGCCTGGGATGGAACCTGCCTCCTAGTTCTGCAGAGATGCCCTCAATCCTTTTGCATCACAGCAGGAACTCCTCTTTCTTTCTTTCTTTCTTTTTTTTTTTTAAGGTTTTTGAAGTGTCATTGATGCGCATCTTTAAAATCACCTAGAAAGCCCTTCCTGAGGGAACTTAGATGCAACTCTTCATGAATATGTGCGGATCTGTCCTAGCAACTTGGAATGGAATGAAGCCCTGCCCAGGCAAGGATCTGAGGTTTTAGAGCCTGTCTAGAAAGCTCCATCCCACACTGTCTCCATCACTCACGTCCTCACTGGGCTGTCCTGCCTGCTGATGAGTGTTCTACATGTCAACACACCTGGTGGAAACAACAGAGGTCCACCAAGAATGTCCCAGTGAAGGAACAGCATATTAGATTAACATCTCACACTGACGCCTACAGCCCTTGCAAGGTACCCGCTCAGTGGACCAAAGTGAGCCAGTGAGACAGATGCAGATCCATCACCCAGTATTTTAATCTTGCTTTCTCCTTGATTCTCAACAACTACACTTTTGGGGGGGAGGTTTGGGATTGGCCTATGTACACTATTGCATATGGAATGGATGGTCAACGAGGATCCTGCTGTATAGCACAGGGAACCCTACCCAATATTCTGTGACAATCTATCTGGGAATGGATATGCATATAGGCCTGGCTGAATCACTCTGATGGACAGCAGAAAGTAACACAGCATTGTAGACTGCACTTCAATAAAATATTGAAAAATGAAAAAAAATGAAGTTTAAATGTTTTTTAAAAGAAGTGATGGCAATGCATTGACTTTACCAAGCACCTTTGCAGAGACCTAGTTCAAGTCTTTCATGGTTTCTCTCAGCCAGGAGAATAATACCTCTTCTCTATTCCTCTTCTTTTCCATTCACTTACATAATCACTTCTTGCAAAGATCGCCTAAAACTATTTGAATTCAGGTGGTCAGTCTTTAGTGCATTTAGGTTTCATTCCATTATAATACCTTCCCAGTACCCCTTTCCCTTTTATTATTCTTTTTTTTCTTAATTCTCTTTCCAATTCCTCCAATTTTTTTGTTTTGATTTGTTTTTGTTTGTTTGTTTGTTTGCTTTTAAGGGCTGGACATATTGAAGTTCCCAGGTAGGGGTCAAATCAGAGCTGCCAGCCACAGCCACAGCCACAGCCACACGGGATCCAAGCCAGGTCTGCAACCTATAGCACAGTTCACAGCAACACTGGATCCTTAACCCACTGAACGGGGCCAGGGATCAAACCCAAGTCCTCAGGAGACTGGTCGGGTTTGCTACCGCTCAGCCAAAACAGGAACTCCTTTTTCTTTTTTTTAATGGCTGCACCCAAGGCATATGGAAGTTCCTGGGCCAGGGATAGAAACCAAGCTGCAGCTGAGACCTAACGCCACAGCTGCAGCAACATTGGATCCTCTAACCCATGGTGCTGGGCAAGGGATTGAACTGGAGCCTTCACAGGGACCCAAGCTGCTGTAGTTGGATTCTTAACCCACTGTGCCACAGCAGGAACTCCAAAACTATACTATTCTTGAGCGGAAAATTCTCCAAAGACTCCTTGGAATCCGGCCACTAGAATCTTCCTGATTGCACATCAATCTGCTAAGGGACACGTTCTCAAACCAATAGCTTTGTGCTCCCGATACGCCCGTGTTTTCATTCACTTAGGGAAAGTGATTTCATCTGGAAAATGCAGATACTTGGACTCAAAACTCCAAATCGGTACCCACTGCATCAGAAAACAACACTCCAGCATTTCTAGTGGCATCAGTCACACTCAAATCTAATTTAAATTTCCAGCAACCATGCTTTAGAGGTATTTCCATGAAATTTGGTCTTTGCCTGACTTGTCTGCTGTAAATTCTATTAACCAGACTCTGCAGGGCCTTACACTACTCTTGAATAATTCCACACTTGGGGGAAAAAAAAAAAAAAGATTATGAACCCTCTAGCAAACACCTTCTATATTTCAGATAGTAAATGTGGCGCTTAAGACTTAAATGTTGGTTGTTTTTCCTTTCACATTATCCAAAAGGCCGGATTCAACTGAAGAATCATATTTTCCAAGATGCAGGAGAAATTCCCTAAGTTTGGACCCACCCCTTGAGACTCAGGCTGCTCGAATATGAAACTGGGGCTCACTGGTGCTCTCTGGCCCTTCCTTCAGCAGCACTGGAATGTCTGGAGCAGAAGCAGGACTGATGTTATTTTTCTGACTCACTGTCTGAATCTCTCTTTCCTCGGGGTTTCCAGGTCTCAGGACCAGAAACGGTAACCTGAAGACCCCGTCTGTCTCCTGTCAACATCTCTCGGAGTTCCCATCACGACTTAGCAGTAACGAACCCAACGAGGATCCACAAGGACACAGGTTTGATCCCTGGCCCCCGCTCAGTGGGTTAAGGATCCAGCATTGCCCTGAGCCGTGGTGTAGGTCACAAACATGCCTTGGATCTGGCATGACTGTGGCTGTGGCATAGGCTGACAGCTGCAGTTCTGATTCAGCCCCTAGCCTGGGAACTTCCATATGCCAAGGGTGTGGCCATAAAAAGACAAACCAAAAGAAACAAAACCCATCTCTCGTCCTCACGTCTCCTCCCAAAACCTTACCAGTCCTCCAGCTCCTTCAGGACATCCAGAGGCCCCAATGGCTACTTCCCTGCCTGAGCTGCTAGACCCACACTCCTGTCAGCGTTCCTCCTGGGAAGGTGGGGGGAGTCTGAGCTTTCTGCAGCGATATCATCCTTTAGTATCCGCAGGGGAGTGGCTCTGGAACCCCCATGGATACCAAAATCTGGGGATGCTCAAGTCCCTTATATAAAAGGGTGTATGTAGTATTTGCATATTAACTATGCACATCCTCCCCTATACTTTAAATCATGTTTAGATGACTTTTTTTTTTTTTTAATGGCCATACACATGTACATGGAAGTTCCCAGGCCAGGGACTGAATCCAAGCCAAAGCTTAGACCTACGCACCACAGCTGCAGCAACGCCTGGATCCTTTAACCCACTGGGCTGGGCCTGGGATCAAACTCAAGCCTCTGCAGCAACCTGAGCCGCTACAATCGGATTCTTAAAATATTGCGCTACATTGAACTCCTAGATGACTGCTAATACCTAATACAATGTACATGCTATGGAAATAGCTGCTGGAACACAGCAAATTCCCAAGTTTTGTTTTTTTGGAACTTCCTGGAATTCTTTTTCCAGAATTTTGTGTGTGTGTGTGTGTGTATGTGTGTGTCTTTTTTGGGCTGCACCTGTGGCATATGGAAGTTCCCAGGCTAGGGGTCCAATCGGAGCTGTAGCTGCCAGCCTAGACCATAGTAACAGCAATGCCAGATCCAAGCTGCACCTGAGACCTACACCACAGCTCATGGCAACGCCGGATCCTTAACCCACTGAGCAAGGCCAGGGATCAAACCACGTCCTCATGGATACTAGCCGGATTCGCTACTGCTGAGCCACAACAGGATTCCCTTTTCCGGAATATTTTTCATCTGCAGTTGGTTGGACCCTCAGATATAAGTGTAAAAATCATGCTGGCTCGAGGGTCACAGACAGGCAGCCTTGGCCACTTTGGCTGTTCTCAGGCTGCAGTGGCACAGCTCTGCCTTAGACCTTCCTTGGTACTCAAACTACAATGTGTGATGACCATCTCAGACACGACACAATCGCAGATTAAGCAGAACACAAAAAACTAAGACGTTTTTGTTTTAAAAGAAAGTCCCTCCTTAGGCACTGAAAGAGCTCAGTTCTATCTAAACCATTTTATCAGTTGTACACAATTCCAGTAATAAGTCGAAGAGATGTTTATATTTCCTTTGGTTTTGCTTTTGTTTGCGGTTTTGCTCTAGGGTAGGAGTGGGGAGAGAAAGGATAACGAATTTGGAAAAATTATTCTATGCTCTATATTTAAAAAAATCAAAAAGTTCAAATAAGTAAGTTCCAGAAAATAATTGCAAGAAGGAGAAATACAATCTCTCAAGTAAGAAACATATTATAAAGCTACAGTAATTAGGAGTACAATTTCAGGGTGAATAATAAATAGAAGAATAAAACAAAATATTATAGAAACTGACCCTAAGATATAAAAATACATAATGGAGTGATGACAGAAGTCTCTGGTGATATGATGGCTTATTCAACAAAATAATTGCTGGGTCAACTGAGTATCTGTATTGGGAAATCAAGTTAAAAAATACACTCCAAAATAAATTCCAAGTAAATCATAAAGTTCAAAAATTCCGTAAGAGAAGCTATAAAAAATAGTTAAATATACTATCTCTTTTCTGGATGGGGAAAGACTTTTTAAACTATGACCGAAATCATATGCACATAAAAGATGTAATTTTTCTTTCTTTTTAGGGCTGCAATGCAGCATACAGAAGTTCCCAAGCTAGGGGTCAAATTGGAGCTGCAGTTGCCAACCTATGCCACAGCCATAGCAATGCAAGATCTGAGCAGCATCTGTGACCTACATCACAGCTCACAGCAATGCTGAATCCTTAACCCACTGAGCAAGGGCCAGGATCAAACCTGCATCTTAGTGGATACTAGTTGGGTTCTTAACCCAACTGAGCCACAACAGGAACTCCCATAAAAGATATAATTGACTACTTAAAAATTAACATTAGTAAATGAAATTACTAAATTTATTTTTACATGATAAATTATTCTACAGTATATTATAAAGTATATAGTAAATTAAAATTATAAATAAAAATTAATTAAATGGATCTAAACATCGAGAAATGAAAAGTCAACAACTAATTAGGAAAACATTTTCAACAAATATAATGGAGAAAGAGTTGATAGCCTTAATATACAAAGATCCCTTCTAAGTTGTTAGGAATACACTAGACTTCAAGAGTTTAAAAAGAGTATTTTTTTAAAGAGTAGAAAAGTTAATGTACAGATAAAAAATGTTTAACTTCAATTGGTAATCAAAGAAATATAAACTGAAACACCACTGGTTTTTTGCTCCTCAGATTAACCAGGCCAGCACACAAGGCCTGTTGGGGTTTATGAGTCCCAGGCTGCCACCCACTGCTGGCTCGGATGGAAACTCACTCTGTCAAGCATTGAGTATCAAGTACTTTTAAAGTGGTCCTACTTTTTGACCTGTTAATTTCACTTTGAAACATCAATCTAAATGAAACAACCATAATTCTGGACAAAGTGGATGCACTGAGGCGTACACAGGAGCATTATTCATAAAATTGGAAACAGCTGCCTAACACTGGGGAGTAAGTTATGACATATACATACTATGAAACATTATATTGCCATTAAAATTGTGCTCCTGAGGAGTTTTTAATGTTGCAGAATGCATTACCATTGTTAAATGAGAAAGAAGAATACAAAGTTGTGGGAGTTCCCACCGTGGCTCAGCAAAAATGAACCCAACTAGTATCCATGAGGATGCAGGTTTGATCCCTGGCCCTGCTCAGTGGGTTAAGGATACGGTGTTGCCATGAGCTATGGTACAGGTCACAGACGCGGCTCGGATCCCAAGTTGCTGTGGCTGTGGCATAGGCCAACAGCTGTAGCTCCAATGCAATCCCTAGCCTGGGAATTTCCATATGCTTCTGATGCAGTCCAAAAAAGGAAAAAGAGAAAATAAAAAACAAAATTATGTATGTGTTGTGACCTCAGGTCTGATAAGATACACACACACACACACACACACACACACACACACACACACACGGGAAAAAAAAATCCCAAAGTGGTTAATAGTGGTTCTCACTAAAAAGCAAGATTAGAGGAGGTTAATATTTTATCCTTTATATATCTCTCTATTTTCCACTTTTTGCACAATTAACACATATCAACTTCCTACCTGCAAAAAAAATAAACTTTAAAGACATCTCTCAACCCCTCAAAAAAGACAGTAAGAAAGGAAATATTGATTCTTAGAAAACCAAAATTTTGGAAACCAGAATTACAGAACCAAAAAGTACCCTAGGCATCTAATCTAAAACTTTCACTGTAGACTAAAAGTCATTGTCAGTATTTTTTGAAACTGAGACATACCCTAAATTTATCAAGTCTGATCCCAACCTGCACTCAGCTATAATATTCTGTTGTAAACATCAGCAGAACACTCAAAAAAAAAAAAAAAAACAGTACTGATAAAAGAAAAGGACCCATGGAAAAAATCCTTTGAGCATCAAAGTTCAACTCACCAAAAGGAAAATAATCAATAACCTTATTTTAAATGATTTTTATTTTTTCCCTCATAGTTGGTTTACAGTGTTCTGTCAATTTCTACTCTATAGCAACCTGACCTAGTCACACACATGTATACATTCTTTTTCTCTCATTATCCTCCATCATGCTCCATCATAAGTGACTAGATATAGTTCCCTGTGCTAATAACCTTGATTTTGATGTTATTAGATGATCAGGACAACACATGATATTACTTTAGACCTGCTCTCACAGTGGCAGGAACAGGAAACAGGATTCACCAGGTTCTGACCCTAATAGAACATGCAAGGAAAAGAGTGTAGTGAGATTATTAATGAGAACTTCAGGGCGCATGATCCAACAGCAGTAAGATACAAGCTAAGATGCCCTCTAATCAGAACATGAAGGAGCTAACCCAAATGAAGATAATAAAAAGCGTAGAGGAGTTCCCACTGTGGCGCCACAGAATCAGTGGCATCTTGGGACTGCTGGGACGCAGGTTTGATGCCTGGCCCAGCACAATGGGTTAAGGATCTGGCAATGCTACACCTGAGCATGGGTTGCAACTGTGGCTCTGATCGGATCCCTGGCCCAGGAACTCCATATGCCATGGGACGGCCAAAAAAGAAAAAAATAATAAAAAAATAAATAAAAAGTGTAGAAAACACTCAAGCACCAACTTCACTTGGACAAAAAGGATGTGCTGTGATGGAAATAATGCAGACAGACAGGGCTGGAATCCCAGAACATCCACTTACAAGCTACCTCAGCCGCCTTGACTGTCAAACACAGAGCATAATGAACCTCAGAGGTGAGTGTCAGACACCTGGTTCAAAGCCCAGGGTGCCTAACCACGGATGGAACCTGTTACCCACTCTGGTAGGAAGGACCAGGGGCCCCCGAGGCCAGCCACCAACCACCCCCACCCCGGTTCTTTCCCTTACCTGCCAACACCCGGGCACCAGGAGAAAAGCCTTGCTCGACGCTCGTGGGGGGCTGGGCAGGTAGGAAGGGGACGGTGGGCAGTACCCAAGTGACCCTGATGGTCACTGGCCTGGCCCTGGACCTCCACAACCCAATCCAGACTCTAAGCAGCTGGAGCAACTGAAGAGAACTAGAGCAACAGGAATGGGAAAACAGTAAAAAGAATCCCCAGGGAAAGACCAAAACACAATAAGCCTTATTATAAGTAAAAGAAAAATAACAAAAAATAAATTAAGAATGAGAAATCAGGGAGTTTCCATTGTGGCTCAGCGGGTTACAAAGCCGACTAGTATCCATAAGGATGTGGGTTCGATCCCTGGCCTCGCTCAGTGGGTTAAGGATCTGGCGTTGCCATGAGCTGTGGTGTGGGTGGCAGATGTGGCTCAGATCTCGAGTTGCTGTGGCTCCAATTTAACCCCTAGCCTGGGAACCTCCCTATGCCGAAATGCGGCCCTAAAAAAATAAAGAATGAGAAATCGACAGATCTCTGTAAGCCTAATTCATGCTTTAAAAGAGATGTACACACACACAAAAATAAATAAATAAAATAAAAGAGATGTACACAAAGGATGAAGGAAATTGGCAGAAAATTGGAAGTGATGGGAAGAATTAATGAAGACAAAAATCAATATCGCTCAGTAGGAAGACAGGGGAAAAATACAGGAAATACAAGGTGAGCATGTGTAAGATAAGCATGCTGCCTGGTGTGTTTGAGGATCCTAAGAGAAGCAGACAATGACTTTGCTGGGCAGCGAAGAAGGGAGAGAGAGAAAAAAGAGAGAGCGCGAGTGCTCCATTCATCACTAGAAGATGATGAAAGACCCTGCGTGGTACTGCTGATTGGTGAAAAGTTAAAGGGTAATTTCTGACACCTCGTCAATGAATTAAGGCCTCAATGTGCAGAGCAGTAATAAAGATAATTAGAGGAGATACTGAAAATCATTAGCAACATTTAAAATTGACCATAATTACATTATGGGTAGTTGAACGAGGAGTCATAAGGAGCCCTTATTTAGAAAAAACGATTGCACCAGACAAATGTGACAGCTCCTTACCTCAGTGGGGGCACTTCTATTTTTAGCTGGCAGAAGAGCCCAGAGGACAAGGAGGCATCTGTCTTCAGTCCTTCTGTCCCCTTCTTAGATTACAGGATAGGTAATTTCTTTAAGCCTCAATCTTTCATCTGTTGGTGACCACTAACAATTAATTGAGGAGTTCCCATCATGGCTCAGCATTAAGGAACCCAACTAGGATCGAAGAGGGTAAGGCTTCCATCCTTGGCCTCACTCAGTGGGTTAAGGATCCACGGTTGCTGTGAGCTGTGGTGGAGGTCGAAGACATGGCTCAGATCCCAAGTTGCTGTGGTTGTGGTGTAGGCTGCAGCTCTGATTCAACCCTAGCCTGGGAACTTGCATATGCTGTGGGTTCGGCCCTAAAAAGCAAAAACAACAACAACAACAAATAAACCAAAAAAAAAACCACAATTACTTGAAACCAACAAAGCCTACGGTATATATAGCACAGCGACCTCTACTCAATACTTTGTAATAACCTCCATGGGAAAAGAATCTGTGAAAGAGCGGATATAAGTATATGTAGCACTGAATCGCTGTGCTGTACACCTGACACTAACACAACATTGTAAATCAACTCTACTCCAATACAAATTTTTAGGACAGAAGTTAATTGACAAAAAGACCAGTACATTGTAAGAGCCACACAAATGGCACCTTTTGTGAAGCTTCAACGGCATCTAGTATGTTGAGGTAGATTCTCAAGACGGGGAAAAAGACACACTCCTCAAGTCAAGATCTTGTCCAGTTGCTAAGAAGGGAAGACAGCCATGCTGGTAAATAGTCTGGTACCAGTTCCCACTGGGTGAAACGGGATGGGCAGCATCTCTGTGGTACCAGGACACAGGTTTGATCCCCGGCCCAGCACAGTGGGTTAAAGGACCCTGCGTTGCCACAGCTGCGGTACAGGTTGCACCTGTAGCTCAGATTTGATCCTTGGCCCAGGAATTCCATATGCCACAGGGCAGCCAAAAAGGAAAAACAAACCAACTTAAATAAAAAAGAAAGAAAGAAAAAGAGTCTGGTTCCCACTCCTCGGAGAATGCATGCATCTTCTCCTTGGCTCCTGACAACAACGTGAGCACAGAGGGCTGCGATTCAGAGCACCTGGAAACCCTTCTGGTCCACAGGTGCCTAAATCAGAGCAAAGCTCCCGCAGCCCCGTGAGTGCCCCACAGTGGGCCTGACAAACCACAGAAACCACGTGGGCATCATAGGCCACCCTGAAGGTCATTTTCTGGATTCCCAGAAGCCAGGGATCCCTACCAGGTGAGAAGCAGTCAGCCAACAGCCTGGTGGTATCACCTTGACCGAGGCATTCAACACAATTCCAAATACATCCAGCAGGTATTTCCTGATTGAGACCCTGCGTTACATGCTTCCAGGGACATAAAAGTTATCTTCGTTTCTCTTTCAGCTCCTCAGCTCATCTGCACATTCAAAAAGGACCTAGTGATGATCATCTGCTACATGGATTAAAAATGTGTATTTTAGTGCTAATCATAATTCTCACCACCGACTAGCATTATGTTCCCGGAAGGCAGCATATTATGTACTCTGTTAAATTCATCAGCTGAATTATTCACAAAATGTAAAAGAGATAAGAGGATTGCAAATACTTTGAACTACTCAAAAATTACTAAGTAAGGTCTCGTGTTTCGCCCACATGCTAAATAAAAGCTGACGGTCAGCACAGTTGGCAGCAAGCGTTTGTACAATAAGACATTTTGTTTTTGTTTTTGTTTTGTCTGTTGTCTTTTTAGGGTCACACCCTCTGCATATGGAGGTTGCCAGGTTAGGGGTCCAATCGGAGCTGTAGCCACCGGCCTACGCCACAGATGCAGCAACTCCAGATCTGAGCAGCATCTGCGACCTACACCACAGCTCACGGCAACACCAGATCCTCTACCCACTGATCGAGGCCAGGGATCGAACCCACAACCTCATGGTTTCTAGTTGGATGCATTTCCGCTGCACCATGACAGGAACTCCATGAAAACTGTATTTTTTAAACTCTTTTCGAAATATAGTTGATTTACAATGTCCTGTTAGTTTCAGGTGCACAGAAAAGACTCAGTTTTATATATATACATACATACATATAATATACGTTCATATATATCATTTTTCAGACTCTTTTCTACTAGAGGTTCCTACAAGATATTGAATACAGTTCCCTTTGCTATACAGTAGGTCCTTGCTGTTTATCTATTTTACATATAGTAGTTTGTATCTGTTAATCCCAAACTCCTAATTCATCCCTCCCACCCTTTCCCCTTTCGTAACCATAAATTTGTTATCTATGCCTGTGAGTCTGTTTCTGTTTTGTAAATAAGTTCATTTGCATCATTCTCTTAGATTCCACATGGAAGTGATATCCTATGATATTTGTCTTTCTCTGTCTTAACCTCACTTAGTATGATCACCTCTAGGTCCATTGACGTTGCTGCAAATGGCATTATTTCATTCTTTTCATGTCTGAGTAACATTACAATGTGTGTGTGTGTGTGTGTGTCAGTGTACACTACATCTTCTTTATCCATTCATCTGTTGATGGACATTAGGTTGCTTCATGTTGTAGCTATTGTAAATTGTGTTGCTATGGACACTGAGGTGCACGTATCTTTCTGAATTAGAGTTTTCATCTTTTCCAGCTATAGGCCCAGGAGAGGTATTGCTGGATCATATGGCAACTCTATTTTTACTTGTCAGGTTTTTTTGGCTTTTATTTTTTTTATTTTTATTTTTGTCTTTTTGCCTTTTTCTAGGGCCGCTCCCGCGGCACATGGAGGTTCCCAGGCTAGGGGTCTAATTGGAGCTGTAGCCACCGGCCTACACCAGAGCCACAGCAATACCGGATCCGAGCTGCGTCTGCGACCTACACCACAGCTCACAGCAACGCCGGATCGTTAACCCACTGAGCAAGGCCAGGGATCGAACCTGCAACCTCATGGTTCCTAGTCAGATTCCTTAACCACCGAGCCATGACGGGAACTCCCTATTTTTAGTTTTTTGAGGAACTCTCCAGAGTGGTTGCACAATTTATATTCCCACCAACGGTGTAGAAAACCTTTTCCCTTTTCTCCGCATCCTCCCAGCATTTATTATTTGTGGATTTTTTGGTTGATGGCCATTCTGACTAACGTGAAGTAATCCTTGGGGTTTTTTTGGAGGGAAGCATTGCTTGTCTAATTGTTTGGGGGTTTTTTGTTTTCTTTTTATGCGGCACCTGCAGCACATGGAAGTTCCCAGACTAGAGGTCTAATCAGAGCTGCAGCTACTGGCCTACACCACAGCCACAACAACACCAGATCTTTAACCCACTGAGCAAAGCCAGGGATCGAACCCACATCCTCACAGAGACATCGGGTCCTTAACCCATTGAGCTACCACGGGAACTCCTGAATTAGTATTTTAAAGAAATGTAGTTTTATTCATCTATCGACTTGTTCCCATATTTAATTACTCCCTCACTTTTTCCAAGGACTTGAAAAAAATCAGAAATAAAACTTCACCAGCACAGAATTCACAGTCATGCATACAAGCAATTTCCAAAATAATCATGGGGGAAATATAAAATATGCACGCAAAAAAATAGCATTAAGCCTATTGCTACGGGTGAGAACAAAACTTGTTCACTTACTAAAGACTATCCCAGATTCATCAAAGGCAGGAGGAGTTCTGGACTTTGTTATTTCTACATAAAGAGAGAAATTAAATGCATTCCAAGTAGCAGAAAGAAGAAAAACAGGAGCTCCCACTGTGGCAAAATGGGATTGGCAGTGTCTTGGGAGCACTGGGATATGGGTTCAATCCCCAGCCTGGCACAGTGGGTTATGGATCCAGCATTGCCACAGCTGCGGCCTTAGTTTGCAGCTGTGGCTCAGATCTGATTCCTGGCCCGGGGACTCCATATGTCACAGGGCAGCCGGGAAAAAAAAAAAAAAAAAAAAAAGAATAAAACCATACTCCATCTGTCTCTTAATTATGATCTATCTCCAACAATAACCAAGAAAAACAGCTATTTTTTTCTGATAGGGAAAACATTCATCATAAAATATAAAACCCCATCATCACAACATATAAAAGGTATAAAATGTCTGTGAGGTAGGGCTTTCTGTTTTGTGTGTTTGTCTGAAATACACGAGGTCAACAGAGTGGTGCTTCTCAAACTTTAATGACTTTAATCACAGGGGACCTTGTTAAAATGCATATTCTGACTCGGTAAGTCTGGCTGAGGCCCAAGACTCTGCATTTCTAACACCTGTACTGCCACTAGGCCAACCGCATTTTGAGTAGCAAGGTCCTTGACGACACCCGCAAGTAGGTACAACCACAATCTGATAAATTAAGTTGTAGAACTAAATTGCAGCTCTTAAAATCTTAGTCCCTTCAGACGCATTTGAGAATTCAGCAAAGAAGTAGATCTGAATGGCTGTGTATTTTCTCTTGAAAACTGAACAGTGTGATAGTCAGAAGGAAAATGTACCTGTTTAAGCAAGGGGCTTTCGATTCGGTCAGTAATTCCGAGTGGTTTCAAAAGAGTCAGGAGATGATCTGGCTTCAAGAGTGGTTGAGAAGAGCCAGCAATTAGCACTGTTTTACATGTAAGTGAGCAATTTTGAAGCACTTAAATTTTTTCAGCTTTGAAATTCACATACTGAGCATCAGTACCCATCGAGCAACTGTGGGACACGTGCTCATGTGGTTCCATCCTCCAGGTCAGAGCAGACATGTGTCAGCCCCATCACAGAGGGGCCTCCCACGGGGCACAGAGGATACTTGAAAATGCACAAGTAGATGAAAATGACATATGTAAGGGCCAGAGGAATTCAAGGCAAAGAAACAAACCCCTGCAGGAATTCCCACTGTGGCGCATCAGGTTAAGGATCTGGTATTGCTCCAGCTGTGGCGTAGGTCGCAGCTGTGGCTGAGATTTGATCCCTGGCCCTGGGAACTTCCATATGCCATAAGCACAACCAAATATATATATATTAAAATACCACACACACAATGGTATAAGGAATACACTGGGGTTATGATAACGATTTCAGAGAGGAAGTAGGTCTTGGCATTTTAGAAAAGGTGCAGAAAAGCAATCTGAGTGAAGCAGAACAAACCAGCATCCCATTCATGGAGGGAGCAGAATAGGCAGAGACCCCCCTCACCATGAGGGGCACCTGCCTTTAGCACATGTCCCCTGAGGAAGCACCCAGACAGGTGCATTTCCAGGGTGTGGCCAGGATAGGTGTAAATCGGCTCTACTCTACAACCATAAGCACTGAACTTTCCGAGAGAGGGGCTAGCAGGGCATCTGGAGAATGCCAGGGACACAGAAGGAAGTGTTCTCAGAGATGGGGTAGGGAGAGGCTCCTCAGAGATCAGCATCCTCTCTTCGCCGCAGTTTTAGCACCTCTCCAGAGGTCAGGAGACTTTCCGAAAAGGGGCCAGACAGGGGCTATTTTAGGCTTTGCCATTGTGCCAAAGCAGCCTGGGAAGATGTGTAAATGAATGAACTGGAATATGGTCATGTGTCAATAAAACTTCATTTTACAGAACAGGCAGCAGCAGGCTGAGTGTGCCAATGTCCCCCAACGGCAAGATGAGGATGGGGATAACTTTCCTAATGTTTGGGGTGCAGTTCAAGGAGGGGAAGTGGATGTCACTTGTCTACCATTCAGTATTCACTGACCACAAATATCTGTGTCCATCTAGAAACATCTGCATCCCTCTCATCTTGACCTCCATCCCTCCTGATCTCGGCAGGGGTGGGAGGTGTCTCTTCCCATATCCCTCCTTCCTCCTCCAGGACCTCATTCCCCAAACCTTCTCTCCTCCAGATCATCAACCAAACTCACTCTACTGCCTCTTCCGTTAGATTACAAACAGCACACACCAGAGTTCCACTGTGGCTCAGCAGGTTAAGAACCCGACTAGTATCCACTCATATCCACTAACTAGTGCCAGTTCAATCCCTGGCCTCGCTCAGTGGGTTAAGGAACCAGCATTGCCACAAGCTGTGGTGTAGGTCAAGGATGCCACGCAGATTCGGGGTTGCTGTGGCTGTGGCGTAAGCCTGCAGCTACAGCTCCAATTCGACCCCTAGCCTGGGAACATCCATATGCCTCGGCTGTGCCCACCCATAAAAGACAAAACAAAAACAAAA
Source organism: Phacochoerus africanus (assembly GCF_016906955.1). Classification (NCBI taxonomy): domain Eukaryota; kingdom Metazoa; phylum Chordata; class Mammalia; order Artiodactyla; family Suidae; genus Phacochoerus; species Phacochoerus africanus. The sequence continues at coordinate 51,416,091 of NC_062546.1, forward strand.
AACAAAACCAAAAAAACCAAACAGCACAAATCTATTCCCGCCCCACCCCCACCCCCTGCAAAACCACATACATTCCTCTCTATCTACGGCTCCACTGAGTCAGCTTCGAGAAACAGGGACCTGCACAGATTGCCCACTTCTCAGCTCTTCCACTTACAACTCCTGTGCTAATTGCATTTTAACCCCACCGCGCTTCTGTAACAGTCTTCACCAAAATCAATAGACGCTTCTGAGTCATTAACTTACCTGACCCCTTTCTAGCAACAGAAACTTCGGACAGCCATCCCTCCTTCAAACTCCCTCTCGCTAGCTTTCGGCTTCGAACCTCCTCTCTGCCTATGCAATAATTGAGGTAACACATGTTTTAGAATCATAAACTTCTCCTTTGAATTAAAGCCACAGGCGTGAATTAGGATGAACACTGACTCCATCCCTTTCTCTTCAGAGCCACCCCATCCTCCCAGATGTGCTGTCCCCTCAGTGGGACCAGCACCCACCTCGCTACCCTCACCACAACCCAGTCCTCCTCCACTGCTCTCCTCAACCCTCATGTCAACTGATGGTTGTCTCCCATCAGTTTTAAATTTTCTCACAGTCCTCAAATCTCACCAATGAATCCAAGGAGCTCTTTTCAATTTCACTGGGACACCCTCCAATGGCAGCCCCCACCCCCAACCCCACCCCCACCGGATGTTTGGGGCCCCACACTCCCGCCCCTTAGGGCAATTGTTCCCATCACCACCTGGAGGCTCCTTTTTATGGCCCTTGAGCACTTCAAAGTCCTGAACTCAGTCCTGATCCAACCCCACCGCTTTAAGTCCCATCTCTATACAGTAAGTACCAAATCAGAATTTTTTTTCCTTTTTAGGGCCGAACCCACAGCATATGCAAGTCCCCAAGCTAGGTGTCGAATCGGAGTTACGGCTGCCGGCCTACACCACAGCCACAGCAATGCAGGATCCAAGCCGTGTCTGTGACCTACACCACAGCTCAGGGCAACACCAGATCTTTAACCCACTGAGGAGGGCCCAGGATCAAACCCGAGTCCTCATGGATACTAGTCGGGTTCATTACTGCTAAGCCAGGATGGGAACTCCCCAGATCAGAATCTTTACCTATTCTTTTCTCCAGGGCATCAGACCCCCACATTCAACTACCCCACCCACGTCTCCATTTGCTTATCATCAAATGCATAAGAGTGGCTGGAGTTTCTGACCATCCAGCCTGCTTCATGCTCCCCCACACCCCCAACCCTCCGTGATGGAGCTCCTCCTCTTCCTTGGGAGGGGGCCACCCTGAGTGGTTCATGCAAGACAAGCCCCCACATCCCACCACACCCATCACTCAGAGCTCAGCAGCCCCTTGGTGTGCCCTTGGCACCAGCCACACCCAGTTCGACAATCACTGCAAACATGCCTATGACTACTTCTGAGTGTGTCAGGACCTTGCAACAAGACACAAGCATTGGTCATTAAGTCAGCAGGAGTCACTGAACATAATAATATTTTCCAGCTGCTTCTCCAAATACAAAGTAAATGACAGGCACTAGAAATGCTCGGTCACTTTCCGACAAGGTCACATCCTGTGAATATCGCAATGAGCTTTCAGTTTCAAATGGGAAGGGAAAATGTTGAAACATGTTTAATGCTGAACATTTAAAACCTGACCAAGTCATCTTATAAAAGCTGAATCTGGGAATGTGAGGTGTCCCAGAAAGAAGGCAGAGCTCTGCGGTCCAGTGAACCAAATTTTAACAGTCCCATCCTTAACGGGTGAGTGACTAGGACAAGTTATTTTGCCTCTATTTTCCTATATTTGTTATTTTTTTTTCTTTTTAGGGCCACACCTCTGGCACATGGAGTTCCCAGGCTAGGAGTCGAATCAGAGCTACAGCTGCTGGCCTACACTACAGCCACAGCAACGCCAGATCCCTGCTGTCTGCCATCCACACCACAGCTCACTTCAACGCCAGATCCTTAACCCACTGAGCAAGGCCAGAGATAGAACCCCTGTCCTCATGGATACTAGTCGGGTTCGTCACCACTGAGCCACAACAGGAACTCCTTTTTCTTTAATTATTGAACAAAATATTCCAAACTGCTGCTTAAGGCCTTTTCCTGAGTGCTAAGGAACAGAGAACCATGAATAAAACATGGAGCTCTCAGTCTGGTGATGGAGATAAGAATAACAGTGCTTCGGTGATTCAGGAGAGGGATGCCTTTGGAGTTAGCGTGGAAATCAGGACGTCTTCCTGGAGGGTGGAGCCTTGGAGCCAGGACTGGATGGCAGGATGGGGGGGTGAACACATTTCAGGCAGAGAGGAGGGGACCCGTGCCTCCCACACCTCCAGGGACACCACTCGCCTCACCGTCATCTCGGATTTTAACGCCATCATGAATTTTTCCTGACCAATAGCAATAAAGTATCCTGAAAAAGGAGTGGGGTTTTTTTTTTTTTTTTTTTGCCCTAATTTGCACAATGTCACCACGTAACAAGCAGTATGGCTGCCTCCCAGGGGCTGCAGGCAAATCTGACTGTCTCAAACTTTGTGACGACGTGGAGGAAGCAATCTTTCCAAAAATCTGCCATCACGATCTCGCCCAGAGTTTCTGTTGTAGCTCAGTGGTTAAAGAATCCAACTAGGAACCATGAGGTTGCAGGTTCAATCCCTGGCCTCGCTCAGTGAGTTTAGGATCCAGCGTTGCCGTGAGCTGTGGTGTAGGTCGCAGACGAGGCTCGGATCCCGCGTTGCTGTGGCTCTGGCAGAGGCCGGTGGCTACAGCTCCAATTAGACCCCTAGCCTGGGAACCTACATATGCCACAGGAGCGGCCCTAGAAAAAGACAAAAAAACAAACAAGCAAAAAAAAAAAAAAGATCTAGCCCTAAACAACAAGATCCTCCCGTAGGGCACAGGGAATTATATTCAATATCCTGGGATAAACCACGATGGGAAAGAATATGAAAAACAATGTGTATATATATCTGAATCACTTGGCTGTACAGCAGAAAATAACACAACACTGTAAATCAACTATACGTCAATCAAATACATTTTTTAAAAAAGAACTGAGAGTTTCCGCTGTGGCTCAGAGGATTATGAACCCGACTGGTATTTATGAGAATTCAGATTCGATCCCTGGCCTCACTCAGTGGGTTAAGGATCTGGTATTGCTGCAGGCAGTGGCACAGGTCACAGACAGGACTCGGATCACGCGTTGCTGCGGCTGTGGTGTAGGCCGACAGCTGCAGCTCCAATTAGATCCTTAGCCTGGGAACTTCCATATGCCTCAAGTGCAACTTTAAAAAAAAAGAAGAAAAGAAAAGAACTGGGACAAGATAAATGTGTTATGGAAAGTGTATTCTGTTTTGTTTTGCTTTGTTTTGGAAAGAGCATTTTAGACAGAGGGGTCAGAAAGTACAAAGTACAAAGGCCTGGAGATGGGCACACACTTGAGATATTTGGGGAAAACGCTCATGTATCGGAGGCAGATTACATGGGCCTATAAAGCGAATTTAAAGACCTGAGCTTCTCCACTGGGAAACTTAGCAGAGCGTCCATTTGACCACACTGACGGAGCCGCACACTGTTGAGCGTTTAGACATCAGTCAGAAGGCCTGATTCACAGATGACTCAGACATCAGCTTTGTGGTCCATTTGGGCCTGATCTTTAAGGCTCCTCTCCACCTTGAAATTTTTTTTTTGGTCTCTTTTTTTTTCAGGGCCGCACCCGCATAATAGAAGTTCCCAGACCAGGGGTGGAATCAGAGCTGCAGCTGCCGGCCTACACCACAACCACAGCAACTCAGGATCGGAGCACTCAGGATCAGAGCTGTGCCCCTGACCTACACCACAGCTCACAGCAACACCAGACCCTTAACCCACTGAGTGAGGCCAGGGATCGAACCTGAGTCCTCATAGATACAAGTTGGGTTCATCACCACTGAGTCACAACAGGAACTCCCTCAACCTTAAAATCTTATTCAGGCAGAACAATGACAGAGAAATTATGGTTAATTATTATTCAACCAACCATACTATATGAAGATATACTTCAAGATAGGAACCACCAAGAAAAGCCAAGACAATTTTAAAATCGAAGCAAATTCTGTGTAACCCAGTTTTCATCAACCCTGGCATTTACCAAGCTTCAGCTCCTTGAAGGGAATTTTTTTAAGCAATAACATAGTGCTTACCTCCTAATCAGTAAACCTTGTGCTGAACAGGTCTGTGGATGTGATGGTCAAAAGCCGGTACCAGATGGCTAGCTACATCTGTTGAAGTTGTGAAGAACTAGCTTCATAAATGGCTTTTCTGCTAATCTAAGTGATGGAATCTCCTGCTCAGTGGTCACTGGAAAGCGAAAGTTCCTTGCAACTTGCCTGTCTTTGTTATCTACATTTTTTGGCAGGATGGTTGTGGCATTTTATTTATTTATTTCTGCCGCACCCAAAGCACAGGGAAGTTCCCAGGCTAGGGGTCAAATCAGAGCTTCAGCTGCTGGCCTACACTACAGCCACAGCAACATAGGATCCCAGGGACGTCTTCGACCTGCACCACAGCTCATGGCAATGGCAGATCCACCCCCCCACTGAGTGAGGCCAGGGATTGAACCTGTGTCCTCATGGATACTAGTCAAATTCATTTTCCACTGTGCCACAACCGGAACTCCTGGAGGTGGTATTTTAATGTCCAGTGTATCTTTGGGGGACATGTATATTCTGGAAAAATTTATCAAGGCATCTCCCAGAAGAAGAGGGTGTGATGGCATTCCTTTGCCCATCATCTTAAATTTATGCAGAAAACCAGAATCTATAACTCAGTGCCCCTGTGCCTATGCCTCCCACTATTTCCCACCTGTAACTCTCTAAGAATCTCTTTCTTTGCCTCAACTATGTTATCATTCTTTACTAGGACTCTCCCCCTCGTCCTACACTAGAGGTTCCCCACACTCTCTTTGTATCACCCCTAAACATGAATTCTCACCACCAATTCAAACACTCCCACAAAGTGCTCTGCAAGTAAATCATGTGCTTCCAACAAAACTGGATGCTCCTCAGAAGTAATTAATCATATGAATCCCCCCAGAACTTGTATCTCTGTACTGGTTCCAAAAGTACTGACATTCAAATATCGTCTTAAATTCTCATTTTCTTTTCTGCATACAAGAGATAGGACACACAGCCTGTTAATCTCTATCTAGACTGTTGGCTAAAGGCTGGAGGATCATCCAGCCTTGCTTTGTATGTGGCCTAGAATGTTGTCTGCCCAGACCCTCAACTTCCAGGCAGCTGCATGGGGACAAAGCGTTGCATCCTGCCAACCACAAAGTCTCCGCCTCTTCTCCTGCCTGGAGAGATGGCAGCAAGTTGTGGCAAAATAATAATAACTCATCACATGCTAGACTGTGTTCTAGGTGCTTTCTAGACAGTAATTCATTTGCTAACAACAAAAGGTCGGTACTACTGCTACCCCTGGCTTATAGATGGAGAAAGAACCAAGGCACAGAGAAGTTAAATAACTTGCCCAGACTCACAGCTAGGATGTTAATCTGGTCAATCTATTGGGCTCTGAAGTTCACATTTATAACCACAATTTCATATACAGGGGTTTAAAGGATATACTGTCCTATTCCCTGCATTCCACATGGATCAGAGAGAAAAAAAGAAAAGAAAGGAAAAAGGAAGGAAGGAGGGAGGGAAGAAGTGGAAGGAAGGAAGGAAGAAAGAGAGAGAAAGGAAGGAAGGGAGAGAGAAATGAAGGAAGGAGGGAGTAAGGAGAGAAGGAGGAAGGGAAAGGAGGGAGAAAAAAGGAAGGAAGAAAAAGAAAAAAGTGAAGAAGAAAGGAAGGGAAAGAAAGAGAGAGAGGAAGGAAGGAGGAAGGAAGGAAGAAAGAGGAAAGGGAGAGATGAGAAGGTGCAGCAGATTTCAAAGCGCAGTCTGGAGCCCCAACTCAACTATGCAACCTCAGGCCAATTACTTCTCTCACTAAGCCTCAATTTCCTCATCTGTAAACTGGGGATAATTATACCTTCAACCACTGCTGATGAGGGGCAGGAGCAGCATTCAGCCCCATAATCTTTCCATAACACTATCTGCTACATTCTCCAGAAGATTATCACCTTCCAAAATTGTGGGGAATAGCAATGCTTCCCAGCTGCCGGCTGGCTTGGAGGCAACCGCACTGCCAACCAGAATCTCCTGGTCCCATCACCTCTAAAAAGACTGGGTTCTGAGCAAACCCCGTATCATGACACAGACACATTTCCTAGCAAGCCAAGGCCATCCTCTTCCTCACAGGCAGCTCCACTAGCTAAGGGGGTGTACTCAGAGCCCACCTGCTTGTAAGCCCCTCCGTCAAAGGCCATGGCATCGGAGCTGGGAGTTACCAGCATCTACTCTGAACAGCACACTCCCTCCTACACACAACAAAACACAAGGTGGTATTATTATTATTACTACTACTATTATTACTATAGTTGAGACATGTTGTGCCAATTTCTGCTGTATAGCAAAGCAACCCAGTCATACATATACACACATTCCCTTTCTTACATTATCTTCCATCACGTTCCATCACAAGAGACTGGATAGAGTTCCCTGAGCTGTACAGCAGGACCTCATTGTTTATCCATTCTCAATGGAATAGTTTGCATCTATAACCCCAAACTCCCCGTCCATCCCACTCCTTCCTCCTCCCCCTTGTCAATGACAAGTCTGCTCTCCATGTCTGTGAGTCTCTTTCTGCTTTGTAGACACGTTCACTTGTGCCAAGTTTTAGTAGATAAGGTTCTTTTTGTTTGTTTGTTTTTGTCTTTTTAGGGCCGAACCCAGGGCACATGGAAGTTCCCAGGCTACGGTTCGAATCAAAGCTACAGCTGCCGGCCTACGCCACAGCCACAGCAGTGTGGGAACTGAGCACATCTTCGACTAAGCTGCAGCTTATTGCAACGCTTAATCCACTTAGTGGGGCCAGGGATTGAACCTGCACCCTCATGGATACTAGCCAGGTTCATTACCACTGAGCCACAACAAGAACTCCTAGTAGATAAAGGTTTGTTTTTTGTTTGTTTTTATTTTTTCTGCTTTTTAGGGCCTCACCTGTGGCATATGGAAGTTCCAAGGCTAGGGATCTAATCAGAGCTATAGCTGCCAGCCTAAAGCCATAGCAACGCTGGATCTGAGCCTTGTCTGAGATCTATACCACAGCTCACAGGAATGCTGGATCCTTAACCCACTGAGAGAGGCTAGGGATCAAACCCACATCCTCATGGATACTAATCTAGTTCATTACCACTAGTTCCATGACAGGAACTCCTAATAAAGAAGGTTCTTAAATTGAGCTTGCCCTGCCTCCAAAGCCCCTAGAGAGCCCTCCTGCTTGGAGGAGAGGCCTTTCAACTCTCCCTCCCTGGAGCTGTGAGGGATCAAGGGCCCTGGCAACCCCCAAGGCTCAGAGCACTTGAAGATGAGTCACCAAGGGCGAGAACTCTTGCCAGCATCACCTGGTGTGTCCCCCGGTCCCCGGTGGAATGCTGCAAAGTCCCTTCATGACTCACTGTGCAGCAGCAAGCAAAGTGGTTTAGAAAACAAAAGGTTAAAAATCAAAATGAAAAACTAGCCAGAATCTAAGGAACCCACCAAACCAACAGTGTCTGTGTGAGAGTTCTGGTTTCTGAGCTCATATTTTTTTTTGAGACTTTTTCAAAAGTTCTATAATACAGCTCTATTATGGCTACATAGATTCTTTCCCCATACTTGAATGGGGTGTTTTTTTTTTTTTGGTATTTTTTTATTAAAGTGTAGTTGATATAGGGAGTTCCCGTCGTGGCTCATCGGTTAATGAACCCAACTAGCATCCATGAGGACACTGGTTCTATCCCTGGCCTCACTTAGTGGGTTAGGGATCCAGCATTGCTGTGAGCTGTGATGTAGGTTGCAGATGCAGCTCAGATCCCAAGTTGCTGTGGCTGTGGTGTAGGTCAGCAACTACAGCTCCAACTGGACCCCTGGCCTGGGAACCTCCCTTATGCCATGGGTTCGGCCCTAAAAAGACAAAAAAAAAAAAAAAAAAGCGTAGTTGATTTACAATGTTCTGTCAATTTTAGATTTTTTAAGTAACACAGATAAAAAGTAGCCTGGATTGGAAGAGAGCTAAGGATCTTCACCTCTGATCTAGTCCATGACCACCTGTGTTACTCTCCCTATACAGATAATGGGACAGGAGTTCCCACAGTGGCACAATGGGATTGGCAGCATCTTGAGAGCGCTGGAATGCAGGTTCGATCCCAGGCCCCGCACAGTGGGTTAAGGATCCAGTGTTGCCATAGCTTCGGCTTAAGTGGCAACTGCGGCTCAGATCTGATCCCTGGCTGGGGAACTCCATATGTCACAGAGCAGACAAAAAAGAAATTTAAAAATCAAAGAACCCTAAAAGGCAGGTATATCTCAGCTTCTAACAGAAGTTGCTACATACAGTTAAGGGTACATCCTGCCTTTCCACCTCCTCAGTAAATTTCACGTGTGAACAGAATCTTCTCTTATGAAACTCATTCTGACCTAAGATTTCATCCTAATATGTCAAGGTTTGCTTTCCAAGCCCACATTCCATCAGCCATTCTTCTTCTTAATGTTTGCTCTTCTGGGATTAAAAGGTTAGATATTGCTAGGTAACTAAAATAACTGCAACATAAATTTAAGTTCCCAACACTCTTACTGACTTAAAAAATCAAAGTTAAAAATTCTAAGGTGAATGTCCATCAAGAGACGAATGGATAAAAAAGATATGGTATATCATGGAATACTACTTAGCCATAAAACAGAATGAAATAATGCCATTTGTAGCAATACAGATGGACCTAAAGGTTATCACACTAAGTGAAGGAAGTCAGAAAGAGAAAGACAAACGCCATATGATGTCACTTATATGTTGAATCTAAAATACAATACAAATGAACATATTTACGAGACAGAAACAGACTCACAGACATAGAGACATGGTGGGAATTTCCGTTCTGCGGTTGCCATTGGGGAGGGGAGTGGGGAAGGGAAGGATTGGCAATTTGGAATTAGCAGACGCAAACTAGTACATAGCAGACGCAACTAGTACACTTAGCATGGATAAACAACAAGATTCTACTGTAGAGCACAGGGAACTATATTCAATATGCTATGAAAAAACCATAATGGAAAAAAGCATTGTTTAAAAGTATATACAGAGAGTTCCCTGGTGGCTCAGTGAGTTAAGGATCAAGCATTGTCTCTGCAGCAGCTCGGGTCACTGCTATGGCATGGGTTCATCCCTGGCCCAGGAACTTCCACATGCAAGGGATGCAGCAAAAAAAAAAGGTGTATATATACATATAACTGAGTCACATCACTTACAGCAGGAATGAACACAACACTGTAAATCAACTATACTTGAGTAAGTTTTGTTTAAATGCTAAGGTGGTGTTTTGGTTAAAAGGTTTGCCTCGTCCAACAAGTGTACGCCATCTAAAGAGTTCACAACTGTGTTACTAGCAAACAGATTTCCTCTTCATGAGAAGGCCTCCTATTATTCCACTTCCTCTTTCCTGAAAGGAAGCCCTTTAGTCCTGAAGTGGAACACAGCAGCTGCCCGAGCACGGAAAAACAGTCTGCTGGGAGGATGCTGAGGTGTGGGCAATAAACATATCAGAACCAGATATTTGTTAGTTTCACTCCTTCAGTGACAGGGGCCAACCTGGTAAAACCCTCACAAGGCTCCGTCTCTGCTGTGCACTGTGGGCGACGAGGAGACACAGCCCTGTCTAAAGTGGCCTCAGCAGGGCTGCCCTTCCCCCGACCCCAGAGGGGGCCGCCCCCTGCATCCGGCCACTCTGAGCCCGAGGCCACCCAGCAGAGGAAATGGGAGCCTCAGCTCCCACCCACGGATGCACGCCACAGCAGAAACTCAAGCTTTATTCATCTACTCAGCCTAGCACCTCACTCAGGACTTAAGGAGAAGAGAAAATCTGCAGATGCGACACATGCCCAGAAGAGACCACTAAGCAGGGGTACGGGGTGCTGTCCGTGTATGTGTCCCGTTTCTCATTGATCATGACCACTCTGCCTCTGTGAGGCCACGGATCCCCCTGAACAGTTGGGAAAACACTTTCCTGGAGCAGCATCAACATAAAGATAATAAGCACAGTCCTGGAGTTCCCATCGTGTTGCCGTAGAAACAAATCTGACTAGGAACCATGACGTTTCGGGTTTGATCCCTGGCCTCGCTCAGTGGGTTAAGGACCCGGCGTTGCTGGGAGCTGTGGTGTGGGTCACAAACACGGCTCGGATCCTGCATTGCTGTGGCTGTGGTGTAGGCCAGCAGCTGCAGTTCCCTAGCCTGGGAACCTCCACATGCTGTGGGTGTGGCTCTAAAAAGACAAAAGATGGAGAAAAAAAAAAAAGATAAACACGTTCCTGACAATGGAGTTTTCCATATTCCATAACTTAGGGTCTGGTCTGCACTTACTATATATTTTTCATCTCCTACCAGGGTTTCAGACTATGAAAACCATGTTTTCCTTGGGAGATTTTTTTTTTTGCTTTTTTTTGGGGGGGGGCACCCAAGGCACATGGAGGTTCCCAGGTTAGGGATCGAATCGGAGCTACAGCTGCCAGCCTACACCACAGCCACAGCAATGCAGGATCCTTAACCCACTGAGTGAGGCCAGGGATCAAATCCACCACCTCATGGTTACTAGTCGGATTCATTTCCGCTGTGCCACAACAGGAACTCCTCTTTCGGTGATTATTTTGATTCTAAACCTCTCCCCCAGTCCCAGAAAATCTAAAAGCCAAACATAGTGAAAATCACTTCCTACAATAAAAGCTATCCAGAGCAAATCTTCCATTTAAAACAAACAGTCCTGGCTCAGTGGGTTAAGAACCCGACTAATGTCCATGAGGATGCGGGTTCAATCCCTGGCTTCACTCAGTGGGTTAAGGATCCAGCATGGCTGCAAACTGTGGCACAGGTCTCAGACGCAGCTTGGATCCTGAGTTGCTGTGGCTGTAGTGTAGGCTAGTAGCTGCAGCTCTGATTCGACCCATAGCCTGGGAATTTTCATACGCCGCTGATGCAGCCCTAAAAGATAAAAGAATTTTTCAATTAAAAAAAATTTTTTTAAATAAATAAAACAACCAGTGACCTAACCCCTCAAGCCGCCTTTCCTCCCAGGATGAGGGGGTCCCACAGTGGGCTTTCTTCCAGACACATGCATTCAATGCTTTCATGAGCTGGGAATAGTCGGTCCTGCAGGCTGCAAAGGAGGCCTGATTCTCATGCCAGGCACGCATGGCCTGGATGACAGTACTTCCTTAAGCTTTCACAACTCGAACCTTGGATGAAGGTATAAAGAATTATGGCTGATGGATGGGGCTGGGGGAGGGGACTAGGGCGACGTCAGACATCTGTAAAACTTAAAGAGACAAATGGTCTGAAACTACTTGGGGGAAATGCAATCCTACATTTCTACGATGCAAAAGTACCAATTCATCAGGAAGGAATCTTTGGTATGAGAGCTGGTAAGAGCCAGGGAGAGAATCCAGTCCATCCTCCCGCCCCAGCACACAACCCCACCCCACCCCACCCCCCGCGCCCCGCCACACACCACATTTTCTGTTCCAGATTTTTTTTGTCTTTGGATGGGGGGCGGGGGACCAGATGCATATGGAGGTTCCCAGGCTAAGGGTCGAATTGGAGCTGCAGCTGCCTGCCAAAGTCACTGCTGCAGCAACATCAGATCTGAGCCACGTCTGTGGCCTACACCACTGCTTACAGCAACGCCAGATCCTTAACCCACTGAGGGAGGCCAGGGATCAAACCCACATCCTCATGGATGCTAGTTGGGTTCATTCCTGCTGAGCCATGACAGGAATTCCCTCTCTGTTCCTGATTTTGATGTAACCCTGAATCTACCTTTAAATCTGGGTCCGAGCAGACACTGGAAATTTTAAGACAACAGACAAAGGTCACTTTCTATATGTGACTAAAGAGGACTCTCTCCTAGTAGCAGAGACTTTTCCAAGTAACAGCAGAGGGCCCCACGGCTGAAGAGGGCACTCCATGACCAGAGTGTCCTCTCCAGTGTCCTTTACCTGGGGGGCCAGCGGTGGCTCAGGCCAGGCCCTTGGAAACAGAGCAATGATGCTCTCATTACCTCTTAGTATTGCTATCCTCTCCCTCTGTTCCTCAGACTCACACTTTACACTGAAAATATTTCCAAACGGAGTTCAAATTGTGGCTCAGGGATAATGAACCCAACTAGTATCCAAGAGGATGCAGGTGTGATCCCTGGCCTCACTCACTGAGTTTAGGATCCGCCACTGCCACAAACTGTGGTGTAGGTCACAGGTGCGGCTCAGATCTGGTATTGCTGTGGCTGTGACATAGGCTAGCAGCTGCAGCTCCAATTCAACCCCTAGTCTGGGAATTTTCATATGCCCCAAGGGTGCAGCCCTAAAAAGCTAAAGAAAGAGAGAGAGAGACAGAAAGATAGAAAGACAGACAGACAGACAGACAGACAGAAAGAAAGACAAATAGAAAGGAAGGAAGGAAGAAAATATCTCCAAAGCTCTAAATTGAGAAGTGGAGTGAAGACATTACTGGTGTCACAGGGCTGCTGAATAAAGAAATGGCATTTCTACTCAGCTTCAAACTATCTTGATAGATAAACCTGGGACTTACAGCAGCAAGGTGGATGGACCTAGAGATGGTCATACCAAGTGAAGTAAGTCAGACAAAATCATATGTGATCACTTCTATGTGGAATCTATAGACAGGAATGAATTTATTTACAAGACAGAAACAGACTCACAGACTTCAAAATCAAACTCACGGTCACCAAAAGGGGAACATGGTGAGGAGGGATGAATTGAGAGTTTGGGATTAGGAGAAACACACCACTGTACATGAAATAGATAACCCCCAAGGACCCTATACAGCACAGGGAACTCTACTCAATACTCTGTAATAATTCCTATGAGAAAATAATCTAAAAAAGAATGGATATATGTATGTGTATAACTGAATCACTTGGCTGTACACTTGAAACTAACACAACACAGGAAATCAACTTACACTCCAACAACAGCAAAAGATTTTAAATAAAATTTTTTTTTAATTTAGGGCTTATAAAAATCAAAGCGAAAGCTGTCTGTAAAAGTATTCACCTCTGAAATGTGTTAAATATGATGGTTCTTTCAGGCTTTTAACACAGTGTTTTAAACAGTTACCAAATGTCTATTAATAACCCACCACCTTGCCTCCTAAGATAATACACAGGAGCCAGAACTCACAAGGAGGCAGCTGTCTCAAAGGTCCTCGGGCTCTGGGTGGACTTTTGGTGGAATAAATGCTTGTCTTCACAGCCTGTGTTGAAATCTCCCAGGACAGTGATGACTCACCACGCCTCTTCCAAACCTGGAGCCTGGATGTCGTGGGCCCCACCCCATCATCACTGACGTGCTACCCGAGACAGAGCCACTGTCCACTGAGGAGACTTCGCTTCTGCCTTCAGGACCAGAGTGAACTGGTTGCCTTAGAAGATATGATCCTCGGAGTTTCTGTCGTGGCTCAGTGGTTAACGAATCCGACTAGGGACCATGAGGTTGCGGGTTCGATCCCTGGCCTTGCTCAGTGGGTTAAGGATCCAACGTTGCCATGAGCTGTGGCGTAGGTTGCAGGTGTGGCTTGGATCTGGTGTTGCTGTGGCTGTGGTGTAGGCCAGCGGCTACAGCTCCGATTAGACCCCTAGCCTGGGAACCTCCAAATGCCGAGGGAGCAGCCCTAGAAAAGGCAAAAAAAAAAAAAAAAGGGCGTGATCCTCCACTGTTAACCTTCCAGAGGACAGGAATTTCCCCTGGACCTAACACGTTATGTAAGGGTATGGGTTACTTACACTGGGGATAACAGATAACTCAAAATGTACTACTTGTCAAGGAGCATGGCCTCTATTCATTTAAACTTAACACGCCAACGTCCAAGGGGCAGCCCTGCAGTCTCACTCCCTTGAAAGAGGTCAAGGGTCCATGTTCATCTAGCTTGTCCTTGATGGTGTCCCAGACTTCCTACCTCCGTCTTCCCAAGTCCCCATTCTCTTTATATTTCCTCCATGACAGTGTTCACGTGGAAGTCCACACTTAGCTTATTTTATTTTTTGTCTTTTTAAGGCTGCACCTGCTGCATGTGGAAGGTCCCAGGTCCCAGGCTAAGGGTGGAATCAAAGCTGCAGCTGCCAGCCTCGCCACAGCCACAGCATCGCCAGATCCGAGCCACATCTGTACCTACACTGCAGCTCACAGCAACACCGGATCCTTAACCCATTGAGCGAGGCCGGGGATGCAACTCACATCCTCATGGATACTAGTTGGGTTCATTACGGTTGAGCCACAGCGGAACGTGCGGGAACTCCCACATTTAGCTTACTTTAATTCCTCTTGGAGTCATGTCCAATTGTCCAGTTTATTCTTTTTTTTGGCTGTGGTGTGCAGCAGCTTGATGTGGAATCTCAGTTCCCAGGGGTCGAACCCAGGTTGCAGGGGTGAAAATGCTGAGTCCTAACCACTAGACCACCAGGGAACTCCCTTATCTGTCTAGTTTAAATCTAGGCAAGCTTAGAGATCCTTCCCTTCATTTTTTTAAAATCAAATTTAGTTTTTATTATGGTAAGTTGATTTACAGTGTTGAGTCAATTTCTGCTATACAGCATAGTAACCCAGTCAAACATATATACATACATTCTTTTTCTATTATTTTTCATCATGGTCTATCCCAGGAGATTGCATATAGCTCCCTGTGCTGTACAGTAGGACCTCACTGCTTATCCATTTTAAATAGTTTTTAATAGTTTGTATCTACCAACCCCAAACTCCCAGTCCACCCCACTCACACCTCCTCCCCCTTGGCAACCACAAGTTTTTTCCTGGTCTGTAAGTCTATTTCTGTTTTGTAGATAGGTTCATTTGTGTCATATTTAGATTCCACATATAAGTGATCTCATATGATATTTGTCCTCTTTCTGACTTCCCTCACTTAGTATGAGAATCTCATTTGCATCCATGTTGCTGCAAATGGCATTATTTTGTTCTTTTTGTGGCTGAGTAGTATTCCGTTGTATATATATGTACCACATCTTCTTAATCCATTCATCTGTTGATGGACATTTAGGTTGTTTCCATGTCTTGGCTATTGTGAATAGTGCTGCAATGAACATAAGGGTGCATGTATCTTTTCAAATCATAGTTTTGTCCAGTTAGATGCCCAGGAGTGGGCTTGCTGGATCATATGGTAGTTCTGTTTTTAGTTTTCTGAGGAACCTCCATATTGTTTTCCATAGTGGTTGTACCAATTTACATTCCCACCAACAGTGAAGGGGGGTTCCCTTTTCTCCACACCCTCTTCAGCAGTTGTTGATTGCAGACTTGTTAAATGATGGCCTTTCTGACAAGTGTGAGGTGATACCTCACTGTTGTTTTGATTTGCATTTCCCTACTAACTAGTGATGTTGAGCATTTTTTCATGTGCCTACTGGCCATCCGTATGTTTTCTTTGGAGAAATGTCTATTTAGGTCTTCTGCCAATTTTTCGATTGGGTTTTTTTTTCTTGTTGGGTTGTATGAATTGTTTGTATATTTTGGAGATTAGGCCTTTGTCAGTTGCATCAATTGCAAGGATTTTCTCCCATTCTGTGGGTAGTCTTTTTGTTTTTTTTTAATGGTTTCCCTTGTTGTATACAGCTTTTAAGTTTAATTAGGTCCCATTTGTTTATTATTGCTTTTGTTTCCATTCCTCTAGAAGATGGATCCAAAAAAAGATTGCTGCAATTTATGTCCGAGTGTGTTCTGCCTGTGTTTTCCTCTATGGGTTTTAAAGTTCTGGCCTTACATTTAGGCCTTTAATCCATTTTGAGTTTATTTTTGTGTATGGTGTTAAGAGTGTTTGTTCTATTCTCATTCTTTACATGTAGGTGTCCAGTTTTCCTGGCACCACTTATTGAAGAAACTATCTTTCACTGTATGTTCTTGCCTCCTTTGGCACAAATTCATTGATCATAGGTGCTTGGGTTTATATTTGGGCTTTCTGTGCTGTTCCATTGATCCATATTTTTGGTTTTGTGCCAGTACCATATTGTTTTGATGACTGTAGCTTTGCAGTATAGTCTGAAGTTGGGAAGCCTGACTCCTCCAGTTCTGTTTTTCTTTTTCAATATTGCTTTGGCTATTCAGGGATGCCTCCCTTTACTGGTGTGAAACATTAAGTAAAAGGAGGCTATTCTATGTCTTCCTAAAGCTCATGGAATGAGGCAGATATGCTGGGGGAAGAGGACCAGGACATCCCCTCAGCACCCCTCCCAGAGCCCCAAAGCCCACGCTACCAGCCTTTCCTGTCAGACTGTGAAATGTTAGTGCTGCAGGGGAATCCAAAGCACCACTGGCCCTCACTACAACTGAGGGATGGAGGCCCAGAGAAATTCCATTACTCACCCCTGCAAGTCCCACAAAGAAAATCCCTCTCTTTACTTCCTCTTATTCTAGTCAGTGACTTGCCCCAAGTCACTCTGTACCATCTTCTCCTCCAAGCGCAATTTCTACTCTACCTTAGTACTTAAAATGTGAAGTGATCTCTTATAATGGAATCTAAGACATGATACAAATGAACTTACTGACAAAACAAAAGTAGACTCACAGACATAGAAAACAAACTTATGGCTACCAAATGGGAGGAAGGGATAAATTAGGAGGTTGGGATTAACATATACACGCTGCTATAAAATAAATTAGTAACAAGGACCTGCCGTATGGCTCAAGGCACTACATTTAATATCTTGTAATAATCTACAATGGAAAAGAATCTGAAAAATATATATATATACATGTATGTATAATCATTTCACTTTGCTGTACACTGAAACTAACACAACACTGTAAATCCAATACACTTCAAATTTTTTTTTTTAATGTAGGAGTTCTCTTATGGCACAGTGGCTTAAGGATCCGGCATTGTCACTGCAGTAGCTCGGGTCACTGCTATGGCTCAGGTTCAATCCCTGGCCCAGGAACTTCCACATGCCATGGGCATGACCAAATAAATAAATAAATAAAAATGCAAAGCAACCTCTTATATGTGTAATCTAAAAAATAATGCCAACAAAACAGAAGAAGACTCACAGACATAGAAAACAAACTTACGGTTGCCAAAGAGGAAAAAGGGGAGGAGGGATAAGTTAGGAGTTTGTGATTAACAGATACACACTACTGTACATAAAAGAGATAAACAACAAGATATGTATTTAACTCACGTTGCTGTACACCTAAAATTAACACAACACTGTAAATCAACTATGCTTCAGTTTTTGAAAATGTGCGGTGATCTAAGTGTTCCCCCGATGAGAGGAGACAATGAGGGGAACAGGTCAGGACCATTGGACTCCCTTGGAAAGAGCATGACTGGAGTTTGGACAGGACCCTAAAACCAACACAACCAGAGAAGGACAGTCAGGAAACGGCATCTGCAACTCAAAACCTAACGTCTTCCCCTGAATGAGAAGAACTTCCAAAAATCTGAGAATATCATTTGCTGCTTCGTGAGCGAGAATGTGAAAAATCAGAGGCCGTAAATCACCCTGAGTTACCCCACAGAGAATGGAATGTAAGATGATACTAGGCACATATTTTCATTATAAGAGTACTAAATAGTGGTAAGAATTCAAAAACTTGAGAAAGCCTATGAAACAAGTATGAAGATCATGAAATCGACTTCAACTAAATATTGTAAAAGGAAATATAATTAAAGTACAGATTACGACTCCTTTGAAATGAGGATAGGGATGTGGAACAGAAGGAACCATAAAAATTCAAATACTAGAAGCAGCAGCTAGAAATGGATTAAGAAAGTAAAAACCTCAGCAGCATACACTGCATCCTGTAACTTTTCCAACAAGGGAGAAAAATTTCGCTCTGAAATATAAAACATAGTCATCTACACCAGGAAAAATACTTTTGACAATTTTTTCTATCTTTTAATCAAAATGCAAAAAAGGAAAGGTAAAAATCATACACAGTCTCGTCATTCTTTCAAAAGTATAAACTGTAAGAAGTGACTGTCCCCTCCCCTGCTCCTCCAATCCCACCCTCAGTCCCTGGAGCCACTTCAGGGACACAATTCGGGGCCAAATGTCCATTAGCATGTGCATGTGCGCAATTGTGTACACAGCCCTAACTTAGACACATACACGCAACTTTTATAAAAATAGGCAAATTGGAGTTCCCTCAGGGGTTAGTGAACCTGACTAGCATCCATGAGGACGCAGGTTTGATTCCTGGCCTCGCTCAGTGGGTTAAGGATCCATCATTACCGTGAGCTGTGGTGTAGGTCACAGACTCGGCTTGGATTCTGTGTTGCTGTGGCTGTGGTGTAGGTTGGCAGCTGCAGCTCCGATTCAGCCCCCTACCGTGGGAACCTCCACATGCTGTGAGTGTGACCCTAAAAAAGACAAAAAGACCAAAAAAAAAAAAAAGGGAATTAAGAATAGGCAAACAGGAGTTCCCGCTGTGGCAAAGCAGAAATGAACCCAACTAGGATCCATGAGGATGATGGTTCGATCCCTAGCCCTGCTCAGTGGGTTAAGGATCTGGTGCTACCATAAGCTGTGGTGTAGGTCGCAGACCTGGCTTGGATCCCATGCTGCTTCGGCTGTGGCTGTGGCATAGGCCGGCAGCTACAACTCCAATTGGACCCCTAGCCTGGGAACCTCCATATGCTGTGGGTACCGGCTTAAAAAAAAAAAAAAAAAAAAGGCAAACATTCCATATGAGTCATTGATTTGCTCTCTTTATGAATATATTTTAGAATTTAAGATCTAAAAAAGGTAACAAGTTGAATCTTTTTAAAGTAATATCAAAAAAGAGTAAAAAATTGATCAACTACTTTTCTAAGTGTCCTGTCTGTACT
Source organism: Phacochoerus africanus (assembly GCF_016906955.1). Taxonomy (NCBI): domain Eukaryota; kingdom Metazoa; phylum Chordata; class Mammalia; order Artiodactyla; family Suidae; genus Phacochoerus; species Phacochoerus africanus. The sequence continues at coordinate 51,435,065 of NC_062546.1, forward strand.
TAGAGTATCTCTGTGGCTTCTTTTTTTTTTTTTTTTTTTTTTGCTGCACCCATGGCATATGGAAGTTCCCGGGCCAGAGACAAATCCAAGCTGAAGCTGCAATCTATACCACAACTGCAGCAATGCTGGATCCTTTAACCCACTGCTCCAGGCCAGGGACTGAACTCGCACTTCTGCAGCCAGTGCAACCTGGGCTGCTGCAGTTGGATTCTTAACCCACAGTGCCACAGTGGAACTCCTCTGTATGGTTTCTTTAAGATTCCACATAGCTCCCAGCCATGGCACCTCTGGCATCTTGGTTAAAGCCAGATACGAACAAGCGTCTCCCGAAGGCAAGTGTGAGAGCAGTGAACTAGGGATGGTGTTGGAATGGTGACCAGGAAAAATACAGCCTGGGATGGAGAAAGGAGGAGCAGGGGAGGCATACAGGCATCTGTGTGATGGGGAAATGGAAAAAGGGAGGCACAAAGCCCAGCCACGGTCATGCACAAAGCCAGGAGGAGCCCAGAGGTCCTGAGACCCATCCAAGCAGTGGTCATTATACATACACGCTCTCTTCAACTGTCCAATTAGCCAGGGCCCAGATAAACTACTTAGGTCTATAGAAGGAATTCGTATGCAATAATGTCTTACTTAAACTTTTTCCCCTCTAGTTATAGATATAATCCATGTTCATGATAGAAAATATGGAAAAGTCTGAAAAGTAAAGGGAAATAACTAATAACAATCATCTGTATTAAATCCAAACCATTTCTTTCAACATTTATCCAACAGTCACAATATTTATTAGGATCCACCATTGCCAGACACATCAGAAAGCAACAGAGAAACAAAAAATCCTTGGGAGTTCCTGGTGGCCTGGCAGTTAAGGCTTTGGCATTGTCACTGCTGTGGCAAGCGTTCACTCTCTGGCCCTGGAACTTCCACATGCCATGGGTGCAGCCAAAAAAGGATTTTAAAAAGACACACAAAAATAATGAAGGAAAGAAAAAAACCTCTGCTCTCCTACAATTTATATTCCACCAAGAGAGAAAGACAAGAAGCAATAACACAGGTGTTCCTGCTGTGGCACAGTGGGTTTAGAATCCAACTACAGCATTTTGGGTCACTGCAGAGGCATGGGTTCGATCTCAGCCTGGTGCAATGCGTTAAAGTATCTGGTATTGCAGCACTATGACCTGATTCAGTCCCTGGCCTGGGAACTTCCATATGCTGCAGGTACAGCCATAAAAAAAAATTTAAAAAGTAACATGGACAAGTAGACTGAACAGAATCTAGCAGGTGGTAGGTGCAGAGAGGTCAAGAGAAGGGCAGCGTGGGTGGGGAGTGTGGCCAGGCAGCCAGGGCGGGATGGAGGCATTAGCATATTGAGATCACCCTTCTCAACTTCTTAGACGGTGAGTGTGTCCTTGTGTCATTACATATCCTTTTGCAATATGGTTTTCCACGTCTCATGAATGTATTGTAATTAATTGCACCATTCTGTTCTATGCGGCAATTAGGTTTTCTTTGTTTTAACTATCAGAAATCAAGCTTCAATTTCCTCCAAAGTAAAGAAGAGGAACCACATAGCATGGAGCCCACTGTTGAGGCTCATGGCATCTGTCACCACCCAGGACACAGCGTCTTCAAGCTCAGACCCTCAACCTCCCTTTCAGTTAAGGTTCCTGCCACCTGACAGTCTTTTCATCAACTCACAGAAGTGCTCCAGCTTCTCCCTCCCTCCACCATTGGCTGCTCTATGTAAAAGGAACCTTTCCCTAGATGTCCACCTGGCACTGTGACAGGCCTAGAGCAGAAGATGCAATAAATATCTCCTGGATTAATAAATGGATAAAAAATGAATGAGTACTCAAAAATCACTCTGGCTTTCAGACAGTCAGGGAGCTGCTTAGAAATTTCCTTTCTCACTAAGGCTTCCATCCATCAAGAGGAGTGAGTCATGTCTTAGACACATTCAGCATCTTCCCACCAGGGCTGCAAAGCATTAGTGCTGGAAACTGCACAGGACCTGGACTGCCAGAGAATACTATTAACCATCTAAATTAAATGCTAAGTAGCACACAGAGACTCTGCAGAAAACACTGCCATTACTTTCCTTCTTTCTACTTAAAGATGACAATTATACACTACCTTATGCTTGAAACCTAAGTGAGAAGTATATCTTTTAATAGACCATAAGGTTGTTTCACCCTAAATTCCAACCATAGCATTACAAACTGCTACTCTCATCAAAAACAAAAACAAAAAAAACAAAACAAACCAAAAACACTTAAACTGTTGCATAAAGAAAGAAGAAAAGGGAGTTCCCATTGTGGCTCAGCGGTTAACGAGCCCAACTAGGATCCATGAGAATGAGGGTTTGATCCCTGGCCTGGCTCAGTGGGTTAAGGATCAGGCGTTGCCATGAGCTGCGGTGTACAGACCCGGCTAGGATCCCATATTGCTGTGGCTGTGGTGTAGGGAAGAAGACGAAGAAGAAGAAGACGAAGACGAAGAAGAAGAAGAAGACGAAGACGAAGAAGAAGAAGAAGACGAAGAGGAAGACGAAGAAGAAGACGAAGACAAAGACGAAGAAGAAGAAGAAGACGAAGACGAGACGAAGAAGACGAAGAAGACGAAGAAGAAGAAGAAGAAGAAGAAGAAGAAGAAGAAGAAGAAAGAAGAAAAGCTTTAAAATGATGTGTATAAAAACCTGGCAGACAATGCAATTCGTGTTGTGGCTCAGTGGGTTAAGAACCCAACAAAGCATCTCGGAAGATGGTTCCATCCTTGGCCTCACTCAGTGGGTGAAGGATCTGACATTGCCACAGGCTGTGGTGTAGGTCACAGATGCAGACCAGATCCTGCGTTGCTATTGCTCTGGCTGTGGCGTCATAGGTCGACAGCCGCAGCTCCAATTCAACCCCTAGCGTGAGAACTTCCATATGCGGTGGGTGCGGCCCTAAAAGGGAAAAATAAAAGCCAAAATAATGAGAATGGACAAAAGGAAGGAAAGAGTGCAGATAATTCTTTTGAAAAGTCTTGCAGGGAAAGGGAGGAGAAGACAGAAAATTGCTACAAATAGAAGGGGGTTCAAGAGTGCATATTTCAAGATGGAAGGTATTCTGAATGCTGATGAGGCGACCAGGTAAGAGGGGAAATTACTGACGTAGAGAGAGTAGGATTGATTTAGAGAGATGTCCCTGAGTGGGTGAGAGGCGACGGAGTTGAGCACAAGCAAGCAGGCCCTGGACAGACACACAGATCAGAGTGTGGGTGTTTGAGCAGGAAGGAAATCAGCATCTAGAAGTGCAGATGCAGTGGGTTGGTAGACTTAGCTGAAAGGATAGATCTGTGTCTCCAAAGTCAAAAATCTCAAAATGCAAAAAAAAAAGAAGAAATGCTGTACCTCTTGACCCGTGAAGGAGAGCTCTCAGAATATGAAACAGGCTCCTTGAGAGTAATAGAGAATACCCCCAAATTAAGGAGGAGACACCAGAAAGCACAGGAAACCCACTGAGGAACGGAAAGGAAGAGACTGCTTGCAGTGCAGGGGACCCTGGCTGCAGTGACAACAGGACAAGAACGGAAAATGCATTAACAGGGACCCATCACTACCACCAGGCACGGTGCTCAGTCATCTCCATGTGTCATCATCCCCGTTTTATAGACAAGGGACAGCCCCACGATGTTACGCCACTGACACCATGGAAAACAGGTTTCACAATGTTCTGAAAACCAGCAGTTATTGTTCTACGTACTGGAACTCTTCAAAGTAAGGACATTCAAGATTGCTACAGAGCCACAAAACAAATCCAACACCTGAACTCCACGTGCACGTCAATGTCATCTTAAAGGGACGAGGACACTGAGAATGTGGATCCAATGGGCCCCGCAGCCACCTCTAAATTCGATAAAGCTATGCCTCCTGCTGCCACTTCAAATGTCCTCTCACTTTAACGTGCTCATGGTGTGAAATCTAATGGGCACTCGTGGAGCTGAGGGTCCTGGGCTCCTCCACACCCCGGAGCTCTCTACCCCCAAATGGGCTGGTTCCACATCCACAGGGTGGAAACGGCATTCCTCCAGTCTGATAAGGATAGAAGAGGGCGGCGAGGTGGGATCAGAGGCCTGGCTTCAGGGAAGGCTTGCGTAGCTTTATAGAAATTACTGCACACTCTGGTCAGTTTCCTCACCCATTTATCCAAGGAGATGGGCTCAAATCACACCCCTTCAAATATAAATCAGTGCAACCACTAAGGAAAACAGTAAGGAGGTTCCTCAGAAAGTTAAAAACAGAGCAACCATATGATCCAGCAATCCCACTCCTGGGCATCTATCCAGACAAAACCACAATTCAAAAAGATATATGTATCCCTATGTTCATTGCAGCACTATTCACAATAGCCAAGACATGGAAACAACCTAAATGCCCATCAACAGAGGAATGGATTAAGAAGATGTGGTACATATTTTACTTTGTTAAATTATAAGTGGGGCACAATAAATCATTCTGCTTTTGAAAAAAAGATATAGTACATATTTTAGATTCCATATATAAAATATCATATGGTAACTTTTTCTTTCTGACTTCACTTAGTATAAGAATCTCTAGTTCCATCCATGTTGCTGCAAAAGGCATTATTTTGTCCTTTTTTATGGCTGAATAGATCCTATCCATAAAACAGAAACAGATCATGGACTTGGGTTTGCCAGGTGGGAAAGGGGAAAAAGGGGGCCAGACAGAGAGTCTGGAGTCAGTAGATGCAAACTACTACATTTAGAGTGGATAAGTAATGGGGTCCTACTGTATAGCACAAGGAATCACATCCAGTCTCTTGGGATAGAACATGATGAATGACAGTATAAGGGAAAAAAAGAATATATGTGTATGTGTGGCTGGGTCATTTTGCTGAACAGCAGAAATTGAAGGAACATTATAAATCAACTATAATAAAAGAATTTTTAAAAAAGATGTAGTACGTATTTACAATGGAATACTACTCAGCCATTAAAAAGAACAAAATGATGCCATCTGCAGCAACATGGATACAACTATAGAGATTCTCATACTAAGTGAAGTCAGTCAGAAAGAGAAAGACAAATACCATATGATATTACCTATATGTGGAATCTATAATAGGGCACATGGAGTTCCCATTGTGGATCAGTGGATTAAGAATCCAACATAGTCTCCATGAGGATGTAGGTTCAATCCCTGGCCTCAGTGGGTTAAGGATCTGACCTTGCCACAAGCTGAGGCTTAGGTCACAAACGTGACTTGGATTCTGCCTTGCTGTGGCTGTGGCATAGGCCTGCAGCTGCAGCTCCAATTCCACCCCTAGCCTGGGAACTTCCATATGCTGCAGGTGTGGCCATGAAAAGAATGGGGGGAAAATGGTAAAATACGACACAAATGAACCTATCTACAAAACGGAAACAGACTCACAGACATGGAGAACAGACTTATGGTTGCCAAGGGGGAGAAAGGAGGGAGTAGGAAGGACAGGGAGTCTGGGGTTAGTAGATGCAAACTATTGCATTGAGAATGGGTAAGCAGGAGTTCCTGTCATGACTCAGTGGTTAACAAATCCGACTAGGAACCATGAGGTTGCAGGTTCGATCCCTGGCCTTGCTCAGTGGGTTAACGATCCGGCGTTGCTGTGAGCTGTGGTGTAGGTCGCAGACGCAGCTCGGATCCGGTATTGCTGTGGCTCTGGTGTAGGCCGGTGGCTACAGCTCCAATTAGACCCCTAGCCTGGGAACCTCCATATGCCGCGGGAGTGGCCCTAGAAAAGGCAAAAAGACCAAAAAAAAAAAAAAAAGGAATGGATAAGCAAAGAGGTCCTGCTATACAGCACAGGGAACTACACATCCAGCCTCTTGGAAGAAACCATGAAGGAAAATAATGCAAGAAAGGGAATTTTTATATATTATATATATATATATATATATATATGTATATGTATGAATGACCAGGTCATATATATATATATATATATATATATATATATATGCTTTTGTATATATTTATAAATATATATGTATGAATGACCCGGTCACTTTGCTGTACAGCAGAAATTGGTACAACTTTATAAATCAACTATAATTTTAAAAAATCACTGCCCTTCAGAGCTGCAAGGGGGCCACCCATCAGGTTAGATCTGATTCCGTTTTCTTCCTCATGTGCAAAGAGCACCATTCAGGTCCAAAATGCTAAAAATAACAGCCACGATGACAAACACATCTTGGTCTGAAAGTTCACTTGTGAATCAGTTATTTGAAACTGGGAAGGTACTTCTGCATAGAAACAGTGTTATTAAAAGAGCTAGGTTTCCACGTCAACCCACACAAGCCACCCTTGTGGAATATCTGAATCTGGGTAAGACCATGATAATGTCACCGCTCGCTGCAATGCAAAGGAAGGCGCGCCCCTCCCATGAAGCCCCCACTGCCCTGCCAAGCCAAGTATGAGGAGAAGGAAAGTCTCAGATGAAAAGAGGTACATGAGCGTGAGAATGGAAATGAAGTGGAAAGACAGGTCCTGGGTCGGGGTGGGGCCTGAGGTCAGGAGTGAGGACCAGGACCACAGACCCAGAAGAGCAAAGGGGGGTTGGAAAGCCATGTGCCCTTGGCCCTCCCCAGCCCCACTCCTGGCCCTTTTCATCACAGTGGCACTGAAGCCACATTATAAGGAAGAACCAGGATGGGGGACTGGAAAGGAAAGGGTCCGAGATGGGCTCTGCTCTGCGTCCACTGGGTCTGCATCAGATGAGTCATGAATCTGTACAAATCTAGTATACCTACTGCCCACAACCCAGAAGCCATTAAAGGACATTTTTCTTTCTTTTCCTTTTTTTTTTTTTTTGGTGGGGCCAGTGGCATGCAGAAGTTCCCAGGCCAGGGGTTGAACCCATGCAACAGCAGTGACAATACCAGATCCTCAACCCACTGAGCCACCAGGGAACTCCCAGAGGGCATTTCTTTTTTTTTTAAGGGGGAACCTGCAGCATGTGGAAGTTCCTGGGCTAGGGGGCAAATCAGAGCTGCAGCTGCCAGCCTACACCACAGCCACAGCAAGGCCAGCTCCAAGTCACATCTGTGACCTACACCACAGCTCACAGCAACACCAGATCCTTAAATGCACTGAGTGGGGCCAGGGATCAAACCTGAATCTTCATGGATACCAGTCAGGCTCTTAATGCACTAAGCCACCAGGGAACTCCTAAAGGGCATTTCTAAGAACAGCTTGGCACATCCCTGGGCCGTCATTATCAACCCCTGCAGCACCTCACCTGCTGGTTCCAACCTCCCACCTGCTCCATCCCCCCTCCCATCTCCATCACTACCCATCCCCCCAACCCCCCAACACTGTGAATCATAAGCTGGGCAGGAGGCAGGGCCCATGCCTTGAGCACCAAGCCCAGAGGACCCCTCTCACACTTCCAGCTGTGCCACATCCACCAGCAAGGGGCTCACAGGGCCCCCATCCTCCATCCCTCACGAATGCCCTGGGACCTGCTCCAGGCCCCACCAGGTCCACCCATTCTCCCAAGGGTGGGCCGCTCCTCCATGTGCATGAGAAGGCCTTCTGCAGGAGGGGCAGACAGAGCTGAGACATTCAGCAAGGATGGACACAGGTACCGCAGGTACCATGGGAGATGCTGGACAAAAAACCCAAGGAGGATGAGAACTCTAACTTGAATCAGGCCATCCAGGTCGTTACAAAGGTATATTTATCAGGGGAGGAGAACAGAACTTGATTTACAGGCAGACTGACAGACACCTTTGAACTCTTTTCAGACACACGGTATGCAAGCCTCCATCTGGGCTCCTGGACGAGCCACGCAAACATCAGAGGTGGGGTCGCCCCTTCCCCACTGCTCCAGCCAAGGCCATGGGCAGTGTGCCCTGAAGGGCTGGTCAGGTGTGTAGTGAGCTGGCATGTGAGTTGATCTCCTTCCTTTGGGCTCTTTCTAATTAGAAATAAAATGACTCCCACCCCTCGGATGGAAGGTTCCCCAAATTTCACTCCCACTGGGAAGACTTCCCCCACCACACACACAGAAGAGCACAAAAATCACCCCTGCAGGTGCCATAGCCCAGAGTTTGTTCCCCTGCCCTGGGACATGAACTCACTCACTGGCCCACACGGGGGTGGCAAAGCCCACAAGAAGTGTTGCTTCAACATGAAACAATGTTCATGCCAAACTGATCTATACCACAGATAAGTCATGGATGCAGATCTCAGGTTACTCACCTCTTGTGCCACCTGGAGACCGCATAGCTGCAGACCCCGGCTGCCCACCTGGAGATCTGGCTGTGAGCCGCCGACTGGGGTTTGGTGGCAGGGCCCCCAGACTGACAGCAGGTCCCCACCAGGTACACATGCAGCCAGCTAGGAGCTTCCTGCTACCTGTGCTCCTCCAGGGCTAGTCCTTTAAATGACCTGGAGACACAGATCTGCGTGGTTAGACAGGACACACCAGGTAACTGAGAAACAGCCCTGTCCTATCAGGCCTCCAACCAAGTTAAATGTCAGCCCAGGATACAGGATCTAATCTACACTGTGGCAGAATCTGTGCAGAAGGATTCACACTTTGCCAGGCCCTCAGCGATTTCAGTAGGTTCCACAAGTTACGTTTGTCCTAACCATTTCCCCCTCTTTTTTTTTCCTTTCTTTTCTTTTTTCTTTTTTTTTTTTTTGTCTTTTTGCCTTTTGAGGGCCGCTCCTGCAGCATATGGAGGTTCCCAGACTAGGGATCTAATCAGAGCTGTAGCCACCGGCCTACACCAGAGCCACAGCAATACCGGATCCGAGCTGTGTCTGCGACCTACACCACAGCTCACGGCAACGTCGGATCGTTAACCCACTGAGCAAAGCCAGGGATCGAACCTGCAACCTCATGGTTCCTAGTTGGATTCGTTAACCACTGAGCCACGACGGGAACTCCTCCCCGCTCTTTGCTCTATCATGATGACTAGGATCAGGTCCTGCCTGATAACGTCATCAGTGTGAGGTCACCAGGCCCTGACTTCCTCCCACAGCACAGGGGCTAGTCCTTAAAGCATTTTATCTGATTTTATTCACCAGAAACCACTCCAAAAATGGGTTTGGTGAGGTGTCAAATTCTTTTTTAAGAAAGTCTTTCTACATACCAACAACAGCCAGTTAGCAAAGATTATGGGAGAGAGATATAAGATCCCTTTCATAACAAAAATTCTAAAAATAAGATATCTGTCTAGAACTGAGCATTAAAAATATGCCAGGAGTTCCTGTTGTGGCTCAGCAGGTTAAGAACTGATGTAGTGTCCACAAGGATGTGGTTTGATCCCCAGCCTTGCTCAGTAAGTTAAGGATCCAGTGCTGTCACAAGCTGCGGCATAGGTCACCGATACGGCTCAGATCCAGCATTGCTGTGGCGTGGTGTAGGCCAGCAGCTGCAGCTCCAATTTGACTCCTAGCCTGGGAACTTCCATAGGCTGCAGGTGCAGCCATAAAAAGAAAAAAAATTTGCCAAAAGGAGTTCCAGTGTGGCTCAGCAGGTTAAGTATAGAGCATTGTCACTGCTGTGGATCAGTTTCAATCCCTGGCCTGGGAACTTCCACATACTGTAGGTGAGGCACCTCCTGTCCATAAAAAAAAACACCAATCACAAAAAACCAAGATGGAATAAAGAGAAATACCATATTTCTGGAAAACAATTTAATATTATATAGATTTCAAGTCTTTAGAAAATGATCTAAAATTAATACTAAAACAGTCAAATCCAAACAGTATTTATTTCTGGAACTTGGCAAAAATGATCCTAAACATCACCTGGAATAATAAATATGTGAGAAGGGTCAAAAAAAATTTTTGTTGTTGTTGTTGTTGTTATTGTTGTTGTTGTTGCTATTTCTTGGGCCGCTTCCGCGGCATATGGAGGTTCCCAGGCTAGGGGTTGAATCGGAGCTGTAGCCACCGGCCTACGCCAGAGCCACAGCAACGCGGGATCCGAGCCGTGTCTGCAACCTACACCACAGCTCACGGCAACGCCGGATCGTTAACCCACTGAGCAAGGGCAGCGACCGAACCCGCAACCTCATGGTTCCTAGTCGGATTCGTTAACCGCTGCGCCACGACGGGAACTCCTCAAAAAAATTTTTATAGCAACACCATAGAGGGGATAATACCCTCCAATTGGAGACTTTAACCTCCAAATATAAAACCATATACTAAAGTTCAGTGATTGACTGAGCAGTGGCCTGGGGTAGGGGGAGTCTATCAGTGCAACAGAAAGGACAAACCAGAAACAGATTCAAGTATAATTAGTCATTTAATATGCAGTAAAAGTGGCATTTCAAATCAGTGCAGCAAGACCAATGAGCGACCAATGGATTGAAGCACCTGGTTAAAACTTGGAAAAAATAATAATAAATTAGATCCCCACCCCAAAACATTTACCAGATTAAAATGGATGTGACAAAGATAAAACATGAAACCAGAAGGTTACAAGAAGAAAATGCCAGCAGATGTCTGCACCGTCTTGGGGTGTGATAGGAATGGTTCCTCTCCTGCTGCATGATCCCCAGACCCCCAGGCTCAGCTCAGAAGAGGGGCCTCCTCCCCTGGCCCAGCCCTGGGCCCCAGGGTACCCAGCCCTGCTCCCCCCACCCCCGCCACCTCTGGCAGCCAGTGAGGCGTAAGCAGCAGGACCCTCCACACACTGGCCCAGGGGAGGGTACAGTCTTTCTGCTCATGAAGGAAGAGCCACATGACAATCTGATGGTGATGCCTTTTGAGTATAAGCTTTTCTGGCCAACTGGCCAAAGAGAGCCCAGAGGGAAAAAAAGACCTGGATTTCCAAAGTTGCAATACCTCTTCTCATTCTAAGCAAAGATTCACTTTTGCATCTACTTCTGTACTTCGAAGTTTATATTCTTCTTAAAAAGAAACCAACATGGTAGAAGCATCAGGCCCCACAAAACCTGGACCCATGCTGCCCCTACAGTTTCACCACTCTGCACAGGCCCTCACTACTGCAGGATATGTTAGGAAGAGATCCTCAATAAGAAGTCATGAAAGATAATGGAATATTACTCAGCCATAAAAAAGAACAAAACAATACCATTTGCAGCAACACAGATGGACCTAGAGATGATCACACTACATCGGACAAAGACAAATACCATATATCACTTATATGTGGCATCTTTAAAAAAATGATACAAATGAACTTTTTACAAAACAGAAACAGACTCAAAGATTTCAAAGCCAAACTTATGGATGGTTACCAAAGGGGAAACGTTGGGGGAGGAATAAATTAAGGGGTTGGGATTAACATATACACACCACTATATATAAAATAGATAAGTAATGAGGACCTACTTATAGCCCAGGAAACGCTACTCAATATTCAGTAATAACCTATATGGGAAAAGAATCTGAAAAAGAATGGATGTATGTATATGTATAACTCACTCACTTTGCTGTACACCTGAAACTAACACAACATTGGAAGTCAACTACACCCCAACAAAAACTTTTAAAAAGAATTCGTGAAATACTTACACATTTATAACACACAGTATATGTGATGGTTAGAGCACAGCTGGTGAAATTGCGCAGACTCTCAAGAGTTTCGGTTCCCTTTTCTGTAACATGGGGGTTTTCATACTTTGCAGATTGGGAAGAGTTGATGAGATCAGATACGTAAAGCCGCTAAGAACAGTACCTATTCTATGGGAGTGAAATCTAACAGAAAGAAGGCCCCCCAAAACACATGCTCAGATGGTTGCCTCTGGGCAGCAAGATGACGAGAGGTTTTGCTTTACTTCTTTTTTGTCTGTATTTTTTAATCTATTAGCAATAAGTACATACTCCTTGAGAAGGAAAAAAAAAAGGAAAAAGAAAGTTATTTGGCAGTGATCCTAGTTAGTATTAACTCGTTCTTAAATGAGTGGGGGATTTTTTTTGTTTGTTTGTGTTTGTTTTTGGTTTTGTTTGCTTTTTACGGTTGCACCTGCAGCATATGGAAGTTCCCAGGCTAGAGGTAGAATTGGAGCTGCACCTGCCGGCCTACACCACTTCTGCAGCAACTCGGGTTCATCTGTAACCTTCGCTGCAGCTTGTGGCAACACCGGGTCCTTAACCCACTGAGGGAGGCCAGGAATCAAACCTGCATCCTCTCGGATATTAGTCAGGTTCATAACCCTCTGTGCTGCGATGGGAACTCCCTTAAATGAGGGTTAAATGGCTCTGCGACAAGAGCAGCTTCAGATTTGGGAGCTGACCTGTCACATTGTCCACAGGGACAATGAATGAAACTGCGGATGAAGTTAAATGGGAGGCAAGGACCCCCATCCGCTCCAGTGAAGACTCTGCCCCTCAGCCATCACCACCACAGAGTCCAGCTCAAGTGAAACTGAGGGTGTTCAGCCCACCACCGGACCCTCCCAGCCACGCATCGTGGGGATCATAACAGGCCTGGGCACCACCCCCGCTGGCAACTGTTCTCACTTGAAACGTTCCTCACCTAAACTCTTGGTCACTGAGGTTTTCTGAGCCTGGTAGGGGGCATATGGAAGTTCCCAGGCTAGGGGTTGAATCAGAGCTGCAGCTGCGGTCTACACCATAGCCACAGCAACACTGGATCTGAGCCACATCTGTGACCTATGCCAAAGCTTGCATTAATGCCGGATCCTTAACCCACTGAGCGAGGCCAGGGATGGAACCTGCATCCTCACAGAGACAACATCAGGTCCTTAACCCGCGCAGCCACAACGGGAATTCCCTGGTCAGCGTTTCAATGAAGGGTGTTGCATTGCTGATTCTGATGTGTCAGAGTGAGCTGGAAGAGGTGTCTGCGGAGTCAGGAGGCCCGGGTTGAATTTCACTTCCTGCCACTTAACAGCACACGTTTTGGGCAAATCACTTCACTGTTCACCTGTAGGACTTGGACAACAGTATCTACCTGGACTAAGACATCATCACGAACAGGGACATCGGTGTACTAGAGACCTGTGAGGTGTCCAGCGAGGGCAGGAACCACAGTGATGACCACAGTCTGCCAAGCACAGGTAAGAGGCCCAGCTCTTCTTCTCCGTCAACCAGCCTTGGCTGGGGCTGCTCATTCTCCCCGGAGAGGGAGGAGACGGAACACCCAAAAGTGGAGGACCAAAAATATCATGCAACACAAAGGCAGCTTGGAGGTCATCTGGGGCACTCTGGATGCCAGGGTTGAAGCTGAGGCTTCCCAGCTCAGGAAGAATTCAGAGACCAGCAAACTCACTCCTGCTGCCTCCACAGGAGTCGAGACAGCCACAGGAGAGCAGCCCCCCACCACAAACATATCTGAGCATCTTTCCTCTCAGCTCTGCTCACTCCAGATACACGTTCCAGGGGGAAGCACATCAGAGTCAGCAATGCAACACCCTGCATTGAAACGACGACCAAGGAATTTTCGTTGTGGCTCAGCAAGTTAAGGACCTGATGTTATCTCTGTCAGGATGTAGGTTCAATCCCTGGCCTCGTTCAGTGGCTTAAGGATTAATGCAAGTTCCAGGGGAAAGCTGGCTGCGTCTATGCCCACCTCCCACCCACACCACACAATGGAGGATGGAAACTGGGGCAACCACCATGGAAACAGAGCAGAGACTCCTCAAAGAATTAAGACTAGAACTGCCAACTGATCCGGCCATCCCACCTCTGGGTAATTAGCCAAAGAAAACAAAAACACTAACTTGAATAGATGTATGCAGGCACCCTGGTGGCCTGGTTAAGGAGTCAGCATTGTCACTGCTGTGGCTTGGGTTTGATCCCTGGTCTGTGAACTGCTGCATGCTGTGGACATGGCAAAAAAAAAAAAAAAAAAAAAAGAAGAAGAAGAGGCAAAAGAAAAGAAAAGGAGTTCCCTTCATGGCTCAGGGGTTAACGAACCTGACTAGGATCGATGAGGATGTAGGTTTGATCCCTGGCCTCACTTAGTGGGTTAAGGATCTGGCGTTGCTATAGCTGTGGTGTAGGCCAAAAGCTGTAGCTCTGATTTGACCCCTAGCCTGGGAACTTCCATATCCCTTGGATGCAGCCCTTAAAAAAAAAAAAAAAAAGATGCATGCTCCCCAATGTTCATTGCAGCATTATTTATAATAGTCAACATATGGAAGCAACCTAAATTCCATCAACATATGAATGGATAAAGATGATGTGGTGCATATATACAATGAAATATTATGCAGCCATAAACAAGATGAAAGTCTGCCATTTGCAACAACACAGATGGACCTTGAAGGGTGCTGTGCTTAGTGAAATAAGTCAGATGGTGAAACACAAATACTCTATGATTTCACTCACATGTAGAATTTACAAAAACAAAGAACAAAATAAATGAACAAACAAAAACACAGAGATACAGAGAACAGAGCAATGGCCCCAAGAGGGGAAGCAGCAGGGAGAAGGCTGAAATGGGGCAATAGTTATAGTGACGGATGGAAAAGAAACTCTTCGTGAGCGCATGGTGATGTGTACATAAGTTGAAATATGTTGAACCCAGGAAACATATACCATCATAAACCAGTGTTACCACAATAAAAAATAAATTAAGGAGCTCCCGCTGTGGTGCAATGGGATCAGCAGCATCTTGGGAGCTCTGGGACATGAGTTCAATCCCCAGCCCGGCGCAGTGGGTTAGGGATCCAGCATTGCTGCAGCTGCAGCTCAGATCTAATCCCTGGCCCAGGAGCTCCATATGCCTCAGGGAAGTCAAGAAAAATAATTAATTTTTAAAAAGACACCATGCAGAAAGGGGAGTCCTTGAGGTAGAAATTACAGCAAGAAAAAAAAAATGTGCCCTTGATCTGAACGAATCGCCCTCAGCCTCTGTGGAAAGACCAGCCACAGAAAACTCAGGTTCCTCCACAGCCTGACCCCTAGGAAGTGCAAAGAGGGCCAGCTGGCCAGGGAAGAGCACTGGGGATGGTGGTGGCCTCAGGGAGAGACAACATGGTCCAGGGACCCCCCTGGGAAATAACAGGGTGTCACCGTGGTTTCAGGACAGGAGGCAGGCCACAGTTGGCGAGGCTGTCCCTTCTCTGACTCCTCATCCAACACAGCCACGTGTGTCCACCTCCCCCGCTGGGCCCACGAGCTTCCATCAGGGCCAAAATGTCATTGAACACAGATGCACACATGCTAGGAAACGCAAATATCAAAGCTAAGTTTTTCAAACACCCTCTCCATTACATAAATGTTGTTGACCAGGGCAGTCCAGACAGAGTCATGGTCTCAGGGCTTCTGCTCACATTAAGAACTGCAAAACCGGACGGAACACTATAAACCAACTATAATGGAAAAAAATAAAATCATTTAAAAAAAAAAGAACTGCAAAAATGTGCACAGTTTGATAAGGTTTGTGACCTCTGTTCCCCTCAGAATGAAAGAGACATCACTGAGGTCGCCAAACCACCGAAGAGCTTTTGTCCAGTTGGCCTCCTAAACAACCAATTCCCCCGGCAAAACATTTAAGCATCAAGCTCTACATACAATCATTTAAACACACACAAACTTCCTCTGCTGAGCAGAAAAACTGAGGAAATAAATGCACACCTGTGTCTCATCCTTTTGTCCTCACCTAAGTTTGGGTTTAGAAAAGAATACAGTTGCCCTGCAACGGACACCTTCCTAAAAAAAAAATCCACATATGCGCAAGTTGCAAGAGAATTCTAAATGCATGGTGCTGTACAAACAGGGTGAGAAGGAGTTCCCGTCATGGCTCAGTGGTTAACGAATCCGAGTAGGAACCATGAGGTTGCGGGTTCGATCCCTGGCCTCGCTCAGTGGGTTAAAGATCTGGTGCTGTGAGCAGTGGTGTAGGCTGCAGATGTGGCTCGGATCCCACATTGCTGTGGCTGTGGCGTAGGCCAGAAACTACAGCTCCGATAAGACCCCTAGCCTGGGAACCTCCATATGCCACAGAAGCAGCCCAAGAAATGGCAAAATGACAAAGAAGAAAAAAAAAAACAGGGTGCGAATTATTGAAAAAGGAAATTAAAACTGCAATTCTTTTCCTGTAGCAGTTAACTGGCACTAATTATAAACTGGAAGCTGTTTCTTTCTCCACAATATATGCCCGAGACCCCTGCCACACTAATATGAATCATTTCAGAAATGTCTTCAACCTTTTCTCGGGTGTCAGAGAAAATGTGGCTTCCCAGGCATGTGGTTCCAGAGACGAAATGCCAAATCTCCCATTATTGACTCCGGTCAGTGGTTTCTAGCCCCTTAAAAAGAAAAAAAGGACTACATGGAAAGAGTGCTGTTATTACTGTGGCCACTACAACTGTAGATCATGAAGCAAAAAAAAAAAAAAAAATCACTGCAATTTTTCAATTGCTGACACTTCCAGGCAATTTCTTACATAAGTCAAAAAAATGGAAAAATGACTGAAGCAGATACTATATGACCCTCAGAGAAAAAAAAAATCAGATTTCTCATAAAACGTAAATACCCACACTGGCCTATGAGACCACAAATAATCAGTTCCTTACATGTGTATAGCCCTCTGCGGTTTACAAGGTTTACGGTTTAGAAAGCACTTTTATGAGCATGATCAGTCATACAACATCCCCCTAAAGTGGGTGTTCATACCCAATATTACAGATGACCAGCTGACAAACAAGACACTCCAAGACAAACAGCTCTCCAAGCAGGTCAGGGCTTGGTCCTGGAGCCATCAGCAGGGTCTTATAGAAGCCCTTCAAGCCCCAGGTCATCCCATGGCTGCTCTGCCTCAATGGGTGATCTGGAGAGAGTTTCCTGGTGGCCTAGTGGTTAAGGATTCAGGGTTGTCATTGCTGTGGCACAGGCTCAATCCCCAATCTTTGAATTTCCACATGCCATGTGGGCAGCCAAAAAAGAGGGGGAAAAAAAGGAGTTCCCGTCGTGATTTAGCGGTAACAAACCCAACTAGGATCCATGAAGATGTGGGTTCGATTCCTGGCCTGGCTCAGTGGGTTAAGGATTCTCGGCATTGCCATGAGCTGTGGTGTAGGTCATAGACACGGCTCAGATCTTGCCAGCTGTGGCAGAAGCTGGCTATAGCTGACCCCTAGCCTGGGGACTTCCATATGCCATGGGTGTGGCTCTAAAAAACAAACAAACAAAAAGACTTCATTGAAAAAAACATATATGAACCTATCTATAGAACAGAAACATACTCACAGACAAGGACATCAGACTTGTGGTTACCAAGGGGGAGGAGGAGAGAGTGGGACTGATGGGGAGTTTGGGGTGAGTAGATGCAAACTATTACATGTAGAACGGATAAGCAATGAGGTCCTACCGTACAGCACAGGGAATTATATCCAATCTCTTAGGATCGAATGTGGTGGAAGATAACATGAGAAAAAAAATATATATATGAATGACTGGGTCACTTTGCTGTACAGCAGAAATGGGCACAACACTGTAAATCGATTATTCTTTAATTTAAAAAAAATTATTGTTACTAAAAAAAGAGGTGATCTGGAAAGCAGGTAGAGTTTGCTAGTGAGCTCTGTGAGGTCATGTTGAGGGGAAAAAGTTAGGAATTCCAGTGAGGGTCACTGGAAGGTCATAGCTTCTCCCATCCACGTGGGAGACTGATTTTCATTGAAAATCTCCATGGTCTGTTGCAAAACCAAATGGAAGGCAAAGGGCCCCACCCTGAAGGGGAAGGAAAGAGGCCACACAGAGGGCCTGGTGGGATACAGGTGGGATTCTTTTGCTCCACAGCCACAGCTCACCAACTGTCTACTGTGCGCACTGTGCCAGGACCTCTGCCCTCAAGGAAACGCAAAAGAAGTGAGTCCCGAAGGTGGACAAGGACGCCACCACCTTACACTTGGCCTCAGCTCCTTGCCTTCCGCCTGTGACTTCCATCCCAGAAAAAAACAAAATTAGGAAAAAGAAAAGGAAAGAAAGCTGTCTAGGCCCACACTCACTCTCTTCTTCAAACCCCCGCTAAGCACTAAGGCATCTTCACCCCGGCTGTCTGCACGGCCGTGGTCACCGGCCGTGGCTCCGGAGGCCTGCAGCCTGGCCTCTGTCCCGATTGTCCCCACAAGACTGTCTTACCCAGCTGCAGACAAGTCCAATCAGGCAGAGAATACTGTGAAAATTACAGGGCAGTCTCTCCCTAGTGACAAGCCACCAAAGTCTTCCATCCAAATGTTCACCAGAGGCTGCTGTTGGGGGCCGGCCCTCCCCGTCCACAGGTAGAGCCTGTGGTCCCCACTCCTCCAACATGGGCAACCCTGGGAGCACAAGTCAGGCCCTGAGATGCTCAAGGCTGGCTGAAGACTATGTCACAGCTCGCCACCTGGATCCACCGGGGTGAGCACTCCCAGAACCCTGCTCTCGGAGAGAGTCAGGTGGCCAAGGAGGGTCTCAGGGGGAGATGGGCCCAGGCAGCACCCAGGCTTCAGCAGGAGCCAACTCCCAGTCCTGCAAGGGGAGTCTGGGAAAAGGATACCCCTGCCCCCCCTCCCCTGCCCTACTCATCCCACTCACCCGTTACCCTCCTGCCCCCTCCCATCCCCATCTCTCTCCCCTCTCCTCCCCTTCCCCTTAACCCTTTCCCCAGCCCATCCTCTTAACCCTCCTCCCTCCCCAACTTCTCCCCATTCCCTTCACCCTCCTCCCTCCTCCACTGCCTCCCCCCACTCCTCCCCCACCCCACCCTCCTCCCATCCCCATCTCCCTCCACCATCCCGTCGCCCCTCTCCTTGAACCCATGACCTGCGAGATGTGCATGGTGCACCAGCCTCCCATGCCGAGTTCAGCCCAAATTGCCTGTTTGTGTATAAATAATAAATGACTATTGTTGTTTTGAGCCAGTATGTTTGGGGAAGGTTTGCTGTGCAGCAATAAATAACATACACAGGGCTGTAGAAAACTCTGTTTTTACTTAGAAACTCTGAAAGAAAGATGGTGAAATTTTTCTGTGTATTAAACCCATTCCATAAAGTATGAGACTGGATTTGAGAGATTAACTGGAACTCTGGAGGTACAAATTTGTGAGAGTCTGAAGAAAATTGTTTTGAAGAAAAGGTCACAAACATTTACTTTCTAACAGACTGTCTAATATTGATTAGCAATTAATACATGAATGCTTTTGGAACTGATTTCGAAAGTAATGGAAAATATGATTTCCCACCTTTTCTTTCCAGAAGACAGCATTAGCTGCATGTATAGCCAGGTAAAGCTGTTTTTAAATCTCTATTATCCAGATTAATTATCTACATTATTGTAAATTCACCCATTTTTCTAATTAATCCAGATCCCTAGACTTTGGGTCTTAACTGGCTCTTTCTGCACAGGAAATATGAAGGAAGCTTCTGGGAGTGTGATATACAGACCCCTTAAACAGAACAGCTCGCATGTCTCCCAACTCAGAATTTGGCTACGGTTTCCCCAAAATGAAAAAAAAAAAAATAGGAACCATATATAAAACAGCTTTTTCCTTTACAGGCACAGCCCATTTATAATAAACTGCGTGAGATATTCAAATCTGCCTCATCATAATAGAGCTGTTTAAAAATACATGGCTGGAATCCACATTTGCAGTTTGCAGATGGAACAATAAAGATACTCTGAATTAATAATTCATATGTGATTTCAATCCAGCGGGGGAGGAGATGGGATGTTGTGCTCACTCTCTCACCTCTTTATCCTTCAGGCCCTAAGTCTTCCTGCGGGGGGTTCTATTTGGTGGGTGACTCGAGAAGTTAGGCTGAGTCTGTGGGTCATGTGTCCAAGATTAGGGATGAGAAGTCACGACTCTGTGAAGGCGGAAATATCCATCCACACGGAAGACTGATTTATTTAAAATGTCCTCAGTTATTGCGAAAGAAAATGCCAGGCCACAGGCCACAGGCCACACTCCAAGGTAGGAGGAAAGAGCTCTCCGCATGGTGGCAAATGCCCACACTGCAGGTCGTGAGCCCTTGGGAGGTCCTAGCACAGAGGTCAGCAGATCACAAAGAGGGTCCCTTCTTGAGGGCGCCAGAGTGGAGTTCCCCACCCTCAGACAACCCAGTCAGCCTCAGTCAGCAGGGGCCACAGAATAAAATTTAAGAAAGAAACTGACACAGAGTTCCCACTGTGGGTTAAAGGATCTGGCATTGCCGCAGCTGCAGTGTAGGTGGCAGGTGTGGCTCAGGTTCAATCCCTGACCTGGAAATTTCCATAGCGTTAGGTGCGGCCAAAGGAAAGAAAGGAAGAAAGGAAGGTAAAAAGGAGGGAAAGAAAGGAAAGAAAGGGAGGGAGGGAGAGATACAAACAAACTAGGGCTATAAGATCAAACTACAAATTCTGCAAGTAGCCAGTGGCCTGACCCACCGAGGGTGGCCACCACCTCATCCTGCAGCACCAAAGCCCTATGATGGTCCAGGCCTGACTGTTGTCAAGCCCAGGAGGACACAACAGCTGACCCAAAGAAGAACCTCTTGCTGTCCTTCTCATCCATGTGAGCTTGAGCGAGTGACACTGAACTAACCTCAGCTCCTCTGCCTTAGCATGGACGTAACACCACCTGTCCATCACTTTGTGAGGAGCCCAGGAACTCAAGCTGTGAGTCTCAAAGTGCCTCCTGGGACCATCTGGCAACTAGTGAGAAATGCTCATTCTTGGGACCCACCCCAGACCCTGCTGAATCAGAAAGAGTAGGAGGTCATAAGGCAGAGAAGCTGCTTGCATTTTAACAAAGCCTGTAGGCAATTCTGAATCACACTGAGGTCTGAGAACCACGGCCCAGCTGAAATTTTTTTAATTACTTTTTTTTGTTTTATTGAAGTATAGTTAATTTACAATGTTGTGTTAGTTTTGATTCCAGTTATAAATATGTACATATATATAAATATATATTTGCCTTTTTAGGGCCACACCCATGGCATATGGAAGTTTCCAGGCTAGGGGTCTAATTGGAGCTGTAACCGCCGTCCTACACCACAGCCACAGCAACGTGGGATCTGTGCTGCGTCTGCAACCTACACCACAGCTCACGGCAACGCCAGATCCTTAACCCACTGAGTGAGGCCAGGGAGCGAACCCGCATCCTCACAGACACCATTTCGGGTTCTTAACTGGCTGAACCATGATGGAAACTCCGAGGCAACATTTTTCTGAGTTAGTCCTCTAAACTCTCAGCCGTGAACTGAGCTATCTTCTGATCTCTGTCCCTCTTCCATTTGCTGGATTTAGAACAATTGCCATCTTAGTCATGCTTGTCACCACCCTACCCTTCCCCTGCAAACTGCCTGTCACCATCCTCATTGTCACAAGCACAGAAATTGAATACCCTGTCAGAAGAACACTGTGTCACCTGCATTGCAGGGAAGAGATGAGGTGAGTTCGGCTCTTTGTAACCATGATGATTATCATTTATTGAACCATTAACATATACCAGGCACCGTGCAAAGTGCTTAAAGAACAGCTGGGCCATAAATTAGGAATTTGAGATGAATAGATACACACTATTGTATATAAAATAGGTAAACAACATAGCACAGAGAACTGTGTTCAATATCTTGTAATAAACTATAATGGAAAAAAAAATCTGGAAAAGGATGTGCGTGTGTGTGTGTGTGTGTGTGTGTGTGTGTGTGTACAGAGTTCCCATAGTGGCTCAGCAGAAACAAATCTGACTGGCATCCATGAGGACTCAGGTTCCATCCCTGGCCTCACGCAGTGGGTTAAGGATCTGGCATTGCCGTGAGCTTCAGTGTAGGTCACAGATGCAGCTTGAATCCAACATTGCTGCGGTTATGGGGTAGGCCTGCAGCTGCAGCTCCAATTCAATCCCTAGCCCAGGAACTTCCATATGCAGCAGGTGTGGCCTTAAAAAAAGAGAGAAGCATTGCCTCTGCAGCCATCAGGGACACAGGCATGAAAGGAACCTTGTTATACAGAACGATTCTATTTTAGTCCACACTGCCCTGGAATTCTCCATCATTCATCCAGGGAGGTCTGTGCCTTCACGTGGCAGTAGGGATTCAACAAAGCGCGTCCACAGCCTGAAAAGGCGCCTGCTCCCCCAAACCTGGCTGAGCTCCCAGCCCATCACCTTTCGCTGAAGGCTTGCTCTACAGATCCACTAGGAACAGCCTCTCATTAGCATGAAACTCACCTGGAGTGTGTCTCCCTCCAACCCTGACCCCCGCCTTGTGCCTACTGCCAGTCACACACCTGTTTGCATAAGGATCCATTCCCTACCCTTCCTCCGCAAACTGCCTAAGACTCACCTGCCTGTCAAATGGCCCCAGCTAGACTGAGGAAGAAGGCTGGAGAAAGGGCGGAAGGGAAAAGCTGAAATATTTTTCCCTCTCCTCTCTCTGCTTTGGAAGGTACCTCCAACGGTGGCAACAGATAGGCCTTCCCCCCATAGCCTCAGCTACTTCTGTGAGCTTCCATGGAGATCCGGCTCTTGGCCTCTGGTAACAACATGCTCCCCATCCCTCTGTTCCACCAATCTCAAGGTGTCGCTGGTTTCTGATATTCCCTGGGTGACCACATCGTCCCCCATTTGGCTTTCAGATATTTTAAAGACCTCTATAACTCAGTCCTTGCATTAAAGGGCTCCTATTTGACTGGGTGGGCCGCAACTAATACAGCCTCCACATGTCTTCAGCCTTGATCCTGCCTTACTGATGCCTGCCCAACTGATTCAGCAATATAACCATGACTTTCCTTGGGGATATCTTCTCTTACGTGGAATCTCATTCACATCAAGGTCTTTAGTTCTTATCCTTCTGTGATCAACCAGATTTGATACTAGCCTATGTACCTGTGCTGATACCAACCCCATCCCCAATCATCCAGACTTGTTATCCATCTAATTCTAGCTCCCCCAAGGATCAGAGTGTGCCACCTGTCCCTCCTTGAACTCAGTAACTAAGTTGAACATGCACATCAAGTTTCTCAATACTTTACATTTTAAACTTTTTCCAGGAGCAACCGTACACCCTTACCCAAGTAGGTTAATCAGGCAAAAGTAAATTCATCTTAAAATACCTAATGGGCCCCAAACCCACCTGATACTTTCACAACATTCCACTTTCCTCCGGCTAGAAAAGACAGAGCAGATGTACACACGAGAATCAGAACACAATGTTCCAGAAAAGGAGGATGCTTCTGGCAACTACCCACATAAGTGCGGTAAGTACAGTATTAATGACTATCCTTGCTCAATGCTTCTTGTAGCGGGATCTCTCCCACTTCGTCTTGCATTTCCAAAAGAAATCACTGAATTATCCTTAATGACCAAGCTCAAACTGCTCCACTCTCTTAATTCATTTCTCAAAAAGTGAAAAAAACAAAAGAGACAACTGCATGTAAGCGAGAACAGGCTGGTGTTGATCTGGGATTGGAGCCAGGACTGGCAGACACAGTGACTTTCCTGGGCAGACAAGCACTATATTTATACGTGTTGCACACCACACTACAGCTTTTTGGAAACATTCAGTTAATGTCCATAAGAGCTTCTAGAAAGGGAAAGGGTACGGGTTTCCTTAAATGTTAAGTAAACTGCTAGAAGTGATCAACTACTTTAATATGTGTGCTTCTGAGCCCTTCTGACATTACCCAGATAGTCCCAGTTTGCCTTGAAGCAAAGGCAGGCAGCTGTTTTAAGGAAAAGCACATTCATGAAAAGAAGGAAAAGGAACAAGCACAGACGTACAGGTTATTTTCTACAGAGATCCACTGCACGAATGCACGAGGTCCCCAGGAGTATATGCCATGTTGCCTATGCAAAGGTGGCACACGGGAGCACGCTGTTTGCCAAACAGCTGGGGCCCCTCCCAACCCCGTGGCATATGGAATTCCCAGGTCAGGGATCAGATCCAAGCCGCAGGTGGGACCTAAGCTGCAGTTGCGGCAATGCTGGATCCTGTGATCTACTGTGCCAAGCCAGGGACTGAACCTGTGTCCCAGTGCTGCTAAGACACTGCCAATCCCATTGTGCCACAGCGAGGACTCCAAGAGTCTAGTATTCGAACCTCACCTAACACTCTGAATGAGGACGGAAAAGCCCAGGGAAATGCATCTCTAGGAACATCAATGTGAAATTCAGTGCTGTTTTCAAAAGGCATTGTTATTCTTATTCTTACTCTTTTAACACTGACTTAATTTCAGGTTTCTACAGAGTTGGAAATAATTTAATCATAAGAAGTGAAAACATAAGAACTTGGACTTTTAATATTTTTTCCCACCCAAGTTTGGGGATGATTTCATCCCTGAAAACTTTACAAAAGGGAAAATTTTCAGCTCAGAGTTGTGATCATGTGGGTCTTGTCCTGGTTCCTGCCTCCGCTCTGCCACTGTCCAGTCATATGACCTTGAGTGTATTTCATCATCCTGGTCTTTCTTTCTTATAAACAAGGTGGCCCCTTCTAGGCCTAAAATGTTCTGATTAAAATGTATAATAAGGAGTTCCCATCATGGCACAGGAGAAATGAATCCGACTAGGAACCATGAGATTGTGGGTTCGATCCCTGGCCTCGCTCAGTGGGTTAAGGATCTGACGTTGCCATGAGCTGTGGTGTAGGCCGCAGACGACGCTCCGATCCAGCATTGCTGTGGCTGTGGCGTAGTCCAGCAGCTGTTGCTCCGATTCGACCCCTAACCTGGGAACCTCCATATGCTGCAAGTTCGGACCTAATAAGCAAAAAAGTAAAAAAAAATTAAAAATAAATAAAATAAAATGTACAATCAGTTCCAGAATAGTAACTGAAGGGTTTGATTCAAGGTAAATTTGAAGCATAAGGAAATAAAAACATGGGCTTTTATTTATTTATTTATTTTATTTTGCTGCTTTTTTTTTTTTTTTTTTAATAGGCCCGCACCAATGGCATATGGAGGTTCCCAAGCTAGGGGTCAAATCAGAGCTACAGCTGCCGGCCTATACCACAGCCACAGCAATGCCAGAACCGAGCCAAGTCTGCTACCTACACCACAGCTCACGGCAACGCTGGATCCTTAACCCATTTAGCAAGGCCAGGGATCGAGCCCACATCCTCATGGTTACTAGTCGGATTCATTTCTGCTGCACCACAACAGAACTCCCAAACATGGCTTTTAGATTTCTAAGATTATTTTGGAGGCTACACTGCAGCTTGGGTTTGAGGTTATGAATGTAAAAGAAACAGCAATAAAAAGCAAAGGAACATGTGTGATTTAGAACAGCTTCCAAAACTTACTAAAGTTTCATATGAGGTAATGCACATGGATTGCTTTTGCTTTTTCGTTTGCAGTCAAAAGCCTTTTCCTTCAGTACAGAAGAGTTTATATTTCTAAATGGCAGCACGTGAGGAAGAGAAAAATCAAATTACGCTACATGAGTTTTTGTCCTGCCACAAAGCCATTACAGCTAAAAAAAAAAAAAAAAAAGCACTGTTAAATCTTATCGTTTTTTTCTTAAGAAAATGAAAAATAAACAGAAAACTCTAAAGATAAATTTTTAAAGACTTTAAAAATCTAAGACCAATAGCATAGCCTTTCTTTTTTTTCTTTTTTTTTTCAACGTACAGGTAGGTTTGCATGTGGCTTCTGCTGAGTTTTGCCTTTCTCCACTGGCATCATGATAAGATGATGCCAATTAGATATCCTGCAGTCCCAGGTCACTGTCATCAGGAATCTGGGGACCTAACAAGGTGAAAACAATTGTGTCCCCAGCTTAAACTATACCATGCAACAAACTGTTTCAGTCACCTGCCCTCAAACCAGCCAACCCCGCACTGCCCTAAATTAGATCTAAAAGCCGGAGAGAGAGTCAACATTTGTTTAGTACTTACTGTCCAGTGCTTCACAAACTGTACCCCATTTTTAATTCTTTTTATGGCCACACCTACGTCACATGGAAGTGCCTGGGCCGGGGGTCAAATCAGAGCTGCAGCTGAGGCCCATGCCACAAACATGGCAACGAGAGATCTGAGCTGCATCTTGTAGCAATGCTGAATCCTTAACCCAGTAAACCAGGCCAGGAATCAAACTTGCATCCTCTAAGGGACGTCGGGTCCTTCACCCACTGAGCCACAACTGGAACCCCACGAACTGTACCCCATTTGATCAGACAAGTATGCCCCCGAACATTTTACATTCTTTAATCGCCCCATCATAATATATCCTAATAACAGTAACACTTAAATCGAACTTCAGGCAGAGGCCAGCTGTAAAAGGCCAGAGAGTATACATTTTCAGCTATTCCAGCCAAGAGGCAAAACTGAGGCTATTATGCAGGTATTTACATAACAAGAGAACACACACATACTCTTAAATTTGTTATTGACCAAATTCAAAAGACAGTAACACCAAATGAATACAACAGATCTACAAATAAGGAAGAACAGAAATCCTGGGAGAGCTAACACTTCACCTAACTGGCTTTTAGAGTTCATGTTTGTTCCCTCTTACCAGTTCGATTGAGAATATTCATCTGTAAATTCTGAGCCTGTGGGCAGTGCAGAAACTGGCAGCAAGTCACATCTGCCTGAAGTTGGCCAACCCCTGTCTTTTCTCCATTGTATAGTCTTGCCTCCTTTGTCATAGATTAATTGACCATAGCTGCATAGGTTTATCTCTAGGCTTTCTATGCTGCTCCACTTATCTATATTTCTGTTTTTGTGACAGTACCATACTGTTTTGATTACTGCAGCTTTCTAGTATAATATGAAGTCAGGGACCCTCATTCCTCCAGCTCCATTTTTCTTTTTCAAAATTACTTTGGCTATTCAGGGTCTTTTGTGTTTCCATACACATTTTAACATTTTTTGTTCTAGTTGCAAAAATTGCCATTGGTAATTTGATAGGGATTGTACTGAATCTGTAGATTACCTTGGGTAGCACTGTCATTTTGACAATATTGATTCTTCCAATCCAAAACATGGTATATCATTCCATCTGTTTGTGTCATCTTCATTTTCTTTCATCAGTATCATCGTTTTTGGAGTACAGGTCTTTTGGCTCCTTAGGTAGGTTTATTCCTAAGTCTTTTACTGTTTTTGATGCATTGGTAAATGATGTTGTTTCCTTAATTTCTCTTTCTGATAGTTCGTTGTTAGTACATAGAAATGCAACAGGTTTCTGTATATTAATTTTGTATCCTGCAACTTTATCAAATTCATCGATGAGCTCTAGAAGTTTTTTGGTGACATCTTTAGGATTTCCTATGTATGGTGTCATGTCATCTGCAAACAGTGCCAGCGAGTTTTACTTCTTTGATTTCTTCTTCTCCTCTGATTTCTGTGGCTAGGGTTCTTGCACAGAGGACACAAGCATGACCCAGGGCTCCCCATGAACTTGGAGGAGAGTGTACCAAATGCTCTACTAGAGATGTATGTGAGGTAGGTGGGGGCGGGACAGCCCAGGAAGAGGAGGCCACCTTTGTCTGACGCAGCCAGTGCTACTCCAGGGATTCAGGACCCAAAAGTCTAAAATGAAACTGCCTGCCAGCCCCTAGCTAGCTATGTGACCCTGATCAAGACATTTAACCTCTCTGGGCCTCCATTTCCCAACTGCAAAATGATGAGTGAAAATAATAGTTCTTATCCGACAAGTGGTTTTGAGGACCCAGAAAATTAATTCATGGAGAGCATCAGAACAGTGACTGGCACATAAGAGGTTCATCCAAGTGTTGGCTGCTCTCCTTGTGACAGAGAGGGCTAGGATGGCACTGAGTCTTAAATGATGAGAGGGAATTTCCAGGAAGACAAAGCTGAGAGAGCCCTTGCAGCAGAAATCAATGTGTGCTAACACCCACCTGCATGAAAAAGCAGCCCTGAGTACTTTGTTTTAGTTCAGGACTGAAGGGGTTTGGGAGGCAGGAGGTGAGGATGGCAAGAACAGATGGCAGAGGCTTGTGTGCGCCACTCAGAGGAATCAGCTGTTGATCCTTAAGCAAGGGGGGGTGCAGGTTCTAAGCAGCCAAGAGCAGCAGCATCAGAGGGTCTAGCAGAGGGGTGGGGGTGACCAGGAAGAGGCTAGGATGGGGACAAAGAGACTGGACACGCGGCTGAGGCAATAGTGACAAGGAGAGATGAGGACACAGAGGAGGTGAGGCCATGAGAGCCCTGCACAAACAGCCTCAGAAGCTCAGGGGCTGGGTCGCAGGGGAAAAGGGACGAGGGGGAGTCCTGAGTGACAGCCAGATCTCTGGCCTTTGAAAAAAAATCGGATGGGGTGGGGGCTGATCCCCTGATGGGAACTCAGGTGGAGGAAGAGGAATAGGTAGGGAGTAACAATCTGAACCAGATTAGCCCTGGGGGAGACCCTGCCATGCCCCTTCAAGGTAACTAGGCTCAACTGCCCAGAGCTGGGCAGAGCAGAGCAGAAGGAAGAGTGAGGTTAACAGTCCGGAGGATCTAGAGGATGGACCAGGGATGCTGGGATGGAGGTGGGGCGGCAGAGGGCAAGTGGCCCCCACGCTCCTCGGAAAACGCAGGGAGGTAATGAGCTCCTCTGGGGACCTGCCAACTTGAACGAGCTCAGGAGGGAGCTGTCCAGAGGGGCATGAAGTTCAGAAAGTGAGGTGGAAAAATACAGATTCAAGGGTGATGAGAAAAGGTGTGGTGGATGGTCCCCTCCACTCGAGCCCCCCAGAGAACAATTAGAAGAAGAGGAGAAACAGGATGCTGAGAAAGAACTCACTGAAGGAAATGAGAATCAGAGGGAAGCCATGTCCCAGGAACCAAAGGGAAGATAAAAGACAGGGCTGTGAATTCCTGCCGTGGCACAGCAATAATGAACCCAAACAGTACCCATGAGGATCCGGGTTCCATCCCTGGCCACACCCAGTGGGTTAAGGATCTGGCGTTGCCCTGAGCTGTGATGTGGGTTGCACACGTGGCTCAGTCCCAAGTTGCTGTGGCTGTGGTGTAGATGCTGCAAAAGAGTCGGGATGACGAGGCCCAGCGCTCTCAAGACTTGGCAACTAGAAAGGCACAGAGCTGAGATGGGCAGAGCAGTTTGCCAGGAAGCTGGAACCTTGGGGGTGGGGAGACGGGGGAGAGAGTGGGAAGCCACAGGGCGGGCGGCGGCCAAAGGAAGGCTGTGGGACTCCCACTTCTGGGAGTTTCTCCAGAGGAAATGAAAACACTATCTTGAAGAGACATCTGCATCCTCAGGTCCACGGCAGCATCATTCACAACAGCCAAGACAGGAACAAAACCAAAGTTTCCATCAGCGGATGAGTGGGTAAAGGACTGTGGTGTGTGCATACAGATGATGGGATATGACTCAGCTGTGAGAAGGATGGAAATCCTGCCATTTGTGACAACCTTGAGGCAGCCTGCTAAGTGAAATGAGCCAGACAAAGATATTAAATACCTTATGTTCTCAGAGTTCTCGTCGTGGCTAAGCGGTTAACGAATCTGACTAGCATCCATGAGGATGCAGGTTCAATCCCTGGCCTTGCTCAATGGATTAAGGATCCGGTGTTGCCATGAGTTGTGGTGTGGGTTACAGACGCAGCTCGGATCTGGTGTTGCTGTGGCTCTTGTGTAGGCCAGCAGCTGTAGCTCTGATTCAGCCCCTAGCCTGAGAACCTCCATATGCCTTGGGTGTGGCCCTAAAAAGGGGAAAAAAAAAAAAGAAGAGGAAGATATGGTACATATATACACAGCGGAATACTCAGCCATAAAAAAAAATAATAATGCCAATTGCAGCAACATGGATGGAACTAGAGACTCTCATACTAAGTGAAGTAAGTCAGAAAGAGAAAGATAAATAACATATGATATCACTTATATCTGGAATCTAATATATGGCACAAACAAACCTACCTACAGAAGAGAAACAGACTCATGGACATGGAAAACAGACTTGTGATTGCCAACAAGGAGGAGAAGGGAGTGGGATGGACTAGGAGTTTGGGTTGGTAGATGCAAACTATTGCGTTAGGAGTGGATAAGCAATTAGATCCTGCTGTACAGCACTGGGAACTATATCTAGTCACTTGTGATGGAACATGATGGAGGATAATGTGAGAAAAAGAATGTGTGTATATATACATATGTGTGACTGGGTCACTTTGCTGTACAGCAGAAACTGACAGAATATTGTAAATCAATTATAACAGGAAAATAAAAATCTTAAAATTAAAAAAAAAGACCAAACTCATAGAAACAGAGTGTAGCATGGTGGTTACTCTTGCATATGGACTGGATAATCAACAGGGACCTGCTGTTTCACACAGGGAGATCTACTCAATGTTCTGTGAACACCTATATGGGAATGGATATGTGTATACATACGACTGAATCACTTTGCTGTACAGCAGAAATTAATACAACATTGTAAATCAACTGTACTTCAATACAATTAATTTTTTTTTAAAGTTGAATGCTGGTTGCCAGGGGGTGGGGGGAGGGAATGAGGAGATGCTGTTTAATAGGTACAAAGTTCAGTTGCGGAGGGTGAAAAAGTTCTGCAGATGGTTACACCATGTGAAGGCCATTGGAACTGTATGCTCAGAAATGGTCGAGGTCGTCAATTTTATGTTATGTGCATTTTACCACACTTAAAACATAAACTTAGGCACAAAGGAGTTAAGTCTTTTTTTTTTCTTTTTTTGTCTTTTTGTCTTTTTCCAGGGCCGCACCCGTGACCTACAGAGGTTCCCAGGCCAGGGGTCCAATCGGAGCTTGTAGCCACCAGCCTACATTACAGTTCACAGCAACGCTGGACCCTCAACCCACTGAGTGAGGCCAGGGATCGAACCCGCAACCCCATGGTTCCTAGTCGGATTCATTAACCACTGAGCCACGACAGGAACTCTGGGGTTAAGTCATTTTTTTCAGTTGTATAAATTGGTTACTGCAGCTCTGAGCCTAGAGCTGAAACCTCCTACTTCCAGGTGTTGATCTTTCTAGATAGTGCTCATGGGCTTGCTTCCAACTCCAACTATGACTTGACATTAAATAAGTCATTATACCTCACTGCCATGGTCTTTCTTTGTGTATACCTCTTGCCTGATAATCTTTCTTATTTACAGAATCAGGCTAATGACCGTCCTTCTTTGCATCCCAGGATGAAATGTATACTGTTTTCCTCTTCCTGTCAACCTGTCTATAGTTAGAAATGTGACGGACAGGATATGGGCCACGTGACAAAGCCTCCTTCGCCATTAGTCAGAGAGCACCTCCCACAGAGTGCATCTTATGTAGGAACTAAACTCCCCTATACCTATACTGACACCTAATTGAGCTCAAAACATCCTATGTTCCCATCTCTTTCTGTAATTATTTTTTCTTGGACAAACTTCTTAAAGGCAAAAACTTCCCTATGCTAAAAAGGTAAATGATCAGACTCCCAGAAGTTGTGGATCTAGGAGAAGGCAGTCAATTACTAACACAGAAACAAAATTATCCGAAGCCCTTGAGGTATTTTTCCTGCAGGGAGATCCTGCCATGACAGAGACCACTGGCTGCCCATACAATATCCATCCTTCTCTTTAAACTTAGTAGCAAAACATGTGTATTTTGAGGGGAGCAAAGTGACTGGAGAAAATTAACTTTCCCAACATCCCCTGAAGATAGAGCTGACCAATGAGGTATCAGCAGAAGTTCTTAGGTACAGTCTCTAGGAAGGAATTTTAAGAAGAGCATATTGAACCAGCAACTATCCTTCTGGTTAGTTCCATCCTTCATTCTTCTTCCTTTGGTGAGACAGACATGATAGCCAGAGCAGTAGTAGCCGTCTTGAGCCCATGAAGGAAGGAGACCAAGAGAAGCTCAGTTACCCTGACATCCTTGAAGACACCAAAGCAGTGCCAGCAACTGTCCACCCACAGGCTTCTTATTAAGAAAACAAACCCTTAGGGAGTTCTCGTCAAGACTCAGTGGAAACGAATCTGACTAGCATCCATAAGGACGCAGGTTCAATCCCTGGCCTTGCTCAGTGGGTTAAGGATCTGGCATTGCTGTGAGCTGTGGTGTAGGCCAGCAGCTACACCTCTGATTTGACCCCTAGCCTGAGAACCTCCATATGCCATATGTGTGGCCCTAAAAAGGCAAAAAGAAAGAAAGAAAACGAACCCTTAAAGTTTTAGACCATGGTAGGGGAAGGTATCAGTTACTCTCTTGGTCAAATACAAATTCCTAAGGGGGAATGTTTAGGACAGTGAAAAGATCCTGTGTGTCGATGAAGTAAGATACTGAATTTGTTATAAATGTTACTAGATGATGATGATATTACATTTATGAAGGTGACAGGCATGGAGGCAGGTTGAGTAGCTCATCCCAGGTCTCCCAGCTAATAAAAAGGAAGCTGGGCTTTGAATCCAGAGTCCATGCTTTTAACTCCAAGACAATAATATCACACACAACAAAGAAATACAGTCTGCACAAGTTAACCTCCATATATACACTAATATTAAAGGAGCTTCGTTGATTCATTAACAAAAATTCTTACTACATGTCATCCCTACACTGCTTCCCTACTTGAGAGATCACTTCCTGTAGGAACTGAGGTGCTTGTTAAGTCTGGCAATACATTTGACTGGTGTCATAGCTGCCTTATGTGTTACCTTAAATACCGCTGGGACCAGATCACAGAGTCCACTGCAAGACTCACCTCCCAAAAATGAGCTCTGATCACATCAGAGCCCTTCGCCCATGTCTTCAGCAGACCTGACATCTGAGCCACAGCGGAACTCCCGAATTATCCCTAAGTTAAATGATTTACCGGTTAAGTTGGGAAGGGGTTTGGGGGCTTTAGTTGCAGACAGAAAAAGAGAGGTATAAACAGCTGTCCCCTTGCTGCGGTTTACTGTGTAAAGGGGTGTTGGGGGTGGGGAGGGAGTGGACATTTGTTTTTCAATAAAACCCAGCATTCATGGTGCTTTGTAAAAAATCCATCTAAGTCTAGCCTAATAGGGGCTCCCGGAGCAGGTGGACTCTGGTCATTTTGTTTCTCTCCTCTTGGGCAGCACACATTCACCTGGGGCCTTGTTTTCTAGGGAAGGGGGTGTGAAGGGGAGGGGAGAGGGGCGAGAAGGGTGTGAGGGTGACCAACTGAATTGCCTCATGAACCCTGAAATGCAGCTGATTTGGAGCTTTTTCATTCTTCATTCATTTGAAACCTTATAGAGCCCTTGCTTGTGCAGTGTTAGTCTAATGGGGCAAGAAAAGCACTTCAGACCATCAGACGTGGGTGCTGCCCATCCCCCCACCCCTGGAGCCACAGACGCTGGGGAGATGCCACAGCCAGAGGCTGCACCCTGCACATATATGCACGAGACTCTGGAGGCAGGGAGCAAAAGCCTGTCGCATCCTGTGAGCAGGGGGGCACTGCTCGAAATAGCTCAACTTGAAGAGAACTAAAATGAGTCATAGCACATAGGCTTGGGTATTACATGTGACTTAGTGAAGAATATGTGGTGGTTTTTTGTTTTTTGTTTTTATTTATTTATTTATTTATTTGGCTACTCCTTTGGCATGTGGAAGTTCTCAGGCCAGGGATGAAACCCACGCACAGCAGTGACCCTAACCACTGCCGTGGCACCAATCTTTAACCCACTGAATCACAAGGAAACTCCTAATCTGATAACTTTGTATCAGTTCAGTGGGACCATCCTAGAAGATGGTTTGTGTTCCATTGAACTTGGTTTTCCTGGACCAAATGCTGGGCTGTTGATAGTAATCAAGCCTTCAGTTACCTGGAGGTCTCAAGAGAACTGAGCCTCTTCTTAGCATGTAACAGCCTTGGACGAGCTGCCTTCTGGATTTCCCTGACCTAGATGGCTTTGGTCCATAGGTCAGAGAGGTGGCAACCACCTGCTGGCTCTACCTCTCAGCGCTGGAAGAGATTTGCTGGGCCCTCCCTCCTTCCCCTTTCTCACACATCCCAGGGGTTCCGAGTTTCCTTTTGGTGATGTGTTTTTAGCCTGAAGGCTGTCCAGGGTGTTGATTTTGATCGACAACAGGAGGGACATGAAAGTGCAGCAGGCAGGGGGCCAAGGAGGATGAGAGGGGGAGGAGGGGGTCCAGCCTGTGGCCCTGGTCTGGGTGGGGGCCACTCTCAGGTTGTGCTACATTCTCCCTCTTTATTTATTTTTAATTTTTTTTAATTTTTTTGTCTTTTTGCCTTTTATAGGGCCTCACCCGAGGCATATGGAGGTTCCCAGGCTAGGGGTCTAAGCGGAGCTGTAGCCGCTGGCCTACGCCAGAGCCACAGCAACACCAGATCCAAGCTGTGTTTGCAACCTACACCACAGCTCACAGCAACGCCAGATCCTTAGCCCACTGAGCAAGGCCAGGGATCGAACCCGCAACCTCATGGTTCCTAGTCAGATTCGTTAACCACTGAGCCATGACGGGAACTCCCCCGCAAAAAATAAAAGAACAACCCATGAAAGGTTGTAGTGAGCTCAGGACAGAGCCCTGGAGCACCCTGGACTGAGGCCTTCCACTTAAGAACAATGGCTGCAGTAGCATCTATACCGAACTCGGCGAAGGCCAGGTGAGGGGGCGTGTCCACAGCAGGTGTAAATGAGTAATGATTTATTTTCACTTCATAGCCTGGAAAGAGGCAAGACAGTGTGTGAAGGACTGACTCCTTGGAGGCTTGTTGTTTCCTCCTTAAGGAATACTTCTAGGAAAAACATCGCAACTAAATCAGCTTACTCCACATCCCTGGAAATTATCCGCTACTTCTCATGTAAAGTGTTAAAAAAAAAAAAAAAACCAAGAAGAAGGTGTAAATTAATTAGAATTGTCTCTGTCATTCCATAAAATGCATAATTAAAAATTAGAACAGCATGACTCTGCGTGGGGAGTGAGTAGGGTTTATCATCCATATGTCAAGAAATAACGACCAGCTGAGAGAGTCAGCGGCACGGCTGCTGCAGGCAGCCAGTTTACAACCTGTCTTAAAGCGGTAAGGTCATCTGTACAAAGGATGGTTCCTGTAGAGGAAGCAGATCACCTCAAAGATTACATGCTCCATGACAGGAAGCTCACCAAACCACAGTGGTTTCCTCTGGGGAGGAGGGGAGGGAGGGAAAGACAGAAATGCCTTATTTATTTCATTTTTTAAAATCTGGGAGTTCCTTTTGTGGCGCAACAGGATCAGTGGCGTCTTGGGAGCACCGGGACCAAGGTTCAATCCCCAGCTTGACACGGTGGGTGAAGGATCCGGCATTGTGCAGCTGTGGCTTAGGTCGCAACTGTGGCTGGGATATGATCCCTGGCCGGGGAACTCCATGTGCCACGGAGCGGCCAAAAAAGAAAAAATCTGAAGCAACATGGCCTGACATTTATTATTCTAGAGAGTGGTCCATAGGTGCTTATTGTATTTGCTCTATACTTTTCTGCATGAAAAAGAGAGAGGAAGAACAAGTCTGAAGGGTAAAAAAAAAAAAAAAAAAAATTCTTCATTTAACACTTCTTGCATAATGTGTTAAATTGGGCTGAAACCCTATAATTATTTCTTAGCATTACTGTTTGCCAGCTTCTGAGGCAATGTTCCTGAATTCATCATTAGCATTTGTGCTCCTGTTATATTTATACATGAGGGCTGTTAAATGCTTTGCAGATTGTCTATTTCACACTTTTATTCAGTCAAATAAAAGAGGGCCTTAAGTGACTCCCTGCCTTCTTCCTAAGAGTACTGCAGACAGAAGGGCTAATAAGATGGTCTCTGTGACCTCCCAGGAAACAGATTCTGTGCCTCACCAGCTCCAGAACCCTGCCACCGACTTAGAGATTTGGGGCAATCTTTACATATTCCTTTTCTCTTTAATTTATGCTTTCAACATAAAACCATATTTCAGAGGACAATACAACTTTAGGTTCTCATATGTCTTTAAAGGATAATTCATGGTCCTGGTGCTAAGTCAGGCCCAATAAAAAGTTAATCATCAAAATAAGAGTTGAGTAGTGCTACAGGGGAAAAAATATAGAAACTGAAAGTTTTAGAACTGAGGGTTTCATCCTGAAATGTTTATCAATCAATTTCACAGCAGTAGAAAACATTTCCCTCCTGCAGGAAGGTGGGGTGGGGAGAAGGCAGAACAAGAGACAAAGAAAGAGATTCTAACAAATTCAACAATAAATTTTCAAAGGATTCACTTTAATGATAAATATGGTAGATCAAACCCTGTGTGTTGAGTGGCAGGAATTCATATATCCCAACACTGTGGTATCAATTTAAAGGGAACTCACAAATAAAACTTAAGCTTATAGGGAAGCTTTTACAGTATAAACTCCTAAATCTACATTGTCATTACATTTAAAAATTAACATTTTTCACAAACTTATGGTTACGTAACAAAGGGGATAGTGGGGGGCAGGTGGATACATTAGGAGTTCAGGATTAAGAGATACACACCACTGTGTATAAAACAGATAAACAGGTATTCCTGTTGTGGCTCAGTGGTAAGGAGCCCAACTAGTATCAATGAGGACACAAGTTCAATCCCCGGCCTTGCTCAGTGGGTTAAGGATCCAGCATTGCCGTAAGCTGTGGTGTAGGTTGAAGGTGCAGCTCAGATCTGGCGTTGCTGTGGCTGTGGCAAAGGCCACCAGCTACAGCTCCAATTTTGATCCCTAGCCTGGGAACTTCCATATGCCACAAGTGCGGCCTTAAAAAGTCAAAAAAAAAAAGAATCTAAAATAGATAAACAACAAGGACCTACTGCATAGCACAGGGAACTATATTCAATATCTTGGAATAACCTATAATGGAAAAGAATCTAAAAGACTATATTATGTTATGTTACATTATATATAAAAATATATTGTTATGTTATATATTACATTATATATAAAGAATATTTATAATATATAATATATATAAGAATATATTGTATTACATATAATATATACTAAAAAGGACTGAATCACTTTGCTATACACCTGAAACCAGCACAACATTGTAAACCACCTCTACTTGAATTTAAAAATGGTTTTTTAAAAAAATTCACATTTTTCAGAAGTTCGATTATCAAATGCATCTTAGGCTCTAAAAGAAAAGAACAGTGAGTAGAAAGCTCAGAGCCTGCGGACTTCCAGGCCTGACTGTAATCCCGACTCCACATCTCACAGCATCACACACACTTTTGCTGCTCCAGGCTGCCGCTGGCAAGCCCACAGCCAGCCGTGGCGCCCCTTGCTCTTCAAAACTAGGAGAGGACAAACTCACATTGTGTGGCATCTCGGATATGCCCAACGTGCCCAGCAGTGCTGGGCTGACCATTTTTCAAATACTATTTCGATGACTCTTCCCAAGAGTCCCCAAGGGTGGGGGGGTCTTCCCTGTGTGACAGGTGAAGAAGCTGCAGGTCCAAGTTCACAGAAGGAATGAAGCCGAAAGGCCAGAGTCAGACCTCAGAGCTACCCAAGACCAAAAGCACGCTCCTTCCTTTCTGCTCCACCCACCTCCATGGGAAAAGTAAGAGGACTGATGTGGGAGGAAGATTCCAGCTGACGGCGCTGAGGCCAAGGACCGGTGGTGGGGGCAGCCTTGTCAAACCTCAGGGCCCACCTCTAATCCCAACACACTCTACTTCTGAGAAGTCACTCTGCTTGTTTTCCGAGGACCCAAGTGGACTTGGAATGGTTTCTACCAAACCACCAACTCACAGCCCAACCTAAAGCCATTCCCACAAAGCTACTCTCTATCACCACCGAGCCTCTGCCTTCCAACCACCATCAAAAAACAGAAGCACCAGGAATTCCCATTGTAGCTCAGTGGTTAGCGAATCAGACTGGGAACCATGAGGTTGCAGGTTCAATCCTGGCTTTGCTCGGTGGGTTAAGGATCCGGCATTGCTGTGTAGGTCGCAGACACGGCTCGGATCCCGCATTGCTGTGGCTCTGGTGTAGGCCGGCGGTTACAGCTCTGATTAGACCCTTAGCCTGGGAATCTCCATATGCCATGGGTGCGGCCATAGAAAAAGACAAAAACAAAAAACAAAAACAGAAGCACCAGAGTTCCCACTGTGGTGCCATGGGATCAGAGGCATCTCTGGAGCACCAGGACACAGGTACCATCCCTGGCCCAGCACAGTGGTCTAAGGATCTGGCATTGCCAC
The DNA here is from genome assembly GCF_016906955.1 of Phacochoerus africanus. NCBI lineage: Eukaryota > Metazoa > Chordata > Mammalia > Artiodactyla > Suidae > Phacochoerus > Phacochoerus africanus. The sequence goes on from NC_062546.1 coordinate 51,473,092, forward strand.
AACTGTGATGTAGGTCACAACTTCAGCTCTGATCTGATCCCTGGCCCAGGAACTCCATATGCCAGGGGGTGTCAAAAAAACAGAAGCACCAACCACTGCACTTTTAAAAACCTTCCCTGTGGCCAAAATAATCCCCCTAAAATTACATGGATGAACAATTTCTGTTATGTTTACTAAAGACAGGTGAACTTCTCACTGAGGTGCTTAAATGCACAGACAGAAACACAGACAGGGGTTCACAAAACTCTACAGAGGGTGGTGCCTGATGGAAAGCAGCCCAGATGCAACTGTGACAATGACCCCAATAAGCTTATTAACAGGCCACTGGGTGAGCTCCCAGCAGAACGTCCAGAAACAGCATTATCAACATGACCACCATCATACCCAAGACAAAAAAACAAACAAAACAAAAAAAAACCCAGTATTTTAAGAAGCAGCCTACAATGTTCTTTTCCCCCATCTCCCAAAACCCAATCCTATCTCTTCTAGGAATGCTGGTTCATGAGTTGCCATTTACCGCAGCAACTCCTTTATCCTGAATCCGTGCTGGTTTGGGGGATGCTAAGGCGTTTCACAAGGAGGTGCCTGTGGCTCTCTGCAGGGTACCAAGAGCTGGGGGTGACATCTACCCACAGGAGGGGGAGCCAAGCTACCACACCCCATGAGAGGGGAGGCTTGGAGGAGGGGGAAGGAAGCTGGAAGAGGGGGAAGGAAGCTGCAGGTGGGAAGCAGCATCTCAGAGGTCCTCCGATGCTAGCTCATCTCCGAAGAAGAAAGTTTCAGAAAGAGGGATGGAGACATAGCAGGTATGGGAGCTGAACTGTGTCCTGGTCCAAAGAAAGACATCGATGGAGTTCCTGTTGTGGTTCAGTGGTAAAGAACCTGACTAGTATCCATGAGGATGCCTGTTCAATTCCTGGCCTCACTCAGTGGGTTAAGGATCGGCATTGCTGTGGGCTATGGTATGGGTCACAGACCCGGCTCGGATCCTGTGTTGCCACAGCTATGGTGTAGGCCTGCAGCTGTAGCTCCAATTCGACCCCTAGCCTGGGAACCTCCATATGCTACAGGTGTAGTGAAAGAAGAAAGGGAGGGAGGAAAGCAAGAAAGCAAGAAAGCGAGAGAACGAGCGCGAGCGAAAGACAGGAAGGAAGGAAGGAAGGAAGAAAGAAAGAAAGAAAGAAAGAAAGAAAGAAATTGAAGCCCTCATCCCAGGACCTCAGAACATGAACGGCTATGAAAAGAGGGAAGCTGCAGGTGTAGTTAGTCAAGGTGGGACCACCCTGGAGCTGGGAGGATCTTCGTTCAATATGACCGGTGGCCTTAAAGGCGACCAGGGGAGGACAAGACACGAAAGGAAGACACCACTTGGGGACAGAAGCAGAGGCTCAATACGCTGTAGCTACAAGCCAGGGTGCTGTAAGGATGCTGGTGGGGCACCAGGAGCTGGGGGCACAGAGAGGACCCCCCCACCTCCCACAACCCGCAGGCTTCAGAGGGAGTGTGGCTCTGCTCACACCTTGATTTCGAACTTCTAGCCTCCAGAACTGAGATCATAAATGTGTTTTTTGTTTTTTGTGACCGAGCCCACAGCCTGCGGAAGTTCCTGGACCAGGGATTGAACCCACGCCACTGCAGTGACAACACCGGATCCTTAACCTGCTGCACCACCAGGGAACTCCCTAAATTGGTTTTGTAAGCCAGCCAGTGTGGCCCCCGGGGCAGATGACTTGGACTTCTGAGCCTCAGTGGGGATAACCGAGGAAAACAGTTAGTACTTAATGCACAGGACTGTCGTGAGAAGTAAATGAGAATCGTGCATGTAGGAAGCACTGCACAGATGTTCACTGGGGTATAATCGCAAGAAACAATCGCTCTGGCAGAGGAGGAATTCACACCAAGACTGACCCTTTCAACGCTAGTGCTTTACCATCCAAATCTGTGACTCGAGGGAACCCAAGCACAGCTGTCCCTGAAGGTCATGTAATTGATTATCGCCAAGTCCAGAATCAAGTCTGGCCTCTTCCCCCAGAAATCAAGGTGTGAGCAGAGCCACACTCCCTCTGAAGCCTGCGGGTTGCGGGAGGTGGTGGTGGGGGGGGTCCTCCCTGTGCCCCCAGCTCCTGGTACCCCACCAGCATCCTTACAGCCCCCTGGCTTGTAGCCACAGCATATTGAGCCTCTGCCTGTCCCCAGGTGGTGTCTTCCTTTTGTGTCTCGTCCTCCCCTGGTCGCCTCTTCTCCCAGTGGCTCCACTGGCCCAGCAGTCACAGTGGCTGTGCACTCACGGTGACCATGGGCCCTGGGTGAGGGTCTCGGCTTTCACCCACGTCCTTTCAGAACAGGACTCATTATACTTTAACAGGACTTGTGATCCTCACCCGGGGCTCAGGATCCGGCCAGGGCTGGGTGCAGGTGGCCTTGATGGCAGCAGGAGGGGACAGAGCCCATCATGCCACACAGCCAGGGGTGACTTCCCTGGACCCTCTGGTGCCACCTGCCAGCTCCCGGGGCAGCTAAGGAGCAAGTCTGATTTCCTCGGAGGAAGGTGTCCCCCTTCAATTCAGGTTTAAGAGAACATGACCATGAGACAGAACAGAGGAACAAAAAAATTTCCAGTGTCCCCATGGATACCAAGCCACAAAACCTCTCCCAGGGGGTCAGAGGGACCTAGAGTTGGACATGAGGAGGTTCCTAACAAGGTGGCAGGGCAGTGACTTTCCAGAGCAGTGACACTGCTGGGCCTCCAAACTCTGTGCAGTTACACAGGTTCTAACAAATGTAGCAAGTCCTGTAAAACACGGCCCATAAAACCAGGCCCATCCCTCCACTGTCCCCTCATGCTGCCCTGGGTGAAGTCTGGGAATGAGGGTAACACAAAACAGCCAGCATGTCTGACTCGAGTGCCTGGATGCCAGGCCTTAGGCCCCCAAGCTCCTGATTGGGATCAAGAAAGCAACAACCCAACGCAGTCGTCCTGGGACCACAAACCCAGGCCTTATCTCTGTGGACTAATCTCTCTAAGGCTAGAGCCATTTCAAGCTTCTCAAACCTCAACCCCCAAAGTGTCTCCTAGTCTAGCCTTGGGCACCACTACATGGCTGGCTCCGAGGATCCCGTGGCCAAGGAGCCCGCCATGGCCCTGTCCTGAACACCTGGCCACAGCATGATGGACACGCTGCCCCCTGGAGTTCAGAGCCCAGGGCATCCTCACTCAGGATGCCGGAAAGGTCTGAAATGTCACAAGCTTTCTATTTCTTTCCTTCCTTCCTTTCCTTTGCCTTTTTCTTTTTTTTCTTTTTAGGGCCGCACATGCAGCATATGGAAGTTCCCAGGTTAGGGGTCCAAACAGGAGCTGCAGCTGCCAACCTACACCACAGCCACAACAACGCCAGATCCAAGTCATGTCTGTGACCTACACGACAGCTCATGGCAACGCCACATCCTCAACCCACTGGTGGAGGCCAGGAATCAAATCCTCATTGTCATACTATTTGGGTTGGTTACCACTGAGCCACAAGGAGAACTCTCTTTCTTTTTTAACAGCCACACTCATGGCATATGGAAGTTCCCAGGTCAGGGACTGAATCCAAGCCACAGCTGCGACCTATGCAACAGGCGCGGCAACACCAAATCCTTAACCCACTGTGTCGGGCTGGGGATCAAACCCACACGTCACAGCATCCAGAGCTGCTGCAGTCAGACTCTTAACACCACGTGCCACAGCGGAAACTCTATTTCTTATCCACTTCCTCCTTTACAAAGTAGAAGCCAAACACCCAAGGTGAAATCAATGAGCACCATTCCTATGCTATAGCAACAGAAACGAATAGTCATAAGAAATACGTTTGTGTTCTCGAAGTGCTCTAATGGAATGAATTCTCTCTTCTTTTTTTCTTGCCGTCAGTATACTGTTTTCATCTCACATGAACTGGTAATTATTGTATGCATCGTTTTCCCATCAGGAGCACTTAGTAATTTTCAAAAACACTGCTCTGATCACTTCCCCGCCCCTAAACATTTCACAGTTTGCCACTGTTTATCTGATGAAGTCCAAGCCGTTTAGCCATTGCTTAATTTGGCCAGATCGCCTCCCACGACAGAGCTCTGCTCTGGAAAAAGGATTTACGTGCACCTTCTCTAGCCCTGCACCTTCTGCAAGTGTCGCCACCCCAGGAAGCCTCAGACCACTGAGAACCAGACTGAATTTCCTCCCTCATCTGAATGTCTATAGCCCCAACTCCTCCTATCCTAAACCACCTTGAGTGAGCTCCTCTCTGCCCACTAGATCACTCAGCACTACAAAGTGTCGAGCTGTCTTTGTCTCATGGACACGACAGCTGAACAGCTCAGAGCTAAATGCACCTCTTGCTTCCTACAGGTGTACAGGACCGTGTGACAGACATTTCCTACCATACCTCCAGCCCCAGTTCCAGTCCCCTGTCCTGATCCTTATCTCCTCTCAGACACATGTGCTTCTCTGACTTGTAACTCATTTAATTTCACCACGTGCATGTATCCCTTGGAGGAGGTGAGAATGTGCGAGAGAATGAAGCTCGTTCCAGACTACACCGGGCTCAGGCATCCTGCACCCTCCACGAGGTGAAGCTGGCAAGAGGGGGAGTTCCCTGGTGGCTCCATGAGTTAAGGATCCAGTTCCGCCACTGCACTGGTTGCTGCTGTGGTGTGGGTCTGATCCCTGGCCAGGGAACATCCACATGCTGCAGGTAGGGCCAAAAAAAAAACACCAAAAAAATGGGAGTTCCCTTTGTGGCTCAGAGGGTTAAGAACCCGACTGGTATCAAACTCGGTATGCAGGTTTGATCCTTAGCCTTGCTCAGTGGGTTAAGGATCTGATGTTGCCACAAGCTGCAGTGTAGGTCACAGATGCAGCTTGGATCTGGCGTTGCTATGGCTGTGGCTCCATTCAACTCCTAGCCTGGAAACTTCCATAAGCCATCAGTATAGCCCCAAAAAGACAAGACAAAACAAAACAAAACAAACAACAAAAAAAACAAAACCACGAGCTGGCAAAAAAGGTCTTAACAGGATGACATTCGTCGTTATATAAAGATGTGTCAGAAATAAGCAAGCACAAATGCTGAGATTCTGAAGGCCGCCACTGCTGTGACCAACCACAACTCAAGCTACTCAACCCTGGGTGCAATAACCAACACTGAGGCCCTGATCTGACCCAAATTCAGAGGTTTCTCATTCTTTAAGATATTTTCAGAAAAACTGTAAGACTGTCCATACCACCCAAGGTACAATCCCTACCAAGATTTCAATGGAATTTTTAAGCAAAATAGAAAAGACAATCGTGAAATACACACAGAACCAGAAAAGACTCCCCAGATCACCAAAGCAGTTTTGACTATGAAGAGCCAAAATGGAGCCATCCCACTTCCTGGTTTCAAACTATTTTACAAAGCTATAGCACTCAAAATGGTATGGTATTGGCCTAAAAACAGGCATATAAATTAACAGAACAGAACACAAAGTCTGGAAATAAGCCCATGTATATCCAGTGAATACACTTAATTTTCAACAAAAGCATCAAGAATATGCAATGGGGAAATGATGATGATGGGAAAACTGGACAGCCACATGCAAAAGCATGGAACTGGAGCCTTTTCTCCCACCACGCACAAAAATCAACTTAAAATGGATTAAGGACTAAAATGTGAGACCTAAAACAATAAAACTCCTAGAAGAAAACATATGGGATAAGCTCCTTGGCTTCGATCTTGACAATGGTATTTTGGGCCTGACACCAAAAACACAGGCAACAAAAGCAAAAATAAACAAGTGACATTATATCACACTAAAAGGTTTATGCACAGCAAAGGAAACCATCAACAAAAATGAAAATGAAAAGGCAACCTGTGGAATGAGAGAAAGTATTTGCAAACCATGTATCTGATAAAGGGTTGACGTCAAAATATATAAGTAACAACTCAATAGCCAAAAAAAAAAAAAAAAACCTATTAACCTAATTTTTAAGTGAGCAAAAGACCTACATTGACATTTATCCCAAGGAGCCATGCAAATGACCAAGAGATATATAAGAAGATGTTCAGGAGTTCCTGTTGTGGCTCAGCAGTAACAAACCTGACTAGCATCCATAAGGAGGCAGGTTCGATCCCTGGCCTTGCTCAGGGGATTAAGGATCTGGTATTTCCATGAGCTGTGGTGCAGGCTGCAGATGCAGCTTGGGTCTGGCGTTGCTGTGGCTGTGACACAGGCTGGCAGCTGACTTCTAGCCTGGGAACTTCCATGTGCCAGAGGTGTGGCCCTAAACATCACACACACACACACACACACACACACACACACACAAAAGATGTTTAACATCACTAATCATCAGGAAATTTATATCAAAACCACAATATCACCTCCCCTCACACCTGCCTGTTATCAAAAAGACAAGACATAACAAATGTTGGCAAGAATGAGGGGGAAAGAGGAACACTGTCCGTGGTAATACAAATCAGAGCAGCCATTATGGAAAAAAATATGAAGGTTCCTCCAAAAATTAAAAATTGAACTACCACGTAATCCAGCAATTCTATGTCTGGGTATAAACCCAAAGGAAATGAAATCACTATCTCAGAGGTAGCTGCACACCCCGCCCCGCCACGTTTGCTGCAGCATTATTCACATGAGGCAAGTACAGAAACAGCTTAAGGACCTAAGTGTCCATCAATGGATGAGTAGATAAAGAAAAAGTGAAACATGCACACACACCCCCAAAAACAGAATATTATTCATCCATCCCAAAGAAGGAAGTACAGTTGACCCCTGAACAACATGGGGTTGAACTGTATGCGTCTACTTTTATTCAGATTGTTTTCAATAGGAAACAGGATCTGATGGTGGTTAAACCTGCAGATGCAGAACTGTATGCCCAAGACCCATGTACAAGAGGAATGGAGGGCTGGCTGTGAATTATGGGCAGATTTTTGGCTGCACAGCGTCAGCACCCCTAAACCCGGAGTTGTTCAAGGCCAACTGTACCGAATTCGCAACAACGAGGAAAAACCTGGAGGACATTATGCTAAGTGAGGTAAGTCAGAGAAAGACAAACACTGCATGTGTAGTATCACATGTGAAATCTGAAAACAAAAACAAAAACAGGAGTTCCCATCATGGCTCACTGGTAATGAACCCGACTAGGATTCATGAGGATGCACGTTCAATCCCTGGCCTCGCCTAGTGGGTTAAGAATCCAGCTTAGCCACAAACTGCAGCACAGGTCGTTGATGCCGTTTGGATCTGGCGTTGCTGTGGCTGTGGCGTAGGCCCGCAGCTGCAGCTCCAATTCAACCTCTAGCCTGGGAACTTCCATATGCCACAGGTTCATCCCTAAAAAAAAAAAAAAAAAAAAAAAAAAAACCACTCATCTGGCAAGTGTTCATTTCAATCATTTCTACGTGGGACTATGTCTGACAACACTAGCTGCCTACATTCTCCTTTCTTCTCTACCAACAGAAGCCCAGTTTTGCTCCAGGATGCTATGTACCCTCCAACACAAAGAAACTTCATTTCCCCAGCTCCCTTGCAGCTAAGGATGGCCTACCTCTGGCCACAGGGGTGCGGGCAGGAGGAAGAACAAGAGGAGCCCACTTGGCTGGCCCTTACCTTCTGACCTCAACCATTCACTCTTTTTACTGCATGGAAGGCCATGTAAGGACAGAGGTACAAGAGCCATGCAGAAACCTGAGAAGGAGAAGAGACAGAGCAGAGAGCTAAGGGGGCCCTGGACCATAAGGAGGCTGCGCCACCACCTCCTCTGCACATCTCAGTGCACAAGAAAAACACCCCCCCCCATTTCCATCCAGAGGTTTGGGCTTCCTCTTACATGTAGACAAACTCAATCCCAAGGTGCTGGGGGGGGCGGAGGGGGGGAGGTGTCCTTGAAGTGTCATCTTTTACTAAAAATGACTAAGGCTTGGTTCCAGCCCTCGGGGGAATATGAAATCCTAATCCCAGACAGAACGTGACCAGCCCCGGGTAGCAGGGGTGGGGGGTGGGCCACAGCTGGGGTGCTAACGGGAGTTCAGAGGAGGCAGAAAGGGCTTCTAGCTAAAAGCATTTAAATTAGGCCACTTCACACTTGCGTATCACCTTTATCCCGCCTGGTGACACTGTTCAATACAAGAGTGTACATCTCCACTGGCGTGTGAGCCTCTTGGTGGAGGGGTTACCCCAGTGGCTCCCCTTCCACTGAGGAGCACAGCGGAGGCAGGTGGGGACACAGGAAGGTGTCCAGGACTTCCTCCCTCCCCTCTGCCTTCCACTCACCCAGAGAGCCCTGAACATATGTTGTTGGGGCCCCAAGGGGAGAAACCTTCTATCCTCTCCAGCTGATTCTGGTATGGCTGGCCTGTGCCCAGGAACCCCTGGGCAGCTCCCTGGAGGAGGCTTTGGTCTGAGGTTTTTTTTGTTTGTTTGTTTTTTCATTTAGGGCCACACCTGAGGCATATGGAAGTTTCCAGGCTAGGGGTCAAATCAGAGCTGCAGCTGCCAGTCTACACCACAGCCACAACATGGGATCCGAGCCACATCTATAACTTACACCACAGCTCACAGCAATGTCAGATCCTTAAGCTACTGAGTGAGGCCAGGGATCGAACCCAAGTCCTCATGGATATTCGTCGGGCTCCTAACCCACTGAGACACAATGGGAACTCCCTTGGTCCCATGTTTTAAAGCATCACAGCAAAAGCCCTGCTAAGGAATCTGAGCGACAGCCAATAGGGAAAGTGGCCCTGCCATGGCTGTGACAACAGTCCCATGTTGAGACCCAGAGGCTGTCTGAGCTCACCTGCTACAGAAGCTGCCCAGCCAGGGAGCCCAAGAAAACACACTGAGGGCTTTGCAGCACTGTCTTCCCCAACAACACGAGACCTGGGCAACAAATAGGGGGTCACCAGAAACAAGAACCCAACTGTGCAGCTGGCCTTCTCCCCCTGGTGGAACTCAGCCACCCTGAAGTATCCCCAGTGGGTCTTCCATTCAAGGCTGGCACCTGCAACCCTCATGGGGATCCCCACGTCTTCCTCCCAGAGTCCCCAGGGGTCTTCTGCCACTGCAACCTCCACCACTCGCTGCTGCCACCAGAGCAGGGCTGGCTCCCTCCCACACTCCTAGCCCTGGCTCGCAGAATCCCAAATGGGGGCACCACCCTCCATCCCCCACTGCACTCCACGCCAGCCACACAGCAGCCCTGTGCTTTCAGCATCCTCCTATCACCAGACGCTGTTTAGTATTCACATCCTGTTATTTTTCCTTTTTTTTTTAATTGAAATTTGATTGATTTACAACATTGTGTAGGAGTTCCTGTCATGGCTCAGCAGAAAGAAATCTGACTAGCATCCATGAGGATGCACGTTTGATCCCTGGCCTCGCTCAGTGGGTAAAGGATCTGGCATTGCCGTGAGCTGTGGTGTAGGTCACAGACGCAGCTCAGATCTGGCATTGTCGTGGCTGTGGCACAGGCCAGTGGCTACAGCTCTGACTTGACCCCTAGCCTGGGAACCTCCATGTGCCGCAGGTGAGGCCCTAAAAAAGACAAAAAAATTAAGTAAAAAATTAAAAAAAATACTCAAGTTTCTGCTGTATAGCAAATGATTCTTATATCTATTCTTTTTCATATTCTTTTCCATATTATGGTTTATTACAGGCTATTGAAGAGAGTTCCCTGTGCTCTACAGCAGGACCTTGATGTTTGAAACGGTACTTTGAAACTGCTAATCCAAAATTCCTAATTTGTCCCTCTCTCACCTACCGCTGTAATCATAAGTTTGTTTTTTTTTTGTATGTTTCTGTTCTGTAAATGTGTTCATTTGTATCATTTTTAGATTCGACATATAAGTGATAGCATATAATATTTATCTTTCTCTGTCCAACTTACTTCACTTAATATGAGAATCTCTAGTTCCATCCAGGTTTTTGCAAATGGCATTATTTCATTCTTTTTATGGTTGAGTAGTATTCCATTGTATATATGTACCACATCTTCTTTATCCATTCATCTGTCAGTGGACATTTAAATTGCTTCCATGTCTTGGTTATAGTAAATCATGCTGCAATGAACATTGGGATGCACGTATCTTTCTGAATTAGAATTTTCTCCAGGTACATACCCAGGAGTAAGATTGCTGGATCATATGGTAACTCTATTTTCAGTTTTTTAAGGAACCTCTACATTGTTTTCCATAGTCGTTGGACCAATTCACATTCCTACCAGCAACGGAGGAAGTCACACCCTCTGTTTTGAAAACTGCCACTGCCTGCTGGGACTCAGACCAAGTTCACCAGGCTAGGCCAGCGAGAGGGTAGCATGTGGGTGTAAGTCCCACACACCCTCCAAAAGGTGACACCTGTTACGGGCCCTCAGGACGCCTGGTCTGCATCCTTTCTTGGAAGGCCCCAGGTTCTCCTTGTAAATTCCATCCTGCAGACTGCAGAATCATGTCAGACATGGAGACATGACAGACACACCCTAGAGCCCCAGCCAAGACCTCAAGCTCCCTGCTTCCACCCACCCCACCCAACACGGGAAAAAGGATTCTGATCAAAGAAGCATGGAAAGCACTGTTTTCACTATGAAGTCAGTAACTACAAAAATATTTTACCTAAAACACATAGGCTGGCATAGTCAACAGAATTCTATTTGTCATCTCAAAGGTTAAATTTGAAAAGACAGCTCTTTCTTCTCACCATATCATGCAGTTGAAAAATACCACGCATCACACTGAAAACACATTTACATCTAATGAGCCAGACTACATATGCAAATTCATACATGCTAATTGGCTTTGGCTGTTTCTTTTACATAAAGTCAATATTTTTATGGATCATTAAATGTCTCCCTTAGCATATTAATTTCAAAAGAGAAATTAATGGCTTTAAAAACAAATTCCCTGCTGCAACCAACACAAAGACTGAAAACACTCTGCTGTAGTCAATGTCTTTTTATTTTTTTTAATTTTGTTATTAAAGTATAGCAGATTTAGAGTGTTGTGTCAATTTCTGCTGTACAGCAAAGTGGCCCAGTCATACATACATAGACACTCTTTTTCTCATGTTATCTTCCATCATATTCTATCCCAAGAAATAGGATAGAGTTCCCTGTGCTGCACAGTAGGACTTCATTGCTTATCCATTCTAAACAGAATGGTTTGCATCTACTAATCCCAAACTCCCCATCCATCCTACTCCCTCCCTGTAGTTAGTGTCTTAACATGCTGGTTCGAACACCAAGTAAATCCTCAACGTAAGCACAAAATCAACTTTGTACTAAAGTCTTTCTCGGATTTAAAGCTGACTGACCAATTCTGGTTTAAGATCAATGTAAACTATTTTTCTTACATTTAAAATGGTTTAAAGTAAGTATTTAGGAGGTCTCATCGTGGCTCAGCTGTTAAAGAACCTGACTAGTATCCATGAGGATGCAGGTTTAATCCCTGGCCTTGCTCAGGGGGTTAAGGATCCAGAGTTGCCATGAGCTGTGGTGTAGGTCGAAGACACACCTGGAGCTCACATTGCTGTGGCTGTGGCGTAGGCCAGCAGCTGCAGCTCCAATTGGACCCCTAGCCTGGGAATCTCCATATGCCACAGAGGCAGCCCTAAAAAGGCCCCCCCCAAAAAAGTATTTTTTCATCTATTTTTTCCTAATTGGATGAGAGAAAGAACATAAAAATTATGAAAGTAGCAAAAGGAATCAGGTCATGAGGCTACACAGGGACAGTTCTTGCCCAGAAATCCACACAGCAAGGCATGTGGCACAGAAAGGAGCCTGATTAACATTCTCAGATAACAAAGTACTGTACATAAAATAGACAAACAACGAAGACCTACCAAATAGCACAGGGAACTCTATTCAAAATCCTGTCAGAACCTACAATGGAAAAGAATCTGAAAAAGAGTATACATATAACTGAATCACTTTGTTGTATACCAGGAACTAATACAACACTGTAATTGTGTTGAAACCAGTCATATTTCAATAAAATAAATAAATAAAAATAAAACAAAAAAAATTATTGGCATTCCCACTGTGGTGCAGTGGGTTAAGAATCTGACCAACTGCAGTGACTTAGGTCGCTGCAGAGGCAAGAGCTGGATACTCAGCCCGGGAACTTCCATATGCCACAGATGCAGCAATAAAAAAAATTATCACAAACAAAAGAAATAAAAGGCATCCATATAGGAAGAGAAGCGATAAAATAGTCACTGTATGCAGACGACATGATACTATACATAGAAAACCCTAAGGACTCAACCTAAAAACTACTTGAACTGATTAATAAATTCAGCAAAGTAGCAGGATTCAAGATTAACATTCAGAAGTCAGTTGCATTTCTGTATACCAGCAATGAAATATTAGAAAAGGAATACAAAAATACAATACCTTTTAAAATTGCACCTCACAAAATCAAATACCTCAGAAAACACCTGACCAAGGAGGTAAAGGGCTTATATGCCAAGAACTATAAAACTTTAATCAAAGAAATCAAAGAAGATGTAAAGAAATGGAAAGATATTCCATGTTCATGGATTGGAAAAATCAATATTGTAAAAATGACCATACTACCCAAAGCAATCTACAGATTCAATGCAATCCCTATCAAGTTACCCATGACATTTTTCACAGAACTAGGACAAACAATCCAAAAATTTATATGGAACAACAAAAGACCCAGAATTGCCAAAGCAATCCTGAGAAAGAAAAAAAAAAAAACAAGGAGGAGGCATAACTTTCCCAGACTTCAAAAATATTACAAAGCTACAGTCATCAAAACAGTGTGGTACTGGTATCAAAACAGACAGACAGACCAATGGAACAGAATAGAGAACCCAGAAATAAACCCTGACACCTATGATCAATTAATCTTTGACAAGGGAGGCAAGAACATCAAATGGGAAAAAGAAAGTCTATTCAGCAAGCATTGCTGGGAAACCTGGACAGCTGCATGCAAAGCAATGAAATCAGAACACACCCTCACACCATGCACAAAAGTAAACTCAAAATGGCTGAAAGACTTAAATATACGACAGGACACCATCAAACTCCTAGAAGAGAACATAGGCAAAACACTTTGTGACATCAACATCATGAATATTTTCTCAGGTCAGTCTCCCAAAGCAACACAATTAAGAGCAAAAATAAACCCATGGGACCTAATCAAACTGAAAAGCTTTTTCACAGCAAAGGAAACCAAAAAGAAAACAAAAAGACAACTTACAGAATGGGAGAAAATAGATTCAAATGATGCAACTGACAAGGGCTTAACTCTAGAATATATAAACAACTTATACAACTCAACAGCAAAAAAGCCAATCACCCAATGGAAAAATGGGCAAAAGACCTAAATAGACATTTCTCCAAGGAGGATACACAGATGGCCAGCAAACACATGAAACAATGCTCAACATCGCTGATTATAAGAGAAATGCAAATCAAAACTACCATGAGACACCACCTCACACCAGACAGAATGGCCATCATTAATAGGTCCACAAATAACAAGTGCTGGAGGGGCTGTGGAGAAAAGGGAACCCTCCTGCACTGTTGGTGGGAATGTAAACTGGTACAGCCACTACGGAGAACAGTTTGGAGATACCTTAGAAATCTATACATAGAACTTCCATATGACCCCGCAATCCCACTCTTGGGCATCTATCCAGACAAGACTCTACTTAAAAGAGACACATGCACCCGCATGTTCATTGCAGCACTATTCACAATAGCCAAGACACAGAAACAACCCAAATTTCCATCAACAGATGATTGGATTCGGAAGAAGTGGTATATATACATAATGGAATACTACTCAGCCATAAAAAAGAATGACATAATGCCATTCGCAGCAACATGGATGGAACTAGAGAATCTCATACTGAGTGAAATGAGTCAGAAAGACAAAGACAAATACCATATGATATCACTTATAACTGGAATCTAATATCCAGCACAAATGAACATCTCCACAGAAAAGAAAATCATGGACTTGGAGAAGAGACTTGTGGCTGCCCAACGGGAGAGGGAGGGAGTGGGAGGGATCTGGAGCTTGGGGTTATTAGATACAACTTAGAATAGATTTACAAGGAGATCCTGCTGAGTAGCATTGAGAACTATGTCTAGATACTCATATTGCAACAGAACAAAGGGTGGGGGAAAAAATGTATACATGTAAGAATAACTTGATCCCCATGCTGTACAGCGGGAAAAAATTTTTAAAAATAATAATAATAAATTATCATATAGGTGAAAAAAATGAAAGAATGAGTGGCTTACGATGTCTCATGATGCCTGTAGCTAATTAAAATAATACCAATAGCTAAAATTTCTTCTACGCTCAGGTACCCAAAAAACATAGGTAGTCTCCCCAGTTCACAGACAAGAAAACTGAGGCCCAGCAAGGTTACCTGTCCAAGGTCAAGTAGCTATTAAGTGACAGCCAAGATCAAAGGCAGGTGTGGCCACACATACCTAACACCACCTTCCCCTCACTTCCCTGCCCTCAGGGCCCAAGGGCAGTTACCAGAGAAGCGTGTGGACAAGAGCGTGTGGCCACCAGATGCCATCTGGCCAGCCGCTACACAGTAGCCTCACGGCCCTGGGGACACACCCCAGCCCAGAGTCGTGGTGGGGCACTGGCCTTGCACATCCAGAAACCAGCAGAGGCAGAGTCCTTACTCAGAGAGACTCAGGCCAACCTAGCCCCCACGCTGGGCATGATCAGTGCACCAGCTCCTCTTCTGCAAAGGGAAATAACATCACAGGGACAGGTGCAGGATCTGAGACACAGGAAGCAAAGTGGTCATCAGAACCTGACTGAGAAACCGGAATAAGGTCAGGGGCAGCCACCTTGTAAGTCTTTTCAGAGCAACAGTTGGGACGTCACTGGCTTCCACTACCTGCCACCCACCTCAGCCCTGGGGATCAGGTGTAGAGAGGCAATCCCAATGTTTGCCTCAAGACTGTCCCTTCCAGGGTCTCCACCTGAGAGCCAGCCTCCTCCAGGTACCTAAGCTCTTCACTTAGGGCACCCTCAAGCTGAAATCCTGGGCAACCTTCCCCTCTTCAAAGAGACGTGGCCTTCTAGGCTCCCGCCAGGAAACTCAGTGGATTGATATCAAAATTTCAGGTCAATCCTTATTTCCCCTATTTTTTTTTTTTTTTTTGGTCTTTTTGCTATTTCTTGGGCCACTCCCACAGCATATGGAGGTTCCCAGGCTAGGCGTCTAATTGGAGCTGTAGCTGCCAGCCTACGCCAGAGCCACAGCAACACAGGATCCGAGCCGCGTCTGCGACCTACACCACAGCTCACGGCAATGCCAGATCGTTAACCCACTGAGCAAGGGCAGGGATCGAACCTGCAACCTCATGGTTCCTAGTCGGATTCGTTAACCACTGAACCACAATGGGAACTGCCCCTTATTTTCTTATATTTGGGAGGATTTTTAGTATAAGTCTGAAGAACTGAAAACAATGTATGTGTATTTTAACATGCTCATAAAAGACAAGTGTGCTAATAACAAAAAAAATCTGACCAGCACTATATTTTAGCATTAAACACTATATACTAGCATTTAACACTACATATTAGCATTAAACACTATATTAGCATTAAATGCTACATGTTAGCATTAAACACTATCTTAGCATCGAATACTATATGTTAGCAGCATTAAACACTGTATGTTAGCATTAAACACTGTATGTTTGCATTAAACACTATATTAACATTAAACTTCATGCATTACCATTAAACACTATACGTTAGCTTTATACATTAGCACTAGGAATTTGCATCACGTCAGTGGAAATGCCACATCGCTTTCAGGCCATCCACATTGCAGTGACTATTGAGAAAAAGCATAAATGTTTATCTCAAACCTCAGGAATGGCTGACGGTACTTGTTCTCGGGTTAACAAGAGTCAAAAAAGGAAATGGGCTTTATAACACTCACCACTAGCGAGGCAGTGCCCCTGGGATAAAAAGAGAAGATGAGGACAGGGACAGGAAGGTGGATCCACAGGTTCATTTTCTAGTTCAGGGCACTGAGTTTATGCTTAGCTCCTCCTAGGTTATGTGACTTTCATTTTGGAAAAAAGTGTCTTCTTAGCAAAGCTCATAATCAAGCATAATGATACACCGTTCCCCATTTAATGGTACGGTACAGGAGAAAATTCTATAAACATCCTGGAAAATTCAGGTGGCTATATTATCATCCGTAAACTGTCTTAGCCCCAAATTCAAATGAAAATAAAAATAGTGGGTTGGAAACAGAGTTCCGACCAAGAGCTCCACTCTTCACCAAAGAGTCTATCTTTAAAGGCAGAAGAGAATTTTTTCTATGAATAGATGTAATTTATTCTATTTTTATCACCAATTTCATCACCTTTTTGTAGGCAGGGGTTTCAAATATCCCATCTCTCAAATCCTAGGATGTTCTGGTTGTTGGGTATATTTGTGCCTGAGAGTGGAGCTTCTGCATGAAGCCTCCCTGGCTTCTCAGTTTCCCCCCCCACCCACCCACCCCTCCCCGAGCCCGGCTGACCCGGGACGCAAGGCCAGCCCAGCATCTGGGATCCACTTCCTGTGACTGAAAACCACATCGATTTATTCCATTACAGAAAATAGGGGAAATAAGGATTGACCTGAAATTTTGATATCAATCCACTGAGTTTCCTGGCGGGAGCCTAGAAGGCCACGTCTCTTTGAAGAGGGGAAGGTTGCCCAGGATTTCAGCTGGAGGTCACAAATCTAAAGCGGGTCTCCCTGGGCTCACCATGGTCTCACAGGGCTGGGTCCTTCTGGAACCAGTCAAGAATCATCTCTTTGGAGTTCCAGCCATGGCGCAGCAGAAACGAATCCGACTGGGAGCCATGAGGTTGCGGGTTCGATTCCTGGCCTCGCTCAGTGGGTTAAGGATCTGGCATTGCCATAAGCTGTGGTGTAGGTCACAGACACGGCTCGGATCCTCCTATTGGACCCCTAGCCTGGCAACCTCCATATGCCACCAGTGCGGCCCTTAAAAGCAAAATAAATAAATAAATAATAAAAATCGTTGCAATTCTCCCTTAAAATGAAAAATGAAAAAATGAAAAGAAAAAAAAAGAATCATGTCTTGACTATCCCAGTTTCCAGAAGCCACTTCACTCTGGCTGGGCTCCTTCCTCCACCTTCGAGGCCAGCAATGGCTGGTTGCATTTTGCTCACATCACGTCAATCTGGGTCTCTGTTTCCTTCATCACATGTCTTTTCTCTCTCTCTCTCTCTCTCTCTCTCTCTCTCTCTCTCTCTCTCTCTCTCTCTCTCTCTCTCTCTTTCATTTTCTAATGTTTTATTGACATCTGTTTGGTTTACAAGGTTGGGATCATTTCTTCTATACAACAAAGTGACTC
This sequence comes from Phacochoerus africanus, assembly GCF_016906955.1. Classification (NCBI taxonomy): domain Eukaryota; kingdom Metazoa; phylum Chordata; class Mammalia; order Artiodactyla; family Suidae; genus Phacochoerus; species Phacochoerus africanus. The sequence continues at coordinate 51,490,514 of NC_062546.1, forward strand.
AGTTATGCATGTACACACGTCCATTCTTTTTCAGATTTTTTTCCCACATAGATTATCACAGAATATTGGGTAGTTTTTTCTCTTTTAAGACTTCTGATTACACTGGGCCCTCCCAGATAACCTGGAATAATCTTGCCATCTCCAGGCCCCTAATCCCAATCACGGCTGCAAGGCCCCTTAGCCCCATAAGATACTACACCTGCAGATTCTGGGGATAAAGATGTGGCCATCTCTGGGGGCCACTCTTTGGCTACCACAATACTCTCAGCTCATGAATGACAAGTGATAAAGGACAATGGAGCTGCAGGGCACATGTTTATGTCCCTTCTGCTCAAACACATGACGTTCTGTGTGTCATGCCTACGTGTCATGGCCTTTCATTGCTGGGGGGGGTGAAGGATGGCAGAGGTGTCAGATGGGAGGGAGAGAGCCCCCCACACCCCCTGCTTCATCTCAGTGCCTCAGCCATGACCTCCACCCTCATGTCAACCTTGGCCTGTGCCTTCACTGACCCATGACCTCTGCTGTCTAAGATGACCTTGATTTCCTCCTGACCCAATAAGCTACCTCAGATCAGGAATAAGCACAGTCTTCCTCCGACAGTGTGGGTAATGGCCCATTTTCAGATGGGTAGAGAATCTGAAGGCACTGACCTTCAGCAAGCATCTCGACAGTATAGCCCACTGTCCAGAATAGAGCTGGGTGAGTTTTGGAACACACAGCTATCAGCATCATTGCCCACTGGCTGCCCAAGACACTGGGGGACATCCAGAGTGGCTCTGAAAGGCAATTCAGTAAGTATGAGACCATGACAACACATGAAGTAGACCTGAACTTCAGCAAAGACTCTGCAGCCATGTGATCCAGGAAAAGTCAAGGAGCCTCAAGCTTATTACCAAGACATTGGCAATTCTGCCTGAATTGTCTATATGTTAGGAAGCCTATACATGGACATGCATATTTGGAATTTTTGTTTTAGGGCCACACCTGCGGTATATGGGAGTTCCCAGGCCAGTGGTCAAATCAGAGCTGCAGCTGCTGGCCTATACCACAGCCACAGCAACATGATATCCAAGCCACATCTGTGACCCATGCCGCAGCTTGAGTCTATGCTGGATCCTTAACCCACTGAGCGGGGCCAGGGATCAAACCCACATCTTCACAGAGACTATGTTCTGTTCTTAACCTGCTGAGCCACAATGGGAATTCCCATATTTGGATTTTAAAAGATATTGTAAATAGTGTAAAGCTTTAAGAAAAGTGAAAAATAAATGTTAATGCAACTATATTCAGGACTTTTAATTCATGAAGTAGCCCTATATTCCTAAAATGATGCCTAATAAAAAGATATTTATTTCAGAATCAAAAAACTATTAATTACCTTCATAAATATGGAACATCCCTGCAATCTAATATTAACAGCTACTTTTATGAACTAGAAAAAATACTTATTTTTAGAATAGGTATAAAGTTGTTTGAACAATGTAAATATCGGGTATGTAAAAACAGATGAAGAGGCAGCAGAAGGAAAATACACTGAAGGTTGGCAGAGATTTCCTCTAGATAGCACTGTATTGGTTAGCGATCTTTAGCTGCAAACAACAGGGACCAATTCAGACTAAATGGAACGCAGGGGATTTTATTACAATCCTGAGCGCTCAGGGGACCGAAAGCTCGGAAGCCAAGCTATTAAATAAGTGAGAACTAAGGCAACTTCAGGAGAGTCCTCACCCAGGAATGCCACTCAGGTGCCACCACCAGCATACATGAGCTCCAGCATTTCTAATTTTCATCCCTTTCCTCTAACCCTTAGGAAGGAATACCATCTATGCACCCAGGTCACAGAGCTGCCTCCAGAGCAAGGGGACAACAAGGCCCATGCTTCACAATCCATCCAGACTCTACCCTCTGGGGAAAGATGAAATCCCCCAAGAAGAGGTCAGAGGGCTTAATGGGAGGAGTGGGTGATGGGGAGTTTAAAATAAAAAGTCTGGAGTTCCCATTGTGGCACAGCAGAAATGAATCCAACTAGTAACCATGAGGTCACAGGTTCGATCCCTGGACAAGCTCAATGGGTTAAGGATCCGGCATTGCCGTGAGCTGTGTGGTGTAGGTCATAGACTTGGCTCAGATCTGGCGTTGCTGTGACTGTGGTGCAGGCTGACAGCTGTAGCTCCGACTCGACCCCTAGCCAGGGAACCACCATATGCCATGGCTGCAGCCCTAAAAAGCAAAATATAAAAATAGAAATTAAAAAAAATTAAAAGTCTGGGGAGTTCCCACTGTGACTCAGCAGAAACGAATCCAACTAGTATCCACGAGGATTTGGGTTTGATCCCTGGCTTTGCTCAGTGGGTCAGGGATCCAGCATTGCTGTGGTGTAGGTCACAGACACAGCTCAGATCCCATGTTGCTGTGGCTCTGGCATGCATAGGCCAGTAGCTGTCACTCCAATTCAACTCCTAGCCCAGAAACTTCCATATGCTGCTAGTGCAGCCCTTAAAAAAAGCAAAAAAAAAAAAGAGCTTGCTTCGGTAGAATTAGGACTGATTTTTTTTATTAAGTACCTTCTTTGCTGGCTAGATTCCTTACTGTGACAATATGTTATTTCTATCACAATAATTAGGTTCTTGGGAGTTCCCATTGTGGCTCAACCCAACATGGTTTCCATGAGGATGTGGGTTCAATCCCTTGCCTCATTCAGTGAGTTAAGGATCCAGTGTTGCCACAAGCTACAGCATAGGTGCAGATGTGGCTTGGATCTGGTGTTGCCATGGCTGTGGCATAGGCCTCAGCTGCAGTTCTGATTCAACCCCTAGCCAAGGAAACTTCCATTGCTGCAAGTGCAGCCATTAAAAAAAATAATAATAATAAATAATTATGTTCTTTAAACACACGATGGACACTGCTGGTTGCCCATCAAAATGCACTCTCCCCTTTTTCCTTAAACCATGGCTCAATTACACATCGCATCTTTCCTTGCAGACAGGCATGGCCCTGTGACCAGGGCAGGTATAACTAAGTTCTCTTCGATGGAAAATGAGTAGAGGGGAGTTCCTTTTATAGCTCAGTGGGTTAAGAACCTGACATAGTATCCATGAGGACACTGGTTCAATCCCTGGCCTTGCTTACTGGGTTAAGGATCCTGCATTGCTGCAAGCTGCGGTGTAGGTTGCAGAGCTGTGGCTGTAGAGCAAGCTGCGGCTAAAGCTCTGATTCAACCCCTAGCACAGGATCTTCCCTCTGCCACAGCTATAGCCATTAAAAATATATATATCGGAGTTCCTCTCGTGGCGCAGTGGCTAACGAATCTGACTAGGAACCATGAGGTTGCGGGTTCGGTCCCTGCCCTTGCTCAGTGGGTTAACGATCCGGCGTTGCCGTGAGCTGTGGTGTAGGTTGCAGACGCGGCTCGGATCCCGCGTTGCTGTGGCTCTGGCGTAGGCCGGTGGCTACAGCTCTGATTCGACCCCTAGCCTGGGAACCTCCATATGCCGCGGGAGCGGCCCAAAGAAATAGCAAAGACAAAAAAAAAATATATATATATATATATATATATATATATACACATATCACACAGCATGCCTGGGCCCAGCAGGCCTCCGAGCAGAGGACAGGCAACTTCCACCTCCTCTCCCCTCTCAAGGGGCAGGGTGTGAGCATGGTCACCCCCCAGCTCCCACCACATAGGTGACAACAGTGCCCTAAAATAATAGACCGATGATGTGGAAGAGACAGGAATCTGGGTCGTTGCAAGACTCCAGGCAGCAAAACTGTCCTGCTCACCAAGATGCCCCTCAGACCTCATAACAGGGAAACAAAACCTTCTTTTCCTTATGCCACTAATATCATCCTGGAGTCCCTCGGCTGTAACCTCTAGGCCTTAATCTGATACAATAGATGCAAGATGTCACTACAAGGGGGACAGTGATTCTGTGAGCTATGCTCTGAGAGGCTGTGTCAGGAGTGACCAAGAGCCACCCCCAGGCAGCAACAGGGATGGACCCAGAGATGATCATACTGAGTGAAGTAAGTCAGACAGAGAAAGACAAACACCATATGATATCACTGGTATCTGGAATCTTAAGATGATACAAATGAACTCATTCATAAAACAGAAACATACTCAAAGATTTTGAAACCAAACTTACAGTTACCAAAAGGGATATATGGGGAGGGGGATAAATCAGAAGTTGGGGATTAACATATTTACTCTACTACATATAAAAGAGATAACCACAAGGCCCCACTGTATAGCATAGGGAACTCTATTCAATAATCTCTAGTAACTTACACGGGAAAAGAGTCTGAAAAAGAACGGATATGCACACATGTATAACTGAATCGCTTTGCATACACCTGAAACTAACAAGATGTTGAAACTCAACTATACTCCAATAAAATTTTTTAAGTAAAAAAAAAAATCGTAAATAAAAAATAAATAAAATAAAATCTTAGAAGAGATTTGCTTGAATAAATACATGTTAACAGGAACCATTCCCAGAGTCCTGGTGATTAAAATCAGCCTATCTTAATTTTCTACACTTGATTCTAAACTGAGGTTATGACTCAAACACCATTTTCAAAAAGTCTTCGATCAAATCAAAATTCTTAATATTACCAAAAAAAGGGCACACCCAGGACAAACCACCATCAGGACAAACTGCCATCAGAACAAGGTGCCAGGCCTCCAGCCACCCCCCACCGGCAACCAGAGGCAAGGCCTGGGTGAGCTGGTGAGCCCTCAGAGCCTCAGTTCCCTTGTCTGCAGGATGGCAAGAGCGACAGTGCCCACCTGTTACACGTTGTGAGGATTAAAGGAATTAGTCTGTGTCAAATACCACAGTGACTGGGACATAGGCATCACATTTCTCCATTATTTCAGCACAAGTAGTCTCACTTTTTTCGGTCATATTTCAGCTATTTGATTTGGAAAACAACACAGTTACTAGTGAGCCCTAAAAATAAGTAGTGGGAATGCCCTTTGTGGCTCAGTGGAAAGGATCCCGACTAGTATCCGTGACAATGGGGTTCATCCCTGGCCTTGCTCAGTGAGTTAAAGGATCCGGTGTTGTGCAAGCTGTGGTGTAGGTCGCAGATGTGGCTCCAACCTGGCGTGGCTGTGGCTGTGGTGTAGGCCAGCAGCTGTAGTTCAGATTCAGACCCTAGCCTGGGAATTTCCATATGCCGCGTGTGCAGCTTCAAAAAGCAAAAAAAAAAAAAAAAAAAAAAATGAACAAGGATGAAGGTTAGAATACGGAGCAGTCTGTGTGTGCAGCAAGAATTATCAGAACTCTAGTAAGAATGAAGTTTCGAAAAGGCTTAAACTCAGTGGGTGTGATGGTGTTAGCGGCCTGGGTTCTGGGCCTCCTTAATAGAAATGGATTAGAAGCCAGGCAAAAACTTCAAGTAAGACTTTACTGGGGGCCCCTGCTGCAGCAGAGGGGAGAGACAACAGATAAGAGGTTCTCTGGCTTGCTCTCTCCATGGTGGGGGCAGGGGGAGCTGGTTCCTTATACGGGGCAAGGGTAGGAGGGATGAGTCCAGGGGTGGAACCAGAGGGGTGGCTCAGGTGGCCTGCCAACCCCTTTGGTGGTGCTTTGGCATGCAGAGTGTCCTGCTTTTGCTCCCAGCTCTTCAGAAGCAGCAGTTGGGTATTTAGGTTTTTTTGTATCTCCTTGCCCATAATTTGCTCTAACTGCATATGCTCTGCAGTTATTTTTAGCCTATAGAAACTCTAAGTTTCTTTGTTGTTCCAAGAGCTGTTTTTCCAGGTGCAAGCACTGCAACCTCGGCAGCCAGGGGTCCCAGGTCCCAGCCTGACTCAACAGTGTGAGCTGAAGATGATAGCGTTTTACTCTAAATTCTTCTCTTTCAGGGTTCTGTGAGTTTAGGTCAAACTTCATGTATTTGCAGATTCCTTCTGCTCTGAGCGTGCATGCACAGACACACACACACACACACGCAGACACACGCACCCAGGCACCCTCCGTGATGCAGAACTGGCTCCACCTTCCTGCCCACGACTTACGCAGTGGAGGATAAAGTGCTATTCATTCCAGGAAGAGGCGCATGGCTGTCGCATAAAAGGTGGCTTGTTAATTCATTTCTCAAGTTTTAATACTTTCTTACAATTTCTACCCAAGACTCCGGAATGTTCTTAGGTGTGTATTACCATGCTGTGGAAAAAGAAATTAACTCTTTCCTAGACCCGAGGAGACTTCACTCCCCTGTGGCCTGGGCCTGGCAAGAAGGTGAAATAAAAAAAAAAAAAGTAAATGAAACTGTCCTTCAGTCAAGGAGTTAGGAGTTTACAGATGTCATGTCACTGGAAAAATTACTAAGGGAAAATGTTAACTGTTCCCTTTATTTTTTAAGCTGAATAGATTTCCCCAAGGCAATTAACCCAAATTTCCTATCTTCCGACAAAATATCCCACGGATATCTCCATAATAGCATAAACCAGCTAAATAGGATCTACCAGATTCAACCCAATGTGGTTGAACCACTGCTGCCAGGAAGGAAAGTACTATCTTTGGAAAATGAACACACACATTTGAAGCTCTGGGCACCTCAGGCCAAGGGAGGTATACGACACAAAATAGGAGTTCCCGTTGCAGTTCAGCAGGTTAAGAACCCCACTAGTATCCATGAGGATGCAGTCTTGAGCCCCAGCCTCACTCAGTGGGTTAAGAACCTGACATAGTGAAGTTCCCATCGTGGCACAGTGGTTAACGAATCCGACTAGGAACCATGAGGTTTCGGGTTCGGTCCCTGCCCTTGCTCAGTGGGTTAACGATCCGGCGTTGCCGTGAGCTGTGGTGTAGGTTGCAGACATGGCTCGGATCCCGTGTTGCTGTGGCTCTGGCGTAGGCCGGTGGCTACAGCTCCGATTTGACCCCTAGCCTGGGAACCTCCATATGCCGAGGGAGCGGCCCAAGAAATAGCAAAAAGACAAAAAAAAAAAAAAAAGAAGAAGAACCTGACATAGTGTCTGTGAGGACACGGGTTCGATCCCTGGCCCCACTCAGTGGGTTAAGGATCAAGCTGCAGCATAAGTCACAGGTGTTGCTCGGCTCCCAAGCTTCTGTGGCTGTGGTGTAGGCTGGCAGCATATGGAAGGTCCTAGCCTAGGACCTTCCATATGCTGTGGGAACAAAAGAAAAAAACAAAGCAAAACAAAACCCCACAAAGGAACACCAGAATCAAGAAGCAATCTCTGCTCACTCTGGTATCATCCACGTGTGTGCCTGCTTGCTTGTTACACAAGTGGGTGCACATTTCAGATAGGGTCCACATGCAAACCATACACTTTCTTATCCAATTGCTCTTCGTGTCTCTATGGGGTAGAATTTAAGACCCATGGGCAGAAACCGTAGAAGACATAATAAGGTTAAATTTTCAAATTGGGCCCTCCAGATTCAGAATGGATCACCTTGTAAAGCGGTGAGTGTGCTGTCCATGAAGTATTCAAACACAGACTGGACAGCCCAGGATGCTGGAGAGCCCTGGCCAGACTCGATCAAGGTCTAGGTGATCTCAAACAGCCCAGGACCTCAACAAGACAAACCAGGAGGCTCCTACTCCTTTCGCTTCAATCTAATGTTGTTTTTCTCCCCAACTGCCCAGCCCCCTGAGGAGCCAGCTGCAGGGGCTGTGGGGCACATACCTAGAATATGACAAGGCTTCGCTTCCCACCCCTTGTTCCCCCACCCCAGGGAAGGGTAATCGCCAACACCCTGTGCCTAGGGGACTCTGGGTTCCTCCTGGGAACACGTGGCAGCAGTGAGGAGGACAGGTTAATGTGGATCCCATAGAGATGATCCTACCTCCTCACAGGGGGCACAGCCTCACCTCCCAGGCACCCAGGCTCTCTGGAGGGGGCGCTGATGAGTTCTCGGCTTGAGAAATCTGGGTGACTGTGCTATCCCATGTGCAGAGGGGTGTCCGCAGGGTAAGGTCCACGGAATAAAGGGGAGTCCCCAGACCAGCTCACTCCTAGGTAAATTCTTCCAAATCTTTCTCTTTCTTCTTTTTACGGCCACACATGTGGCATAGGAAAATTCCCAGGCTAAGGGTTGGATCAGAGCTGCAGCTGAGGCCTACATCACAGCCACAGCAACACCAGATCCAAGTCATACACCACAGCTTGCAACGACATGGGATCCTTAACCCAGAGATCAAACCCGAATCATCATAGAGACTATGTCAGGCTTTTTTTTTTTTTTTCTTTCCTCACTTTGTAGGGCCGCATCCACAGCATATGGAAGTTTCTAGGCTAGGGGTCGAATCAGAGCTGCAGCTGCTGGCCTATACCACAGCTCATGGCAAGGCTGGATCCCCAACCCACTGAGCAAGGCCAGGGATCAAAACCACATCTTCATGGATACTAGTGGGATTCATTTCCACTGCACCACAATGGGAACGCCAGTATGTCAGATTCTTAACCCCTGGGCCAAAATGAGAACTCCCTTCTTTCTGATGGTGCCCAAGGAATACTTAGAGATCCCCAATCTGCAACCCCAAACCTCAGTGGCTTCAGTGACAGAAAAGCAGAAAGCTCATTTCTTTTTTTTTCTTTTTCTTTTTTTTTTTGTCTTTTTGCCTTTTCTAGGGCCGCTCCCCGGCATATGGAGGTTCCCAGGCTAGGGGTCCAATCGGAGCTGTAGCCGCCTGTCTACGCCAGAGCCACAGCAACTCGGGATCTGAGCCGCGTCTACGACCTACACTGCAGCTCACAGCAATGCTGGATCTTTAACTCTCTTAGCAAGGCCAGAGATCGAACCCGCAACCTCATGGTTCCTAGTCGGATTCATTAACCACTGAGCCACGACAGGAACTCCCAGAAAGCTAATTTCTTGAGAAACGCAACACCAAAATCTCTTTACGAGCCATCACACTCCCTTCCTTAGTACCCAGATCTGAACGAACCGAACGAAGGATTATGAAGGCAGAGACCAGACGACTGCTGGGCACCAATGCCAGGCTCCTGGCATGGCTCCCGGCTCAGCCCCAGGCTCTGGAGAGGCAGCTTGAACAGAATTTGCACAGGGAGGGACTTGCAGCCAAGTTGCTAATAGAGAAACTGCTTACGCGGAATGACTAGAAACATTCTGCATTGTTCAGTGTGTATGAGGTACAAGCTGCAGTTGGAATTCATGTGAGTGACTGCTACTCTGAATAGACTTGATCCAAAAAAGTGGAGGGGATGAGCAAAAATGCAAAATGCAAAAGGTGGACCCACAGCCGGGAATACATAGGTCGCCGCTCTGAGCTGACTTCTGTCTTCCTTGCGCAAGGAGCCCCAGACCTGCGTCCTGTGGGACTCTCAAGGCCTCTCCAAAGAGATAAAACTCAAACAGCCTCTGTCAGAGATAAGAATGACCGAACCCTTATCATCACCCCAACCATCTCACTGTAATGCCCCCTCCCCCACCGTGGGCAACCTGGCCTGCTCCTTCCTGCCCCTACTAGGAAAAGTATGTGGCCCACTCCTCACTCTGCCCCAATAGGGGCCTTATACACCCCCAACCAACCAGCGAGTGTATCCTAAGACCTCTCTTTCCCCAACCAATTAGCAGGGCAGCAGGTGTATCCTGGGCTGTAAAAACAGACAGGACCAGGTCTGCTCATTGTCAGTTCTCCCTGATCATCAGGAAGTCTTCCCACTGTGCTGGCAGCATCTCTTATCTCAATAAATTTATCTTTTTTTTTTTTTTTTTTGCTTTTTAGGGCCATACCCTCGGCATATGGAAGTTCCCAGGCTAGGGGTGGAATCAGAGCTGTAGCAGCCAGCCTAAACCAGATCCAAGCCACATCTGTGACCTACACCACAGGTCACGGTAATACCAGATCCTTAACCCACTGAGTGAGGCCAGCGATCAAACCCACGCCCTCATGGATACTAGGTCGGGTTCATCACTGCTGAGCCACACCAGGAACTCCCAAACTCATCGTTCTTTCCACCCCAATATGAATCTGGAAATTCTTTTTCCAACTCTCGCATGGACCACAACACATCCACCCGGCAGCGGCACCTCCAGGCCCACCCGGTGACTCCTGAGTGTGACCCATAGCCCAAAGGGCCCCCGAGCAATCAGATCATCCCTGATCATCCTGACTGTATTCCTGGATCAGTGCTTCCTTTAGGTTGCTGGTGTTCATCAGTAACACTGAAATAAACCCTGTGTTTCTCTGATCATCTGGAAAACCAGACTCCAACGGCCACTGGCCAGAACTTCCTCAATAACCCCAGACAGCTGTTCACAGGCAGGCTGAAGCAGCTCTCAGGCACTGGGGTGACTGTGACCTGGTCTCTTGCATCCTTCAGGCCACCTAGGACAGTCTAAGGCCTGCAAGGACTTTGAGCAGATACCCCTGAGAAGATTAAGAGAATGGGTGGAAGCATCAAGGAAACAGGGAGGGAAGTACATGTCTGACTCCATACTGGATCTGTTTCTTTCACTTTTTTTTTTTAATCTTTTTGCCTTTTCTTGGGAGGGAAGTACGTGTCTGACTCCATACTGGATCTGTTTCTTTCACTTTTTTTTTGTCTTTTTGCCTTTTCTTGGGCCGCTCCCGCGGCATATGGAGGTTCCCAGGCTAGGGGTTGAATCGGAGGTGTAGCCGCCGGCCTACACCAGAGCCACAGCAACTCGGGATCTGAGCCACGTCTGCAACCTACACCACAGCTCATGGCAACGCCGGATCCTTAACCCACTGAGCAAGGGCAGGGATCGAACCCGCAACCCCATGGTTCTTAGTCAGATTCGCCAACCACTGAGCCACAACGGGAACTCCTCTGTTTCTTTCACTTTAACCTTTGCATTCTGTTACTTTTGCTACTAGTTAAGAACATTGCCTATAGTATAAAATACCTGTATAAGCCCATTCTCAAGACTCTGAGCTTTGAAGGTGTAACACTTTTCCACTCAGAGTTAAAAAGTTGCAGAACAGAGAATCACGTCTGTCTAGTTGGAAGTTTACAGGAACATCTTGACCTGACCTACCTGGACAGGTGCAAGAACAAAGGATTCCAACACCAAGAAGGGTGCAACAACCAGCAATACCCCTCCCCTTTTAATAAAACATAAGCCTGCATTTCAACTTGGATAAGATGGTTCTTTGGGACACTAGTCCACCATCTTCTCAGTCTGCTGGCTTTCCAAACAATGTTGCTCTTCCTTGCCCCAGCAACGTGTCTCTTGAATTACTGGCCTGTGGTGCAGCGAGCAACACAAGCCTGGACTTGGCAGCAGAACAAACTTGACTGAGATCCTCATTGGGATGAGGGAGTGTGAGTAAGTGGAAGGGCCCTTAAAGAAAGGGCCTCTGGAGTTCCCTCTGTGGTGTAACAGGAATGGCAGCAGTTTTGCGTACTAGGACACAGGCTTGATCCCCAGCCCGGCATCGTGGGTTAAAGGATCCAGCATAGGTCACAATTGCAGCTCAGATGGCGTTCTGGCCCAGGAATTCCATATGCTGCAGGGTGGCCAAAAGAGAAAAAAGCGGGGGGGGGGGGGGGGGGGGCCCTCATGAGTCCTCTAAAGATGAGTGTTTTGTGACACACCCCTTAAAACCTGAGAACCTCTGGTACCACCTTTCCATCATAAAACTCTATCAGGCTCGCTAGAATGCAGCCCCTCAAAATAACTAGTAATAACAGTCAGCTCCTGAAAGAGTTATGGGGATGGAGAGTGGTGATGGCTGTGTCACCTACCTGGGTTCTGGCCTTCCTTACTTAATCAACAGAAACTGATAAGAGGCCAGGCAAGAAATTCAAGCAAGGCTTTTGTGGGGCCCCTGCTGCAGCAGGTGGGGAGTGAAAACAAGTAGCAGGTTCCCTTGCTCACTCCCTCCCTCACTGATGGGGGGGTGGGGCAAGCTGGTTCCTTATATGGGGCAAGGGTAGGGGTGGGTGCAGGGGTCAGGCCAGAGGATGGCTTAGTTGGTCTTATGCAGGGGGCATGCATAAGACCCTGTTTTTGCTCCCAGCTTTTCTGCAGTGGCAGTTGGGTGTTTTGGCCTTTTTTGTATCTTTTTGTCCAAAATTTATCCCAATGATGCATGCATGTAGTTACTTTCAGTCCCTTACAGTTTTTTTTTTTTGCATCTTGTCACCAGAGGAGACATCTATCCAGGTGTAAGCGCTGCAGCCACTGCAGCCAGGGGTCCCAGATCCCAGCCTGTTTCAGTTGTACAACAATGTGAATGTACTTACGGTCACTTAACTATCCACTTAAAAATGGCTAAGATGGGAAGTTTATGTTAGGCGTATTTCAGCACAATAAAAAAGAAAAGATCTTGCTTCGGCTTTAATTTTTGATCACGAAAGAGCAATTACTTACTTGTCAGCATCCTCTATAATTTTACCTTAAGAACTTCTTTTAAACTGTTGCCATGGTTAATAATTTAGAAAATAAATTAAGATGTTGAATCAAATAATAACCAAGTTGTCAAGCCATGCCGCAACTCTGTCTTTGGTGTTTCAATTATGTATGGCATTAGAGTTTTTATCTCCACAATGGGTTGAGAGCACACAGAAAACAAGAACATTTCCAAAAAGGTGTCATTTGCCAAACCTTTTCTTAGAATCAGCTCTAGATCTTCCAAGTCAAGAAGATACTACTTGAAATTAAGTAATGTAAGCTAAGGCTATAAACTGGATCAATCTAGCTTGAATCGGGTCTTCCTTTCTTCTAGAAATTGATGCGCTAAAGATGGCATGTTTTCAAATAAAACTAACAAGGGTTAATTGTATGTCTCCAAGTGTGTCTGATGGCTGTTAACAAGAAAAATCTGCACTCAGAAACAGTATTTTTAACTTCCTGAAATACAGAAGTTAAAGAGTTTTAAATGGTATTTCTACAACAAAATACACCAGTTTAAGATCCATAAGCAGTTACGGCAGTTAACTTGATTTATCGGCTTTCATAAAACAGGTATCAAAATTAATTGCTGTGCTCAATGTCCATCTCGTGAAGACCAAAACATGAACACAAATTCTGACTCCCCAGTAACTGACCTTTCACTCAGATGTTGAATTTCCCCAACCCTGACATTAGAATAAAAAGCAGTTGTATCTTCATGTGACTTTTCCCTGACACCAGCTCAATGCAGGACACACAGCAGGAGCTCCATGAGCATGTGTTAAAAGAATAAATAACAACATCGAGGTTCAAGAGTTTACAATATACACTAAAAGAAGTATTCACAGACTCGGCTTTCAGCAATAAGTCAAGCTGCAAAAAAGTTATATATGTGAATCTCTAAAAATTATGTCATTTCCAGGAGTTCCCGTCATGGCTCAGTGGTTAACGAATCCGACTAGGAACCATGAGGTTGCGGGTTCGATCCCTGGCCTTGCTCAGTGGGTTAACGATCCGGCGTTGCCGTGACCTGTGGTGTAGGTTGCAGACGAGGCTTGGATCCTGAGTTGCTATGGCTCTGGCGTAGGCTGGCAGCTGCAGCTCCGATTCGACCCCTAGCCTGAGAACCTCCATATGCCGAGGGAGTGGCCCTAGAAAAGGAAAAAAAAAAATTATGTCATTTACAAATAAACTATTCGCTATATAAGGTGCCGCCTATATTTTACCTTATATCACTGCATCCTATGAAGGAAAGTTCCGTGGGGTTTTTTTTTAGAATGTAAATAACTTCATAATTTATCTATTTGTAACTTTGGTGATAGTTTATTGTTGTTCTTTATTCGTTACAAAAATAGATCATGTAGGAGCTCCTGTTGTGGCACAACAGGATTGGCATCATCTTGGGAGCACTGGGACACAGGTTCAGTCCCCAGCCCGACACAGGGAGTTAAGGACCCTGCATTGCTGCAGCTGTAGCTCAGGTCGCAATTGCAGCTCAGATCTGATCCCTGGCCCAGGAACTCCATATGTCTTGAGGTGGCCCAAAAATAGGGAAAAAAAATATAATCATATTAGCATTCCCGCCATGGCACAGTGGGTTAAGAATCTGACTGCAGTGGCTTGATCCCCCGCTCAGCACAGTGGGTTAAAGGATCCAGCATAGGTTGCAGCTGTGGCTCAGGTTCAATCCCTGAAAAGAAAAAATCTGTCCATACATTCTATTTTTTTGGGGGGGGGAGGGCTTCACCCACGGCATGTGGAATTTCCCAAGCCAGGGATGGAACCCACACCACAGCTGTAACCAGAGCCGCAGCAGTGACAACACCAGATCCTCAAACTGCTGAGCCACCAGGAAACTCCTATCCATATATTCTAAATACGCAATCTTATAAAGCACCTTGGTCAATGTGCAACATACTACTTGCAATATGTTCCTGCTACAAGGTCACATCCAAGGCCCACACTTTTCCAATGGTCCATGTGAAATTCTACTTAGCATAAAACAGAGTTCTACTTAGCATAAAACAGATGTAATGTTCTGAAAATATCAATTAAGTCCATTATTTCCCACCTCAAAGACCAATACTTTCCATCCGTAAGAATAAATCAGTTGCTCGCCTAGGACAACCACCAAGTCCATCTCCATTGTCTCAAACTTCGTGATTTAGGAGGCAGCAGCTGTGTGACACTGAAGTTTTATGCCGACATGGATGATCACTAACCTCCTCCAAATTCCTAAAACAGAGTTTTAGTCTGTGGGTCCCGGGGGCAGGGCACCAGAAACTGTGCTAAGAGGCCCAGGTCTTTAGGCGGACAGGGAAACACTCCAGCTAATCTCACCTCACTCGCTGAGCTTTGCCAACAAGATGCAGACAAACAAAAAGAAACTTTTTGAGATAATCAAGGAAAAGAGTTTCACTCATCCATTTATTGTCATCATATTAGCACACCATTCATCATCTACATCATCCTTTCCAATGGTTAATAAAAACCCTTGGTCTGGAGGTACCATAATATTTTAACCATTTTTTATGGATGGATCCTCAAGATTTTTTCTCTATAAATCTGGTTTCAATGAACACACTTTATACACATCTTTGGATACTAGTCTAATGCTCTCTGCAGGGGGAATGCTTATCAGCAGACTTACTAGGTTAGAGTACGCATTCTTTTTTCAATTATTTTTATTTTCTTTTATTAAAGAATATAGTTGATTTACAATGTTCTGTCAATTTCTGGGTACAGCAAAGTGACCCAGTCATACATATATATACATTCTTTTTCTCATGTTATCTTCCATCGCGTTCTACCCTAAGTGATTGGATATATTATAGTTCCCTGTGCGATCCAGCAGGATCTCATTTGCATTCTTTTTTTTAACTGAGGCATCACTAACATAATTCCTGTCAGATGTACAACATAAAGATACAATATTTGTATAAACTGCAAAAACGCCACAGTGAGGCCAGTTAATACCCAACACCCTGCTTAGTTACAAAATAGGAAAATTTAAACATGGCCTGGATATTAGGTGATTTTTAAAGGATGATCATTAACTAATTTTTTTAGGTATGAAAAAGGGCATGGTGGTTACATATAACAAAGATGTTATTCAGGTGAAATATATAAAATATTCAGGTGGAATGCTTTCCCCCTGTTCCCTAGGGAAACTCTGGTAGGTCCCATAATTCTCTGGCCACTTGTGGGTAAGAGAAAGTCCTAAAGATACTTTAAATCACAAAATACAATTTTGAGTTAGAAAATAAAATGTCAGTCAGTCCATCACTGACCTTTTAAGTAAGGCCCAAAAACGTAAGAGGCGTTGGCCTCTGCTTTCCACCCGACCCCACCCCCACTTGCTAGCCATGGTTACCCTCCTCACCATAGTTAGAACCTTTGGAGAAAAGCCACTTGCTGCTAGTGCCACGAAAAAGAAGTGCCACAGGCTGCTGGCTGCCTCCCAGTACCCATTAGTCCCTTCCTCTTGACAAAAAATAATCCCAATTTTGAATGTAAGTTAGTACAGCCGCTATGGAAAACAAGTATGGAGGTTCCTCAGAAAACTAAAAATAGAACTACCATATGATCCAGCAATCCCACTCCTGGGCATCTACCTGGACAAAACTTTCACTGAAAAAGATACATGTGCCCCTGTGTTCATAGCAGCACTATTCACAGCAGCCAAGGCATGGAAAAAACCTAAATGTCCATCAACAGAGGAATGGATTAAGAAGATGTGGTACATATACCCAATGGAATACTATACAGCCATAAAAAAGAATGAAATAATGGCATTTGCAGCAACATGGATGGACCTAGAGATTCTCATACAAAGTGAAGCAAGTCAGAAAGAGAAAGACAAATCTCATACAAGATCACTTACATGTGGAATCTAAAATACAACCAAATGAAACAATCTATGAAACAGAAACAGACTTGTGGTTGCCAAGGGAGAGGGGTTTAGGGGAGGGCTGGACTGGGAGGCTGGAGTTAGCAGATGTATCCCCTGGGGGGATAAACAAGGTCCTACTGTATAGCACAGGGAACTATATTTGATGTCCTATAATAAACCATAATGAAAAGGATTTTTTTTTTGTCTTTTTGCTATTTCTTGGGCCGCTCCCACAGCATATGGAGATTCCCAGGCTAGCGGTCGAATCGGAGCTGTAGCCACCGGCCTACACCAGAGCCACAGCAACGCGGGATCCGAGCCGTGTCTGCAACCTACACCACAGCTCACGGCAACGCCAGATCGTTAATCCACTGAGCAAGGGCAGGGACCAAACCCGCAACCTCATAGTTCCTAGTCGGATTCGTTAACCACTGCGCCACGACGGGAACTCCGAAAAGGGATATTTTTAAAAGAGTGTATATATATGTATGACTGGAGTACTTTGCTGCACAGAGGAAATGAACACAACTTGTAAATCAGCAATACTTCAATTTTTTAAAAAGAATCCCATTTTTCACACTGTGTCCATGGCTTCCCAGCAACAAGCTTATATCTCTGAGCCTGGAGCTGGATGTGACCCTGTGACTCAACTCTGGCTAATGAGACATAAGTGGAAATGTCGGGTGATGTATCTTAAAAGTATTCTTAAAAGGGAGGGGGCAGACCTGCCTCTGCCCTTCCCTTCCCCTGTCTGCCTGAACCAGGATGTGATGGCTGGGGCTGCAGCAGCCCCTCTGACCATGAGTATGAGGACACAGTCATGGGAAGCAGGATCCCCACAGCTGTGTGGAGCCCCCAGCCCATCCGTGAATTGCCTTCTTCCCAACTGATTCTCTTCTAAGAGAGAAATCAACTTCTACTGTGTGTTACCACCATTCCCTTACTTACAGGCAGGCAAACTTACTCCCCACCAGGACTCTCCAGAGCAGCAGGCACTCAGATCTGACTCTGTCTCTCGTGGGTAATTTTCCGGGTTCTCCAAGGACTCCTCTCAAACCCTGCTGGTTTGGGGGATGCCCAGCCCCTAAAACTCACTCCCCAAGCTCACTCACTCTGCTGGTTGTACCTCTTGGGCAGGGGTCAAGTTTCAGGCCGGCTCTCCCTCCCCGCAGAGGCCACAGCTGGTCCAGGGGAAGCAGGCACAATCACCCCAACCAACATGCAGTGGAGGGCCCTGTCCCAGCTGCTCTCCACTCCCCACACCCCCAAAGCATCTCGCCAGAGTCAGAACCGGCCCACAATGCGCCCAGCTGAGGGGACACAGGGCTCAGAGCAAGGAGACAGCACCCCCACCCACGCTGCCTTCAGGAGCCAGGAGGATAGTACGGACTCACAGCAGAGGCGTCTCCAAATAGACTCATGCTTCTCAAACCCTCAGAATAAGGAGGATTTTTCCAGAGCTGTGAGCCTGGTGTTTAGATACTGCCTTTGAAAATGCCCACTTTGTGAGTTCCCGGCATGGCTCAGTGGTTAACGAATCCGACTAGGAACCATGAGGTTGAGGGTTCGATGCCTGCCCTTGCTCAGTGGGTTAAGGATCCGGTGTTGCCGTGAGCTGTGGTGTAGGCTGCAGACACAGCTCAGATCCTGTGTTGCTGTGGCTGTGGTGCAGACCAGCAGCTACAGCTCCAATTCGACCCCTACTCTGGGAACTTCCATCTGCTGTGGGTGTGGCCCTAAAAGACAAAAAAATAAAAAAATAAAATAAAAAAATTTTTAGAATACAAGGAAACGAAAGAACAGACACAACACCAGGTCCTATTTAAACTCCACGGCAACAGGAGTTCCCGTCGTGGCGCAGTGGTTAACGAATCCGACTAGGAACCATGAGGTTGCGGGTTCGGTCCCTGCCCTTGCTCAGTGGGTTAACGATCCGGCGTTGCCGTGAGCTGTGGTGTAGGTTGCAGACACGGCTCGGATCCCGAGTTGCTGTGGCTCTGGTGTAGGCCGGTGGCTACAGCTCCAATTCAACCCCTAGCCTGGGAACCTCCAATATGCCGCGGGAGCGGCCCAAGAAATAGCAATAACAACAAAAGACAAAAAATAAATAAATAAAAAATAAAAATAAACTCCACGGCAACATGATCTGGAAATAAGCCTGCACTTAACAACAAGGCTCTGAACTCAACAAAGCAGGAGGAAGCTGGTCAAAGAATAATTTACAGTGGCTGCAGGATTTTCTCAAAGAGGGGAATGCCAGCCATGACCTCTGCAGCAGAGGTCAGTGCTGTGGCAGTGATCATGCCCTGGGCATATGTGATCCACTCAATTGTCCGGATGACAGTTGAGAGGAAATATTCCAGACCTGCTGTCCACCCCCCGGAGCCATGAGCAGTGGAGAAAGTCACCCAACCCCAACGGCTGGAAAAGGAGCCTCAGCCCACAGCCCTAGCTGTGCCCACACTGTCCACATACAGGGACGTTTGATAAAGGCTCCTGAATTCTCTCTGCATGACTTCTGTCATTGCTGAAGTGTCTGTCTCTTCATGATCCGGCTTCTAGAAGCTCATCAACAGGCAAAGAAGATGCTGATCACGTAGATTTTCTTGTTGCTGTTATTAAGGCAATGTCAGCTTTGTTACAATTAACGATGACGGCTAATTGTGCTCGAGTGCTTATCCCACTTGATCCTCACAATCATTAGAATCTGACTGAGAGGCAGCAGAGGGAAGCGATCAAGAGCACCAGGCTGCTGAGATTCAAACCCTGGCTCTAACCCTTAACAGCTGTGTAACCTCGAGCAACTGGCTGAACCTCTCTGGGCTCCGGTCTCTGCATCTGCCAAGTGGGGTTGTTGTGAAGATTAAATGTGTTAATGGTCCTAAAGTACTGAGACAGCAGTTGCCACATAGCGAGTACAATATAAATGGTTGCTGTTGCTCCATTTCACAGACAAAACAACTGAGGCTCAGGCGGTAATGCCCAAATTCCATAGCTACTCCACGGCAGCTTGTCTAACCCAAATATGTTAGGCTTCGGACCCCGGGTGCTTAACCACCATGCTTGTTATCAACCATCAAGAGGAAAACTGGACTTCCCATCGTGGCGCAGTGGTTAACAAATCTGACTAGGAACCATGAGGTTGCGGGTTCGGTCCCTGGCCTTGCTCAGTGGGTTAAGGATCTGGCGTTGCAGTGAGCTGAGGTGTAGGTTGCAGATGTGGCTCGGATCCCAAGTTGCTGTTGCTGTAGTGTAGGCCAGTAGCAGCAGCAGCTCCGATTAGACCCCTAGCCTGGGAACCTCCATATGACGAGAGAGTGGTCCAAGAAAAGGCAAAAAGACCAAAAAAAAAAAGGAAAACTAACCCTGGTCTCTGTGCCTTCTTGGATCCTCCTCAACCTTGGGGTGTGTTGGTTAGATGACCAGACTCCAGACCTCAGAAACAGAGGCCCCGACTCCCCAGCTCCCTGGGTCAGCCCAGCAGCAAGCGAATTTCCCTTGGGTCATTAACCCAGGACAACAGACAGCTATCTCCCTGCTGACTGCCTGCTGAACTTCGATTCTCAGAGGCAGTAACTGTCCCGAGTTCTCCATTCCTGGGAAAATGGACACAGGACCCTATGGCCCTTCCCCCCATCACCGGTGCCCTCCACCTGCCTTTTGTCTGTGGAAAAAATTTAGTCAAAGAATAAGTTCAGGAGTTCCCCCTCTGCCACAATGGGATCAGCAGTGTCTTGGGAGCACTGGGACGCAGATTCGATGCCTGACCTGGCACTATGGGTTAAGGATTTGGCACTGCCACAGCTGCAGCTTGGGTCGAAACTGCAGGTAGGATCTGATCCCTGGCCAGGAACTCCATATGCCGCAGGTGGCCCAAAAAATGAGAAAACAAAAAAAGAGGAGTTCCGTGTCACGGCTCAGAGGTTAACGAAACCGACTAGAAACCATGAGGTTGTGAGTTCGATCCCTGGTCTCGCTCAGTGGGTTATGATCCAGCATTGCCGTGAGCTGTGGTGTAGGTTGCAGATGAGGCTCGGATCCCGCGTTGCTGTGGCTCTGACGTAGGCTGGTGGCTACAGCTCCGATTGGACCCCTAGCCTGGGAACCTCCATGTGCCGCAAGTGCGGCCCTAGAAAATCCAAAGAAAAACCAAAAAATCAGAGAAGTAAGAAAACGCAGAAGCAAAGGAAAACAGTCAAACATGAGCAAATAATAAGAGTTGAGTAATTAAGCAAAGTCAAGGGCTTTTAGTTCCTCTTCAAGGGCTGTAGATGATATTCGGAGCCTTGTCCTGTGAACTGTCTTGCAGACACTGAGAACCCCACCAGGTGGAAGACGTTAACTAAACGATGACCAGACTGTAGCCTGGACATAAGATGCCAGAATTCAGAGAACTGGCCTCAAAGATATGGGAACGAACTGACCCTGGAACTGATGGTTAACTGTACTTCAAACAATTAAAATGATGTTGATAAGACAACACATGACCCATTTGGAGATGACTGTCAGCGCTGACTGTGCTGTTCTGCAGGCTAGCCCCCCTCTCTCCACCTTGCCCACTGGTTGTCTGTGGGGGGAGTCAGCCTTTTGGACAGAAGTCTGCCTCTCCTCCCCCCAGCTGCTAGCATCCAAAATAAAGCCAACTCTCTTTTCCACCAACCTTGCCTCTTTATTGAATTTAGACCAACAAGCAGACCCCACTTTCAGTAACACTAGTCATTTTCCAATTAGCAGATACAAAATATAAGTTCTTAGGTAACCCTGGACAGGTTCAGACTACCCCACTCTGCCTTGAGTTGGCTAGAAGGCAGCAAGCTTCCCTTCCAAGCCTTTCTCATCTACCCGAGCCCAGGTCCTCTACATCTGCAAAGGGTGGGCAAACAGGAACAGGCCGACTGCCACCATCAGGCCTGGAGACAAAAGCTATAGTGCGGGACCTCTGCTGAGACCATGTGGCCTTGCCGGGCTACGTGCCTCCCTGAGCCTTGGCTTCCCCACTCAGGAAGCAGAGAAATTAGAACCGATGATCTGGTGCTCCCTTGTAGTCTTTGATCTTTCTATCCACATTTGAACTCAGAGCCAAATCTCATTGGAGTTATCACATTCAAAAACAACTCAGGAGTTCCCGTCGTGGCGCAGTGGTTAACGAATCCGACTAGGAACCATGAGGTTGCGGGTTTGGTCCCTGCCCTTGCTCAGTGGGTTAACGATCCGGCGTTGCCGTGAGCTGTGGTGTAGGTTGCAGACGCGGCTCGGATCCCGTGTTGCTGTGGCTCTGGCGTAGGCCAGTGGCTACAGCTCCAATTAGACCCCTAGCCTGGGAACCTCCATATGCCACGGGAGTGGCCCAAAGAAATAGCAAAAAAAGACAAAAAAAAAACTCAAAATGAACCACCA
Source organism: Phacochoerus africanus (assembly GCF_016906955.1). Classification (NCBI taxonomy): domain Eukaryota; kingdom Metazoa; phylum Chordata; class Mammalia; order Artiodactyla; family Suidae; genus Phacochoerus; species Phacochoerus africanus. The sequence goes on from NC_062546.1 coordinate 51,512,171, forward strand.
CTATAAGATCAGGCTGCTTCCTTTCTTTGTTTTCTTTTCAGGGCCATACCCAAGGTTTATGGAAGTTTCCAAGCTAGGGGTTGAATCCAAGCCGCAGCTGCCAGCCTATGCCACAGGCACAGCAACACCAGATCCGCGCCAAGACTATGACCTACACCACAGCTCAAGGCAATGCTGGATCCTTAACCCACTGAGCGAGGCCAGGGATCGAACCCACATCCTCATGGATACTCGTTGGATTTGTTTCCGCTGTGACACAGTGGGAACTCCCCAGGCTGCTGTCTTTCCTTAATGCCTAGAAAGTGAACAACACCAACGCTATTTGCAATTTTGAAGGGATTAAGGTGCTTTTGAAACCCCAATATGAGCTGCTGAGACCACAGAAAGGAAAAAAACCCATCAGCCTGATAACCACCATCACACAAAACATGGTTTCAAAGCATCTCTCCTTGGAAACAAAAAGCAATAAACTGGACCTAGTCCTAACCTGGTCCGTGCCCATCAGCCTCAGATTACATGTGTGCACATGTGTGTGCCTGTGTGTGTGTGCATGCTCACAGCAGACTGCAGTTTTTTTCAGAAACATCAATAATGAGGAAGTTCCATGCACACTTCCAAAAAAAAGACAACATGCTTTACAGTGATTGTCTCAAGAAGATGAAATAGCTTATGAAAGATACTAGAGTGGTTCACAATCTAACTTTGGGCCTTATAAAATGCTTGCTACTAAATCCATGATGCAAGTTCTTTTTTCGATTAGATTGCACAAAAGAAATAAATTTAAAAAGTAAGTCACGGACCACTTTCAGGGGATACTGGTTTGACACCTAAAATTATTCTTTTTATCAGCAGTAGGTATAAAATATGACCTCTTCTGTGTTTGTGTTCTCTTCTCCCAACCATCAGTGTAACTTGTGTTTTTCTCTTTGGCCACACCTGCAGCTTATGGAAGTTCCCAAGCCAGGGAGCAAATCCAAACTCCAGCTACAACCCTATACCACAGCTGCAGTAACACCAGATCCTTAACCCACTGAGCCAGGCCAGGGATCAAACCTGCACCTCAGCAGCAACCCAAGCTGTTGTAGTGACAACACCAGATCCTTAACCTGCCGTCCGACAACAGGAACTCCTATAGCTTTTACTCTTATCTTTAAAGCCATTTTAAGATTCTTTAATTTCAGATATTAGTTTCTGTTCAGATGACCATCGTTAAAAAGTCTATAAATAACAAGTGCTGGAGAGGGTGTGGAGAAAAGGGAACCCTCCTACACTGTTACTGGGAATGTAAACTGGTGCAACCATTATGGAAAAGAGTCTGGAAGTTCCTCAAAAAAACTAAAAAAAAAGAGCTATTATATGATCCTACAATCCTACTCCTGGGCATATATCTGGAAAAAAACTGTAATTCAAATGCTACATGCATTCCAATGTTCATAACAACACTATCCACAATAGCCATGACATGGAAACAACCTAATTGTTCACTGACAGATGAATGGATTAAGAGGATGTGGTACATATACACAATGGAATACTACTCAGCCATAAAAAAGAATAAAGTCCTGCCATTTGCAGCAACAGGGATGAAACTAGAGTGGAGTTAAGTCAGACAAAGACGAATATCATATGATATCACCTATATGAAGAATCTAAACTGTGGCACAAATGTACCTATCTATAGAACAGAAACAGACTCAAAGACGTGGAGAACAGACTTGTGGTTGTCAAGGGGGAGGAGGGAGGGAGTGGGATGGACTGGGAGTATGGGATTAATATATGCACACTATTTCATTTAGAATGGTTAGACAATAAGGTCCTACTGTATAGCAAAGGGAATTACATCCAATCTCCTGGGAGAGGCCTTGATGGAAGATAATATAAAAAAGAATGTAGATAGATAGATAGATAGATAGATAGATAGATAGATAGATAGATAGATAGATAGATAGATAATAGATAGGTAAGACTGAGTCTCTTTGCTGTGAACAGAAATCGACACAACACTGTAAATCAACTGTTTCCATTAAAAATTAATTAGTTAAAATTTAAAAAAAGAAATATTTGCTCAGAAGCCCCATTTGTGAACAATGCAAACTAGAGATAACAAATTTCTCCATTCATCTGTTAAAGGTCTCAAAATCTCTGTGGCATGACGTCCTTAATGGCCCAACAATGCAGAAGCCTTCATCACACTTTCAGGCATTATATTTGGTACCTGGGCAGGCCACTCTGATAGGCAAAGAGGGAAAAAAAAAAAAAAGAGAGAGAGAGAGAGACAAATGATCCAGGAAGGTGAGGTACATCACAGGTAATGACCAGGCTATTATTCTGAAGGATAACGCTGGGTTGGCTCTGAACACTCTGCCTAATTAGACTTCACACACAGAGAAAGAACGCTTTAATATTTAACAAGTATAATGGCATAATCAATGTACACAAATCAGGCCTGAGAAGGAATACTGCTTATTTAAGGGGAGAGACCGATGGCTATGAGAAAGGTAGAATCATTAAATGTCAAATCCCACAGGCTCCCACTGTGGACACCAGCCACATAATCTCAAGTGACTCCAACCCCAGCCACTCCGTGCATTATCCAGTCTGTCCTCCTGCTCAGGAACCTAGAGACAGGCCCCCTCATGGATGGAACAAAATAATTTGTTCGAAATAGATCATCTTTGCTATTTCTCAAAGCTCTTAATCACTTTGGCTCCTGTCAAAATCCCAGTTGAGTCAAGACGTCCAACATCTCATCATCACTTCAGCAAGATAATTAGTCCTCCTTTTTATTACCTTCAAGAACACAATGTGTTGGAAGTCTTCCTCACGCTATAACATTCATGCAGACTGCCATGAATTCACAATTTGTTTACAGGTAGCTTGCAAGAAAACACCAAGTAAGAAAAGAGTAGGTGAGAATATAGTTTAAAAACAAGCATGCTTATGATTGGCAAATTTATATTAAAAGAGATTGATCTTTCCTTTTTCTTTTTATGGCGAAAACTGTGGCATATGGAAGTTCCTGGGCTAGGAGTCAAATTGGAGCTGCAGCTGAGGTCTACGCCACAGGCAGAGCAACACCAGATCAGAGCTGCATCTTCGACCTTATGCCACAGTGTGTGGCAACACCAGAACCTTAACCCATTGAGCAAGGCCAGGGATCAAACCTGCACCCTCCTGGAGACAACATTAGGTCCTTAACTCACTGAGCCAGAATGGGAACTCCCTAAAAGGGTATTTCAGGATGCATTATCTATTTGATTTCTCCAAGGTCAGCTTTACACGCAAAATACAGGGATCCTAGAAAGTAATTTGCCCTGTTAGTGGACACAGTTTCATACAACCCTGCTGACTCTTTAGTTGCTGCCTCTGTTTATCTCACACATACCGACAGGGAACCCGCTGTGCCTATACCCTGTGTCTCACTGCTTATAATACATCAAAGAGCCATGGAAACTACGGTCCCCATGCTCCACGGCTCTGCAGTTCTGTCCAAGCAACTACAATGCCACTGCCACATCACAACTGGCCACGCTTGATACCCATGGAGGTGTCACAGCAGGCTGGGTGCAGGAGCTGCAGCGGCAAACAAAATACTGGCTAGGCCTCCCACACCATCTGACCCACCCCACCAAGGCATTCCATCTATCTGAACTTCAGCTCTTCCAGTATTTCTGCATGGCTTTAAAAAGATTCCAGGGAGTTCCCATTGTGGCTCAGCAGGTTAAGAACATGACATGGTGTCTGTGAGGATGGGGGTTTAATCCCTGGCCTTGCTCAGTGGACTAAGGATTCAGCGTTGCAGCAAGCTGCAGCTTAGGTTGCAGATGTGGCTCAAATCCAGTGTAGCCGTGGCTGTGGCATAGGCTGGCAGCTGCAGCTCTGATTCAATCCCTAGCCTGGGAACTTCCATATACCTCAAGTGCGGCCATAAAAAAGGAAGAAAGGGAGGGAGGGAAGGAAATAAATTTTTTTAACTTCTTTAAGAAATAAATAAAATCTTTTTAAATTTTTTAAATAAAAAGATTCCACAAAAAAAAAGTATTTCAGATAGTGTTTAGTACATAGTAGATTTCTTCCTGAGCTTCTGCCACTTCCACATACCCAGGGGGAAAAAATGGGCTTCATTTTAATTAAATGCCCATTTCTCAAATTAAAGTATAGTTGATATACAATGTTGTACCAATTTCTGCTGTAGAGCAAAATCACTCAGATATATATGTGTGCGTGTGTGTGTATTTAGTTTTATATACACACATTCTTATATTATGTTTCATCACAGTCTGTCTCAGAAGAATGGACATAGTTCCCTCTGCTGTACAGCAGGACTTCATTGTCTATTCATCCTAAATGTAATAACAGTTTGCATGGGAGTTCCCGTTGTGGCTTAATGGTTAACAAATCTGACCAGGAACCACGAGGTTGCAGGTTCGATCCCTGGCCTTGCTCAGTGGGTTGAGGATCGTGCGTTGCTGTGGCTGTGGTGTAGGCCAGCGGCTACAGCTCCGATTAGATCCCTAGCCTGGGAATCTCCATATCCCACCGGTGCAGCCCTAGAAAAGACAAGACAAAAACAAAAAAAAAAATAGTTTGCATCTAGTAATCCCAAACTCCCAGTCCATCTCTCTCTCTCCCCCCTCTTCCTTGGCAAAAAGTCTGCTCTCCACGCCTGTGAGTCTGTTTCTGTTCTGAAGACAGGTTCATCTGTGCCATATTTTAGACTCCACATATAAGTGATGTCATATGGTATTTGGCTTTCTCTCTCTGACTTACTTCACTCAGTATGAGACTCTCTAGTTGCATCTATGTCGTGGCGAGTGGCATGATCTCCTCAAAAGAGCCCATTTTTAAACCCCTGACTTAGCTGCAATGACATCCATGTCCACATCTTATTTCTCTCTGGCATAAACAATCCGATTTTTGATTTGTGTCCATAAACAAACTCCTCCAGAACTATTCTCACCAAGGTTCCAGAAAGATCATGGATTTGAAGTGCAGAGAACAGAGGGGACTTTAAATTTAATCTCGTGGAGTGTTACAGATACAGCTGGGATCATTCAGAGTCAATCTGATTCATGAAGCTTACTGCCATCATGTCCATTTCTGAGGTTTGTAAAATCAACAGGAAGGAAGCAATAATCCCGTTGACCTTGTAGTAGGCGCCGAGAGCTTACTGTACGCAGGGAAGATGTTCCATGTGTCATTAAGACATGGCTTGATAATACAGTCCCCTCTTTGTACTTCACTCCACTGCGGGCTCCTTGTGGTCAGGAACTCCATCTTTTCACCTACATATCTCTAGCACCGAGATCAGTGCCAGGCACTCAGCGGGAGCTCCATAGTACCTCTGAAAAACATGACAGCAGGGAGGTGTGTCCGTAGCATCATCACTTAAAGCTACCTGCCAACCAGCCCTGGTACCCAGGGACCCTGCACAGCCCATCAAGACGAAACAAGGGACCTGGGCTCCATTCCCAGCAACGTCATTCCGCTAAATGGCTAGGTCATCATTTGGGGGGGCAAGGGTGAACTCTATTTTACAGATGATAGATATGAAGGCTTTTTCTTGATGCACTTTTTTTAAATTAAAGCATAGTTGATTTAGGAATTCCTATTGTAGCTCAGCAGGTTAAGAACCTGACACAGTGTTTGTGAGGATGCAGGTTTGATCCCTGGCCTTGCTCAGTGGGTTAAGGATCTGGCGTTGCCCGAGAGCTGTGGTGTAGGTGGCAGATGTGGCTTGGATCCCCTGTTGCTATGGCTGTGGTATAGGCTGGCAGCTGCAGCTCTGACTCAACCCCTAGACTGGGAACTTCCATGCACCTCAGGTGCAGCCCAAAAAGCAAAAATAAAATTTAAAATTTAAAAATTAAAAAAACCAAAACCCGTTCCACATTAGGCCTAAGGAGGTGTGTTCTCACAGCCTCTGCTCCCCACACTCCTCATGGTGCTGTCACCAAGCAGGACCCTGTGAGGCCTTCCCAGAGTGGACGCTCACTCATGTCCTCCACCTGCCTTTTAATCTATAGAAAAACTTTAGTCAAAGAAGCAATTAAACCAGAGAAGTGAGAAAATACAGAGAAAAAGGAAAACAGTCAAGCAAGACAGAATAATAATAGTTTAGCCATTCAACAAAGTCAAGGACCTTCAGTTCTTCAAAGACTACAGACAACATTCTGAGCCTTGCCCTTGAAGCTCTTTTGCAGGTGCTGAAGCCCCCACCGGGTGGAAGAAGTCAACTTGTATGCTGCCCACAAGCACACAGACCCAGACCAGCGGAACCAGAAGGTTGATGACACTGACTCCCAATGACCTCACCACCACCCAATCAGGAAAATCTCCATGAGCCGATCACGCCCTGCTCCTCAAACACTGTAAGACAGACTCCTCACTACCCTCTCCAAGGCGGGCACAGTCCTTGAGACACTAGCCTGCTGTGTTCACCTCTTTGCCTGGTAATTAAAGCTACTTTTCCCAGAGTTCCCATCATGGCTCAGCAGTAATTAATCCAACTAGTATCCATGAGGACACAGGTTTGATCCCTGGCCTCGCTCAGTGGATTCAGGATCCAGCATTGTCAAGAGCTCTGGTGTAGATCACAGACACGGCTTAGATCTGGTGTTGCGGTGGCTGTGGCGCAGGCCAGCAGCTGCAGCTCTGATTCAACCCCTAAGCCTGGGAACTTCCATACGCCTCGGGTGCAGCCCTAAGACAAAAAAAAAAAAAAAAAGCTACTTTTCCGTTTTTTCCAATTCTGTCTCTGAATTTCTACTTGCCATCAGTGTACAGAGGCAGCTGATATTTAAGCAATGACCCAGGTACAGGTCCAGACTCACTCTTAGAGGAAGAGAAAAAGGTAATTCCAGTGAAACGGGATAAATTCTCCTGTCTACCCATGGATATTCAGCGAAAATATCTTCAGGACTCTTAATTAAGTGAATAATAGACTCTCTACAGAGAAAAGTCATGTTTGTGACAACACAGGATGTTGAATCAGCTTACTTGATCCAGCAGAGTCCCTAGTCTGAGGCTCAGGCTTTGGTTTCAGCCATCATTTGGATTGATGAAGCCATTCACAGTCCATAAATTTCATTGGTTTGCATTCAAATGGGCCCTGAGTCTCAGTGATTAAATTCCTACTTTAGGGATTAAGCATTTGCTCATGGCCACAGAGTGAGTCAGCTCTGGAATCCTTTCTCCAGCAACCTGGTCTCCTTCTGTAGCGACTTCTGTACCCCTCTGCCTCCAGGAGAGACACCAAACAAAAGAAACAAAAACTCTCCACACTCAGGTTACTCTGGCCCAGAAATCTACTGGCCATGGGTTTAGGGAAAAGACAAAAGGATCCTCCCCCGAAAAGAAAACGCTTTAGATACAAGAGCATGCAGGTCACAGGTACATCCAAAGAAATATCCCCTGCAAAACACAAGATTCTGCCTTTGGTTTCCCCGTACTTTAAAGAAATGTTACGTCTATGCAAGCAAGATACAAAAAAAAGTACCCTGAGTTTGTCTGGGTTTTTTGTTGTTGTTGCTGTTGCTGTTTTATATGGCCGCACCCGCAGCTTAAGGAAGTTCCCGGGCCAGGACTGAATCCAAGCCACAGTTGTGACCAACACCAGATCCTTTAACCCACTGCTCTGGGTGGGGACTGAACCCACACCTCTGCAGCAACCCAAGCCACTACAGCTGGATTCTTTTTTTTCTCTCTCTCTTTTTTTTAATAATGGCTGCACCTGCAGCATATAGAAATTCCTGGGTCAGGAACCCAATCTGAGCTGCTGCAGTCGGATTCCTAACTGGCTACACCATGGTGAGAACTCCTACCCTGAGTATTTTGAGTTATTTATGTCTTTGGAGGCCCAAGAAGTATTTCTCTTCCACCCATTTCTACCTGGAGCAGACGGGAAATAAGAAAAGGCCAGCTAGGGACAGGAGGAATTTACTCTTTAATGGCTAGTCCCAGTCACCGTCTCACTCAGTCTGAGACTGTGAGCTACGTGAGGACACTCGGGGTGGTTTTCTGGGACCAGCGTCCACACCAAGCATCCTATTATAGGGACATGCACATAGAAGGGGATCAAGACATATTTGATTATAAGCATCTAGAACTTAAGACATTAAACATTATGCAAGAGGGAGTTCTCTGGTGGTTAGTGGTTAGGACTCAGTGCTTTTACTCGGCTGCAGCCTGGGTTCAAGCCCTGGTCTGGGAATTGAGATCCCACATCCAGCCGCTGCATGCCATGACCAAAAAAAGCAAAACAAACAAAACTACGAAAGAGTAGAACTAGAGGAGTCCAGGTCCAAGGTGAATGCAGATGCTGCTCCTCGCAGTCTCAAGGCTTCGGACCCTCGTCTTTCCCTCCACCTCCCTTCCTGTGCTCCTCTGTAATCACAACAGCCGATACCATCAAGTTTCCACCCAGCCTTTTATTATGTTTGCTTGGATGGATTGGGACCTTGGGGTTAAGAGATGCAAACTATTGCTTTTGGAATGGATTAGCAATGAGATCCTGCTGTATAGCACTGAGAACAATGTCTAGTCTCTTATGATGGAGCATGAGAATGGGAGAAAAAAGCATGTGTACATGTATGTGTAACTGGGTCACCATGCTGTACAGTAGAAAAAAAAAACTGTACTGGGGAAATAACAATAAAAAATTTTTAAAAAAAGTTTCCACCCAGCAAACTGCCCAGTAGGATGGGCACTGTTACCCTCATTTTAGGGATGACAAAACCCTAAAGAATGAAGTAACTTGCCCAAGATCTCAGTTAAGAAAGGGTGGAATGTTTGGAGTTCCCCTGTACTTCAGTGGGTTAAAGATCCAGCATTGTCACTGCTATAGCTCAGGTTGCCACTGTGGCATGGGTTCAATCCCTGACCGGGGAATTTCCACATGCCCAGGGCACAACCAAAAAAAAAAGAAAGGGTAGAATGTGAACTTGGGTGACCTGACTCTAGCCCCCTGGGCTGCTTCCTCATTTAGCTCATGGTTTCCCATCCTTTCCCACCTATAAGAACAATCAGCAAATATTCACTCCACGCACCTCCCCAAGAACCACAGGAACCAACCTGGGTTTCATTGCAAGGATTCTTCTTCTTCCCACAAAGCCATCATTTTGTTACTTTTTAAAAGCCTTCTTGTTCATTTCATTTTAATACACTCTATTAATTCTATAAAATGGGGTTTTGAAAATTACAGTAACTTGCTTTAAACAAACTGTTGCCCTATTCAATACCTTTTTTAAATGTCTTGCTTTTTGGTCCCCCCCCCCAAAAAAAAAAACCCTGAATCAAGCTTCTCTTGCACCTGGACAGGTTCTGTCTGCTTATTCACAGAAGGGCTGGTTTATGCCCCTGTGCTGACACATAATAAACGAGTCAGGGCCTCCCCCTCCCTGGCTGAGGTAGAGCTTCCCAGACTGAAAGGATTTTGTAAAGGCCACACTCCCTCCCTCCCTACCACACTCGGCATCTACACCCCCCTGACACACACCAAACAAGGCGGCCCATTATCATAAAACCACAGAGAGCATCTCCCTGAAACCACCCCCTGGTCTCACGGCACAGTTGCAGAAATGCCAGCCAGACCCTCCACAGGCCGTGGGCCTGGATCCCCGCCTCACCATGAACAGACCTGGATGTATTTTTAACCAAATCTCCAACTGGCATCAATAAAGGCTTCTTTTCTTGTGATACCAGCTACCCCTGGAAGATCCAGAGTGGAAACTGGCAACAGCCACTAATTTTGATTTAGCTGTTTGCGGGGAGAGGCTGCACCACTTTTGGAAAAATCCTGCAGTCAGAGGCCAGGGAGTAGATGTCTTATACCAGGCCCTGCAGCAAACAGGGTGCGGGGTAGGAGGAAGCCAAGGGTCTCTCCCCAATGCTCAGCACAGCCTGCCAGCCCCACATCCGAGTCAAGTGACCCCCACCACCACCACTGGCAACCCCTCCCCCAAGAACAAGCTGCTAGTGTTCTTGCTTGGCTCCCCAGCCAGTTCCCAAACCCTTTCCGCCCGGCCCACTTCCAGCTTCATTTCTGGCTTGTTCCCATTTCCATGAGACCCGAGTTCTGGGCTTCACCCTCAAAGAGCCTCACCTTCACCCCCTGGACCCACAGGCACCCATCCTGGGCTCCACACTGCCCTTGCTTCCTGGAATTCATCCTTTTCCTGGGTAATAACCAGAGTGTCAGGCCCTGACATGGTACCAGCTCACACATCACCCACTAGGTCCATGCCAGCCCCCCACAGGGGAGAACCAGAAAGGAAAATTTTGTTTTTGTTTTTTGGGTTTTTCTTTCTTTTTTTTTTTATGGCCTCACGTGCAGCATATGGGTGTTCCCAGGATAGGGGTCAAATCAGAGCAATAGCTGCCAGCCTACACCACAGACACAACAATGCGGGATCTGAGCCATGTCTGCGACCTACACCATAGTTCATGCCAACACCAGATCCTTAACCCACTGATCAAGCCCAGGGATCAAACCTGTGTCCTCATGGATACTAGTCAGGTTCATAACCCACTAAGCCGCAATGAGAACTCCCCAGAAAGGAACATTTTGATTCATTCTACTTTGGATTTTAAGTTATCTCCACCACACTCTGTAAAGGCCGGGGGTGGGGGTGCAGTGGGTGAGAAGAGACAGGTAAGACTGAAGAGGAAGGACATCACTGTGGGTCAGTACCCACTACCTCTGGTGTCCTGATGCCTTCCCCATGCATTTCATTTAATTCTTTTTTTAAAATTTTATTGGAGTAGAATTGACTTTTACAATGGTGTGTTAATTTCAGGTGTACAGCAAAGGGATTCAGTTATACATACCCATATACACATTCTTATCAGATTCTTTTCCCAGACAGGTTATGACAGGATATTGAGTAGCATTCCCTGTGCTCTATAACAGGTCCTTATTGGTTATCTATTTCATACACAGTAGTGTGTCTCTGTTAATCCCAAACTCCTAATTTATCCCTCTCCCCCACCTTTCCCCTTTGGTAACCATATATTTGACTTCAAAAATCTGTGAGTCTGTTTCTGTGTTATAAATAAGTTCTTTTGCATCATTTTTATTAGATCCAATATGTAAGTGATCTCATTTGATTTGTCTATGTCTGAATTCACTTCGTGCGATCATCTCTATGTCCATCCACGTTGCGGCAAATGGCATTATTTCATTCTCTTTTTAGGGCTGAGTAATACACACACACACACACACACACACACACAAACACACACACACACACACCTTCTTTATCCACTCCTCTGCTGGTGGACATTTAAGTTGCTTCCATGTCTTGGCTATTGTGAATAGTGCTGCAGTGAACACTGGAGTGCATGTATCTCTTCGAATTATGGTTTTCTCTGGATAGAGGCCCAGGAGTGGGATTGCTGGATTGTATGACAGTTCTATTTTTAGCTTTCTAAGGAACATCCCTACTGTTCTCCCTAGTGGTTGCACCAATTTACATTCCCACTGACAGTGCAGGAGGGTCTCCTTTAACTCCTCCAACAGCCTATGAAGTATTATTATTCCTACTCTGCACACAAGGAAGCCTCAGAGATGCTTAATGATGGGGTGAGACCCCCAGTCAGTAAGCAAGAGAGCTTTGACTCAAACCCCAGCAATGCCCAGCCCCAAAAACTCAAAGCTTTCCCCTCCACTGCAGTCCTCCCCATCTTTACAATCCCCGTGGTATCTAACAGCGTCTCTTAACAGAAGTGAAAAAGAAATATTTATTGGAGTTCCCGTCGTGGCTCAGTGGTTAACGAATCTGACTAGGAACCATGTGGTTGCGGGTTCGATCTCTGCCCTTGCTCAGTGGGTTAAGGATCCAGTGTTGCCGTGAGCTGTGGTGTCGGTCACAGACAAGGCTCAGATCCTGAGTTGCTGTGGCTGAGGCGTAGGCCGGTGGCTACAGCTCCAATTCGACCCCTGGCCTGGGAACCTCCATATGCCACGGGAGCGGCCCAAGAAATGGCAAAAAGACCAAAAAAAAAAAAAAGAAAGAAATATTTGTTAAATGAATGCACGGACAGGTGATTCCAACCTTCACACCTTCATCTTCTACAACCCACATGCTTGATTTTCTTCCACTTATAACATGCCTGCAAAGTGCCCTGATAAGAAGTTAAATGCTGTACAGAAATAAGTTGTACCACACTGTATTGTATTTTGAGCTACTGAAAAAAGCCCCATATAAAAAAATCTATAAATACAAAATGCTGAGGCAGACACAGTGATAAAAATTCATTTGTCATCTTGTTCCCTCCTGTCTAGAAAAGAATACAAATACAATAATCTAAGGAAGACCAATGTTTCCCCATTTGGTTGACCCTTGGAACTCGAAGACGTTTTCTGGGATACCAATGTAAGGATTATTTATGCTGGGGAAGAGAGCACAGAAGTTCAGGGGCCAAGTAGACACGGACTCAAGGCCAGGTCCGCCACCCAGGAGTGGGCCCTCAGCACATAACTCAGCTCCCTACACCTTGGTTTTCTGCTCTGTAAAATGCGGGTAATAATAACGCATGCGTCCTAGGGTTGCTGTGCTGACTGAATGAGTAATTCCCAGCCCACATTTGGCAGAGCAGCTGCCACGGGATAAATGCTCTGTGGGAGCCTTTTTTGTCACATGAAGGGAAGAACTGTAGGAGAAATGCAACAAGAAACCTGAAATGGGAGTTCCCGTTGTGGCTCAGTGGTTCACGAATCCAACTAGGAACCATGAGGTTGCGGGTTCGATCCCTGGCCTTGCTCCGTGGGTTAAGGATCCGGCGTTGCTGTGAGCTGTGGTGTAGGTTGCAGACACGGCTCGGATCCCATGTTGCTGTGGCTGTGGCGTAGGCCGGCAGCTACAGCTCTGATTCGACCCCTAGCCTGGGAACTTCCATATGCCACAGGTGTGGCTCTAGGAAAAAAAAACAAAAAAAAAGAGACACCTGAAATTAATGAACCACTTGCTTTTTACAAACACTGTTATAATCACTAAATTCACCTGAATTCTCTGTTTCAGATTATTGTGCCTAACAGAATGGCCTACCCAAAAGCAATGCCAACAGCAATAATAATAATAACAATAATAACAACAATAATAATAACCATCACCTCCACCAGCAGTGATACATCTCTCACCAACCATGTGCCCAGCACTGTTCTAACCACTTGTACAGAGGTGAGCCTCACACCCAGCTGTGCAGACTGTGCCCCACAAGGTGCCCAGCGGGAGGTGGGTGGGCTGACGTTCACTCTGCTTCCCATGCCCTGCACCCTGGAACAGATGTTCCACTTCCAAGGGGCACTTCATGGGCTAGAGGCAGCCCTGTTCACAGATGTCAGCTGACACATTAGCTATAGCAAGTCCCTAAAGGACAGAAGACAGAAGTAAAAAGTCACTTTGTCTTTCCAATTGCACCCACGGCATGCGGAAGTTCCAGGGCCAGGGATGGAACCCGCACCACAACGGTGACCCAAGCCACACCAGTGACAACATCAGATCTTTAACCCACTGTGCCACCAGGGAACTCCTAAAGTCACTTTTGAGAGTAGCCAGGACCTAAGTCAAAGACCATCATCTTGCTAATTTCATTAACAGAGGAGCTGAGGATATCCCCAAGTCATCAGTGAACAGCACCTATTATTAAGTGCCCATGTGCCTCGGGAACAGAAAATAAGCGGTCCCGGTGTCCAGTATAATCAACAACTCCTATCTACCTCCTCCCTGTTTCCTGCTTCCCTTTTCCTCCACCAACTCAAATATCCCCATGGATGAAAATGAAAGAGGACCAGACGTGACCCCAGGATAACCAAATGTTATGTTTCTCACTATCTAAAAACCACAAAAAATTATCTCTGGGGCTAAGTCATGTTTCACTAAGTCGCAGGATCCATAGCTTTCTTTGCAAACACTAGAGTTGCCATTTCCATGCATCCAGCGGGCACCACCCAAGCTCAGATGCCTTAAAAAAGACTCCCAGGTGTAAACACTCAATTCCTCCCACCTCAGGCCAGTCATAATCTTGGTCAGCTCAGGGGCTCGTGGAGTTCCCCGGTGGCGCAGCAGATTAAGGATCCTGTGCTGTCACTGCTATGGCTCAGGTCATGGCTATGGCTCAAGTTCAATCCCTGGCCCAGGAACATCCCCATACTTCAAATGTGGCCAGAAAAAAAAAAAAAGGAGAGGGCTCTTGTCCAAACTAAAATGCGTCACTCTGCATGCAGTGCTATACCTATCATTTAGCTAAACCTTAGCTTCCTTCTTGGGAGAGGTGGAAGAGGCAGAAAGACACCAGGCTGTCTGCACACTTTGTAAAATAATGTTGCCTATAGCTTGAAATATACAGGATAGCCTATTCTCAGGGCTCTGACCTTTAAGAATCCATTCATATAGAGATATAAAGTTGCAGAACAGAGAATAACATCTGTCTTGTTGGAGGTTTACAGAAACATGATCTGACCTACCTGGACAGCTGCAAGAACAAAGGATTCCTGCACCAAGAAATCTGCAACAACCAAGCACGCCCCTTCCTCACCTGGTCTTTTAAAAGTGCTTTGCTATAGTTCCCTGGTGGCTCAGTGCGTTAAGGAACCTGCCTTGTCACTACTGTGACTCTCCTTACAGTTGTGGCCCAGAGTTTATAAAAAAATAAATAAATAAATAGGCTTTATTGAAACTCTTCAAAGAGCTTGGACTTTTTTGGGAACCACCCACCCATCCCCTTGCATGGCCCACACTAAACCTTTTTCTGCTCCAAACTCTGACATTTCAGTTTATTTGGCCTCACTGTGCACCGGGCATGCAGACTGGCATTCAGGAACATTTGCACAAAAGGGATCTATGTAGCTTTCTGACATGCTGAGCATTCTAAAAGTAATCCCTGGCGTTCCTGGCGTGGCTCAGCAATTAACAAACCCAGCTAGTATACATGAGGACATAGGTTCGATCCCTGACCTTGATGAGTGGGTTGAGGATCCAGCATTGCAGTGAGCTGTGGTGTAGGTCGCAGACAAGGCTCAGATCCAGCAGCTACAGCTCCAATTCGACCCCAAGTCTGGGAACCTCCATATGCCACGGATGCAGCCCTTTAAAAAAAAAAAAAAAAAGTAATCCCCAAAAGTTAGCTTAATCAGGAGGAAGCGATAATAAAAATTCTCTATGACCTTCTTGCAGTTCTTCCTCTTCCCCAGTTCCCTAAAGAGTACTGACCTAGACCTTGACAGAAAATTAGCAAAGATCACCTTTCTTGTTTTAAACTCCCGCCCGGTGAAAATCGGGTCAGAGTTGTGATGACCCTCTGAATTCAGAAGAAACCCCTCAGTAAGATTTAGGGCCTACAATGCACTGAGCTCTCCTCTAACTGTTCTAAGTTTTATTTTACAGATTCCTGATGTTTACCACTGTAATTAAATTTCACTGAAAACCTGACAATACAATATTCTCTTATCCATTCATAAACAATATGGCAATATTTTCAGTAATCATGTTTGCTTACATACATGGCTGGTATTTTTCCTACCAAATAGCAAATTACATCTGACAAATAAACACACTGACACACCTTCAAGATGTTCTGCAGTCTCGAGCCTGATTCACTTCATTCAAGTCAAAATTTAGAAATGAGGGCTTTTCAAAAACTCCCTGAAGAAAAACGCCTTTCAGTGATACATATTGGAATGTAATAAAACACATTTTTTTAATGTGTGAAATTTAAGGTGGCCCCTTTGTAAAAAAGAAAAGGCACTAGCAGCTTCTACTGGCCAGATAAAATTCCTTGAAAAACAACTTATTAATGCTCCAAGTACCTATTAAGGAAATGACACAACATTGAACATATTAAAAGATAGATTTAAAAAAGCTCTAACCAAAATCATGCCCCAAAGCCCCTGAAAATAGTAGACCAAAATCATATATTTGAGTTTTTGGAAAGTCTTATTTGAGTTTTTGGAAAGTCTTTTTTTGTTGTTGTTTTCTTTTTACGTCCACACCATGGTATATGGAAGTTCCCAGGCTAGGGGTCAAATCAGAGCTGCAATTGCCAGCCTACACCACAGCCACAGCAACACTAGATCTGAACCGCATCTGTGACCTACACCACAGCTCACGGCAATACCAGATCCTTTAACTCACTGAGTGAGGTCAGCGATGGAACCCGAATCCTCACAGACACTATATTGAGTTCTTAACCCACTGAGCCACAATGGGAACTCCTAGAAAGATTTTTAAAATCATATATTTGAATATAAGGATACAGAAAGCACAAACCCCAATTTTTAAACCTCCTTTAAACCTTTCACTTTAAAGTTTTTCTTTTTTTCTTTTTTCTTTTTTTTTTTTTGCCTTTTCTTGAGCCACTTCCACGGCATATGGAGGTTCCCAGGCTAGGGGTCTAATTGGATCGGAGCTGTAGCCACCGGCCTGCACCAGAGCCACAGCAACACGGAATCCGAGCCACGTCTGCGACCCACACCACAGCTCACGGCAACGCCAGATCCTTAACCCACTGAACAAGGCCTGGAATCAAATTCGCAACCTCATGGTTCCTAGCCAAATTCGTTAACCACTGCACCACGACAGGAACTCCTAAAGTTTTTCTAAAATAGTACCCAATTCCTCAGTTAAGACCACTGGCTCCTGCTGTACAGCACAGAGAACTATGTCCAATCTCTTGGGCTACAACATGATGGAAGATAGGAAAAGAATGCGTGTGTATATATATATAATACATATATATATATACACACTGGGTCACTTTGCTGTACAGCAACAATTGACACAACATTGAAAGTCAACTATCATTTTAAACAATTTTAATTTAAAAAAAGACCACTGGCATGTATTTTTCAGCGTGTGGGGAATGCTTTTTACACCAGGTTGCCCTTTTCTAATAAAGTACTCTAAGTCCAGAAACCAGGAAGTTAAATTCCTTTGACACCTTACAGGGCAAAGTAATGGTAATAAATGACAGCCTGGGTGATACACTATGCAGAGGAGGCCCCTAGTGGTGGAGCCGCTATGCCAACTTGGCTTGGTCGGTTTTCTAAGACTGCTTCATCACCAGGGCAAAATCGATACATAATAAAGTCTACCTGAGTTACCTTCTTTAATGACCTCTATTGGCCCTAACCTATAGTAAGGCCATCACTTAGAATCCCAAGGTCCTTTCACCAGGAACAACAACAAAAAGTGACCTAAAGAATAACTTCATTACATTGTCTTTCAAATTCACAAATATTTATGAAGCGCCACGCTCTGCCAGGCCTGCGCTGGCCTGGAGAGACAGGGTAAAACACGGAGAGTGTGACACCTTTCCAATGGGACAATATTACACTAGGGACAGAGCTGGAACAACACAAAGACTGGGAAGTACATTCATCATCATATGACCTTGTGATGGAGTCGGAGCAACAGGAAAAACCTGAAGTATTGCCCACCCCCACCCCCAGAGTGGCAGCTGCTCATTTCCGAACACCCAGACAGGGCAGCATTTGAGGTCCTTCCTCCAATAACAGACACCTGAATGAATGGGAGGTGAAGGAAAACTGCACAGAAGAAGGAATTTTAAGTTAAAAATAACAACCACATTGAAGCATGCCAGACCTGGGGGTTCCTGAAAGTCAAGGAAGACAAGAGACAACATTTCAAGGAGTTCCCATTGTGGCTCAGTGATAATGAACCTGACTAGTATCCACGAGGATTCGGGCAGGTTTGATCCCTGGCCATCGCTCAGGGGTTAAGGATCTGGCGTTGCCGTGAGCTGTGGTGTAGGTCACAGATGAGGCTCGGAGCCTGGGTTGCTGTGGCTGTGGTACAGGCCGGCAGCTGCAGGTCTGATTCCACCCCTAGCTTGGGAACTTCCATATGCCACAGCAGCAGCCCTAAAAACCAAAGAAAAAAAAAAAGAGAGAGAGAGAGAGAAACATTTCGAGAACATGTACTGTGTTCTGGGCACTGGGATAAATTCCTAAGTGTTACCTCATTTTTCCTAGCATTTTCATAAGGAATAGCACTGGGATTTTACAAAGTCGAAACAAAGACTGACTTGCCCAAGGTCACACAGTTCCTAAATGGGAGGCTGCTTGGAGCCCAAGTGTCTGGGACGGCAAAGCAAATCCTCCTTCACTTTAGAATCACTTGGTGGATCCAGAAGTTTGTGATGTTTCTTTGAACCCCATTAGTCCAGTTCACAAACAGCCGTATGAGATTTGGAACACAAAGATGAATAGAAATAAAGCATTTTTACATGGTACACTTCCGAATACACACAGGATGGAAGGAACTACCACATTTTTACTAGGTTCCTACAACAGTTATGACCCATCTCTTGCTTTCCAGGAATTAACCTTCTCTGGGAACACAAGGGCCACCCCATGTGCCATTATGCACTGTTAGACATGTTCAAGTCAGTTTTTATGACTGAGGTGCTTTTGTTTTATGCTTCTATTCCCCACTTTGAAAGCTCCTTCCAATAAACAACATGACAGCACCGTGCAGAGCTTATTAATGTTCATTGTTACAAGCAAGGCTGTAATAATTACGACTTTCATGGATGAAAATGTTAAAAAAAAATCCAAGAAATCCGGTAGAATTGAATTTAAAATTGCTACTAAAAAAGACGTGACAGAACAGTTAATTATCATCTAGACCTATCTAATGACATTTAAGGAAAAAGCACTCCGAGGCTTTGAAATCAGAATGAAAGCGGAGTTTGCGAAATACCCACTCTATCGTGTATTAGTGTTTCCCAAGGCTCGCTGTTTCGGCATGCACCAAGCTGTTAGACCTTCTCCTCTCTCATCCCTTTGCTCATCGATGAAAAGATAACTTCAAAGTCACTGACGGTTGTGCAGGTGCAGGAAACGCCGCGGAAACAACAACTTCGCCGCATCTTTGTACAGCTTTCCTCCTCCGCCGCCCTTCACCCCCCACCCTCAGACCGTGCCCTAGCGTGGCTCCTCCACCGACCGCACACAGCATTTCTTTCCAGCGTCCTGGACCGCGGTGACCCTCGGGCACGTTCGCCCGGGCCCGGGTCCGAGGCAGAGAGCAGGCTGCCCATCGCCCCCCGCGCTTCTCCATCCCAGCAGAGATGATTCTGTGCAGGAGCAGCACAGCAGTCACGCGGGCACGTGCAAAAGCTACTTTTTAGTGGGTGTTCGAGAAAGTAATTAAACAGCTAAAGACCACCAGAGCTGGTGAAGCCAAGTGATCCCGGCGCGGGCGAGCCCGGGCCCTTCCCGGGAAGACCCCTCTATAACCCCGCGGGCCCACCTGCGGGCGCCGCACCCCACGAATCGAGCCCCCTCTTCCGCTGTCCTACCCCTCCCCCCCTGCGGCGCGACCCCTCACCGCGGCCCCGCCCTCCGCGAGCCAGCTGGGGCCAGGGGGCGCAAGGATGCAGCCCAGACTGGCCCGCGGCACCCACGCCCGGCCAGCCCCGGCCCGACTCACTGCGAGGTGCTGCCGGCCAGCTCCTGCCGCTCTCGCCGCCGGCCGCTCCTCCTGCGCGGCGCCGCGGGCTCGGCTCCACCTCCGGCTCCAGCGGCCGCGGAGCCTCCGGAGACCCGGGGGCGGGGAGCGCGCGGGACCGCGGCCAAGCCCCGCGCGCCGGGTGGGGGCTGCGAGCCTCGGGGAGGGGGGCCGCGAGCCGCCGGGCGGGGGTCACGCCGGCCGCGCTCCCGCAGTGGGTCCCTCCGCCGGGAGCGGGCGCCCCCGCCGGGGCCGCCCCCACGGCGGCAGTCACACCGGGAGACCACCCCGCAGGTGGCGGCTCCACGCGCGCCTGTGACCTGGAAAAGTTGAGGGAGGGGCAAGGACTGGGCGGTGGCAGGGGGCCCCACAGAAAGTGATCGGTGGCTACTCGGCGAGTGTGGTCCTTCCTCTTTCTGGGCAGAGCCCCCCTCGCGCAGCCTCCTTCTTCCCACCCTCCTTGTCCCCCTTGCTTTCCGTGGGCTGCCCTCCCCTCCCCGGGCAGACTGACTTACCAAAACTTTGTAGATTGCACTTAGGAGAATCAATCCTGTGCTCAGTGTCTTTGCGGTTCTGGTAGGTTAAAATTCTTTTCCTCCTTAGCTTCACTCATGGCAAAGGTCAGGAAGCCCGTGAGCTCCGGGAGAGCCCACCGCCGTGGGGAAGTGATGTCTGCAGGGACCCCTGACGGCCACTGGGAGGCCTAGGCGGGAAGTCGGAACGGAGGGGGGAGGATGGAAAGCGGCCGAGCCCGGTGTTGAGCAATCAAGGCCCCTCACACAGGGGCACCGCGCTCCCGCTCGCTCTCTCTCTCTCTCTCTCTCTCTCTCTCTCTCTCTCTCTCACACACACACACACACACACACACACACACACACACACACACACACGCCCTCGGGGCCACAGGTGTCTTTGACTTGTAAGTCCTCCTGCACTTCTCTGTGGAAGAGGAAGTTCAGGGGTATTTTTAACCCCAGTTCTCATTGTAATGAAGGAGGCTCAGGACTCATCAGGCTTAGGCTAGAAGAGATCATCTCCCCACCTACCTTGCAGCTTGCAGAGGACCCACGGCAGAGTCAAAGCAGGACCAGAGCTAGAAACCAGACCTCCGGCCTCGTGGTGCAGTGCTCCCGCCGCTGCCTGGCCAGCTGGCCAGCGGAATGCTCCAAGTCCCCATCCTGGAGTTCCCAGTGTGGCACAAGGGGATAGGGGTTGTCTTGGGAGAGCAGGGACGCAGGTTCCATCCCCTGCCGGGCACAGTAGGTTAAGGATCCAGCATCGTCGCGCTGCGGCTTAGGTTGCAACTGCCTCTCGGATCTGATCCATGGCTGGAGAATTGCATATGCCACGGCGGCCAAAAAAAAATCCTCATCCTGGAGATCCCGGAGCACTGACTGTATCTGGGCACGGGGGCTAGTCCAGGAGGCAAGCACCTGGAAGCATCACAGAAGCCAGCATTCCACCAGCAAGCCTTGCTTCCAGCCCACCCAGGTCATCCCTCCTCCAACCAGGTGGCCCTGGAACCTCAATGGCTCTGTCCCCATCCCCCTACCCCCAAGTTATTCACCTTGTGATATGAGGAGACCATAGCACCTCACCTGGGGTTTTGGAAAGAAGGGAGAAGCAGGTGTTTACCAAATGTATGAAAACTAGTGTCAGGGTAACGACCTCTGCCCAAATGTTGCAAGGTAATGGAAGTGGTAGTTAAATAGCTAACCCAGCATCCACACATATGAAGGTACCAGTTATTGATCAAGTCTCCTCCACACATTATCCCCCAGCAAGCTGGGGAGGGAAATCACATGACAGTCCCCACTGTGAAGATGGAGGGGCCGCTGGGAGGAGGTTGGTGATGAGTTGTGTTAAGCTTAGAGCCTGCACAATCTAGCGCTCTTTGTAACGAAGTAACCTCTTCAGAGCCTTCCAGTTGTCACCAAGACGTTCCCCCCACCTCCATGTAGGGTTGTTAAAGCATTGATTTTCTTTCCTCTGCTGAGATATTGCTGATCATTGTTCAGTGATGTCTTGGGTATTTCTCCATAACAGGGTTCAAGCAGGGAATCTGATTTGGAGGATGGACAGCGGACTTGCGTTGGGGTGGCTGTGCCCACACATGGATGGATTTGGACTCTAGGAAGGTGGAAGAGGCACTCATCCCTGTGGCTGCAATTGTCTGTATCCAGAAGGAAAAGAGACATCACATCAGGGTTAATCACATTTCCATCTGGGCTTGTAACACACCTGTCAACATACCAAAAGAAGA
Organism: Phacochoerus africanus; assembly: GCF_016906955.1. Lineage (NCBI taxonomy): Eukaryota > Metazoa > Chordata > Mammalia > Artiodactyla > Suidae > Phacochoerus > Phacochoerus africanus. The sequence continues at coordinate 51,533,903 of NC_062546.1, forward strand.
TTTCTAAACTTTTTCTGTTAACAGATCAACACAGCAATGTAGATATTAATACATAGCACCTCAATATATATTGGGTCTTTTTTTTTTTTTGGTCTTTTTAGAGCTGAACCCGTTACATAAGGAAGTTCCCAGGCTAGGGGTTGGATGGGAGCTGCAGCCGCCGGTCTAAGACACAGCCACATCAATGCCAGATCCAGCCTTGTCTGGGACCTACACCACAGCTCACGGCAACCCCTGATCCCCAACCCACTAGGTGAGGCCAGGGATTGAAGCCTCGTCCTCATGGTTACTAGTCAGGTTCGTTACCACTGAGCCACAACGAGAACTCCTATATTAAAAGACTTAAAGCCCTTAGCTGAGGGCTTGGTACCTCCAGGTACATTTTCACAGTAATTGGTACAATAATGAGAAAATAGAGTTGAAAAGTGATAAGACTACAAAACTTTGGAGTTCTTGTCTGGCAAAGAGGAAACGCATCCAACTAGGAACCATGAGGTTGGGGTTCCATCCCTGGCCTCACTCAATGGGTTAAGGATCCGGCTTTGCCGTGAGCTGTGGTGTAGGTCACAAATGCAGCTTGGATGGGGCAGCTGTAGCTCCAGTTAGACCCCTAGCCTGGGAACCTCCATATGCCACAGGTGCAGCCCTAAAAAGGTCAAAAAAAAAAAAAATCCTGAAGCACAATATGAGAAAAATATATTTCTGTGGATGTGTTACCCAGAAAGAAGGTAGACATTATTTCAATTATTATTTAGCAGATACTATTTTGTTTATATGGACTATCTTTTGGGGGCCACTGGGGTTTTTTTGTTGTTGTTTTTGTTTGTTTTTTGTCTTTTTAGGGCCACACCTGTAGCATATGAAAGTTCCCAGGGTAGGGGTCAAATCAGAGCTGCAGCTGCCATTCTCATGGATACTAATTGAGTTTGTTTACCACTCATCCATGCCGGGAACTCCACTGGAGACTACTATTAGGCAGTGTCAGCCACCCTTAGTCTCCACTGTTAACAGGAACAAAACAAGGGGAAAGACCAACCAGCTCCCACCCAGCAGAATTCAAATATAAAGCTAGTGGATGGATGGGTTTCCTTAGACATTCTTACTTTTCTACATTGATTTAAGTTTTTGATTTTTTTTCTTTTTTTGCCACACCCACAGCATATGGAATTTCCCAGGACAGGTTTCAAAACCTTGCCATGGCTGTGACAGAGCCACAGCAGTGACAACACTGGATCCTTAACCCACTGAGCTACTAGGGAACCCTGGATTTAAGCTTTTTATCTGTAATGTTCTTATGTAAACATTTTTCATAAACATAGTGATTTAGGCATCAGAATATGTTATTTGCATTTCCAAGCACATTATAAAGGCGCTGCAGCCTTCATATGGTGCTGGTAATAAGGTAACAGTACAGAAGTAGGTAGAAAATTCTGGAATGAGTAAGATCATGATGTGATTTTATCCTCTTGGGGGGAAAACTAGTCCATGTAAAAATATACTGTATCTTGGCATAGAACATGATGGAAGATAGTATGAGAAAAAGAATGTATGTATAGATTTACATGTATGACTGGGTCACTATGCTGTACAGCAGAAATTGACACAACACTGTAAATCAACTATACTCTAACAACAACTGCATATATACTGCAAAACAATCTGTAAACTGTCAAACTTTGACATTGTAAACTGCAAATTATGTATAGTAAATATAATATGTACTTTGTTTAGTAACTTGTTTCAGATACATAGTGCAGAGATATTAAACTTGAAGTTCAAAAATATTCAGGCAGTCCAAGGTCAGACTTCTCAATCCCACCAGGATCCCTGAAGAACCTTGACCCAGAGCCATCCAGGGGCCAAAGGAGCAGTTGTGAAGCTCATTCATGAAAATTCAATTAATGCTTTACTTTCTCAGAGACAGTCAGGAAGTTACTCAAGTGTGTTGACTCCTACCTTAAACAGCTCTAATAATCAGGGTTATCTGAATTCTTAGATCATAGCAAATGTGCTGGGGAGTCAGAACGACTCATTAAATGGAAGAGGTCTGCTGTGCTCAAGCATGAATACTGAGTGGAGAGGTGAGTCACTGAGCTGGGATCTAATTATAGTCCACAGCGTCTACTTCAGAAATGTTTAAAATATGCACAGAGTTCCTGTTGAGGCTCAATGGTAACAAACCTGACTGGCATCCATGAGGACTCGGGTTCGACCCCTGGCCTTGCTCAGTGGATTGGGGATCCAGCATTGCCAAGAGCTGTGGTGTAGGTCATAGATGTGGCGCAGATCTGGCATTGCTGTGGCTGTGCTGTAGTCCGACAGGTGCAGCTCCGATTCGACCCCCAGCCTGGGTACTTCCATATGTGGCAGGTGCAGCCAGAAAGAAAGAAAGAAAGAGGGAGAGAGAAAAGGAAGGAAGGAAGGAAGATAGATAGATCTCTAAAACGTGCAGTGTATTTCCAAATAGATTTTCATGTAAAGTGAGGAGAGTAGGTGGCACAGCAGGTTAAGTGTCCGGCATTTGCCCCTGCTGTGGCTCAGGTTCTATCCCTAATGCTTGCTGAAAGCACGGCCAAAAAAGGAAAATAAATAAACACGTAAGTAAATAAAATGAGAAAAATAAACTGTGACCCAAAAAAGCAAGCTTTGTTTTTCTAGACCAAGAATCACACACTTTGAAGACCTCATTTCATAAGCCCCGTAACTCAAACAAAGTGGGGCTCAATTAAAATTTGTTGACTTGGGAGTTCCCTGATGGCTAAGCGGGTTACAGATCCCGAGTTGTCTCTGCAGCGGCTGAGGTTACGGCTGTGGATCTGATCCCTGGCCCAGGAACTTCTGAATGCCTCAAGTATGGCCAAAAAACTTCTTTTGGACTGAATAAAGGATGCATTCCAGATGTTTTGCCTTAATGTCTTTAAATATACACATCAAAATCAATGAGTTGGTTGGCAATATTTTTTTCTATTTTTTTTCTTTTCCTTTTGCCCCTATACCCCCAGCATATGGAAGTTCCCAGGCCAGGGGCTAAATCCCTAGCTGCAGCTAGGGCTCTACACCACAGCCACAGTCACATCAGATCTGAGCCTCATGCCGCTTGTGGCAATGCTGGACCCTTAACTCACTGAGCTCAGCCAGGGATCAAACCCACCTCCTCACAGTTATTAACCTGCTGAGCTACAGCCAGAACTCCAGGTGGTAATATTTTTGATCTTATACTCTCTGTTCTTCCACTGTGTCTCTCCAGGCCAGTCCAGGAGCAAGACAAGCAGGAGAAAAGTGCTCTCCTCCCTGCCCCCCCCCCCACCAAGTGCCCTTTTCCAAGTGACAGGAGGCTGGAACCATTCTGCAGGTGAGTGCTGTCATCAGCATCACTGAGGCCTCACATAGAAGCATCTAGCACACCAAGAACTGCCCCCCGGGGAGGGGGGCAACTCTGCCATTCTGCTTCTGTGCACCCAGCCTGGGAGGAAGGAAGAGCATTACAAAGGGAACTACAGAAAAACAAGAGTAAGGCAGCATCAGAGATAATCCACATCTGGTCTGCACCCATCTGACATAAAATCCAAGATCTCAACACAGATCAGCTCAAGACTGCCTTTTACTTCTACAGTAGTTGCACTAACTTACCCTTGGACAGCTCTAGCTCATCCAGGCCTGTCTTCTTGGAAACCAGAAATACTGGCTTGCAAACATTTCCCTTGGACAAATTAAGTCTCCAAGATATACAGACAAGGGGTCATGTAACTTTCACTCCAGCTTTAATTTTTTAACATTGATGGATAGATTACTTTAAATTATTATTATTTCTTTCCAAGCATTATTAGCCTATTTTTAAAAAATAAATTGTTTATCATTTAAGTCAATATCTGAAATATCCTAGGAGTTCCTGTTGTGGCTCAGCAGGTCACGAACGCAACTAGTATCCAAGAGGATGTGGGCTCGGTCCTTGGCCTTGCTCGGGGGCTTAAGGATCCAGCACTGCCATGAGCTGTGGTGTCGGTCACAGACACGGCTCGGATCCCGAGTTGCTGTGGCTCTGGTGTAGGCCAGCCAGACCCGATTAGACCCCTAGCCTGGGAACCTCTGTATGCCATGGGAATGGCCCTAGAAAAGGCAAAAAGACAAAAAAAGAAAAAAAAATAGAGATCTTGAACTCAGTGGGGTGAAGCCAGGGATACAGACGGGATAGAGGGTCCTCCAAATATGAACTACAATCATTCTGGGGAGTTCCCTTGTGGCTCAGCAGGTGAAGGATCTGGCATTGTCCCTGCAGCAGCTTGGGTTACTACTGTGGCTCCAGTTTGATCCCTGGCCCTGGAACTTCCACATGCTGAGAACATGACCAAAAAAAAAAAGAAAGATGATCGTTTAAATGAGGATGAAAGCATATAAAGTGAAAGAAAGGTGTCTGTAGGCACAATCCAGTGGGACATTAGAATTAACAGGACAGGAAAAGAAGTTTTCCTCCTACGCTGTTGGTGGGAAAGTAAGTGCAGCCACTATGGAAAACAATATGGAGGTTCCTCAGAAAACTAAAAACACAGTTACCATATGATCCAGCAATCCCACTCCTGGGAATATATCCAGACAAAACTGCAATCCAAAAAGATATATGCACCCCTATGTTCACTGCAGCACTATTCACAATAGCCAAAACATGGAAGCCATCTAAATGTCCATTGACAGCTGAATGGATTACAACGTGGTACATATATGTGATGGAATACTACTGAGCCATAAAAAATAATGCCATTTGCAGCAACATGGATGGACCTAGAGATGCTCATACTAAGTGAAGTAAGTCAGAAAGACAAAGACATACTATATGATATCACTTAAATGTGGATTCTAAAATGTGGCACAAATGAACCTATCTACAGAACAGAAACAGGCTCACAGACTTAAAGAGCAGACTTGTGGTTGCCAAGGGGGAGGGGGAGGGGGAGGGAGTGGGATGGATGGGAAGTTTGGAGTTAATAGAAGCAAACAATTACATTTAGAATGGGTAAGCAGTGAGGTCCTATCATGTAGCACAGGGAGCTATATCTAACCTCCTGGGATAAACCATAATGGAAAGGAATATAAAAAAGAATACACATATGGGGAGTTCCCTTCATGGTTCAGTGGTCAACGAACCCGACTAGTATCCATGAGGATGAGGGTTTGACCCCTGGCCTTGCTCAGTGGGTTAAAGATTCGAGTTGCCATGAGCTGTGGTGTAGGTCGCAGACACAGCTTGGATCCACCATTGCTGTGGCTGTGGCCGTGGCCAGCAGCTGCAGCTCCAATTGGATCCCTAGCCTGGGAAACTTCCATATGCCATAGGTGTGGCCCTAAAAAGCAAAAAAAATAAAAACACCTATACAGCCGAAATTAACACATTGTAAATCAAGTATACTTTAATTTTAAAAACAGAAAAGAGGTTCTATGAAGGATACTGGAAGTCAAGGTGAGACAGACAGGAACCCAGGTGTCTTAGCAGCCAGAGAGCTTCAAGAGGTGGAGGATGGGTAGGTGCATGAAGTTCTGGAGCATCTACTGGATTTGTCAAGAATCTCCTTCAGTTATAGATGGGCCATTAGCATCATTTCAAAAACCCAGCGGAAGAGGTATATATTTATCCGCAATAAGACAGCCTCAGCCAACTAAATGCAAAGGTTTCCGTTTTGCTTTCTAAAATCAAGTGAAATCTGTGCGGTTACACTGACATTTCACAACAGATCCAAGCGGATTTGCTGCTGATGACGTTGTAGGACTTGACTTCCTAGAATGTGGATGGTGACTGTCCCTGTACACAGAGGATCCAGCAAGCCATCGGTCTTGGCCTAGGAGCAAGTGCCTAGATTTTTACTCATCCTAGTTGGTTGGTGTTTTTTTTTGGGGGGGGGGGCTTGCCCATGGCATGTAGAAGTTCCCAGGGTGGGGATCGAACCCATGTCACAGCAGCGACCCAATCTGAGCAACACGAGCCACTGCAGTAACAACACTGGATCACTCGATGCACGAGAAAACTTCCCTGATTGTTTTTTTAGCATCACAACCATATCAGTAATTCAAGCCATAAGGTAAATGTATTATATCCTTTGGTAATGGCGAATCATTGGTTAAAATCTGGGTGGATTGGAGATGACACAGAAAAATGTGACTGACTACAAATGGAAAAAGTCATTTTTTTTTAGAGGCTCTCAAGACCTTGAATTGAAAGAACCAGCCACATTCAAGTCCTGAGTTTGTCCTAAACTATTTGACTCCATAGCCTGACGGTGGAGCAGGGGGTGCCTCTGGCCCTGCCCTCAGTCTGTACTGTGAGCATCTGCTCCCCACCAGCTGCATCCTCTCCCTTCCTCCTCTGCATCCTCTTCTGAGAACAGTCTTTGCTTTGAAGCCTGGCTTTCTGACCTGGGGCCCTGATTCCTTCTTGGTGTTTTCTTTGTTTCTTTGCTTGTTTTTGTGTTTTTGTTTGTTTGTTTTTCCAGTTTCACTTCCTGTACCTGCAATACTACTCCCTAACTGAATCCTGCTCCAAGCTTGACAACCCAAGCAAAATCAGCCTAAAAAAACAGGACCATCTCTGCCTCCAAACTCCTGCTGTCCAGGTCACACCCCCTTAAAGGCACAGTAACGTCACTCAGGCCAAAGTAGGCTGTGTCCTTTTGGGCATTGTGGGTGGGGCTATAGCCAACTCTCAGAAGGACCGGCCCTTCTATTCAGTTAGTTCAAATAATAATAACAGTATTATTAGGACTTCCCTGGTGTCAAAGATGCTTAAGGGTCCAGGGTTAATAGATGCTGCAGCTCAGGTTGCTGGTATGGCACAAGTTCTATCCCTGGCCCAGGAAACTCCACATACCTGGCCAAAATAAGAAAAAAAAATTTTTTAGTAATAATATGGAGTTCCCACTGCAGAGCAGTGGGTTAAGCATCCAACTGCAGTAACTCTGGTCGCTGCAGAGATGAGGGCTCAATCCTGGCCTGGCACAATGGGTTAAAGGATCCCATGTTGCCACGGCTGTAATGTAAGTCGAAGCTGTGGCTTGGATTCAGTCTCTGGCCCGGGAACTCCCATATGCCATGGGTACAGCCTTTAAAAAATTAATATTTAAAAAATTTTAAAAGAATAATAGTGTTATTATCATCATCATTATTAAGATTTTGGCTTTTACCATGTTCCAGGCACTGCTGTAAGCCAGATACGCATTTATATACTTGGCTTATCCCATGAGGAAGCAGGCTTAGAGAGCATATACCTTCCCCAAGGGCATGTTGCTAGTAGGCCATGGGGCCAGGATTTACACCCAGACCAGCATCCTTTTCCAATGGACACACCTCTGGCGTTCTGTGTCTTAGCCTCAGTTAAGAGTTTAGACAACGATAAAATCATTGAAAACATCATGTATGCAGGGCAAAAATAATGAAATAGGGTATTTCTAGTGGACAAGTTGGGGACCAATAATCTCTCCAGTGTTCCCTGAGAGAACAAGGTAAATCCAGAATGGGGCTCTAGCATCCCTGGCCCACAGTCCAGGGACCCCCTGCTGGGCTAGCGTGTTGTTCTAAATATAAAAATGGTCAGAGTTTTTAGGAAGTGTAGCCAAGTATTACAATGGAAAGTTACACAAGATTTTTTTTTCTTTTTAGGGCCATACCCACAGCAATATGGAAGTTCCCAGGCTAGGGGTTGAATCGGAGCTGCAGCTGCTGGCCTACACCACAGCCACTGCAACATGGGATGTGAGCCACGTTTTTGATCTACACCACAGTTCACGGCATCACCAGATCCTTAACCCACTGAGCGAGGCCATGAATCAAACCTACATCCTCCTGGATCCTAATCAGGTTCGTAACCCACAGAGTCACAATGGAAACTCCCTAAACAAGATTTTAATTAATGGGTCTGCTTTTTCCATCATTTGTTTTATTCTTCAGTCACATGGTGCCATATACTGTGTTCTTGTTAAGGCAAGCATCGATGTCATTTATGTATTTTCAAATTTTTTTTTTTTTTTTGGCATTTTAGGGCCACACCTGCAGCATACGGAGGTTCCCAGGCTCAGGGTGGAATCAGAACTACAGCTACCAGCCTACACCACAGCCACAGCAATGCGGGATCCCAGCCGTGTCTGCAGCCTACACCACAGTTCCTGGCGACACCAGATCCTTAACCCACAGAGCGAGGCCAGGGATCAAACCCTTAACCTCAAGGTTTCTAGTTGGATTCATTTCTGCTGCTCCACAACAGGAACAGGTATTTTCAATTTTTTAAGCCAACAGCTAGAGTCATACCAACAGTGTTTACCTAATAAGATAAAGAAGCCTTTTTGCTTCCTTTTCTTCTCACAGAGCAGATACTTCTGGTTCCTAATTTTCTTTTTTTTTTTTTTTAACCAGTATTTTGGAAGACGACCAGTCCCCAGGACCTATAATCAGTTCTTCCCTCCAGATAGAGCTTTTATCTTGATTGGGCGGAGGAGATGGACTGCTCTCTCGCTGAGAAAGGGCTTTGGAAGGTGTTTATATAACTTCTGCTATGTGTTTGAGAATAATGTCCAGGAAAAGTGGGGGGCGGGGGGAGTACTGTTGCTATAGGTACCGTTCTTTTTTTTTTTTTTTTCTCAAAGTAATAAAATAGGAAAACAAACAACTTCACAATATCACACTGCAGCTGAATTTCATCACAAGGGAACTGGGCACTCTTCCACTGACTTTTGGAAGTTTGCACGTGTGGCCTCTCTTTTTCCCAGGGCAGGAAGAGGCTGCAGGGCCAACTCTTCCTGGGGAATCTCTGTAAAGCTTGCCAGGCTCTTCCGCTCCTCCAACCCCTCCCAGCAACCCGCTCTGAGAAAAACTGGGAAACAACAACGGATTTCGAAGTGATTAAAAAGCCATCACAGTGACACAGGAAAATGTTTTCCAGTCAGGGTTCCCTGTGGCTATCTCCTTGCAGAAGCTCTGATACAGCCCTGAATTTCTAGGTATAAGAACTGGAGGTGAACTGCGGCTATGCTATTTTATTTCTTTTCTTTTTTTTTTTTTTTTTTACTATTTTATTTTGTTTTATTTTTGCTTTTCAGGGCTGCACCTGAGGCATATGGGAGTTCTCAGGCTAGGTGTTAAATTGGAGCTGCAGCTGCTGGCCTACACCACAGCCATAGCAATGCCAGATCCAAGCCAGGCCTACACCTGCACCATAGCTCACTCACAGCAATGCAGGATCCTTAAACCACTGAGTGGGGTCAGGGATTGAACACACATCCTCATGGATACTAGTTGGGTTTGTTACCACTGAGCCACAAGGGGAACCACACTTTTTCATTTTTTTATGGAAGTATAGTTGATTTACAATATCATGTTGCTTTCAGGTATACAGCAAAGTGCTTCAGATATATACATATTCTTTTTTGTATTCTTGTCCTTTATGATTTATTATAGGCTATGAAATATATTTCCCTGTGCTATAACATAGGACCTTGCTGTTTATCTATGCTATTTTATTTTTAATTTGTTGGCCATGTCCACGGCAGGTGGAAGTTCCCAGGCTAGGAATCGAACCCACACAACAGCAGTGACAGTGTCAGATCTTTAACCCACTGAGCCATCACAGAACTCCATGTTTGCTATTTTAGGTGGGGGTTTGCCAAATCTGTTTATATAAAAATACCATAACTAGTCTGAGCTTTCAGATTGTCTTTCTTCAAAGGGACCGCTCAGGGCCAAATAAATTGAGAGGCCAGCCAGGCAGCTTCCTGGACAACAAGCCATATATAAAAGGAAAGTAACAAATCAAAGCTATAGCCCTTGTTACCCTGAATAATATACAATTGGTCTTGCTACCCTTGAAATAGATGCCATTCTGGAAAACAACACACACATACATACACCCCTATCTCTGTTGAGTATGCTGTCAATGGGGGTTTTTTTTTGTTTTTTGGGGGGTTTTTTGGTTTGTTTTGTTTTTTCTGTCTTCTCAGGCCCACGCCCGTAGCATATGGAGGTTCCCAGGCTAGGGGTGGAATCAGAATTACAGCCACTGGCCTGTGCCAGAGCCACAACAACACGGGATCTGTGCCATGTCTGTGACCCACACCACAGCTCATGGCAACACCGGATCCTTAACCCACTGAGCAAGGCTGGGGATCGAACCTGTGTCCTCATGGATACTAGTCGAGTTCATTAACTGCTCAGCCACAACAGGAACTCCTGTTGTCAATGTATATGTACTAAATAGTAATTTTGCCTTCAGCCCAAATTCTGAAATCAAATCATATATGACATAATGTTTCCTGGAGTGAAAGAGTTGATTATCATCCAAAATGTTAAGCCCTTTAATGTACCTCCTAAGATGTTGTCTGGTTCAGAAAATCATCAAAGGAAATGGAAGGGCAAACAAGAACTGCAGAAAAATAGAAAATAAATTCAAATAAATGTATCATCAGCCAATGAAGTGGATTAAATAAGTGCCTCTAACTCCATGTGATGTTCATGACTACAAACTAGTTTCTTGGAGTTCCCATTGTGGCTCAGTGGTTAACGAATCCAACCAGGAGCCAAGAGGTTGTGGGTCCAATCCCTGGCCTTGCTCAGTGAGTTAAGGGTCCGGTGTTGCCGTGAGCTGTGGTGTAGGTCTCAGACACAGCTGGGATCCCACTTTGCTGTGGCTGTGCAGCTCCGATTCAACCCCCAGCCTGGGAATTTCCATATGCTGAGGATGCAGTCCTAAAAAAGACAAAAATAAATACATAAATAACTAAATAAATCCAAAGATTTACACGCAAATGTTCATAGCAACGTTATTTGTAATGGGCAAAAATCCAATCTAAATGTCCTTCAGCCTTGAATGAATATAGAAATTGTATTGGATCCATACAATGGAATACTACTCAGAATAAAAAGGAATGAAGGAACAAGTATAGCACAGGGAACTATAGCTAATCTCTTGGGATAGACCATGATGGAAAATAACATAAAAAAGAATGTATAGGAATTCCCCTTGTGGCGCAGTGGTTAACAAACCCGGCTAGGAACCATGAGGTTGTGGGTTCGATCCCTGGCCTTGCTCAGTGGGTTAAAGATCCAGCATTGCCGTGAGCTGTGGTGTAGGTTGCAGACGCAGCTCGGATCCCGCGTTGCTATGGCTCTGGCGAAGGCCGGTGGTTACAGGTCCGATTAGATCCCTAGCCTGGGAACCTCCATATGCCAAAGGAAGTAGCCCTAGAAAAGGCAAAATGACAAAAAAAAAATTAAAATTAAAAAATTTTTAAAAAGGATGTATAGGAGTTCCCAACGTAGCATAGCAGAAATTAATCTGACTAGTACCCATGAGGATGCAGGTTGGATCCCTGGCCTCACTCAGTGGGTCTGGGAGCCAGTGTTACCATGAGCTGTGGTGTAGGTCACAGACTGGCTTGGATGCTGTGTTGCTGTGGCTATAGGGTAGGCTGACAGTCATAGCTCCAATTTGACCCCTAGCCTAGGAAGCTCCCTATGCCTCGGGTTCAGCCCTAAAAAGCAAAAAAAAAAAATAGTATAGGAGTTCTGTGGCTCAGTGGGTTAAGGATCCGGTGTTGTTACTCTGTGGCTCAGGTCACTGCTGCGGCTCAGGTCACTGCTGCAGCAAGGGTTCAGTCCCTGGCCTGGAACTTCCACACATCGATGGTGCAGCCAAAAAAAAAACGCAAAAAGCATGTGAGGTACATAATTTACAATTTTTTACTATAAACTTTATAAAGCTAATCGGTCCCTACAGAGTATTTTTTTAAAACTTTTTGCCAAACTCTTTTATCTATAGCCAACCTGTGGTTGTCTTTGATGGATAAGTAGAACTCTGACATGAATGCTGGTTGATGTTTTCATTTATGTTAATGAGTAAAATAAAAGCTAGAGTCAAATATTAACGATGTGAGAGACTCCTTTGCTGAATTGTAATAGCTTATTGAATATTGGAAGAATATTTTCTCATACTTTGTACTATTCAATATACAAATGGCATGGACACGATACATACTTTTTTTTTAAATTTTTATGGCTGTACCCATGGCATATGGAAGTTCCTAGACCAGGGACTGAATCCAAGCCTCAACTGCTACCTATGCTGCAGCTAAGGCAACAGTGCACTGGGCTAGGAATCAAAACCTTGCCTCCATAGCGACCCAAAACATTGCAGTCAAATTCTTAACCCATTGGGCCACAATGGGAACTCCAATATGATACATTTTGTTTGTTTGTTGCTTTTTTAGTGCCTAACCTGAAGCATGTGGAAGTTCCCAGGTTAGGGGTGGAATTGGAGCTGCAGCTGCCAGCCTACACCATAGCCACAGCAATGCCAGAGCCTAGCCTCATCTGCAACCCACACCATAGCTCACAGCAACACCAGATCCTCAACCTACTGAGTGAGGCCAGGCTTTGAACCACGTCTTCATGGATACTAGTTGGGTTCATTACCACTGAGCCACAACAGAAACTCCTAAATATGATACATTTTTAAGTTCAATCTGCCTTATTAACATTTTCCCCATTACTTAAGTCTGGAAATCAGCGAAACCATAAACCAAGCCTGGCTTGTATTTGCCAATTTCCATGGTGTAAATGCTCCCATGTGGCTGATTTCAAGCAACCACTGAATGAGCAGTTGGGAATTGACACCCAGCAGCCCACAGTGACACAGTATTTCCACCAGACACAGTGGGCTGGCCTCAAAAGCATAGATCATAGTAAAGTGTAGTAAAGCCCAAGAAGTGATGAGTTTTGAATATTTGTTACCTTTGTTTTTAACATAATACATTTTTATTGTAGGCTTATATAATGATTTGATGTTTTTATTTGTTTGTTTTTGTTTTTAGGACCGCCCCCACGGCATACGGAAGTTCCCAAGCTAGGGGTTAAATCGGTGCTGTAGCTGCTGGTCTACACCACAGCAACACCAGTTCCAAGCTGCCTCTGAGACCTACTCCACAGCTCACGGGGCAACAGGTGATCCTTAACCCACTGAGTGGGGCCAGGGACCGAACCTGCATCCTTGTGGATTCTTGTCAGGTTTGTTACCCACTGATCCGCAACGGGAACTCCCAACTTACTGGGTTTTTTTTTAATGTTTAATGATTTTTATAATTGGCTTATAAAACTCCTTAAAATTTAATAGTTGGTTCTCAAGAGCCAGTGTAAGTTGGCTCCAGCAAACCACTGGCTCCAGCTCAACTTAAGGAATTAAATTCTCTGGTACTGGGGGCATGAATTTACATTTTTAATGTCTCCCAAGATGATAACAGTGTAAGATACTGGCAGATAATCTAATTGAATGCTTTTTTTTCTTTTTAGCTGAAAAGTAGGTAATCCCTAGAGGCAACATGTTTTATGAGGAAAATATAGGATTAAGTATTAGAAGCACTAATGTTCTATGGTTTTGCTACTAATTATATGGCCTTGGGCAAATCACTAACCCTCTTAGTTTCCTAATCTAATAAGGAAGGTGTGGAACTAACAAAGGATTAATAGACGTAATTTTTAAAGGATTTACCTACATACTGACGTATTTATGGGTTTAATGATCTGGTATCTATGGTTTTCTTTAAAATGCTTCGGGAAACAAAAAGAATTGGGCTGGGAGGTAGGTAAATGAGATTGGCACACTGTTTTGGTGATGAGAACATGGGAATTTGGTATTAAACTAGCCTCTCTACAGTTGAGTATATTTTAAATTTTCCATAAGAAAATTTTCTTGAAAAGTCACTAATAACCTTCCAGGATCCCCTCTATCTTTAAAAATAATGTTTCAGGGAGTTCCCAGTGTGGCTCAGGGGTAACTAACCCAACAAGTATCCATGAGGATTTGGTTCAATCCCTGGCCTTGCTCAGTAGGTTAAGAGCTAGCGGCTGTGAGCTGTGGTGTAGGCTGGCAGCTGCACCTCTGATTCGACCCCTAGCCTGGGAACTTCCATGTGCTGCAGGTGCGGCCCTTAAAAACTAAAAAAAAAAAAAAAAAAAAAGAAAAGAAAAAGTTTCTAAGTTCCTGCTGCGAGCCAGCAGGATCAGCAGCATCTCTGCAGCTCCAGGATGCAGGTTGAATCCCTAGCCCGGCACAGTGGGTTAAAGGATCTGGTGTTGCCGCAGCTGTGGCATATGTTGCAACCACAGCTGGTATCTAATCCCTGGCCCGGGAAATCCATATGCCCTGGGGTGGCCAAAAAGAAAGAAAAAGAAAAGTTTCACATCATCCTTGGGTTTCTAAACTCTTTAAGGCAGCGGGGGTGAGGTATTAGCATCCACTACACATCTGATGCTTTAGGAAAATGAATCTCTTCCAAGACTCAGAGCAGGTCAATGTCTGGTCTATCTTCTGGACTTCAGTTACACCAAGAGCCTGGAGTGCTGTTGTCCTGTTGTCACATCTCACAGGAACATGGCAATGGGAGGGAGAGTGGAATGGGCTGCTGACTCAGATCTTCCTGGCCGTGCTTCATTATTTGTTTCAAAATACATACCACTTCTAATCACATGCAAAATCAGGGGCAAACATTACCACCAGTAGTTAAAAAACTGTCACAAGTAATTCTCTAAGCAGTTTCTGAACTGTTGAGAAACTGCCTGTACCATTCCCATCTCCACTGATTTTTTTTTTTTTTTTTAATGCCGCATCCATGGCATACAGCAGTTCCTGGGCCAGGAATCGAACCCATGACTCTGCAGCAACCCAAGCGGCTGCAGTCTGATTCTTAACCATTGTGCCCCAATGGGAACTCCTCCACTGATCTTTTCAGAACAAAAATAAGAAAGAAAAACTGGGCTCATTCAAGCCAACAGAGCATTGTCTTTGTTTCAGCCAGGCTGACACCTCACACAGAGTTCAGCAAGTGGCAAAAACTCAATAAATGTATTTGGTGGAATCTAGGTAACCATAAATGTTTCTGGCTATTTGTGCTAAATGGTAGTAGGCAACATTTAGAACTTTTATATTACAGATGAATTTAGTAATTTTTGATTCCTTTAATCATTAATAAATTGTTATATCAATAATCTGGCAGTTTTTTCAGTCTGGGAATCTTCAGGGCCCTCTTGTATAAATTTCACACAATACAATAAATTTGAAAATCATCAGTAAAAGACAAATAGTTAGATTAGAATACTTTGGAAGAAAGCAAGACTGAGTTATATGCTGTCTACAGGAACCACCTTAAATATAAAGACATAGATAGATTAAAAGTGAAAGGGTGGAAAAAGATAGGCTGTGCATGGGGGTTCCCATCCTGGCTCAGTGGTAACAAACCCAACTAGCATCTATGAGGATGCGGGTTCAATCCCTGGTTCTGCTCAGTGGGTTAAGGATTCAGCATTGCCACAAGATATGCTATAAATCACAGACACAGCCCAGATCTCGAGTTGCTGTGGCTGTGGTGTAGGCCAGCAGCTGCAGCTCCAATTCAACCCCTAGCCAGGGAATTTCCATTGCCTTGGGTGCAGCCCTAAAAAGCAAAAAAAAAAAAAAAAGAAAGAAAGAAAGAAAAAGAAAAAGAAAATCAACCAAATCTGAATTCACAATACAATATCACCAAACACATAAGGAAATAAGCCACCATGACCAACAGTCCAGAAACAAGGAATAATAAACTTAGAACTTTAAGAACTTGAATGTCGAGGTTGTCAGATAACAGAATAAAAAATAAACTCGTATAAAAAGGGGGAAATGTATAAAAGAGCAATAAGGAAGCAACAAAACGTAGAATGAGCCAACAATTTTTTAAAAGAACCAAACCAACAATTTTTTAAAATATAATAATTGACTCTCAGTGAATGGGTAAAATGGCAGATTAGGTGTAGTTGAGAGAGAACTGGTAAACTTAGGGATAGATTAGAAAAACAGCACAAATTGCTGCAGGAAGAGGCAGGAAAGTAAAGAATGTGCCATGTACCAGGGGCACTGATGACAATAAATCTAATTCTAGACACATTTTATGAAACTGAAAACCACGAAAGAGAAAATGATCTTGAGTTTTATGGTAGCCATATTGCTTATTGTCCAATCTGGGACACATTTTTGGAGTCAAAGAGGACATTGTTAATAATTATCCTAAGGCAAAAGACTTAAACTAGGCTGTCCTGGACAGACTCAGAGGCAGGGTCATCCTGTTAGAGCAGCCAGTGAGACAAGATCACATCCACAAAATGACAGACTGACAGCTGACTTTTCACTGTCAGCAATGGAAGCCACAAACTACTGTGTATCTCCGAATTATGGATGCAGAAAGATGTGTTTCAAGAGTAAAGTTAAAAAACATTTTCAGATAAACAAAAACTGAAAATTTATTCTCCGTGCATCTTCACTTTTTAATTTTTTTATTTTTTTGTCTTTTTAGGGCTGCACCTGCAGCATATGGAGATTCTCAGGCTAAGGGTCTAATTGGAGCTACAGCTGCCGACCTATGCTACAACCACAACAACGCCAGATCCAAGCCGCGTCTACAACCCACACCACAGCTCAAAGCAATGCCGGATCCTTAACCCACTGAGCAGGGCCAGGCATTGAACTCGCTTCTTCATGGACACCAGTCAGGTTCATCACCACTGAGTCACAACTGGAACTTCTCCACTTTAAAAACAAACAAACAAACAAACAAACAAAAAACCTTATAAAAGAACTTCAGAGGGGAAACAAGAACAAAAACAAAAATAAAACCTGCTTCAGGAGTTCTCGTAGTGGCTCAGCGGTTAATGATCTGGCATTCCTGCAGCTGTTAAGGATCTGGCATTCCTGCAGCTGTGGCACAGGTCAGAGATGCAGCTTAGATTTAATCCCTGCCCCAGAAACATCCATATACCACTGAAAAAGGAAAAAAAAATTAATCAGCCACAAACAGAGAAACTGGTGTGTATATGTGTGTGTGTGCCTAAAGAAAACATTATCTGTGTAAAATGATGTCTAAATGGTTTCTTGGTTTGGGGTTTTTTTTTTGTTTTGGGGGTGTTTTTTTGTTTGTTTGTTTTTGTGTTTTTTTTTTGTCTTTTTAGGGCTGCACCACATAGGAAGTTCCCAGGCTAGGGATCAAATCTGAGCTGCAGCTGCAGGCCTGCACCACAGCCACAGCAACACCAGATTTAAGCCACATGTGAAACCTACACCACTGTTCACAGTAATGCCAGATTCCCCAACCCACTGAGCAAGGCCAGGGATGGAACTCTCATTCTCATGAATATTAATGGATTCATTAATACTGAGCCACAATGGGAGCTCCTAAATGGGTTTTTTTAAAGGATGAAATGCTGGACAACGATAGCATAAAAATTGGGAATGAGTGATCACAAGCAAATGTTCTAAAGCTCTTTTATGACCTTGGGAGGGAAAAATGCTAATTAACATTAGATTAAATATGTATGTAATTGTATTTAGAATGGATAAGCAATGAGGTCCTACTGTATAGCACAGGGAACTGTACCCAATATCTTGGGATAGACCGTGATGGAAGATCGTATGAGAAAAATGTGTGTATATATACGTAGTACATATATACCCAGTGACATAGCTGGGTCACTATGCTATACAGCAGAAAATGTCACAACACTGTGAATCAACTATACTTCAAAAAAATAAAATGCGAAAAAAAAAGAGGAAAAAACCTATGTAAAGTACTAAGGGTAATCACTAAAGTAGAAGTCAAGTATATAACTTCCAAACCAGTGGAAGAGGTAAAATGGAATAGGAAGAAGATTAATTTTAAAAAGAAAGAGAAGGTCCATAACTAACAGGTCTGGCAATACAAACAATTGGCAAGACTGTGGAGTTATGAGAATTTTTTTACATGCTTTGGAAAAGTATTTGGCATTATCTTAAAGTACAAAGATGTAAATGTATGCTCTACTCTCCAGCAGTTCCACGCCAGTGTGTGTGGTTAAAAAAACTCACATACACATGTATAGAAATAAAGAATGTTTTTAGCAACATTGTTCTTAATATTAAAAACTAGAAATAAGTGTTCTCATGGTGGCTCAGTGGGTGATGAACCCGACAAGGTCTCCTTGAGGATGCAGGTTCAATCCCTGGCCTCACTCAGTAGATAAAGGATCCAGTGTTGCTGTAAACTTTGGCATAGCTCACAGATGCAGCTTGGATCTGGTGTTGCTGTGGCTGTGGCATAGGCAATTTGACTCCTAGCCTGGAAACTTCCATATGCTACAGGTCTGCCCTAAAAGGAAAAAAAAAAAACACATATATCTCTTATGAGAGTTCCTGTCCTGGAGCAGCAGGTTAAGAATCCAATTGCACTGCCTCACTGCAGGGGCACAGATTCGATCCACAGCCTGGTACAGTGGATTAAAGGATCTGGCATTGTTGCAGCTGCAGCGTAGGTCACAGCTGCAGCTTGGATTCAGTCCCTGGCCCAAGAACTTCCATATTCCGTGAGCACAGCCATTAAAAAAAAAATGATGTTTCTTATGATATTTTCAAGTAGGTTTATTTGAGAAGGAGGTATGCTGCTAACTCATTTATACTATTTCATAGTTGTCCTAATTTCTTATTATAGTCTTAAAATAATTTAACGGGTGCATAGAATTATAATAAGTCTTTGTAGGGACTAGAACGTGTCTGGTACGTTATTCCATATATCAGACTCTCCCTTTCTTTTGCAGTTCAAATATGATACATTTGTGATTTTTATCCCATGTATAGTGAAGACACAAAACCCACTTGTTTTTAATCTCCTTTCCTTGTAAATTAATGATTGTGCTATTGTAACCATACAGATTACTTTCTTTATAGCTGTATCCTCAGCCTTGGCCCTGTAGACAATTTGGGTCAGATAATTACAGGAACCTGCCCTCTGTTAGTGCAGAGGTGGAGCTGCATCCCTGGCCTTTGCCACTAGATGGCAGTAGCACACCCCAGCCCCACCCCCAGTTAGGACACTAAAAAACGTCTCCAGATGCTGTTAACAGGTCCCTTGGGACAAAATTCACTCTGCTTCAGAACCACTGTTCTAGAGCATTCCTGGTGCAAAGGACAGATACACTACACTGCAATTAACTTCACCCCCTACTCCACTGTCCAATCTTGCCAAACAAATCCGGTTTCATTTCTTTCTTTTTTTTTTTTTTTTTGGTCTTTTTGCCATTTCTTGGGCCGCTCCTGTGGCATATGGAGGTTATTGGGCTAGGGGTCTAATCGGAGCTGTAGCCGCCAGCCTACGCTAGGGCCACAGCAACGGGATCCGAGCCGCGTCTGCGTCCTACACCACAGCTCACGGCAACACTGGATCCTTAACCCACTGAGCAAGGCCAGGGATCAAACCTGAAACGTCATGGTTCCTAGTCGGATTCGCTAACCACTCAGCCACAACGGGAACTCCTCCGTTTCATTTCTTAATACAAGGTCTTAGTCACCAAAACAATGTTGAGTGCATGACCACATAGAAACACTAGCGAAGACTGCATTTGATTTTTTTTTTTTAAAGGTTTCACCTCTCAAAAGAGCTGTGGATGTAGAGCGAAGAGAAGGTTCTAAATTTCTCTGTGTTGTCCTGGTGGCAAACCTTATATTTTAATCTTTGACAGCTGCAGACAATTTCATGCTCTTACTTAAACTTTCCTAATCATGGATTAGGATTAGGATTGTAAAATACTGTGCAGAAAACTTTTTGTTTGTTTGTTTTAGGGCCACACACAGGTCATATGGAAGTTCCCAGACTAGGGGTCAAATCACAACTGTAACTGCTGGCCTATGCCACAGCCACAGCCACAGCAATACTAGATTTGGATCTGCGACCTACACCACAGTTCATGGCAATGCTGGATGCTTAACCCACTGAGCGAGGCCAGGAATGGAACACTTACCTTCATGGTTACTAGCCAGATTCATTACTGACAGTTACTGAGCCATACTGAGTTACTGGAAACTCCAGTAGGCAGAAACTTTTCTTTCTACTTTCCCATAAAGGCATTTATATATTTAAGATGAATCCATTTCTTAGATTGGATGTATCTCCAAAATGAAATTATTGGCTCAAGTTTATGAATAGTTTTACAGCTCTTGAAAATATTACCAAATCACTTTACCAAAGGGTGGTCCTAAGTCATACCATATAGCTCAGCTGACTATATTTAAATCCTGGTCTTAACGCGATTTAGCCAGATCCTCCATCACACCACATTCTTCTAAAACCTTTAGATGGCAAAATATAGGCATTTACCAATCTTTAAAAGAAAATATACAGTTCTTAACTAGGACACAAGAGGACCTAACTCTCATACTTAAAAAGAGGCACTTATGAAAATAAGAAGGAAGTTCCCCTTGTGGATCAGCGGTAACGAACCTGACTAGTATCCATGAGGATGCAGGTTTGATCCCTGACCTCGCTCAGTGGGTGAAGGATCCTGCGTCCCCATGAGCTGTGGTGTGGGTCGCAGATGCGGCTCAGATCTGGCATTCCTGTGGCTGTGGTGCAGGCTGGGAGCTGTAGCTCCTATTCGACCTCAATCCTGAAAACTTCCATATGCCATGTGTGTCACCCTAAAAAGCAAAGAAAGAGAGACAGACAGAAAGAAAACAAAAATAAGAGGAAAAAATAACTTTTTTTTTAAGGCACCCTGCAGCATATGGAGTTCCCCCACTATCAGACCCGAGCTGCAGTTCTGACCTACGCTGCAGCTTTGGCAGCACCAGATCCTTTAACCCACTGTGCCTTTCTTTAATCACAGCACTCAATCAGGCATATGAAACAGACTCCAGGCAAGTCTCAGTTTCTCCATCCATAAAATGGGGTTAGCATTACCTGCTTTGCACCCCTGTTCTCTCCCTGATCCTCCTCCCACCATCACTGAAAGGTGAACACCAGGGCAGAACTCAGACTCTAAACTGAGAACAAGAAAATGGGTAATCTTAAATATGAATCCATGTTGAACATTCACCTTAGTACTTTTTAAAAATTAGGCAAGTTAAAGGGGGGAGCTCCCACATATGCACAAATAAATTTTTCTGTTTTGTGTGAAAGGAAATCTAGTCTGTGGAAGCATAACACATCAAAAAGTTTTAAATTACACACAAATCAATAGAACAAGAAACACCAAGAAGAAGTCTTCTTATCCTTCAGAGTTAAAAACATGATCATGGAGGATGTAATTCACTGGGCAAGACAAAGATTATGGAGCGCATGGTGTGGGGAACAAGAGGCACACATTTGGGGGTAAAAATTGCCTTTAGATTATCATCTCACAATATATATACACCAAAATTAACATCTTGAAAAGCAAAATTACATTTCAATCATCACCTTACGATATACACCAAAATAAAAACCATAATAAAAGCCAGTAGAAAAAAAGAACCTCATATTTATTGAGCCTTTAAACGTAAAGGCCTTTTCAGGTTGAAAAGAATTGTTTAAGAAAAGCATAAGGGAAAGGGTTGGCAAATGTGACATCAACTACAGTCAAAATTAAAAGCTAACAAGAAATCTTCTCAGCTATCACAAATGGGCCAAACTGAATTATGAAACCGTGATTCTGGAAATGGACATTTTCTAAGACAAAACATTACTTCATTAAAAAAATCAAAAGCTAGCAAACAGAATGTATATTCTCGAAAGTACGAAAGACAAAGGTGAATATTTTTGCTTCATGAAGAACTCATATGTTTGTCTTTCACTGTGACTAATTTCACTTAGTATGATAATTTCTAGGTCCATCCATATTGCTACAAAGGTATTATTTTATTCTTTTTTATGGCCAAGTAATATTCCACTGTGTATATATATACCTTGTCTTCTTAATCCGTTTTTCTCAGCATCATATAATATCACTTACATACAGAATCTTAAAAAGGATACAAATGAACTTATTTTCAGAACAGAAACAGACTCACAGACTTTGAAAAACTTATGGTTACCAAAGGGGACAGATGGGGGGGTGGGGGAGGATGGATTGGGGGTTTGGGATTGGTATATGCACACTGAGGTATATGGAATGATTGGCCAACAAGGACCTGCTGTATAGCAAAGAGAACTCTACTCAATATCCTGTGATAACCTATATAGGAAAAGAATCTGGAAGAGAGTGGATGTGTGTCCATGTATAACTGAATCACTTTGTTGTACAGCAGAAATTATCACAATACTGTAAAACAACTATACTTCAATAAAACCTTAAAAATGAAAAAAAGAACTCACATCAAACTCATTTCCCTCCTACCCACTCCACAAAATATAAGTGATGAACTCTGAAATCATAGAGAAAGGGCTATAGGTGTATCTGCTAACCCAGTCCTGCAGAAGTGAGCTGGAGCAGATGTAGGGAAGGAGAGGAATTATCTATTTTTACATGCATTCTAAACTGTTTTAATTATACAATAAGCATGTATTACTCTCATGACTTGGAAAGACATGGGGTTTTGAGGATAAAATGCTACATCACACATAGAGAATAGACATGTGGTTGCCAAGCAGGAGAGGTTTGGGGGAGGGAAGGGTTGGGAGTCTGGGTTAGCAGATGCAAAACTAGTATATACAGGATGGATAAACAAGATCCTACTGTAGAGCACAGAGAACTGTGTTTAATATCCAGTGATAAACCATAATGGAAAAGAACATGAAAAAGAATATATACACACCTATATATGTATAACTGAGTCACTTTGCTGAAGAACAGAAATTAACACAATATTGTAAATCAACTATACTTCAATAAATTTTTTTAAAATTCTATATCACAACATATAATTCACAAAAAAGGAGATAATACTGTTAAACATGGATAAATGATTAAACTCGGTCATAATCAAAGAAAAACTAATTAAATACATCTATAATTTTGGTTCTGTCAAACTAGAAAAGAACAAGAAACATCCAGTATTGTTATACAATGATGATGGCAATTTAGTTAGCAGAACCTTTTGTTTTTTATTTTTGTTTTTTGGTTTTTTTGTCTTTTTGCCTTTTCTAGGGCCGCTCCCGCAGCATATGGAGGTTCCCAGTTGAGGGGTCTAATCAGAGCTGTAGCCACCGGCCTACGCCAGAGCCACAGCAACGCAGGATCCAAGCCGTGTCTGCGACCTACACCACAGCTCATGGCAATGCCAGATCCTTAACCCACTGAGCTAGGCCAGGGATCGAACCTGCAACCTCATGGTTCATAGTCGGATTTGTTAACCACTGTGCCACGATGGGAACTCCTAATAGCAAGTGAATTTTTTTTTTTTTTTGGAGCAGAACATTTTGGTAAAGAAATTTGAAAACATTCAATCAACTGTAATTTTTAAAAAAAAAGAAAACACATTAAAACTCTAAAACTATTCATTATCTTGAGCCAATAGTTTCATTTCTGATAGATCCATTCTAAGATATAATCCATTTTATGAGATTAGATATAAAGAGCTTTATGTGAAAAAGAAGATATAGGGAGTTCCTGTTGTGGCTCAGTGGTAACGAACCCCCAACTGAGGATTTGGGTTTGATCCCTGACCTTGCTCAGCTCATTGCCATGAGCTGTGGTGTAAGTCACAGATGCAGCATGGAGCTGGCATTGTTGTGGCTGTGGGGTAGGCCAGAAGTTGCAGTTCCAATTTGACCCCTAGCCTGGGAACCTCTGTATGCCATGGGTGCGGCTCTAGAAAAGGCAAAAAGAAAAAAGAAAAAAAAAGAAAGGGAAAAAAAGGAAAGAAAAAGAAGAAATAATAAAGAAATAATAAATGTCCAATATGGAAATGGATAATGAATTATACACATGCACTCAATGAAATATTAGACAACCAGTAAAAGGATACTTTTAAAAGACTTTCTGATAACATACTGTAAAAGTGACATCAAAGAATATAGAACTGTACAGAAAATTTTTTATGAAAAATAGAATTCAAAACTATACACTACTATTATAACTACATACTTTTTTATATTGATTTATTTTTGGCCATGCCCATGGCATGTGGAAGTTCTGGACCAGAGACTGAACCCGTTGCACAGCAATGAACTGAGCCACTGTAGTGACAACGCTGAATCCTTAACCTGCTGCACCACAAGGAACTCTTACATACTTTTTTAAATGTCTATACACAGAAGGAAAGAATCACAAACTAATATTCCAAATATTACCCAAAAATGGTTGTATTTTCCCCCACATAACTTTACCACAGCTGGTGCACAGAGAATGCTCAGTAAAAGATAGCTGATATTATTGTTCTTATTATCCTTAATGAAACCAAGTATTTTTCTACTTAATGAATGTGTATTACTTAAAATAAAAACTAGCTCTTTGAAAAGCATTAAAAACTGGAGTTCCCATCGTGGCTCAGTAGTAACGAATCTGATTATTATTCATGAGGATGCAGGTCTGACCCCTGGCCCCACTCAGTGGGTCAGGGAATCAGCATTGCTGTGAGCTGTGGTGTAGGTCACAGACGTGGCTTGGATCCTGCATTGGTGTGGCCGTGTGTAGGCTGGTGGTTACAGCTCTGATTTGACCCCTAGCCTGGGAACGTCCGTTTGCCACATGTGCAGTCCTAAAAGACAAAGAAAGAGAGAAAGAAAGAAAGAAGAAAGGAAGGAAGGAAGGAAGGAAGGAAGGAAGGAAGGAAGGAAGGAAGGAAGGAAGGAAAAAGAAAAGAAAGAAAGAAAGAAAGAAGAAAGAAAAAGAAAGAAAGAAAGAAAGAAGAAAGAAAGAAAGAAAGAAGAAAGAAAGAAGGGAGGAAGGAGGGAAAGAAAAGAAAAGAAAGAAGAAAGAAAAGAAGAGAAAGAAAGAAAGAAAAAGAAAGAGAAAAAGAAGAAGAAAGAAAGAAAGAAAGAAAGAAAGAAAAAAAAAAAAAAGAAAGGAAGAAAAGAAAAAGAAAAAAAAGAAAAGCATTAAAAACTAGATATTATTGGTGGCGACTTCTGGGTAGTGGAATTATCTGTTTTTTTTCCGAATTTCAAACAAGAAGCACATATGGATTATATACATTTTAAAGAGTTTTAATTTTTTAACACATTTAACATGTTTTTTACTAATCTGAACATGTTACTGTCCTCAGATTCACTCAGAGCCAATATATTGAATCATATTCATTTTGCTATGTTGATAACGGTCAAGATAAGTGTCCTGAAACTGGGACTTACACTTTTTACCCAGTAGACATCTGTAAAATTTTACATTTCAAAACTGAATATGTATACATGTATTACCTGTGTAATTTTTAAAATAAAACGAAGAAAAAACAAAAACTGTTTCGTTCTCAGACTATAAGCAGGATGCATAGTACTCTGTCAAAAAATTAATTTAGGACTTCCCCCTGTGGCACAGTAGAAACGAACCTGACTAGCATCCATGAGGATGCAGGTTCGATCCCTGGCCTCGCTCAGTGAGTCAAGAATCCGGTGTTGCCACGAGCTGTGGTGTAAATCGCAGACATAGCTTGGATCCCTTGTTACTGTGGCTGTGGTGTAGGCCCATAGCTGTAGCTCTAATTTGACCCGTAGCCTGGGAACATCCGTTTGCCGTGGGAACGGCCCTAAAAAGAAAAAAAAAATTAATTCAGTAACCACTCAAGTAGTAATCCCAAACAGATACACAGATTTTAGGAAGGAGATTACTGTATTTGGAAGGCAGTTCAGAAAAAAAGAGAGAAAAGCCAGTTATTTCTTCAGTTTGTTTTCTTGGTAACTAAGGCAGCTCTATGAACTGTTTTCTATTATTTTCCAATCCCATCACAGAAAGAGAATTTTCAAATGGGAAAGCAGATGCACCAAGGGTATAATTAATCTCCCTGAAAAATGTCCCATTAAAATAACGTCAGGGACATAAGGATAAAATTGAATCCCAACAAAAGCACTAGAAAAATATAAGCCTAAAGCCAGAGTGTTACATATTTTGGTTCCCTTTTCACAGTAATAGGAAAGATTTTGCAATGGACCAAAAATCTCTACAGCTGGAATCTAAAGAGGCCCAGGCAAGCTTGCTCAGAAACCAGTCAGAGTGGGAAAAAGCTTCCCGGGGCCAAAATCACTAATGCAAAGGAATAAGAGTCCCACTGGCGAAAGCTCCAAAGAGGAAAGAGTATGACCTCATGGGATAAATCCTGCTAAATGGAGTCTGTTTTCAACAGCCATGTGTAAAATGAGAAATAGGAGTTCCTGCTGTGGCTCAGCAGTGATGGACCTGACCAGCATCCACGAGGCAGGTTCGATCCCGGGTTAAGGAACCGGCATTGCCGTGAGCTGTGATGTAGGTCCCAGACGCAGCTTAGGTTTGATGTTGTGGCTGTAGTGCAGGCTGGAAGCTGCAGCTCTGATTCAACCCCTAGCCTGGGAACTTGCAGAGGCTGCTGGTGTGACCCTAAAAAGACCAAAAAAAAAAAAAAAACTTTTTAAAGAAAAAGAAATTAATTCTACCAGAAGTAACTCACTTAAGGAAACAAATCTCTGGACAACTGAATGCCGCTAACATTACACATTAACCAAAATGTCTTATGTTGGCAGCGTTCAGAGCTGCGTTGCTAGCAGGACACATCACGAAGCACCTGAAATAAATCAATCACAGTCAACCATGCAGACTCCACCAGCATCTGTGAAGTGGAAATTTAAACAGAGATAGATTGCTCTTCGTTGAGTTTGATTTGGGGCTCCTTTCAAGTCAGTTGAACTTGATGCAATTGGAAATGTTAACAATTTTTTACTAGACTTTGAGAGCGTAAAAAAGATCAAGGATCTTATTTTCTTACTTTTTTTCCCCTCTTTACACTGCCTAGCATAGATGGATGATGTCTCTTTTAGTGAATCAATAAACCAGCTGGGAACATGTCAGCAATCTCAGCAATTGGAAGAGAGAGATCCTCAGACTCAAGCAAATAACAGATCAAATAAGCTGCCCTGATACCTGGATGGGCTAGCTTCAAAAAAAAACCAGAACCCTTAGGTGATCCCTAAAAACCATACTTTTTGAGTTACTCTCTACTCAGGAAGAAAAAATTTTGTATTTAATTATAGGGTTTTTTTTTCTTTTTTCTTTTTTCTTTTTGGCTACACAGCAGCATGTAGAAGTTCCCAGGCCAGGGAATGAACCCATGCCACAGCTGAGACTTGTGCCATAGCTGTGGCAACCCTGGATCCTTAACCCACTGTGCCACAGGGGAACTTTCTAATTAGAGGCTTCGGAAAAAATGTTTAGAAATAAAGGTTCCAGAGGATGTTAACTAGACTTATTGTGGTGATCGTTTTGCAATATATACAAATGTTGAATCATTATGTTTTATGTCTGAAACTGATGTAGTCTTGGAAGTCAATTATACCTCAATAAAAAATAATAAATTAATTTTAAACATTGGCGTTCCCATTGTAGCTCAACAGGTTAAGAACCTGACATAGTGTCCATGAGGATAAGGGTTCAATCCCAGGCCTTGCTCAGTGGGTTAAGGATCCAGTGTGGCCATGAGCTGCAGTGCAGGTCAAAGACACAGCTTGGATCCCACGTTGCTGTGGCTGTGGTATAGGCTGGCAGCTGCATCTCCTACGTGACCCTAGCCTGGGAAATTCCACATGCTGTGGGTGGAGCGTGGCTGGAAAAAAAAAAAAAATGTCTTTTGTGTTTTCCTCTTCTCCTTCTCCTTATCCCTGTTGAAACAATGTGGGCTATGAGTCATTAGATCATTATGTGGGGCTGAACAAGACGGCATGGCTGTGGTTGGGTGTGCGGGTGGGGCAGGGTGTTGGGTTTGCCCAGTGAGGAGGGGATGGGCCATGAGGAATGATACTGGCAGCCCCACGGGAAGGGCCAGAAGCCACGCGGTGAGGAGATGTCAGCAGGGGGGTCAGCCTGATGCATGATGGCTGATGGCCGTGGCAGGGAGTTGGAGTCCAAGAGGAGCAGAAGGGCATCTGCCATGGGGGGCGGCGGTGGTAGGAAAGCGTCTGCACACAAACAGGAGATTCAGCGAACAAAACAATGTGCTGAAGATAGTGGGAACCAGGCTGCTCCCTGTCAAGGAAGAGAGGGCCTGCTGGGGAAAGAGAGAAGAGTGGAGGGAAACTTGTGGTTGTGGACTGAAACGGGAAATATCAGTGTGAATTTCTGGGTTTTAAAATTGATAATTATTTAGGAGTTCCTATTGTGGCTCAGTGGGTTAAGGACCCAGCGTAGTCTCTGGGAGGATGCAGTTTCAATCCCTGGCCTCATTCAGTGGGTTAAGGATCTGGCATTGCCACAAGCTACGGTGCAGTTCGAGGATGCAGCTCAGATCTGGTGGTGTTGTGTCTGTGGTGTAGGCCGGCAGCTGCAGCTCCAATTCAATCCCTACCCTAGAAACTTCCATATGCACAGATGTAGCCCTAAAAAGACCAAAAAAAAAAGTGTGTATGTATATAGCTATGAATGTGTGTGTGAATTTATATATCAATCAGCTCCAGGAGCAGGCAACTCCCAGTTATGGTGAGCACACCTAGCTCACAGATCTTGATTCTACACTCAAAGGAGCCAGGGCTCAGAGTTCCCATTGTGGCTCAGGGGTTAATGAATCCGACTAGGAACCATGAGGTCTCGGGTTCAATCCCTGGCCTTGCTCAGTGGGTTAAGGATCCGGTGTTACCATGAGCTGTGGTGTAAGTCGCAGACGTGGCTCGGATCTGGCGTTGCTGTGGCTCTGACGTAGGCTGGAGGCTACAGCTCCAATTAGGCCCCTAGTCTGGGAACCTCCATATGCCGGGGGTGTGGCCCTAGAAAAGGCAAAAAACAAAGGAGCCAGGGCTCCTCGAGAAATGGGTAATTGTAGGCCATTCCCAGAGCAAGGAAAGGACCTTGTGTTAGTAATGAGACTGCTGTTACAAATGACCACAAACCTGGTGGTTTCAAACAACAGAAATATGTCCTCCCATAGCCCCAGGGCCGGAAGCCCAAAATCAAGGTGTGGTAGGACCATCCTCCCTCTGGGGGCTCCAGGTGAGAACCCTTCCTGGCCCCTCCACCCCTGCTGGCTCCAGTCTTTCCTTTTGGCTCCTTCATTCCCGTCTCTGCCTCTTTCTTCACAGGGGCTTCTCTGTCTGTTTCCTCCTCTTCTGTCTCCTATAAGGACACCTGACTTTGGGTTTAGTGCCCACTGGATGATCCAGGATGATCTCCTTATCACAAGATCTTTGGCATAATCTCATCTGCAAAAATCATTTTTCCAAAAAGTTAACAGTCACCAGTTCTGGGGATCTGGGCATAGACATATCTTTGGAGGGGGCTCCATTCAACCTGATGGATGGATGATCCTGGAATATATATGGGGCCAGAAAGTAAAGAAGAGCCCGAAGATGGAGTTCCCGTCGTGGCGCAGTGGTTAACGAATCCGACTAGGAACCATGAGGTTGTGGGTTTGGTCCCTGCCCTTGCTCAGTGGGTTAACGATCCGGCGTTGCCGTGAGCTGTGGTGTAGGTTGCAGACGCGGCTCGGATCCCGAGTTGCTGTGGCTCTGGCGTAGACTGGTGGCTACAGCTCCAATTGGACCCCTAGCCTGGGAACCTCCATATGCCGCGGGAGCGGCCCAAGAAATAGCAAAAAAAAAAAAAAAAAAAAAAAGACAAAAAAAAAGAAGAGCCCAAAGAATGATGAGCACATGTCAAAAGAACATAGAAGATAGCTTGAAAAGTTTCCCACTGGTCAAATACGGACACATTGAATGTTAAATAAATAATGACAGAGAAGATGGGATTATAAAAAAAAGGAATAAAATAGGAATCCATGTGTCCACAAAGATAGAAATAAACAAATTGAGAGTTTGATGAAGAAAGTTTACATGATCTCAGTGGACCTCACCACACAATACTTATCCTTTACAAAGCGAAAGAAGGGTAACTTCACAGTGGAAAAGGCTGAGAAGATCAAGCGAATGTCCCAGAAAGGAGACAAATGGAAGCTGTGCCCCTTCCCAGCTGATTCTGAATGCCATGAGAAGCATCACTTCTGAGACTTTCTTGCCAAACATGCTCAACTTAATCTAATTGTACAAACCCCAATTGAGGAATATTCCACAAAACGTCTATAAAGGTGTCATGAGACAAAGAACGGCTGAGGAGCTCTTCCTGATTGAAGGGAACTAGAGAGACAACTAAGAGTAATATGTTACCCTAAGCTGGATCTTTTTGCCAGAAAGGACCATTATTGGGACAATCACAAAATCCTGAATGTGATCTAAGGATCAGACAATAATAAAATATTATAATGGCTAATTTTATGTGTCAGCTTAGCTAGACCACAGTGCCCAGATATCTGGTCAAACATTATTCTGGATATTTCTGTGAGGGTGTTTTTGGATGAGGTTAACATTTAACTAAGTGGACTTTTTTTTTTTTTTTGTCTTTTTGCCATTTCTTGGGCTGCTGCCGCGGCACATGGAGGTTCCCAGGCTAGGGGTCCAATCGGAGCTGTAGCCACCAGTCTACACCAGAGCCACAGCAACGCCAGATCCGAGCCGCGTCTGCAGCCTACACCACAGCTCACGGCAACGCCAGATCGTTAACCCACTGAGCAAGGCCAAGGATCAAACCCGAAACCTCATGGTTCCTAGTCGGATTCGTTAACCACTGCGCCACGATGGGAACTCCAGGTGGACTTTGAGTAAAGTAGATTGCCCTCCATTATTTGGGTGGGCCTTATCCAACCAGTTGAAGACCTTCATAGAACAAAGACTGATCTTTCCTGAACAAAAAGGAATTCTACCAGAAGAAAGACTTCATACATCGCCAGCCATTTTTCTCTGGGTTTCCAGCCAGCTGGCCCACCCTGCACAGTTGTGTGAGCCAATTTCTTAAAATAAAATTCTGTCTATCTATACATATCCTGTAGGTTCTGTTTCTCTGGAGAACTCTGACTAATGTGGATATCAATATTAATTTCTTGATTTTGATGGCTATATTGTGGTTACATAGGAGAATGACCCATAACCAGGCACAGTAAACAAGTATTCAGGGGTCAAGGAACATTATACTGACAACTTACTTTAAAATAGTTAAGGAGGAGTTCCCATAGTGGCTCAGCAGTTAAAGAACATGACTAGCAACCATGAGGATGTGGGTTCGATCCCTGGTCTCACTCAGTGGGTTAAGGATCCGGCGTTGCACCTAGCTGTGGTGTAGGTCACAGACGCGGCTAGGATCCTGTATTGCTGTGGCTGTGGTGTAGGCTGGTGGCTACAGCTCTGACTGGACCCCTAGACTGGGAACCTCATGTGCCATGGGTGCAGCCCTGAAAAGACAAAAAAATAAAAAATAAAATAGTTAAGGAGAAAAATGTTGACTGTTCTTATCTTTGCTGTAAGTTTGAAATTATTTCTGAATGAAAAAAATTTTAATTCATAAGTGCACTTTTTAAAAGTGTGTTCAAGTACATTTCACCTCTGCAGATACATACAGGTAAATGGTTTTATATACTGGATGTATACAGCATTGCTTATTTACCCAAAACTTCTCTGTTAGACATTTACATTCTTTCCAGCTTTACATTATTCCAAATAGTGGTTCATTGAACATTATTGTAGTGATATATCTGAGTATATTCTCTTATTTATCTTTTCACAGCTGCACCTGCAGCATATGGACATTGCCGAGCTAGGGGTCAAATCAGAGCTGAAGCTGCCAGCCTACACCACAGCCACAGCCATACCTGTATCTGCAATCTATGCTGCAACTCACAGCAAGGCCAAATCCTTAGCCCACTGAGTGAGGCCATGGATTGAACCCACATCCTCACAGAGACCACACTATAGGTGTGGCCATAAAAAGAAATAAACAAATAAAAATAAAATAATATAAAAATAATGGAGTTGAGTTGTAGGGCACCCAGATGCCACTGTAAACTTATTGGCTGGTGTGAGGAAACCCCTCATCCCTACACCCCCTACCGCCCAAGCCTCCAACCCCCCTGCTGAAATGGGTGCAGAGCCCTGTACTCAGCCACACTCAGCCACACTCAGCCACCAGCTTGGAGCAGTGGTGGATGTCAGAGCACAGCTCTGGCCCTTGCCCTGTTTGGTCCCCGAAGTCAGAGGACAGAGAGGCCCAGGCTCACGGCCACCACACCTCACACACTCCCTGTCCTTGCAGGTTTCCAGCAATTTAACCTCCTTTGGGGAGTAGCAGCTCATGCTTTGGAACCAGTCCTGCCTCTTGGGAAAAGGAGCTAAATGATGATATTAGTCTAATCGGGAAGAATGTGTAGGACCTACAGGAAGGTACTGACAGAACTTAACTGAGGACGCCAAGAAAAGACTAGGAGAAAGAAAGAAATATGTTTTGTCCTGAATGAAAACGTTCTAGATTATGAAAACATAATTTCTTCCAAATTATATGATACTCCAGTCAAAACACCCGTGGGATTGATGAAATTACTATAATATTCATCTTAAAGAATCAATGGGAAGGATTTAAGTAAGGAATGTTGAACAGGATAAATAACAAAGGAAGGGTCTGCACTTAACAGATACAAAAAGCTGCAAAGTTTGGTCATTAAGAGGGTGATGTGGTCACAGAAACAGACACATGGAAATCATTAAAGGGCTTAGTAACAGACCAAAGTACAGAGAATATTTAGTCTGTGATGAATGAAGGCTTTTAAATCAGCATGGAGATAAGTGAGTGACTGGTTTTGAAATGACTACTATTTGTAAGAATAAAACCAGGTCCCCAAATCACATGAAACACCAAAAGAATTACAGTTGGATTTTCAATGTACAGAAAGAAAGGAAATAATAAATACTAAAAAACAAAAAACAAAAACAAGAGATTGCTTACCTGAGGGGGGGTTTTTTGTTTTGTTTTTCGTTTGTTTATTTGCTTGCTTTTTAGGGCCACACCTGGGGCATATGGAAGTTTCCAGGTTAAGGGTCAAATTGGAGCTGCAGCTGCAGGCCTACATCATAACCACAGCAATGCAGGATCCGAGCTGCCTCTGTGATCTACACCACAGTTCAGGGCAATGCTGGATCCTTAACCCACTGAACAAGGCCAGGGATCGAACCCGTGTCCCCTTGGATACTAGTCGGGTTCATTACGGCTGAGCCAGCAAGGGAACTCCCTTACCTGAGTTTAGAATGGAGGAAGCCCTCCCAGGCACACGAGCATAAGGGTAAATCACAGCAGTGCAGTAAAGAGCGATGAATTTGACTCCATTCAAAGGAAGACTTCAGCAAGTCAGAAAAAAAACATAAAAGATCGTGGTAAAAGAGATGACATAATTTGGGGGACTTCTTGAATCCCTGTGTCATAATAGAAAGAGAAACTAGTCAAAATCATGGCCATCATTTGCAACAAATTTGGGTGACAGGGTATTCCCACAAATCCCTGCCCACTAAAAATTGTCACTTGATATCTGCTTCTACAAGGATGAGGTAAAAGGTCCCTTCAGTCGCTGACCTTTGGCGCACCCTGAAATGAGTTCACGGTGGAGATCAGGAGTGAGGCACTCCATGCTCTGGGGAAAAAAACTGGCAGAACAGACCTTCAGATAGATATTTTCAGGAGAGTTCATGAGCCAAATTTCTTGCATCTTCTCATATCTAGAAAGGCACTAAAATCATTAACAGAGACGTCTGCTCCTCATGACTCACAGTAAGTTTCTTGTGCTTCTCAGTAGCAACCTTCTGCCCAAATATGTGCTTCATTGCACATATCCCCCTCCACCACAATCCTTCTGCCTTCTGACCTGTCCTTCTGCCTTCTGGGAGCAGTTCCTCAGAGCTACCTGAAAGCCTGTCTCCCAGGCTATAGTGCTCATGCAGTCCTCACCGCCCCAAAGAAAATCTTAACTCACAACTCTCACATTGTGGGTTTTTGTTTTGTTTTGTTTTTTTTCCGGTCAACAATGCAGATATCAGCAGAGAAGGGTAGGCCACCAATAGCCACAATATCCACACGATATTAACACCTTTGCAGGAGGAAGCAGAGGCATCCATGAGGCATCCAACAGATCTGTGAACGGCAACACCATGAAATAACCCATAGATATTCACTATCAACTACAGCTGGTTACCTTGAAAGCAAAAGCTGAAACTGAAGGGATTTCATTCAATCCTATAGCAGGTAAGCCTAAGAATCCATGTTTAGGTCTGAAAGGCTGAGGCTTTCAGGCCCTCTGCACTGTCAAAACTGACCAGCTAGGAGTTCCTGTCGTGGCTCAGTGGTAACAAACCCACCTAGTATTCATGAGGATGCAGGTTTGATCCCTGGCCTCACTCAGTGGATTAAGGATCTGGCATTGCCATGAGCTATGTTGTAGGTCATAGATGTGGCTCAGATCCCATGTTGCTGTGGCTGTGGTAAAGGCCAGCAGCTGCAGCTCTGATTGGACCCCTAGCCTGGGAACTTCCATATGCTGTGGGTGTGGCCCTAAAAAGAGGGGGAAAAAAGAAAGAAACCAACCAACCAACCAACCAACTGACCAGCTAGTACTCCCTTCCAGAACTGGACTCCTGCAAAAAAATAAATAAATTATTGGAAATGGAGTAGATTTCAAGATTGAGTAGGATAAGGACAACAGAGGCAAAGAAAAAACAAGGCACACAAAACTGGGAGAGAGAGCTAAGCCAGGAAATTTCAGAAAGCAAACCACCATGGTTTTTCGACACTACACAAAAGCAACAGAAGAGGGAGCCCAGTGAAGCTCTAAAACTTAACTGAAGCACTCTTCCTTCAAAAAGTTTAGGAAAACTAATTTCACATGAAAATGAGCAGCTGACAATGGTCAAGGTTAAATCCCATGTAAAACCCAAGTGAATATAAGGAACAGAATAACATCTCAGCCATCAAGGAACACACACCAGAAAGATATGCCCACAAAACACGCCAGGCCTTTTACCTATTATTTCATAATAAACTAAAAATGTAAAAACTCTTTGGGAATCTAGGCACTTGAGCAGTTAACCAACCAGGATATGGAAGTTAGACTATCATCACACCTTTTTGTGATTTCTACCTTTAAATTTTTTTTATTAAAGTGTTGTTGATTTATAATGTTGTTCCAATTTCTGCTATAAAGCAAATGACCCAGTCATACATATATATAAACATTCTTTTTCTCAGATCTTCCATCATAGTCTATTCCAAGAGACTGGATACAGTTCCCTGTGCTGTATAGTAGGAACTCATTGCTTTTACATTCTAAATTTAATAATTTGCATCTATCTTTTCCTCTACAAGTCTGTTCTCCATATCTGTCATCACATTTTTTGAAAGCAACACTTTATACTAGAAGTAAATATAAGATACTCAAGCAAAGAAAATGTGAATGAAGGATTTTATACCTAGTAAACTTTTTTTTTTTTTCTTGCTTTTTAGGGCTGCATCTGAGGCACATGGAGATTTCCCAGGCTAGGGGTCTAACTGGAGCTAGAGCTGCAGGCCAACGCCACAGCCACAGCAATGCCAGATCCAAGCCACGCATGCAACCTACACCACAGCTCACGGCAATGCCAGATCCTTAACACACTGAGCGAGGCCGGGGATTGAACCCGCAACCTCATGGTTCCTAATCAGATTCATTTCTGCTGCACCACAACAAGAATTTCTATACCTAGTAAACTTTTAAGTACAAAAAGTTAGAAAGTCTATTATCAAAACATACAAGAAATCAGGGAATAATTTTCTCATGAGAACTTCCAGAAATATTTATTGGAAAAGAAACTACAAACAACCAAAAGTATTAGAGAGACATTGACATAAGGATTGGTCATGAGCATTAAATATATGGTTTCTTTAACACTAAGTCTAAATGAGGGTAAAAGACAAAGTTTTAGTATTTAATGGCTATACGCCTAAAAAGGTAAATAATATATAACCACTAAAAATGGGGAGGAGTTCCCATCATGGCACAGCAGAAACAAATCCGACTAAGAACCATGCGGTTTCGGGTTCCATCCCTGGCCTTCCTCAGTGGGTTAAAGATCTGGCATTGCCTTGAGCTGAGGTGTAGGTCACAGACATGGCTAGGATCTGACATTGCTGCGGCTGTGGCTATGGCTGTGGTGTTGGCCCGCAGCTGTAGCTCCAATTGGACTCCTAGCCTGGGAACCTCCATATGCCATGGGTACGGCCTTAAAAAGTTAAAACAAAAAAAAAAAAAAAGAGGAAAGACTGGAAATAGCATAAGTAAAATTTAAAATATATATTCAGTAATCATTTTAGTGATAGTAGTATTAACAGTGCTGTTTTCAGATTATCGTGAAATAAGGCAAACATATAATGTAAGATATTCTAATTCCATCATTTCCTGTGTCTTTGAGAACCAGGATATCCAACATGGAAGAAAGAAAATGCAGGAATATGGATGAGACTAAGTGAAAATTCTAATTTTATAAATGCCAAATTTCTTTTTTTAAACTCAATTTTATTTATAGTTGTACAACCATCAGCACAACCCAATTTTACAACCTTTCCATCCCAAATGGCCAGCCCATCCCTCCCCCCTGCTCCGTAAATGCTAAATTTCAAGTGGAACGTGTTTTATAGATGACAGATGGATGTAATTCCTAGATTTGTCCACTGAAAAGGCTTATAAGCAATAACCATCCAAGTGGCAATGGGAATCCATCAAACCCAGATTGTGATCTTGAAACACCACTTCCCGCTAAATCACCACATGAAACAAAACAAATAAATAAAAAGGCTTCTTGAAGTCATGGCTGAAGATGTAGAAGATAAACCTGGAACATCTTATCACACCAGGTGAAAAAGAAGCTATCACGACATTAAGAAGATTGTACAGGAAGGGTCCATCCAAGACGGCGGCTCAGGAAGCTCCTGAACTCACCTGCTCCTAGGGACACAGCTACAACTACTTATGGGAAAATCCCCTCCCCCCGGAAGAAATCCAGAGGCTGAGTGGATGAGAAAATAACCACGTTGGAGTTCCTGTTGCAGCTCAGTGGGTTAAAAACCTGACCAGTATCCATAGGATGTGGGTTCAATCCCTAGCCAAGCTCAGTGGGTTAAGGATCTAGTGTTGCTGTGAGCTGTGATGTAGGTTACAGATGCAGCTCGGATCTGGCTGCTGGGGCTGCGGGGTATGTAGGCCAGCAGCTGCAGCTCTGATTCGACCCCTAGCCTGGGAACTTCCACATGCCACAAGTGTGGCTCTAAAAAGTGAAAAAGAAAAGAACCACATCAAAATGGGTAGAGAGGCGAGGCTAAGACACGATCCCCGCCATAAGCGCCAACCCCTGCATGACAACATAGAATTAGGAGGAAACTCACAACTCTCTTTAAAGACAATGTTTTTATTTTCTGTGTTTTTTAGGGCTGCATCTGAGGCATGTGGAAGTTTCCAGGGTAGGGGTCGAGTCTGAGCTGTAGCCACCAGCCTACACCACAGCCACAGCAACTCGGGATCCTTAACCCACAGAGCCAGGGATCGAACCCACATCCTCATGGATACTAGTCCAGTTTGTTTCTGCTGCGCCACAATGAGAATTCCCGAGAAAACATTTTTAAAGTTCTTGTGATGAGTCCCAGTTCTCCCCTCAGGCCTTGGAGCAGAGACAGCCCAGTCTCCCCCTGAAAGAGGACTCTTTGTATATCTTGAAAGCTGAAGGCTGAGGATCAGGCCTCTGATTTAGCACAAATTAAGGGGCTGACTGTGGTCTTCTCCAGAGAGAGGGAGGCCAACAGGTACCATCTTCGTGCTCTCTCTCTGCCTTGATCTCCATCTCGAGTCTCCCTGAAAGGAGCTCGTGCACATGTCTGGTCTCCAGCCTGTGTGGCTGCCACCCAGGGACACACCCCATGACTGACTATCTCTGGGGGCCAGTGGAACATATGCTCCCAGATCCCACAGGACTATAAGATATAGAAAAAGAGTTCTTACCGATTATCCCCCCAAGGCTCAGTGCAGAGACATGAGTCAAAAACACCAAACTCCCAGAATTCCCGCTGCGGCACAGTGGTACTGGCAGCATCTTGAGAGCACTGGGACACAGGTTTGGTCCCCGGACCCACACACTAGGTTAAGGATCCCGCATTGCTGCAGCTGCTTCTTAAGTTGCAACTGCGGCTCACATCTGATCCCTGGCCTGGGAACTCCATAAGCCGCAGGGCAGCCAAAACAAACAAACAAATAGAAAAAGAAACACCAAACTTCCATCTTTCTCTAAAAAGGCCTATTCGAGGAGTACTCACTGTGGCACAGTGGGTTAAGAATCTGACCACAGTGGCTTGGATTGCTGCAGCAGCTTGGGTTTCATTCCTGGCCTGGAGCAGCGGGTTGAAGGATCTGGCACTGCCACAGCTGTGGTTCACATTCAATCCCTGGCCCAGGAACTTACACATGCCTCAGGTGCAGCTATTAAAAACAAACAAACAAAAAAAAAACCTCCTATATGTTTATCTGAAATGCTACAGCCTGAGAGTCAAACTTCTAAATTAAAACACATCGAAGGGCCAAGAACAACACTCTCCAAGATTGAGGAGGCCAGCAGGAACATTTTCACTCTCTCTCCCTCTGCCCCTTTCCAAGTTGCCACTAGAAGAGCTGCTGCACCCTGGGTTTTGTGGCTGCCATCCAGAGGACCCATCCCTCGATAGCCTGGCTCTGATGGCCAGTAAGACTTGTGTTCACAGGTTCAATGGGACTATAGCAAACAAAGAAACAGTTCTCAACTGGCTACGCTCCCAGAGCTCAGTGCAGAGGGAGCAGAAAGAAACTTTCTCCCAGTCTTTTTCTTGAAAGAGGTCTATTTCCATACTTGAAAAGCTGCTGCCTGGGAGTTCCCACTGTGGCACAGTGGGATAGATGGCATCTCTGCAGCGCCAGGACACAGGTCTGATCCCCAGCCCGGCACAGTGTATTAAAGGATCCAGCATTGCCACAACTGTGGCATAGGTTGAAACTGCAGCTCAGATCTGATGCCTGGCCCAGGAACTCCATTTGCAGTTGGGCAGCCCAAAAGAGGGGGCAGGGGGGAAGCTGCTGCCTGAAGGTCCAGCCTCCCATCAGCCTGAATCTAGATATGGACTGAAATCCTCCCCTCTTGGACACTGACAGGTCTTGACACAGCCTCAACTCCTGGGAGGCACTAAGAACAAGGTAGCCTGCTTGGACAATCACAAAGATTTGGGAGACAGCCAAGTGTAAGGACAGGGTTGAGCAGTAAGTTTCATTTCCTATAGGAGGCCCCTTTTTCAAGGCAGGAAGAGGTGGCTATTTTATTTAATGCATAGAAACCAACACAGAGAGTCAAGGAAAAAGAAGAAACAGAGGAATATGTTCCAAATGAAAGAACAAGATAAAACCCCAGAGACAGGTCTTAATGAAATGGAAATAACTTACTTTCCTGATAAAGAGTTCAAAATAATGGTCCTAAGGATACTAACCAAGGTCAGGAAAATAATGCATGAATAAAGTGAGGATTTCAATAAAGAAATAAAAAATATAAGAAAGTACCAAAGCAGGGAGTTCCCATTGTGGCTCAGTGGGTTACAAACTCAACTAGTATCCACCAGGATGTGGGTTCAGTCCCTGGCCTCGATCAGTGGGTTAAGGATCCAGTGCTGCTGTAAGATGCAGTATAGGTTGCAGATGCAACTCATATCTGGCATTGCTGTGGCTTTGATGTAGGCCGATAGCTGCGGTTCTGATTTCCTCCCTAGCATGGGAACTTCCATATGCTGCAGGTGTGGCTATAAAAAGGAAAAAAAAATTTTTTTTGGAAAAGAAAGTACCAAACAGAAATCACAGAGCTGATGGACACAATAGCTGAACTGAAAATTTTAATAGTAGAGTAGGTGATGTGAAGAAAAGATTGGCAAACTTGAAGACATCAGTGGAATTCATTCAATAAGAAGAGCAAAAATAAAAAGAATTAAAAAGTGTGAAAATAGCTTAAGGGACTTATTCGACACCATCAAGTGGACGCAAAATGGCATAGAGGTCCCAGAAGGAAGAGAGAAAGGGGCAAAAAGCTTATTCAAAGAAATAATGGCTAAGAACTTCTTTTACCTGGGGAAACAGACATCCAGATCCAGGAAACCCAGAGAATTCTAAAGATGAATCCAAAGGGACTGTACCAAGACACACTATAATTCAATTGTCAAGAGTTAAAGACAGAGAATCTTAAAAGCAGCATCAAAGAAAAACAACTTGTTATATTCCAGGGAACCCCCATGTCCAGATTTTCAGAGAAACTCTGCAGGCCACAGAGAATGATAAAATATATTCAAAGGGCTAAAAGGAAAAAAAAAACTGCCACCAAGAGTACTCTACCTGGAAAACTTGTTCTTCAGAATTGAAGCAGAGATAAAAGAGTTTTCCAAACAAGCAAAAGCTACATATGAAAGAAACCAGTTTTGTGCATGAAAAGCTACCTGATGTCACTGATCATTGGGGAAATTTAAATCAAAACCACATGAGATATCGCCTCTTAACTGTCAGAATGGCTGTCATCAAAAAGATAAGAAAGGATGTGTTCCCATTGTAGCTCAGTGGTAATGAGCCTGACTGGTATCCATGACGATTCAATTCCTGGCCTGGCTGCTTAGGTTAAGGATCTGGTGTTGCCAGTGAGCTGTGGTGTAGGTTACAGATGAGGCTTAGATCCCGGGTTGCTATGGTTGTGCTGTAGGCCAGAAGCTGCTGCTCTGATTCAACCCCTAGCCTGGGAACTTCCATATGCCTCAGGTGCGGCCCTAAAAAAAAAAAAAGTCCACTTCCCCATGGCTCAGGTCCCCAGTTGCTGTGGCTGTGCTGTAGGCCAGAAGCTGCAGCTCCGATTCAACCCCTAGGCTGAGAACTTCCATATGCTGCACCTGCAGCCCTAAAAAGGCAAAAAAAAAAGAAAAAGAAAAAGAAAAAGACAAGAAATAACTGTTGGCGAGGACATGGAAAAAAGGGAACACTTGTGGGGTGTTGGTGGGAATGTAAATTGGTACAGCTACTCTGGAAACAGTATGGAGATTTCTTCAAGAAATTAAAAATAGAGCCGCCATACGATCCAGCAATCTTCTGAATATTTTCTGAGGAAATGAAAACATTAACCTGAAGAGATACCTGCACTCTTAGGTTCAATTGCAGCATTATTTACAACAGCCAACACATGGAAACATTTGAAGTGTTCACCCGTGGATGAGTGGTTAAAGCTGTGGTACATACGCGTGCATGGCACGCGCACACACATATAATGTGTATACACTCAATGTATGTATATGTGTGTGTATATATATATATACGCACAATGTATATGTGTTACATGCATGCACACAATGGAATATTGTTGAGCTACAAGCATGGAAGAACACGGATATAACTTGAGGGAATTATGCTAAGTGAATAAGCAAGTCTAGGAAGACAAATACTATATGGTACCATTTATATGCGGAATCTAAAAAAAAAGTCAAACTTACAGAAACAGTAGAAAAGTGGTTTGCGGGAGCTGGGGATGGAGGAAATAAGGAGAGGTTGGTAAAGGCTTCAAACTTGCTGCTATAAGATGTATATGATGAAAAAATGTATAAGATTTGAAATTAAACTATAACAGTGATTATATTAAATTATAATATAGTTACTACAGTGACTAACACTATTGTATAACTGAAATATGTGTGTATATACAAGTCTGAGGATTTCTTTCACACTGTATCAAATCATCACTAAGTACATTTTATTTTTTTAACTTTTTATTAAAGTATAGTTGATTTACAATGTTCTGTCAATTTCTGTTGTACAATAAAGTGACACAGTCATATGCATATATATATATATATATATATATGCATTCTTTTTCTCATATTATCTTCCATTGTGTTCTCTCCCAGGAGATTGGATATAGTTCCCTGTGCTGTATAGCAGGACTTCATAGGTTATCCTTTTTTTTTTTTTGTCTTTTTGTCTTTTTGTCTTTTTGCTATTTCTAGGGCCACTCTCGCGCGGCATATGGAGGTTCCCAGGCTAGGGGTCGAATCGGAGCTGTAGCCGCCGGCCTATGCCAGAGCCACAGCAACGCGGGATCCGAGCCGCATCTGCAACCTACACCTCAGCTCACGGCAACGCCGGATCGTTAACCCACTGAGCAAGGGCAGGGACCAAACCCGCAACCTCATGGTTCCTAGTCGGATTCGTTAACCACTGCGCCACGACGGGAACTCCCATAGGTTATCCATTCTAAATGTAGTAATTTGCATCTGCTAACCCCAAAGCCCCAATCCATCCACTATGTACACTTTAAATGCCCTAAAATTTTTGAATTAGACCTCTGTAAAGCTAAAAAATAATAAAACATAACTGATTTAAAAAAAACCCTCATAGATGAGGTTTATATGTATATATAAAACACCTCATGGATGAGGTGGCTTATAAACAACAGCCATTTATTTCTTACAGTTCTGGAGGCTGGAAGACCAAGGCAGAGGCACCAGCAGATTCAGCATCTGGTGACAGCTGGCTTCCTGGTCCACAAGCAGCTGTCTTCACCTTACAAAGGCCCCCACCTTTGAGGCTCATCACCTTGGGAATTAGGTTTCGATACATTAAGCTGTGGGGACACAAACATCCCATCTATGGCAGTTATGCGTGGAAGTGATTTTATAAAATCAACACAGTGGTTCTTTGTTGGGGAGGGGAGAGAGCTGAGGCTGGGCGAATGGGGCTCTGGGGAGACCAAAGCTCTGTGTCTTCACCTCATTTAGACATTACAAGGAGGTTTGCCTTAGAACAATTCACAAAACTACATGTTTGTTTTGTGTGGTCTTCTATATCCATCTTCTACTTTACAAGGAAATTACTATTTTTTAGGAGTTCTCTTGTGACGTGCAGCAGGTTAAGGATCTGGCATTGTCACTGCAGCAGCCCAGGTCGCTGCTGTGGCACAGGTCCAATTCCT
Organism: Phacochoerus africanus; assembly: GCF_016906955.1. NCBI lineage: Eukaryota > Metazoa > Chordata > Mammalia > Artiodactyla > Suidae > Phacochoerus > Phacochoerus africanus. The sequence goes on from NC_062546.1 coordinate 51,576,676, forward strand.
GGCCCAGGAACTTCAGCATGCCTCTGGCTCAGCCAAAAAAAACACTATTTTTTAAAAACATCATAAGCACAATGAAAAGGCACACTGGGAAAAGTGTATGCGTATGTATACACACACATATGTATATATATGGAAGCAAAATATTATACTCATTGTATAATAATTTTTTTAACTAATAAGGGAAAAGTTAACATTCCAATTAAAAAATGAGCAAAGATGATTCGTAGGAAATCTGCAATGGGCAGTAAACATATTTGTAAATGTTTGATCTTTCTAAAAACAACAATGTGAATGATCAAATTGGAAAAGTTAATAAAATGACAATACTTAATGTTGGGGGTGGAGAAAATTAGCATGCTCCCACAATGCTGACTGGTTTGTTATAACATTTTTGGAGAATAGTTGACAACATTTAACCTTTTAAAAAAACTTTAAAATATGTTCACTTTATTTGAATAATTCCAGGTTTAAGGATATATCCAAGGAGTTACTGGTGTTCTAAGTGGTTGGGATTCAGCACTTTCACTGCTGCAGGCTGGGTTCAACCCCTGGTCTGGGAACTGAGATCCCACATCAAGCTGCTTCATGCTGCGGCAAAAAACCAATAATAATAAATAAAAATGTATACAAAAGAAACTATCGTGAACATCTGAAAGGGTATATTTTACAAAGATGCATCACAAACCATTATTTGTATTTAAAAATCTGGAAACAAGTAAAATGTCCAATTATAAAGAACTTAAAGAATTCAAGGAGTACTGTGCAGTCATGAAAAGTAGAAGACTTAATGGCATTGAAAAAGCAAATTTCAAAGCAGTGCCTAGTGCAATACTTTTGTTTCCTTTTATACATTTTTATTGTTCAATATAACACATGAGGAAGAAGGCACAAAAGAAACCGGTATAGTTGATTTACTGCAAAGTGCGTATCTTGTAACCATCACCTGGGTCCAGAATGGAACAGTTCAAGCATCCAGGGTGTCCTCCTGCCACCCTCCTTTCCCAAATGACCCACACTCTGGACGTGCATGTAATGATTCCCTTTTCTTTATAGTTTCACCACTTGTTATATATATCAGGAAACACTTTGGTTTAGTTTTGTCTGTTTTCAAAATTTATTCAGTGGAACCATAAAGTATGGGCACTTCATGTCTGGCCTCTTCCACTCCCTGACTTTGCACAGAGTGGTTGTTTGTCATTGTTGTGATTTGGAATGGGGACAGCCTTTCTGAGTACTTGCGTGAATAGAGCGCAATACACTTTATTCTGCTCTTGAAGGATACTTGGGGCTGTTACTGATAATGCTCCAATGAACAAGCTTCTACCTGCATTTTCCTGCACGGGCGCACACATTCTGTTGTGTAAATATTTAGGCGTAGGATTGCTAACGCAACGATGTGTGAATCTTCGATTTTCGTAGATAATGTCAGTTTTCCTAACTGCCTGCAATCAGCTGTCACTCTTAACAGCAGTCTGAGAGTTTCCATTGTTCCACATCCTTAATAATCCTGGGTATTGTTAGTCTTTCTTGATTTAAATTGTTGTATGGTTATAGAGCAGTATCTTGCAATTATAATTTATATTTCTTGATTTCTAATGGATTTATTGGCCATTTTATGAGTGGCCTATTCGAATCTCTCACCCATTTTTTCTGTTGGATTGTTTATCTGTTTCTTTAAAAGAATAAAATATAAGTGGAAAAATTTTTTAATGACTCCATAGATCATGGTAATAACAGTTATTTCTGAGTGATGGAAATAGTAATTTGTATTTTCTTCCTTGTACTTCTCTGCTCTTTTCTAATTTCCTATAATAATTATATCTTATTTTCAGAACATTAAGTTTTCACAATTCTAATGAACAAAAGCAATGGATTTTATGAAAGATACTACCTAGGGAAAAAGTTTGAATGCTTAACTGTTAAATTTATGGGATATTTGGATGATTTATGGTAGTGATTCTCAAACTCTTCCAAGGTGTTCTAGAGTTAAAATTGAAAAATGTGCCCTCTTCCAATGTGAAGCAGTTTCATTTATTTTGTTTAAAGCCTACAACCAAATTTAATATATCAAGCTATCAACCTATATACACATCCGTGAATTATTAATATGCCAAATAGAATCCAGCAGAAACAGATATTATGAGAGAAGTTTGAGCCAAAATTAGGAAATCATACTCCTATATCAAGAATTTCTGGAGTTCCCATTGTGGCTCAGCAGGTTAGGAACCCAACACAGTGTCCGTGAGAATTTGGGTTCAATCCCTGGCCTTGCTCAGTGGGTTAAGGATCTGGCATTGCCACAAGCTTCGGTTTAGGACAGAGATGTGACTCGGATCTGGTGTGGCCGTGGCTGTGGCTGTGGCATAGTCCTGCAGCTGCAGTTTCCGATATGGGAAACTTCCAAATGCTGCAGGTGCACTGTAAGAAGGAAAAAAAATAATTTCTGCTTTCACTCCCATCAAAACTCCTATTAATGTAGTAGCTTCTAAAATAAAAGTATTCACATCCTGACAAAGTACAGGTTAAAAGGTCTTAGATTTCTCATGCTCTGAAAAATTAATCACAAAATATTAATCGAATAACAACTGTTCCCAATCGTGTGTAGCTTTAGAAAGAATTAAAACATAATGCTTGACCTCAAAGAGCTTGCCATCTGGAGAAATAAATCAAGCCCTTATGAAAATAACAGAATGCATGATGTTGGGAGTCAAAGAAAACAGATTTAACAGTAGAATGGGAGTTGCTGCTGTGGCGCAGTAGGTTAAGAATCCAACCAGAGTTGCAGGTTCAATCCCCAGCCCGATGCAGTGCGTTAAAATTTTTTTAATGATGAAATGGTCATAGTAATTTTCTAAAGTAACTCCTGCCTCTGGCCTTGATGGATAGTATAAGTCGCATTTATAGTCCCACTATAAATAGCTAAAAAACTAGAAAATATATAAAACAACTATCTTCAAGCACAGGGCTGCAATCCTGGAAGAAAAGAAACCAAGGCCAAGTGAGCTCAAAATCCACCAGGCCTTCTTCACTGGAGGTAGTTTCCAAAACTAGTGCAGGGAAATGGAGGCCGAGCAGGGAACTCTCACTGGAGGAACAAACAAATGAACAAACAAAACAAAACAAACAAAAACAGAGACTGGAATTCAGAGCTGCTAAGGCAGCTGAAATTTGGGGAGCAGTTTATCAGAAAGGAAGGAGCTACAGAAAAAGAATCACAAAAATCTGCATAGGGTTTCCCCTGGAGACTTTTGTTTGTTTGTTTAAGGCTGCACTTATGGCATATGGACGTTCCTTTGCCAGGGGTCCAATTGGAGCTGCAGCTGCCAGCTGCGGCCACAGCCACAGCAACCCCAGATCCAAGCCATGTCTGCCACCTACACCACAGCTCACCACAATGCCAGGTCCTTAACCCACTGATCAGGGCCAGGGATCTATCCTTCATGGAGTCTACTCCGGTTCTTTATGTATTTATTTATTTATTTATTGCCTTTCTAGGGCTGCACCCACGGCATATGGAAGTTCCCAGGCTAGGGGTCTAATCAGAGCTGTAGCTGCCAGCCTACACCACAGCCACAGCAACTCCAGATCCAAGCCGCACCTGTGTCCTACACCTCAGCTCACAGCAACACCGCATCCTTAACCCACTGAGTGAGGCCAGGGATGGAAACCTGCAACCCCATGGTTCCTAGTCAGATTCATTAACCATTGAGCCACGACGGGAACTCCACTATTTAGGTTCTTAACGTGCTAAGCCACAATGGGAACTCTCTCTCTCTTTTTTTTTTTTTTTCCCCAGCTGTGCCCTAGCATTTGGAAATTTCCAGGCCAGGGATCTTGCCACAGCAGTGACCAGAGCCACAGCAGTAACAACACTGGATTTTTAACCGCTAGGCCACCGACAACTCCCTCCCTGGGTGTCCTTTTACAAATTCGAAGCTATGTATGTGAAGATGAGGCTCTGAAAAGCCTGAGAAGCAGAGGAGAACTGCTGAGGGACAAGAATCTGCAGAGGAATGTCATGGGTTTCACAGCCCTGGGCATACGCTGACTGGGCAAGAAAGGAGAGACTCCGGAACACTCATCTGTAGAAGTAAAGATCATGCCCTAAAATTGAGGGCAAGATGAAACAGACCAGCCTTTAACAAGCCTAGAACTAAAAATACAATACAATACAACACAATACAATACAATACAATACAATACAAGAAGGAGTTTCCATTGTGGTACAGCGGAAATGAATCCGACTAGGAACCATGATGTTGTCAGTTCGATTCCTGGCCTCACTCAGTGGGTTAAGGATCCAGCGTTGCCATGAGCTGTTGTGTAGGTCACAGATGCGGCTCGGATATGGCATTGCTGTGGCTGTGGTATAGGCCGGCAGCAACAGCTCCAATTAGACCCCTAGCCTGGGAACCTTCATGTGCCATGGGTGCAGCCCTAAAAAGAGAAAAGACGAAAAAAGAATAATAATAAAAATAAAATAAAATGTTAAGATATACAAACAGGTGGCGTTCCCACTGTGGCTCAGTAGGTTAAGGACTCCATCATATCGTCTCTGTGAATACGTGAGTTTACCCAGTGGGTTAAGGATCCGAAGTTGCTGTGACTGTGGTGCAGGCCGGCAGCTGCAGCTCCAATTCAACCTCTGGCCCAGGAAATTTTTATGCTGCTGGTGCAACTGTAAAAAAAAAATTAATTAAAAGCCTATAACTAAGTCTTAATAAGATCAAAGTGGTCCACATTAATTTATGCATCTGCAGAAATTAAAATTCAAAACCCTTTTGAAGAAAATAACAAAATCTAGAACCTCTAAAATAAATCATCAAATGTCCAGCATATGATTGAAAATTACTAGAAACTTCAAGAAAGAAAACGTGTAGAGTAAAAAGTAGAATCTGTCAATAGGAACAGATGCAAAATACTATGCCTCAAACACACAATAATATGTAAAAGAATCTAGAAAAGAGGGTGGATAAATGGTGGAAAGAGATAAAGAATTTTGGAAGAATTATAAAAATTATATATATAGTTTCCAGATGAAACTCTAAACCTAAAAAAAAAACAAAACAGAAATAAATATTTGCTGGATGAGATTAACTGAAGACTGGACACCACAGAAGAGAGGATTAGTAAACTTGAAATAGTTCAAAATAAATCACTGAAACAGAAGAAGTAAACTATTAGGAGAAAAAAGAACCAAGCCTCAGTGACCTGTGGGACAGTATCCTATGGTCTAGCACATGGGTAGTTAGCATATAACTGAGCAGGATCTTCTGGGGCTTCCTGGGGCAGGCCCTTTCCCCCATCCTCTGCTTTAGCTCCTCTCTGAAGTATAACATGTGTCTTGTTGGAGGTTTACAGAAACATCAGTGACCTGACCTCTGTGCCCAGCTGCAAGAACAAAAGATTTCTGCACCAAGAAGTTTGCAAGAATGACCATGCCCCTCCCCTCCCCCCTCCTTCACATTGCCTTTAAAAATGCTTTACAATTGATTTGGGGAGTTCCAGTTATTTGGGGGCCACAAGGCCCCTATCTGCTTGCACGGCCCTTCACTAAAGCTTTATCTGCTCCAAACTCCAACATTTCAATTTGTTTGGTCTCACTGTGTGTCAGGCACAGGGACTTGGGCTAGAGTTCTAGAAGGATGGAGACAGAAAATGAAGTAGGAATAATATTTGAGGAAGTTTGGTTTTTTTTTTGTTATTTGTTTGTTTGTTTTTGTCTTTTTAGGGCAACACCTTCGGCATATGGAAGTTCCCAGGATAGGGGTTGAATCAGAGCTGTAACCTCTGGCCTCTACCACAGCCACAGCAACGCCAGATCCAAGCCGCCTCTGTGACCTACACCGCAATTCACCACAAGGCTGGATCCTTCACCCACTGAGTGAAGCCAGGGATTGAATCTGTGTTTTCATGGATACTAGTCAGATTCGTTTCTGCTGAACCATGATGGGAACTCCTTGAAGAACTTTTAATCAAAATTCCAAATTTGATCAGGGAAGAAACCCACAGACAGGAAAATCAATGAACCCCAACGGGAAAAGAAAATACATCTAGAAAGAAACACACCTAACAAAGAAAACCACACCTACACAGATCACTGTCAAATGGCTGAAAACCAGATAAAGATAAAATCTTAAAGGCAAGCAGAGGCAGGGTCTTGAAGAAATATGGGTCCATAGCTGCATTCTGTACATTCACTAATGGGCGAATTAATAAGCAAAATATGGCATACACACAATGGAATATTATTCAGCCTTAAAAAGCAAGGGGATTATGACATGTGATACACCATGGATAAGCCTTAAAGATGTTATGCTAAGTGAAATAAGCCATCACAGAAAGAGAGATACAATATGATACCACTTACAGGAGTTACCTAGAGTAGTGAAACTCATAAAAACAGAAAGTAAGGCGTTGGTTGCCAGAGGCTGGGGAAATGGAAACAGAAAATTCTTTAGTGGACACAAAATTTCAGTTTTGCAAGATGAGAATGGAGACTGGTTATATAATGGGACTATACTTGAAACTAATGAACTCTACATTTAAAATTGTTAAAATGGGAGTTCCTCAGCAGAAACGAATCTGACTAGCATCCATGAGGATGCAGGTTTGATCCCTGGCCTTGCTCAGTGGTTTAAGGATCTGGCATTGCCACAAGCTTCCGTTTAGGTTAGAGATGTGACTTGGATCTGGTGTGGCTGTGGCTGTGGCTGTGGCATAGGCCAGCTCCGATTCAACAGCCTGGGAACCTTCATGTGCCACGGGTGTGGCCCTAAAAAGACCAAAAAAAAAAATTGTTAAAATGGTAAATCTTATATCATGTGTATTTTACCACCATTAAAGTTTTTTTGAGACAAATTTTAAAAAGCAAATATACGATAAAAGATACAGTACGTGCAAACACAATAATAAAAATAAAGCTGACATCTCATTAGTACTAATGAAAGCCAGAAGATAAGGTTAACTTTATTTATTTATTTATTTATTTCGTCTTTTTAGGGCCACACCCACAGCATCTGAAAGTTCCCAGGCTAGGGGCTGAATTGGAGCTACAGCTGCCAGCCTTTGCCACAGCCACAGCAATGCCAGATCTGAGCCGTGTCTGCAAACTACACCACAGCTCACGGCAACGCCAGATCCTTAACCCACTGAGCGAGGCCAGGGATCAAACCTGCAACCTCATGGCTCCTAGTCGGATTCATTCCCACTGCACCACAACAGGAACTCCTGTTTTTAAAATTTTTTATTTATTTTTTGTTTTCTTTTGTTTTTTGGCTGCACCTGCAGCATGCACAAGTTCCCAGGACAGGGATCAAACCTGAGCCACAGCAGTCACTGCAGTGACAGCACCTGATCCTTAAGCTGCTGCACCACAGGAGAACTCCCAAGGGTAACTTTAAAGTGCCAAAACCAAATAAAAAGTATCAATTATCAAACTAAAATTCTATATTGAGTGAAAATATCCTTCAAAAATAAAGGCAAAATAGAGGAATGTTCGTTATCTCATTGCTGCCAGGCTGTAACGGCTAAGGAGGGGATGCCTGTTCTGCAAGATTCACCCCATTATCCCTGTCTCCAGGATATAACAAGAGTAAAATTCCAGAATGGCCATGTATCTACCTGGCCTTAAATAGTCTCTCTGTTTGCCTATTGCTGCAGTGGAGAAATCAGAAACACCTTGAATGAGTGATCAAAATGAACATCACCAGAGAGGAGCAAGTGGACATTGTACGCCCCCAGGCATGATGCCCAGAGAAGGGTAGATCAGGGGTGTAGTGTCCCACCTGGGAATGCACAGCTGAATCTAGTTGTAGGAAGGAACAGAGGAGCCCAGAATGAGGAAGTTTCTATTTAAAAGCAAATAGAGGAGTTCCAGTTGTGGCTCAGTGGTTAGCAAACCCGACTAGCATCCATGAGGACATGGGTTCGATCCCTGGCCTCACTCAGTGGGTTAAGGATCTGGTGTTGCCGTGCACTGTGGTATAGGTCACAGATGCTGCTCAGATCCTGCATTGCTGTGGCTGTGGGATTAGGCCAGCAGCTACAGCTCCTGAGAATCTCCAAAGGCCATGGGTGTGGCCCTGAACAGACAAAAAGACCAAAAATAAAAGTAAATGGAGAAGAGCTCTATTCTTCAAAAATGTCAAAGTCATAAAACACAAAGTAAGGCTGTGGAAAATATTCCAGATTCAAGAACACTAGGTAAAAAGTGAACACAATACCTGATCCAAGAGTGGCTCTTTTACTAGAGGAAGAATGCTGTATAAGACATTATTGGGTCAATTAAAAAATTGGAACATAGATGTAGAGTAAAAGAAACGATTTTATTAAGGTTAAATGTACTGAAGTTGATCACTGCACTGTGTCTACATAAGAGAATATTCTTATTCTTAGAAAACATACCCTGAAATATTTAGGAATAAAGGGTCACAACATATACAATTTACCCATAAATTGTTCAGTAAAATATATATTATGCACAATATATTGAGAGAAAATCCACACAAGTGATATAAAATGTTAACAATTAACGAACGTGGGTAAGCAGTATGCATTAGCTTGCTAAGGCTGCCAACAAAGTACTACACACTTGGCATGGCTTAAACCTCAGAAATGTACTGTCTCCCAGCCCTGGAGGCTGGAAGTCCAAGATCAAGGTGTCAGTGGGTTGCTTCCTCCTGAGGCTGTAATGGGAAAATTGTTCCAGGACTCTCTCCTGCAAAAGCTGCTGGCACTTTGCTGTAAACCTTTCGTTCCTTGGCTTTTAGACGTAGACACATCACTCATCTCCATTTTCATGTTCCTGTGCCATTTTCCCTGTGTGTGTCTCTGTGCTCACATTTCCCCTTTGCATTAAGGACACCAGTCATATTGGATTAGGGCCTAAGCTAAAGACCTTAAGCGAAAAACCTGATCACCTCTGTAAAGACCCTATTTCGAAATAAGGTTCCACTCCGTGGTATCAAGGTTATGATTTCAACATATCTATTTTGGGGATACAATTCAACCCCTAACAGGTGTATGGATAATTTTTATCCTATTTTTATTCCTGTAATGTTTCTGTGAGTTTGAAATTATTTCCAAGTAAAACTTTTTTTTTTTTTTTTAGGAAAAGAAATTCCTACACAACCTAAAGAGTGAATCACAAAACCTAATTCAGGAAGAGAAAAAGTATATTCCAAAGGAGTTGCAGGATTCTACCAACTCACAGCCACAAGATCCTTGGAATGGACAATAAAGGCATTGACCAAATAGGATGGATTATAAAATTAGAGAGGATGAAATTGATCAATATGAGTGCACTTGCCAAGAATTCTAGATTCAACATGTCCAGTAGCAGCCAAGGAACTGCCTGTCAAATGGATATGTTTTGCGCCAATAGGCCTTGTCAGGGGCTGCATACAATATCCCTATTCATCACAGACATTTTGGATGCAATTGGATCTGTTACCATAGCTGCAGCTCTCTCTTTTGCTTTGGTCTTGAAATGGCTGTTAGGGTACCAAATGGTGCTAAGAGTTTGCTTGTACAGCCGATTGAAACCTGGTTCCTAGACGGCCCAGGTTGAGATGCTGAAGTTTTCCTAGCATATGTTAGAGGAGTTTGATGGCTTAGTGAGATGGGAATGTTGGTGTTAATTCACTATGTGCCTCCAGCCCAGCCAACCCCTACTGTACAACCCAGGAGGCCCAGGAATGCTTTAGTGAAGGGAGCACCAGCATCCATAAAAATCATCTGACTGTCCTCTGTAGGCCAGAGATGTTACTGGGAGATACTGCCATTGAATTGGGTATCCTGATTTCAGTGGGAATAATGGGTCCCCTGTGTGGTAGAGGTCAGGTGGTGGCACCTGACCAGCAAGGACCAGCAGGGACAAAGTGGGCACAATTAACATAATAAAGCACAGGGCAGAATGGCCATTGGAGCATTTAGCCTCTCAGGGTCTCTGGCAGTTTCTAGTTGATCATAAAGTTCCCAAGAATAAAATAGATGGACAGCCTCCACCAAGGTATGGCTTTATCTAAAAAATTGGAGAGTTCCCATTGTGGCTCTGTGGAAATGAACCTGACTAGTATCCGTGAGGATGCAGGTTTGATCCCTGGCCTCGCTCAGTGGTTTAAGGATCCAGTGTTGCTGTGAGCTGTGGTGTAGGTCAGATGTACCTTGGGTCTGGTATTGCTATGGCTGTGGCGTACGCTGGCAGCTCTGGCTCTGATTGGACCCGTAGCTCGAGAACTTCCATATGCTGAGGGAGTGGCCCTAAAAAGACAAAAAAAAAAAAAAAAAATCAGAGAAAGTCTAGGAGTTCCCTGGTGGCCTAGCAGTTAAAGGATCCAGCATTGTAACTTCTGTGGTGTGTGTTCTATCTCTAGACTGGGAATTTCTGCACACCACAGGTGTGACCAAAAAAAACAAAAAAATCAGAGAAAATCTAAGCCAGGTAAGCAGAAATCTTAGTTGAATGACTATACAGAAAGTATCCAACACCCAGACTCCTGTCAGTTCATAGATCCAGAGTTCCTAACTGGAAGAAGGGAGGTGAAAGAAGCTGAGAACCCAAACTGATACTAAAACCAAGAATTTATTACAGCATCAATCTGTGCTGTTATTACGTATCAATCTGTGCTATTCTCCAACAGAACAGCCTCCTTAGTGTTCATTGAATATATATTGTACCTGTTTCAAGCCAGTCACAACATCCAAGAAAATATACCACAGGATGGATCCAGGGTTGTTAATTTGAACAGTGGATACAGTGGTGGGTAAGAAGCAAAGATGTTGAACATGCTGAGTGTCCAAGCAAGGCATTAGCATGAGTAGGAAGGATATAAGCCCAGGAGGAGGCAGCTACTCTAAGAGGAAAACGCAGGTTTCAAAGTCTGCAAGCTAAAAATCAGGGAGAAGAGGGAGTTCCATTGTGGCTCAGTGGTAACAAATCCAACTAGTATCCATGAGGACTCTGGTTTGACCCCCGGCCTCATTCAGTGGGTTAAGGATCCAGCATTGTTGCCATGAGCTGCGGTGTAGATGGCAGACATGGCTTGGATCTGGCCTTGCTGTGGTATAGGCCGGCAGCTGCAGCTCCCACTCAACTTCCTATGCCCCCGGAGGGGCCCTTAAAAAAAAAAAAAGAAAAGAAATTACTCCTTAGATATGCGTCTTAACTAGGGCCTGGATCCTGTTTTTCTCCATCCTGAACTCCCCTCATGAGGCAACATCAGGAACTGAGGGGGTCGTGCTACAGTGCCTGATGGCTTGATAGCAAGCAACACTTTTGGTACACAATGTATATACTGTGCAATGTATACATTCATATTTAACATGAGTACAATTTTTCGACGTATAGAAGTATATAGTAATTTTTTCTTTCTTCTTTCCTTCCTTCTTTCTACAAACAAATCAGCTTTGAATCTCTAATCTTAGATTCAAATAGAAGATATCAGTGGTACTAGAACTTGCTAAAATTCTTGTGTATAGACCTTGGATTGGAAACTCCAATGAAATGTTTAGAACCCACGTTTTGGCACATTCTTCCTACTAGGCAAATAAACGCCTCTGGCTCCTGAGTGCGGCCTCCCTTCACGAGAGCAGGGAGATTATTTTATTTGGTGAAAAGGACACTGATTTCGATTGGAGGAGATAATTAAACAGCTGTTTTCTGTAGGTCAGCCATCCCCAACGATGTAAACTTCGGATGGACCAGGATAATTAACTCTGGAGTTCCCCAGCACGCAGCAAAGCACTCTCCAAGGACTATCACCGCAACCGCTCGATAAATGTTTGTTGAAGAAACCAGGGAATAAAGGCGCAACAACAGTGGGACAGGGCGGTACCGAGGATTCATAGCACCGGCGTTCCCACCGAACTCAAACTGGCGCAGGCTTTTCTGTACATTCGAACCAGCAGCGACTCCGCGTCAACCTCCGCCCTCCAGCTTCTGCCCCGCCCCAGCGGTGGCTCCAGGGCGCCGGGACGCGCCGGCCACTTGGGCCAGCACCAACCGCCCGCCTCCCGGCGCCGAGGGACCAGGATCTGCGCATGCTCCCTGGAGGTACCAGGGTCACACCCCAGTCCGCAAGACTGAGAATCCGATTCTCCACGTCTTGGAGGCGACCTGGAAGAGTCTGGACCAACACCCAAGCTCCTCAAAAGAGGAAGGGGTTGGACGGAGGCGGAGAACCGACACGAAAAGGCTGCTTACAAAACCCGGATGCCCTTCCGGATCCACGTGCGGACGTCCTCCCGACTCCACTCATGCGCAGTAGCGTCGGCGGCCGCGGCGGCGGCGTCGGCGGCGCTAGTTAGTGGTGGTGTCTCCTAGCCGGAAGGTCCGGTTGCCTCTGGGCGCCCGACGCCGCCGGGGTCATGTCAGCCCAGGGCGACTGCGAGTTCCTGGTGCAGCGAGCTCGGGAGCTGGTGCAGCAGGACCTGTGGGCCGCCAAGGCTTGGCTAATCACGGCCCGCAGCCTCTACCCCACCGACTTCAACATCCAGGTGAGGCAGGGCCGCGCGCTCAGGTGTGAGCGCCCTCCCAGCCCCCCTCCGCCCTGCCCGGGGCCGCCCCGCGGGGCGGCACCCGGGACCCCGGGGCCCTGCCCCAGGCCAGGCCGGCGCGGGAGAGGGGAGCGTTAGCATCCTGCGGCCCGGACCGCGCCTCGTGCGGCCGGGGAAAGCTGCCAGCCGGCCCCTGGGTCCGGACCGCGGCGGTGGGGTTGGGGCGGGATGGGGGCGGGGCGGTGTTTGAGGTTCCCACGGGTTAGAGCTCCTGCACAGTGTAGTGAGCACCAGCGATAACTCTGGGCTGTAGCTATGGAAGGGGATGGAACGCCGCCACATCTGCAGCCAATCAAATTGTATACGTGTATCAGGGGAACGAGAAGCGCCTAAGCTTACAGTGTTAGACGCCAGGTGCCTTCAGTAATTCTGATCTTAGTGGCCACCTGCTATCTCTGAGCCGTTCCTGCACCCATCTGGGAACCGGGGCTGGGAGTGAGCCTGTTAGCCCTGTGGCAGTGTCTCCAAGTGATGCCTGACTCTGGGACCTCCAGGGGTCGGGGTGGGGGCCGAAGGGGGTGAGCAGGGATGGCCCGGGGCCAAGGGCCTGACCCCTGGCTCTAACTTGTGTTGCAGTATGAAATGTACACAATTGAGCGGAACGCAGAGCGGACGGCCACCGCCGGGAGGCTGCTCTACGACATGTGAGTGGGGACGCCGCTGGGTCTCTGGGGAGGTTTTGTTCCTGTCCTTGGAAGTAGGAGCTGAGGGAAGATCTTCAAGTTCACCTGCATATGGGGTGCCTAAAGCTTACCCAGTCACGAATCCAGGCCTTGCATTAATTGCTGCCATATCTAATGCAAAGAGGTCTTCTTAGGTTTTATTCGTGTTAAAACTCTTCTATCCAGTTTATTTTATTTTGGAAAATTTAACTTCGCAGAAGTTCAGACAGTACTGGAGTGTAGAGAATAATAGGTGGGAGTCTATCCTAACCTTAACCAGAGTTAAGTGTGTGTATATATGTGTCTGTTAACATACAGTACTCATCAGTAAATGGGGGGAGGGTTGTGACAGTTCATACTATTCCCACTTTGCTGCAGGTTTCTTTCTTGGCCCACATGTAGGCATATAGAGATCTATGTCATTCTTTTTCAGGTCTGAAAAACATTTCTTCCTTTTTTTTTTCTTTTTTCTTTTTTTTTTTTTTTCGTTTTATGGCTACACCGTGGCATATGGAAGTTCCTGGTCCAGGGATTAAATCCAAGTCACAGCTGCAACCTATGCTTCAGCACCAGATCATTTGACCCACTGTGCTGGGCCAGAGTTCCAACCTAAACCTCCCACAGTTATCCAACTCGCTACAGCTGGATACTTAACCCACTGTGCCACAGGGAGAACTCCTGCATAGCATTTTTTTTAACCACTCTTATTGTTGGACATTTGGATAGTTTTCAGCTACTTGAGATAATATTCAGCGAGTCAGTAAGCAGTTTTATAGTCACATTTTGGTGGGTTTTTTTTTTTTTTCCTGTAAAACTATATTCTTAGATCTTCATGGTCAAAGGGTAGATTTTAAATTTTGATGCACTATGGAATATGGAAGTTCCCGGACTAGGGGTTGAATTGGAGACAGCTGTCGGCCTACACCACAGCCACAGCAAACTGGAATCCAAGCCATGTCTGCGACCAACACCACAGCTCACGGCCACGCCAGATCCTTAACCCACTGAGTGAGACCAGGGATTGAACCCACCGATGCTGGTTGGTCTTGTTACTGCTGAGCCACAACAGGAATGTCCCTTAGTTTTTATTTTTATATCTTTATCTTGGTTTGTTTTGGTATGTGATTGTATTCATGTGGAATAAGGTAAAATGTATTTTTCTCCAATGCTAATGTTTTATTTTCTTTTTTTGGATGCTGTATGGAATCTGACATTTTAATTTAATGCATTCATTTTAAAAATAGGTTTGTGAATTTCCCAGATCAGCCGGTGGTATGGAGAGAAATCAGCCTTATTACATCAGCATTAAGAAACGATTCACAGGATAAACAAACCCAGTTTTTAAGAAGTAAGAATGAAGTGATAATGATGTATAAATTACTCTTTCTGGAATACCACATTCTGTGTATTAATTTCCCCCAAAAAGGTCACATCTGTGTTATTGGTACCCTTGTGTATGTTTTGTTCTTGGCAACTCAAGCTTGTACAAAAGATGCCACTTGGACCCTTGAGCGTTTGCTTAGAACCCTTTACAATTCCTTAAAGGATGTGGATTTATCAGTTTGCCTGGGGAACTGAATATATATATATATATATATTTTTTTTTTGTCTTTTTGCCATTTCTCGGGCCGCTCTCGTGGCATATGGTGGTTCCCAGGCTAGGGGTTGAATCGGAGCTGTAGCCACCGGCCTACACCAGAGCCACAGCAACACAGGATCCGAGCCGCGTCTGCAACCTACACCACAGCTCACGGCAACGCCGGATCCTTAACCCACTGAGCAAGGGCAGGGACCGAACCCGCAACCTCATGGTTCCTAGTTGGATTCGTTAACCACTGCGCCACGACAGGAACTCCTGAATATATTTTTAATAAGTTCTACAGTAATCAGAAAGCCTCTGTAGATTAGGCAGATCCCCACGGTACAGGAGAGAAAGTTCTAGTAATTTGTTTTATGGTCACTTAGCGAACATGCCCTGTACGTTCTGACCCAAAAGCCTTCCAGAGTGTAGATGAAGTACAATGATAGTGATTTTTCACTTAGCATATCTCATCCTATGCACAACAGTGTCTTAGTTCCACTTTTGCTTCCATGTTTTCTTTCTGAAAGAAACTTTTAAAAGTGAAATGTGTCATATACAGGTTTATTTGAAACTCTTCCTGGCCGGGTCCAGTGTGAAATGTTACTAAAGGTTACAGAACAATGCTTCAACACTTTGGAACGATCAGAGATGTTGCTTCTCCTGTTGAGACGCTTCCCTGAAACAGTGGTGCAACATGGGGTAAGATTTGATCCTTTCCTTTTTCTCAAAAGAAAAATTGACTGGTGCATTCATTATATGTTTAAGAGCTGTAGTGTGTATTATTTTAAAGAAGAAATTCTGAGGAGCACTGGATAAGATTGAATTCACAGCGAGGAAGTTGTCGTAAAGTTTAAAAGGACGTCCCTGTTACCAAGCTATGAATTTCAAGTTGAAGTTGTCTTACCAGTATAAGGAAATAGTCACCAGGCTTTGACAGTGCTTCTTGTCTGCAATTTGTAGAATACAGTAAAGTTGAAAAAAAGTAATCCATTCCAGAGTTCCCCTAGTGGCTCAGCAGTAACGAACCCAAGTAGTATCCATGAGGACTCAGTTCGATCCCTGGCTTCCGTCAGTGGGTTCCAGTGGGATCCAGTTTTGCCATGAGCTGCGGTGTAGGTCAAAGACATGACTGGGACCTGGCATGGCTGTGGCTGTGGTATAGGACAGCAGCTGCAGCTCTGATTCAACCCCTAGTCTAGGAACCTAGATTTTCTGTGGGTGCAGCCCTAAAAAGACCAAAAAAAAACAAAAAAAAGTAATCCATTCCATTGTATTCAAGTAGTCCTAAGATGCATTTTCCACATGCTTTTGCTGTATGAACACTGACTTTCCTCTACTCTGCCCATTCATAGGTTATTGAATGTAGTTCTATGTGCTGTACTATAGGACTTTGTTGTGTTTGTTTGTTTGTTTTTTGTCTTTTTGCCATTTCTAGGGCCACTCCTGCCGCATATGGAAGTTCCCAGGCTAGGGGTCTAATCGGATCTGTAGCTGCCAGCCTCCACCAGAGCCACAGCAATGCGGGATCCGAGCCGCGTCTGTGACCTACACCACAGCTCACAGCAACACCAGATCCTTAACCCACTGAGCAAGGCCAGGGATCGAACCCACAACCTTGCAGTTCCTTGTCAGATTCGTTAACCACTGAGCCACAACGGGAACTCCAGGACCTTGTCGTTTATTCCCTCCATGTATAATAATAATAGCTTACATCTAGTAACCCCCACCTCCCAGTTCATCCCTCTTCCAAACCCCTCCGCCACGGCAACCACACGTCTGTTCTCCTCGTCCATGAGTCGGTTTCTATTTTGTAGGTAAATTCATTTGTGTCATATTTTAGATTCCACTTATAAGTGATTTCACGTGATGTTTGTGTTTCTCTGTCTGACTTACTTCACTTAGTATGATCATCTGGTTGCATCCGTGTTGCTGTGGGATTCAAATCATTAACTCTCTTAATTCAAACTTTTCTGCTTATTCTGTCCCTCTCCACCCTTCTGGCTGCTGGCCCCCCGTTAACCCTCTCTCTTCCTTTGTGTATTTGTTCCAAAGGGCTGCTCTAACAAAGTACCAGAAGCTGGGTGTCTTAAAACAGCAAGCTTATTTTCTCATAGTTCTGGAAGCTGGAAGTTCAAAAGCAAGGTATGGGTAGGGCCGTGCTCCCAGTTAAGGCTCTGGAGCAGATGCCTGCCCACCTCGCCCTGGCTTCTGGTGGGTGCCAGCAGGCCCTGCCATTCCTTGTCTTCATCACTCCAGTTTCTGTCTCTCTTGTCACCTGGCCTTCTTTGTGTGTCTACATCCCAGTATCTTTACATGACTTTCTAATAAAGATGCTAGTCGCTGGATTTAAAGCCCCCCCAATCCATTCTGACTTCATCTTAACCAACTGCATCTACAAAGACCTTTTTCATAAGATAAAAAATGGATAAAGTCATGTTCTGAGATTCTGCATGGACATGAATTTGGGGGGACACTATTCAACCTCTTATATACTCCCTGATCATTACTCTTTTAACTTCCTATCTCAGGTCATCTTTCACATCGTTCTCCCACTCCCACCCCCTGCATCCTCAGGTGCTTTGCATGGAAGAGGTTGCAGACATCTTGTTGGATTTTGACAAGCCAGCTTTCTACTGTACTAGGGCATCAGTAATGGAAAGGTGGTATTTCCAGGCTGATGGCTGGCTACTCCTGGCAGCTCTTGAAAGTGCTAAGCTTTGTCTACATAACACACCTTGACATGAAGAGTAAAGTTAGTTTCCACATTTCTTAGAAAAACATCTACATCTCTATTACCATTCTAACTCATTCCAGTCCTTCCTTTAATCCTTCCTTTAAGTTTCTTAGACATCTTGTTAACATTTTAATTTTATTAGTTCAGAGGAGAATAACTGAGTCTAGTCAGGTGAATGTTGCCGATGGGTGCTTTTGTTTTCATCTTTAAAACAAGAATTTCTTCGGGAAGTTTGAATATACAAATTATGTGGTAAATAAAATATGCTTTTTTCATGTAATTCCAACATCTGAAACTGTAACACATTTAAATGATAAATTGTATTTTTATACAGGTTGGCCTTGGGGAAGCACTATTAGAGGCTGAAACTATTGAAGAGCAAGAATCTCCTGTTAACTGCTTTAGAAAATTATTTGGTAAGAAAAATCACATTTTGTATTAATTCCTTAAGGTAAGTAGAATATACTGAAGTGAGTGCCATTTTAGAAATAAGGTTGTTTGTGGAAAGCAGAGGAACTTTTTGCATTATAGAGTTTAAATCCTTGGATTTTTTTTTTTTCTTCTTCAGTCCAAAAAGCATTTTAAGCAACTTCTAAATATTTTTTTTTTTAATGGCCTCATCCACAGCATGTGGAAGTTCCTAAGCCTGGAATTGAATCCAAGCCACAGCTGTGGCAGTGCCAGATCCTTTAACCCGCTGCGTCGGGCTGGGGATCAGACCTGCACCTTCATAGGGACCCGAGCTGTTGCAGTCAGGTTCTTAACCCACTGTGCCACGGTGGGAACACTTAAATTTTTATTATGTAATAGTTGATACCTCTGAAAGAATATGTGTAACCTTGTACTTAAACATGAAGCACGATAACAAACACCTGAATTTCCACCCGAACATCATCCACAATGTAGAATCTGCCTGAGGGTTTCCTTGCTAACTCCATCCACTGATGTCGTTCTGTACTGCGGCTTTTTTTTTTTTTTTTTTTCTTTTTAGGGCTGCATTGCGGCATATGGAGGTTCCCAGGCTAAGAGTCCAATCGGAGCTACAGCTGATGGTCTATGCCACAACCACAGCAACGCAGAATCTGAGCTATGTCTGTGACCTACACCACAGCTCATGGCAACGCCAGATCCTTAGCCTGCTGCACAAGGCCAGGGATCAAACCCTCAACCTCATGGTTACTAGTTGGATTTGTTTCTGCTGCGCCACAACGGGAACTCCTTATTTGGTTACTTTTTTTTTCTTTTTTTTTTTTGCACTGTGGCTTTTAGATAAATGTGCTAGAAGAGTTTTTTCCCCCACATATGTTAGATACTACATGAGTGAACTTGAAAGGAAATTTTGTTGCCAGAACCCTAGAAGAGACAAACAACCGAATCAATTTTTTCTCACTATCCTTTCAACAGTTTGTGATGTCCTTCCTCTGATAATTAACAACCATGATGTCCGGTTGCCTGCCAACTTGCTATACAAGTACTTGAACAAAGCAGCTGAATTTTATATCAATTATGTCACTAGGTCTACTCAGATAGAGAATCAGCATCAAGGTAAGTAGGAGTATCCTGCAATTTATTTTATTTTCTAAAATGTCAAGCTCAGAAATGCCTAAGCATTCTGATTATTCTCCTGGATGCATGCCAATTTGATAGTCTTTCTAAAAAATGATCCCTAGGAGTTTCTGTTGTGACACAGCAGAAATGAATCCAACTGGTATCCATGAGGATGCAGGTTGGATCCCTGGCCTTGCTCAGTGGGTTAAGGATTGCATTTCTGTGAGCTGTGGTGTAGGTCACAGGCGTGGCTTGGATCCCGTGTTGCTGTGGCTGTGGCGTAGGCTGGCAGCTGTAGCTCCAGTTTGATTCCTAGCCTGGGAACTTCAATATCCTGCGGGTGAGGCCCTGAAAAAAACAAAAACTAAAACAACTTAAAAGAAAATGTAAAAGACAATCCCTAGGAGAAAATACTACAGGTAGGAGATGAGACTTTTCTGAAACCAGTTTTACTCCTCCATTGCAACAGCAGACCTGCTGAACAGAATCGTTTGCTCCGTATGCGTGCCACAGGTCAGAAGTCACCTCCTGCTATACCACCAGCTGGTTGTGGGTCATTAAACAAAGTACACAACACATTGAGATTCTGTGCTCTTGCTTTTAGAGTGTGGGGAGGTTCAAGCATTTTTTTTCTTTAGAAGTAGCGCATAAGTAGTAAGTGGTTATTATTGATTGTCAGCTACTTTTTCCTCACATCTCAGGTGCCCAAGAAACATCTGACTTAATGTCGCCTAGCAAACGTAGCTCTCAGAAGTACATCATAGAAGGGCTGACTGAAAAATCGTCCCAGATCGTGGATCCCTGGGAGAGATTGTTTAAGATTTTGAATGTTGTTGGAGCAAGATGTGAATGGCAGATGGATAAAGGAAGACGGTAAAACAGTGTTCGTTTTGGGATTGCCTAACAAATTTTCTTATAATGTCTAAAGCACAAAACAGGAGTTCCCGTTTTGGCACAGTGGAAATGAATCTGACTAGGAACCATGAGGCCTCAGGTTCAGTCCCTGGCCTCGCTCAGTGGGTTAAGGATCCGGCATTGCCGTGAGCTATGGTGTAGGCCGCACATGCGGCTTGGATCCCGAGTTACTCTGGCTCTGGTGTAGGCTGTTGGCAACAGCTCCAATTCGACCCCTAGGCTGAGAACCTCTATATGCTGCGGGCGTAGCCCTAAAAAGACAAAAGACAAAAAAGAAAAAAAACCACAAAAACACTTTTTTTTCTTTCTTTTTTTTTGGTCTTTTCAGGACTACACTGGCAGCATATGGACGTTCCCAGGCTGGAGGTCAAATCAGAGCTACAGTTGCCAGCCTACACTGCAGCCACAGCAACGTGGGATCCAGGCTGCATCTGTGACCTGTACCATAGCTCACAGCAACACCAGATCCTTAACCCACTGAGAGAGGCTAGGGATCGAACCTGCATCCACATGGATACTAGTTGGTTTCGTTACCACTAAGCCATGATAGGCATGCCCCCAAAACACTTTTTTTCTAAAAGCATGCAATGTATAGGTACACTTCTCTCTGGGCAAATTCTATATTACTCAGTGTTTACACAAAAGAGTGTGGTTTTTCACTTTACTCAAAGATTCCCATTGGAAGCGTGAACTCTCAAGAGGCTGTTGAGTTTGAAGCACTCCTTGGTGTTCAGAAGGGAGAGAAGCTACTTGGCATGTTTGTGTCACAAACTTGTGGCCTGATCCCTGCTCTAATTCAGAAAGGGATTTGCATGCCTAAGCAGACTATGAAGGGTAATTTTGCATGCCTAGAGCCACATTTGGTAAATGTAAGCATTCCGTTGGGGCTTTTCTCTGGACCTTTTGCTGACGAAGCTGGAGTAATTTTAATGATTTTTATCCTTCCTCTTTCAGAAGCTACAGTGATATTTTGCATAGAATGAAGGATCTCTGCAGATACATGAACAACTTTGATAGCGAAGCTCATGCAAAATATAAGAACCAAGTGGTTTATTCCACCATGTTGGTCTTCTTTAAGAATGCATTCCAGTATGTCAACAGCATACAACCATCTCTATTCCAAGGTTGGTTGAAGAGTTTTGAAGAGTGGCCTCATTGGGGACAGTGAGGAAGATGAAAATGTTTACCTTAATGTTGTTCTTGGATCCAAATAACTGCGAGGGTGATGATAGTGCTTTTATTAGTTGGCGGTGGGTTTTTGGTTTTTTTTTTTTATCTCTTAGGGCTGTACCTGCAGCATATGGAGGTTCCCAGGCTCTGGGTCAAATTGGCCTGCACTACAGCCACAACAATGCCAGATCCAAGCCATGGCTGTGACCTACACCTCAGCTCACAGCAACACAGGATCCTTAACCCGTTGAGTGAGGCCAGGGATCGAACCTGTGTCCTCATGGATGCTAGTCAAATCCCTTTACGCTGAGACACAATGGGAACTCTTTTTGGTGGTTTTTAGGTAAGGTCATTTGCATTAAAAACTCTATCAAAGGATGTAATGGTACTGCGAAACTAAATACAGATACCAAGTGCCTCTATTATGAAAAAACAGCAAAGTATTGATGATTTAACACTTGGCAGTAAACAGAGATTTTTAAAATAATAATGCATGCATATAGAGTGTAGAAAATGTGAAAAATAGAAAAGAGGGTAAGATCACCTACAATACTTCCAATGTAGCCAAGCTCTCGTTTTTGTGTATTGCCTGTGGTATTTCATATATTTGTTTGGAATTTCTATCCATAACTTTGTAGACTTACTTTTTTGGGTAATTTTATGGCTCCAGATACAAAGAAGGTGCTTTCACTTGTAATCCACAGAACCTTTATCATCAGCTTGGGGTATATCTGTACAGTCTTTTATTTCTGTGTGTCCGTACTGACTTACCGAATTGGGATCAATGACTTACATTTTCGTGTGACAGTTGAGTGTACTTCCAGCTGATATCAAGTCCTCCCTTGATTTTTGCGGCCGTCTTCAGTGCTGCTGTTTTCCCTCCCTCCACAGGTCCTAATGCCCCGAGCCAAGTTCCGCTGGTTCTTCTCGAGGACGTGGCGAATGTGTATGGTGATGTAGAAGTTGATCGCAATAAACACATTCATAAAAAGAGGAAACTAGCCGAGGGAAGAGAGAAAACCATGGTAATCCTCTCAGATGCATGTGTTAACAGATTACATGTTTATGGTTTGCTAGAAATGAAATTCATAAAATAGGGCTTTGGAGCTAAATTAATAAAGCTTAGGTCGTTTCATTGTGAGATAGAATTCATGGATAAGTTGGTGGTTCTCAGCGGAGAGGTGGTTCTGCTCCCTGGCATATTTGGCAATGACCGAGGACATTTTCGATGGGCATGGCTCAGTGGGGAGGGGTTGCCTTTAGCATCTAGTGAGTGGGGGCTGGAATGTAGCTAAACACGCTACGTGTGCAGGACAGCACACAACAGAGTTACCCAGCCCAAAAGGCCAGTGGTGCCGAGGTCGAGAAACCCTGGTATGAGTTATTTATACCTGTGTGAATGGTGTTGATTAAAGGACAAAACCAAATGAGCTGCCTTGGACATGTAGAGCTGTGGTGGGTACTGGCTGCAGAATGGGGAGTCTCTCGGCCACCAGTCAGGGTGGGAAGTCATTACAGCCCCAGGAGAGATGTTGGAAAGGTTTCATGAAGAAGGTGAGCTTTGGGCATCAGGTCAGCCTTGCAGGATGTTTAGGAGGTTATTGTTTGGAATTGGGATTTTGTCAAGAGGCGACAGTTTGCACAAAGATGCAAGAAGCCAGAGGGTGTGAAGAATGATTAGTCTTCCGGTTTGGCCAGGCCGCCGGCCAGCCTGCATACAACACTAGTTTCCAGACTCTTTTTTTTTTTTCTTTTTTGGCTGCCCCACAGCATACGGAGTTCCTGGGCCAGGGATCAGATCCAAGCCACAGTTGTGACCTAAGCCACGACTGTGGTAATGCTGGATCCTTAATTTACTGTGCCGGGTAGGGTATCGAACCCACGTCTCAGTGCTCCAGAAACGCCACCAGTCTTCTTGCAGCACAGGGGGATCTCCACAGTCTTCAAACTGTTTAAGCAGAGGAATCCTTTCTTGCAAGGAAAGCTTTAGTGGAAGCCTATCGTGTATCATGACAGTGGGGACATCAGGACTCTGCTCCCTTTCTCTGTAAAAAGCCCAATGGTGAATATTTTAGGCTTTGCAGACTTTTCAATCCTTAGTTGCTTGGTTGGGTCCCCATGTCCTCTCACCAGAGTACAAGCTCCACAGGGTCAGTGACCTTGTCTTGTCCACTCCAGTGTCCTGGGCATGTGAACAGAGCCTGAGCCCCCAGAGGCCTCTCATGACATTGTGGTGCTTGAAAGGATTCCCCTTCTGCCTCCCGAGTTTGGGTCCAGCCTGTGGTAGAGCTGTTTAGCCTTCCAGCCCCTCTTCCTCCTTCCATTTGTCACCTGTCCTGTGTAACCTAGCAGGCTCTGCTCTCGTGCCCTGGCCCTGCAGGCCATCTGGGATCTCCATCCCCTACTCTGCCTCACCTGATGCAAATTCAGCCAGGTCTTTTTGTCCCATTGCAGAGGACATACCTGGTGGCCCCAGAGCTCAGCTCACAGACCTATTGTGTTTTACTCATGGTATTTTGTTTTTGGTAACCTAGCATCTAAAAATTGGGAGCTTTCTCCTCACAATGCAGGTGTCTGCCTCCCTTTAATAACTGAAGTCTCAAATAACGATGGCCCCTGACGGTGGCTGCCCCCTGCAGTGGGCCGGCAGTTCTCCCCGAGACTAAGTGCCCTGGAGCCAGGGGGCTCCTCTCTGTGGGCAGTGTGTTCCCACCCACCCACACACACTTGAGTACCTTCCTGGTGATCAGGCGTCTTGCTTCAGAGTGTACTTTACATTTCAAAATCAATTTCTCAAAAGTTTACGAACAGTTTGGACTCCACACTATCCCCACCACATCTGAGGTCCCCTCCGTAAACTCCTGGTCTCGTTTTGAGGCAAAAATGTGTCCCTGAGTCACCACAGCAGTGAACGCAGCATTCATGTAACTGTATCTGACTGCCCACTCCCGGCAGGAGCAGGACCCTGGTAAACTCGGATGCCTGGCAGGTGGGTTTGGAGTGCAAAAGGGATTGGCGTGTATGTCACTACTGAGTATGACACTACTACAATATGATGTTAAGTAGGGTGGGGCAGCAAGATCCCCAACTGTCAGGGAATTGGGTGAAAGGTGAGTTGTGGGACGGAAATGCCAGTTTTTTTCTGAGATTAGCTTAACGATTGGAGCTTTTTTTCTTTTAAACTGTAGTTGATTTAGAATATTGTGTTTCAGATGTGCAGCTTCAGGTTCTTTTCCATAGGTTATTACAGGGTGTTGAATGTGGCTTCCTGTGCTGTATACAGTAGGTCCTTGTTGCTTATCTATTTATATACAGTAGTGTGCATCTGTTAATACCAGACTCCTGATTTATCACTCCCCCTCCCCTTCCATAACCCTAATATTTGTCTTTGACTCATATCACTTAGTATGATAATCTCTAGGTCCATCCAGGTTGCTACAAATGGCATTATTTCATTCTTTTTTATGGCTGAGTAATATTTCATTGTGTGTATATATAGTATCATGTTATCTGCAAACAGTGACAGTTTTACTTCTTCCTTTCCAATTTGGATTCCTTTTATTTCTTTTTCTTCTCTGATTGCCATGGCTATGTTGAATAAAAGTGGCAAGAGTGGACATCCTTGTCTTGTTCCTGGTCTTAGAGGGATTGCTTTCACCCTTTCACGGTTGAGTATGATTTTTGCTGTGGGTTTGTCATGTATGGCCTTTATTATGTTGAGGTAAATTCCCTGTACACGCACTTTCTGGCGAGTTTTTCTAAGTAGATGTTGATTTGTATCCAAAGCTTTTTCTGCATCTATCGAGAGGATCATATGGTTTTTATTCTTCAGTTGTTAATGTAGTGTATCACATTGATTGATTTGCAGATATTGAAGAACCCTTCCATCCCTGGGATAAATTCCACTCACTCACAGTGTATGATCCTTTTAATGTATTGCTGGTTATGATTTGCTAGTATTTTGTTGAGGATCTTTGCATCTATGTTCATCAGTGTTATTGGTCTGCAGTTTTCTTTCTTTTGTGTGTGTGTGTGTGTGTGGTATTTTTGTCTGGTTTTGGTATCAGTGTGACTGGGGAATGTTTCTTCCTCTAAAGTTTTTTGGAATAGTTCCAGAATGCTGTTAACTCATCTCTAAATACTTGATATAATTCACTTGTGAAGCCATCTAGTCCTGGACTTTTGTTTGTTGGAAGTTTTTTAATCACAGTTTCAATTTCAGTACTTGTAATTGGTCTGTTCACATTTTCTATTTCTTCCTGGTTTAGTCGTGGAAGGTTGTACCTTTCTAAGACTTTGTCCGTTTCTTCTAGGATGTTCATTTTATTGGCATATAATTGCTTGTAGTAGTCTCTTATGATCCATTGTTATTTCTGTGGTGTCGGTTGTAATTTCTTCTTTTTCCATTTCTAATTTTATTGATTTGAGCCCTCTCCCTTTTTTTTCCTGATGAGTCTGGCTAAAGGCTGATCAATTTTGTTTATCTTTTCAAAGGACCAGCTTTTGGTTACATTGATCTTTCCTATTGTTTTCTTCATCTCTATTTCATTTATTTCTGTTATGATCTTTATAAGTTCTTTCTTTCTACTGACTTTAAGTTTTATTTGGGGGGGTGGTATGATTCTCTTTGTTTTTTAAATTCAATGCTTTTATTATATTTATAGTTGCACAATCATCATCACAATCTAATTTTAGAATAGTTCCATCCCAAACCCCCAGTTCCTCCCCACCAACCTGTCCCCTTTGGTAACCATACGTTTTTCAAAGTCTGTGAGTCTGTTTCTGTTCTGCAAATAAGTTCATTTGTATGCTTTTTTTAAGATTCCACATATAGGTGATAACATATGATGTTTGTCTCTCACTGTCTAACTTCACTTAGTATGATAATCTCTAGGTCCATCCCTGTTGCTGCAAATGCCATTATTTCATTCCTTTATCCACTCCTCTGTTGATGGACATTTAGGTGGCTTCCATTTCTTGGCTATTGTACTTAGTGCTGCAGTGAGCACTGGAGTATGTATATCTTTTCAAGTCATAGTTTTCTCTGGATAGATGCCCAGGAGTGGGATTGCTATTTTTAGTTTTTTGAGGACTCTGTATTGTTTTCCGTAATGATTGAACCAGTATACATTCCCACCAACAGTGTAAGAGGGCTCCCTTTTCTCCACACCCTCTCCAGTGTTTATTGGGGTTTTTTTGTTTGTTTTTGTTTTGTTTTGTTTTGTTTTGTTTTTGGTTGGTTTGGGGTTTTTTGTCTTTTCTGGGGCCGCTCCCACGGCATATGGAGGTTCCCAGGCCAGGGGTCTAATCAGAGCTGTAGCCACCAGCCTACACCAGAGCCACAGCAACGTGGGGTCTGAGCTGCATCTGTGACCTACACCACAGCTCATGGCAACGCCAGATCCTTAACACACTGAGCAAGGCCAGGGAGCTTACCCGCAACCTCATAGTTCCTAGTTGGATTCATTAACCACTGAGCCTCTCCAGGAACTCCCAGTATTTATTGTTTATAGTCTTTTTGATGATGGCCATTCTGGTTGGTGTAAGGTGGTACCTCACAGTAGTTTTGATTTGCATTTCTCTCATAATTAGTGATGTTGAGTATCATGTTTTTTGGCCATCTGTGTGTCTTCTTTGGAGAAATGTCTGTTTAGATTTTCTGCCCATTTTTGGATGGGATTGCTTGGTTTTTTTGATATTGAGCTGTGGGAGGTGTTTATGTATTTTGGAGATTAATCCCTTGTCAGTCACTTCATTTGCAAATATTTTCTCCCATTCTGTGGGTTGTCTTTTTGTTTTGTTTAGGGTTTCCTTTGCTGTGCAAGAACTTTTAAGTTTAATTAAGTCCCATTTGTTTATTTTTGTTTTTACTGTCATTACTCTAAGAGGTGGATCTGAGAAGATGTTACTGTCATTTATGTCGGAGAGTGTTTGGCCTGTGTTTCCCTCTAAGAGTTTTATAGTGTCTGGTCTTATATCTAGGTCTTTAATCCATTTGGAGTTTATTTTTGTGTATGGTGTTAGGAAGTGATCTAATTTTATTCTCTTACATGTGGCTGTGCAGTTTTCCCAGCACCACTTCCTGAAGGGACCGTCTTTTCTCCATTGTATAGTCTTGCCTCCTTTGTCATAGATTCGTTGACCATAGGTATGTGGGTTTATTTCTGGGATTTGAATCCTGTTCCATTGATCTCCATTTCTGTTTTTGTGCCATAACCCTACTGTTTTGATGACTCTAACTTTGTAGTATAGTCTGAAGTCTGGAAGCCTGATTCCTCCAGCTCCATTTTTCTTTCTTAGGATTGCTTTGGCTATTAGGGATCTTTTTTGTTTCCAAATTTTTTTTTGGTATTTTGTCCTAGTTCTGTGAAAAATGCCGTTGGTGATTTGATAGGGATTGCATTGAATCTTTAGCTTGCCTTGGGTAATATAGTCATTTTGACAATATTGATTCTTCCAGTCTAAGAGCATGGTATATCTTTCCATCTGTTTGTATCATCTTTGATTTCTTTCCTCAGCATGTTATAGTTTTCAGAATACTGGTCTTTTGTCTTTTAGGTAGGTTTATTCACAGGTATTTTATTCTTTTGGATGCTATGATTAATGGGATTGTTTCCCTAATTTCTCTTTTTGCTTTTTCATTATTAATATATAGATATGCAGTTAATTTCTGTGTATTAATTTTGTATCCTGCAACTTTACCAAATTCATTGATGAGCTCTAACCATTTTCTGGTAGCATTTTTAGGATTCTCTAGGTACAGTATCATGTCATCTGCAGCAGTGATAGTTTTACTTCTTCCTTTCCAATTTGGATCCCATTTCTTTCTTTTTCTTCTCTGATTGCCATGGCTAGGACTTCCAAAACTATGTTGAAAAGAAGTGGCAAGAGTGGACATCCTCTTCTTGTTTCTGATCTTAGCGAGAATTCTTTCACCTTTTCACCATTGAGAATGATGTTAGCTGTAGGTTTGTCATATATGGTGTTTACTATGTTGAGGTAGGTTCCCTCTGTGCCCACTTTCTGGAGGGTTTCTATCATAACTTTGAGTTTTGTTCATCTGTCTCTGGTTGCTGTAAGTGAAAAGTTAGGATTGTTTATTTGAGATTTTTCTTGTTTCCTGAGGTAAGGTTGTATTGCCACAAACTTCCCTCTTAGAACTGCTTTGGCCCTTAGGTTTTAAATTGTTGTGATTGTGTTTTCATTTATCTGTAGGGTTGTTTTTTTGTTTGTTTGTTTTTAGGGCTGCACCTGCAGCATATGGAGGTTCCCAGGCTAGGTATCGAGTTGGAGCTGTAGCTGCTGGCCTACACCACAGCAGTGCAGGATCTGAGCTGCATCTGTGACCTGTGCCACAGCTGACTGCCACACCAGATCCTTAACCCAGTGAGCAAGGCCAGGGATCAAACCTGCGTTCTCATGAATGCTAGTCAGATTTGTTAACTGCTGAGCCATGATGGGAACTTCTGTCTGAGGTATTTTTTGACTTCTTCAGTGGTTGTTTAGTAACATTTTGTTTAGTCTCCATGAGTTTCTGGTTTTTACAGGTTTTTTTCCTGTAATTTCTAAACTCATAGTGTGGTGGTCAGAAAAGATACTTTATATAATTTCAATTTGCTTAAATTTATTGAGGCTTACTTTGTGCCCCAGCATGTGATCTATCCTGGAGAATGTTCCATGTGCACTTGAGAAGAATGTGTATTTTGCTGCTTTCAGATTGGATGTTCTGTAAATATCAATAAGTCCCTCTGGTCTAATGTGTCACTTAAGGCTTGTGTTTTCTTATTGATTTTCTGTTTGGATGATATGTCTGTTGATATGAGTAGAATGTTAAAAGTCCTCCACTATTAATTGTGTTATTGTCAGTTTCTCCTTTTAGGCTGATAGCATTTGCCTTCTATATTGAGGTACTCCTGTGTTGGGTGCATATATATTTGCAATTATTATATCTTCTTCTTGTATTGATCTCTTGATCATTATTATATAGTCCTTCTTTGTCTCTTATGATAGCCTGTGTTTTAAAATATATTTTGACTGGTAGGAATACTGCAACTCCAGCTTTCTTTTGATTTCCAGTTGTGTAGCATACTTTTTTCCATCCTGTCACTTTCAGTCTGTATGCATCCCGAGACCCTAGATCTGGGTCTCCTATAGACAGCATATATACAGGTCTTGTTTTTGTGTCCATTCATCCAGTCTATGTCTTTTGGTTGGAGCATTTATTCATTTTACATTTAAGGTAATAATCAATATATACATTCTTATGGCCATGTTGTTCATTGTTTTAGGTTTGTTTTTCTGTATCATTTTTCTTCTCTTTCTCTTTTGTTCTCCTATGATTTGATAAAGATTTTAGTGTTGTGTTTGGATTGCTTTTGTGTGTGTGTCTGCATATGTCTTGTAGATTTTTGATTTGCTGTTACCATGAGGTTTTGATATAGCAATCTGTATACATGTGAGATTGTTTTAAGGTGCTGGTCACTTAATTTCAAATGCCTTTCCAGTATCCTGCATTTGTCCTATCTTCCTCTCAAAATTACTGGGTTTGATATTATATTTGTGCGTGGATGATTTCCTACCTTTTCTGTATATTTGCCTTTCCTGATGAGCTTTCCCATGCACAGTTTTCTTGTTACTGGTTGTGGCCTTTTTCCTTCCACTTAGAGAAGTTCCTTTAGCAGTTGTTGTAATGCTGGTTTGGTGGTGCTGAATTCTCTTAGCTTTTGCTTGTCTGTAAGGCTTTGGATTTCTCTGTTGAATGAGAGCCTTGCTGGGTAGAGTATTCTTGGTTGTAGGTTTTTCCCTTTCATCACTTGAAGTATATCATGCCACTCCTCTCTGGCCTACAGAGTTTCTGCTGAAAAATCAGCTGATAACCTAATGGGAATTCCCTTGTCTCTTTCATTGCTTTTCTCTTGTTGCTTTTAATCTTTTGTCTTTAATTTTTGTCAGTTTGAGGAATATATATCTTGGCATGTTGCTCCTTGGGTTTATCCCCCTATTGTAACTCTCTGCACTTCATAGACTTGAGTGTTTCCTTTCCCATGTTAGGGAAGTTTTTGGCTAAACTGCCTTCATTTCTCTTCATTCTTTTTTCTCTATTCTGCTCCATGGCAGTGATTTCCCCCAGTCTGTCATCAAGCTCACTTATTGGTTTCTGCCTCATTTATTCTGCTATTGAATCATTCCTGTTTTTCATTTCGGTTATGGTATTGTTCATCTCTGATTTGCTTGTTATTTAAATCTTCTTGTTCTTTGTTAAACATTTCTTGTATCTTCTCAGTCTGTGCCTACATTCTTTTCCTGAGATCGTGGGCTACATTTACTCTCATTAATCTGAATTCTTTTTCAAGTAGATTGCCTGTCTCCCCTTTGCTTAGTTCTGGGGTTTTATCTTGTTCCTTCATCTGGAACATATGCCTTGACTTCCTCATTTTGTCTAACTTTCTGTGTTTATGGTGTCCATTCTGTAGGTTGCAGGATTGTAGTTTCTCTTGCTTCTGGTTTCTGCCCCCTGGCAGGTAAGGTTGGTCCAGGGGCTTGTGCAGGCTTCCTGGTGGAGGGACTGGTGTCTGCCCACTGATGGGTAGATCTGGGTCTTGGCCCTTTGGTGGACAGAGCCCCATCAAGGATGTGATGAGAGGTGACTATGGGCTCAGTAAGACTTTTGGCAGCCTCTCTGCTAATGGGTGAGGCTGTATTCCCACCCTGTTGGTGGTTTGGTTTGGGGCACTCCAACACTGGAACCTGTGGGCCATTGGGTGGGGCCAGGTGTCGCTACTAAAATGGCAAACTCCAGGAAAGCTCATGCCTGTGATTATCCTCAGGACCCTCTGCCACCAGTGTCCTTGCCCTCTCAGTGAGCTGCAACCACATTCCACCTCCCCAGGAGACCCTGTAAGGCCCATGGGTAGATCTGGCCCAGACTTCTATGGAGTCACTGCTTTACCTTGAGTCTCAGTGCATGTGAAACCTCAGTGTGTCCTCCAGGAGAGGATTCTCTGTTTCCCCCAGTCCTGTGGAGCTCCTGCACTCAAGCCCCACTGGCCTTCAATGCCAAATGCTCTGGAACTGCCTCCTTCTGATGGAGGAGGGTGGGGGCCTGATATGGGGCTCAGAACTCTCACTCCTGGGGGAGAATCTCTGCAATATAATTTTACACTTTTTGTGTTGCCCTCCTGGCAGGTAAGGGATTTGATTATGTTGCAAAAGTGCCCCTTTCACTGTTTCATGTGACTTTGGCTTTGTGTGTACAATATCTTTTTTGGCAGGTTCCATCCTTTTTTGTTGATGGTTATTCAGCAGCTAGTTGTGATTTTTGGTGTTTTTGTGGGAGGAGGTGAGCTCCAGTCCTTCAAGTCGACTACCTTCTCTCCTGATTTCTCTGTAGGGATTATTTTTATAGCTTTAAACTAACCATGTCCTTCACATTCTCTAAGCAGAGTTCGGACGATGAAGACTGTTCGACAAAAGGAAGGAATCGTCACATTGTTGTCAATAAGGCAGAACTTGCTAACTCGATCGAGGTGTTAGAAAGCTTTAAGCTGGCCAGGGAGAGCTGGGAGCTGCTCTGTTCCCTAGAGTTCCTTGACAAGGGTAAGACGTGCTTGTCCTCTTGTGCCATTCTATTGTTTTACATAAAATCATCATGCCAGAAAAGGTCATTATTCTATTTGAAATGTCAAGGCACTGATGGCTTATTAAATTGATTACAGTAGTTCACACATTGTATAGGATTCTTTTTTTGAGCGATGTACCTAATCGGTTATCACTCAGATTTATTCACCTATTAGCCGAGGACACCCTCGTGTATTGTAATCAGGGTTTGGGTGGATTTGCAGGGAGAGTTTTTGGTCTTTCCTTTATAAATTTATATTGATGGACTTTTTTTTTTTTTCCATCTTGCTGGGTCATTTTTTGCTTTTATTGTTCTGTCCCATTGCTTTGTATCTCTTTCCACCTATACAAAAAGTAGTGCTAAAGCCTGTTTGGAATACAGAGATAAACTAGAGGGAGTTTTCTCTGTATGAATTTAAAGCTATTGAGTATTTCAACATTGTTAAGAGATCACTAGCACTTTGCTCACCAGGATAGCTTTCTAAACTTTGGGATCAAGGCCATTACTTTCTTTTTAGCCAGTGGACATTCGTCCCTGGCCTGCTTCTGTCACATACCTCTATAGTTCCCTTGTCCCATGTGTCGTGTGGTATTTTCTAAGTAAACATCACATCATTCAGTTTCTCCTTGTCATGTCTAGAATTGTGGACAGGTGTGTGACTGCTGGAGATAATTTTTTTTTTTTTTGGCTTTATAGGGCCTCACCCACAGCCTATGGAGGATCCCAGGTTAGAGTCGAATTGGAGCTGTAGCTCCCAGCCTGTGCCACAGCCACAGCAATGCAGGGTCTGAGCCACGTGTGCGACCTACACCACAGCTGACGGCAACGCCTGATCCTTAACCCAGTGAGCGAAGCCAGGGACCCAACCCCTGTCCCTATGGATACTAGTCAGTTTGGTTACTGCTGAGCCACGACGGGAACTCCTGGAGGGGATTTTTTCCTTTAGTTATAAATTGACTTTTTAAACAATGATTGAAACGTTTAGTGTCATGTTTTTATTATTTTAACTGAGTGAAAGCAAAGTAGTTTAAAAGGTAAGTGAAATAATGCTTGAAAAGCATTGTGAGTAGCTCTTAGCATCTTGGGAGATGTGGGTGCCTGATAAGAACATTGCTTGTATGTTACTAGTAAGCATTCTTCTGTTCCAACTTCACTATCTAACTGAAAAGCTGGACCATCGTTTTAGAAGTCAGAGTCTAAAGTTACATCCCTTTTTTGGTAATTTGTTTCTCTGACTGTTGTTCCCTTGATGGGTTTGTGAGTTTTATTCTCTGCTTCCATGTTACATATTTTTGGTAAATTTGCTTTTGAATTCTTGCTCAGAATTTACGAGAATTTGTTTGGCGTGGAAGACAGATACTTGGCTTTGGCTGCGAATCTTCCTCAATGACGTGATCATCTATCAGGTAGAGTGATGTGTGTGTAAGGACCTGTCTGCACCACGCTGTGGTTACTGCGAACATCCTCAGCATGAAGGCGTGTGTGTTCCCTCTCTGCACTGGCCCCTGCTCTGAAGATGCGAGTTCTGTCTTCAGTAGCAGAGGGATTGTGGTCCACTTTCGTTTCAGAGTAACTCCAAACACAGGGCCACAACTTCTGTGGTACTTATGGTGTGTCCAGTCACATCCCTCAGTGAAAGTAAGGATTCTACTTCATTTTTTTGCTTTTTAGGGCCGCGTGTGCAGCATATGGAAGTTCCCAGGCTAGGGGTTGAATTGGAGCTTCAGCTGCTGGCCTACACCACAGCCACAGCAACACCAGATACTTAACCCTCGGAGCAAGCCCGTAGATCAAACATAGGTCCTCATGAATACTAGTTGGGTTCATTATCCCTGAGCCAGAACAGGAAGTCCAAGGATTTGATTTGATGTGATGTGATGTGATGCACCCGTGCCATATGGAGGGTCTCAGACTAGGGGTCGAATCAGAGCCACACCTGCCACCCTACACCACAGCCACGGGAACACAGGATCTGAGCCACCTCTGTGACCTGCACCACAGCTCATGGCAATGCCAGATCCTTAACCCACCCACCGAGCAAGGCCAGGGATTGAAAGCCGCAACCTTATGGTTCCTAGTCAGATTCATTTCTACTGTGCCATGACAGGAACTCCCCTCCAAGGGTTCTACTTTAAATGAAAGATGAACATCATTTAAAGTTCCCATCGTGGCTCAGGGGTTAACGAACGTGACTAGTACCCATGACATGGGTTCAATCCCTGGCCTCACTCAGTGGGTTAAAGATCCAGCATTGCCGTGAGCTGTCGTGTAGGTCGCAGACATGGCTCAGGTCCCAAGTTGCTATGGCTGTGGCGTAGGCCAGCAGCTGTAGCTCTGATTCAACCCCTAGCCTGGGAACTTCCATATGCCACAGGTGTGGCCATAAAAAGACAAATATATAAATAAATAAATAAATGAAAGATGAACACATTTCCCCCCTCCTTACTGCTCTGGTGGACTCCTTCTGCCTTGCCCTGCTATCCTCAAGCTGCTTATGCCTGGAAGGGAGAGAGGATTTAGTAATGAGAGAGGCTTTGTTGTTGAAATGGGCATGTTGCTTCTTCCAGCCTTCGTAAAAGAGAAGTGGTTTCATTGGCAAAAGATTTATAAAGAAAGGTTATATCCAGAGTTCCCACTGTGGCACCATGGGTTAAGGACCTGACATTGTCTCTGCAGAGCCTCTGGTCGCTACTGAGGCTTGGGTTCAATCCCTGGCCCGATGCAGTGGGTTAAGGATCTGGCATTGCCACACTGTGGCATAGGTGGAAGCTGCCAGCTCAGATTCAGTCCGTGGTGCAGGAACTTCCATATGCCACGGTTGCAGCCAAGAGAGGGAAAAAAAGAAAAGAAATGGTATATCCAAAATCTTCTTTATCAAGAACTTATTTAGTCTCAGGAAAGAAGACCAGAAAGAAAAGTCTTTGTATTTAGGAAATACCTCCATACAGACCCTCCATCTGGCTTTAAGTTGGTTTGATTTTGTTGCTCCTTTTCCTTTTCCCCCCCTCACATAATTAAGCAGAGGTACCTAATTTGTGGTTGCTTGCTAGTTGCTTAATTAGCCCTGGAGATTTTTTTTAATGGCAGTGTTTTTCCCTCCTTGCTGCTGTGACTCTAAGGGTCAATATAAAAAGGCCATAGCCAGCCTGCACCACTTGGCAGCTCTCCAGGGATCACTTCCTCAGCCACCGATCTCAGGACAGGGGACCTTGGAGCATCAGAGGGCACTCATCCAGCTGGCCACCTGCCACTTTGCTTTGGGGGAGTACAGAGTGAGTACTGGGTACCCACAGCATACTCGGCCACACCCAGGGGTGGGGGGTGGGGGGGCTTGCTTTCTTTTTCTCGTAGTAGCTTTTTAACCTAGTGGATGTTTACTTGAAGCTTTGATTTTTCTACCTAGATTTTATTACCTGATCTGCTGGTGATGATTTTGTTTTATTTAATTTCCTCTTTACTGTGGCTTCCCTGAATCCTACTCATTATTCTATTTGTGAGAAGATGACTTTTACTTTCTTGCCTGGAATCCCTTTAGAGTGGAGCCAGTCCTGTGGTACAAGTGGGAGATGGAGATTCAAGTTAGCTTATCTGAACCTCACATTCTCTCTTTATGTGGAGATGACACTCCCAGGGGTGTTGCAGGAGCAGCTCTGTAAACGGGCCTGTCCCCTCGGTGCTGTGAGCCCCTCCTGGCCCACAGTTTCCGTACGAAGTAAATGTCTGTGTTTGACAAGAGTGATTGACACAGTCTTTGTCAGTCACTCCTGTCAAAAACACGGTTTTGCATAAATTCAAGGCCGCAACACATAGACTCTTGACTTCTCATTTCTCTATATGTCAAGTTGATTACTTTGTGATTGAAAACCGTAAATTAGGGAGTTCCCATTGTGGCTCGGCAGTAACGAATCCAGCTAGTAACCATGAGGATGCGGGTTTGATCCCTGGCCTTGCTCAGTGGGTTAAGGATCTGGCGTTGCTGTGAGCTGTCGTGTAGGCTGGCAACTGCAGCTCAAGTTGAACCACTAGCCCAGGAACTTCCGGAAAAAAAAAAAACAAATGAGAAAAGCCTAAATTAAGTTTTTAACTTGAACTTTGAAATACGATTTATAATTTGCCATGATAGCTTTTAGAAAGAAACAGCAAGTACATAAGGTGTACGCACTTGAAATTGAAATGCTTTTCTACTGTCGTTTATGTTGTCACCAAGTATGCAATTCTAAGTTTCAGTAAATTCCTTCTGAGAACTTAAGCAAGCACATACTTAGCCCCACAGATCCACGTTTATCATATAGAATTAGCTGCACGGCATTGCTGCTCTACATGGTGATAGGAACATGAAGTACACTGGTAGCTTTTTTGTTTTTTTGTTTTTTCTCTTGTCCTTTCTAGGGCTGCACCAATGGCATATGGAGGTTCCCACACTGGTAGCTTTGATGAAGCGACACTCATTGTCTCTGAGGCTTCGCTTCCCACCTCCCCAGTCACTGTTAGGCCTGCATCTTTGGTTGCTAGCTTACCTGATTCCTGCCTCTCTGACAGCTCGTCTCCAGCTCAGACTCCGCATGTCCACTCATGTCCTTAGGTCTCTGGCCCTTAGATACAGATGGTCATGTCATAGGTGACTCTTACTCGAGCTGATCCTTTGGACTCTTCCAGGATGGCACCACCTTTTACTCCCACTGCCACCACCCTAACCTCTGGTTTTTAACTGAGTTTGTTGCCTGTAACCTTTTCCCCAACCCTGTAAGTTATGGTCATTGCTCTAAAACCTTGCAGTCATCATTCCACATAATCGAATATTAGCTCTCTGGGTGCCCCGAGTTGAACTGTGTGCTGGGCTGGGAGCATGAGCAGGGTGTGGTGAAGGTGGATCCCCTGTATTCACATATGTCTAATTTGAGTGGAGAGAAAAGTGTCAGTATCTATACAAAACAGTTAAAGATCCAATATTCATGGTATGTCTCAGACCTGTACACAGCAGGCATTTAGGGAAGGGTGGTTTCACCAGGGCCCATGTCCTCAAGGAAGGATTTGCAGAGACAATTGGCTGGAGGTGGGATGGCAGCATGACTCTGAGTTAACCCCTGGCCCCACCACTTAGAGCTCTGTGACCTAACTCCAGGGTTCAAGTTCTTAACTACTCAGCTGCCTATCTCTGGAAGCCAGAGCCTTAGGACTCTGGCCATAGCTGGTTCTGAATGTGCCAAGATAACACCACCACCACCACCACCCCCACTCCCCACTGGCCTCGGGGCAGTGAGCTCTGGCCCCAGGCAGCTAGGCAGCTAGAGCCCCAGGTCATTGCTGCCACCTCTCAGCAAACATACAAATAGTATTTTCTGGGTGGGAAAAGATATGGAAAAGGTTGGGAAGCATGGATTTAAGAGTCTGCTTCCTCACCTGTAAAATGGAGATAATAAGAGGGGTTTGCCTGGCACAAGGAAAAGGCTGTGTCAGCAGCTTCTGTTACTGCTGGAACGTGACTGGTGGACTGACTGATGCCAGGCCTTCCTCTCTGGATGGAGACCAGCCAGCTCACTGTGGTGTCATCTGTCCCATTTTATCTCTCTTTCCTAAACCACACCTTCTGTCCCCTCAAGTAAATCATCAAATCCAATACACAAGCCCCGCCCCCTGCCCCCCACATCTTTCTCTCCTTCTTTGAAAACCCTTTTTTCTCTTTTCTGTGCTCCCAATCCTTCCCCCCTTTAAGGCTTTAATCAGAATAATCTTCCTGCCTGAAACTTTTCCTGCTAGCTTGGCCTGTGAGTATTGCTATTTCATTTTAATTTTGCTCTGAAAATAATATTTAGTCCTCTACCATATGTCCTATTTTGAAGTTTTGGTCTTTTTTGTTTTTTTTAACAGCAAAGAATGAGTTCCTGTTCCCTGAAAGGTCGAATATATAGATTTAATCTTGGTTATTTTTCTCCATTCACTGCCAAGCAAACAGTAATGACCTCAGGGAGCTGTGGGGCAGTGCTGCAGACCTATGTGCATATTGCCCTGCTGTGTGCTGCAAACACAGATTCGGTCTCAGTAAGAAAGTTCCAGCTACTTCCTTTTGGTCGTGTCTTCTCTAGATGACATGTGAGAAGGTCCTTGATTTGATGTGCTACATGGTCCTCCCCATCCAGGACGGAGGCAAATCACAGGAGGAACCATCAAAGATAAAGCCCAAGTTCAGAAAAGGTACAGTGATACTCTTAATTTTTATTCTGTAGAAATAGCTTTAGGACCCAAGGCTGGGGAGTTTTTTACAATTCCTGACAAGATAATATGGTGTGATCTGCAGAGCTTAATAAATTGTATAAGAAGTGAATTGCCCACCAAGCCATTTCTTGGCTTTGATTTCACAAGCAGCTGTAAATCTGTCTTTCTTCCAAAAGTTCTCCTCACTTCCTGAGATTATTCTCTGAATGTCAGTGAATTCCTTTTCCTATCTTTACCAGTCCAAGGAAAACCTGTAATGATTAGTTGAGGAGGATCTCTTAATATACCCCTCTTGGGCTGTTTTGTGCTTACCTCCAGTTGCTTATGTTTGAAAAACTGTATCAACTGAGTTAACATGCTTTATAAGAAAGACCCACTGTCACTGATCTAAGTTCCACCTTAAAAGTTAGAGAAAGATAAGCTGCTAAATCCAAGCAAATAGAAAACAGGGAATAATAAAGGCAAGAGCAGAAATTAATAAACTAGAAAACAAAACATAGAACATTAATAGAGGCAAAAGTTGGCTTTTGAAAAAAAAAAAAAAAAAAAACTAATGAAGTTGATGAACCCCTAACAAGACTGGTCAGAAAGAAAGTGAATGCAAATTACCAATATCAGGAATGGAAGAGAGAACATCATTCCAGATCCTGCTGAAATCAGGACAGGAATAGAAAAAGCTATGAGTAACTTTACGCCAATAAATTCAGCAATTTCAATGCAATGGAAGAGTTCCTTGAAAAACACAACTTATTAAAAATGACACAGAATGAAATAGAAAATCTGAATTTTTACTATATCAAAGAAATTAAATTTGTTATCAGAAACTTTCCCACATAGACAACTCCAGGTTCAGATGGCTTCACTGGTGAATCCTATCAAGCATTTAGGAAGAAATAATTCCAATCCTATATACTCTTTTTGAGAAAATAGAGAAAGAGGGAACACTTACGAATTCAGTTTTAAGACCAACATAACCCTGATAGCAAAACCAAACAAGAGCATTCATTACAAGAGAAAAACATTAAAGGCCAGTATCTATCATGAACATAGATGCCAGAATTCTTAACAAAATACTAGCAGGTACAACAGTGTGAAAGAAGGATAATACATATTACCAAGTATACTGGGTATGCAAAAGTGGTTTAACATAGGAAAATCGATCACTGCAATTCACCACATTAGCAGATTAAAGGAGAAAAATCATAAGATTTTCTTAATAGATGCAGACAGAATTCTAAGTTCCGCCTTATGGAACCTAAGTTCCAATTATATCTGCATTTATCATTCATGAAAATAATCTTAGCAAACTAGAAATAGGCGAAAGCTTCCTCAGCATCATTCTTAACTATGAATTGCTTTCTCAAAGACCAGGGACAGTACAAGGCTGTCCATTCTCAGAACCTTAATTCAACATTCTGGAGATTCTCTAACCAACATGTAAGTGAGCCAAAAAAAAAAAGACTGAAAAATAACTGTCATTCACAGCTGCATATTTGTCTATATAGAAAAGCCTAAGGAATCTCCAAATAGAATAACATCAAAACCCATAACAGGGAGTTCCCGTCGTGGCGCAGTGGTTAACGAATCCGACTAGGAACCATGAGGTTGCGGGTTCGGTCCCTGCCCTTGCTCAGTGGGTTAACGATCCAGCATTGCCGTGAGCTGTGGTGTAGGTTGCAGACGCGGCTCGGATCCCGCATTGCTGTGGCTCTGGCGTAGGCCGGTGGCTACAGCTCCGATCTGACCCCTAGCCTGGGAACCTCCATATGCTGCGGGAGCGGCCCAAGAAATAGCTAAAAAGACCAAAAAAAAAAAAAAAAACCCATAACATACTTGGAGATAGGAGTTCCCGTTGTGGTGCAGCAGAAATGAATCCGACTAGGAACCATGAGGCTGTGGGTTTGATCCGTGGCCTTGCTCAGTGGGTTAAGGATCTGACGTTGTCGTGAGCTGTGGTATAGGTCACAGACGTGGCTTGGATCTGGTGTTGCTGTGGCTGTGGTATAGGCCAGCAGCTGTAGCTCTGATTTGACCCCTAGCCTGGGAACCTCCGTATGCCATGGTGCAGCCCTAAAAAGGCAAAATAAATAAAGAAAAAAGAAAAAAAAGTACTTGGAGATAAATTTAATGAAAGACGTGCAAAATCATGTTTGTAGGTCAAAAGACTCAACATTGTTAGGGTACCAATTCTCCCCAGATGTTTTTATAGATTCAGTGCAATCCCAATCAAAATCCCAGCAGACTTTTTTTTGGTAGAAATTGACAAGAGGATTCTAAAATTTATATAGAGACATAGTATAGACCAGCTAAAACAATTTTGGAAAAGATGAATGAAATTGGACAAGTTCCCCTACCTGATAGGACTTAATATAAAGCTACAGTTATCCAAAACAGTATTGGCACAAGACTGACACATGTGTGGTCAAATGATTTTCAACCAAGACACCAAAGTAATTCAGTGGAGAAATGAAAGCTTTTTCAGCAAATGGTGTTGGAACAAAGGGATTTTCATGTAGTAAGAAAAAAATCCTCAACCCCTGCTTCATATTCACAGAAATTAACATGAGCTGGAGCAAAGGCTAAATGGAAAAACTAAATGGTAACATTTTTCAGCAGAAAATAAATAATCTCTGTGACTGTGGTAGGTTTTTAGGACACTAAAAGGATTCTAGATGACTAAAGCATGACAGTTTTGGTAACTGTTGAAGCTCTTTGAAGTATATGGGATTTCATTGTACTGTTCTCTTTACTTTTTATATGTTTAAAATGGTCCATAACAAAAGTTTGGGGGAAAAAAAAAAGAGACCAGGTCCTTTCAAAAATTACTCTCTGTGGAACAGAAACAGATCAAGAGGGTAAGACTTGACCTAGCTGACATCGTCTTATTTTAAAGTGTAGTTTTGGTGTGGAGATTGACCCGTGGAATGGAATAAAGAACCAAGAACTGAGTGGCATTACAATTCAATGAGGGGGGAGGGAGAAAGATGGTGGACTAAAAGGACCTTGGGCTCACCTCCTCTCTCAAGCACACAAAATACGCAACTAACCACTGAACAGCCATCAGT
Source organism: Phacochoerus africanus (assembly GCF_016906955.1). Classification (NCBI taxonomy): domain Eukaryota; kingdom Metazoa; phylum Chordata; class Mammalia; order Artiodactyla; family Suidae; genus Phacochoerus; species Phacochoerus africanus. The sequence continues at coordinate 51,617,741 of NC_062546.1, forward strand.
AAAAAAGACTGAAACCTGCCAGAAAAAGTATTCTACTGCCAAGGATATAAAGAGGCCACAACAGGAGTTCCCGTCGTGGCGCAGTGGTTAACGAATCCAACTAGGAACCATGAGGTTGTGGGTTCAGTCCCTGCCCTTGCTCAGTGGGTTAAGGATCTGGCGTTGCCGTGAGCTGTGGTGTAGGTTGCAGACGTGGCTCGGATCCTGCGTTGCTGTGGCTCTGGCGTAGGCCAGTGGCTACAGCTCCGATTTGACCCCTAGCCTGGGAACCTCCATATGCCACGGGAGCAGCCCAAAGAAATAGCAAAAAAAAAAAAAAAAAGACGAGGCCACAACAAAATGGTAGGAGGGGACACACTCACAATGTAATCAAATCCCCTACCCACAAACCGGAGAATAATTATTATCACAGAAGTTCTCTCACAGCAGTGAGGGCTCTGAGTCTCATCTCATGTCAGGTCCCCAACCTGGGGGTCTGGCATTAGGAGGAGGAACCCCCAGAGCATTTGCTTTGAAGTCAGCAGTGGTTGATTGCAGAAGCCTTACAGGACTAGGGGATTCGGAGACTCCATATACAAGGTTTCACATGCTCTGGGTCCTGGGGCAAAGCAATGACTCCATAGGAGCCTGGGCCAGACCTATCTTTTTGTCTTAGAGGGTCTCCTGGGGAGGCATGGTATGGCTCTGGCTCTCCCTGGGAACGTGGACACTGGTGGTGGAGATTTTGGAGAGTATTCAGCTACATGAACTGCACAGGAGGCACATATCCTACTTGGGTCATCGGCAACAAGACCCAGCCCCACCCAATACCCCACAGGCTGCAGTGCTGGGACACCTCAAGCAAGACAAACAACAGAGCCCCACCCATCAGCAGAGAGGCTGTCTAAAGTCATCCTGAGCCCACACCACCTCTAGACACAGTCCTTGATGGGGTCCTGCCCACCAGAGGCCCATTTCCATCCACCAGTGGGAAGATACCAGTCCCCCGACCAGGAAGCCTGCACAAGCCCCTGGACCAACCTCACCCACCAGGTATTTGCCAGAAGAACTAGAGTCCTGCAGCCTGCAGAACGGAGACCACAAACACAGAGAGTTAGACAATATGGGATGACTGAGGAGTATGTTCCAGACAAAGGAACAAGATAAAGCCGTAAAGGAACAACTAAGTGATGTGCAGACCCACAATCTTCCTGAAAAAGAATTTAATAATGTAGTAAATATGATCCAAGATCTTGAGAAGAGAGTGCAGGCACAGACTGAGAAGATGTAAGAAATGTTTAACAAAGAGCAAAAAGATTTTAAGAACAAACAAAACAGAGGTGAACAATAACTGAAATGAAAAATAGGAATGAATCAATAGCAGAATAAATGAGGCAGAAGAAGCGATAAGTGAGCTGGAAGACAGGCTAGTGGAAAACACTGCTGCAGAACAGAATAGAGCAAGGATGAAAAGAAATGAGGACAGTCTAAGAGACCTCTGGGACAAGTAGTAAATACACCAGCATTTGCACTGTAGGGGTCCCACAAGGAGAAGTGAGAGAGAAAGGGCCTGAGAAAATATTTGAAGAGAAAAGAGTCCAAACTTCCCTAATCTGGGAGAGGAAATGGCCACCCAAGTCTAGGAAGCACCAAGTCCCAGGCAGGATTAACCCAAGGAGGAACACACCAAGACTCATAATCAAACTGACAAAATTTGAAGACAAAGAGGAAAATATTAAAAGCAACAAGTTGGAGTTCCTGTCGTGGCTCGGTGGTTAACGAATCCAACTAGGAGCCATGAGGTTGCAGGTTCGATCCCTGGCCTTGCTCAGTGGTTTAAGGATCCAGCGTTGTCATGAGCTGTGGTGTAGGTTGCAGACGTGGCTCAGATCCCATGTTGCTGTGGCTCTGGCGTAGGCCGGTGGCTACAGCTCTGATTTGAACCCTAGCCTGGGAACCTCCATGTGCTCCTTGGGAGCGGCCCAAGAAATGGCAAAAAGACAAAAAAAAAAAAAAGGCAACAAGTAACATAAAAAGGAAACCCCGTAAGTTATCCACTGATTTTTTCAGCAGGAACTCACAGGCCAGAAAGGAGTGGCATGATATATTTCAAGTGGTGAAAAGGACAATCCCACAATCAAGAATACCCAGCAAGGCTCTTGTTCAGATTCAATGGAGAAATCCAAAGCTTTCTAGACAAGCAAAAGCTAAATGAATTCAACACCATGGAACCAGCTTTACAACAACACGTGCTAAAGGAACTTCTTTAGGTGGAAAAGAAAAGGCCACAACCAGGAACATGAAAATTGAGAATGGGAAAGCTCACCAGGAAAGGCAAACATATGGTAAAGGTAGGAAATCATCCACGCACAAATACAATATCAAAACCAGTAATTGTGAGAGGAGGAGGGTACAAATGTAGGATATTGGAGATGCATTTGAAATTAAGTGACCAGCAACTTAAAACAATCTCACATATATATAGACTGCTACATCAATACCTCATGGTAACCACAAATCAAAAATCTAGAATAGATATGCACATAAAGAGGAAAAGCAATCCAAACACAACACTAAAATAGTTATCACAAGAGGAGAACAAAAGAGGAAGAGAAGAAAAAAGACTTACAAAAACAAATCTATAACAACTAACAAAATGGCAATAAGAACATACACACATATCAATAGTTATATTAAATGTAAAGAATAAATGCTCCAACCAAAAGACAGACTGGCCAGATGGATACAAAAATCAAGACCCATATAGATGCTTTTTACAAGAGACCCACATCAGTTCTAGGGATACATACAAACTGAAAATGAGGGGATGGAAGAAGATCCCTTGCAAATGGAGATCAGAGGAAAGCTAGAGTGTCATTACTCCTATCGCATTACAAAAGAGAAAGAGAAACACAATATAATGGTCAAGGGATCAATCCAAGAGGAAGATAAAACGATTGTAAATATATATGCACCCAACACAGGATCAGTACACTATATAAGGCAAATATTAACAGATAGAAAAAGAAATTGATAATAACACAGCTAATTCAATGAGGGAAGAGTGAATTTATCCTTGAAGTGCTACTGTTACAGTAATGAAAAAGATATCTCCTTCATGCTATGCAAAAATCCTTTAAATTTTAAGATTTAAATATTAAAATGAAAACTTAAACTTTTAAAAGACGGGAGTTCCCATTGTTGGAACAGCGATGGCAATGAATTTGGCGATGTCTCTGGAGTGCTGGGATCAGGCTTGATCCCCAGCCCAGCACAGTGAGTTAAGGATTCAGCATTGCCACAGCTGCAGCATAGGTCACAACTGTGGCTCAGATCTGATCCCTGGCCTGGGAACTCTATATGCCGCGGAGCAGCCTAAAAAGGGAAAAAAAAAAAAAAAAACTTTAGAAGACAGTACAGAAGGAAATCTGTGTGCCTTCTAGTTAGAGAAGGATTTAGGCTACAAAGAGCATATAACATAAAAGATACTTTCACTGAGGTACGTGGAATGACTGGCCAATGGGGACCTGCTGTGTACCACAGGGAACTCTGTCCAGTGTTCTGTGATGGTCTGTGTGGGAAAAGAATCTGAAAGAGAATGGATGTGTGTCCATGTATAACTGAATCACTTTGTTGTACAACAGAAGTTATCACATTATAAATTAACTATACTGCAATAAAACTTTAAACATTGAAAAAAAAAGATTAGTGAATTTGATCATGTCAAAATAAACATTTTAACGAAAGATATTATGATCAAAGCAAAAAGAGAAGCCATAGACTACAAGAAAATTGTTAGGCACATATATACCCAACAAAAACTTAGTATCTAGGAGTTCCCATCGTGGTGCAGCAGAAACGAATCTGGCTAGGAACCATAAGGTTGCCAGTTCCATCCCTGGCCTCGCTCAGTGGGTTAAGGATCTGGCATTGCTGTGAGTAGTGGTGTAGGTCGCAGATGTGGCTCGGATCTGGCATTGCTGTGGCTATGGCATAAGGCCAGCAGCAACAGCTCTGATTAGACCCCTAGCCTGGGAACCTCTTTATGCCGTGGGTGTGGCCCTAAAAAAGGACAAAAAACAAAAAACAAACAAAAAAACCCCTTAGTATCTAGAATTTTGAAACAGCTCCTTAAAACCAGTAAAAAATAATCAAGGTCCCCAACCCCCAACAGAAAAATAAGCAAAAATGTGAACAACAGAGTCCCAGAAGCAGAAATCCCAAATGGCCAGAAACTATTTGGAGAGATTCTCCACCGATTGGTAATGCAAGAAATTCAGATTAAAACAACAGCTACCATTTCACATCAGGATGCAGAGAGTAAGGGGTGGCCATGTGGACTGTCAGGATGTGAAGACGCATGTTCCTACGTGCTTCTGGATGGTGTATAAATTCATGTGGTTGCACAGTAATCAAGACAGTGTGGTACTGGTACCAAACAGACATACAGACCAATGGAACAGAACAGAGAATCCAGAAATAAACCCAGACATCTATGGTCAATTAATCTTCGACAAAGGAGGCATGGGGGAAAGACAGTCTTTTCAACAGGTGGTGCTGGGAAAACTGGACAGCTGCATGTAAATTGCTGAAACTGGAACATATATACCCTCACACCATGCACAAAAATAAACTTAAAATGGCTTAAAGACTTAAGACACCACATAGATAAAACATTCTCTGACATCAATTGTACAAATGTTTTCTTAGGTCAGACTCCCAAGGCAACAGAAATAAAATAAAAGTAAACCATTGGGACCTAATCAAGCTGACAAGCTTTTGCACAGCAAAGGAAACTAGAAAAAAAAAAAAAAAAAACCAAAAAGACAACCTACAGATTGGGAGAAAATAGTTTCAAAGGATGCAACTGACAAAGGCTTAATCTCTAAAATATGCAAACAATTTATACAACTCAACAGCAAAAAAAACCCCAACGATCCAATTGAAAAATGGACAAAAGACCTGAATAGACATTTTTCCAAAGAAGATAAAGAGATGGCCAATAGGCACATGAAAAAATGTTCGTCACTAATTATTAAAGAAATGCAAATCAAAACTATGAGGTACCACCTCACACCAGTCAGAATGGCCATCATTAACAAGTCCACAAATAGCAAATGCTGGAGAGGGTGTAGAGAAAAGGGAACCCTCCTGCACTGTTGGTGGGAATGCAAACTGATACAACCACTGTGGAAAACAGTATGGAGGCACCTCAGAAAAGTAAATATAGAATTACCACATGACCCAGCAATCCCACTCTTGGGGCATATATCCAGACAGAAATTTCCTTGAAAAAGATACATGTACCGTATGTTCGTTGCAGTCCTGTTCACAATAGCCAAGACATGGAAATAACCTAAGTGTCCATCGACAGATGAATGGATTAAAAAGGTGTGGTTCAGGAATTCCCATCATGGTCATGGTGCAGTGGAAACATCTGAGTAGGAACCATGAGGTTGTGGGTTTGATCCCTGGGCTTGCTCGGTGGGTTAAGGATCTGTGAGCTGTGGTGTAGGTTGCAGATGCAGCTTGGATCTGGCTTTGGCTGTGGCTGTGGTATAGACCAGAGGCTACAGCTCCAATTCTACCCCTAGCCTGGGAACCTTCATATGCCATGTGTGACCCCAAAAAGATAAAAGGACAAAAGAAAAAGAAGATGTGGTACATATACACAATGGAATACTACTCAGCCATTAAAAAGAACAAAAAATAATGCCATTTGCAGCATTGATGGAACGAGACTCTCATCCTAAATGAAGTAATTCAGAAAAAGACAAATATCATGATATCACTTATATCTGGAATTTAATATATGGCACAAATGAACCTTTCCACAGAAAAGAAACTCATGGACTTGGAGAACACACTTGCAGTTTGCCAAGTGGAAGGGGGAGGGAGTGGGATGGACTGGGAGTCTGGGGTTAATAGATGCAAACTATTGCATTTGTAGCAGATAAGCAATGAGATCCTGCTGTACAGCACAGGGAACTGTATCTAGTCACTTATGATGGAACATGATGGAGGATATTGTGAGAAAAAGAATGTGTGTGTGTGTATATATATATATATATATATATATGTATGTATGTATGACTGGGTCAGTTTGCTGTACAGTAGAAATTGATGGGATACTATAAACCAACTATAATGGAAAAAATAAAAATCATTAAAAATAAATAAATAAATTCATGTGGTTGCTTTGGAGACCATGTTAACAGTACCAAGTCAAACATCTCTTTACTGGTTATGTACCTCTTCCACATATAGAAGTCAGTGATTTCCAAACTTGGGCCCTCACCTACTGGGTCATGAATTTCAACTAGAAATTTTCTTTCTTAATGATAGACTGTAACAATGTTATTAAAATAAGTGAGTGTATCTCCAGTAAAAAGGATGGATTTTATTTTATGAACCTTTTGTTTTAAATAGTTGACCTCTGAACAACGTAGGGCTTAACTTAGGAGTTCAGACCCCTACCTCCCCTTGCTCCAGTAGTACTGTTCTCTCAACCTCAATAATGGGAACTGATGGGCTCAGCAGGCTAAGAACCTGACTAGGATCCATGAGGATGCAGGCTTGATCCTTAGTCTCACTCATTGGGTTAAGGATCCGGTGTTGCTGTGACTGTGGCGTAGGCTGGCAGCTGTAGCTCTGATTTGATCCCCTAATCTGGGAACTTCCATATGCCATGGCTTCGGCCCTTAAAAAAAAACAAAAAACTGGAACTGATGGGGGACCCACACCAGAGCAGGAAGCTGAAACAGTTTGAAGAGAATCAGGGCTCAAACCTGAGTTCTTTTGGTTCCACATATTGTATTCTATACTTTAACACAAACTCTTTCACATTTAGTTCATTTAAAGATCTTTAAAAATTCAGCTAGTATATATATTGAGGAAAAACCTATGTATAAGTGGACCTACGCAGTTCAAACCTGGGTTGTTCAAGGGTCACCTGTATCAACGTCTCTGCATACACAGGGTCCTCATGTTAAAAAGTGTATTTATTTCTTGCTACTTCTTGCCCTTGGGGTAGAGAAGGATTTAGGATATAAAGAGCAGAGACCATAAAGGAAAGGGTTAAGGTCTTAGTTTGGAAAGCAACCGCTGCTCAAAGTTTTTTCCATAAGTGCACAAGAAAAAAATGTTATATGTATCTAATGTTATTCTTATATATTAGTGTTATAAGAATATGTATTTCAGCATTGTTTATAATAATAGAAATCTCAGTGTTCACCATAAAAGAGTGGATAAATCAGTAGTGGTCTATGTAGCCTCAGTTACATTGAAAACCAGTGAACTGGAGCTACCTGTCTCAGTACCAGAAACAGTCTGCAAAAGGATACATTTGCTATGACACTGTTTATGTAGTAGACGGAAAATGTGCAAAACATTTCTCTGTGATGTGTATGAACACAGATCCCTGTTTTAAAAGTATGTGGGAGTTCCCATTGTAGCTCAGTGGAAATGAGCCCAACTAATATCCATGAAGATGCAGGTTCAATCCCTGGCCTCCCTCAGTGGATTAAGGATCCTGCGTCGCCATAAGCTGTGTTGTAGGTCACAGACGCAGCTCGGATCTGGCATTGCTGTGTCTGTGGCACAGGCCAGCGGCTACAGCTCCGATTCGACCCCTAGCCTAGGAACCTCTATATGCCAGTGTGTGGTATTTATAGCAGTAATGGACATTTATTCAGAATAGCAGTTACCTCTGGAGGGGGAGAGGAGAATGGGATCAGAAAAGGTTCACAAGCGGTGAACTGAACGCGTGATGCTTTGTATTAAGATCTTTAAAAGCTAGAGCAAATGTCAGCATTTCATAAAGCTGAGGGGCGAGCATGCTGGTGTTTGTAATATTCTCTATCATTTTCTAAATATTTCAGATTTTCATAATAAGTATTTAAGCAACATTAGGAAAGGAGATTGAGAAATGAAATCTAGAGATGATTCAAAAACCAGTTTCACCTTCACTAAATATGATTGTAGTTTAACTGTATTTGAGACTGTGTGATTGTTGCTTATCTTTTTTTCCTTGAAGGAAAGCACCTTAAACCTTTGCTTTTCAAAGCTGTTTTCTTTGCTGCTAACAAGCATTCCGTGGACTTCTCTTAGGTTCAGACCTGAAGCTTCTGCCCTGTACCAGCAAGGCTATCCTGCCCTACTGTCTGCACTTAATGTTAGCCTGTTTTAAGGTAAGCTTTCAGATAGCATGACAGAAACTTAATTCAGAAGATTGTTCTGATGAGCTGAAATGACTGAACTGAGAGCCTTGAGCACAAATGTTAGTATGCTTTCCTTTGAAAGCGCAGGTTGGAGTAGCGAGGAGGGCTGAGCATCAGGCTCAGAGTTAACAAATATTTGTTAAACATCCACCGCGCTCTAGGCAGAGATGAGTAGGAAATGACCCTGTCTTTAGGGGTTCACAGGTGAGAGTGGGGCAGACCTCCTTGCCTGTAGTAGTGCTCAATGGATGGTAATTAATTAGCAGACAAGTAGACGAGATTAGTTGTGGAAGAAGGGAGCCCGTGTGCTGTTGGGCTCCTAGAGGGATGTGTATTTGTCGTAAAGACGCAGCATCAGGATGAGCACGTCATGATGCTCTGGCATGAGCAGAGGCCCTCGGAGCTGGGAGAGCAACGGCGTGGAGAGCCTGGCCCGTGGCTGTTTGGAGTGCAGCCCTGGCGTGGACAGGCTTAACTGTCCCCTGGAAGCTTCTGAGCAGGAGATCAGGGTCCTGGGTCTCTACTTGAGGGCAGTAATTCCCAAACCTGACCCTTCATCAGAAGTACCTGGGGCGACAGAAACAACTGACAGTGGTTTTAGGCCTGGCTGCTTGTTTAGAACAAAAAGCCCTTTTTTGCTCACTTCACCCTCTGCCTCCTTCCTGTGGCTTCTGCCTACCCACCCTCCCCCATGTTCTCCCCAAACCCTTCTCACCCAAGTGGCCTCTTGCCCTCCACCCTCACCTGGACCCTTCTCCCTGTTGTACAGAACCACTCAACTTCCTCTCTGCCCTTATCCCCACTTTCAAAGCTTCAGGCCTGCTCTGCGAACCCCCACCCCCACAGATGATCATGTGGGGGGCAGGGGAACCGGTTCTCCAGTTAGTGCCTCCCCCCCCCCCCCCCGCCCCAATAGCAGCGACTTTTGCAAAGCAAACTTGTTTTCTGCTCTTCCCTTCTGCCTCCAGTGACCTTTGTCATGCATCTTCCTTGGGCAGCTTTTTGGGGGAGCGGGGTGATGTCTGCTGTGTTGTAGATCACCCTGTGACTTGCTCTCCCCCACCTGCACAAACTCTTGTCTTGCAGCTGCGGGCGTTCACAGACAGCAGGGACGACATGGCGCTGGGGCATGTCATCGTTCTGCTGCAGCAGGAGTGGCCACGGGGAGAGGCCCTGTTCTTGAAAGCTGTCAACAAGATTTGCCAACAAGGAAATTTCCAATATGAGAATTTTTTCAATTATGTTACAAGTATCCTTTTTCTTGTTAAAGCGTAAGAAATTTGCTTTTTTTTTTTTTTTAGGATGAATACTTGGTACAAAAATGAATGAACCATTCATTTGGGAAAGATATATTGGTTTCCATGATGTGGGAGGAAAAGAGAAGGAATGGTGATTGAAAATGGGATGGGGCAGTTAGTTGGGCTTGTGAAAGTCATAAGAGATTCAGAGAGGCATCAGGAATATTGATAGCCCTATTCCATTTTCCACCTCCAGCAGCTTCTTAGGAAGGCACCCCTGCTGCCTGAAGTGAGAGCCTGTGGGCTCTGACAGGCCCAGGGTAGCTGGCTGGGCCATAGCAGGGGCCCTGGGGCATTGGCTGTTCCCCTGGGGACTGCCACAGTTCCGCTGAGTGCCCATTGGAGACACCGCCCAGCCCAGTAATTGCTTTCATGCTGGCATTGATGTATTTCATCCTGTTTATTAGGGAAAGACCACCTTTGAATCGAAGGTTTGGTGTGTTTTCTAAACTATTTTTTTCTTTTTTGGCTGCACCCATGGCATATGGAGCTCCTGAGCCAGGGATCAGATCCAAGCTGCAGGTGCAACCTAAGCTGCAGCTGGGGCAACACCAGATCCTTAACCTACTGTTCTGGGCCCAGTATCGAACTATCGAACCCAGTGCTCCCAAGATATCACCAATCCTATTGCACCGTAGCAGGAGCTCCCTTATTACATTTTTTTGCATTGCAAGGAATCTCATAGCTCTGTCCAGGTGCCCAGAGCAGTATTTTTGAGGAGTATATGCCCCCCCTTCATTTTTCTCTTGTTTTGTTTTGTTTTGGTGTTCAGTGGCTTGATGTGGGATCTCAGTTCCCAGACCAGGGACTGAACCCAGGCCATAGAAGTGAAAGCACCAAGTCCTAAAGACTAGAAGACTAGACCACCAGGGAACTTACCTGACTTTTTTTCTTTTTCTTTTTTTTTTTTTTTTTTGGTCCTTTCATTTAGCCTTTATGACCATATAGGATCTGTTTAATCATCAGCTGTATGAAGACCTGTTTCCATCTCTGGGGTAGCTTGTTGGGGATAGGAATCATTAGGTCTGGACTCAGGCAGAACCAGGCTCCAGCCCCAGCTCTGCAGTTGGTGGTGGGATGGCTGTGGGCAGGTGATTCAGAGGCTGCGAGTCTACGTCCTCCTCTGAGAGAACAGGACCCCTTGCTTTCACCCGTGGTTCCCCTGAATCCATCTCAGATATCGACATGCTGGAGGAATTCGCCTACTTGAGAACTCAGGAAGGTGGGAAGGTTCATCTGGAGTTACTCCCCAATCAAGGCATGCTGATCAAGTAAGCGCCCTGTCTTGTGCTCCTCCGCGCTGTGGTCGTGTGCTTAAGGGAGTATCTGTGAATGTCTGTAGCTTTCAGGCCTTTCATAGAAAGGAATCCAAACCTGCTCTCTGTTCTTGAGAGTAGATTTGATTCTGGGCACCCCTTTGAAAGACTTTCCTTGACTCCATTTCTGATGAAACATTGTTTCATTTGGGTTGGTTCTGTCACTTTTGATACTTTTTTCAGGAGGCATAAGTTTCATTCCTGATAGCTCTTCCAAAACTGACTACCTGATCCTCTGACTCCTGATTAGACGTAGAGTGCTTTTAACTAAGAAAAGCTATGCTTTTAATTGAAGTGCTGGATTGGGACAGCCTGCAGGCTTCATTTACAGACTGCACTTGGACTTCAGTGTCTGCTGAAGCCCTGAGCAAGCACCCGGCTCTCACCGGTGCCTGCCAGGAGTGAGCAGGGGGGCTTGTTCTGCGCACGCCTCCCACGCCAGGGTGAAGTCAGTGACCATTTATGATTTTTAAATAACTCATGACCCCTGCTTCTACCCCTCAGTGCTCATTGCAGTCTGGACAATATATCTGTGCTGCGAGCGCTATGCCTAGTGTGCTGTCATACCTCCTCCTCTGCGTCCTGCACGGTCAGCATGTCTGTAAGTCAGGATCAGTGTCACTGCAAGAGGCCGAACCCCGAGTGAGAAGAAGGTGTTGCTGAGGCCGAAACATTCTCCTCCCCCCCCACCACTTGTGAAAGGAAGGAGTTTTCAGTTGAAAGCAAAAATCTACATCTTTTTCCATCTTTGGAGAGTCTTAGAAATGTCAGGAGAGGAAATGAGAGGGGTTCCTTCTGGATTCCCATAGCCTCTGTTGGCACGTGGCCAGCACGGTGCCCTGTCAGGAAGGTGCTTGTCCTTCATCTTGCAGTTGTTATTAAATATTCTAAACATTTGATGTGAAAATGCAAGACCCTTATACATGAGCTGGCTGAGGCACATGGACCAGACAGATGCCCATCTTCCTGCTCCATTGAAAACTCGGGGGAAATAATTGCGTGGTTCAAAATATTCTTCACTGTGTTTGAGAATAAAAACGGTTTTTTGACATGGGAGCCCAGGTAAACCCTTTTTGTGTTGTGATTTCTAGGTTTTGAGGCCGGGTACAAAATACCTTTAAGAGCTTTTTTCTTTAATCCTCATTAACGCTCACCATACGAATTACCATAATGTAAAGACAGCCTCCGTAGCATCACCTCCCTTTCCTTAGGGATAAACCTAAGTGTAACAGTTCTCACACCACTTTGAAAATGTGAGAAGGGATTGTCAGAAAATCAGCAGTTGCATCTCAGCCTTGGTTATACTGAACTTTTCTTTAGCCAGGTTGGGCTGCAGGGCGACATGGGTCCACACAGCAACCCTGAGGACGAGGAGTGAGGGTTCAGGGCTGTCAGGCACCAGATGGTGTGACTGTGAGGGTTGCTTATGGTGGAGCAAGGACCCAGCCCTCCTTCTAGTCTTTTGTGGCGTAATTGCATGCCCCACCCCCAACCCTGGTCAATATCACCCTTAATTTCATCTAACTCCCTGTAGAAGACCACTGACCCCCTTAGGAAGCCCTCCATTCCATCCATTTGGAAACAGATCTGGGGACTGTTACTTGGCAAGCTGACTGTGCATCTCAGAGCTCATTGGAAACCTGCATTTCAGTTACCTGCATGAAACTACAGCAGGAGAGGTGATATGGGAGCCAGAGGGCCCTTGCTCATGGGGATGGGATTGGGAGCTTGAGGAAAACTGCCATGTTTCTTTTCCCTTTGGGTCAAAAACACATTCTCTGAAGCCACTGTGGACCTTTTGGAGAAGCCCTCAGCCATAGAGCAGAGACTCTATGAGCAGTGATAGCCCAGCCTACCCCCATCCCCCCAGTGAGGCTATGAGTCTGTCCCGGTTGTGGCATCTGGGCTGCAGGTACCACACCAGTGCCAAGGGCACCAGGGCCCAACTGGCAAGAGGGACGAGCTCTGTTACCTACACATGTTGTTCTCAAGTGTTTGCTTTTTGGTGGGCTTTTGGGGTCCCCACCTGCAGCATGCAGAAATTCCCAGACCAGGGATCAAATCTAAGCCTCCGCAGTGACAAAGCAGATCTTTAACAGCTAGGCCACAGGGGAAATCCTCTCATGTACATTGAAATAGAGAAATGTCTGTTCACTGATGCTCACAGGAGCCTGGTAGTGTTAAGACCCACTGAAACGGGAAAGCGAGTCCCATGTGTGCCCTGAACCGGGAGGCTGGTGTTGTGGTCTAAGGTGATCCCTGGCGGCTCACGTGCACGTCTTTGCTGAGACAGAGTTCCGCAAAGCCAGGGGCCGGACTCTTGTTCCCCACTTGTTCCTTTTCTCAATACTTGACAGTTAAACTCAACCTTTATCAAAAACACTGCCAGCCTCTCTAGTCCTCTTGAAAGGGCCTCTTCAGTTGGGGTCTTCAATCCCATCAAAGATGGTTCTGAAAAGACGCTGGGTTTCTTTCTGGGATGGACCTAAGCGTGAGAGGAGTGGCGCGTGGAGGGCCGTCGCCCCACGGCCCTCGCATCTCACTGTCCTCCTTCCTGGTGGCCGCTTTTTATACCAGAGCCCAGTGGGCTGAGCGCGAGGACCTGGGGCCGAGAGCCATGGCCGTGACCGGGGCCCGCAGTGCCCAGGCCCGTGGCGGGCGGTTCTGTGTGACCGCTCCCGTCTCGCGCCTTTTCTCTGGAGTGTTGTTTGTAAGTGCAGGCTGAGTCAGTGTGGGTGTTTGAATGCCGCTGTTTGCTGTTTTTTAAAGGCCTTCTAGCCCTCCCATGGGGTTACTGCAGCAGGAATTCTTACCTGTGCTTCAGCCCAGCATGCAGACTGCCGACAGGTACCGAGTGGACACACCTGCTCATAGTGTGCTGTTTGTCGACATGTTTTACCGCCCATGGTTTTCAGCTCTTTGTTCCTCAGTGCTCTTTTTCATGCTTTATTTAATTTTTTAATTTGTTCTACATTCCTTGGCAAACCATCTGGTTGTAATATTGTAACATTTCTTATTTTTTTTCCATAAGTTGCCAGTGTTTTTGTGTTCGATTTAAAAATCATTATGGATCTGGAACCAAGTGAGTTATGTGAAGCTGTGTCAGATTAAGTGCACCGTAGATGAGGCCCTCAGCTGTGATTCTCTTTTGATCAGATGTAAGGCATTTGGTCATAAATATTTAAGGATGCTGAAATTTATTCTAAGTAAATTTTATGCTTAGAGTTTTCGCGTTAGTGACCAGTGCTGAGGTTCTGGTCTAAATGGGTGTTGGCACAGTATTTTCCGGCCACAGATAACTGTTTTCTTCAGACCTTGCGTTTCTGAACTGAAAACATTTGGTAGTCGAAACACCACATTGATGAGCTGTTTTATCCTGGCCTTAAGCCACAAAAGCTAAGTAGTTCTCTTTTTCATCCAAATTTATCAGAGTGCTGAAGGCTGATAGAAATACATTTGAGGTGCACTGCTCTTATATATGGAAACTGCCACTGGGCCGTGATCAGCAGGACACAGCATTGTATTCTGTTTTCACTAGGATGAAGGGGAGCCAGCCAGGCCCCTGGGCTTTGGGTCGGCAAACGCCAGTGTCTTCGGGTCAGTCGAGGGTGGGGTAGGGGGGCTCCCATTTTGGCGTGCAGCCCAGGTCCCCCGAGAGCCGCACAAAGGGGCTGCCTCTGTCCCCATGGGGCTCCCTGGCACCATGTCCTCACTGCTGAGCTCCCTGGCCGGACCTGATGAGAATGATGTTCGGTCCACGTCTGGGCTATTTCCCTTTGTAGTCCTTTAAGATGTCCTCGGGCATTGTGGGTGTCCCGTTATATCTTTCCTAACAAAGCCTGTGGTTTTTTTTTTTTCCTTCTGTCACACTGCAGCTTTATAACTTCTGTTGTATTCATTTTATACAAAAAGAAACCTCTTAGAGTGGTTTCAACAGTTTTATCTGGTCAGTACCTGAAAATCTCGTACAATTTCTAGTAGTAGAAATTTTAAATCCCTGGGACTGTGTCTGAGGCCAGTTAGGCAGCAGGGGTGGGGAAGGGAGGAGGCTGCCCTTGGTCTGAATCCACCAAGTGACCGAACTAGGAGGTGAAGCTCCTTTCCTTTGAATTGAAGCCATTGAGTTTTGCCAGGTTTTTCTTTTCCTTCCTTTATCTTGACGTCCCCAAGGGTTCTGAGATTTCCTTTGACATTTCATTCTCTGAAGCTCACCCTCCAGGGTGTGGTCACCACCCCCTCCTGTGCCCAGCTGGCCTCCTCGGGCCCCAGCGTGGGTTCAGGAGGCTCCTCTCCCGACCTGTGCCAGGCTCTTGTCCCAGGACCCCAGCCCCTCCTGCTGGTCCAAGAACAGACGTGAGTCTGGTGGGCTTGGCACTGGAGGAGCTGTCCCGTCCTGGCACTGCGGGGGAGAGGCACACCTGCGACCCTGGTGCCGGGTACCCATCCCGGGACCACGGCCTCCTCCACACTCAGCTGGCCTGGCGGGACCTGAGTTGTGTGGCTAGTGTGGCCTGGACCCAGTGGGCCCAGAGCAACCAAACTGTGCCTGAGCCACAGAGGTATGTGCAGCACGGCGGCGCTGTAGGATCAGGCGCCACAGGCAGCATCTCCCGGAACAGTTAGATGTTTACAAAGGCCTTTTGTCCAGGGGGAACCATGTCCCTCCAGGGTTAAGTCTTTCTGAGGAGGAAGAGGCAGCGGGGCGTTTGGTCAGGGCCTCTCTATTTTTAATTTTTCATGTACACTTAGATGTGAGGCAGGCTGTACTCCTGCCCCAGGGTTGCTGGCCTGATCCTCTGATGCCCTGCTCACCATGGCATCATTTGTCTCCCTGTCACCGCCCAGGCACCACACGGTCACCCGGGGTATCACCAAGGGCGTGAAGGAGGACTTCCGCCTGGCCATGGAGCGCCAGGTGTCGCGCTGTGGGGAGAACTTGATGCTGGTGCTGCACAGGTTCTGCGTCAACGAGAAGATCCTGCTGCTCCAGACTCTGGCCTGAGCAGCCCGCCCTCCCACCCTTCAGAAGCGGACCGCCTGAGCTTTCACGCCCTGGTTGCTTAGAAGTAGTTCCCCAGAGTCTGAGAAGCCATTTCTATTTTTGTCATGTTTTGTAATTTTTGTAAAACAAAAGTTCCTGTTTTGTAAATAAAATCATCCTAAATTTGGGTTTTGATTTTCATTCTTAGTTTCTGAACCAGAATGTGCTTTATTTAAAAAGACATTTCCTTCAAAGATGTCAAGATTTTCTCTTCTTTTACCCTGTTAGGCTTTGGTGAGTGTTGTGCATTAATATGATACTAGACTTCTTCTTTGGAGAAGTTTTAAGATCTAGAACCTTTGTGCCAGAATGAACTTGAGTGAACTTGTGCTGAAGACACCAGGTGGGGGTGAGGGGGTGGGGGTGTCCTGCCCAGCAGTGCAGGAAGGAAGTGGCGGGCACCGCCCTCACCCTGACCCTGTGCAGCCCACTGTCACCCGAACGCCCTGCCTGAGCCACATGGCCTGGCTTCCAGCCCCGCTCTGCCCAGCCCTTTACCAGCCACACACCAGGGACAGGTTCATTCCTCTGTGCCTCTGGCTTGTCATGGGGAATAGGGGCACCCGCCCTTCCCTTCCAGCTGGTTGTACAGACAGTGACATGCCTGGGACAGGGCCTTACACCTCAGTGCAACACCAGGGTCGGGGGTCAGGTTCATTTCATTTGCCGTTCCTGAAGTATATCAGGTAAGCACCACGTGAACAGTTGTTTCTAGGAGGAATTAAAAATGGAAGAGCTATTAAGTCAGATGTATTTCAGTGAAACTTAAAAAACACAGAGATAAATTATGTGCATGTATGCATTAATGAATACACTAAACTATGTAAGGAAAATGTTTTATTTTTTAAACTGAAGTTTTATTTTTGTTTTTGTGGTTTGTCTTTTTAGGGCTGCCCCCACGGCATATGGAAGTTCCCAGGCCAGGGGTTGAATCAAAGCTGTAGCTGTTGGCCTCCACCACAACCACAGCTACACCGGATGTGAGCCACATCTGTGACCTACACACAGCTCACGGCAACGCTGGATCCCTAACCCACTGAGCGAGGCCAGGGATCGAACCCAAGTCTTCATGGATACTAGTCGGGTTCATTGCCGCTGAACCACAATGGGAACTCCAAACTTAAGTATTTTGGGAAAAAATGAAAGAGTTAAGATGTTCAGTTACCGTTTCTAAACAGGTTCCTCAGCCTGACATGCAGCAGGCCAGACCCTAAGATGGCCAAGGTTTGTAGCCGAGAAGGTTTATTCCTGAGACAACCGACCAAGGAGACGGGAACAAGTCTCAGATCTGCCACCCCAAAGGTGAGGGGCTCGGGTATCTATGGTGTAAGCAGGGTGGTCTCGGGCATGGGGAAGAAGTAGGGTGATGGGGGTCTCTGTGCAGAAGGCCATTTGCGGGACCCCTGCACAGGCCTCGTTCAGAGTCAGTTCATGGGTGCCTAGTTCATCTTGCTGGAGTAGTTGCCCCAAGTTCCTGGGTGGCAGGAACCTGGGTGGGTGTGCACTTAAAGAGGAAAAGAGAAAAATAGCCAAAGTGGAGTTCCCATCGTGGCGGAGTGGTTAACGAATCCGACTGGGAACAATGAGGTTGCGGGTTGAATCCCTGGCCTTGGTTAAGGATCCGGTGTTGCCGTGAGCTGTGGTATAGGTCGCAGATGTGGCTCAGATCTGGCGTGACTGTGGCTCTGGCATAGGCCGGCAGCTGCAGCTCCAATTAGACCCCTAGCCTGGGAACCTCCATATGCCACGGGTGTGGGCCTAAAAAGACCAAAAAAAAAAAAAAAGCCAAAATGAGCTTGCTCAGTGAAAGCAGGCCACAGATTGAGGTGTTGTAACAAGTTCGCATCCCTGCTGTTCAGAGAGAAGTGTGGGAGCTTCTATGAGTCACCAGTTTGTCAGTCCTGTGAGGCACAGCTTCTTTACTTCACATAGGAAGTTTTAGAAGCCCTTTCTATAAAATACCCTTTTTGGAGGGCGTGGGGGGGGGGCAGTGCGTGCACAGCAGGGACAACGCCAAATCCTAAACCACTAGGCCACCAGGGAACCCCAAAAGACCCTTTTTATAGATACAGTAAAATCAGTAAAGTAGTTCAGGTAATAGACATCAGGATTTCAGAAGACATTCCCACTAGTCATTTCAAAGCGTTCATGACTGTAATAGGAGGTGATCGTGGACCTTAAACCATGTTACTGTAAAAACCATGCTGTGTGTTATTCTCCACCAGCTTTCAAGTGAAACACTTTGGTACCTTTTGGTTTCATAACCCTTATTGCTATATTGTGTTTGGGGTCAACACACATCAAAACAATAGGCACCAGGTAAAGAGGGACAAGTCTACATTTTTTAAAATTATTGGTGCTACTTCTGTGCAGTCTCAGGGGAGGGCCTATGGAATAGGATGGTAACTAGGCCAAGTGTGCAGATAAGGAAGGGCTTGGACCACTAGCACGTGAGAGTCTGGCCAAGCCCAGCCACCTTCCAGCACCTTAAGGTGTGTCCCCGGACAGCCCAGTCCCCCTGAAACACCTGCCTGAGAAAGCTGAAGTGGCCAGGAGAATTGACTATAGCTGAACACGGTGATGAGCCCCTCCTAGAGCAGTTACTTAGAAAGCTGGCTGTTATCAGCCCTTCCTCTGCTCTCTGAGCTGCGAAACCAGCACCCAGAGCTGTTTCTGAAAGGCAGACATCCAGGGAGGACCAGGGCCTAATTCCATGAGTACCTTGCTCCAAATTGCACATCTCCTGCCTTGAAGAAGTTTGCTTCTCCACCTGAAAAGTGCCAGCGAACAATCCAGGTGACCCAGTCATGGGACCAACCCTTCCAGCCGCCGGACCTCTCTGGAACCAGCCAGCCTTTTTTTTTTTTTTTTTTTTTCCTTTTTAGGGCTGCTCCCTGGGCATGGGAAGTTCCCAGGCTAGGGGTTGAATAGGCGCTGCAGCTGCTGGCCTACACCACAGTCACAGCAACACCAGGTCCTTACCCACTGAGTGAGGCCAGGTATTGAACCCACATCCTCATGGATACTAGTTGGGTTCTTAACCCACTGAGCCACAACGGGAACTCTTGGAGCCAGCCAGCCTTCAAAATCCAGCCTTTTGTTTCACGTCCCTTCCCTCCCGACCCTCCTCCCTGATGCCCCCAATCGCTTTAACAGCCACTGGCTTCATTTATCTTCCGCTAGAGCAGGCTTTGCCTGTGATTTGTTAAACAAGCTGCCGCCTGGGCAGAGCTGTAACCGGCAGGATTTGGATGGAGGTACCAGTTAACAAGCCAAACTTGACATTCAGGAGTTTAATCCAATAGAAGAACTGTCTTAGCGGGAGGGTGTGACCACTAATTGGATAAAGTGCAAGTACATAGAGCCATGAGAGGTGAGAAACTCAGAAAAAGAGCTGATCTCTGTAGAGGAAGTTGGAGTAGTCAGGACAGAATCCCACCAGAACCAAGATGGCAACTACAGACATGGTAGGAAGCCAGCTGCTCGGCAGCGTGGGGAGCAAGGCAAGCTGGTCTCACAGCCGGTGCTCATGGATTCTTCTGCAAAGTAAGGCCAGCGCATAATGGCATCTTTGTCTCTTGCAGTGTTCTCACAAACACCATTAGATAAGGGGCTTATGGAGTCTGGGACATTTTATGACATAATGCAAATATCCAGCATTTCTATCAACTTTGAGTTTGGAAATTCATGTAGCCTGAAGAGAAACAAGTTTTGGAACTAATGCCCAACACAAAAACTGATTACCAGGAAAAATGTTGGCTCTACACTGATGAAAACGAATTATACAAATACATAACTAAAAGCAACTGCTGGTGACGCGTTTTCCCACCAATTTCAAAGTTTAAACAGAAGGTATGCTAAAAATCTCAGAAGTTGCATTGATGGTTTTTTTTTAATTCTTGAGATAAATTTTATGTTATATGTGTATTGTACTATGATTTTTTATTTCCTTTCCATTATGGTTTATCTCAGGATTATTGAACATAATTTCCTGTGCTCTATGGTAGGGCTTTGTTGTTTATCCATTCTGTTTATATTTGTTTTTATCTACTAACCCCAAACTCCCAATCCTTCCTTCCCTCAATCCCTTCCCTGTTGGCAACCCATGTTCTCTATGCCTGTGAGTCTGTTTCTGTTTTGTGGATATGTTTATTTGTGCCATATTTAAAAAAATTTTTTTTGCCTCATCCATAGCATGTGGAAGTTTCAGGGCCAGGGATTGAAACTGCACCACAGCTCAGCTGTTCTGAGAGAAGCTTGGGAGCCTCTGTGAGTCACCATTTTGTCAGTCCTGTGGGCACGGTTTCATTACTTTGCATAGAAAGTTTTAGAAGTCTTTTCTATAAAAGACCCTTAGGGGGACAGGGCACATGCCACAGAAGTGACCCAAGCCATAGCAGTGACAATGCTGAATCCCTAACCATTAGGCCACCAGGAAACTCTGAAAGACCCTTTTATAGATATAGTAAAATCAGTAAAGTAGTTCAAGCTGCTGCAGTGACAACACCAGATCTTAACCCACTGAACCACCAGGGAACTCCCTTTGTGCCATATTTTAGATTCCGCACATAAGTAATATATGATTTTGGTCTTTCTCTTTCTGACTTACTTCACTTGTTTGATAATCTATAGTCATATCTATGTTGCTGTGAATGGCATTATTCTTTTTCTTGGCCGGGTAGTGTTTCGTTGCACATATGTACTACATCTTCTGTACCCATTCATCTGTTGATGAACATTTAGGTTGTTTGCATATCTTGGCTATTGTGAATAATGCTGCTATGAACATAGGGGTGCATATATCCTTTCTATTTATGTGTTTATTTATATTATAGTTGATTTTCAATGTTGTGCTGCTGAATGTATCTTTCCTATTACAGTTTTGGCTGGATATATGCCCAGGAGTGGGATTGCTGGATCATATGGCAACTCTTTTTCAGTTTTTAGAGGAATATCCTCATCCCGTTTTCCATATTGGATGTACCAATTTACATTCCCACCAACAGTGTAGGAGGGTTCCCTTTTCTCCACACCCTCTCCAGCATTTGTTATTTGTAGACTTATTAATGATAGCAATTCTGACCAGTATGAGATAGTACCTCACTAAAGTTTTGATCTGCATTTCTCTAATTATTAATGATGTTGAACACTTTTTCATGTGCCTGTTGGACATCTGTATGTCTTCTTTAGAGAATGTCTATTTAGGTCTTCTGCCGATATTTGATTGGGTTGTTTTGTTGTTGAATTGTATAAGCTGTTTGTATATTTTGGAAGTTAAGTCCTTGTGGATCACATTGTTTGCAAATATTTTTGTCATTCAGTAGGTTGTCTTTTCATCTTGTTTGTGGTTTCCATTGCTGTGCAAAGCTTAGTTTGATAAACCCATTTGTTTATTTTCGCTTTCTATTGCCTTGGGAGACTGACCTAAGAAAACATCGGTATGATTTATGTCACAGACTATTCCGCCTATGTTCTCTTCTAGGAATTATACAGTGTCATGTCTTACATGTAAGTCTTTAAGCCATTTTGAGTTTTATTTTTGTGTATGGTATTGGCTGGAGTGAAGAGAGGTAAAGTCTAACACCAGTCATTTATTCACTTAATTATAAATAGGAATTGGGAATGTCAAATTATCACATCCCCACTCTGAAACAGTCCTCTGCCCTGTTACTCAGGAACTCCCCCCTCCCCATAAGATGTATCGTCCCATGTGTTTTCTGAGGCCAGTGTTACAGGGGGTTGTCCCCGCCACTGTTTCCTGCTCTCCCCCTCGTCCCGTGTGTTTCCCTGCCCCTCCCCAAGGAGGGTGATGCTGTCCCCCCACTCAGCCCTGGGCCTGGGCAGTCCCAGGCTCCCTGTCTTGACCAGCTCGGCAGTCCAGGGAGGCACCTGCAGCCAGTGAAATGTGCAGGAACAGCGGCTGAGCGACTTCAGGGAGGATTCTCTGCAGTAAAATCACAAGGTACAGAGGGACACCTGCTCCTTCCCAAGTGTAATGTCTGCTGGGCATGTGGCTGTTGTGATGGCAACCGGGTAGGCATCTCAGCCGTGAAGTGAGGGGGCTGAGCCTTGGGGCTACCTACATGAGGTGACTTCCTTATAACCTAGCCGCATCAAGAGTTCCTGCTGCTTACGGCTCAGGACCCCCTGACAGACGTACTCTCCAGGCTGGGAAATGTTTCTGGAGAGGCGCAGCCCAGCCTCACCTGCTGGGCTTCAGGATGACCCAGCTGTGATCACCCACGAAGATTCACTGCAAGAGAAGTGTTTCCTCAGTGTGACAGCTTACACACACACACACTCCAGATACACACCAAATTATATCAGTACTTAAAAAGAGGAGTTCCTGTTGTGGCTCAGCGATAAGGAACCCAACTAGTACCCATAAGGATGCGGGTTTGATCCCTGGCCTCGCTCAGTGGGTTCAGGGTCCGGTATTGCCATGAGCTGTGGTGTAGGTCACAGATGCAGCTCGGATCTGGCATTGCTGTGGCTGTGGTGTAGGCCGGCAGCTGCAGCTCTGATTCGACCCCTAGCCTGGAATCTTACATATACCACAGGTATGGCCCTAAAAAGAAAAAAAAATTATATATATATATGAAACAAACCACTACCACTGCTTTGCTTTAACAGGTGTTTATTTAGCACCCGCTCTGCATGAGGCACTGTGTTGGTGCCGTGAAGAACATGCAGGTGGACGAGGTGTGGCTCCTGTCCTCTGCAGACTCACTGTCCAGCATGGGAACTTGGTCATGGACACAAGTGACCGTCACACCAAGGCAGAAAGCAAATAATGCTACAAGATTGGCCTCCATCAGGTATTAAGAGAATCCAGAGGAAGAAAATATTACTCTGAGATGAGAATAAGAGATTACAGAAGGTGCCCTAGAGAACGTGACAGGTCAGATGTGGATGGGAGAAAACGAAAGGAAAAAGCAATCCAGGATGACAGCACTCAGAGGCAGAGGCAGAGGACCGCCTACCACTGCTGATGGAGGTGGTCAAGCCAGGACTCGTAGTGTGGGTCCAGGGCTGGGGAAAGACACCAGCGGGTATGATATGCTCGGCTCCATGGAGGATGCATCCATCTGTAGCAAAGCTGTAAAAGGAGGTGATTTGATCTGAACTGTTTTATGAAGCGTAATCTGAGGGTGACAGAGTGACTTTGGGGAAAGAGGCCGGCTTAAAAATGATTACAAGAGTCTGCACAAGCATAACAGGCAGTGACCAGGAGAATAAGATGTTCCAGGTGGGAGGTGGAGACAGAATTGAGAAGATTCAGTAACAACTAACCGTGGGAAAGGGTGTGAGATGTGGGAAAGACGACGGCACTTTTATACCAAGACGACCATCCACAGAGCCAGGTCAGTCCAAAGGCGGGAAGGTCTGCATTTGGGAAGAGACAGGGGAGGGGGCCTGGATGCTGGCGGGCATCCAGGGGTCCAAGGGCGGTCACAAGTTGGAAGGAGAGTTCAGGTAGAGATGGGGTC
Organism: Phacochoerus africanus; assembly: GCF_016906955.1. Classification (NCBI taxonomy): domain Eukaryota; kingdom Metazoa; phylum Chordata; class Mammalia; order Artiodactyla; family Suidae; genus Phacochoerus; species Phacochoerus africanus. Next base: position 51,641,084 of record NC_062546.1, read on the forward strand.
CCAGCAGGGACGACAGCAGATGCGGTGGGACAGGGCCCACGCAGAGGGTCCCAGGTACAGCCCAGTGCCACGTTTTCTTTCTCACAGGAAATTCCCAGGTACAAGGATGCATCCCATGGAAGACCTGTTTCTCGCTGTGTTCTCCAACAAGTCTTCATTCTGGTGATTCCAAGCAGGAAGTCTGCCTCCACTGCGAAGGGTCATTCTGAAAAGATTTACTCCGATGAGAGGTTTTTTGTTTTTTTTTTTTTTTAACTTTTCGTGGTCATTGATTTGGAAGAGTTTTCTGTAATAAAAATATTTTTCTAAGGATTTCAGAAAAGCCAGCGGTGCAGGCCACCCCACTGAGCCTCAGAGCTGGCGGGGAGGGGGGAGCCCAGCACCACCTCCCTTGTTGTTCAGGGACTTGCCTGACATCGCGCACGGCAAGGATGGCAAAGCAGGAGCCCAGGAGAGACCGCAAGCTCCTCTCTTCCTAGGGACAGAGGCTGGCCCTGGGGACCAGATACCATCCAGATACACGGAGAGAAAGGCCCCCAGGTAGGAGGTGAGTGGGTAGGCTGACAGGTAGGCACCTAAGTAGTTAACTGTAAGCAAGAGTGGCTGCAAATAATACATCTACGGTTTTAACTGTTTTTAAAATGGAGAAAAGGAGAAAAAACAGCTTCTGATAGAAAGGCATTTTGGGGGAGTTCCTGTTTTGGCTCAGTGGTAACAAACCCGACTAGTATCTAGAGGATGTGGGTTCAACCTCTGGCCTCGCTCAGTGGGTTAAAGATCCAGCGTCACCATGAGCTGTGGTGTAGGTTGCAGACTTGGCTCGGATCCTGCATTGCTGTGGCTGTGCTGTAGGCCAGTGGCTCTGATTTGACCCCTAGCCTGGGAACCTCCATGTGCCTTGGGTGCAGCCCTTGAAAAAAAAAAAAAAAAGCCTTTTTTGAATATGATCATAACTTTAATTCAACCTGGGTTTTTTGGTTTGTTTTCATTTTTTTGGCCAGGCCAGGGGTTAGATCTGAACCACAGTTGCACCTACACCACAACTGTAGCAACGCCAGATCCTTTAACCCACTGTTCGTGGCCAGGAATTGAACTTGCATCCTAGGGCTCCAGAGATGCTGCTGATCCTGTTGCACCACAGCGGGAGCCCCCACTCTGGTTTTTGATACAGCATCACTATGGTTGGTGCGTATCCTACAGCGTTTTCTCTAATTTGAGCCTTTTAAAAAATATGCTGTCATTCAATTAATAAAGTTTCTTCCCTACTGCTTAAAAAAAAAAAAAAAAAGGCTTTTTATTTGGCCCCACCAGTGCCCTACAGAGCTGAAAGGAAATCACTTGGACTTTCTTGAACTATTAAGCTGTACTTCACCAAAAATCTATTAGACTGCGCTACTGCACATACACCCAGTGAACGTCACAGTCAGCCATGGCGGCGAAGGTGGCACCTTGGTCGGTGTGGATATGCGAGGAGAGGCAGGTGCAGGCAAAGAACATCAGTGAGCAGCAGACTGTGGATTGTGTTGCCCATCACAGAAGCAAAATGGCCTGGTGAATTCCCTTTTGAAAAATTAAATGGGACGTTCCAAATGCATCCATTTCCATAGAAGACGGAGAAGACAAGACAATTACGTTTCAGGTACTTAAGTCCCACGTCCACAGGCAGATTCGCAGGAGCCACGTCAGCCTCCTTGTTGATAATCTGGAAATTCACAGCCCAGCCGCTGTTTTAACGAATGACTCCTTTTAATGATTCCCCAGGCCCTGTCATCTGCCAGTCACACATCTCATCTCAGCTGGGGCCTCAGATTTTCCAAAAGACGTTCTTCTTGTAGAGGACGTAGGCGATGAACACCCAGAGTGCAGTGGCGACTACGTTCTGCACCAGATGCTCCCTGTGGGACTGGCTGTCCCCCAGCCTCCACTGGAAGGGGAAGTAGTTGGCAAACACCTCGTGGCCCACGTACACCAGGATTGAGTTCATGCCTGGGGAGACACAGCGGTCATCAGTCTCACTCGGGAAATCTGACTTCAGTGAAAAAAGAAAAGGCGCCCGCTTCTGTTACGGGCTACCTCCAAAAGTAAGTGGTGTGTATCTTAGCTACTGAAGTGCAAACTATATCAAGAAAAGTATCAGAGGCGTTCCCACTGTGGTGCAGCAGAAACGAATCTGATTAGTATCCATGAGGATGCGGGTTCGATCCCTGGCCTCACTCAGCGAGTTAAGGATCTGGCATTGCCACATGCCGTGGTGTAAGTCACATATGCGGCTTGGATCCCAAGTCGCTGTGGCTGTAGCGTATGCTGGCAGCTGCAGCTCCGATGAGACCCCTAGCCTGGGAACTTCCATATGCCATGGATGTGGCCCTAAAAAAAAAAAAAAAAAAAAGTATTAGAAACTATTCACATTGGAGATGTAATTGTGGAATATTTAATCTGAAAGGAATGCCAGATTATTAATTTATAGACCAAAGAGACTATTATTGGACTCGGAGGCTCAGGCGAGTCATGAAATTATCTGCTGTACTCGTCTCAGGCGAAACCCTCGCATCCCTGGGGGCATCTCTCACGCATCAGGTGTAAAGCAGGCATTTCCATCAGAAAGTGCGGCCCCATTTCTGAAGCCTTCGGAACTGGATGACGTGACTGAAGAAGCCATCAGAGCATTGTTTACAACCCCACAACCTAAATGGTAAAACGAGGGGGTGCTGCCCGGGAACACACCAGGGACACCCTGCTTGGGCCCCCCTTGGACACACCCAGCCCCAGCTGCTTGCAGGTCCCCTCCTCCGCATGGCCTGGGGCAGGGGGCTCACCCGGGTAGAAGAACGGGGTTCCTGTCCACAGTCCCTTCACATCCACAATGGGGTACAGGACCAGCAGGATCAAGAAGGCAAAGGAGCTCAGCGTGGTGACGTAGGATGTGGACCTGGGGGACAGTGGGCGTCTCAGGGCTCCGGAGAGCACTTCTGATGTCAGCCCAATTGGATGTGCACATGACACGTCTGCTGTACCTACCAGAGATTTTTGTTCACTGGAATAAAGCCTTCATTTTCAGACGCTTTCGTCAAAGCAACAGAAATAAGCCCCTGTGAGGGGAGAGAGGTGTTAAAGTTTCTTACATCATCTCAGGAAACAATTGCAGGTCACTTTGCTGTACAGCACAAATTGATAGGACATTGTAAATCAATGACAATAAAAAATTTTTTTTAAAAGAAACCACTGTGGTTCACAACTGAAAAATATGAGCCACTAAGTTGCTTGGGGAGGACTGAAAATCGTGCTCGCCATTTTCTTTTAACTGGAAAAACATTTTAAAGTTGTACAACTGAGTTCCCTGTGTGGCTCAGCAGGTTAAGAATCCAACATAGTATCAATGAGGTTGCGGGTTCGATCCCTGGCCTTGCTCAGTGGGTTAAGGATCCAGTGTTGCCATGAGCTGTGGTGTAGGTCGCAGACGTGGCTTGGATCCTGAGTTGCCGTGGCTCTGGTGTAGGCCGGCTACAGCTCTGATTTGACCCCTAGCCTGGGAACCTCCATATGCCACAAGTGCAGCTAAAAAGAAAAATAAATGTTGTATAACTAAAACTATTCTCCAAAAAATACCTCTCCAGCATTGCTCTGAGCTGAAGGTAAATGAACAGATCAATGAGAATGAATCCTGGGAGGAAACCCACCTGCAAGGTCGAGGGTTGAAGGAAGAGCTTTATCTTTTGCTACCTGTGAACCTGTTATCATTGGCCTGGTCCTTCTGGAAAAGGTCCCAGAAACCCACACCCCAGCTCCATTTCTTCGTGCATGCGTGGATTTATTTATAAAACATTTTCCTGAGAATTGGGCTGTAGAGTTTTTTCCTCTCTGATACTCAGAGGAAGGATGTAACAATCATGACGTGACAGCTCTATCCCACTGCTGCCCAGTGTGAAATAAATGTGTGTGAAGAGAAGGAATTTCAGTGAAGAACATGGGTCACTCACCAGAAAACACCCCCAGGCGGCAAATCTGATCAGGATGCCTTTGGTCCGATCCTTGTAATACAAGAGTATTTTCCCTGCCTGCAGAAGAGAACACAGTGTGACCAAGAGACCCACTTACTTCAGATTCATCCACCATCCTAACCACTCAACAGACAGACTCAGCTGCAGGTAGTGGGGTCACAAGGAGAGTGAACGAGGCCCCTGCCTGTGGCTAAGTGCAGGCCGAGAGGCACAGGGACCCCTCGGGAGGGACGTGGGGGAGGCATGCAGAGGAGGTGCTGACCCGCTGAGGATATGGGCACAAAGCAGGACCAGCACTTGGGCAGGATGGAACAGCGAGCACGGAAGCATGTCATATAGGGAGAAACACAGCCTCCCTGAGGTGCTGCGGGTAGTTCAGAAGGGCTGGGGTGGGGAGAGGTGGGCCTGCAGGTCTTACTTTAAGGCACAAGCTTTTCTCCCCTAGGGGAGGGGAGCCAAGGAAAGTCACTTTTTCTCCCCACTTAACAAGGGACCAGCTCAGGCTGGCCTGCTGGATAGTTCTGTCTGGCAGGGACACAGAAGGGGGACAGGGGCAGGGTGGACCTGGAGGCTGGGAAACATTTTTAAAAACAGAAAAATCTGGGTTTGGCATAAAAATCCCCCCAAAGTAGGAATTAGCTTCTGAAAACGCTGAAGAAAGTGTCAATAATAATTTATCGGGGCTCCAATCAAGGTGGTGGAGTAGGACGTGGGACCCGCCTCCTCCCACAAATGCATCCAAAAATACATCTACTGGTGGAACAGTTCTCCCAGAATACAGAACACCTCCTGAGCACTAGCAGAAGACTTCAAACACCTGAAAGGACAGGAAAGACCTCCACGGAAGTGCGGTAGGGACGGAAGGAAAACAAAAGAGGAAACAGGACTGGGACCTGCACCCCTGAGAGGGAGCTAAAGGAGAGGAGAGGTTCCTGTACCCTGGGAAGCCCCCTCACTGCTGGGGGGATCAGCCGGGACTGAAAGGGAGCTTCAGAGGCTCAGAGAAGAGCTCAACAGCTGAGTTGTGGCGGGTGAGACAGAGACCAGCATGGAAGGCCTGTGCCACCGCCCTGCACACCCCAGCCTGATAGAAGCATCTGCTAGTACAGAGGTAGGGGGGAGAGGGAGGCTGGAACTTGGGGTGTAGAGGACAGACGGGGGAGAGGACTGGCGTTGGCTGCACAGAGACAGTCTGAAGGGCTGGAGTGTGGTACTGTTGTAACTGGCAGGGTTTACGGAAGAAGCCCAGACTCGTCATAGAGGCAAAGTGCCACTGTTAAGTGGTGCTTGGGTGGGGGGGGGGGGGCATAACAGCTTCTTTCTCCCTGGGCCAACCCCTGCCTCCACAGCTCCAGAGGCAGATGCCACTGGGTTGCTCACATGCAGAGACACGTCTAAAACCAGAGCTGAGCCTCAGAAGCCGCAGAGCTTAGGAAGCAGGACTGAAATCTCTCCCTGAGGCTGTGCAAGCTGCAGACTCTGAGTGGACAGTGGGTGCTCCCACGGATGGGATGGGCCTAGACTTAGCAGCTGTGGGCTTTTGTGGGACACATCTGGACCCGCTATGGGAGCGATAGAGGCAGCTCAGACCCTGGCCCAGCCCAGCCCTGGGCCAGGGTCTGAGCTGCCTCTATTGCTGTGCAAACGACTGCAGCCCTGGGACCTGACTTCAGGAGATCTGCGCTGGTGGCCTTGTGAAAACAATGAAAACACCACGGCCGATTGCTGGCATTCCCATGGTTGGGTGGGTCCAAGGGTGGTGCCAACAGTGTACTTTGTGTGCCTGCATAGTGGGAGACAGATGGCACAACAGAGCACACCCACAGGTGAACAGCTCGGGCAGAGGAATACTCAGGGGCTCCTCTCCCAGTGGGAGTGCTCCAATCCCACCTACCTCATGCTCCAGCTCATAAATGTAGCTCAGAAATGGAACTGGGGGCTTCTACCCTAAAACTAGGAGAACAAGATCTGGTCCCTGACAGGGCAGTGAAAACCACAGAGCAAAGAGGAGGTCCTGCCATATCCACTGCAGGCTCTGGTCACCACACCAGTCACACCTCCTACCAAGGTGATAATGACCAGCACAAACTGAAGAAAGGAGTGGCAGGCATCCACACTAAAAACAGCTCTTGCGTAGTTCCGTCATGGCTCAGTGGTTAACGAATCCGACTAGGAACCATGAGGTTGTGGGTTCGATCCCTGCCCTTGCTCAGTGGGTTAAGGAGTCAGCATTGCCAGAGCTGTGGTGTAGGTTGCAGACACAGCTCAGATCCTGTATTGCTGTGGCTCTCGTGTAGGCTGGCAGCTATAGCTCTGATTAGACCCCTAGCCTGGGAACCTCCATATGCCATGGGATCGGCCCTAGAAAAGGCAAAAAGACAAAAAAGTTAAAAAATTAAAAAAAATTAAACAGCTCTTGCAACAAAAATATTAAACCTACACAGGGACACTCCCCATAAAAATAGCCCTCCAGGACCAGCGTAAATAACTGCTTCCCCTAAACTCATACAGTAAGAAAAATATAAATTAAATGAAGACACATAGGAACCACTCCCAATTAAAAGGTCAAAAAATTCCCCTGAAAAAACAATGAAATAGACCTCTCAGTGTGATAGACACCGAGTCCAAACAGGAGATAAAAATATTGAAGGAATTAGGACTATTGATAAAAATGCAGATTACCATTAAAAAAACAAAGGAGCTAGAAATCATGAGGAGCCAAGATAAATTACAAAATTCATTTGCTGAAATGAAAGCTGAGCTAAAGATGATGAATAGCAGAATGAATAATGCAGAAGAACAGATAAGTGATCTGGAAGATAGAATAATAGAAATCATTGAATCAGAATGGTAGACAGAAAGCCAAATGAAAAAGAAAAAAAAAGTCAAAGTAATATAAAAAACCTATGGGATAATATAAAGTATGCCAACCTATGCATAATAGGCATCTCAGAAGGAGAAGAAGGAGAAAGGGGGATTGAAAATGTATTTGAAGAAATCATGGCTGGAAAAAAAAATAAGAAAGAAATCATGGCTGGAGATCCCACTATGGTGCAACAGGGTTGGCGACATCTGTGGAGCACTGGAACTCAGGTTTGATCCCTGGCCTAGCACAGTGGGTTAAGGATCTGGCATTGCCACAGCTGTTGGAGGGGTCACAACCACAGCTTGAATCTGACCCCTAGCCCAGGAACTCCATATGCCGTGGAGTGGCCAAAAAAGAAATTATGGCTGAAAACTTCCAAATCTAAAGAAGAAAACATCCAGATACAGGAGCCACAGAGGATCCCCAACAAGATGAACCCAAACAGACCCACACCAAGGCATACTATAATGAAAATGGCAAAAGTTAAAGAGAGGATTTTAAAGGCATCAAGAGAAAAACAAAAGGTTAGTTACAAGGGCATCCCCATAAGGCTATCAACTTATTTCTCTACAGAAATGTCACAGGCCAGAAGGGAGTAAATGGAAGGATACAGTCAAAGTTCTGAAAGGGGAAAATCTGCAACCTAGGATATTCTACCCGTCGAGATTAACATTTAGAGTAGAAGGGGAGATAAAGAATTTCTCATACAAGCAAAAACTGAAAGAATACTGCAATATCAAACCTGTCCTACAGGAAATATTGAAAGGTTTTCTCTACATAGAAAAGAGGTAAGAATCTATAGGAAAGAGAAAATCACAATTGGAAAATCCATTACTTACATAAGCAAGTACAAAGATTTGTTGTTGTTGTTGCTTTTTAGGGCTGCACCCATGGCATATGGAGGTTCCCAGGCTAGGGGTCAAATCAGAGCTACAGCTGCCAGCCTTTGCCACAGCCACAGAAACACCAGATCTGAACAGAGTCTGTGACCTACACCACAGTTCATGGCAATGCCCGATCCTTAACCCACTGACTAACGCCAGGGATCAAACCTGCAACCTCATGGTTCCTAGTCAGATTTGTTTCCACTGCACCATGATGGAAACTCTGACAAAGATTTTTTTTTTTTAATCAAAAAATTTCTGTGAAAGTGATGATAACCATGGTGAATAGCAAAAAGATGAACATGAAGATGTAAAAGAGGACATCCAAATCATTAATGTAGGGGAGGAAGGAAAGAAAACTTTTTTTTCCAAGAATGGGTTTGAGCCTATATGACTAAGGCAAGTAGATATAAAAAGGGGTTAACAAGCTTGAAAAACAGGTAACCACAACCAAAAAACATACAATAGATTCACAAAAAACAAAAGGAAGAGAACATAAGCATAATACAAAAGAAAATCATCAAGCTGCAAAAGGAAAAAGGGACAAAGAAGAAATATAAAATTAATAGGAAAACAAAGTTTAAAATGGCAATATACATCTATCAATAATTATCTTAAATATCAATGGACTAAATGACACAATCAAAAGACACAGAGTAGCAGACTGGATTAAAAAACAAAAAACCAAGAGTCTACACTATGCTACCTACAAGAGACCCACCTTAGGGCAAAGGACACACAGATTGAAAATGAGGGGATGGGAAAAGATATTTCACACAAATGGAAATGACAAGAAAGCAAGGGTTGCAATACTCAGATGAGACACAGGAGACTTTAAAATAAAGGCTGTAAAGAAAGATAAAGAAGGACACTATATAATGATAAAAGGATCAATACATGGAGAGGATGTTATACTTGTCAATATAGATGCATCCAATATGGGAGCACCCAAATAAATAAAACAAATACTAACAGACATAAAGGGAGAAATTGATAGAAATACAATAATAGTAGGAGGCTTTAACATCCCCACTCACATCAATGAACAGATCTTCTAGACAGAAAATCAATAAGGCAACAGAGATCTTAAATGATACACCATAAAACAATTAGACTTGATATCGTCAGGACGTTATATCCAAAAAAAGCAAAATACACCTTCTTTTCAAGTGCACATGGAACAGTCTCTAGGATTAACCACTTGCTAGGGCACAAAACAAGCCTCAACAAATTTAAGAGTATAAAAATTATTTCAAGGAGTTCCCGTCGTGGCACAGTGGTTAACGAATCCGACTAGGAACCATGAGGTTGCGGGTTCGGTCCCTGCCCTTGCTCAGTGGGTTAACGATCCAGCGTTGCCGTGAGCTGTGGTGTAGGTTGCAGACGCGGCTCGGATCCTGCGTTGCTGTGGCTCTGGCGTAGGCTGGTGGCTACAGCTCCGATCGGACCCCTAGCCTGGGAACCTCCATATGCCGCGGGAGCGGCCCAAGAAATAGCAACAACAACAACAACAACAACAACAAAAAAAGACAAAAGACAAAACAAAATAAAAAAAAATAAAAATAAAAATTATTTCAAGCATCTTTTCTGACCACAACAGCATGAAACTAGAAATCAACCACAGGAAAATACATGAAAAATTAGGAGACTGAAGAGCATGCTACAAAAACAACAACAACAACAACAGGGCACTGGTGAAATTAAAGAAGAAATTAAAAATGCCTTGAGGCAAATGGCAATTAAAACACAACCATACTACTCAGCCATTAAAAGGAACGAAATAATGGCATTTGCAGCAACATGAATGGACCTAGACATTATCATGCTAAATGAAGCCAGCCAGACAATGAGACACCAACATCAAATGCTTTCACCGTCCATGTGGAATCTGAAGAAAGGACAGAATTAACTTCTTTGCAGATACTGACTTACAGACTTTTAAAAACTTATGGTCTCCAATCCGGAATACCTAGAAATAGGGCTGACACCTAATAAACTGGTAATAAAAGTCAAAAAAAACAAAACAAAAAAAACTTATGGTCTTCAAAGGAGACAGTTTGGGAGGGTGGGGGGATGCACAGGGGTTGTAGGTTGGAAATCCTATAAAATTGGATTGTGAAGATCATTGTACAACTATAAATGTAATAAATTCATTGAGTATAAAAAAAAATTAAAAACACAAACACAACCATACAAGATCTATGGGATGCAGCAAATTATAAACACAATTTATCAGGCCTGAAATACACAGAAGATATGCTTCCAATTACTTATTTTAATCAAATGGTTTTGCTTTAGTGATAAATCAGTCATCCCTAACTGTCAGAAAAGTGCATCTGAAGGAAACAAATACCTGAACTCCTAAATATGCCATCAAGATGGAGTTGATGGTCCCCAGGATGCCTTCAGGGTCGTAGGCCACCTTGGTGTGATAAAGCACCTGAACAAGAACAAGAAGGCAGCCCTGTCTGCAGCAGCACACAAGCAACTTGGAGGCAAAATACAAACACAGGTGCCCCCAGACTCCACAGGTTTGTTTTTGATGCAGAAATTCATTGTCCACTTGTGGGAATTACAGGCAGAATGCTTTTTTTTTTTTTTTTTAACAATGATTCCAGCCTAAGAACGTGTATGGCATGTGACACTCAAGAAGGGAACAGAGATGTGAGCCTGGCCCAGCACAGCCACCTCAGCTTCCGGGGGCTCAGGAGATAGTGCTGGGCCCCGCACCCCCCAAATGATGCCTCTCTAACCAGGATAGAACATGTCTAATTTTCAGATTTAGTCTTTGTGGTCAACCCCACTGTAACATCAACAGCTTCCTTTCTTCTTTTAAGCAAATAACATTCAAAAATACATTCATATTGGAATTCCCATTATGGCTCTGCAATAATGAACCTGACGAGTATCCATGAGGACATGGGTTCAATCCCTGGCCTCACTCAGTGGGTTAAGGATCCAGCGTTGCCGTGAACTGTGGTGTAGGTTGCAGACACAGCTTGGACCCTGTGTTGCTGTGGCTGAGGCGTAGGCCGGCAGCTGCAGCTCCAATTCAACCCCTAGCCTGGGAACTTCCATATGCAGCGGGAGCGGCCCTAAAAAGAGGGAAAAAAAAAGTCCATATTATTTTATTATTAAAGAAAAGTGTTACTGTAGAAACTGTAGAAATCTGGAACTACACATTATAGTGAATGCCAGGGGACAGGGGGCATTATGGCACCACACTGCTACCCAACCCCCCACCCTCTCCACCCCCCCCCCTTCAAGGACTATGGCAGCCACAGCCACCAGAGGGGACTAATGGCCTGAAGCTCTCAGCCACCTCTGGCTTTGTCCCTACTGAAGACAGCTGCCTCTGCAGGAGGTACCACCTTGCTGGGACAGCTCACATCCAACCCAGGATGTCAAGGGCTGGACCCCTCGCCCCACTGACAGCAATTCTGAGGGGCCACCTCATCCTCCAGGAGACCAAGCAGGGCCTTCATTGCCAGGTGCCAACCCCAAAGCACCACCTGGCAAACCTCCCACAGGGAAGGTCTGCCCCAGGACCTGAGATGTCCAGGGAGGCACTAGGCTCCATGCTGGATGCCACACATTCTCACTTTAAAAGCCAAAGAATGGTTTCCATTCTTCCCACAACCTGCATTAAATTGACATCCCTAGAGTTGGTCAGCTTTGGAGTTCCCTGGTGGCCTAGCAGTTAAGGACTTAGCATTGTCACTGCTGTGACTCGGGTTCAGTCCCTGGCCCGGGAACTTCCTCGTGCCACAACCATGGCAAAATAAATAAATGAATAAATAAAGTCAGCCAACTCTGCAGAAAAGATTGGTTTCCATCCCGTTCTATTTCATGGACCAGCTCCAAGTTGGCCCTTTCTCTCCAGAACCCCTAAGCACCCAGCTCCGAGGACGAGGCGGGCTCACTCACTGCTGGGGAAGGGTGCTGGTAAAGGTGATCGTCCCCCAGAAGCAGGCGGTCAATGTAGCCAGCAGCTCCTCCGGTACAATTTGGATACTTGCCCAGGTCGCCAATGCCGCCAGGGCCCAGATAACCCCTGGGGGATCGAGAACATGAACTTCACCAACCAGACTTCAGAAGGGAGGAGGGAACATGCTGGCGATCTGCACAGGCCACCAGAGACCCTTGCATACCTGGCAACCCGACGATCTCTGGGCGCCCCTGACTGGACAGCAGCCCACACGGAAAGGCCCAGGAGAGACCCAGCTTCCTCCACACCGACTCCCAAAACCTCACAGAGACAGTCCTCCCACAGGCACCAGCCTCCCCTCCCACATGAGGTACATCTCAGGAGCAGAGAAGAAGGGAACTCTGGACGTGGGAGCCCTGACCGCCACAACCCAGGGGCTCTGACTCGGCAGAAAATGACATGCAGAAAGGGCATCCCCACGGGCTCACTCACGTTGGGCAGCTGGGAACAGGTAAGAAGAACGTCAAGGCCAGCCAAACACCTTCCAGCACCAGCACAAAGAGCCACTGGGGCCAACTGGATGTGACGTCCAGCAGAGAAAAGCAGCTTCTCTCCTGACCAGGGCCGCAGGGTGGGGATGGGGGGCAGGAGGATAAAACACATGTGAACTAAAGGCAGGTGGAACGGGTGTGAACTAACACATAGCACGCATACTGGGAAATTGCCAGGCATGCTTCTCTCGGCCCTTACGGCAGTAACACAAACTAGCTGCATGTTTGTTTCACATGTAGTATGTGGTCTAGAGGTTTCCAGCTCTATGAAACATCACAGTGAAATGTCAGGTAAGAAATCAGTGGACAGAAGTTCCCTGGTGGCTCAGTGGGCCAAGGATCTGGCATTGTCACTGCTGCGGCACAGGTTCAACCCCTAGCCCAGAAACTTCCACTGCTGAGGGTGTGGCTAAAAAACAAAAAATCACAATTCTACTCCTATATCCAAGATATTTGAAAAGAGATGTTCATACAAAATCCTGTACATGAATGGACAGGGAATCATTACTCACAACAGTCAAAAGGTGGAGACAAGTCAGATGTCCATCAACTGATGAATGGATACAAAATGTGGTATATTCATAAAATGGAGTATTATTCAGGAATAAAAAGAAATCAGGCACTGATGGCATAACATGGATAAACCTTGAAAAATATCATGTTAAAGGAAAAAAAACCAGAATCAAAAAGCTACCTACAATTCTATGTGTATGAAAGGTCCAGAACAGGAAGCCCTGGAGACAGAAATTAGATCAGGGGTTCCCCAGGGGTGGGAGACCTGGGCGATGGGGAGCAACTGGTAGTGTGGACAGGGTATTTTGGAGAGTAATGAAAATGTTCTAGAATCAGACAGTAGTGATGACTGACTCTGAATATACTGAATTCCACTCAACTTTACACCTCAAATGTGTGAGTTTTATGGTATGTGAATTATATCTCAATAACCCTTTTTTTTTTTTTTTTTGGCTTTTCTTAAAAAAAAAAAAAACAGGTCTTAGTTTCACTGATCTTTCCTATTGATTTTCTGGTCTCTATTTCATTTATTTTTCCTCTGATCTTTATTATTTCCTTCCTTCTATCCCTACCTCAGCTCCTTCCCTCCAAGTTAAACCTTGGCAGCACTTTATAGACACAAAAACATTCCCAGAGTTTGTGTATCTTGTACCACAAAGAAATGTAAAAATGGGCAGAAATGCCCCCAAGAGGCTGAACCAGCAAACCAGACATGATGTTATTTAATGTCATCAAAATGCACTTGATTAAAAGAAACAAACATTTATTAGGAGGGTAGCTCTCATGTTGTGCTTTCTACCACAATAAAAAAAGATTGACATAGGAGTTCCCTGGTGGCCTAGCAGTTAAGGATCTGGCATTGTCACTACTGTGGCATGGGTTCAGTCCCTGGCCTAGGAACTTCTGCATGCCACAGGCAGGGCCAAAAAAAAAAACCTGATATAATCTTTTTATATTAAGTATTAAGTAAGAATAACTAATTGAAGGAGTTCCCACTGTGGCACAGTGGGTGAAGAACCTGACTGCAGCAGCTGGGATTCAGTCCCTGGCCTGGGAACGTCCATATACCATGGATGCGGCCAGGAAAAAAAAACAAAACTGGAGTTCCCACTGTAGCTCAGCAATAACAAACCAGACTGGTATCCATGAAGATGTGGGTTCAATCCCTGGCCTTGCTCAGTGGGTTAAGGATCCGCTGTTGCCTGTCTCAGACGCAGCTTGGATCTGGCATTGCTGTTCCTGTGGCCTAGGCTGGCAGTTGCAGTTTCAATTCAAGCCCTAGCCTGGGAACTTCCATATGCTGTGGGTGGGGCCCTAAAAAAAAAAAAAAAAAAAAGAAAAACTATGAAGAGAAAAAAGAATGCTTTTAACTAACAGAGTCTGGTACTCTCATCCTGCAGTCAGAACTGAAGTTCTAACAGCTCTACAGGGACACTTCCCCCTTGCTGAAAGCAGGGTTTCTCAACGAGGCGCAGCTCTCAGGCACAGGCTTGGCAAAGAGCAGCTCCAACACCACGACCACAAAGTAGGTCACCCCCAGCTGTTGGAGCACGCCAGGGATGCCTGCCTTCTCCCAGGACACTGCAGGAGATACCAGAAGGGGGTGTGAGCCAGCCTCCTCACTTCCCCCCACTTCCCCCTAAGGGAAGAGAACACCTCACGTGCCCTATGTCTTTTTCAGCTCCTGAAGGTGGAAGCCACGAGGTCAGGAGCTCGAACACCCAGGAGCGGGCCAGCGGGAGGCTGGGCTGAGAGCAAGGATCCTGCTTGGTTTGGGGATAAAATGGGGATGCCCCCAGCCCTTAAGTCACCCCCCTGGCCTTTGCCATCAGCAGTGTGCATTCAACTCCCGCCATCCAGCAGCAACCCACAGACCCAGCACAAGTCAGGTACCTACAGCCCTGCGAGTCACCCTATGAGGACCTCCACATGGGTCTTGCTGGGAGCACCAGCCTACTCTCTGAAGAGCCATCAAGTCAGCTTTTCTGTGCCCCCTCCCCTTATAACCTCACCCCCTCTTCTTCTCTAAAGTCTGGTGCCTTCTGTGTGACAGGTTCATCTGGCCACCAGCTGGGTAACTTTGTCCTCTCTTGCTAATGACACTGTCAGTCCCTTGAGGACAGTGACTAGTGTCTTCCTGGATCCTGACACTGGTCCCAAGCACAGGGCTCACATCCTCCCCGCAGCTCCCTGTGCCTCCCACACGCTCGGACAATGACAGAGATGTCACTCCTTCCTGGCAGCCGGGGCAGTCCAGGTGATGAGCAGGTGGGCTTGTGAACAAAATAACAAAACCCCAGCGTGGGAGGGAGGGTCTGAGCTCCAGCAGCCTAGTCTGGTCCCTACCCTGCCTGCCACCACTACACTCGGAGGGAGACCCTCACTCGCCCCCTGTCACGCAGTCTCCCTTTGTACAAATGAAGGGTGTGAGGGACTCAGACGCACCTCCTGGGTCTAAAATTCCAAGACAGTAATACCCGAAGTCGGGGAGTTCCCTTTGTGGCTCAGTGGAAACCAATCTGACTAGTATCCATGAAGACACAGGTTTGATCCCTGGCTTCGCTCAGTGGGTCAGGGATCCGGTGTTGCCATGAACTGTGGTGTAGGTCACAGACATGGCTTGGGTCTGATGTTGCTGTGGCTGTGACGTAGGCCAGCAGCTGTAGCTCTGATTTGACCCCTAGCCTCCGAACTTCCAATATGCCCTGGGTGCAGCACTAAAAAGACAAGCAAACAAAAAAATGCCCGCAGTCACACATGCGTTATATATACTTTTCTGTTAACTGTTCTTTTGGCAGGTCCCTGAGATGCAGGAACTACATCTCTTTCAAATTATAACATGTATTTCCCCCATTTCAACCTGAATCTATTCTGGCAGAGGGAAAAAAATAATTACGTGGACCAAGGCAGTAGTTGGGGTTCACAATGACAATTCCTAAGCAGATTAACAGGAAACTCCTCTACACAATTTTCCCCAGCAATCTGAATTTGGAACATCCCCGCTGCAGGATGGAAGTCATTGACAGAAAAATCGAAGTTCCCATGATAAATACAAACCTACAACAACAACAGCTGTTACTAGGTGGACACTTCCAGTTGCTTCTGTCTCCGCATTATTGGTATTTTATAACCCACTGCACAGGAGAAGCAACATGTGATTTTTTTTTTTTTTTTAAGTAATCACTGGAACAACATCAGGGAGTTCCCTGGTGGCTCAGTGGGTTGAGGATCTGATGTTGTCACTGCTGTGGCACAGGTCCAATCCCTGGCCCAGGAACTTCTGCATGTCATGGCCCAGCCAAAAAAATAAGTAAATAAACAAAAACAGAAATATCATCAGGTGAGCAGCAGGGGAAGAATCACACATTGGGCTGCTGTGTGCCTTCATATCCTGTCTTAGGAGGAAATCCTTGCAACTCAGTGCAGTTTCCAGGAACAACCCTCCCATTTGGTCACCAAAGACAGGCTGCTATGGGGAGTTCCCACTGTGGCTCAATGGAAATGGACTAATATCCATGAGGACGTGGGTTCAATCTCTGGCCTCCCTCAGAGGGTTAAGGATCCAGCATTGCCATGAGCTGTGGTGTAGGTTGCAGACTTAGCTCAGATCTGGGCTTGCCGTGGCTGTGGAGCAGACTAGCTGCTGCAGCTCCGATTCGACCACTAGCCTGGGAACTTCCATATGCTGCAGGTACGGCCCTTAAAAAAAAAAAAAGCAAAAAATAAATACATAAAAATAAATTGTAACTTACTACTGTCACAGCTTGTCACATATTTCTCAGAATTCCCTGATACCAATACACTGCCTTTTCTTTAGGAGAGACGATTCTTACACTAATTTTTCAAAATTAGTGGTTTTTAACTACACATTGAGAATTCCTGATTTCCTACAAGATGCCAGGATCTTGTCTATCACCTCCACACTAACAAAATGTTTCCACCAAAGTCACTCCTCTTTTATTTGCACATGTCTTATATAAGCGCGAGGCCAAGCGGGAGTGTGCTTCTGGAGCACGGCTTCCAGCAGGAACTGATAACCCATGGGCAGCACAGGCCTGTGGCCCGGAACTCAGGGCTACCGTGGGGAAAGTCCAGCATCAGCTGAAAACAAAACCCTACAGACAGGCCGCAAAGAGCAGGTGGCGGATTTGCAACTCACCATGGGAAGACGAGGTCAGCCACGGGCAGCCCTGCGGAAACACAGGCAGGCGGTGAGCAAAGGACCTGAACATGGGTGATCCCTCCCCTGGGTGGCTTCCTGCTCCCACTGAGGGGGAGGGACTCCTGAGAGCCCGGAGTTGGGACACCTAGGCAGAAGTGTACAGACAGTGTGCTTTTTTTTCCCATTTTTTTTTCTTTTTGGGCTGCCCCATAGCATATGGAGTTCCCAGGCCAGGGATCAGATCTAAGCCGCAATTGTGACCTAAGCCACAGCTGCATGGATCCTTAACCTACTGTGCCGGGCTGGGGATCAAACCTGTGTCCTAGAGCTCCCAAGATGCTGTGTGCATCTTAAGCAGCAGTGTGCTATCTTAAGCAGCGCTATTCAAAATCCATCCTAGGGAGCTCCCCAGTGGCCCAGTGGTTAAGATTCGGTGTTGTCACTGCTGTGGTTCAAGTTCAATCCCTGGCCCAGGAATTCCCACCTGCCAAGGGCACAGTCAAAACAAACAGAAATCCATCCTAAACTGACCACCGAGCCATATTCACAGCCCAGCCCACAACACCCCAGGGGGACCATGAGCAGGACGCCCATGTGGCTACCCTATAAAGCAACAGAGATGTGCTCTTGGGGCTAGTACAGGTGACTAGGACGGCTCGGCTGCAGGTGACACATGCTGCTCACCAGGTGCCCTACCGTTTCTAAGGCAAATCCATAACAGGATGAGGGCCATTTACAACCTAGTTCCTTCTGTAGAGCCCTGTGGCTCCACAGCTGAGACCTTCCAAGACTCAGTTATACTGAAGCATCTCCGAGCCAGACACCCAGAAGGACAAAACCGAAAGCTGACTGAATGATCTCAGAGGCCTCCCGTGGGGACTGCTCTCTGGAGCTCTGGGGGGTGCCCAGGGTTCTCCCACCCACTGTGCTTGGGGCCCCACGTGAGTAAGGCTCCCTCTAAGCAGCATCTTACCATTCCAGCTGGCATGCTTGAAGTACCAGTACTTCCCCCCTTCGTAGTTGACAAAGACCATGAGGATGAGCGCTATCCTGCAAAGCAGACAGAGACGCACTCTCAGGGCTGGTGTGGGTGACAACGATGGCCCAGCTGCAGGCGACATGTTCTGCTCACCATGTGTCGTCACGATACAAGCAGACACCGAAAGAGCGAGAAACTACCACCTCAAATCACTAGTTAGGACCCCACACTAAAGCACTGCTACAACATTTCCAACATGGTTATCTTTTTTTCTTCTTTTCAGGGCACACCTGTGGCATATGGAAGCTCCTGGGCCAGGGATTGAAGCGGAGCTACAGCTGAGGCCCATATGCCACATCCAAAGCAATGCGGGATCTGAGCTGTGGCGTGACCCATACTGCAGCTCATGGCAATGCCAAATCCTTTAACCCACTGAGTGAGGCCAAGGATGGAACCTACATCCTCACTGATACTAGTCAGGAGTCAAGTTCTTAACCCACTGAGCCACAACAGGAACTCCTAGACATGATGTCTTAAGAAAACTTTATGCTAACACTAAACCACGTAACTTGAAAACAGCAAAGCATTCCCCATCACTCCGTTTTGTGCTAATTCTTTGCGTGTCTCTGGTTAAAGACCTGTAGCAGGAGGGGACAGTCTTTAGGGTTAAGCCCTCGGCCCCTCTCTCTAAGGGGCCATTCACCCTGGGACAAGCCTCCCATCAGTTCTCTGTGAAGGAGGGAGACCCCGTAACCCGGGAGCCACAGGCAACACAATGGTGAGTAACATGCATCACAGCCCCTAACTGATCCTTGAAACATCTTTGGCACTTAATCAATGTCAGCTCCTGTCCACCTGTGAGCATCTCTGAACGAAAGAGGACGACAGATTCTGCAGGAGTTCCCGTTGCAGGTCAGCAGGTTAGGAACCTGACGTAGTGTTCATGAGGATGTGGGTTCGATCCCTGGCCTCACTCAGTGGGTTAAGGATCTGGCATTGCTACAAGCTGCAGAGTAGGTCAAAGATGCAGCTCAGGAGTTCCTGTCGTGACTCAGTGGTTAACGAATCTGACTAGGAACATGAGGTTGCGGGTTCGATCCCTGGCCTCGCTCAGTGGGTTAAGGATTCAGCATTTGCCGTGAGCTGTGGCATACGTCGCAGACACGACTTGGATCCCGCGTTGCTGTGGCTCTGGAGTAGGCTGGCAGCTGCGGCTCCGATTGGACCCCTAGCCTGGGAACCTCCATATGCCAAGGGTGCAGCCCTAAAAAGACAAAAAAAAAAAAAAATGCAGCTCAGATCCTGTGATGTAGGCCTGCAGCTGCAGCTCCAATTCAACTCCTAGTCTGAAAACTTCCATATGCCACAGATGCAGCCCTGAAAAGTAAATAAATAAATAAATAATAAAATAGATTCTGCATATGCTGTTGTATGACACTAATTCTGCAGAACATGGGGAACAAAGACCTTAATGCGTCAGTGGGGTCATTTGCAGGAACTCTGGAGCCCACCTGCCAGGATTCAAAACCCACCTAGTTCCTGAGGGACCTCAGGCAAGTTACACGGTGTTGCCGTGAGCTGTGCTGTTGGTTGCAGACGTGGCTCAGATCCTGCGTTGCTGTGGCTCTGGGTAGGCCGGCAGCTACAGCTCTGATTCAACTCCTAGCCTGGGAACCTCCATATGCCGTGGGAGCAGCCCTAGAAAAGGCAAAAAGACAAAAAAAACAATACTTCAAGTCCCTGTTGTGGCTCAGCAGTAATGAACTCGACTAGTATCCCTAAGGACACAGGTTTGAACCCTGGCCTCACTCAGTGAGTTAAGGATCCAGTGTTGCAGTGAGCCGTGGTGTAGGTCACAGACAAGGCTCGGATCTGGTGTGGCTGTGGCTGTGGTGGAGGCTGGGAACTTCCATATTCAACCTCTAGCCTGGGAACCTCCATATGCTGTCGATACAGCTCTTAAAAAAAAAAAAAAAAAAGACTACGTACCTCACAGGATCCCTAAGAGATAAAATAAATGAGGATAAGTTGGAGTGGGGCCGGGCACACAGGGAGGACCCGCTGTCAGCCATCGCTAGGACTAGTATCATTACTGAGGTTGGTCCCTGGCTTCAGGGACACACCAGGAGCTCTGGGGAGGCTGGCCCAGAGCTCTCAGGTTGTCACAGGGTCTACAAGGCCTCAGTGGGTAGGAACAGATGACTTGGCACCTACGTATTTCTTTTTAGGCATACAGTTATAGGCTTTCTGTTCAGAGTTTGGTCCTGGCCTTTATCCTTGACCCAGAATTAGAGAGTAACAGCTATCCCCTGTGACTCTGGGTCTGCTATCCAAAGGGCCTGACGCTCCAGCTGCCTGGCCAGTGCGGGTGAGGAAGAGGGCAGCCACCTGCCCACACATGGGCCCACAGGAAGCTCTGTACTAATGTGAGAGGCTTCTCAGGTCCCCATGGAGCCTATTCTGGCCCCCCCACCCCCCTGTTCCTGCCTAGGGACACGTCACATAGGCTCTTGGGACAGCTTCCAAGTCAGGAGCAGCTGCTGATTTATCTCTACAGCAGGAACTCCTTTCTAGCCCAGAAAGTAAACGATTCATCAAATGCCTTAGGTTGGCAGTGTGCGTATGTGTGAACCTGCCACCTGAGGTGGACTGTGCGGCCCCCCTGCCCCCCGCTGGGTCCCCAGGGGCCCCACGTACCCCCGGAATGTGTCCACGCAGCGGAGGCGCAGTGGGGCCGCCGACAGTCGCCAGGCCTCGGGTTGAGGGTCAGCTGCCCTGCTTGGAGAGCCCAGCTCCTTCCGGAAAAGGGGAGAAAGACCAGATGGTTCAGAATGCTAAAGTGTCAACTACACTTTTCTGGTTTATTAGGGAAGAAATGAGCAAAGTGGAAGGCAAGGATGGCTCTTCTGGACAACACTGTAATTTGCTTCTGTAAGACCCCACCTAGAGGTTTGGTTTTTCACCTTATTTGGTTTTGTGCCTCCTGCTGACCCGGCAGTGGCCAAGCCGATCAATGACCACAAGGGACATCAGGAACAAGGTAAGAGCAAGTATGGCCGTAAATGGACATAAATATGGCCACAGGAAATGATTAACACGAAAAACATGTTCGGTTGTCACAGCAAGCCATCACTTTTATAGATTTTTTTTCTGGCCATGCACGTGGCATGCAGAAGTTCCTAGGCCTGGCGTTTCCACTGTGGCTCAGCAGATTAAGAACCCAACATAGTGTCTGTGAAGATGCAGGTTCCATCCCTGGCCTTGCCCAGAGGATTAGGATCTGACATTACCACTAGCTGTGGTGTAGGTCACAGATGAGGCTCAGATCTGGTACTGCTGTGGCTGTGGTGCAGGCCTGCAATTGCTGCTCTGATTTGACCCCTAGCCCAGGAACTTCCATGAGCCGCAGGTACGGCCTTGAAATGAAAAAAAAAAGGAGAGAAAGAAGTTTCCAGGCCAGGGATTGAACCCATGCCACAGCAGCAAAAGCAGTGACAATACCAGGTCCTTACCCCCTGAGCCACCAGGGAACTCTCTATAGATTTACTATTGGTGCCTCTTATTCTTTTTTTTTTTTTTTTTGTCTTTTTGCTATTTCTTGGGCCGCTCCCGTGGCATATGGAGGTTCCCAGGCTGGGGGTCCAATCGGAGCTGTAGCCACCGGCCTACGCCAGAGCCACAGCAACGCAGGATCCGAGCCGCGTCTGCAACCTACACCACAGCTCATGGCAACGCCGGATCCTTAACCCACTGAGCAAGGGCAGGGACCGAACCCGCAACCTCATGGTTCCTAGTCAGATTCGTTAACCACTGCGCCACGCCGGGAACTCCGGTGCCTCTTATTCTTTTGTTTCCATCTTGATACTCTCTACTTAACTGGACGAATTCAATAGTGCTGCTGGCAGAGTGAAAACAATCTGCACGCCCAGCATCACAATGAAGCCCAAGCTCCAGCCTCACAAAGAAAGAGAAAGGACTGCACCCTTTACAGAGGCCAGAGGAGACTGCTATTTATTAAGAATGCAAGACACTGGAAGTTCCCCTTGTGGCTCAGCAGAAACGAATCCGACTAGTATCCATGAGGATGCAAGTTCGGTCCCTGACTTCACTCTGTGGTTCAGGGGATCTGGAGTTGTCATGAGCTGTGGTATAGGTCGCAGATGCAGCTCCGATTCTGCACTGCTGTAGCTACAGCATAGGCTGGCAGCTGCAGCTCCGACTGGACCCCTACCTTGGAAACTTTCATATGCCACAGGTGCAGCCCTTAAAAAAAAAAAAAAAAAAAAAGAATGCAGGACACACAACCTGGCCTTCCAAAACATAAGATAATAAAGATTATTCAATGGGGAACTGTCAATTCCAAATCTAGGAAACTACCCAGAGCACACATGATGTGCTCCAGTAACTCACAGAATTGATGAGGCGATCGGTTTCCCGCGTGTTTATTGCTTTAGAAATCCAATTATGAAAGTCTTCCAAACTGTAAATAAATAAAAGGCTCGGTTATCTGACTTTCTTTGGAAGCATTTTCAGAATGATATCAATCTGAAAGAAAATTAAAGTTCACATTCTATACAACTTAAAGAATTAGACATTTTAAAGTTTTTTTAATGAAGCAAAAGTAGGAATCAAAGTTTACAATAGCAGTACTTTCAAACGCTCAACCCTGACAGCATGGGTTCCTCATTAATGAAAGAGGAATAAAGACAGTTGCCAAGGAGGAGGAGGAAGGAGTGGGATGGACGGGGAGTTTGGGGTTATAGATGCAAACTATTCCATTGAGAATGGATAAGCAATAAGATCCTGCTGTACAGCCCAGAGAACTATATCCAATCTCTTGGGACAGAATATGATGTGAGACAGTACAAGAAAAAGTGTGTGTGTGTGTGTGTGTGTGTGTGTGTGTGTGTGTATGACTGGGTCACTATGCTGTACTATAGAAATTGGCACAACTTGGCACCACTGTAAATCAACTATACTTTAATAAAAAAATAAAACAGGAGTTATTGAGGTAACAATCCTGACTAGTATCCATGGCTCAGAGGCAACAACTGTGGCTCAGAGGTAACAATCCTGACTAATAGCCATGAGGATGCAGGTTTGATCCCTGGCCACCCTCACTGAGTTAGGGATCCGGCGTTGCCATGAGCTGTTGTGTAGGTCACAGAATCTGCTCGGATTCTGAGTTGCTCTGGCTGTGGAGTGGGCTGGCAACTGTAGCTCCAATTCGACCCCTATTCTGGGAACTTCCAAATGCTGCAGATACGGCCCTAAAAGCAAAATAATAAAATAAATTAGGTTTCAATGATTAAAAAAAGAAAGGCTGGATATAAAAGAAATTAGGGAATTCCCATTTGGCCCAGTGGTAAGGAATCTGACTAGTACGCAGGAGGATGAAGGTTCGATCCCTGGCCTTGATCAGTAGGTTGGGGATCTGGCATTGCTTTGAGCTGTGGTGTAGGTTGCAGACTCAGCTAAGATCCTGTGTTGCTATGACTATGGCTGTGGTGTAGGCCAGCAGCTGCAGCTCCAATTCGACCTTTAGCCTAGGAATTTCCATATGCCTCAGGTTCAGCCCTAAAAAGACAAAAAAAAAAAAAAGTTATATGTTGAGAACTGGAAATCAAACTTGTGTTGAAGATAATTCCCTATGTGTTCGTCTTTAAAATATACCATATTACCCTGTTTGAAAAAATTATTTTGGAGAATAAAAGAACTTAAAACCAAAAGAAAAAAAAAAAAAGGGAGCCTTCATTCAACAGTGTCGTGAGGATGAGAGGTGATCATTATTCCCCATGACTAGAATTCTGATTGACAACATGTTAAAGTCAGGACAGCAAAAGGCTGCAAATAACCACATGTGCTCAATGCAGCAATGACTGATCACAGTGTCTGCAAGCTGTAAGAGATGAGCTACGGCTGTTAAAACAGCAGGACAGTGCAGCAACGTGGATGGACCTAGAGAGGATCATGGAGTGAGTCAATGACAAACACTTACATGTGGAATCTAAAACACGACACAAAGGAACCTACCTACGAGACAGAAACAGACTCACAGACGTACATACAGAACAGACTTGTGGTTGCCAAGGGGGAAGAGGAAGGAAGTGGGAGGGACTGGGGGTTTGGGGTTAGATGGCAAATTACTACATACAGGATGGATAAGCAACAAGGCCCTACTATACAACACAGTGAGCTCTATTTACTATCCTGGGATAGACCATAGTGGAAAAGAATTTTAAAAGGAATGTATATATGTGTATAACTGAGTCACTCTGCCGTACAGCCGAAATTTGCTTAAATATTCTTTATTCAAGTATAGCTGATTTACAATGTTATACCAATTTCTGCTGTAGAGCATAGTGACCCAGTCACACATACACATATTCTTTTTCTCATAATATCTTTCACCATGTTCGATCCCGAGAGATTGGATACAGTTCCCTGTGCTGTGTTGTAGGACCGCATTGCTCATCCATTCTAACAGTTTACAGCAATAATTAACACAACATTGTAAATAAAGTATATGTCAAGAAAATAAATTTTAAAAATGTAAAAATGTAAAAAATAAAACAGTAGGAACAGGATAGTCAAGGTGTACAGCTGACTTTCTCTCAACCCTGATTTTATTAATATTTGTCTGCTCTGGAAAAAAAAAAAAAAGAATGTCCATACAAAGAAATATAAATACAAACAGGGAGTTCCCATCGTGGCTCAGCGGTTAACAAATCCAACTAGGAACCATGAGGTGGCGGGTTCGATCCCTGCCCTTGCTCAGTGGGTTAAGGATCCGGCGTTGCCGTGAGCTGTGGTGTAGGTTGCAGACCCGGCTCGGATCCCGCGTTGCTGTGGCTCTGGCGTAGGCCTGTGGCTACAGCTCCGATTGGACCCCTAGCCTGGGAACCTCCATATGCCGCGGAGCGGCCCAAAGAAATAGCAAAAAGACAAAAAAAAAAAAAAGAAAAAGAAAAAATATAAATACAAAGAGCAAAACCTAGTATTCCAGACTCAATGGCAAAATAAATAAAAATGCGTGTATGCAAACTGAGAAAGTCTGAAAGTGACCTTGGAGTGATTCAGTCAGTTACTGTGCTGGGGTCTCTCTCTTGGATCAGTGGTTTAGTGCCGAAAGATATCCAGATAAGATTAAATTGATTTACACGAGTAACAAAAGATAAATACATTAACTCGTTTTTTTAAAGAAAAACTCGTTTTTTAAAGAGTTCTTAGGAAAAATCAAACAGTTTATCTTAGCTCTTTCACACAATGTTTTCATTCTGAGTTAGTTTACTTCTCCCCTTCTCTTTTTTAAATTTTTCAGTGGAAACGAATCCTGATTTCTAAGACACTAAAGATTGCTTAGTGACTTGATGGGGTAATATCATTTGTTATTTACAACCCCTGAAATTTTCTAGGATGGTTTCACTTTCATTTTGCGCCCCTAAGAATAAGAACAGGAGGAATTCCCTGGTGCCCTAGGGATTAAGGACTTGGCATTGTCACTGCTGTGGCTCAGGTTCAACCCCTGGCCCAGGAATCTCCACATGCCACGGCATGGTCAAAAAAATTTAAAAAAAAACAAGAACTTTCCAAGTTTATGTCCCCACATTTGATGATTAAAATCCACAAATCCTTTCTCAAACTCAACAACCATGGCAAACTCAGAGCTCCAGGCCAATTTGTTCTTTTTCAAATAATAATGATTACCTTGCATTTTTTATTTGGAATATGAGAGCAATTAAATTTGTCCTTTTAGTAGGTACATGTCTTTGATGAGAAAATCAAGAGAATGCATATCTTTGAGTATAAATCATCAAGGGCTTTCCAGTGGAAATTACACAAAACATTTCTAAAAACTGAGTCCTTTTATGTACTGTGCTTCTAGCTCTCTTGATACTGAAACGTGTAATAAACTTTATGTTACCAGAAATTGGAGACATTGAAAATAAATCTTCTATTTAAAAAAAAAGTATATGTTAGCCTGGCAAAAAAAAATGCATGTTTTGGAGTTCTTGCTGTGGTGCAATGGGATCGACAGTGTCTCTGGAGCACTGGGACGCAGGTTCAATCCCTAGCCCAGCACAGTGGGTTGAGGATCTGACATTGCCCCGGCTATAGCTTAAGGTTGCAACTGTGGCTTGGATCTGATCCCCTGATCCCTTGCCTGGGAACTCCACATGCCGTGGGACAGCCAAAAAAAAAAAAAAAAAAAGCATGTTTTGCATAAAGTTTGCACATTTGAGTTATTCAATAAATCATAGGATTTTTTTCCTTTTCTTATTTTTGGTCATGGACAGTTCCACACATATACATACGCATAAGCAGACACTCCAGTATAACGACCCTGCATGGACCCATCACCTACCTCAACAAGTGTCAGTCTTACTTCATCTATGCTCCCACCCACTGCCCCTTTCTCCTGCCTTGGCTTGATTATTATTACTTTTTTGGCTGCAACTGCATATGTGGAAATTCCTGGGCTAGGGATCAAACCTGAGCCACAGCAGTGATAATGCCAGATCCTTAACTCCTGGGCCACCGGGGAACTCCCTGGGCTTTATTATTTTAAAGAAAAGTCACAGTCATCATACCATTTCACCCAGAAATACTTCACCATAAATACCTTTACTATTACTAAAAGATAAGGATTCTTTATTTTTAAATGTAACTACCATACTATTACCACATTTTAAAATATCAATAATTCCTTGGGAGTTCCCACTGTGGTGCAGTGGGTTAATGATCTGGCTTGTCTCTGCAGAGGCACTGGTTCAACCTGCAGCCCGATGCAGTGGGTTAAGGATCTGATATTGCTGTGGCTGTGGCATAGGTCGCAGCTGCACCTCTGATTCAGCCCCTAGCGTGGGAACTTCCATATGCTGTGGGTACAGCCATTAAAGAAAAAAAAAAAATCCTCAACATTATCAAATATCCAGTTCAATTTTCCTATCTTTTCTATAGTTTAATTGCTCAAATCAGTATCTAAACATGATCCATATATCCAGTCATAAAAATATATATATATTTTAGGAAGGGTGTACCTGCGGTATGTGGAGGTTCCTGGGCCAGGGCTCGAATCCACACCACAGCAGCAACCTGAGCCACAGCAATGACAACACTGGACCCTTAATCCAGTGCAGCACAAGGGAACTTCCTGAACATATTTTTCCTATATTCTATTTTTCCCATATTCTATTTTTCCCAACGTGTCCACCCCCAACCCCTGCTCACCTCATCAGGAACCTTAGAAAGGACAGCACAATGATGAGTGCCAGGCCGACAAGGAACGCAATACACACAGCTGCAAAGAGAAAAGACACGTCGTCACCAAAGGTGTGATTCTGAGCATCAGTGCAGTCCTGTCATTACAGTTAATGACATTAAGTTAAAAATGCAGACAAATACAAACAGAAACAAATGAGGGAAAAGTCTATATCCTTATGCTACATTTCCTGTTAAAACTGAGAACACTCTTCATGGGGTGTGTGTGGGGGGGAATTGTCATCGTGTACTCCAAAAATACAGAGAACAGTACAATAAACCCACATGCACTCATCACCTAGATTCTAGAATTATCAACACTGCATATATTAATTACTACTCTCCCCTTCTCCCCTCCTTGTGTGTTTGTGTGTGTGTGTGAAGTATTTTTAAGCAAGTTCCAGATATCAGGTTATTTCTTCCCTACATCTTCAGGATGCACACCTGGGACATGATGAAGCTCCTGACGTCACCCCTGAGGAGGGCACAAGAGTCACTTCTGCAGGACTCCCCTCGAGACACTCCACCAGATACGCCCAGCCTCTTCCCAGTCACGAGAGGGCAGCAGGCAAACCCAAGTAACAACATTGGCCAGTTCTCCTCAAAAATGTCAAGGTCAGGAGTTCTTGTTGTTGCTCAGCAGTAATGAACCCGACCAGTCTCCTTGAGGATGCAGGTTCGATCCCTGGCCTCACTCAGTGGGTCAGGGATCGGCAGTGCTGTGAGCTGTGGTGTAGGTTGCAGACGTGGCTCAGATCCCAAGTTGCTATGGCTGTGGTGTAGACCGGCAGCTGCAGCTCCAATTCAGCCCCTAGCCTGGGAATTTCCATATGCAACAATCATGCCCCTTAAAAATATATATATATATATATGCTTTTTGTAATCCCTGTATTCAGATCAGGATCCAAGCGAGGTTTGTACTAGTAAGTGTCTTAAATCTCATGCATCCATCAGCAGCCACAGTCCCCTATCAGCACATATCATTCGCATTCTTGATCTGCCAGGACACTTGTGCCTGGGCTTGTTTGTTCCTCCATCCTCCAAGTGTTCTGTAAGTGGGAGATGAGCTGTCAAGCCTCGGCTGAGAAGCTCCCCGGCAACAATGTGCAGGGGCTCTTTCCCACCGGGAGAGAACTTCCTGCTTCTGGCCATGTGCCTGACACATGCATCCAGCTGGGGATAGCCTGCCCGTAAAGTTCCCCTTTCATCCAGTGATTCCACCCACTCATGATTTTTCCTTGAAACAATTAGGTCATTAGTTGATGCAAAATATTCTGCCATTCTGCCACATTTATTAGCTGGGCTTTTCTGTAAAGGATCTACCTTCACCATCTAGGACTATTTCCTTATCATAAAAATACAGTCAAAACAGGACTGGTGGGACAGAGGATCCTTCCTTTAAAGTGAGAAATTTATTTTTTTTCTGCCTTTATTTAAAAAAAATCTAATGTACAGTTGATTTACAATGTTATGTAAATTTCTGCTATATAGCAAAGAGATTCAGTCATACACATACACACACACACACACACACACACTATGTTGGGTTTGGGTTCTTAACCCAGTGAGCCACAGTGGGAACTCAAGTGACAACTTTTCTTTTTGCTTTTTAGGGCTGCACTAACGGCCTATGGAAGTTCCCAGACTAGCAGTTGAATCAGAGCTACAGCTGCTGACCTGTACCGCAGGCACAGCAAGTTGGGATCCCAGCTGCATCTGTGACCCACACCACAGCTCACAGCAACACAGGACCCTTAACCCACTGAGCTAGGCCAGAGACCAAACCTGCATCCTCACGGATACTAGTCGAATTTGTTACTGCTCAGCCATGACGGGAACTCCTCAAGTGATAACTTTAAATCATACCAGTTAACATCAGGTATCCTTGTGTACTTGTTCTCTCCAAAAGCAACCAAAGTATTGCTTTTACTTTTGTTTGGGGAAGGGGACCTTGTGCCTTTTAGCTTCATAATGAACTCTTTGGTTTCTGAATGTTCAATGTATTTCCATCAATTACATTCGTTATTCTCAATCCCTTTTTTTTTTTTGGCTGCATCCACAGCATGTGGAAGTTCCTGAAACAGGGATTGAACCCATAGCACAGCAGTGACAGGAGCCACTGCAGTGATAGTGCCTGGCCCTTAACCTGCTGCACCACCAGAGAACTCCTCCTGATTCTTTTTTAATGATTAAAACTGCCCTTTCATGTTGGCTCTTACCAGTGTTCTTCTGACACGACCCCACAGTCTGCAACAGCAGCACTGTGAATAGTTCTTACTTCTCGCTACAGTACCAGGGATTTCTGACACTAAATATGGGCTCAGAGTGACAGATTTTCTCCAGTGATCAGCGAATGAATGATCCCTCCTTAGCCCAAGGGGATCTGGACTGTCAAAGATACATAGAGGAGGAGTTCCCATCATGGTGCAGTGGTTAACGAATCCAGCTAGGAACCATGAGGTTGCGGGTTTGATCCCTGGCCTCGCTCAATGGATTAAGGATCCGGCGTTGCCATGACCTGTGGTGCAGGTTGCAGACGCGGCTCGGATCCCTCGTTGCTGTGGCTCTGGCATAGGCCGGTGGCTACAGCTCTGATTCGACCCCTAGCCTGGGAACCTCCCTATGCCACGGGAGCAGCCCAAGAAATGGCAAAAAGACAAAAAAAAAAAAATAGATACATACAGGAAACACTGTACCCTAAATCCTAAAGCAAGGAAGGACAATGGCCAGTCAACTGCCCTATTTCTATTTTCCGTTGCATTAACTTTTTTGGCTTACTGATACTTCGTAATTAAACTAAATGAAAATTATGAGAATATGTTGATATTTCAAATAATTTTTCATATATCATAGAGTTTTCTTTTTTGGCCACACCCATGGCATGCAGAAGTTCCTACACCAGGGATTGAACCCATACTACAACATCAACCTGAGCCACTGCAAGGACAATGCCCAATCCTTACCCTAGGGCGCCACAAGAGAATTCCATAATTTTCCTTTTTAAATTTTATTTATTTATTTATTGGCCGCATCTGTAGCATATGGAAGTTCCCAGGCCAGGGATCAAATCTGAGCCACAACTTCAACCTCCATCACAGCTGCAGCAACAGCAGATCCTTATCCCACTGTGCTAAAATAATTTCTTTTTATTTGCATTTTAGGACCACACGGGTGACATATGGAAGTTCACAGGCTAGGGACTGAACTGGAGCTATAGCTGCCGGCCTACACCGTAACCACAGCAACACAGGAACTGAGCTGAGTTTGCAACCTACACCACAGCTCTGGGCAATGCCGGATCCTTAACCCACTGAGTGAGGCCAGGGATCAAACCCACAGCCTCACAGTTCCTAGTTGGATTCGTTTCCGCTGCACCACGACAGGAACTCCTATTTTTTAACTTTATTAAAGTGTAGTTGTTTCACAATGTTGGGTTAATTTCTACTGTACAACAAAATGATTCAGTCATATGTATATATATTTTTTTCATAATCTTTTCTATTATGGTTTATCATAGGATATTGAATTCAGTTCCCTGTGGACCACAGTAGGATCTTGTTTATCCATCCTATATACACTAGTTTGACATAATTTTTTAGTATACACCGATGACCAATAACTACATTATAAATATACTCTAACTACATTCCAGGATGTAAATTACCCAAGGTGTTGCAAACAGTACTCAGAAACTAAGACCTTTGAAAATGCAAACTTATAAAATCAACCAAGAGCATGTACTTACGAAGGTTACTGTCAACTGGCTTCTCGTTGACAACCAGGTCACATGCAATTTCACTGACTCCATCATGGGTGTGCTTTACCAAAAGAGAATAGTTTCCAAATTCTCCAAATTTGTACTCTAGCCTACAACGATCAGAAAAGAAACATTGTTAAGTTAAGAAATAAGGAGCTGGATTTTGGTAACATTATCCAGGCAGAGTGACAGCCATTCCTGGGTACAGGTAAGGGACGATGAAGAAAGACTTTTCCTGTGGCATACGGAAGTTCCCAGGGCCAAGGGTCCAAATGGAGCTGCAGCTGAGGGCCTGAGCCACAGCCACAGGAACACCAGATCCAAGCCACATCCGTAACCTACACCACAGCTAACAGCAACACCAGATCCTTAACCCACTGAGCAAGGCCAGGGATCCAACTCACATCCCCACAGAGATAACATGGGGTCCTTAACCCACTGAGCCATGAAGGGAACTCCAGAGAGAGATTCTGAAAGAAGAAAAAGCCAAAAGCTAAATAGGAAAAAAAAAAAGAGAAAAAAATGCAGACTTCCATAGGTCACATCAAAGCAGGTACGAACCTACAAACTTCCTTTTCCTGCGCAGTGTCATTAAGCTGCAGGATGGATCCGTGCTGGGTGCTCACGGCCACGGCTGCAGTGCTGGGCTTCCCGGATTTCCCACCCCAGGAAACGTTGACCAGGACCTGGAGCAAGCACTGCACAATTAAAGCACAGCAAAGGGTTAGGGCGTTGAAAGTCTGTTGTTGTTGGACATGCAACTGAAGACCCTGGGTAACTTTTCCTTTAGATGTATAAAAACCTTGTAAATTTCAATAGCATAAATAAAATGTGTCTATATAACTAGGTGTTGCTATGAATCTGTACAACCTTTATTTAAAGGTAAATTCTTCACTTGATGAACAAATACATTAACTCTTGCATTCTACTGTTTAACTTAATATTATTTAACAAATAAATTTCCATGATTCTTCTCAATTTGCATATTTATAATCTCTAATGGTTACACTATGTTCCGTCAAATACTCTAGTTATGAATATTTAGTCAGCTTTCAAAGTTTTGGTTTTTTTTGCATAAAACATATAAATTGTTTTAAAAGATAATTCAGTTATATAATAGGATAATAGAGCTATACTTATATTTGTAATTTATATAAGGTGTATTGCTTTGAAAGGTACATAATTTAATTATACAAAACATGTTTTATTATGTTATATATTACAATATACTTGTAATTTATATAAATTACATTGTTTTAAAAGATCTACACCTGATATTCTTATTCCTTTCAATTCTTTCCCCAAAA
Source organism: Phacochoerus africanus (assembly GCF_016906955.1). NCBI lineage: Eukaryota > Metazoa > Chordata > Mammalia > Artiodactyla > Suidae > Phacochoerus > Phacochoerus africanus. The sequence continues at coordinate 51,673,290 of NC_062546.1, forward strand.
TTAATTTCCAAAAATGAGACTAAAGGATAAAAAATAATTATTTTAATGGTTCTTGTTACATATGGCCAAAGAGCACTCAAATAAGAAAAATGACAATATATTTATTTCTCATTAGTCTTACCAGGACTTATTCCTTTTGTTCAGGTACTAGATATTTATGATCTCACAGGATTAAGATTATATTTTACATTATCAGTAGATTAAATAAATCAATATTCTTTTGCTATTTTATGTTCCCTACAGTGTGAACCACCTAGTAGGCATGAAATTTCCTCAAACATAATCTTAGAAATGTACATGTCCTCATATACTGTAATATTAAACTTTTTACTTTCTCAAATATTTCCCCATTCTAGTGCTTTCATCTTGTTATATTCTGTTGTTTTTGCTGGCAGTGCCTGCACCATGTAGAGGTTCCCAAGCCAGAGATGGAACCTGAGCCACAGCAGTAACAATGCCAGATCTTTAACCCGCTGCACCTCCAATTTTTTGAACTTTAAATTGATCACTTGTGGAGTTCTTGTTGTGGCTCAGTGGGAAAAAATCCAACTAGAATCCATGAGGATGTGGGTTCAATTCCTGGCCTTGCTCAGTGGGTCTGGGATCAGGCATTGTCCTGAGCTGTGGGGTCAGTTGTAGATGGGCTCAGATGCCATGTTGCTTTGGCCGTGGTGTAGGCTGACAGCTGCAGCTCCAATTGGACCCCTACCCTGGAAACTTCAGCCCTAAAAAGTGAACAAATAAACAAGTCATTTGTAACTGTTCATTGGACTATAATGTTTTTGTTGTTGTTGTTGTTGTTGTTGCCCTACAGCATATGGAGTTCCTGGGCCAGGGATCAGATCTGAGCCACAAGTGTAACCTACTGTGATGCTGGATCCTTAACCTCCTGCACCTGGGTATCGAACCCATGACCCAGCACTCCGGAGATGCGGCCTATCCTGTTGAGCCAAAGCACAAAGTCTGGACCCAAATTATTTTAATGTCAGTTGACATATACATCCCATCTTCTAATTTAACTAATTTCCATTGTTCCCTTAAATGTATCAATAATTTATCAATCATATGACTTTTATTTTAGAAAACCTTCTCTTGACTCATGCTTATTTCTATTTTTTTCTTCATTTGCAGTTTCCATAGTTATTATTTTTAGTGCTTCCCTTTTTTTGTTTGGATGATGACACTGCACTGCTTTCCAAAACCTTGAGATCTTTACTCAGTAGCTTTGCATTTCCCCTTCTCTTTTTGATTAACATCAAGCAGGATCTGGAAAACAAACAGCCTATGAAGCTAAAGAAAGGGGACCCAGCACTTCCACATGGTAGCTGGGTGACCAGGAAAAAGTCACTTTCCTGCTCTTAACCTCAGCATCACCACCTGTAGAACCCATATATCCTGGATTGTTATGAGGATTAAATGAGTTATAATATACCTGATATACAGAGCAGGCCCTCAGCAAAGCACAGCTGCAACTTTTTTTTTTTTTTTTTTGTCTTTTCAGGCTGCACCTGTGGCATATGGCAGTTTCTGTGGCAGGGTTGAATCACAGCTGCAGCTGCCAGCCTATACCACAGCCACAGCATTGCCAGATCTGTAACCCACTGAACGAGGTGAGGGATGGAGCCCACATCCTCATGGATACTAGTGGGGTTCTTAACCCGCTGAGCCACAAGGGGAACTCCAGCAACTGCAACTTGCACTACCATTATCTTTATTGTCGGAAACATTTAGATAGAAATTTTCATAAGAATTGCTTTGGCCAGGTCAAAGACTTTTCTATGAAACACTGATGTTCGTATTGTATCTCCTATTATATTAGCTTTTGTTGTGCAAAGATATGAGATTGCAGAATGAATAATCTCTGATTTTGTATTTATTTAGTCTCTTTTGATTTAACACATAATTGATGTTTTGTTACATACAGATATTTTTGAAGTTATCAATTTTTTCTATTTAATTCAAGGTTCTTTGAGGTCCTTCTTGTGATAAAAGTCTTCTCTTGGCCTACCTTTTTAATATTACGGACATTGTATGTTTCACATTACTTTACAGAAGGTGTCAGGTACTGCTCCATCATCTTTCCAGCTGATACCCACACTGACAATGAGGATTTAAAAAAATTTTTTTGGCCATGCCCACAGCACATGGAAGTTCCCGGGCCAGGGATTGAACCTGCCCCACAGGGGTAACCCAAGTCATTGCAGTGACACACCAAATCCTTAACCTGCTGTGCCAGGAGAGAACTTCTAAATTAACTCCTAAATTTGGGTTTTTTTTAGCTATTTACACTACACAGGTCACTATCCATTAAAATTCCTCCTCTGAAGGTGGCACTCTGAAGCTCTTGATTTGGAAATAAAGAACATTTCATTTTATGTGGAAGAACGGCCTTGTCCTTAAAAAGCAGCAAGGGCTAGCATAGGAGTAACACCTTCAGATAAAATAAATCCTCTATCTTTACATATACACAACTATTTATAAAAGAGTTAATCAAAAAGCACCATGTAGCACAGAGAACGCTACCCAGTATTCTGCGATAATCTATGTGGGGAAAGAATCTGCAAAAGAATGGACGTGTGTACATGTATCACCGAGTCACTTGGCTGTACACCTGAACTTAACACAACATTGTAAGTCTACTAGGCTCCAATAAAATTAAAAACTAATTAATTAATTAAATCCCTTATTATCAGAAGGGCCCATCTCTGGACTCATGGCCTCCACAGTCCCCTCCATGCAGGATGCCCCATGTCTCACTCCTTTCCTCTCTGGTCCAGCCAGAGGGTTTTGTAGCGGGCAGAGGCATCAGATAAAACACACCCATCAACTCTCCTCATCACCAAGAACTGGTATTTATTTACTTATTTATTTTTGCTTTTTAGAGTGGCATCCACAGCATATGGAAGTTTCCCAGGCCAGGGTGGAACCAAAGCTAGAGCCACCAGCCTACACCACAGCCACAGCAATGCAGGATTCGAGCCGCATCTGCAACCTACACCGAAGCTCACAGCAACAGTGTATCCTTAACCCACTGAGCGAGCCCAGGACTGAACCTGTGTCCTCATGGATACTAGTAGGGTTCGTTACTGCTGAGCCATGACAGGATCTCTGAGAACTGGTTTTTAAAAGATGAGGTGTTCTCTTGCGGCTCAGCATATTAAAGATCCATGATTGTTGGGAGTTCTCATCGTGGCGCAGTGGAAACGAATCTGACTAGGAACCATGAGGTTGTGGGTTCAATCCCTGGCCTCAGTGCATTAAGCATCTGACGTTGCCATGAGCTGTGGTGTAAGTTGCAGAGGCAGTTCAGATCCTACGTTGCTATAGCTGTGGTGTAGGCTAGCCATCTGTAGCTCTGATTAACCCCTAGCCTGGAAACCTCCATATCCCGAGGGTGCAGCCCTAAAAGACAAAAAAAAAAAGACGAAAAGAAAGAAAAGAAAAGAAAAGAAAAGAAAAGAAATGGATGCTACCCACAGCCAGGCATTCTCTGAGACTCTGATAGTACTACTCCTGCATCTCTACATAGCCTGTTAGTTCTCTCACCTATATGCTGAAGTTAACATGTAAAGGATTTTAGGTCTGACAGCACCAAGGGTCATACAGACCAGTCCCAAAGCCAACAATACTAAGCAGCACATGGTACCTACTTGGTAGCAGCGCTCAGAACTCCAGTAGACAGTCAAGTTGGTCCCAGGCAATTCATTATGGATGAGCAGCAAAGCCTGGTCCATTTTCAGCTCCACATGCCTTTTTCTGTCTAAGTCTGTGAAAATTAGAAAAAAAAATTAGGGAGTTCCCATCATGGCTCAGTGGTAATGAACCTGACAGGTATCCATAAGGATGCATGATCAATCCCTGGCCTTGCTCAACAGGTTAAGGATCCAGCATTGCTGTGAGCTATGGTGTAGGACACAGACCTGGCTCAGATCCTGTGTTGCTGTGGCTGTGATGCAGGCTGGCAGCTGCAGCTCTGATTTGACCCCTAGCCTGGGAACTCCCATACGCTGCAGGTGTGGCTCTAAAAAGCAAAGAAAGAAAAAGAGAGTTAAAAGTAAATAAATAAAAACAATGAAAAACAAAGCACCTAAAAGAGACCAAGTGCATCTGAGTGAACACTGGCTTCTCAGGAGTGCTTCTCAAAGGCTGGGGTCTCTTGTTCCACATGCCATGTCCACACAGATGCATGCACCCACACACTCAAATGCACCCAGCACCCCCTCCTTCACATGGGCTTCTACTACAAACAAGGATTCAGTCAACAGCACTCACGCTGTAACTACATGAGCTACACTCATGGTGTAAGAGGTAGTATGAGGTCCTTACAATCATCACGTGCCCAGGCATGTCAGGCACTGAATTTAGTAGTTCCCATATACTTTCCATTTGATAAGATGACAGCCAGGCATTTTCTCCATTCTACAGATGAAGAAATTCAGGCTCATGGGATGACTAACTGCCCTTAGCCAGAGAGTTGTGCGGTGAACTCTGAAACTGATGTGAACCAAATTTCCCATATACTTTCCATTTGATAAGATGACAGCCAGGCATTTTCTCCATTCTACAGATGAAGAAATTCAGGCTCATGGGATGACTAACTGCCCTTAGCCAGAGAGTTGTGCGGTGAACTCTGAAACTGATGTGAACCAAATTTGTGACTTTCCCAACACCGCAAGTGTCGTGGCACATGTTAATCAGCTGTGAGCTGGGACAGGCCGCTTGTGAGACCTGCAAGACCCCAGACCAAGGGTCAGGACACATGGGGGAGCGGGGGCCTTGGGGGGCTGCATGTGCTTTCCAAGCTTGCTCGATGCCACTTTGGTTTGGAGCTCTGCATCTCTGGGGTTCCATGTGAGATATAAGACTGAGATAGAGAGAGGGTACATCTGAAGGGAGAAAGGGCCACTGCTCCAGATTCCTGGCCCCATCACTTCATCAGAAATGCTTAGGATTCCACACAGACCAGGCACATTCTGCCTCTAAGTCTGCCGACTTGGTATGAAAACAAAGTGAACTATGGTTGGCTGAAGTTCAAGCAAAATGTTTCATCCAGACCAACTGGGCCATTTACATCTGTTGTATGAAAAAGAAATTACCTTCTAGCTCCTAGGCAAAAGAAAAAAAGGAAAACTAGTATCCATGAGGATGAAGATTCTCTTGCTGGCCTCGCTCGGCAGGTTGGGGATGCTGTGAGCTGTGGTGTAGGTCACAGACGAGGCTCAGATCCCAAATTGCTGTGGCTGTGGCACAGGCTGGCAACTGTAGCACTGATTCAACCCCTAGCCTGGGAATGTCCATATGCCGTGGGTATGGCCCTGAAAAGCAAACAAACAAACAAACAAATAAATAAAAATAAAAACACAACTAGAAAGGCAACCATCTAGCTTTTTTTTTTTTTCCTTTTGGTCTTAGTTCAGTTTTTTTGGCTGCACCCACCACACAGGTTCCCAGGTCAGGAATTAAACTCAAGCCACAGCAGCGTCAATGCCAGATCCTTAACCACTGGGCCAGGAGGGAACTCTTCTATTTTGTAACATGAAAGCTTAATTCAGGACTCCCGAGTACCTCATCTGGAATGGTTAATGCAGGAAATTTTTTTTTTTCTTTTCACAGCTGCACCTGCAGCATATGTAAGTTCCTGGGCCAGGGGTCAAACTGGAGCTGCAGCTGCAACCTACACCACAGCCACAGGCAACACTGGATCCAAACCACATCTGTGATATATGCCACAGCTTATAAACAACGTTGGCCCCTTTACCCACTGAGCAAGGCCAGGGATCGAATCCACATCCTCACAGAAAAAACATCAGGACTTTAACCCACTTAGCCACAGTGCAAACTCCTAATTTGGGAAAGTCTTCACTGTAGCCAGCCTAAAGCCCTTGTTTGAAAGGTTTATCTTAGGGGTCCAGCTGTGGCTCAGTAGTAACAAACCCGACTAGTATCCATGAAGATGCAGGTTCGACCTCTGGCCTCACTCACTGGGTTAAGGATCTGGAGGTGCCATGAAGTCTTGGCTCAGATCTGGCATTGCTGTGGCTGTGGTGTAGGCCTACAGCTGCAGCTCCAATTCGACCCCTAGCCTGGGAACTTCCATATGCCTCGGGTGCGTCCCTAAAAAGACAAATTAAAAAAATAAAAGTTTATCCTAATTCACCCTTATTTAGCTCTCACTGAAGACAGAACACACAGTATATAACTCTTAATAATCTACTGTAGCTTTCCCCCCTAGACTAAAGCTTTATTAAACACTTTTTCTGTTCTTTGGTGTCCCTCCAGTGGAAGCACTGTTTGGGTTGGGAGTGCAACATGGTGGGTTAAGTGTGCGGACCCCAAACTGGGCCAACTTGAATTTGAATCCTGCTCTGCCTCAGTGTTCTCATCAATAAATCGGGGTGGTGGGGGAGTTCCTGTTGTGGCTCAGCAGGTAACGAGTCAGACTAGTAACCATGAGGACGCAGGTTCAATCCCTGACCTTGATCAGTGGGCTAATGAGCTGTGGCGTACGTTCATGTTTTGGATTCCATGTGGCTGTGGCTGTAGCACCGGCCAGCGACTACAGCTCCGATTCGACCCCTAGCCTGGGAACCTCCATATGCCACAGGTGTGGCCCTAAAAAAGTAAAAATAAATAAATAAATAAAATAAATAAATCAGGGGTGTGTATTTCAGAGGATTGTTGGGGAGGCAACAATTGATAATATATGCAAAGTGCTTGGCATGGAACCTCAAACAAAGTATTTTGTTTTGTTTTCTGGCCACGCCACCGATATGGAAGTTCCTGACCCAGGGATGGAATCTGAGCTGCAGCTGCAACCTACTCCACAGCTGCAGCAATGTTGGATCCTTCACCACAGGGGTACTCCACAAGGTACATGTTGACAAATGGTGATTACAACAATCCAGGCCACATCCAACTGACATCAGGTGCCTTATCAGAATCAGGAACATAGGGAGTTCCCATTGTGGCTCAGTGGTAATAAACCTGACTAGTATCCATGAGGATGCAGGTTTGATCCCTGGCCTTGCTCAGTGGGTTAAGGATCCAGTGCTGCCATGTGCTGTGGTGTAGGCCTGCAGCTGCAGCTCCAATTCAGCCCCTAGCCTGGGAACTTCCACATGCTGCATATGTGGCCCTAAAAAGCAAAGTAAAAGAAAAAAAAAAAAAGAATCAGGAACATGTGATTGATTTTTTAAACTTATTTCTTTTCTTTTAACCTCATTTCTAGTTTCTCACCACTCCTCATTTCTTCCAAGTATAAGAAATGATGCAGAAGTTCCCATTGCAGGTCAGCAGTAATGAGTAAGGATCCGGGGTTGCTGTGAGCTGTGGGATCAGTCAGACTCAGCTCAGATTCCTCTTTGCTGTGGCTATGGTGTAGGCCTGCAGCTACAGCTCCAATTCAACCCCTAGCCAGAGAATGTCCATATGCCACAGGTGCAGCCCTAAAAAGCAAAAAAAAAGCTACATCCCATACAAAAATTAAACTATAGACATCTGAAAATCAACATGTTCTTCTTCTTTTGACATTGTTCCTTAAGAATGAACTTCTAGGGAGTTTATATTGTGGCTCAGTAGGTTAATAACCCAACTAGTATCTTTGAGGATGTGGGTTCGATCCCTGGTCTTGCTCAGTGGGTTAAAGATCCAGCATTGCTGCAAGCTGTGGTGTAAGTCACAGAGGCAGCTCAGATCCAATGTTGCTGTGGCTGTGCAGTAGGCCTCAGCTGTAGCTCCAATATGACCCCTGGCCTGGAACTTCCATATGCCTCGGGTACAACCATAAAAAGAGAAAAAAAATGAATGAATGAATTTCTAGGAATGGAACTTTTAACCAAAAATAGATTTTTTTAACAGTTTTTCTTAGGTTTAACCAAATTCCTCTCCAATTTAGTGGGACTGATATATAAGGACAACTGTGGGTCACTAGCTCCCAGGTGACATGAGTAACTACACAATTACTGTGCACGAGGCCCCAACAGCCTCATGACACAGCTGCCACCGTCTCTGTTTTCTGGATGAGGCATGTGAGGCCTGGAGAGGTCAAGCAACTTGCCAGAGGTCACCCACCAGTGCCACCAGTCAGACCAGCCCCTAACCTCTATGCTCCCGCTCTCCTGAGATTAAGCTGATCTGTTCCCTAACAGCTGGGCTGGTTTACCGTTTTCCCCTGCTTTTTAGCTAATGTATAGAAAATATAATTTCCTGGGAGTTCCCATCACAGCTTAGCGGTAAGGAACTCAACTAGTATCCATGAAGACACGGGTTCAATCTTTGGCCTTGCTCAGTGGGTTAGAGGATCTGGCATTGCCATGAGCTGCAATATAGCTCAAAGACGCAGCTCGGATCTGGAGATGCTGTGGCCAGCAGCTGTAGCTCCAATTCAACCCCTAGCCCGGGAACTTCCTTATGCCATGGGTGTGGCCCTAAAAAGAAAAAAAAAAAAAAAAAAAAAGCCTGGACTCAACCACAGATCAATTTAAATCAGAATCTCTGACCAGCCAGTGTGATTTGACTTTCTGTATTTTTTAAATTGAGGTACAGTTGGTTTGTATTAGTTTCAGGTGCACCACATAGTGATTCAAAATTTGTATAGATTATATTCCATTTAAAGGTACTATAAAATATTGGCTATATTTCTGATGCTACACAATATATCCATGTAGCTTATTTTATACATAGTTTGTACCTCTTAGTCCCCTACCCCTATCTTGCCCCTCTCCCTTGCCTCTCCCCACTGGCAACCACTAGTTTGTTCTACCTACATCTGTGAGTCTATTTCTTGTTTTGTTATATTTATTTGTTTTATTTTAGCATACAGTATTTGCCTTTCTCTGTCTGACTTATTTCACTAAGGATAACACTCTCCAGGTACACCCATGTTGTTACAAATGGCAAAATTCCATTCTTTTTTATGGCTGAGTAATATTCCATTGTATATAGGCATATACATATTGTATATATATATATCACATCTTCTTCTGTTGATGGACACTTAGGTTGCTTCCATATCTTGGCTTTTGCAAATAGCACTGCTATGACATTGAGGTGTACATATCTTTTTGAATTAGTGTTTTTGCTTTTTCAGATATACACCCAGGAGTGGAACTGCTGGATCATAAGACAGCTCTATTTTTTGTTTTTTGAGAAATTCCATACTGTATTCCACCATGGCTGCGCCAATTTACATTCCCACCAACAGCGTACAAGGGTTTCCATTTCTCTACATTCTTGCCAACACTTGTTATCCTCCCTAAAACAAGATCAACCAAAAAACCTCCCAAGTAATGCTACTGTGCAGCCAAGGTTAAAGAAAACAGCTTGCATTATTTGAACTTTTATTTTTATTTTTTTGCCACACCTGCAGCATATGGAAGTTCCCAAGCCAGGGACTGAATCCAAGCCACAGCTGCAACCTATACCACAGCTGCAGAAACACCAGATCCTTAACCCACTGGGCCAGGGCTGGGGATTGAATCCAAGCTGCAGCAGCAACCCAAGCTGCTGCAGAGACAAAGCCAGTTCCCTAACCCATTGTGCCACAGCAGGAACTCCTGGACATTTTTTTAAAAACCAGTGAGTCTGTGGGATTAGCAGATGCAAACTATTATATACAGAATAGATAAACAAAAAGGTCCTACTGCAGAGCACAGAGAACCATATTCTATATTCTACGATAACCCATAATGGAAAAGAATATGAAAAAGAATGTATACGTGTCTGTATATGTGTATACACACACATATATATAACTGAACCACTTTGCTGTACAGCAGAAATTAACACAACATTGCAAGTTAACTATACTTCAATAAAATATAAAAAAAAACCCCAATGAGTCTATAATCTGAATCACATACACACGCAAAGGACAAAATTCCCCAGCCACCTGATATGATGCTGAAATTGAAACTGAGGCTCAATTTCTAGAAAAAGCTGTCAACTTCCATGCAGCTGACCTTGGAAATACCAGGGCAACCTCAAGGAGCATTACATACCGAAAACAACCCCCTCCTCCTCTTCCTGTGTCTTGGTGAAGAAATAAACCAAACAAAGTCACCTTTCAACAGTGCCCAGGGAATTGTACTGCTTGTACATTAGACTTTTACTTCATTTCCAAATATTTCATTTCTGGTTCTAGCTCTCTGCTCATAAGTGTCTTTGCTGAGCATATCTTAAAAGACATATTACTTTTCTCTTCCTTTCAAATAAACTTGAGTCCTCAAATCATATAAAGGTGGAGCTCTTATTAGGAATCCATCCAGACCAAACCTGGACTCCAGGTGGCACTAAAAGCCCGGCTGTCCCCGCTTTGTGGTAGTTCGGGGTGGATAGCTTCGGAACCCTACTAGTATGTTCTCCCTCACTACACGGAATCACTGTTTAGAAACCACCTTTTTCTTATAGTCCTGATCATTACCATTGACGACAAAGTACAAAAAGAGAATGCTGTATGGGATCTGTCCCTGTTAAGTTGTGACGGGTCGAATTACATAACCTCCTGAGGTCTGTTCCTCAATTATAAAGGGAGGGAGTGGATGAGATCCCAGCGGGAGTAGACAGGTACAAAACGTATTCAGTTAATACGCTTTTTTAAAATTCAATTCTGTTTTCATCCTACAACATTTTGATTGGGTGGGAGGAGCAGTTTGAACCACACACACTAACACTAAAACTCCTGTGATTTGATATGGAGAAGGGGATGGGAGGAAGGGAAGGTAAGGCAAGTGACTCAGTTTCCCAGGTGATAGATGAGATCTTCCCCAGAATCACAAACCGGATGTCCTGCACTTGGCTGGTCCCACCAACCCGGACCACAGCATCCCCTGGAAGGGACTTGGGACTAGGGTCCTGGTCCAAGTTGTTGTAGGGGAAGGCCCTGGAATTTGCCTTTTTTTCCATTTCCCTCGCGAGCTCTGAGACTGGCAAGCTGAGGAAACGCTCGCTGAGCAGAGGGCTGCTCGTCCCCGCCGTACGTCTGCATGACCCTCGCCGGCCCCTCCTGGGCCGTGGACCTCGCCCAGGGCTTCCCCGCCGGCCGCAGCCCCGGCGCTTCTCGGGTCACCGTGGAAGCGGAATCGCCCGGCGGAGCTGGGGAGGCGCGCTTGAAATCCAACACGTCGTCTCCGCCCCCAGCTCCCGAGGCTGCAGCAGCCCGCAGCCCAGCCCCGCAGACTCGGCTTCTCTGTCCCGCCGCGCACCGGGCTGCACACTTGGGCCGCAACTCCCGCGGATCGCCTTGATGCAGCGGAGGATGGAGGGCGCCGTCCCGGCTCTGATCAGCTTTGGATTTGAGGGGGTACAGGCCTCCAGGTCAAAGCACTCTATGGAGGCCGGGGCGCCCACCTTGCCCTCCCGCGCCCTCCCCCTGGTCGGGCCGACTACGGATGAGGGCCGGCCTCCTCGCACAAGCCCTGGCCCAGCTGCAGCGGCGCAGCGGAAACGACACGGGAGTTCCGGGCGCCGCTCCCCCTCTGAACCCCAGCCCGAACGCCGCCCCAGGGAAGGGACAGTCGCCGCCCCACGGGCCCAGCCTTAAGTCTCACTTACCTGGCGTCGGGGAGCTGCCGGGGGCCAGCAGCGCGGCGCTAAGCACGGACGCGGCCAGCAGCAGCGCAGCCAGCGCCCGTCCTGCGCCCTGAGCAGCATTCATGCCGCCGGCTGCCCCGGGCCGCCTCCCCCGCGCCTCCGCCGCTCGGCTCCCGACGCCGACGCCGACGCCGCGCTGCCGGAGCTCGCGTGGCTCCTCCGCAGACTGTAGCGCGCCCGTCATCGCCGGGCTCTTGGCCCCTCGCCCCGCCCCGAGCCGCCGCGGGGGCGGGGCGAGGGCGGGGCGGGGTTGGGGCGGGGGGAGTCCACCAAGCCTGGAGCCCAGGCCCCACCCGCTGCGCAGGGCTCTGGTCCCGGCAAGAGAAGCTGAAGCAGCTTAGCTGCTGCTCCCGGGTTCTCACCACCGGCTGAGCGACCTTCCGCTGAATCCCTGCGTCCAGCTATTCACCCTGCAAACGAGTGTTAGTGGTCTCTGTCCACTGTCCTGCAAAAGCCATGGTAAGCCAGGCAGGCAAAGTCCCGGCCCCCAGAGCGTTTACTATCCACAGATGGAGTTGCAACATAAAAACTACCGTGTGCTACCACCCCTTGGAAGCGCTCCTTGCCAGTCCCTGATTGGCAAGTTCAAGGCAGGCAGGCACAATGACCCCCCAATTGCACTACTGACTTTGCGCCCAGAGAAACTATCACACTTTTAAGGGAACAGGCACAATAAAGCTTTGTGGCGGACTTTGAAATTGCAAACATTTGTAAATGATCTAGAGATCTAAATGCCCATCAATGGAGACAGTGTATAAATTATGTTGCAATGTACACAGCAGTAGAAGTGATCTAGTTACCCCTGTCCACATAAATGAATCTCAAAGTAAGGCTGAGAGGGAAATGCAAGTTGCAGATATATCTTTGTAATAACATACATAGAGAGTAAAGCCAAGAAAAACAATACTTATGCACCTGGAATAAAAGTGTAAAGACACACATGGTTGGAAATAGGGAGGGTGCACAATGTTGAGAGCTAGCTTTACAATAGCTTCAGCCGCAAAGTTTTATTGCTTAGCTAGGGTGATAAGTTTATGGGTGCTCTCTATATTATTTTTTACACCTCTCTGTATATCGAATTACTTTTTAATTTTGTAAAGCTACAACACAGTGTGATAAATGCTGTATTTATAGAAAGACAAGATGCTAAGGAAGCATTTGGTGGACTCGCCTAAGCTAGTCTGGGAAGTCTCCCAGGAGAACTGACATTTAAACTGAGTCCTAAGGGATGTTTAGCCTGGAAAAGGGAGGAAGAGTGTTCCTAACAGAAGGAACAGCCTTTGCAAAGGCTCAGAGAAAACATGGCTCAGTGCAGGAACTGAAAACGACCTGGTGTGACTGAAGAATTCTGTAAGGGGAAGGAGGTGACAGGAGGTTTGCCTGATAGTAGAGCCACAATTAGGCTTCCTCTTCTTTTTCTTTTTTCTTTGTCTTCTTAGGGACATACCCACAGCATATGGAAATTCCCAGGCTAGGGGCCAGATCAGAACCTACACCACAGCCACAGCAATGTGGGATTTGAGCCGCGTCTGCGACCTAAACCACAGCTCACGACAACACCAGATCCTTAACCCACTGAGCAAGGCCAGGGTTTAAACCCACATACTCGGATACTAGTTGGGTTCTTTACTGTTGGGCCACAATTAGGCTAATTCTTAAGGTCAGCAGAAAGCTGTTGAAGGGTTTTAAGGTAGAGAATAACTTTCAGGAGAGTTATGGTCATGAACTGCCTCATCAAGGTCAGTCACATAAGTTTTCTCAGCCTCTATGCCGGAGGCAGGGGAAGAAGTCCAGTTACTCCCTTTTCCTCCTCCCCCTGCCTGCACTTTCCAAACTCCCAGGAGTGGAGGGACACTGGTATATAAGCAGTATGGCAGGACCATCACCAACTGGACATCTGTTGTCACAGTTTCTCTAGTCCCCACAAAACCAGAATGGGCCATGGGGCCCACTGGGCGGATGTGTCAGGTAGGATAGGATAGGAATTCTGACCCGGGTGACTCATTTATCAGTACAAAAAACAGGAGGCCTGTGATCAAACAATTAAGACACATGCAGATACCAGAGGAATGTTCTTTGGAGCATCTCCCTATAAATTTTTCCCATGCAAATAAGGCATCCTCGCCAGAAAGCAATCAGAGGGTCCAAATGCACCCCCTTAAGCACGCCCGATGCTGGGGGTTGGGACAGGAAATTAGTGGGCCTAGGGCAAGGAATTTGGGTCCCCAAATAGGTCCACGATATAGAAATATAAGGACAGACCCAGTTGCAGCCAGTGAGTCCCTACCCAAGGCAGCCCACTCTCTGAGGGTGTAAATTAAACTCTCTGTACACTGCTACCTGACTCTTGATTCCAACCTTCAAGGCAACTGGCAGGAGTGTTTTTTTGCTCAGGCCAGGGACAGGAATGGCTCATTAAAAGAGCCCAGGTCAGAGCTGTTACACTGAGGTGTCCATTGAAAGGGAAATTTCCTTCAACCCAGAACCACTCTCATCCTGAGCTGATGGCTCCTGCCCAGAGAGACTGCCTGCCTCCATCCCTGTGCAGCAAGACCCCTGTGTCTATCCCGGTGCTCCTGCAGCACCTCCTAGCTTCAACAACCTCCCACCAGACCACTTGCCTCCATCCTTGCTTAACGAAGCCAGCTGGGTCTATCCTAGTGCATGACAAAGCTGGCTGGGTCTATCCCAGTGCCACTACTGCACTTCTTGGCCTTGCTTGTATGTAGGCAAGGATGGAGGGAGATGGTGCAGAGCAGAAGAAACTGACAGATGTGCTCTTCTCTGTCTCCTCTTTGAGGATGGCTCTTTCAGCTCTGTCACAATCCTCCATGCCCAGGAGAACCTGGACTTCATCTTTAGGGCTGTGCATGGCTGGTCCCTCTACCTGGAACACCCTTCCCCCAGGCACCTCATGGTCCTTTCCTCGCATCATTCAGGTCTCAGCTCACCTGCTACCTTCCTCAAAGAGGACTTCCCCAGTCCCCCATCTAAAACTAAAACATTCTCAGGAGTTTCCACTGTGGCTCAGCAGTAACAAACCCAGCTAGTATCCATGAGGACATATGTTCCATCCCTGGCCTCCCTCAGTGGGTTAAGGATACAGTGTTGCCATAAGCTGTGGTGTAGGTCACAGATGTGGCTCAGATCCAGCATTGCTGTGGCTGTGATGTAGGCCAGCAGCTGCAACTCCAATTTGACCCCTAGCCTGGGAACTTCCACATTTATTTTATTAGATAAATAAATAAGATAAAATAAAACATTCTCTATCTCTGCGTACTGCTGTATCTGCTTTGTTTCCTTCATTCATTCAAAATGTCACCTCTTCCTGATATTATAATACGTTTGTTCATCTGCTTCCCTTGTGGTAGAATGTAAGCTGCATGAAGGCAAAGAGTTTGTTCTGAGAGCAGGAACATTCTCTGTTAGGCTATAATGCACACTAAACAGCCTCCATACCTTGTGGCTTATTTCAGTAAATTTCACTTCTTGCTCACCTTCATGTCAAGTGGTTCATCTCAGTGGGAGTTTTAACCATTACTGAAGCAGGGGGCAGGTGATGTAGCAAATCCCACCCTGGTTCCTGCCAGCAAGATGCCTAGAACTTGTGTAAACCTTTCACTGACCAAAGCAAGTCATATGACTCCAATGTGACCAACATGTGCAGAAAAAAAAAAAAAAACTGCAGAAAATTCAGCATCTATTCATATCTCAGCAAATTAGGAATAAAAGGAACTTCCTCAATCTGGCAAAGGGCATCTGTGAAAAACCTACAGATAACATGACACTTGAAAGACAGTATTTTCCCCCTAAAATCAGAAACAAGACAAGGATATCTGCCCTAGCACTTCTACTCAACACTGTCCTGGAGGTCCCTGTCAATGCAATAAGGAAAGAAAAAGAAATAAAAAGCACACTAATTGGCTTTATTCACACATGACATGATTTTATATGTGGAAAATCTTACGGAATAAACAAAAAAAATAGCTTCTAGAACTTAAAAGTGAATTTAGCAAGGTCACAAAATTCAAAGTCAGTATACAAAAATCAATTGCATTTTTATAACGTAGACATAAATAAAATTGAACCTTGAATTTTTTTTTTTTTTTTTTTTTGCTTTCTAGGGCCGAACCCATGGCACATGGGGTTTCCCAGGCTAGGGGTCGAATTGGAGGTATTGCTGCCGGTCTACACCACAGCTCACCGCAACACAGGATCCTTAACCCACTGAGCGAGGCCAGGGATGGAACCCACAACCTCATGGATCTGAGTTGGATTCATTTCCACTATGGCACAAGGGGAACTCCGAACACTGAAAATTTTAAAAGAGCACTTACAATATATTGTTTTTTGTTTGGCTGCAGTGGTGGCATATGGAATTTCCTCGGCCAGAGATCGAATCCGAGCCACAGCTGCGACCTGTACCACATATGTGGCAATACCAGATCCTAACCCAGTGCACCTGGCTGGGGATCAAACCTGTATTTCCATAGCAGCCTGAGCCACCACAGTCAGATTTTTACCCACCGTACCACAGCGGGAACTCCTACAATAGATTTTTTTTAATGAATGCATAAGTAAATTTAACAATATATATATAAGCAACAACCATGGATGAATCTCATAAACATTACACCGAAAGAATGAAGGCAGATGCAAAAAGGCATATACTACACTGTATGATTCCAACTATGTAAAACTCTGGAAAAGAAACACTAATCTTGGCATTCCTGTTCATCTGTATGTCCATGTGCCACAGGTGCGGCCCTAAAAGACAAAAAATAAAATAAAATAAAATAAAATAAAATAAAATAAAATAAAATAAAATAAAATAAAATAAAAAACAAAATAAAATGGCATCATGGCAACACTGGATCCTTAACCCACTGAGCAAGGCCAGGGATGGAACCCACATCCTCATGGATCCTAGTCAGGTTCATTAACTGATGAGCCATGAAGGGAACTCCTGTAATAGAGTACTTGGTAGTCAAGAATTGTGATGCCTCTGACTTTGTTCTTCTTTCTCAAGATTGCTTTGGCTATTTAGGGTCTTTTTTGGTTCTATACAAACTTTAGGATTGTTTTCCCTACTTCTGTGAAAAATACTGTTGGAATTTTGATAGGGATTGCATTGAATCTGTAGATTGTTTTGGGTGGCATGGATTTAATTTTAACAATATTAATTCTTCCAATCCATGAACACGGTCTATCTTTCCATTCATTTGTGTCTTCCTCAATTTTTCCATCAATGTCTTACAGTTTCAGCACATAGATCTTTCATATTCTTGGTTAAATTTATTTCTAAATATGGTTTTTGATGGAATTGTTTATAGGATTGTTTTTGCAATTGTTTTTTAAATTTCTACTTCTGATAATTCATTGTTAATGGATAGAAAAGCAACTGACTTTTTAAAATATTGATTTTGTATCCATCAACTTCACTGAATTCATGTATTAGTTCTAACAATTTTTTTTTTGTCTTTTTGTCTTTTTGCCATTTCTTGGGCTGCTCTCGCGGCATATGGAGGTTCCCAGGCTAGGGGTCGAATCGGAGCTGTAGCCGCCAGCCTATGCCACAGCCACAGCAACTCGGGATCCGAGTGGCGTCTGAGATCTACACCACAGCTCACCGCAACACAGGATCCTTAACCCACTGAGCAAGGCCAGGAATCAAACCCGCAACCTCATGGTTCCTTGTTGGATTTGTTAACCACTGTGCCATGATGGGAGCTCCAGTTCTAACAATTTTTTAGTAGTCTTTAGAGTGTTCTAAATATAGAATCATGTCATTTGTAAACATTTTTACTTTAAGAATTTGGATACAGGAGTTCCTGTCGTGGCGCAGTGGTTAACGAATCCGACTAGGAACCATGGGGTTTCGGGTTCGGTCCCTGCCCTTGCTCAGTGGGTTAAGGATCCGGCGTTGCCGTGAGCTGTGGTGTAGGTTGCAGACGAGGCTCAGATCCTGCGTTGCTGTGGCTCTGGCGTAGGCTGGCGGCCACAGCTCCGATTCGACCCCTAGCCTGGGAACCTCCATATGCCGCAGGAGTGGCCCAAGAAATGGCAAAAAGATTAAAAAAAAAAAAAAAAGAATTTGGATACCTTTTATTTCTTTTTCTTGCCTAACTGTTCTGGCTATTAATATGGTGAATAGAAGTGATGAGAGTTGGAATTCCTATTGTCCTGATGTTAGAGAAAAGGCTCTCAGCTTTTCACTGTTGCGTGAGTTAGCTGTAAGCTTCTCATATATGAACTTTATTATGTTTATATACATTATTTCTATAACTTTTTTTTGAGTTTTTTGTTGTTTTTGTTTGGTTTTCTTGGGGTTTTTTGTTTTTCTTTTGTTTTTTTGTCTTTTCTAGGGCCGAACCCATGGCATATGCAGGTTCCCAGGCTAGGGGTCTAATCAGAGCTGTAGCCGCCAGCCTACACCAGAGCCACAGCAACGCTGGATCCAAGCTGCATTTTTGACTTACACCACAGCTCACAGCAGCACAGGATCCTTAACCCACTGAGCAAGGCCAGGGATCAAACCCGCAACCTCATGGTTCCTAGTCAGATTAGATTAACCACTGAGCCATGACAAGAACTCCCTATTGAGAGTTTTTAACCATGAAAAGATGTTGAATTTTGTCAAATTCTCGTTCTGCACTTATTGAGATGATTCTGTGATTTCTATCCCTGTTTATGTGGTGTTGATTTATTAGTATATATTGAATGAAACATCCTTGGTTCATATTCATATATTCACTAGGGATATTGGCCTGATGTTTTCTTTTCTTGTAGTGTCCACCAAGGCTTTGGTATGTGTAATGCTTACCTCACAAAGTGAGTTTGGAAGCTTTCCCTCCTCTTCAATAATTTGGAAATTTGAGAAGAATTGGTATTAATTATTCTTTACACATTTTGTAGAATTCTCCAGTAAAGCCTACGAGTCCTGGGCTTTTCTCTATTGGGAGATTTTTGATACTGACTCCATTTCCTTACTTGCTATTAGTCTTTCCAGGCTTTCTATTCCTTCATGACTCTGTCTGATATGTTTCCAGGGATTTATCCACTTATTCTAGGGTATTAAATTTGTTAACATACAGTTGCTTATAGTAATCTCTTATGATGCATTTTATTTCTGTCGTACAGTTGTAATACCTCCTCTTTCATTTTTTGAGTCCTCTCTCTTAGTCTAGCTAAAGGTTTGTCAATATTGTCTATGTTTTCCAAAAAATCAGATCTTAGTTTCATTGATTTTTCTATTGATTTTCTGGTTTCTATTTCTTTTATTTCTCCTCTGATCTTTATTATTTCCTTCTTCTACTAACTTTAGGATTAGTTTTTATTTTTCTAGTCCTTTGAGATGTCTTTTTTTCTTTCTTTCTTTTTTTTTTTTTTTTTTTTTTTTGCTTTTTAGGGCTGCACCTGCGTCATATGTAGGGTCCCAGGCTAGGGGTTCAATCAGAACTACAGCTGCCAACCTATGCCACAGCCAGAGCCACACAGGACCCGAGCTGCCTCTGCAACTTACACCACAGCTCACAGTACCACTGGATCCCTAACCCACTGAACAAGGCCAGGGATGGAACCCACAACCTCATGGTTACTAGTCGGATTTGTTTCCACTGTGGCACGATAAGAAATCCTCTTTTTTCTTTTTCTTTTTTACTTTTTAAATTTTTATTTATTTACTTACTTAGTTTTCAAGGCCCTACCTGTGGCATATGGAGGTTCCTAGTCTAGGGGTAGAATTGGAGCTGCAGCTGCTGGCCTAGGCCACAGCCACAGCAGTGCGGGATCTGAGCTGCCTCTGCAATCTACACCACAGCTCATGGCAATGCCAGATCCTTAACTCACTGAGTGAGGCCAAGGATTGAACCCATATCCTCACAGATACTAGTTGGGATCATTACCACTGAGCTACAATGGGAACTCTAAGGTGTCTTTTTTTCTTAATGTAGGCATTTATACACTTCCCTCTTAGAATTGCTTTTGCTACATCCTTTAAGTTTTGGTTTAGTGTGTTTTCATTTTTACTTGTCTCAAGCTATTTAAAAAAAAATTTTATGTTCAAGAGTGTGCTATTTAATTTCCACATATAGTGAATTTTCTTTATTGTCCATTCATTTTCTATTCTATTTCTTTCATTTCTGTTCTTCTCTTTATTGTTTTCATCCCCCTGCTACTGATTTCTAGTTTCATACCACTATGGTGAGTAAATGAGATGGGATGTTGGTATGATTTCAGTCTTCTTAAATTTTTTGATATTTATTTTGTGGCCTAACATATCTGTCCTGGAGAATGTTTCATATATACTTGAGGAAAACTGTATTTTACTACTGTTGGGTGAAATGTTCTATATATGTCTGTTAGGTCCATTCGGTCTAAACTGTAGTTCAAATCCAACGTTTCCTTATTTTCTGTCTGGATGACCTGTCTGTCCATTGTTGAAAAACGGGTATTGAAGGCTCTAAACTATTATCGTATTGTTGTCTATTTTTCCCTTCCAATCTGTAAGCATTTGCTAAAATATTTAGGTGCTCCACTGATAACTGCTATATCTTCTTGATGGGTTGACCCCTTTATCATTATTTAACGAATCTGTCTCTTCTCACAGTTTCTGATTGAAAGCCTATTTTGTCTAAGTATAGCTACCTCTGCTTTCCTTTGGTTTTCATTTGCATAGCATATCATTTTCCATCCCTTTGCTTTGAGCCTATGTGTGTTCTTAAAATGGAAGTGAGTCAGTCTTTGATTTTCTTCTCTTTATCTTTGTGTATATACTATAGGTTTTTACTTTGTGGTTACCATGGTGCTTACATAAAACATCTTAGTCTTTTAAAGGTGGTAACCTTAAATTTGATCACATTCAAAAACACTTCTACTTCACTTTCCCATTTTACTTTATTTTTATTTAATTTTTTTTCTTTTCAGGGCTGCACCTGCAACATATGGAAGTTCCTGGGCTAGGGGTCGAATTGGAACTGCAGCTACCAACCTATGCCCCAGACACAGCAATGCCAGATCCTTAACCCACTGAGCAAGGCCAGGGATTGAACCCGCATCCTCATGGATACTAGTCAGGTTCTTAACCCATTGTGCCACAATGGGAACTCCTCATTTTAGTTCTGTTGTCACGGTTTACTTTTTTTTTTCCCCCCACAGCTGTGGCATGCAGAAGTTTCAGGGCCAGGGATCAACACGCCACAGGAGCAACCCAAGCTGCTGCAGTAACAACATCAGATTCTTTACTACTCAGCCATAAAAAAGAACAAAATAATGCCATTTGCGGCAACATGGATGGAACTAGAGACTCTCATACTGAGTGAAGTAAGTCAGAAAGATAAATACCATATGATATCACTTATATCTGGAATCTAACATATGGCACAAATTAACCTTTCCACAGAAAAGAAAATCTGGACTTGGAGAATAGACTGTGGTTGCCAGGGGGAGGCGGAGGGAGTGGAATGGATTGGGAGCTTGGGATTAATAGATGCAGACTATTGCCTATGGGATGGATTAGCAATGAGATCCTGCTGTGTAGTACTGGGAACTATGTCTAGTCATTCATGATGGAGCATGATAATGTGAGAAAAAACAATGTGTACATGTATGTGCAACTGGGTCACCATGGTGTACAGTAGAAAAAAAAATAATGTATTGGGGAATAGACAACAACAAAAAAACCCCCAAAAAACAACATCATCGAATCCTTGACCTACTGTGCCACAAGTGAACTCCAGTTTACATGTTTTTATATTGAGTATCAATTAATACTGTGGCTACGGTTATTCTAATACTTTTGTCCTTTAACTTTTATACAAGAGTTAAGTGAATAACAAACTGCCATATTACAGTAACAGAATATTTTGAATTTGACTATCTACATATCTTTACCAGGGTGATTTATATTTTCATGTCACTAATTTGCATCCTTTCACTTCAGCTGGAAGAACTCCTTTCTGCATTTCTTGTCTAGTGGTGATGAACTCCCTCAGCTTTTTTCTGGGAAAGTCTTTATATCTCTCCTTCACTTCTAAAGTATTCCAGGTGGGTAGTTCTTTTTGTTCAATATTTTGAATATATCACTCCACTCTCTCCTGGCCTACAAGATTTCTGCTGAGAAATCCTCTGATAGCCATGTAGGGGTTCCCTTGTGTGTCAGGACATTTTTTTTTTCTCTTCTTGCATTAAAATTCTCTGTTTGGAGTTACCCTAGTGGCACAGTAAGTTAAGGATCTGGCATTACCACAGCATTGACTCAGGTCACTCCTGTGGCATGGGATCACTTTCTGGTCTCGGAACTGCTGTACGCCTCCAACGTGGCCAAGACAAATTCTCAGAGTTCTCTTGTGGAATAGCAGGTTGAGGATCCAGTGTTGTCACTGCAGTGGCTTCAGTCACTGTGGCATGGGCTCAATCCCTAGGCTGGGACTTCCACAGGCTGTCAGCATGGCCAAAAAAATTTTTTCTTTGACTTTAGAGAGAATGTCAGCTTTATTTTAATGTCTTAGAGAAGACTCAAAACAAAAAAATTCAACAGGAGTTCCCATCGTGGCTCAGCAGAAATGAATCTGACTAATATCCATGAGGATCCATATTTGATCCCTAGCCTTGCTCAACAGGTTAAGGATCTGACATTGCCATGAGCTGTGGTGTAGGTCACAGATGCAGCTTGGATCTGGCGTTACTGTGGCTGTGGCATAGGCCTGTGGCTACAGCTCCGATTTGACCTCTGGCCTGGGAAGTTCTAAATGCATTGGGTGTGGCCCTAAAAAAAAATTCAACAATCTTTTTGGGGACCTATGAGATTCATGAACCTACATGTCCAAATCTCTCCCCAGATGTGGGGAGTTCTGAGCCATTATTTTTTAAAAAACAACCTTTTCATCCTCTTTCCCTTTCTTCTTCTGGGACTCCAATAATGAACAGATTGTCTCTTTTGGTGGTATCCATAATTCACATATGCATTCTTCACTCTTTTTCATTCCTTTTTCCTTGTTCTCCAACTGGAAAATTTCAAATAGCTTGTCTTCAACTTCCTGTCTTACAAAGAATAAATGACATGTCTTCAACTTCACTGTATTACTGAGATTCTTCTGCTAGCAAAGTCTGTTGTTCTCTATTGCATTTTATATGACTTTCATTGTAGCATTCAGCTCCAGGATTTGGCTCTTTTATGAATTCTAGCTCTCTGTTAAACTTGTTTTATTCATGTATTATTTCATTGAACTGTGGGCAACCATCTAGGTTTTAATTAGAAGGTAATTTCCTCTTATGATTTTACAGTCCTGTTGGTACTGAGTAGAAGCTGGAGACTGAATCTGAAGGGCCAGGTCCAGTTTGGTGTCTGGCACTGGCAAAGCATCAGGAAGAATCAGAAGCAGAGTAGAAGCTGGAAATGTCTCTCACCAACTCTCTTGTGTTAGAAATTGGTATGTCTCAGACTATACACGAGTCAGAAGCAGGGGCAGAACTGTAACCCTGATCTTCTGATCCCGGCACAGTGTCCCTTCCCATACGCCATGCTGTTCACTTTAGCTCTATTGCCAGTATTTAAAAACAAATTGGTTTGAAACTGCAAGTTTCGCCCTAATGCAAAGTCCAAAACACTAAGAAAACTCCTCCAACCAGAATAACAGCACGAACAGGGCATTACCTAATCAGCGACTCCACACAGTAACTACTATATCAAGTGAAAAGGTCACAGGAGATACACAGCCTTGCAGCAGAGGTGGGAGGCTTTCAGCTTTATTGAGATATAATTCACATATCAAAATTTTCCCTTTTTCAGTGTTATTTAGTACATTTGGAGCTGTGAAACCATCACCACCATATAGTTTCAGAACATTTTCAACACCCCTGTGCCCATTAGCAAGCACTCCCCATGCTTAACCCCAAACCCCTGCCAGCCCCTGGAAACCACTAATTCCCTATTACCCAGGGTCTGTCTATTCTGCATGTTTCAAACAGATGGAATCATCCAACATGTGGTCTTTTTCTGGCAGCTTCTTTCACTTAGCATGTTCATCCATGTTGGAGCATCTATCAGTACTTCATTCCTGTTTATGGCTGAATGACATCTCATTGTATGGATGGACCACGTTTTCTTCATCCATTCACCAGCTCAAGGACACTTGGGCTATCTTCATCTTTCATCTATTAAAATAGTGTCGCTTTGAACATTCATTCGTGTACAGTTCTTTTGTGGATGTGTTTCCAATTCTCTTGGGTAAGTACTGTGGGCTGGAATTGCTGGGTCATGGTAACTCAATCTTTAACTTTTTGAAGAACTGCCGGACTGTTTCCCAAAGCGGCTGCACCATTTTATATTCCCACCAGCATTGCACAAGGGTCCCAATTCTTTACATCCTGGTCAACACTTGTTATTGTCCATCCTTTTAGTTACAGCCATCCTAGTGGGTTCTGGTGGAGATCTTATAGCAAAAAGTAGTTCATATACTCTGGGCAAACGTATTCTCTGCTCAGCCCTAAGCCCTGTGCTTGAGGGATGAGCACAGGGATAATGCTGACAATACCCCACCCCCTATCCTACTGCCTGGGCTGCCCTCCCTGACAGGGAAGGACAGTGGTTCTCAAAATGTGGCCCCCAGTCCAGCAGCACCAGCATCACCAGAGAGAAATGCAAAGTCTCAAATTCTGCCCAGAGAGACTGGGTCAGAGACCATGGGGCCAGCTCCCCGCCGTCCCAGTGACTGTGAGGCCTGCCAGAGTCCAGGAAAACAGTTGGCTGCACAGGGTCTTTGCCCTTCAGTGTGAGCTTAGCTTTATCCCCTTTACTGGTGATGATGAATACACACCTAAGCAATGAGGATGACAGGAACCAAGAGTTGTTTTGGTTTCTTTGCTGTGCCCATGGCATGTTGGGAGTTCTTGGGCCAGGGTTTAAACTTGCGCCTCTGCTGTAACCAGAGCCACAGCAGTAACAATGCTGAATCCTCAACCTGCTGAGCCACAAGAGAACTCCCAAAAGAGCTTTTTTTTTTATTGTCTTTTGAGATCCATACCCACGGCATATGGAAGTTCCCAGGCTAGGGGTAGAATTGGAGCTGCAGTTGCCGGCCTAAGCCACAACCATAGCAACTTGGGATCTGAGCACCATCTGTGACTTATGCCACAGCTTATGGCAATGCCAGATCCTTAACCCACTGAGGCAGGCCAGCGAATCAAACCCTCATCCTCATGGATACTAGGTGGGTTTGTTACTGCTGAACCACAGTGGGAACTCCCTGAAAGAGTTTTTCGAAGAATTCAATTATTTGACTCAAGTGGAAGTGCGAGGCATATTCCAGTAATGAGTGACACTGTTGATGTAAAATGGTCACAATAATTAAGTTTTAGACTCAGAAAATCCAGCTGAAGGGTAAATGGTTACTGCACCATTCAAAGCAGTAACACAGATATAATTTCCTTCATAAGTGATATTTTAAATATTCCTGGGGATTCCTTGTGGCTTGGTGGGTTAGGGATTCAGTGCTGACAGGACACCGGCTTGGGTTGCTGCTGTGGCTCAGGTTGGATTTTTGGTCTGGGAACGCCCACAGGTGGGGCAAAAAAACAAAAAACAAAAAACACACAAACGAACCAAAAAACCCATAATAATAAAAATAAAATGTTTAAAAAAATATTCCTTATCCATTCAAAATTTCAAAGAGCATGCTAGCTCATTGGGAAGTGAAAGGCACAGGAGCCTCACAGATCATTTAAAACGGTAGAGGTGGCTTCCTTGGTATCATGTGAAATACACCACAAACACCCCGTCTAAAAAAATGAGGAAAAAAATACTCTTTGGAGAATCACTTGTGTTTCTTCCACACACTGCCATTAAAAACCTTCCCTATACACATTTCTTACAGGCTTACATATTCTGTTGTTAGGCCTGCTGTGTACTTCCTTTAGCATCGAGCCAGGTTCACTGCTTCTCTGCATCTCCGCCTGAAGCCAGGCTTACACAGGGCTGAGTGTGCCGTCGCCCAGGTGGCCAGGAGAGGGAAGCTCACACGAGCACGTGGCCAGAAAGGAAGCAGCACACGGGAATAGCACAGACCTCAGGTCAGAGCGGAGCCGCTGTAACTCCTCCAGCCTTCCTTGACCCCAGCTCTCACTGTACTGGATTCTACAGCATCTCTCTGGTCTGAGAAGTCGCGGTGTCTCTGAGCAGATTCAAGACGTTCTGGTAAGTGTCCAGAATGTCCTGAGTGGTGGGTCTCTCTGCAGGCGTCTGGCTCTTACACGCCTTGTGAATGTCAAACAAGTGGAACCGGACCATGTCGCTCCCTTCCACGTGCCCCAGAAGGAAACTGGAGACGTCTGGAATCTTCCAGATGTCAATCTTCTCATCATACACGGGCATGAGGTCGTCCTGAAAAGGCACGTCCTCTCCATAGGGCCACAGCTGCTCTGGGGCCACGAAGTCCCCTTGGAGCTCCCTGTGGCCACACTTCACCAGGGCCCCGGAGCTGTGGTTTACCAGGGGCAGGGCGTCCAGGTCATTCAGCACGATGCTGAAGTTGGCGGTCAGCAGGTACTGGGACAGCGTCTTGGGCAGGTCGCTGGAGTCGCACATGACCAGCGTGCCCAGAGGGCTGTTGTGCAGGAAGTTGATGATGCCCACGTAGTCCAGGGCCAGCTGCAGCCTGTGCTGCCACGTGTTGATGCTCTGGTATCTGGGGAGGCTCAGAGCCTCCTCCAGGTTGCTCAGGGAGCCCAAGGGGTGATACTCTGTGAGGATGGTGCTGTCATCCTCACAAAAGCCAAGCAGCGTGACCACATGCTTGCTTTGCAGCGACTTCAGCATCCGCAGTCCATGCAGGAAGTCGTCTTTCATCTCCAACCTGGTGAGCCGAGAGAGAGCCACCTTGCGTTCCTTCCACTCAGACAGGAATACCTAAAACCAAACCACAGAGAATGTCAACCTGGAACCCTTGTTGATTGGTGAGCTGGAAAGCAACGTGACAAATGTCTTTCAGACGAGATCGGGCACGTTCAGGGTGTTATGGCCATAGGCTGACAAATGCCTTTCAGAGCAGGATGTGGTGCAGAGGATACAGACACTAACAAGGCACAGACCCAGTCCTCGAGGTGATTTTGCTCTGCTCCAAAGATACTTAAGAGAAGGACAGAGTTCCCATTGGGGCTCATCGGTAATGAGCCTGACTATTATCCATGAGATTGTGAATTTAATCCCTGGCCTCACTCAGCAAGTTAAGGATCTAGCATTGCCACGAGCTTAGGTGTAGGTCAGACACGGCTCGGGTTCCATATTGCTGTGGCTGTGATGTAGGCCAGCAGCTGCAATACCGATTCAACCCCTAGCCTGGGAACTTCCATATGCTGCAAGGTGCAGCCTTAAATTAAAAAACAAAACAAAACAAAACAAAAAACCAAAGGAGTTCCCGTCGTGGCGCAGTGGTTAACGAATCCGACTAGGAACCATGAGGTTGCGGGTTCGATCCCTGGCCTTGCTCAGTGGGTTAACGATCCGGCGTTGCCGTGAGCTGTGGTGTAGGTTGCAGATGCGGCTCGGATCCCAGATCCCGCGTTGCTGTGGCTCTGGCGTAGGCCGGTGGCTACAGCTCCGATTCGACCCCTAGCCTGGGAACCTCCATGTGCCGCGGGAGTAGCCCAGAAATGGCAAAAAGACAAAAAAAAATAAATAAATAAACAAATTAAAAAAAAAAAAAAAGGGAGAGAGCAGGACAAGATGCTGGGCAAGACAAGTGCCGTGTCAGCAGAGGGCCAATGCAGGGGTCGGGGCGGGCAGTGGCTGGTCAGGGTGCTGAGGGCCACCTGGACAGCGTGCAGGAATATCGTGGGAGCCAGTCCACAGGATGACTGGGGCCTGCAGGGTGATGTGGAGACTGGGGGCATTCCCAGGAGCAAGGACTGCAAGAACAAAGGCACTGAGTGGCAAACAGGCCCCAGCTTCAAAGCGGTACAGCAGGGGATAGGGAGGGAGTGGTGAATGGAGAACTGGAAAATCCAACGCAGGGGATGAGCCCAGCCAGCCCACCACATGACATCATCGTTCACTTTAAAAGGGAGCAGAGTAAACCACAATAAGGAACAGCTCTATGTAAGGAACACATTTTTACATGGTCCGTGGTTTTCTGTGACTTCAGCTGTAAAAGCAGGAGCTGAAATGCTACACGCACACTGGACCTGCTGTCCTGGCACACAGCAGGCACACAGCTAGCAGGGGAGCAGCAGTACTGTAAGGCCTGGGAAGCCCATTACTATCAGTGAGGATAGAATTAAGAACCTCTTATTCTCTACTTAAATCCCCAAAGGGAAGGCAGAAGACTGCAGAAGAGAAAACAGGTTCCAGGTCAGGATACCACTGCCCTGGGCTGCTCCTGACCCCATGGGCTGTGTCTCTCTGGCTTCATCTTCTTTGGTGTTAAAATAAAGGTTACCAAAGCAACTTCGGGCGTATTTATCAAGAGCCTTTAACATTTACATCTACAATCTATGTAAGGCAATAATCTGAAATACATAAAAGGCTCTGGGAACTGTAAATCAACTATAATGGAAAAAAATCATTTAAAAAAAGGTTCTGGGAATAAAAACCTAGTGTTATTTATAAAAGCATAACTGGAACCTATCCCTCCATCAAAAATCAAGGAGCAGTCGTTTCACAGGACTGCTCAAAGAAGGTTATAGGGG
The DNA here is from genome assembly GCF_016906955.1 of Phacochoerus africanus. Lineage (NCBI taxonomy): Eukaryota > Metazoa > Chordata > Mammalia > Artiodactyla > Suidae > Phacochoerus > Phacochoerus africanus. The sequence continues at coordinate 51,701,559 of NC_062546.1, forward strand.
TAGCGTGATACAGATGCTGACAGGGTTCTTTCACAGATAAAAATAATTTTCTAAATTAAAAGGATACAAAGTGTGTTTACACTACTGTTTTAACTGCACAAAATAAGACAAAATTACACAGAAATCAAAGGTAACACGCTCGTGGTTTTGGTTCTCTCTGTATGCTTTTTTGAAAAAATATATATATACCTTTTGGTATTTTCCAACTTTTTTTTCCCAAAATGAATATATAGATTACTTTTAATTTTAAAACAACTTTTCAAAGTACTAAAAAATACTATATCAGATAGATGTGGACTGTGAAGATTTCTTTTGGGCCTGAGAAGAGAGGTTCATTGACAGAAAAACCCATGTAACTGCCATTGACCGTTTACTCCAAAGAGAAGTCTTTAAGACCTAAAAAAACAAATTTGAGAAATTTCAGTATGGAAAATTTCTATTAAGAAATTAGTTTGAGGAGTTCCTGTTGTAGCTCAGTGGGTTAAGGACCCGACATGGTGTCTATGAGGATGCAGGTTCAATCTCTGGCCTTGCTTCAGTGGGTTAAGGATCTGGTGCTGCTGCAAGCTGCAGTGTAGTTACAGATGCAGCTTGGATCCCGTGTCGCCGTGGCTGTGGCATAGGCCCCAACTGCAGCTCCAATTTGATCCCGGCCCTAGGAGCTTCCATGTGCCACATGTGCGGCTGTAAAAAGTCCAGTTGAAGAGTTCCCTTGTGGCTTAGCGGGTTAAGGAGCTGGTGTTGTTACTGCTGTGGCTCTGGTTACAGCTGTGCTGCTGGTTCAATCTCTGGCCTGGGAACTCTGGCATGCTGCGGGCACGGCCCAAAAAAAAAAAAAATTGCTCTGATTGCTATAGTCACTCTAAGTTTCATAAGTATGTATTTTTTAATTATTATTATTTTGGGCTGTGCCTATGGCATATAGAAGTTACCAGGCCAGGCATCAAAACTGTGCCAGAGAAGCAACACAAGCCACTGCAGTGACCATGCCAGATCCTTAACCCACTGTGCCACAAGAGAACTCCTTTTTATTTTTATTCGATAGGACAGATTTTATTCTCTTCATAGATTTGCACCAGCACTAAAATTGTTATCTGATTTCAATACAAAAGTCATTTTTGTTGAGATCCTTCACTCCTTTGGACCCCCCTTCTAGATTGCACCACAGCAGTGACAATGCCAGATCCTTAACCTGCTGGCCACCATGAATATATGCCTTGGAGTTCAAAGTTCAAACACAGAAGGTGTATTTACTTCTCATCCCAAAGGAAACTAGTTAACTCTTCAGTTGGTAACCTACCAGAAATTTTTCTATGCTTTTACATGTATTAATGTACATTTATAAAACAGCATTTGAGTTTATTACAACAAATATATTTATTGCAACTGGCTTTTTTTATTTAACTGATGCCTCAGAAATCTTTCCCTAATGTATATACAGACCAGGTCATTCTTTTTAAAGCCCATAATATTTCACAGTATAGGTGTAAGATTTTACAGATAATCTTTTCTTAAAACTAGGTATAATAGGGAGTTCCCGTTGTGGCGCAGTGGTTAACGAATCCGACTAGGAACCATGAAGTTTCGGGTTCAATCTCTGGCCTTTCTCAATGGGTTAAGGATCCGGTGTTGCCATGAGCTGTGGTGTAGATCGCAGACACAGCTCGGATCCCATGTTGCTGTGGCTCTGGTATAGGCCAGTGGCTACAGCTCTGATTAGACCCCTAGTCTGGGAACCTCCATACCCCGCAGGAGCAGCCCTAGAAAAGGCAAAAAGACAAAACAAACAAACAAACAAACAAAAAACAACTAGGTATAATAGAATCAAAATTCACAAAATCTGTAGCAGATGCTGTCAGAATGGATTAGGTTCTTTTTTCCGTACAGCTCTATAATTTTGCATAGACAGTTAATGTTAAGTGATCTATTTTTAAAGGCTTGATGGACATTTCAATTATTTTCCACTTATTTATTAACAACAACGCTCCAACGAAGAGCCTTATATGTACATTCCCATGCACACCTGAAGGTATTTTTGTGACTGAGGACTATGTACCATCAGTGCCCTTCCCGTCAAGGCCAACCTGTACTTCACCAGTCATGCATGAGTCCTGTGTTCTTCAGCCTGACCCACACTAGGCGCTACGATCTTGGTCATCTGTGCCAGTCTAATGGATGAAAAACCCCTTTCAGTATTTCCCCCAGTTACTAATGAGGCAGTACTTTTCACCTTCTGGGCATTCCTGCTTGTCTGCTGTGCAAAGTCTTCACTGTCCTTCATACAGTTTTCTCTAGGGTTGTTTGCTTTGTGCTTATTAATTTCTAGGGGGTCTTTATATATTCTTTATTATACATGTGATCCTTTATTAGAAAGACAACTCTTAGAAAATAATTAGCTTAGTTTACGTGGCCTTTAATGGTAAAATAGTATTTAGCTGTTAAGTAGACAAATCTGGGAGTCCCCGTCGTGACTCAGTGGTTAATGAATCTGACTAGGAACTATGAGGTTGGGGGTTCGATCCCTGGCCTTGCTCAGTGGGTTAAGGATCCGGCGTTGCCGTGAGCTGTGGTGTAGGTTGCAGACAAGGCTCGGATCCCACGTTGCTGTGGCTCTGGCGTAGGCTGGCGGCTTCAGCTCCGATTGGACCCCTAGCCTGGGAACCTCCATATGACGAGGGAGCAGCCCTAGAAAAGGCAAAAAGACAAAAAAAAAAAAGTAGTCAAATCTGTCTTCATTCCTTTAACAAGCACTTATGTCAATAAAAAAGTTGAAATAATCATTCCCCATGTGATATTTACATTCCCATGCAGAAGGCAGACAACAGAGAAAACAAACAGGGCTGTGTGAAGTATACTGGAAGGAGAAAAGTTAAGCAGGGAAGGGTTAAATTTTCACTAGCTGGGGAAGTGCTCACCACGCAGCATCTGGGGACCACATCTTGGGGAGGAGGACAGCACAGTAAAGGCCCTGGGGTAGGATGTCCTCAGGCCACAGTGACTGAGCAGGTGGAGGGGAGCAGAGGCTGGGAGGGGCCTTCGGTGGCTGAAAGGACTAGAGGGACACAGAGGGCGCTGGAGGAGCTGGGGCAGAGGAGACACACTATGTGATCATAACAAGAGCAGCACTATGGCTGCAGCGTGAGCGTAGACCAAAGGGAGCAGGTGGGCGAGCAGGCAGCCCACTCTGGAGACTACCAGCTGTGGAGGCCTGCATGGGGAGAGCACACAGGCAGAAACTGAGGAGGGATCAAACTCCAAATCCCCCCAAGTGCAGAGACACTGTAACTTGCTAATGGGCTGAACATGGATATAAGAAAGTGGGGTGCAAGGACGCCCCCCCACCCCAGGTTGTGTGAGCACCTGGACAGATGGCTTGCCCTTGGGCGAGGTGGGGAGTGAAAGAGGAGCATGCTGAGGGGACAGTCCGTGACACACTTAGCTTGAGAAGCCCTTCAACACCCATGATGTGGTAGAAGCAGGGGACAGAAAAGCCTAGCATTCATTCAGGGGATGAAGGCCTGGGCTGGATGAGGCCACCCAGGCAGCGAGCACAGGGGAGAAGAAGGGCCCAAGACTAAGAGGGATGCAAGGTAGGCCTGGCAGAGGAGACGGAGCAGTGGATGCTGTTACTTCTCGCAGCATCTGTGCTCCAGACAAACTTCTGCAAAAAAACAGATCACATGGAACCCTTCTAAGGCTACACAAAACCAGAGGACAGAGCGATATAAAGGAAAGAACTGAATCCATTCCCTCTATGGGATCCAACCCAAATGTTATGGCTTTTTAACATACCATACTTTTAAAAATTCTTTTTGGGCCACCCCTTGGCACATGGATTCCCAGGCCCAGGGTCAGATCCTGGCCGAAGTTGCAACCTAAGCCACAGCTGTGGCAACACCAGATCTTAACCCACTGCGCTGAGCTGGGCATAGAACTTGCATCCCAGTGCTGCAGACCCTGTTGTATCACAGTGGGAACTCCTTAACGTACCATACTTTAATCTTAAAGGACAAAACATGCAACAGAAAGCGGCTACCAGAGACATGACCTGCTGAGCACCAGGATGCTGCATCAAGACCCACCGCCAGCTCCCCAGGGGACCAGGTATGACAGAAGTGTGCATCGTGTCACAGCTCCCACCTGGTGGGGCGTCCACCTACTGGAAAGATCTGTTCTATCACAGCCATTCCTCTTCCTTATGAGTACTGTTGCCCAAATCTGTGGTTCAGGAAGTGGGTGGCCCTGAGATGCGGGTGCTGCTGCCCTTGGCAGAGAACATGCCTGGTCCTTTCAGTATCATCTTGGGTTTAAAAATCTACACTCACGGTCATCCCCAGGGAGTAAGTCAGGACAGAGAAGAAGGGGCAAAAGGGACTTCCGCTCTTTGCTCTACCTCCTTCTGAATGTTCGAGCTGAGGAGTTCCCCTTGTTGCTCAGTGGTAATGAGCCCGACTAGGATCCAAGAGGATGAGGGTTCGATCCCTGGCCTTGCTCAGTGGATCAGGGATCCGGCGTTGCCATGAGCTGTGGTGTAGGTCATAGATGCAGCCTGGATCTGTGGCTGTGGTGTAGGCTGGCAGCTGCAGCTCCGATTAGACCCCTAGCCTGGGAACTTCCATGTGACGTGGATGCAGCCCTTAAAAAAAAAAAAAAAAAATTTGAGCTGAATGTACTGCTTTCATAATTAAAGAACAGAAAATGGGAAATCAGGGGTCAGTTGGCCTTGTCCAAACTAGGGGCAGGAGAGGACATGTGACGCAATTCCAAACACAAACCAGAAACCATCCAGGGGAAGGGGGTATGCTCGGACACCGTGAGAGTTAAGCCAATATATAACATTATGTGGATTCAGGTACCAGGCATGGGGCTAGATGCTGAGGACACAAAGGGAACTGGTGACTGTGCCCTTGGGAGCTTGCATTTATAAGAGACAACAAACGAGATGCTAGACAGAGTCCACAACGTGTGGGGCAGGTTCAAGAGGAGTGTCAGGGAAAGCCCCTCAGAGAGGTAACATCTGATGCTGAGAGCCAAATGATGAGAAACCAGCCACACTGGATGGGGGGGGACGGCCTGCATGTGTTTAGGAGGAATACTTTGTTACAGAAGCTCCTGCTGAGAATCTACACCCCCAGCTCGAGTGCCAGGGAGGAGGGATGCTCAAATGGGGGGCGGGGGGTAGCGACGGGAAACACGTTTGTGGAATGAGTGCCGGTGTGGAGGATCAGGACCTGCAGGCCCTGGGAAGTCCATGGGGCAGGACAGTCAGGGCTCTGGGGGGTGGAGCTGACATTGCCCCCTCAAAACAGGTCCGAGGGCAAGTTTCAGCCAAGACACAAAATCTTAGGGTAACAGCCTTTTAGTCACCCTTTGCCTAAACTAACCATATTCCACCCTGTTGAATCTGGTGGGATGCATGTCATCTCCTGACATTCCCCAAAATCAAATCTGTCCTGAAACAATAATCTGTCATCATCAAAGCTACTCAAAAACATCCTTCAGGATAAAAAGCAATTGTGAAAATAATTCCAAAAATACCCTGAGTGCAACAACACAAAAACAACAGGGCAGCCCCCAAGTTCACTCTGAAGGGGACAGAAACTAACTGGCTGTGAGTCACCCTCCCTGGTGACTTTGTCACAGCCTATAGCTGTCAATACTGGCCTGGATTTATAGCCCCGCACCCCGACAACTGCCCACTGCCTGTGCCTCAGTTTGGCCTCCTCCCACACACACAGAATCCTCCCTGCACAGGAACGCCACCCCTGTCCTCCCTGCCACCCAACCTCTGTTACCCCCGCAACACCCCACATCCATCCAACCTACCTCCTGCCTCCTTTCAGATACAACCAGGGCCCACCAACTTCTCGATGCTTCCAGTGTGGACAGCCCCCATCTCTCACCAAGCTTCTCGCTGATCTGCTCTGCACACAGGCCGCCACGTCTTCCCTCCGTCAACGTGGCTGCCCTGGTGCCTGAGGCCCGCAGCCCTGCAAGATCCTCACCTCTGACCCCTTCCTCTCACCCTGCCTCTGGTCCCCAGACAACCCAGCATATTCCACCTCGGGGCCTCTGCAAGGCCCCATCCTGTGTACTGGAACATCATCCCCAAACACTCATGCCATCCTGCCAGTCTAGAGTAACAAGCCCGAGGCTCGTTCCTTGCTCTGCTGTCTTCGCAGAGTGTCACTAACACAGTTCACTATATATCTGCTTCTTGTCATCTTATTATTTATTTATTTATTTTTTGTCTTTTTAGGGCCACACCCATGGCATATGGAGGTTCCCAGGCTAGGGGTCTAATGGGAGCTACAGCTGTCGGCCTACACCACAGCTCATGGCAACATCCCATCCTTAACCCACTGAGTGAGGCCTGGGATCGAACCAGCATCCTCATGGATGCTAGTCAGATTCATTTCCGCTGAGCCACGACGGGACCTCTGACTTCTTGTCTTCACTGAAGCCTCCTCCTCAACTAGCTTCGTGGGCCTGCGTTCCTTCACTGCCGAGCTGAGTGCCCACTACAATGAGCAGACGGAACCAGTTACCTCTTTCATGGTCTCACTGGACACTGATTCCTCCCCCTTCTCCCCCGACTGACCTCCTGCTTCAAGGTGGCTCCTTTCTTGTTAGAGAAGCAGCTGCAGCTCCATCCCCCGCCCAAGCATTTTCTGCCCTGCCCTTTCCCCTCACTCGCTGTGCCCTCACAAAGGGACTGTCTGGTTCACCAGCCTTAACTGGCTTCTAGAGTGGTGCACTTACCACAGGTGTGACCACTGTGGAAACACAGCCCACAGGCTGCCCATGAAACAGGGCTCTGGAAGCTTCTATGTGAGAACTTAATTTGTCCCTTTGGTTTCTCTTTTTAAAATAAAAAATAATTTTAATCAAATAATACTACTACAGAGTTTGAAAAATAAGAATGAAAAAAATTGCCCCAGATCCTCCTTCACCATAACACACTTTCTATCATTTTCACATTTTTCTACATAAATCATCTTGCAGATGAAAACAGCATATTGTACAACTTCCTATTTTACTTCTGTATCTATCACCATAAGATCTTTTTCATGTTGCTACACCTGTTGGCTACAGAATAGTCTACAAGTGGTTGGACCACATGAACTGTTCCCCTAGAGTTATTCTTTCTAGTTTTCTATTACTGTTAACAACCAAGCCAAGCACTCCTTTCGTATCCAGCCTTTCCTTCCTCTGCATGACTTCAGCCCGACAACTTCCCAGGTGTGTGCTGACTGGGCTGGAGGGACCCACCCGTTACCCTGGACGTAAGCCTGGAACTCACCCTCTTCACGGCTCCTTCGCCAACTCGCTTCATCTGCCTCACTTCCGTCCTCAGCTGCTCACAGGACAGCCACGGGGAGCAGTTGCTCATCTGTCCCATCCTGAAGTGGCCATGGGGACAGTGCCTGGGCTCTCCCACAGAGCGCGGGGGCAAGATGAAGAGCCAGTCGAGGCAGAGGTAGAGGAGGGCATTCATGAGGGCCATGGAGAGCAGCAGCCCCACCACCGGGGGCACGTCCCTGCGAAGGGGGCCCTTCCTGCCTTCCTGGTGTCTCGTCTCCATGGTGTCGTCCTCCTCGAGCTCCTAAAATAGACAGTGAAACAAGGAGTAGACGTGGTCTTATTTCATGAGGCCTGAGGGTGACACAGCCTCCTGGTCCCAGCATCACTGTGATGACCAAAGAAGGTTTGACACCAGCCTTGTGCCAAATGCTTGAGGCCAGCACTTCCCAGAATCCCTGCAGTTTATTACAACTCGGAGGACAAAGGTGTCCTGGTATGTCTGTCTCCCCCACAGTGTCTTCACGGAGGGGTTAGTTAGATGAAAGCGAGTTCTGTTTTGTTAGTCCAGTGGAGCCAGGGCAAGAGAGGACAGAAAAGGGCAGTGGGAGGGCAGCTGGGGCGGGGTGGGGGTGGCGGGGACAGCTGGAATGCTGAGAGGGGGTGTTCTCTGGAAGGTACTCAAAAGCCCCCTGAGGTTTCTAAGAAGCAAAGGTGTGGAAAGTGCCCCAGGGGTGGAAGAGGCTGGGGTGGGCTGGCTTGAACCCAGGACCAGCACCCTGAGAAGACATGAATGAGCCTGTACAATGGTGGTGAGACAGGAGACCTGAGGTAAACCCTGCCCTGAGCTGACATCAGGAGGTGGGGCCCTTGCCACCACCCAAGGTCTCAGCTCCAGCCCTGGTGCAGCTTGGGGCTATGGTGAAGGCACACTGCCTGGTTGCTGTGGGGTGGGGATGGAAGGGGAGGGGGCTGGGGAAGGGCCTGGACAATCGAGGCAGATGCTGTTGACCACCCGGTGGAAGAGTGTCACTACGAGACAAGAATGTGTGCCAGCGTAACCACCACGCTGTGATATGCAGGACACCAGTGACAGAATGGACCCAGTGCCTTCTGGCTGGAGACAACCGTGCTATGCAGCCTTACCCTCCAGGGGGGCTTTCCTTCTCCCAGCTCAGGTCTCCATCCACTCCCAGGTCAGTCAGGGCCAGCCCTGTGAGCTGGTTTGAAGGCACTCTGCCTCAAAGGACCAAAAAGGAGGTTTGGTAAATAAAAAATGTACCTCTGCACACAGACAAGTGGCAACAATCCAGGTGGGCCTCCTTCCCCAGGCCCTTCTGCCAGGCCCCTCAGGCTCTGACCCCAGATGGTGCAGCAGCTGTAGGTAAGGCCTCGCACAGCCCCAGCTTGTCAGGGCTCCAGAGCCGGTTTCCAGCCTCTCCTTGCCCGTCTGCTCCCTAAAGCCCCATCGCACCCCACATGCCCTACTCTGGGCACTACAAAGAAGCGGGCAACCCTCTTCCTTCAGTGCCAACTGCTTTCTCACTGAGACACTGTTCTCTCCAATCACAGGCTACCAGAAATTCTGTGCATCTATGTGGGTCCGCCTGTTCATCCATCCAGATGAACCTGTCATGTGTATTAACTTATCACAGTGAGGAGACCACGAGTGTCTCAACCGGACAAAAAGAGGAGTTACTGCAGAATTCAGGTGACAGAGGAGCTTAGGAAAGATGGAAACAAGGCTGTGTTCTATTGGGCTCAAAGCCAAGCAGGGCTGCCTGTAAAGAGGTTAAGACTGGGAGTTCCCGTCGTGGCTCAGGAGAAACAAACCCAACTAGTACTCACGAGGATGCGAGTTTGATCTCTGGCCTTGCTCAGTGGGTTAAGGATCCAGCGTTGCCATGAGCTGTGGTGGAGGTGGCAGATGCAGCTCGGAACCCATGTTGCTGTGGTTTAGGCCAGCAGGTACAACTCCAATTAGACCCATAGCCTGGGAACCTCCATATGTAGCAGGTGCAGCCCTAAAAAGATGAAAGACAAAAAAAAAAAAAAAAGAAAAAGAAAAAGAAAAGAAAAGACAAGAGGCAAGGATGTGGAGAAAGGGAACCCTTGTACACAGCTGGTGGGAATGCAAATGGGTGCAACTATTGTAGAAAATAGTTTTTCTTCAAAAAACTAAGACTATGGAGTTCCCATTGTAGCTCAGCGGTAACAAACCCAACTAGTATCCATGGGGATGCAGGTTTGATCCCTAGCCTTGCTCAATGGGTTAAGGATGTGGCATTGCCATGAGCTGCTGTGTGGGTCAAAGACGAAGCTTGGATTCCGAGTTGCTATGGCTGTGGCGGAGACCAGCAGCTGCAGCTCTGATTTGACCCCTAGCCTGGGAACTTCCATATGCTGCAGATGCAGCCCTAACAAGACAAATAAATAAAAATAAAAATAAAAAACAACTAAGAACATAACTACTGTGTGATCCAGCAATCCACTCCCGGGTGAATATCTGAAAAAAACAAAAACACTAATTCCAAAAGATATATGCATCCATGCTCAAAGTAGCACTATTTACCATAGCCAAGATGTGGAAGCAACCTAAGTGTCCACTGACAGATGAATAGATAAAGTGTTATGTAGGTATGTATGTATGTGTGTATATGTACATATATATATGTCAACCTGAAAAAAATACTTCCCAAACTCAACATCTGCTCTTTCCCCTCAAATCTGCTGTTTTCACAGTGTTCACAATCTCAGTAAGTGACAGCTCTATCCTTCCAGTGACTCAGGGCAATGAGGCCGCAGGTCAGCAGTGACACCACTCCTGCTGAGCAGGAAGTTGAGTCTTCTACGGGTCAGTGTACTTGCCCAAGAATAAGAAAACACTGTGCTCACTCCACTTCACGACAAAGTCCTCGGGAAACCCCGGGTCTACTCAACAGCTCCCACCTCACCCAGACCCTCCTTTCTCCAGATGACACCATTGCTCACCCCAGCACCTGTGTCCTGCCAGCAAGCCAGCGTTGTTCCGGGGGGGGTGTCTGCTCACCCTCCTCAGAGAGATTCCGGGCCCGCATCTTTCTCTCTGGCCCTCTCCCCCTTGGCTGCCATGGACACAACGACGGCTTTCACCACCCAGGCCTCACACCCTCCTGAGCTTCTTCCACCAACACCTGATTCTTAGGTGACCTTGAAGAAATGGATAAAACTACTGCCGCCTCTCCTCTACAGCATTTAAAGTGACCAAGAGGGTCTCAACTTAGGCCTGAGGTCGGTGACCAGTGAACTTTATTCTGAAAAGGGCCAGACAATAAATGTTTGGGTTTAGAGGCCAGAAGCTGGAATCGAAGGACCACAGCACTGAGATGGGTGGGCGTGGAGGGGAGATGTTGAGCAAACAAGGCAGCCCCACGGTTATTCCACTCGGTGGTCAGGCGCAGAAGCAGCCAGGCCATCCTACACAAATGAGCGTGGACGTCCTCCAACTAAACTGTTCATGGATGCCAAGAGTCCGATTTCATTAAAACATTTTGACTTTTTCCCCCAACAGTTCAAAAGGTGAAAAGCATCCTTAGCTCATGGGCCACATAAATATGGGTGGAGGTCAGCAGCCGGCAAGCCTGCCTTAGGTGATGGCATCCCCCCAGGTGCCGAGGGCCCCCTTCCATACCATGCTCTCTAGGTGGTCTCACCACACACATGGCTCTGAAGGCCAAGTCCACGCTCATGGCTTCAAATCTGCTCTGTGGCCCTTCCTACACTTCACTCAGCTGGCCCCTCAAGACCTGGGATGCCCACAACTGACTTCTCTCTCCTGTCACAAGTCCCCATGGTGATAGGCACAAATCCATGTGGCTTGATTCCTCCCTCCCAAATCTGCTCACACCCCGCTTCCTCTCTCTGCCACCTCCACCCCCAGCCCTGGTCTAGACATCTCCTACCTGGGCTTCTGCAACACTTTCCTACACACTCTCCCACTGCTTTCTCTTTTCCAATCCATTTTTCACAGCGAGTAGGATCTTTTTTCTTTTCTGAAATGTTTCAAGCACAGAGAAAGTTAAAACATAAGATTATGAGCATCCATTCAGCTGTGTGAAATAACACTGCATCCTACTTTTTTTAAGAAAGAAAACGTTTTAGGAGTTCCCATTGTGGCTCAGAGGTAACGAACCAAACCAGTATCCGTGAGGACTCGGATTTGATCCCTGGTCCCACTCAGTGGGTTAAGGATCTGGCGTTGCTGTGGCTGTGACATAGGTCAGCAGCTACAGCTTCAATTCGACCCCTAGCCTGGGAACTTCCATACGCTGAGGATGTGGCCCTAAAAAAGGAAAAGAGAAAAAAGTTATGTAATAGTTGAAGCCCCTTTGGGCCCCTCAGAGCCTCTCTATTTTTTTTTTTTTTTTATGGCCACACCTGAGGCATATGGAGAGTCCCAGGCTAGGGGTCTAATTGGAGCTACAGCTGCCAGCGTACACCACAGCCACAGCAACACCAGATCCGAGCCACGTGTGCGACCTGCACCATAGCTCACGGCAATGCCAAATCCTTAACCCACTGAGCAAGGCCAGGGATCAAACCCGCAACCTCATGGCTCCTAGTTGGATTCGTTTCTGCTGTGACACGACGGGACCTCCCCTCTCTTCTATTCTGTTCCCTCCCTAGAAGAAATCACCATCGGCAAGCTGGTGTGTCTGTGGTTCTCAAACTGTGGTCCCTGCACTTGCAGCCCAGTCCTACCTGGGACCTGGGAGATTCAAGTTCTAGAGTCCTCACCCCAGACCTACTAAATCAGAAACTCTGAGGCTCTGAGGTGGAGCCCAGAAATCTGTTTTTCGGTTTGTTTTTTGCTTTTTAGGGCTGCACCTATGGCATATGGAGATTCCCAGGCTAGGGGTCTAATCGGAGCTGTAGCCACCAGCCTACACTACAGCCACAGCAATGCAGGATCCAAGCCACGTCTGCAACCTACACCACAGCTCATGGCAACACCGGATCCTTAACCCACTGAGCAAGTCCAGGAATCAAACCTTCGTCCTCATGGATGCATTTTGATTCATTAACCACTGAGCCACGATGGGAACTCCTAGAAATCTGTTTTAACAAGTCTTCCAAAGGACTCAGATTCCTGCTAAAGTTTGAGAACCACTGGTGAACATAACTTCCATGCATGCTTTCTATTTCTATCACATGGCTGTGTGGCCAGAAATGACAACACATGACACATGTATGCTTTCAAGGTTCATACAAGCAGTGTTGTACTGTTCGTTTCTCAGTAACTGCAGAGGATTGGTTCCAAGCCCGCCATGAATCCCAACATCTGCAGATGCTTAAGTCTCTTACACAAAATGGCACACTACCTTCCACCCTCTGTATCTAGGGATGCAGGATATGTGGATACAGAGGGCCAAGTGCATATCCTTTTACAACTTGCTTTATTACTATTATTATTATTTGGCCACACCTGCAGCATGTGGAAGTTTCCCAGCCAGGCATCAAACATGCACTGCAGTTGCAGCCTGTGCCACAGCTGCAGCAACACTGGATTCTTAACTAGCTGCACCACACAGGAACTTTCACAACTTGCTTTTTCTTCTTTCTACAGCTGTACCTTTGGCACATGGAAGCTCCTGGGCTAGGGGTCGAATCAGAGCTGCAGCTGCCAGCCTACATCATAACCACAGGAATATCATCTCTGAACAGCACCTTCAACCTATACTGCAGCTTGCGGCAACACCGGATCCTTAACCAGGGTTAAGGCCAGGGTCGAACCTGCATCCTCATAGACACTATGCTGGGAATTCCCCCAACTTGCTTTTTTCAAAGCTCGGCATTCTGTTTTTGAGGTTTATCCAAGGAGATAACATGACACTCCAGTTCACTGTTTCGGACTGACTACACCACAGCTGGGGAAATAGGTTTTGTGCACACCTCTCGTGCACCTGTGGAAGAGTTTCTCTCTGGTATACACAGGGTCTTTCTAAAGCCCAAGCTTGATCACTCCCTGCTTTACAACATTTGACAGCCCCTCTCTACCCTCAGGTTAAAGTCTACACCCCAAGAGGCCTCTAGAACGATGCTTCTTGCTGTTCCTTCTTCAACTGTAAGATCTCAGAGGACCACCTGCCTGATGTGTGTACCTGTATCCTCGGTGGGCAATGTGCAGCAGGGACTCGGTAGAAATGCACTGGTCACCTGATCACTCCCAGCTTCTCTCTCCAGGGCCTCAAACTGCTTCCTCCCTCTGGTGCCCAATCCCACCAAATCTCCATCTCTGCAGGGTGCCTGTCCCCTGAGGCTCTCATCCACCACTTCCTCCAGGGAGTCCACCAGCCCATACCTCAGGATTAATTCTTTTAACTTGAACCCCCCTGCCCCTGACCTTCCACAGATCCTACCCTGCACCATCAGGAATACATTCAGATCCTCTAAGGCCTGAAGCCTACATGTTTTTTATTTTTTTGGTTTATTTATTTATTTTTTTTGAGGTATATCACTTTCTCCATTTCCACTCAAAGGATGCCAATATCAGGCTCAAAATTCTGTAAGACTTTAGAAATTCATATTTTCTTGGAATTCTCATTGTGGCTCAGCAGCTAAAGAACCCAATGAGCATCCATGAGGATGTGGAGTCAATCCTTGGCCTCACTCAGTGGGTTAAGGATCCAGCATTGCCGTGAGCTGTGGTATAGGTCGCAGGTGTGGCTCAGATCCCAGGTTGCTGTAGCTGTGGTGTAGGCCGGCAGCTGCAGCTCCGATTCGACCCCTAGCCTGGGAACCTCCATATGCTGCAGGTGAAGCCCCCCTAAAAAAGACAAAAAAAAAGAAATTCATATTTTCTAATCTGTGCTGGACCCTCACCATTATCCAGGAATCCTTTAACATATTTCTTGTCAGCTCTACAGCTATATGCCTCATTAGCCTTTCAATTTTCCCTAAGTCCAGAACTCCCGTCGTGGCTCAGCAGAAAGGAATCTGACTAGTATCTATGAGGATGCAGGTTTGATCCCTGACCTTTCTCAGTGGGTTAAGGATCTGGCGTTGCCATGAGCTGTGGTGTAGGTTGCAGACATGGCTTGAATCTCAACGTTCCTGTGGCTGTGATGTAGGCCACTGGCTACAGTTCCAATTTGCCCCCTGGCCTGGGAACTCCATATGCCCTGAGGCAGCCAAAAGAGGGGAAAAAAAAGAAAAAAAATAAAACTAAGTCAGAGTGAGGTGAGTAAACTGTACACAGAGGAGCCAAGTTTTCTGACCCTAAATCCATATTCTTCCTCTAAATCTTACAACTCTCAGGTGTTAGATGGAATTGAACACAGTACAGTCACTGCAGGGATGGGGGCTTGATGCTGAGAGTGCCTAATTCTTTCTTTCTTTCTTTTTCTTTAAGGCTGCAAGTGTGGCATACAGAAGTTTACAGGCTAGGGGCCAAACTAGAGCTGCAGCTGCCAGCCTATATATACCACAGCCACAGCAAAGCCAGATCCAAGCCACATCTTCGACCTACACCAGAGCTCACGGCAACGCCAGATCCTTAACCCGCCCACTGAGCAGGGCCAGGTATTGAACCCACATCCTCATGGATATTAGTTGGGTTCGTTTCTGCTGAGCCACAAAGGGAACGCCAAGACTGCCCAATTTTTTTTTTTTTTTTTTTTTTTGGCTTTTGAGGGCCAAACCTGCAGCATATGGAGGTTCCCAGGCTAGAGGTTAATCGGAGCTATAGCCACCCCAGCAACACTGGATCTGAGCCCCATCTGAGACCTACACCACAGCTCATGGCAACACCAGATCCTTAACCCACTGAGCAAGGCTAGGGATTGAACCCACGTCCTCATGAATACTAGTCGGGTTCGTTAACCACTGAGCCATGATGGGAACTCCATGACTGCCTAATTCTTTTTTTTTTTTTGGGTCTTTTTAGGGCCACACCCCTGGCACAGGGAGGTTCCCAGACTAGGGGTCCAATCAGAGCTGTAGCCACTGGGCTACACCACAGCCACAGCAAGGTGAGATCTGAGCAGCGTCTGCAACCACAGCAACACTGGATCTGAGTCCTGACTTTGACCTACACCACAGCTCACGGAAATGCAGGCTTCTTAACCCACTGAGCAAGGCCAGGCCATCCGCAACCTCATGGTTCCTAGTTGGGTTCTTTAACCACTGAGCCACAATGGGAAGTTCCAAGGCTGCCTAATTCTTAAAGAAATCAGTTACCCACCCCAACACCTTTTTTTTCTTTTAAAGGCATATTTCTGGAGTAGGTTTTCCAAGTCTAGGGTTAAGGCTGTATGGCTGAAGGAATTTTCTTGCTGAAAATAAGCAAAATGATACTCACAGCTCCTGCTTCTGTAAATTTAAAAATAACAATGGTGGGGGTCAGACACAAAGGATTTCTGACAATAAGAAAAAATTGGTAACAGGAAAAAGTGGGAACCACCGCTACATTCACAGCCTAATTTAAAAACAAGAAAACCCATGGAACAAAGGTGGTTTTTACCAAATAGAGAATATTTTATACAATCAGAAAAGAATGGATTAGTGTCCCCAATACAATTGAGGGTAGAATCCCATTTTGCCAACAAAGCACGGGTACATTAAACATTCCAGATGCCTGCTTAGCCTTAAGGTTCTATAGTAAAGATCAAGGATGGAGAAGCCGAGACCACCAAAGGAAACTGCTAAACCCTTCTTTTCAAAGAAGGGCCACAGACGATTCCAGAGCTGCACCCGGAGGCAGCAGCAGTGCCAAGGACCTCCAGGAGGCGGGCATGGAAGCCTGTCCTGGCAGAGTGTCCGTCAGCTAAAGTCCAGCTGGGCCGCTGGACTGGACGCGATCCAGCTGCCCCCCACCCCCACCCCCCGAGCCCGGCCGCAGGCCCTTGCCCCTCGCCGGCTGCTCCCGGGCCCGCCTACCTGCTGCCCCTTCCCTCAGGCCCGCCGCCCCCTCCCCCAAGCATGCCCCTCCCCGGCCCACCCCTCTTGTCCCAGACCCACTGCCCCTACCTGCAGCCGGCTGCCCTGGCGACCTCGCCTCTACCTGCGGCCCCATCAAGCGGCCCCGCACGCGGCCTTCTGCGCCTGCGCGGCCGGAAGCGCGCCCCGCAGGACCAGCGCAGGGCTGCCCCTGGTGTCCACCTCCTGCCGCGCACCCTGGGGGCCCGTGGCCCGAACGCAAAACCGGAGTCGAGCGCGCTCGGAACCTACCTGGGCGCACAGGCTGGCTCCGGTCCCGGCGGCTTCTCTCCGAAGGCCTGAGGGTGCTGATGTGTTTAGTCCGGAGGCGCAGCCGGGTGCGGAGAGGACCTGTGAGAGCCAGACCCTGCAGAAGGCTCCCAGTCAGAGGAAGGCCCCTCAGACGTGACGCCAGAGCTTCACGGCCTCAGGGGGCCTGCCAGAAGTGTATGTTCAGGGCTCCATCCAGGCCTGGGTTTAAGCCCGGTGCCTCGTTCTTTTTTTTTTTTTTTTTTTTTTGTCTTTTTTGTTGTTATTTCTTGGGCCGCTCCCGCGGCATATGGAGGTTCCCAGACTAGGGGTCGAATCGGAGCTGTAGCCCCTGGCCTACGCCAGAGCCACAGCAACGCGGGATCCGAGCCGCGTCTGCAACCTACACCACAGCTCATGGCAACGCCGGATCGTTAACCCACTGAGCAAGGGCAGGGACCGAACCCACAACCTCATGGTTCCTAGTCGGATTCGTTAACCACTGCGCCACGACGGGATCTCCACCGGTGCCTCGTTCTTATCTGCGATAACGCATTGTGTGGTTCTGTATCCATGGATTCAACCAACTGTGGATCGTGTAGCGCTGTAGTACTTAGTATTGAAAAAAAAAATCCACATGTAAGTGGAACTGTGTAGTTTAAACTTGTGTTATTAGGGTCAACTGTTTATTTATTTATCTTTTTAGGGCCGCACCTGTGGCATGTGGAGGTTCCCAGGCTAGGGATCTAATAGGATCTGTAGCTCATGGCAACGCTGGATCCTTAACCCACTGAGCAAGGCCAGGGATGGAACCCACATGCTCATGTGGGTCGGATTCGTTTCCACTGTGCCAGGAGGGGAACTCCTCAACTGTGTATTTAAAATGATCTCAAAATGTTTGTTTCATTAATTCCATTTGCATTGTCTCCTGGGATCCGGCTGCAGCCTGAAGTGTGGCTGGGAAGTGGACTAGAGAAGACTGGCTTGAAGGAGTTCCCATCGTGGGTCAGTGGAAAGGAATCTGATTAGGAACCATGAGGTTTCAGGTTCTATTTCTAGCTTGACCCGGTGGGTTAAGGATCCAACGTTGCCCGTGAGCTGTGGTGTAGGCCGTTGGCTGCAGCTCCAATTTGACCCCTAGCCTGGGAACCTCCATATGCCACAAGTGCAGGCCCCCCCAAAAAAGCCTAAATAAATAAATAAATAAATAATAAATAAAGATTGACTTGAATTGACCCATAATCATGTGTGATCCCAGCCTAAGTTCACTGGAATTTATGTTGCATGTAAGGCAGTCTTTACTGTTGTAAATCTTCCTTTTTTATGTACTTTTTTTTTTTCTTTTCTTTTTAGGGCCGCACCCAGGGCATATGGAAGATCCTAGGTTAGGGGTTGAATCAAAGCTGTAGCTGCCAGCCTGTGCCACAGCTCATGGCAAAGCCAGATCCTTGACCTACTGAATGAGGCCAGGGATTGAACCCTCATCCTCACGGATACTAGTCAGATTCATTTCTGCTGAGCCAGAAGGGGAGCTCCTGTATGTATATTTTGAAAAATATGAATAAACATGAAATTTAAAATAAATAAAATCCCAGAATACAGTTCGAAATTACTAGGCATGTGAAACATTGTGCAAATTTCAATTTGCTTAGGAAAAGACTACTGACAGGATGACAGATAGTGGGGTTATTCTTCCTAAATGCTGAAGGAAAAGAATTTTAAACTCAGCTTTTTTTTTTTTTGTCTTTTTAGGGCTGCACCCTTGGCATATGGAGGTTCCCAGGCTAGGGGTCTAATCAGAGCTGTAGCTGCCGGCCTACACCACAGCCACAGCAATGCGGGATCTGAGTTGCGTCTGCGACCTACACCACAGCTCACGGCAACACCAGATCCTTAACCCACTGAACAAGGCCAGGGATTGAACCTTCAACCTCATGGTTCCTAGTCAGATTCATTAACCACTGAGCCACGACGGGAACTCCCAAACTCAGAATTCTATATCCAGTGAAAATATCCTTTAGGAATGAAGGTGAAATAAAGACATTCTCAGCTGGAGGTAAACAAAGAGAATGTGCAACCAGCAGAACAGATCTAAAAGAACTGCTGAAAGAAATTTCTTCAGACAGAAGGAAATTCTAAACATCAGGAATGAAAGACAAGTAACAGAAATGGTAAATATAATAGACTACTCTTTTTTTTTTTTTTGTCTTTTTAGGGCTGCACCTCTGGCAAATGGAAGTTCCCAGGCGAGGGGACGAATCAGAGCTGCAGCTGCCAGCCTATGCCACAGCCACAGCAATGCGGGATCTGAGCTACATCTGTGACCTACACCATAGCTTATGGCAATGCCAGATCCCTGACCCACTGAGTGAGGCCAGGGATTGAACCCTCATCCTCATGGATACTAGTCAGATATTAGTCTCTGCTGCACAACAGGAACTCCATTACTTTCTTTTCTAATTAGAGATTTTCTTTACATGGGTAGTATCTAGTGCTGTTTAACATATTTGAAATTTTAAAAACTAAATAATTAATAAAGCCATAAACTCATTACATGTTAACAAAAATAACATTTTATGAAACGTACACTTTCCAAACAATAACAAAAACCAATGAGGAAAATGGCAGTTTCACAATTTTGCAAATCTCTTTAGTCTGACTTAATAGAAGGTAACTGGATTCTCTTATCTACTTCCACTATTTTTTTTTTTTTTCCTTTTAGGGCAGCACATGGAAGTTCCCAGGCTAGGGGTTAAATCGGAGCTGTAGCTGCGGACCTACAGCACAGCCACAGCAACGCCAGATCCAAGGTGTGTCTGTGACCTACACCACAGCTCATGGCAATGCCAGATCCCTGACCCACTAAGTGAGGCCAGGTATCAAACCCGCATCCTCATGGATGCTAGTCAGATGTGTTTCCACTGAGCCACGACAGGAACTCCTACTTGTACTTATAAACTGTTGCAGTATGATGTTTTGGTTGATGTGTATGAAGAAAATCCACTCATACACACAAATAGTCAGAAAGGGAGTATTTTAGTAGTGCTTTAAGAAGTTGTATATATCCCTTGATACTATACCAAAATTTCACAAGTGAAAGCTTCTCAAAGGTTAGCTGAAATGTGGAATCTGCAGCCCTATCAGTGTCCATTTTATTTGAACTGTTTGTTCATATTTTATGGCTGTATCTGCAGTATATGGAAGTTACTGGGTCAGGGATTGAATCCAGGCCACAGCTGCAACCTGCCCCACAGCTGCAGTAACGCTGGATCCTTTAATCCACTGCAATTGACCAGGGATGGAACCAGTACTTCCAAAAGCGACTTGGGTTGCTGTGGTTGGATTCTGCACCATGGTGGGACCTCTGGAATGGATTATTTATCCATGCATGACAACATCATAGATGGGTCATTTGGAAAATACTGGTGTGTTGAGTTATCCAGATCCATTAACTGCTGACACATTTAATTATTCATTGATTCAATGAGTTCATTAATATCATCACTTTGACTTCATCAGAAGGTTCTGTAGGTATTGGGAAGCCGTCAAGCTTACTGTGGTAGATTAAAATTTTCCCTTGAAAGCTCAGATTTTATCGCTGGCAACAAACACAGTTGTTCAAGTACAAACAGCATCCTACAAAGAGTGGCCTGTTTGGTCTGGAACTTACACAATTGCACAAATGCTTTTCTTCAAGACAACCAGAGAGATATGCTTTAGGCATTCTTCCATTCAGTCACACAAAATATTAAAAAGACAGTGAGTACTGTGAATAAAACATATAATTACTGATTTATCAAGTACATTGTTCAGCAAGTGCATGGCAGTGAAGAATACAATGACCATTCAGTACCACTGCCTTGATTTGTGCTAAGGAACCAGTAGTTTACCCATTGCTGATGCACCAACACTGCAGACAGCAACACAGTGATAGTATTATTAGACAAATAATTTTGAACTAGAAGCCCCCTCCAAAGACATTTTGTTAGTGCAATGAAAAAACTGCAGTGCCAGGACTGTGTATCCAGCTGTGCATTATAAGATGGCCCTCATTAGGATTATCAAATATTATACATTTAAATCATGGAGCCTCCTCACATGATTCCATATTCACCAAACAGCCTTTTGACCAATACGTCACCACCTAGTTAAACTTCGGGCAGAAAATACCAAGTGGCTAGGCTGATGCAATTGCTTGGGCTGCCCGTACATTTCTCAGTGTGTATTAGTAAACTGCCATTAAGCTGCTTATTAAAGAGTCTCTAGGAGTTTTGTTGAGTCCACAGCCATCTTAGGAGAACTTTTCTATATAATTTTTGTTCTTTATGACACCTTTGAAAATGTCTACATAGGGATGACATTTTATGAAAATTTCAAACATAACGTCATAAATTTCTGGAGTCCAAAAACAAAAGCTGACGTAAAATGTTAAAAATAATCCCCACAAAGTATATTTTTTCCAGGAATTATTAAAATGTTGTCATTTCCTGACTTCTTGAGATGACAATTCTACTCTACATAATTTCTTTAGCTGTAGTTTGGTGCTTTGAACATTAAACAAAAATTCTTTATTGATAGGGAGACTTGATATGCAGACACAGAGAACTGGCTCGTTCAACCTTCAGCTCCTTTCTAGCATGTCCTCCTGAGTTCACGGAAGCGGGAAAGCTATAAACTACATTTCCCAGATGCCTTTGCAGTTAGGGGTTTGAGATGTCCTTTAGGTCCTTTCCAATCAACGGCACTAAAGTGAGCCTTTAATTTGGCACCGCATCACATGTGGTGGAAAGCAGGTGTCCCTGCAGGGGATGTGGTGGAGCTGGTCAGTCCCAGGGCCAGCAGCCTCACTCAGCAGTTACTGCTCCCAGCACAGGCAACAGCATCACAATGGTACAGTTCTGCAGTCAGGTTTTGGGATGTATTTCTGGGAGATCAGGTAATTACTTATTCTTCGAGTTATCTGTATACCTCAATAAACCCTGTGGGTTTAAACCACATTGAATGGATTTTGTGCTTGTGGTCAAGAACTGACCAATTCACTACAATTTCAACTACATTTCTTTTAACATAATCATCTTGTTTCTTCAGTTTTTTTTTTTTTTCTTTTTAGGGCAGCACCTGTGGCAAATGGAGGTTCCCAGGCTAGGGGTCAAATTGGAACTGTAGCTGCTGGCCTACACCACAGCCACAGCAACACAGGATCTGAGCCACATCCGCAACCTACACCACAGCTCACAGCAACACCAGATCCTTAACACACTGAGCAAGGCCTGGGACTGAACCTGCATCCTAATGGATGTTAGTGAGATTCGTTAACCGCTGAGCCATGACAGGAACTTTGTTTCTTCAGTTTTATAGCAACATTTTCTTTTTTTAAAAACATGGAATGCTTCACGAATTTGTATGTCATCCTTGCACAGGGGCCATGCTAATCTTCTCTATATCGTTCCAATTTTAGTATATGTGCTGCCGAATTGTGCACAGTGTAGCAACATTTTCTTCCTCAACTGCTTTTCTTTTTTTTAATTTTTTATTTCTTTGCTTTTTAGGGCCACACCTGCCGCATATGGAGGTTCCCAGGCTAGGGGTCTAATCGGAGCTGTAGCTGCCAGAGCCACAGCAACGCCAGATCCAAGACTCGTCTGTGACCTATACCACAGATCATGGCAACGCCAGATCCTTAACCCACTGAGCAAGGCCAGGGATTGAACCCACAGCCTCATGCATGGTTCCTATTTGGATTCGTTTCCACTGCGCCATGAGGGGAACTCCCCTCAACTGCTTTTCTAAGTCAAGAAATCCTTTGTATTTGGTTAAATGGTACTTAAAAGATCAAACTACTATGGCATTGTTTTAGGATACATTTATAATTTTATTACAAAACCATTCTTTTGGCATTAGTTGGTTACAGTGATGGTGAGATACTGTGAGTGTGGCGTATGCAGCAGCTCTAAAGGAACAACTGCTCTCAGTTACCTCCTATCCTTTACACTCAAGTTTCGTGCAATCCTTGAGGCTGCCGATCCTGACACATACACGACTTAGGGAGGAGGTGGTGCTAGGGAATTAGAGTAAATGTTGATAAGACTACAGAAGTTCCTTTACAGGACCTTGTTTCTTCTCCCTCCTCCCAAAGAATTACTTTGCTTAGAAAGAGTCCAATTACTTAAACTAGTCTGAAACGCAGCAGCACCCAAAAAGCATCACACCTAGTTCGTGTTAAAAAGCAGTACCTGTGGGACGCATGTTTTACACCACAGGCCAAGGGAATGATCACTCTAGTTCTTAACTCCTGCATTAGAGTCTCTTAAAAAAATAGAAGCATCCCATCAAGTTCTTCTAGATGGTGTTATTGCTGTACATCTGTAGGTGGGTCACTCTCTGTGCTGTGTTTGCTCTGAAGAGATCTTCCAATGTATCTCCAATATTCCTTTCTTATAGTGTCCTTTTCTTTAGCTAGGATTTCACATAACTGAAAAGGAAAAACAAAACTTCATTAGAGGAAATGTTTAATTCAATCTCTAAGGCAGATACTTCTGGGCTAATACACTTAACTCAGGTCATGTTCAAATGCAATAGACAGTGGAGTCTATCTATCATACATGCACCAGTGATGGGTGTTGCCCTCAACAGCAGAAAAGCCCTGCATGGATTTTGGAGTAACAGGTGAAAAGGCAACTAAATACTGGTGCCACTGGGCAGGACCAGCTTGGAGGCACCAGAAAGAAAAGGGCTGAGTCCCACCACTTACCTCTAATGCTTTATTAAGAATGTCCTCCTTGTTGTCACATTGGTTTTCTAGCATGTCTTCATAGATATCCACGAGAAAGGCAATTAGGTAAGGGGAACTGTGACTTGGTTGTAAATCAAGCAATTGATTTAAGAGATTAGGATATTTAGAAAGACCACGATCCTGCAAAATCCTAAAATTAAAAAAAAAAAGGGATTCTCAGTTTTGAGAAGGAGGAATAGACAGAGTAGAAAGATCAAGAGAGGAAAGAGCGTTCCCGTTGTGGCTCAGCGGTTAACGAATCTGACTAGCATCCATGAGGACATGGGTTTGATCCCTGGCCTTGCTCAGTGAGTTAAGGATTCAGCATTACTGTGAGCTGTGGTGTAGGTTGCAGAAGTGGCTTGGATCCTGCATTGCTGTGGCTGTGGCGTAGGCTGGTGGCTACAGCTCTGATTAGACCCCTAGCCTGGGAACCTCCATATGCCATAGGTACAGCCCTTAAAAAGAAAACAAACAAACAAAAAAAAGAAAGATCAAGAGAAAACGACTCCGTGGAGTTCCTGTTATGACTCAGTAGGTTAAGAACCTGACTAGTATCCATGAGGATACAGGTTCAATCTCTGGCTTCACTCAATGGGTTAAGGATCTGCCGTTGCTGTGAGCTGTGATATAGGTCAGATCTGGCAGACTCAGCTTGGATCTGATGCTGCCGTGGCTGTGGCAGAGGCCGGCAGCTACAGCTCCGATTTGACCCCTAGCCTGGGAACTTCCACATTGCTGCAGGTGTAGCCCTAAAAAGAAAAAAAAAAAAAGTGAGCTTTATCATGGATAATTAATAGCTGAGTAAAATTGGTTTAAAAGAATAATGAAGTTTAAAAGTAATCACTTATAACTCAAACTGTAACACAAAATTAAGGAAAAGTTAAAAAGGGAAGACAAAAACCAAGAGAGATGTTTCTGTTCCTTCTTGAGATGTTTCCTTATCCCTTAAGCTCTGCAGATAGTACAAGCCCCAGCCTCTGACAAAGCTCCAAATGTGGCTGAGCTCCATACTTGGTATTCTTTGGGCCTAGCTTCCTTGGAGACCTTTCAGTTTGACAAGGAGTCTAGTGATGTCACAGGCCAGGCAAGTAAAACCTTGCTGACTTAAGGAGTTAACACTTGTAACAGGAGATGTCAAGAAACGGAAACAAGAAGGGGGCTATGCATCTGTCCAATCTGCTT
The DNA here is from genome assembly GCF_016906955.1 of Phacochoerus africanus. NCBI lineage: Eukaryota > Metazoa > Chordata > Mammalia > Artiodactyla > Suidae > Phacochoerus > Phacochoerus africanus. The sequence goes on from NC_062546.1 coordinate 51,726,022, forward strand.
GTAAATAATTGGTCTTGCCTTCCTATGACCCTGAGCTGAGCAGAAACTAGTGTGTGGATTCTGTCCTGTGACATAAAGACTACAGGGTTCATAAATACAATTATAACTATTACTGTTTAATGGACTACTCTAAAACCTGTGCCAGTACATGCTCGGGAGGTAAAGAAAAGGAGAGAGAGCATGGTTATTGGGTGTTATCGTAACACTGTTACACTTCTGCTCTTAGATCCAGAAAAATGGAATTTTTTTGGAATTTGATTATGGAACATATTCCACATGTTGTAAAAGGTTACCAAAAAAAAAAAAGCAAAAACAACCTCTTACCCTTTCAAATAGTTCCATGCACTTTCATTATGTGGTACTAGTTTAATCATTTCTAGAGTGTACCTGTAAGAAAAGACCACAAATAAAAATGTTTAATTTTGAAAAAGCAGAGCAATAATGAGAAAGTTTTCATGTGACTATAGCATGACTTGGCCCTGTGCTTTCTTTATCTCTCCCTGCGGCTTTGGCATCCCCCAGGCTATGTCTATATTAGAGACTCCCTCCAGGCCGCAATGGTCACTTATTTACACAGTAACATGAAGGCCTAGTTCACAAGTGGAAAAGAAGTGGATGTGGGAGATTTCCTTAAAATGAGGCTTTCCTTCTGAAGGAAGTATCAGCTGAAACAAGGAGACTCCTTTTTTCACTAAAGAAATCTTGGGGAAAAAGTCTGAGATCTACTTATGCCTGAAAAATCATTGGTCACTGAAAAAGGAGAACTAAATAATCTTGGAAACACTGATAAAAAAGATGGCATGGATATTATATAGACAATAAAAACAAGAAACCAACATAGGTGTATAATTCTTATATTTTATAATAAGACTATAGAGCTCCCGTTGTGGCTCAGTGGTAATAACCTGACTAGGACTTGGGTTTGATCCCTGGCCCACTTAGTGGGTTAAGGATCTGGCCTTGCTGTGAGCTGTGGTGTAGGTCTAACACACGGCTCAGATCTGGGGTTGCTGTGGCTGCAGCACAGGCCAGCAGATGCAGCTCCAATTCGACCCCTAGCCTGGGAACTTCCATCTGCTGCAAAAAATAATAATAATAATAATAATAAAAAATAAAATACAACAAGATTCCTAGTAAACTATGAGGTGATTCCCATTCCAAGTGAACATTCCCTCTCTCTTCCCCTTAAACAGGTTATTAAATATAATTTAGATCCAATCACAAAAAATTCCAAAGGAATTGTTAACTGTAGAACTTTGCTTCACTATATGCTTGCTCAAATGAGTAAGTCGCTAACTCGAGTTTGGTGATCTTAGTTTTGTTGCAATGCTTTTATTTTTCCACAGAAAGTAATGATAAACTCATTCAGCATTGTGAAAATTATAAAGAAGCCTGGGGAGTTCCCACCATGGCTCAGCAGTAACGAACCCGACTAGTATCCATGAGGATACGGTTTTGATCCCTGGCCTCGCTCAGTGGATTAAGGGTCCGAGTTGCTGTGAGCTGTGGTGTAGGTCACAGGCAAGGCTTGTATCCCATGTTGCCGTGGCTGTGGCGTAGGCCGGCAGCTACAGCTCTGATTTGACCCCTAGCCTGGGAACTTCCATATGCTGTGGGTGCGGCCCTAAAAAAAAAAGAAGGAAAGAAAGAAGGCTGGAGAAGAGAGGTATTGTAGGACAAGGAATTGTAGAGTTAAAGACTTTTTTTTTTTTTTTTTAATTTAAACCATAAATAGAACAGATAAAAATCAGAGCCAGCTGCCCTGACCCAAGAAGAAGGACAAGGGAGAGAGGCAGATGTATGGTAAAATCAGCTCCTCCTCCGAGCTGCTAAAACAGCTTTCACAATTAAAATATGACCATGATCTCATGAGGCTATAAAAACAATAAACACATTCAAATTTTAAAAAGACACTGAGGCAAAGTAGACTGAGGCAGAGAAGAGGCTTATCGATACCATGTAAAAATTTATACAGAAATTCAGGCCAACTAAGAAATTTCTAGATCTCATAACAGCATTTTGTATGCGAGACTAGTTTTCAACTTGGGGTGATTTTGCAATGCTTTGGGAATGTCTGGGGACAGTTTTGTCACAACTGGGGTGGGGCTTACTCCCAACACACGAGGCATAAAGGCCGAGAATGTGGCTACACATCTCACAAGGCACAGGACAACAAAGATTCACTAGGCCTCACACCCAGCACTAGAGTCATGTGGCATCTGGTGGCTGTTATCTAAAATTTAATGAGGTAGTTTGAAAATGGAGCTTCTGAAATCTGATTTCTTCTCAATCTATAGTAGCAACAACATTTCCAGAGACTTAAGACACTACAAAGTCAACATGTACTATATTCTCTGTTATTTGTAAACTTATCATTATAGGTATCATCTAAGTATTCTGTCCTACTAGTTCCATGAGGGCAGGGTCGGGGCAGTCCTGATCTACAGGTATTCTCTTAGTGTGTGAACAAGTGACGATTACTAACTGGACTTCTCTCTCCAAAACAGCAGGATCATTGTAGCCAGTGGTGTTCGAAATTACGAAGTATCTTTGGTTCCAGACAGAGTTATTTCTCACATCCTCTTTGAGAAGCTGGTCTACATACTGTAGCTCATTATCCCAAAGTTTAAATTCCTAAAAGAGAATAAAAAGTAAAACATCCAACTAGAAATGTCCTGTTATTTATAAGTAATAGAAATAAATAGAAGTTCCCTTGTGGCTCAGCAGTAACAAAACCGACCAGTTATCCATGAAGACGCAGGATCGATCCTTGGCTTTTGCTCAGTGGGTTAAGGATCAGGCGTTGCTGCGAGCTGTGGTGTAGGTCACAGACGTGGCTTGGATCTGGCATTGCCATGGCTGTGGGAGAGGCATGCAGCTGAAGCTCTGATTTGACCCCTAGCCTGGGACCTTCCATGAGCTGTGGGTGCAGCCCTAAAAAGACAATAAATAAATCAAATCAAATCAAATAGATAAGTCCTGAGCGAAGCTAAGTAGGCAGAACTTTAGATATGGGCTCTTCATGTATTTGGAGGAGAGGAGTGACAGCTGCAGGAAATGGAAACAGAGGGGAAGGAAAGTCACTGGAGACAGGGCAATGGTGATGAGGAAGGGAAAACTAAGAAGGCAGCTGAGGTGGCAGTCAGAGTGGCTGTAATTCAGTACCACCTTGAGGAAAACAACTTAGATACCAACTTAGATACCAACTTAGATACCAACTTAGATACCCAAAAACTATTGTAAAGAACTAAATCAAAAGAAAAACAGTAAATCTAACTAAAGGCTCATGCATGGTTTACGGTAAAAATGTAGAAAAAAACATGAAACTTAGTAATAAATCATTGACTAACTATAGTATTATATGTTAATTTGATGTGATTTGATGTTATTACACATATTAAAGAGAAGTATATATGATAAAATTGTATTAAAATACATGTAGAAAATATATATACACCTGGATTTTGATATAAAATTTTATATCACAAAGTTTTTTTACGGGTTTTTTTGTTGTTGTTGTTGTTCTTTTAGGGCCAAACCCACAACACATGGCAGTTCCCAGGCAAGGGGATGAATCACAGCTCTAGCTGCCAGCCTACACCACAGCCACAGCATTGCGGGATCCAAGCCAGTTTGTGACCTATACCACACATCACGGCAATACCGGATCCTTAACCCACTGAGGCCAGGGATCGAACCTTTGTCCTCATGGATGCCAGTTAGATTTGTTTCTGCTGAGCCATGGCGAGAATGCCTACGAAATTGATTAATTAAAAAAATTTATGGCGAGGAGTTCTTGCTGTGGTGCTCTAAGGTCAGTGGCATTTTGGGAGCACTGGATGCACTTTTGATCCCTGGCCTGTCACAGTGGAGTAAGGATCTGGTGTTGCCAGATCTGTGGCTTGGGTCTCAACTGCAGCCTGGATCTGATCCCTGGCCTGGGAACTCCATATGCCACAGAGCAGCCAAAAAATGAAAAGAAAAAAATAAAGTAAAATAAATTATGGTGAGAAGAAAACCAATAAAGACAATTTGAAAAAAGAGAAGAATGGTCCCAATGCTGCAAAATTAGGGACATTAACTATGAAAAAGCTACTATATTGCTTATTTGATACTATCAAAAAACTAGAAGTTTATTTAAAAAAAAAAACTAGATGACTTTAGAAAATGTATTCCTTTAGTCAGACTTTGAAAACTTTAAATTTTTAAGCAAAAACAACTGTTTTGGTGAAATACTCTTGGTATAATGAATAGTGCAGAAAGTAGCAATCACTGGAAAAAATTCACAGGACACAACATGGCAATTGTTTGCTGGAATAAATAAAATGCCCAGAGTGGGAGTTGTAACTATTCTCTTCTATTTAGGACTTAGCATAAAATTTTAACAAGCGAGCAGAAATAAAATATACAATAGTTACTGTAAAATCATATTCCAAAGTTCATGCATGCAAAGCCTCAATATGTTATAATGCCCTCATTAAAGTCACTATTATTCTTCACTAATGTGAAATTACTCACCAGCATACCCAAAGAAATTATAAAGGTTAATAACATGAGAGCTGTCAGGTTTTAATGAAATATCTTGCTAGGTCTTTTTTTTTCTTTTTAGGGCTGCACCTGCGGCATATGGAGGTTCCCAGGATAGGGGTGGAATTGGAGCTATAGCCGCTAGCTTACGCCACAGCCACAAGAACGAGGGATCCGAGCCTTGCCTGTGACCTACATCACAGCTAACGGCAACACTGGCTCCTTAACCCACTGAGGGAGGCCAGGGATAGAACCTGCATCCTCATGGATACTAGTCAGGTTGGTTACCTCTGAGCCACAATGGGAACTCCTCTTACTAATTCTTAATCATGATATATTGTGTGTAATGAACTATGTGTGCTTCAGTTTAAGTATACTTATAATTTAATAGTAATTTAGGTTACTTCATTCAGTTGAAATAAAAGTCTGAGAAGCACTGCAGCAGGAGAATCAATACCTGGATGACCCACTGCCGATGCTGCCAGGCATGGTAATTCTTGGCATCCTGACTGAGAATGTCGGCAATAAACTCAAGCTCCTGAGATGGGTCTTTCAGCCACTCCACCAGCACGCGCCTGTGATGCCTACAGGCGGGGAAAGGAAGTGCAGAAGTTCCACGTTAATTTACCCCAAACCTAAAGTACCAGCTGCATGTACTGTACTGGATGACATGGAGGGACACTTGAGGACAGATGTGCACCCCTCACTCTACAGGAAAGAAAAGGGAACTTAGAAGAAACACCAAGAGAGACAGTTTCAGAGGACGAGGTGACAGCTGAGGAATGAACAGTGATTTGTGTAAAATGAGACAAGGTACTTTGGGCTTAAAGGTTTACCTCAAGCTAAATCTCTCAGGACAACCATAATATCCCATCAAAGAACTGTCAACATTCCCAGATGGCCTAATGAGATTATGGGAAATGGAATACTGCTTTATTAAGTGGTTAAGCTAGCTGCCAGTTTCCCTGAAGTCCAAGGTGCCACATTTAAGCAACTGCTCTTTCCATCAGCTCATGGGCAGAACTGAACTCCCTTCTACACTGGCAAGTAGCTGTGACAAATTGCAAGTTTGTCAAAAGAGGAGTTTCTGTACTTGGAAAATACTTCTAAGAATTTTTTATTGGGTTCTGTTTTTATAATTTTCTTCAGCTGAAATATTTATAAAAATCTCTTAGTGAAAATGGTCTAAAATCCATTGTGGTGATGGTTGCACATATAAATACCTCGAATGGGTCAACAGTATGTGGTATGTGACTTATATCTCAATGCAGCTGTTTTTATTTTTATTTTTTTAGGGCCACACCTGAGGCATATGGAGGTTCCCAGGCTAGGGGGCTAATCGAAGCTACAGCTGCCAGCCTATGCCAGAGCCACAGCAAAGCCAGATCTGAGCTGCATCTGTGACCTACACCACAGCTCACGGCAAGGCCGGTCCCTTAAACCACTGAGCGAGGCCAGGGATCTAACCCGCAACCTCATGGTTCCTAGTCATATTCATTTCTGCCAGGCCACGACAGGAACTCCTCAATGCAGTTGTTTTTTAAAAAATCCATTAGTATTCATTATACTAAAAGTGAACAGGGGTGATGGAGAAAAGCAAAAAGATTTAATGCTTAATGGATGACCTATTTTACATGTATGGACAATCTAAAAATTCATCTCCTGCGCTCCCTCTTTGGTTGCACTGGCTACATGTGGAAGTTCACAGGCCAGGGATTGTACCCCAGCCACAGTAGTGACCAAGCCACAACAGTGACAATTCTGGATTCTTAACCTGCTGAGCCACCAGGTAAACTCCAATCTTGCCTTCTTAATAGTCTCTGAGATGAATTTTTAGGGAGTTCCCTGGTGGTTTAGTGGGTTAAAGACCAGGTGTTGTCTGCTGTGGCTGGGGTACAATCCCTGGCCTGTGAACTTCCACATGCCATGGGCATGGCCAGAAGGCAAGAGGAAGACCCTAGAGGGAAAGATTTTTTTCAGAAGTCTTCCAGTGTCTCATTCATCTTTGAATCCCAGCATCAATAAAAAAACCTTTAATAAACAAATGAATAAAAGATAAAATACCAGAAAGTTGTTTTATAACACAGTGAACAGAAAACATTTGTTTCTGATTTTTTACTCAAACTTTGCCTGACTCTAGCAGTATTATATGCTAACGTCAAGGTTTGAAATAATAGCAGCAAACATTTGAGCCTTAACTACGGGTCAAGACCCACTTTAACACTAAACATGGTTATCTCAGTTTATCCTAACAACTCTATAAGACAGGTAACATTAGCTCCAATGCAAAGTACTAAAGTTATTTTTTAAAAAACCATTCCTTATAGATCATCATCCACTGGCAGGTACTATAAGCACAGACTTATTTCCTTCCTTACCAAACTTGATAGTTTTTGGGCTGTTCCTCAATTATTGCTGTGATGTAGTTCATTTCCTCATGCAGATCCTTCTGAAGTGACTTAAGGAGAACTCTTCGAAAATGCCTATGACAGAGAGCAAGCACCCAGTCTCATTACTCCACGTAAACTGCCCAGTCAACATGCCAAATAAAGCCAAGTACAGAAACATAGTCAGATGCCTTTTCTTGCTAGGTACTCTATATAACAAATAACTTAGGAATTTAACTAACTGTAGTTATCAAAACTCATACATCTATCTGGTGATCGGAAGAATAAAGCATTTTGAAACAAAAATAGCAAAAGGCAGCAAATGTGAGATAGAACAGAAGATAACTAACAGATGATTTTCAGGTGAGACCAGTGTTCTTTTGTATAAGGATCCAAAATATCTCTTTTAAATCAACTATAATAAAGAAAATTAAATAAAAAAACAAAAAAAAATCCCCACAAAATATCTCTTTCCTATATGTTACAGCTTGTTCATTTAGACACATTATTCATAAAATAAATTAATTTCATCACATACTATAAAATATTTTACTTTTATAACCACCATAACAATGCTACTTATAAATAAGTTTCTATTTAATTTCTTCATAAATGAAGTCAAATCATTAAAAAAAACCTTTTCCTAAAGACATGATTAGTTCTGGTCTATTTTTACTTCAAAATTTCAAAAATTTCCATGTCAATATATAATAAGAGACAGCAAAAATTACTTTAAAAGTTATCTTTTAAAATGAAATGCTAAATAGAGGAAATAACAGTATTTCTCTATTAGGATTAAAGAAAATTAGGCTTCACAGAGCAATACATATACAAGCAGCTAATTTCAGGGATACTGCCTTTGCTTTTTTCTTTTTTGGCTACATTTGCAGCATGTGGAAGTTCCTTGGCTAGGGATCAAGCCCACGTCACAATTTAAACCTGCGGCACATCTGCAGCACAAGGAACTTCCTCAAATGCATTCTAAGTTATTTCGAGCCTTATATGGTCAGGAATTTCTTACAAGTTAAGAATGTGCAAATTAAAGACATAAAAGTGATGCAATATCACATTAACAATTCCAAATAAACATGGTGGGTTAAATAAATAGCTTATCTTCACTCGCTAATGAAATACTACTAAAACAACAGTAAAGAAATAAAAATGGGGAGTTCCCTAGCAGATTAAGGATGTGGCCTTGCCACTGCTGTGGCTCAGGTTTGATCCTTGGCCTGGAAACTTACTTTTGTATGCTGAAGGTACAAAAAAAAAAAAAAAAGGAAGAAAGGAAAAAGAAAAAGGAAGGAGTTTCCTTTGTGGCTCAGTGGTTAACGAACCTTACTAGTATCCATGAGGACTCAAGGGTTCAATCCCTGGACTCACTCAGTGGTTAAGGATCCGTCGTTTCTGTGGCTGTGGTGTAGATTGAAGATGCAGCTCAGATTTGGTGTTGCTGTGGCTGTGGTATAGGCCGGCAGCCACAGCTCCAATTTGATCCCTAGCCTGGAAACTTCCATATGGCAGTTCATAAGACATATAAAGACAAACAAACAAAAGAAAAAAGAAAGAAAGAAAAACCAGTATAAATCCACCAGGACAAAAGAATACCACAGCAGTTAGAAGAGGTCTACAAGATTATGGAAAACGGTATGCTGATAGTTTTGAGTGACTTAGAAAAACAGAAAGAGCGAAAAACCTGTCAAATGAGAAAGAAAGGTTTAGAAATCAAAGGTGTCAGGTTATTTCCAAAACTCAGAGTCAAGGCTGTGGCTGAAAATGCTATAAGGTCTAGAAAGAGTCCTTAGCAGCCGAGACCCCTCCCCATACCCTGAGCAGAGAGGTGACATTTCCTGACCTGGATGTGTGTGTGTGTGTCTGTGTGTGTGTGTCTGTTTGTGTGTGTCTGTGTAAGTGGCACAGAACCCTGGGCAGAGAGGTGACCTTTCCTGACCTGGGGAGTGTGTGTTTCTCCCTGGCACAGACTCCTGGGCAGAGAGGTGACCTCTCCTGACCTGGGGAGAGTGTGTGTGTGCACGTTCGTGTGTACGTGTGTGTGCTTCCCCAGCACATTTCCAAGTGGTAAGAGCATTCGGCATCTCTTGTTTCACTGAGGTGACTCTGGGTAGGCTCCCAGATGGCTCCTGGTCACCAGAAAGACCAAGCTTTCATCAGAAGCATGGAATGTTCAGTTCCCCTTGCATCTTCCAGACAGGGCAGAAGGGCTGCAGATGGAGTTGACAATGGATGGTGCCTATGAGGAAGCCTCCATAAATTCCCCATAGCAGGGGATTCAGAGAGCTTCCAGGTGGATGAACACATCCATGTACTGGGAGGGTGATGCACCCCAGCTTCTCAGGGACAGAGGCTCCTGTACTCAGGACCTGCCCAGACCTCACCCTACGCATCTCTTCATCTGGTTGTGCATCTGTCCTTTTACCATGTCCTTTAATGAAGTGCTAAACCTAAGTGAGTGCCTCCCTGGGTTCTGTGGAACCACACATTCACAGCCCACCAGTCAGCAGCTGGGGACTTACGATCAGCACTGGGGTGGGGGTGGGCTTATGGGATGAGCCTTCACCTGTGGCACGAGGCCCTCTCCAGGTAGACAGTGACAGAATGGAGCTCACAGAGAACTGCTTGGTAGGGGGAAAACCCACACACATTTGGCAACTGGAAGGGCCAGAAGTGAAGTGCATTGTGTGAAAGTGAAGAAAATACCCAGGAGAAGGCCTGGGGTTTTCCTAAAAACCAGGCAACAGACAAGTGCCTTCGTTTTCTGGAAAAATCTGAAGCAGAAAGAAATACCAGATAGAGAAGAAAGTGGAGCGAGCTTAGGGCTGGAAACTAGGAAATGTAAAACGCTGCTATACTAATCAGTTGAGACACTGTACCCTACCCCTGTCTTCCCCTGCAGAACGGACCCACAATTGCGGCAGCCAAGTGTACACTCCTCAGACGATAACTAGACAGCTCTTCTTCGGAGAAACAAACTAGCCAAGAGGAAAGACCTAGAAATCCTGGCATGGAGATTTCACACAAAATAGCCACACCTCTACTCACTCACTTCACCGTAAAGCCCTCTGAGTGTCAAGTCTGCAACATGCAGAGATGCAAATCAGGTTTTTCCTCCTTCCACTTTAAGTACTAAAGGAGAGCCAAGGATTACCAATCAAGTGAGAAAAATGTCTACAAGAAAGAAGGAGACCAAAGGAAATAAACAGAAAAATGAAGACATGTCACACCCATGAAATAAAAGACAAGATGCTATGAAAAAAGAATAGTCAGAGAACAAAAAACCAGCTCTTGTAAATTAAAAATGGGTGCAGAGAGAAGAGCCAGAAGATAAAACTGAGTATAGCACAGGGAACTATTATCTAGCGATTTGTGATGGAACAGGATGGAGGATAATGTGAGAAAAAGAATGTGCATGTGTGTGTGTGTGTGTATACGACTGGGTCACTTTGCTGTACAGCAGAAGTTGACAGAACATTGTAAATAAACTATAATAAAATTTTAAAAATTTTTTTAAAAAAGACAAAACTGAGGAAATATTTTACAAGTATATAAGATGAGGTGAAAATAAGAAAAGGCAATCTCAAAAGTACAACATGCAATGAAAAGGCAGTCTGGTAAGAGAACACTATTATTATTATTATCATCTCTTTAGGGCTGCACCCACAGTATATGGAAGTTCCCAGGCCAGGGGTCGAATTGGAGCTGTAGCTGCTGGCCTACACCACAGCCACAGCAATGTTAGATCCGAGCCACATCTGTGACCTATACCACAGCTCACGGCAACTCGGATCCTTAACCCACTGAGCGAGGCCAGGGATCAAACCTGCATCCTAATGGACGCTAGTCAGATTCATTTCCATTGAGCCACGACAGGAACTCCAAGAAAACACATTATTAAAGGAACATAAAATTCCCCAAAGCTAAAGAAAAGACTAAAATGAAGGAATGGGAATCTTTTCAATAGAGACTAAAAGAAGGTTTAAAAAATCTGAAGGAAAATGATTTCCAATCTAGAGTTCTAGTAATAAAGTTGCGAAGAGACTAAAGACACTTTTAAATACACAAAATCTCAAAAACATTTTCCCATACATCTTTTTGAAAGTTTCCCTCTACTCAGGGATGTGGTCTATTAAAATGAGAGGGTAAATCAAGAAAAAGATGTGGGATCTGGAAGCAGGGACCAAACACAGGAAAAGAGCTATAGACTGAATGCAGGCGCCAGCCCAAATCTGCCTAGAAGGACAAAGGGTTAGCTGCTATGTTCACCACTAAGGAGGCATTTTATAAAAGCAGAGGGTGGGAGACAAATTACTTACAGGTAAAAAGACAACAAAATGGGTAATCTGTTAAAGGAAACATAATTATACTATGAAATGTAGGTCAGCAGGAACCATGAACTGATTACTGATTTAACTAGAAACTGAGGTGGAGACAAGAGAGTGACCTCTGTATCTTCCACAGAAGTGATAATGCCTAAAATGAAGACATTAAAACAAACAAGCATGTTATTTAGAATATAGAAGCTATTTTAAGAAAAAAGCTCCTGGGAGTTACTGCCTCCAGGAAGTGGGACTCCAGTGAGAAGGAACAGGGCAGAGATGGCCATTTTTCATTTGGTCTCTGACTTTGAAACTCATAGGGGAACTATTATTTTGATAAAAATTAAAGTCAGGAAAAAGAAAATCCATTCAAACTGAAACCTGAGACATTTGGACAGGGAATAGTAACAGTGTGTATTATTTACTCACCATACTGTGTAATTGGCTGCATTTAACTCAATGGCATCTCTGGTCAGTTTAAACGCCCGCTCGCTTCTCTCATCGCGCTGCAGGACGGCCCGGAAGTAATCATAGACATCTCTAACTGGAGCAAGAGCACACGGCAACATTAGCACTGTCTTCCTTGTTGAAACCACCAAGCATTATAATTCAAAATGTTATCTTCTATGAGGAGGATATCTTACTGCACGTATACGGTACTTTTTTCTTTTGCTTTTTTAGGGCCTCGCCCGTAGCATATGGAGGTTCCCAGGCTAAGGGTTGAACTGAGCTGCAGCTGCCAGCCTACACCACAGCCACAACAACGTGGGATCTGAGCCGAGTCTGCAACCTACGCAACAGCTCACAGCAACACCAGATCCTTAACCCACTGGGTGAAGCCAGGGATTGAACCTGTATCGTCATGGATGCTAGTCTGATTTGTTCCCACTGAGCCACGAGGGGAACTCCTACAGGATTGATAACACTAAGCAAAAGGAGGAAAATCCAATGCCTATGATTGCTCCCCTGTTAAGGCTTTAGTTCACAGCCACAATAAAGTGTGACCAAGCTCAATGCACATACAGGGGTTGATGCCCGACTCCAGGTCAACTCCAGGTCAACCCCAGACATAAGATTATCAGAGGAGAGCAGGAATAATTATAACTCTTTCAAATTCTAAACATACAAAGGTCACCTACTTCTAAATACTACCTTTAAAAAGTTGAATTTATTGCCAGAGTGAAACTTAGAAACAACATATATGGTAAATAATTATAGAATACTGTACAGTCATTAAGAACTAAGCACCAAATACTTTATTTATCTTGGTCTTTTTGCCATTTTCTTGGGCCACTCCCGGGGCATATGGAGGTTACCAGGCTAGGGGTCTAATCGGAGCTATAGCCACTGGCCTTCGCCAGAGCCACAGCAACGAGGGATCTGAGCCGCGTCTGCGACCTACACCACAGCTCACGGCAACACCGACTCCTTAACCCACTCACTGAGCAAGGCCAGGGATCAAACCCACAACCTCATGGTTCCTAGTCGGATTCGTGACCACTGAGCCACGACAGGAACTCCTAAGCATCAAATACTTTAAAGTGTGTCCAAAATACTTATAATATGTTGACGCTATATACGGTGTATACACGTCATTTTATGTGACACACACACCTACAAATGTAAAACATACATACACCTGCACACGTACAAAGCATAAACCTAACCCTGTAGAAATACTTGCACAGGAGTGGAAGGCTATACACCAAATGTTCACAGTGGTTAGCTCTGGATGATGAGACTCTTAATTTGATTTTTGTTTTTAAATTTTTTGGCTGCACTTGTGGCACATGAAGTTCCAAGGTCACGGACCAAATCCGCACACTGCAGTGACCCAAGCTACAGCAGTGACAATGCCAGATCTTTAAGCTGCTGTGCCTCAAGAAAATGCCCCTAAAAAATATTTATAATTAAAAAGAAATATATGTTCTAGGTAAATATTGCAAACCATATAAAAGTACATGAAGTTCCCCCTACTCCAATGCTGCTTGCTCCCCAATGCCCCAGATCTATATTGGTGCCTAATGGCTGTTACCAGTTGATGTGTCTTTCCAGACATTTTTTTAAGCAGACAAATGTAATTTTGTTCTTGTTTGTTTGTTTAATTTTATGGCTACACTCAGGTCATACGGAAGTTCCCAGGCCAAAGACTGAATCCAGAGCCACATTTGCGACCCAGGTGCCGCAAGACCAGATCCTTTTAATCCACTGAGCCAGATCAGGGATAGAACCCAAGCAGCTGCAGATTCTTAACCCACTGAGCCACATGGGACCCTCTTGTTTATTTATTCGTATTTTTAGGGAAGTTCCCAGGCTACAGGTGGAATCAAAGCTGCAGCTGCTGGCCTCTATCACATCCCCAACAACGTGGGACCGCAGCCCCATTTGTGACCTATACCACAGCTCATGGCAACGCTGGATCCTTAACCCACTGAGCAAGGCCAGGGATCTAACCTGAGTCCTCATGAACTACTCAGGTTCTTTACCACTGAGCCACAATGGGAACTCCCTCCCTTGTTTATTTTTAATGAAGTTGGTTACTCATTCTGCATTTCATTTGGGCATTTCCCCCTCGGTGATACATCTTTCCAGGCGCAGATATACACATCCACATCAGTCACTCTTTTTCACTTTTCCATATGGTGGAGGTGACATAATTTACATGTCAATGCTATTTCTTTACAGATTTCACAAGTGGGATTAGGATACTCAGTCTTAGGGCTATACATTTTACCCTGACAGGATCGTAAATGAATTGAAGATTATGTAAACAGAATTTTATATTAGATTTTTCTGATATTAAAATTTTTTGCTATTGAAATATTTTTAATTAAAAATTAAAAATTTAATATACTGTCATACTCAAAATCTCTAAAATTTAGGTGCCTTTCTTTATTCATATTGTTTCTGAAATCTGAACCTATTATAACAGATCTCGATCCTCTCATTGGTTATACACATACAAATATAAGACAACTACACATTCAGTTATTCTCCAAAACACAAATATATAGGTGGTTTCTAATACTTTGGTTTTTCAAAAAATGCTAAAACATATAGTGCCTTCTATGAGCCAGTCACTGTTCTATCATTTTACGTGTCTAATTCACTTGCTCTGTAAAGTAGTTATATACAGGAGAAAAGAGGTCTGAGAGGTTAAATAACTTGTCCAAGTTTACAAAGCCAGTGAAATGTAAGAATCTGAACCAGGAGTTCCTGCTATGGTGCAGCAGAAACCAGAAACCATGAGGTTGTAGGTTCGATCCCTGGCCTCAGTCAGTGGGTTAAGGATCCAGCGTTGCCGTGGGCTATGGTGTAGGTCACAGACGTGGCTCAGAGCTGGCTTGCTGTGGCTATGATGTAGGCCGGTAGCTGTAGCTCTGATTTGACCCCTAGTCTAGGAACCCCCATATGCTGCAGGTGAGGCCCTAAAGAGCAAAAAAAATAAAAAAAAGAATTTGAACCAGGTGGTCTGGCTCTGAGGTCTGTGCTCCTAGCCTCCTAGTACATGTCTTCTGATGCCATAAGCCAGAGAAAACCCAGAATATATCATTAGAAACAGTACTTTAAGGTTATAAGATAGGAGCATTTTCTAGTTTCCATTAAATATATACGTGATACTGCTTTCCAAAGTGCCTAAACATGTGAAACTATCATCTGAGACACATGGCTCTGTTCAGGTGTCTCCATATCTGATCTCATAAAAAAGTTTAAAATTATCCTTCATTCCTAATGATAATGGACTTCCCCATTTAATGTCCAATGAAATAACTACCAGTTCATACCTTTGTCTGTCTTTTGTATGGCTGCACCTGCAGCATGTGCAAGTTTCAGGGCCAAAGATCAAATTGGAGCTGCAGCTCCCAGCCTACACCACAGCCACGGCAATGCCAGGTCCAAACCGCATCTGTGACCTACACCACAGCTTGTGGCAATGCCAGAGCCTTAACCCACTGAGCCACAAGGGAACTCCCCCTTTGTCCATTTTTATTAGTCTGCCTATTTCCTTAACATTCTGTAGGAATTCCTTTTAAGGTTCTAAATTATCAATCCTCTGTTTTACGCATCTTCTCCCACGCTGCTGGTTGCCTTTTAACTTATTCATGGTGCCCCAAATTTTTAATTTTAATATATTCATTTATCAGTTTTTGACTATTTCTCTCTTTTCCTTTGTGGTTTCTAATAATGATATATGTAAGAATTTTAAATGTTGATTTTTTTTTTAACCCAGCAAAAAATGGTTTTATTACTTTTAACTGAAAGAAATGTATGATTGTGTCAGTTTTCCTAAGATACACCTCATGAATCAGGAAAAGCTGTGGTTTTCCTAACTCTGATCACCAGTGAGGTTAACATCTCTTTATAGATATTTCTGTTTCTTCTAGTGAGTTATCTCTTCATGTTTAAGTTTGGAAATTTTCCAGTTTATGCAGTGATCCCTTCTGATCTTCTCCTCAATCAGTTCTGAGTTTTACATCTTGCCTAATAATTTCTTTACCCTAAGAGGGACTGTTACTTTATTTGCTCCTAGTATGTTTACAGTTTGGTTTTAGAACTTTAATTCATCTGTAACTTATTTTTATGTAAGATAGGAGATAGGAATATAACTGTTATGCCAACTGTTACAAAACCATTATTTGATTAATCCATATTTTTCATACAGGTATGAAATGTCCTTTTTATCAAATACTAAGTCCCCACCTATATCAGTTATCTATATTTAGATTCCATATTAATCTATTTAATCTATTTATTTTTGTACAAGTTCCACATGTTAATTAGTACATTTTCACATTTGATAAGGCAAACCCTTACATCATTATTCTTTCTTTTCCAACATTTCAGGGCACTATCTCATAATCAAGAAAAAAAAAACAATAAATGCTTTTTGTAAAAGAGGAATGATCTTGGATAACAGAGTCTTAAGGAGAAAAAAAAAATATATATATATACATAAAACTATAAAACTAGCATTCCATTTACCCTTTCTGAGAACAACTAACAATTAACATTTGCATGGCCTTCAATTTACAAAGCATTTTCACATTCAATAAGAAAGAATACTTTGTCAAAGAAAATAATCCACTCATTTTAGTACCAGTAATGTATTCCAACTGAGCCTAACATTTCATAGCTAAAATATATTCCAAAATGCTCACATTTTAACAATCAAAGTTTATTCGATATATAAAAGTAAATCATTTATGTTGTACCTTCTGTATAGGTTAAATAGTAAATGAAAAGCACAATCATATAGTAGCTATTATATGTAATAATGTAACATTCATTTACACTTAGAATATGTCTATTCTTTCCACAAAATAAAGCTTTTAATCACGAAAAAAATGACGAAAAATCACAAGATCAGCTTAGTTTAAGTTATTTACATCTTTATTAGACAAAATCTATCATCTATCTAACCACAAAGTTCTGAATTTCAACTCTGCCACTAAGTCTGACTTACAGGCCTTTGCCTAATAAAAAAATACACTTACATTTTTCACTATAAATGATCTGGACCACTGGATTGGGACCATCGTTCTGTGGCACTGGATCTATATCGGCCCATTCTGCTCTGTCCCTGAAAATACATAAATTTTCAGGGATTATACTCAAGCATGTAAGAAAAAAAAAGAAATCTCACATTTCAAAAAATGGCAACAATTACACTTTAACTTACAAATAAGGTAATCATGGTTAGATTCTTCATGAACAAATTTTGTCACTTTGTATTATACTCTTAAAAACAAAATAAAACTGAAATGAGTAATTTTTCAAGTCAATAAATCAATAGTTTTCAAATTAAAAATTTTTACATAAATGCAAACGCAGGTTTTGTTAGCAAATACACAATAGTTTTAAATTAGAAATCAATCAAATTCATTGGTCTAACATGACTCTTTGGAGTCTGTCAGTATTTTAAAAAATCTGAATGACAATTTTTTTATTTGAATAATCCATATAACTAGAAAATGATATTTAAAAATAAACATAGCTCCATAAAAAAGGGGGCATAAGGAGTTCCCCTCGTGGCTCAGTGGAAATGAATCTGACTAGGATCCATGAGGACACAGGTTCCATCCCTGGCCTCACTCAGTGGGTTAAGGATCTGGCATTGCCATGAGCTGTGGTATAGGTCATAGACATGTCTTGGATTTGGCATTACTGTGGCATAGGCTAGCAGCTACAGCTCCAATTCAACCCCTAGCCTGGGAACTTCCATGGGCCGTGGGTGCGGCCCCAAAAAGACACCTTCCCCCACTCCCGCAAAAAAATGGACATAAGATCTAAACAGGAAATTCTCCAAAGAAGATATACAGAGAAATGCAAATCAAAACTACTATGAGGTACCACCTTACACCACCCAGAATGGCCATCATCAAAAAGTCTCCAAACAATAAATGCTGGAGAGGGTGTGGAGAAAAGGGAACCCTACTACACTGTTGGTGGGAATGTAAATTGGTACAACTGCTATGGAAAACAGTATGGAGATTCCTCAAAAAACTAAAAATAGAATTACCATTTGTTCCAGCAATCCCATTCCTGGGCATCTATCCTGAGAAAACCATGACTCAAAAAGAGACATGTACTCCAATGTTCATTGCAGCATTATATACAACAGCCAAGACATGGAAAGAACCTAAATGCCCATTGACAGAGGACATAAAGATGTGGTACATATACAAAATGGAATACTACTCAGCTATGAAAAGGAATGAGATGATGGCATTTGCACAACATGGATGGACTTAGAAATTATAATGCTAAGTGAAGTTATTCAGACATCATATTCCATTATATGTGGAATCTAAAAAAAAAGGATACAATAAACTTTCTAGAATACTGACTCACAGACTTTGAAAAACTTATGGTTTCAAAAGGAGACAGGTTGGGGGGGGATGGAAATGCTATAACATTGGATTGTGACAACTGTTGTACAACTATAAATGTAATAAAATTCATTCAGTTAAAAAAACAAATAAATAAAAATGAAAATAAAGGTAGGAGTTTCTGCTTTGGCACACTGCATTAACGATCCCACAGCAGCAATGGCATAGGTTGCAACTCTAGGTAGGATTCCATTCCTGGCACAAGAATTCCATATGCCATGGGTGTGGCCATAAACATAAATAAATAAATAAAAATAAATATAGTTTACTATACAGTTTATTTATTTATTTAAAAGAATTTTTTAGGGCCATACTCATAGCATATGGAAGCTCCTGGGCTAGGTGTTATATCAGAGCTGCAGCTGCAGGCCTACATCACAGCCACAGCAACACGGGACCTGAGCCACATCTGTGACCTATGTCACATCTTACGGCAATGTTGGATCTTTAACCCACTGAGTGAGGCCAGGGTTTGAACCTGCATCCTCATGGATACTATGTCAGGTTCTTAACCTGCTAAGCCACATGGGAACTCCTAATACAGTTTAAATAATACAGTTTACTGTGTGCTGACCAGTGGTCCAGGTGGTCAGTGGAGAGCAGGCTCTGGAATCTGTGGAATACTGGCTTTACCATTTAACTTCAGCTGTGTAACCTTGAGAAAGTTACTTAACCTCTCTGGGCCTCAATTTCCTCATTTATAAAATGGAGATGATCTATTATTAACCAAACTTAAAAGGCTTTTGGAGAAGTGAGATATGTTAAGCACTTAAAATGTGCATAATAGTAAGCATAGAGTACATAGTAAATATACTATAATATACATTAACAAACACAGTTATATTACACATTAAATGCATTAAGTATACTATATAATATTACTGTATGCTTAAATATATATGCTATATGTTATAAATATTGGATACAATGAATGTAAGTATTCAATGAATCCTAATCATTACTATCAATGCTGAAATAACATTACAGGGGCAACAATGTGTGCCTAGAGACACTGCGGTATGAACTGCCCAGTGTGAGAAATTTGGGGGGTTTTTTTTGGTTTTGCTTTTTTTGTGTGTGTGTGTGTCTTTTTTCTAGGGCTGCACCAGCGGCAAATGGAGGTTCCCAGACTAGCGGTCGAATTGGAGCTGTAGCTGCCGGCCTACGCCACAGCCACAGCCACAGCCACGCCAGATCCGAGCCGCGTCTTCGACCTACACCCACAGCTCATGGCAACGCCAGATCCTTAACTCACTGAGTGAGTCAAGGGATCAAACCTGCAACCTAATGGTTCCTAGTCGGATTCACTAACCACTGAGCCACGATGGGAACTCCAGAAATTTGTTTTAACCACTCTTTTACTTTCATTCTTTTCCTCTTACCCCGTTTTCAAGTCTCAGCACTGATCAGCTATTGACAGCAAAGATTCTGTGGTATTTAGACAAATCCTAAAATTGTGTCCATTATATTTAAGGAGAAATCCAGGGGAAACAATTATCTTAGGTGTGAGATCTAGCTTGGGGAGCGGGATGAGAAAAGCAAAGACACACAGGGAAATCAGGCACAGGCTAGGAAAGGGATTACACAGTTCAGAAAGGAGGTGTGAGCACTATGGGGCCACCTCAACCAACTGAAATCACTGAAACGTTAACTCCAATAACAAAATGTGGATAGTGACTTCCGTGCATTCATAAAATCTAGGCAAATCAGCCATCTCATGGGTTTGCGTAGAACTACAGGGAAAAAAAAAGACATAGGAAAGCTAAGGACCATCTCTACAGGCTGAAATGGAGCTGAGGAATCAGTATTACCAATAGAAAGCAAAGAACTAAAGGGGACGGGACTGGGTGTTGGCAAAAGTGGGGAAAAGCAAGTTAGAGCAGTACCCTGCACTACTTTACTGCACAGCGCTCGTACAATCATCTTCACAGCTTAACTTGGAGCCCGTCTGAGGGTAGGCGCTAAAACCATGAAAGAAAACGCTGAATGAGAACGTCCCGGTCCTTAAAGGTCTTATGTTAGTTCCCTCCGTTCCTGCAGAACACACACGGGAAGCCCCGTTTCCAAAGTGAGCATGTGTGGACCTCATTTAAATTATTTCCTGCTGGGCTGTCCAACTGCACCCAAGCCCTTCGGCTCGGACAGTCAGCAGGCCGGCGCGGTGGGGCTCCGAACCTCCACGGTCCGGCGAAGTGACGGCGCGGGTCCCATCCGCCGCGCCCCGGCAGCCGGACCCCGAAGCCGCGCGAGCCTTGGCCCGAGCCGCACCCGCTGCACTCCGCGTGCCGGGCAGGTCTCGGTGCCGCGGCCTGGCTGTGGGTGTTACCTGTACAGGACATAGGTGGGCGAGTCCAGGCTCAAGAACCCGTCGTCCATAGGGGACGCCACCGCCTCTTCCTGGGGCGGCTGGGGCGGCGGCGGCTCCGGCTGACTGGGCTCGCCACCCTGCGCAGACTCCCCGACACCATCGGCGGCCGCCATCTCTCCTCGGCCCGCAGCGGAGGAGGCGGTGGAGACCCCGCCCCCGGCCCGGCCCGGCCCCGCCCCTCCCCTCCCGCGGCCACTTCCTGTTTCCTCGCTCTTACCATAGAGACGCGGGCCAGAGGGCCTCCGAGCCGGCGCCCTTCCTTGGAGGTCCTGGTTGGGCTCGTGTCAGGTGGGGGCCACGGCATGCTCCCGGGGGCCCCCAGGTTTCCCACTCGCGCGAACACGTCCTTGCTTTGGAATGTGCTAGTGTTGTTCGTTGTCATCGTCAGCGGGGAAGGTGCCTGTCCTTGGGAGCCCTGGATGAGAGTGGCTGGCTGCCCCTGCTCCATGTTACTTTTCCAAGGGCGTTTGCATTCCTTGGATACATTTTTTTTTTTTCTTTCAGATGCTAAGAGTTTATACCGCAGAATTTCAGTCATCTAGAGCTTAACCTTTTTTTTTTTTTTTGTCTTTTGTTGTTCTTGTTGTTGTTGCTATTTCTTGGGCCGCTCCCGCGGCATATGGAGGTTCCCAGGCTAGGGGTCGAATCGGAGCTGTAGCCACCGGCCTACGCCAGAGCCACAGCAACGCGGGATCCGAGCCGCGTCTGCAACCCACACCACAGCTCACGGCAACGCCGGATTGTTAACCCACTGAGCAAGGGCAGGGACCGAACCCGCAACCTCATGGTTCCTAGTCGGATTCGTTAACCACTGCGCCACGACGGGAACTCCGAGCTTAACCTTTTGAAATTAAAGTCCTGATTATACATGTAATATGTGTATATGTTACAGGAAAGGTAAATATTTAGCAAATACTTGCTGACTCGTATATGCCGTGCTTGCTCACAGCAGCAACCAACTTCTGCTGTCATGAACTTCTAAGGCAGGGTAGCAGAATTTGCCGGCCTAAAATACGCTGTCGGCTTCAGGTCATGCCACTCCACATAAGCTGCTGTAGGTTTTTTTGGTTATTTTGAGCCGCAGGCACTTGAAAAACAGCAAATACAGGAAGAAGCTTTCTCTGAATTCCCTTATTGGCCTGAAGACAGACCCTCCAAAAGGAACTCAGCTGCAGTAAATCCCCTCTCTGGCAGTTTCAAGAGTCGAAGTGAACACCACACCCAGACACGTTTTGTCAAACTATGGAATCTCTACCCTGTTCCTCTAAAGGTCCATTCATCTCTCCTAAAAAACATTTACTCTCCAAGAGACCTCCTCTCCCCTTTCTCTCTAAAGTGATATTTAAGCCTGAATTCTAAGCCACCTCTGGGAGCTGCTAATTTTTCTCTAGATATCTCTAAGTATTTTTCCATTTTCTCTAGGTATTCTCGAGCTATACATGTTAATAAACCCCTGTTTGTTTTTCTCTTGTTAATCAGACTTTTATTACCATGGTCTCAGCCAAGAACTCATAAGGATAGAGGGAAAACCATTTTTCACCCTCAGCAGTAGATGGTCAGGAAGGCTTTCCAGAGACTGTTGGAGCAGAGATCTGCGAAAGGAAAAAGTATGCCAGTCAGAGAGAACAGGAGGTGACTGCTTGGCATGGTCTTGGTTAGGGAATGACGCTACTGTCCTTCAAGGCCCATGAGTGAAAGGAATGAACTGCTAGGTTGTAAGATTGAAAAGGGAGCCAGGGACTGTGGGAAGCATTTCGAGTTTTAGAAATATTATTTATTGTGGTAAAATAGTCATAATATAAAACATCTTTTTTTTTTGCTCTTTTAAAAAATTTTATTATAGTTGATTTACATTAATCCTCTGCTATACAGCAAAGTGACTCAGTTATACATATATATATATATATATATATATTCCTTTTCATATTACTTTCTGTTATGGCTTATCATAGGATATTGACTGTAGTTCCCTGTGCTATACAGTAGGACCTTGTTGTTAAAACTTATCTCTTTAGGAACTCCTGTTGTGACTCAGTGGTAATGAACCTGACCAGTATCCATGGGGATGGGGGTTTGATCCCTGGCCTCGATCAGTGGGTTAAGGATCCAGTGTTGCTATTTGGCAATTCTGGGTCTTTTGTGGTTCCATATAAATTTGTGCATTGTTTGTTCTAGTTCTGTGAAAAATGTCATGGGTAATTTGATAGGGATTGCATTGAATCTGTAGATTGCTTTAGGTAGTATAGTCATTTTTACAGTATTAATTTTTCCAATCCCAGAACATGGAATATTTTCCATTTCTTTATGTCTTCTTTAATTTCCTTGATTAATGTTTTAGAGTTCTCAGCATATAAGTCCTTTACCTCCTTGGTCAGGTGTATTCACAGGTATTTGATTTTTTGGGGTGCCATTTTAAAAGGTATTGTATTTTTGTATCCCTTTTCTAATATTTCATTGTTAGTATACAGAAACGTGACTGATTTCTGCATGTTAATCTTATATCCTGCTACTTTGCTGAATTTGTTGATCAGTTCAAGTAGTTTTTGGGTTGAGTCCTTAGGGTTTTCTATGTATATAGTATCATGTCGTCTGCATACAGTGACAGTTTTATCTCTTCTCTTCCTATTTGGATGCCTTTTATTTCTTTTGTTTGTGTGATTGCTGTGGCTAGGACTTCCAAAACTATGTTGAATAGCACTGGTGAGAGTGGGCATCCCTGTCTTGTTCCAGATTTGAGCGAGGAGGCTTTCAATTTTTCTCCATTGAGTATTATATTTGCTGTGGATTTGTCATAAATGGCTTTGATTATGTTCAGGAATTTCCCTCTATACCCACTTTGGTGAAAGTTTTTATCATAAATGGATGCGGGACTTTGTCAAATGCTTTTTTTTTGCATCTATTGAGGTGATCTTATGGTTTTTGACTTTTCTTTTATTAATGCAGTGTATGACATTGATTGATCTGCGTATGTTGAACCATCCTTGTGAACCTGGGATGAATCCCACCCGGTCATGGTGTACCATCTTTTTGCTATGTTGTTGGATTTGGTTGGCTAGAATTTTGTTGAGAATTTTTGCGTCTACATTCACTTGTGATTTTGATTTGTGTTTCCCTAATGATTAGAGATATTGAGCATCTTTCAATGTGCTTCTTGACCATTTTGTGGGATTTGATTTTAAATTGGAATTAGTAGAAGGTTTTGAGTAAGGGAGAGGTGTGATTTAAATTTTTTCCCTTTTTCTTTTTTCTTTTTTTTTATGGGCTGCAGATTCGGCATATGGAAGTTCCTGGGCTAGGGGTTGCATTTGAGCTGCTACTGCCAGTCACAGCCATAGCCACAGCAAAGCCAGATCCGAGCCACATCTGTGACCTGCACCACAGCTCACGGCAATGCTGGACTCTTAACCCACTGAGCAAGGCCAGGGATCCAGCCTTCATCCTCATGGATACTAGTTGGGTTCTTAACCTGCTGAGCCACAGCGGGGAACTCCCACACGATTTACATTTTTTAAAGTATTACTTGGCTACTCTGTGTAAGTACACACAGTAGAAAGGCAAGAATGGAAACCATGAGTGTAAAGTCATCATAACAGTCTGGGCAAAATGTCCAAGTGTTTAAATCATGATTCACAATTCACTGTTCAATCATAAAAGCATTTTAGTGGGTCCTACGGTAGACAAGATGACCCACCAATCCTCCTCCAAGGAAGACCAGCTTTGGGGAGAGTAGTCAGCAGCCAGCCTTCCACAAGGTCTGAGGCCAGCCCACCCCAGGCCACCGAAGAAGGAGGTGGAGGTTGAAAGGCCCAGCCATTTCTGCCTGACTAGGAACACTGAGAGGACCACACAACTTCCCACCTAGGAGGCTGAGGCTTCACAGCCTTGCAGTTTAAACCTCGCCCCCCACACCCCCAAGGTGTTTGTCCCTGATCTTGCATCCCAAGTTCCATCTTAGTATCTGATTCCATGAGTAGCACTTTTTGGTGTGTATGACTAGTATTTAATTAATTTATTTTGCTACCTGAGGCATAAGGAGTTCCCAAACCAAGGGTCGAATCCAAGCCCCAGCTACAACCTATGCCACAGCTGCAGCAATGCTGGATCCTTAACCCACTGTGTGGGTCTGGGGATCGAACCTGTGTCCCAGCCCTCCAGAGATGCCACCAATCCCATTGTGCCACAGTGGGAACCTTATGACCAATATTTAATTAATTCATTCATTTATTCATTCATTTATTTATTTTGCTTTTTAGAGCCACACCCATGGCCTATGGAGTTTCCCAGACTAGGGGTCTAATCGGAGCTACAGCAGCTGGCCTACACCACAGTCACAGCAACATGGGATCGGAGCTTTGTCTGTGACCTACATCACAGGTCACAGCAACACCACGCCATGATGGGAACTCCCATGACCAGTATTTTAAAAAATGAATAGAAAATAATGCATAGCGCGTTGAGAAGGAGAAAGTAATTCTTGGTGAATTTTTAAAAATTTATATATGTTCAGGTATAATGGATCACATAAAATGTATTTCTTACTGTGGGTGGTGGTCAACAATTCTGGAAAACAACAGATGGTCAGTCGAGGAGGAGGTGATGAGCAGTGCATTCCTGATGATCTTTGAAGGTTAATCTGATAGGATTTGCTGACAGCTTAACTGGATGGAGGATGTGACACCTAAAAATAGTTATGGATGACTCCACGGTGAAGGTTCCTTTTGATCAGAAAACACAGAACTTTTAACCATCCAATCATGTTTTAGTTCAGTTTTGTGCACTGCGTTCTTTCCCTATGGATTTATACCCACATAAACCATTTCTGGTGGCTTAAAAAACTAAAATAAAACAGTTGTTTTCCTTTGGAAAATTTTATTTTATTAAAAAAAAATTATTTGGGAGCATTCCCGTTGTGGCTCAGCAGGTTAAGTACCTGACTAGGATCCCCGAGGATGCAGGTTGCATCTCTGGCCTCGCTCAGTGGGTTAAAGATCTGGTGTTGCTGTGCTGTGGTGTAGGCTGGCAGCTGCAGCTCTGATTGGACCCCTGGCCTGGGAACTTAAACAGATGTCATGGGTGCGGCCCCCCCACCAAAAAAAAAGCAAAAAAAATTTTAGCCATACCTGGGGCATGCAGAAATTCCCAGGCCAGGGATTGAACCTGCACCACAGCAGCAACCTGGGCAACAAACAGCAGCAACAATGCTGGGTCTTCAACCCGCTGAGCTCCAACAAATTTTAGTGTTGAATGGAAATGAAACAACAACAACAAAATCCTTGGTCTCACGGTACTTTCATTCTAGCGAGGGAGATAAAAAAGATAAACATGGAATTTTTTTCTCTTGGCCAGATCTTTAACCCAATGGGTATCGAACCTGCATCCCAGTGCTCCAGAGATGCCACCCATCCTATTGCACCACAGCAGGAACTCCAAGTACTTACCATCGATGTTGATAGGGAAGCGCTTGGTTGGTGGCTGATGTTTGAGTAAAGCGCTGTGGGTGATAGAGGAGTAGGTCAATGTCATTGTGCAGTGGACTGTTCCTGGTGAAAGTCTGACATTGAAGAGTGTCTGAAGTGTTCATGGATCTAGAAGGCTGGTGTGGCTGGAGTGGAGTGATTGGAGGGTGGGGTAGTAGGAGATGAGGTCAGAGAGTTAAGGCAGATTACGACACACAGGGTCTTACAGAATTTTGGCTTTTACTCTTGAATTAGATGAGAAGTCACTGAAATATTTTGAGTAGTGGGTTGACATAATATACATATGTATATCTATACACATATCTATATATTTATACACATACATACACACAGAGGTGATTTTTTTTTAGGGCCATACCTGCAGCAAATGCGTTTTTTTTAGGGCCGTCCCAGGCTAAGGGTTGAATTGGAGCTACTGCTGCCGGCCTACACCACAGCCACAGCAACGCCAGATCCAAGCCATGTCTGTGACCTACACCACAGCTCATGACAATGGCGGATTCTTAACCCACTGAGTGAGGCCAGGGATTGAACCCACCTCCTCATGGATACTCATCGGGTTTGTGATGACTGAGCCACAACAGGAGCTCCCCATAAGTTTTATATATACAAATACAAATATAAATATATATATATAACATAATATATGTAACTTTATATATATATAAAACTTATGCATGCAGGTCATAATGCCTTCTGTTGAGTCTTTCATCTATTCAGAACATAAGTAGGAGAGTAGGGCAAGGTAAAAACTTGGAAGACCAGAGAGGAGGCTATTGCAGTGATCAGGAGACAGTGTGGCTTAGACTAGGGTGGACATACTAAAGCTTTCATATTCTGGTTGAATTTTGAAGATAAGAGTTGTGGAGAGTTGCTGACCTAGTGGATGTGGGAGTGGGGTGAGCAAACGGAGGGTCAAGGATGACTCCGAGGCTTTGGGCCTGAGCAACGAGAAGAATGGTGTTGACATTTGCCCATGTGGGAAATTCTGTTGCAATCACAGAAATTTTGTTTCTTCACGTGTATATGTGTGGCAGTTGTGGTGGTAGGGTTAGGAGCTGTTTTAGACATGTTGGGATTGAGAGACCTCTTTTTTTTTTTTTTTTCATTTTTTGGTGCCCCACAGCATATGGAGTTCCAAGGCCAGGGAACACACTGCAGGATTCCACTTACATAGAATTGTACATGAACTAGACAAAGTCATCTATAAATGACAGAAAACAGGTATGGTTGTCCAGGATTAAGGATGGGTGTAGGGGAGCTGGGAGGGCCTGGAGAATTCCCAGGGGTCTGGAGAACCTTCTGAGTGATGAATGTGCCCATTATTGTCATTATTTTTTGGCCATGCCTGTGGCATGTGGTAGTTCCTGAGCCAGGGATTGAACCTGTGCCACAGCCCAGTGACAATGCCAGATCCTTAACTGCTAGGCCACAAGGAACTCTCAGGCTATGCTCATTCTTTTGATTGTTGTGATGGGCTCATTGTGAATATATACATTTAGGAGTTCCTGTCCTGGCGCAGTGGTCACGAACCATACTAGGATCCATGGCGATGCAGGTTTGATCCCTGGGCTCAATCAGTGGGTTAAGGATCAGGCGTTGTTGTGAGCTGTGGTGTAGGTCACAGATGTGGCTAAGATCCCCTGTTGCTGTGGTTGTGGTGCAGGATGGTAGCTGTAGCTCTGATTCAACTCTTAGCTTGGGAACTTCCATGCTGCGGGTACAGCCCTAAAAAGGAAAAAAAAAAAAAAAAAAAAAAGGAAAAAGTGGGCATGATTTTGACTTCAGAAGTCTGATCTACATGGCAGAAATTTTCCTTGTCTTTGAACCTGGAACTATAGCAGCTGCGGGGAACTTGATCACTCCTCCAGGAGAAGTGGGTGGTCAGCTCCCTGAACCTGGCCTTGTCTGTGACAGTTCTCACCGATCAAAGAGACCTGATGCTGTGTGGTTTCTAAGCCTGCATCTGCACGAGCTTTGGGTTTCTTAGGACTTCAGTTCTGGGGGAGAATAGCAAGTCCACCTCCCCCATCAGGAGGTGGGTGGAGAGTGGCCTGGCCACCTCGGGTTCTCTCTCCACACCAGTCTGGTGCCCCATGAGAGAGAACAGTCTGCAGATGACTCCAGCCTTGGCTATCACCTAACTGCAGTCGAATGAGGGCCCAATGGAGGGGGCAGGACCCATCCCAGCCCCGAGAGAGAGCATATCACTGCTGAAGCTGGACCCATGCAGTGGTCAGTGGGGCAGCAGTGACCAGGCCACCCGGGGCTTTCAGCTGGGTGACACCTCTATTTGGGAACTTTGCGGTGGTATGTTCCATTTGATTACACAACTGTTTGCTTTGTCTTTTTAGGGCTGCACCCACGGCATATGGAACCCACCAGCCTATACCACAGCCACAGCAATGTGGGATCTGAGCCGTGTCTGAGACCTACACCACAGCTCATGGCAATACCAGATCCTTAACCCACTGAGTGAGGCCAGGGATCGAACCCACATCCTCATGGATACTAGTCAGGTTCGTTACAGCTGAGCCACAACAGGAACTTCCTACACAACTATTTGAAGGCAAAAACTTACATTTTGCTTTAATTTTTGTGATTCGACTTACCTTTTCATCCCCTTCTGCTTTGCTTCAATATTCAATACACGGGGCAGATTTAGGCTAAACTTAGTGTGGTTTTCTCCACAGTATTGAGTGAAGAAAACTTACATTTCTCTTTCTAACATTAAAATGGGCACTATTTTGGCTATGTGCTTCAGAGGTTTTTTTTTGGTTTGCTTTAAATCTTGGTGCCAATTTCACTTTGGAATTACTTAGCTGATTTCCCCCTAGTTCTTTTTAGGGCCACACTCACTGCATATGGAAGTTCCCAAGCTAGGGGTCAAACTGGAGCTACAGCTATCGACCTACACCACAGCCACAGCAACACCAGATCTGAGCCACCCCTGCGACCTACACCACAGCTCACAGCACTGTCGGATGCCTAACCCACTGAGCGAGGCCAGAGATTGAACCCACATCCTCATGGATACTAGTAGGGTTCTTGACTTACTGAGCCACGACAGGAACTCCACTTAGCTGATTGTTTTAATGTGTGTGTGTATGTGTATATACATATATAAAACACTGATGATGCCACATTTCAATTATGTTTAGAGTGGAGGTGGGGGGAAAGGGTGAATTTTAATGGTCTATGGGCCTAAATAGGATGCTTCCACAATGCCTTATACTGTGAAAGAATGTAAGTGCTCTAGCATGGGTATTGGTAAGATTGGTCAGGTTACCATGGTAACTCTGAGAGGGAAGAAGCCATGTTTAACTTTCATCCCTAAGGACTCTGGACAAGCAGCTTACAAACATTAAGTACCAGCCTAAGTCAAAACATCTATCCTAGGTCCTGGGAAAAAACTCAAAGAATATTCCTGATTTACGGCAAGTTAGTGGCATAATTTTAAGTTGATAGGACACTATGGCAAGTGCCAAAGGCAAGTGGGTGAATTCTATTAGACAATTTTATTTTATTCTTAGGGCCCCTCCTGCGGCATATGGAAGTTCCCAGGCTAGGGGTCAAATTGGAGCTCAGCTGCTGGCCTACACTA
This sequence comes from Phacochoerus africanus, assembly GCF_016906955.1. NCBI lineage: Eukaryota > Metazoa > Chordata > Mammalia > Artiodactyla > Suidae > Phacochoerus > Phacochoerus africanus. Next base: position 51,755,606 of record NC_062546.1, read on the forward strand.
CAGTCACAGCAACGCAGGATCCGAGCCATGTCTGCGGCCTACACCACAGCTCATGGCAACACTGGATCCTTAACCCACTGAGCAGGGCCAGGGATCAAACCCACGTGCTCATGGATACTAATCACATTCGTTACTGCTGAGCCACAATGGGAACTCCTATTAGACAATTATTAAACATGTGTTTGTCACTGTCGAAGAAAGACAATCTAAGTTGAATTTTTATACAAGTCTTTATTTACAACTTGTTTAACAACTGTACACTTTTTGCAGCCTTGAAAACATTTTTGTACTTGAATGGGAAAATATAGTTTGACCAAATCTTAACTTTATTCTTCATATACATATACATATATTATATGCATACATATAAACATATACATATAATTAATACCATAACAAGTTGGCAGTCATAAAATTAAAATGAGTTAAGTGATATCAAAAGGAAATACAATATAAGATTTCAAAAAAATTAAAAATCTGTCTCTGGTGATTTCTTTACGTTTTTGTGATTTTGGTGAAAATTTCTTACTGAGGCTAACAAGTCATTTACCTCAGAAAAACAGTGAGAAAACCCACGAATCTAACACATAAAATAGGGCTGGTAAACTTCGTAAACAGGTGGAAAAATGCTTGGATGCCATTTATGTACAATGTTGCTAAATCTGTATTGATTCCAATGGTGAAGTGAGAAATTTAGAGTCCTACGTGGATTTCCTTTTTGGATTACAGGGAGTAAGAACGAAACCGTGAAATTACAAATTCAATCGTCAACCAGAAATAAGAACATACCTGGTAATATCCTTTTCGCAAAGGCTGAAGTGCAAGGTGGATAACTACAATGTCAAATACCAAACCAACAATTCACAGGATAATCAGTAATACTTAAGACATGAGTATAAGGCTTTAGAGTTGGGACTGTAATCAATACAACACCAACTCCAATGTACTAAGGTGTTTTCCAGCTCATCTGAAAAGTTTTAAAAGTACTATAGGAAAAAAAAAAAGCCTCTTCTATCCCCAAATCTTTGACAGAATTTGTTAATCAAAATAAGGCAAATGATTAAACTATTAGATATGTTTGAATTTTACCATTCATTACCATTCAAACTGGGTGTTATAAATGGGGGAGGGGCAATTGTCAAAATGTGAAAATTGCAAAACAAGATTAAACCTGGAAACTATTTTTCTGAGTACAAAGCATTATGCATCATACATAATCTGTAAACAGCAAAGTTAGTGACAGCAGTGACATTTAGTGCATCTGATTTTTAAATGACTAAGGCTATTGAAAAGCCAAAAGATTACTATGAAACAAATAAAAAGGCCCCAAATCATTGATTGGCATTTGTGTACAGTCATTTCCTGTATTTATACTATCATGTTCTTTCTTATTTCAACCATATCGAAAATTTCTCTTTAATAATATATTTTGGTAGAACATATGTTAAAGTAGGCCACTGAGAAAATAATAAAATGAACTCAGATTATACCATTTACTCATCTGTACTTGAAGAACAGTAAGAATTTCATTATAGTCGCTTGGAATTTGATACCACTGGATTAAGTCTGCAGCTTGATTACAAAATTTAAAAAGGAAGAGGAAAGAATCTGATTTCCTAACAGGATAGTTTTAACTAAATACCAAGCTGACTCTGAAGAGTTATGTTTAGTCTCTTACAGTCGTTAAAAAATTCAAAGATGCATTTGTATGCATCCTTTTAGTTATGTTACGCAGTTCAGTAAAAGGCCAAGTTAATTGATAAACCTTAAAAAAATGTTTTATTAACTAAGTCGCTGGAATAAAATGTTTGCTTCATACATGAACTTGATTCATAATCCAAGTGATTAAGAGAAAGAAGCTACGAAGAAAATCAAAGAAATTATCTGGATCTTGACATACTTGACATTTAAGATAAATGCAACTGTAGGGGCAGAAATAAAGAAACTGTTGGCAATTCTCATTAGCTCTATATAGATTTAAAAGTAAAAGAATAGAGGAATATGTTTATTAACTTTTACTTGTAAATAAGTGAAACATTCATTAGTTTCTGCTGGGTAAGTGTTAGAAGCTATGTGTCATCAATTTTAAAAGACTACCTAAAAAAGGAGAAAACCTGAACATACTAAGTTATGATTTATGAGGTTATTTAATTATATCACTTAAAAAGTAAAGTGCTAAGAATCTATATAAAAAAATACTGAAAACTAGTTTCAAAGAATGGGGTTTTGATTTTTCCTAGGTCTTTAAAAAGGGCTAGTATTAATTTTGATAAGAAAAATAGCTTTCTTCAATTATGCCAGCAAAATCTAAGCGTGTCACAGTTAGCTGAATATCTTTGTTTTGTCCTCATTCTCTCTTTGGCCATTACAGCACCATCAAAGGCATTTCCTACAGTGATGGAAATATTCTAGATTTGTGCTGCTCCATAAGGTAGCCATTTTCCATGTGTGGCCTTCTGGGCCCTTGAAATGTGGCTGGGGAACTGGGGAACCAAGTTTTATTTTTTTGTCTTTTTTTAGGGCCATACCTGTGGTATATGGAGGTTCCCAGGCTAGGGGTTGAATTGGAGCTGTAGCTGCCAGCCTTCACCACAGTCATAGCAACACTGGATCTGAGCCCCATATGAGACCTACACCACAGCTCATGGCAACGCCGGATCCTTAACCCACTGAGCGAGGCCAGGGATCGAACCTGCGTCCTCAAGGATGCTAGTCAGATTCATTTCCACTGAGCTACAACATGAACTCCATGGGAACCAAATTCTTGATTTTAGTCAATTTGAATTTAAATCAGCACATGTGGCTGTGAATTGGACGAGGCAGGTCTAGAATCTACTCTTAACTAGGTTAACAGGAAGTCAGTGGATGTAAAGACATTAGAAGGTGCCATATCCGTTTGAGATTTTGTCCGTGAGTGTGAGTGTGACTGTGTGCGCATAGGTGTGTTTAATTTTTTTTTCTTTTTAGGGCCGCACCTGTGGCATAGGGAGGTTCCCAGGCTAGGGGTTGAATCGGAGCTGCAGATGCCAGCCTACACCACAGCCACAGCAACGCCAGATCCAAGCCTCATCTTCAACCTACACCACAGCTCATGGCAATGCCCAGTCCTGAGCCCACTGAGCAAGGCCAGGTATCGAACCTGCATCCTCATGGATACTAGTTGGGTTCATTACTGCTGAGGCACAATGGGAACTCCTAGGTGTGTTTAATTTAAATTTTTTTTTTTTTTTTTTTTTTACTGTGGGAGGATACAAGTGGCTCTTCCCTCAAAGGTAGGAGTTTAGCCTTCTCTATATGTTGCCCTCTTCAAGGGGACCTGCCTAAGCTGAGCACATCAGTAGGATGGGGGCTGATGCAGGAGACAGCCCTAGAGAAACTTGCCACACTATAAAAGCATTTCTCTCATCTAAAAACACAAAATATAAGAAAACTCTGAGAGTGTTCTTAAGAGCAAACCTCCCTAGTCTTTGGCAGTAATCATTCGTGTCAATGTTTATATAACAAGAAATATTTCAGTACATTTTGACTATGATTTTGTTTAACTTTCTCTCTCTGGAGATTGAACCGATGCCACGGCAGCAACCCAAGCTGCTGCCGTGACAATGCCGGATGCTTAACTGCCCGGCCACCAGGGAACTCTTTGACTATAAAAGACTAACATATTCAAGTACAAACTGCAAGAGTCCTGACTCCCCGAAACATCTCACAACAGAACAAGCTGAAAACCTGCCTATGTTTGAACTTGAGAAAATGGCCAAGTTCATAATGCCTACCTGTTTTAGCAGAACTGAGACTATTTTTGTAGCTTTCTGCCCTCATTAGCATCTGCCTTTTCCCATCTCCTCACTCCCACCATTTTCCAGATTCTCAGACTTTTCAGTTCTTGGAATGTGGCTTGCTTTCTCCTGTCTGAGAATATTCAAAGATGAGGAATCTATGAAAGCGAAGGCCAGTTTGCAGGTTGGTAGTTTAGGAGACAGGCAGATCAGAGGTGAGAACATCTTTTGATGAACCAGAAGACTGTTTCCTTTTTATTAATGCCACTCCAGAAAACAGAAAGTTTAAAGTGTGCCTGCATGTGAGAGAACTTGGCTTCATGACGAGGAACTTGTAAGAGTCTTATTAATGTGAAATATAAAATGCAATGCACACCTAGTAGCCCCAACCCAGGTTCAGAGAGATTTCTAGACTTAGAACTTTGGACCTGACTTAAAACATCTCAGGAAGAGTACAAAGCCCATTTATTTGGGCAATCTTTTACATTTTCCTTGGTGAGTGTTCCAAAATAAGGAAAAGAACCCCTGTGGAATAGATATAAATGGAAAATGCCACAGAAAGGTAGAAGGAAAAGTCATTACCTAATATTAGTAAAGTGCTGTGAATCTTGCAGGAAAGTATAAATAATACATACGTGAGTAGAACAGTAAATAATATTAAGACACTCATCTCTAACAGTGACACATATAAAAAAGACACACTACAGAATGTATATACAGTAATCACTGTCCAGAGGTCAACAAACACATCAAGAATAAAACGAGTCCCTTTCATGAAATTTACAACATAAATGCTAGTCTACTCATTTCTCTTTGCTAACTTACAGATCCCTAACCAGACAACACCTGCTCAGAAGCCTCCTGCCTACGTTAAAGCCTCAGCGTGCTTTGGTAGCTTTTTTCTTTTTGCCTTGAGACCGCTGTCTATTTAAGTATCCTTTAAGCTCTGAGTAGATATCATTGAGGTTATCTGATAGTTCCATGGGCCTTAAATTTTGAGGCTATGGACAACTTCTCCGATGCTTTTTTTTTTGTCTTTTTTGTTGTTGTTGTTGTTGTTGCTATTTCTTGGGCCGCTCCCGCGGCATATGGAGGTTCCCAGGCTAGGGGTTGAATCGGAGCTGTAGCCACCGGCCTACGCCAGAGCCACAGCAACGCGGGATCCGAGCCGCGTCTGCAACCCACACCACAGCTCACGGCAACGCCGGATCGTTAACCCACTGAGCAAGGGCAGGGACCGAACCCGCAACCTCATGGTTCCTAGTCGGATTCGTTAACCACTGCGCCACGACGGGAACTCCCTCTGATGCTTTTACCTCTAGACCCTCAACATCTAATTCAGAGCCAGTTAATGCCTGATCAGTTCCATAAAGGCTCTTCTTGAATACGTACTAAAAAAAAAAAAAAAAAAAAAGCCTTCTCTTGCCTTCATTTTAAACACAGGTTTCTGTGGGGCTGCTCCATAGAGTTAGGGGAGACAGAAAGCTGAGCAGCTGGTTTGTAAACCAGGTAGAGCAGGAGGTCCAGCTAACTGATGGGAAGCTAGTGGTGATTTTTAGCCACCAAAGATCTCTCATCTCATCAAATTCTTTTATCCTTAGGCCCTTGAATCCCTGCCTCAGGTTTGGTGATGGGTTAACAGCTTCAGAATGAAAAATCGATGCTTCCGTCTACCCACCAATATGTACAGCTGGTGCTGTGTGCCCAGCGTTTGCCCACTGAAGGGAAGGATGGTTAGAAAATAAATTATGTTTTTGTCTACTCTTTTCTCTTGAATGATCACGTAACAAATTCAGAAGATTTTATGAAAACTCCTACTTTAGGGACATCTGTTAAGACTATTGTTAAGTTCAACTGTATTAGTACTTCTATCTGCCTGGATATTTATTTCTAAATCAGCCATTGCTTATCCCAATAGTCAATTCTGTTCTCAGAGAATGGATCTGGCTTCATAGCCTTCTGTTACTCCCTCAGATTTCTATGCTCGCTTACATACCACATACAGACCTATCTCACAGAATATTACTAGAAAATGTTAGAAAGCAGAAAAATACTGAAGAGCAATGTAATTGCTGAAATAGAGTGGTTAGGAAATGTTGATGGACCCACAACTGCCAAGACTCATATATTTTCCACAATTAGGTTCAGGACTCCCGTTTCTCAAGTAAACTGATGTCCCTTCTCTACCGTTTTAAGTGCAGTGTGAAGAATCCAAGTATGTATCAAGATAACATTAAATATAAATTTTATAAGTTTTTATACTTATAAATACATGGGAATTGGATTGATAAAAGGCTGTTTGAAAGCAAAATTATTAGTACATATTTCATAAGAACATAATCAGTGATTTAAAAGAGATGGATGCCATCCTATCTGTACTGTCCTTCATTTTATTTTTTAATTTTTTTTTCTTTTTTTCCTTTTCAGGGCTGTAGGTATGGCAAATGGAAGTTCCCAGGCTAGGGGTCAAATCAGAGCTATAGCTGCCAGCCTACATCACAGCCACAGCAATGCCAGATCCAAGCTGGATCTGCAATCTACACCACAGCCCATGGCAACGCTGGATCCTTGACCCACTGAGCAAGGCCAGGGATTGAACCCACATCCTCATGGATACCAGTTGGGTTCATTTCTGCTGAGCCACAACAGGAACTTCCTGTCCTTCATTTTATAAAAAGGAAGCTAAATACTGGTACTTCTATGATTTAGGGGGATGCGGAGGGGTAGAAATCAGTTCGGTCTGGAGGAAATTATTTTCTGTTTTTATATGCTTCTGAGAAATAAATAGTATTTACTGTGAAACTTTAGAATAATAGAAGCATCGTACTTAAATTGGACACTAAAACATTTTCAACAAAATGAACATACACCAATTATTATTTAAATATGCTTTATAGAAAGTAAAAAATTATATGACAGATACATTGAGAAGAGCTTTCCTCATATAAAAACTTCATGATACAAAACACTCGCATCATTAGAGTTACAAATAAGCTCCAAGACTGCTTTCTAAATGTAGTGAGATGGATTGTACATCTACCCAAATAAGCTGACATTTTGACCACTGGGACTATAGGGAAAGAGATCATCATTATTGAATGGAAAACCCTTTTAATGTATAAAAGGGTAAAAATTTAAAAGATACTAAAATAATTTTCAAAGATCCTGAGATCCCACTTTATTTTGTTCTATACAGTCTCATCCTACTTTATAGTGTATCACACAGGCTTCACTGGGTTTTTTTGTTGTTGTTGTTTGTTTTTTGTCTTTTTAGGGCTGCACCTGTGGCATATGGAAGTTCCCACACTAGGAGATGAATCAGAGCTGTAGTTGCTGGCCTACATTATAGCCATAGCCATGCCAGATCGGAACCAAGTCTGCAACTCACACCATAGCTCAAGGCAACAACAGATCTTTAACCCACTGAGTGGGATCAAACCCGCATCCTCATGGATACTAGTTGGGTTCATTTCTGCTGAGCCACAACGGGAACAAACACCTAGGCTTCACTATTAAGAAGCACAATCCTACATCAGACTGACAGCCAATCCTGGGCAAAGAGCCCCTTCATAACATAAAGATAAAAAGTCAAAATATGTTTCCATCATTTAATGAACAGACAACCAAAAGCATTATTATTATTTTGCCCTCAGCAAAAAGCCAGATGCCAAGCACTTTCCTCTCCCTTTTTAGGATCACAGGTATTCCTAGCCAGGTGGCTATAAACTAAGCTGGGTTTACACTACCTGTGGGTTGTGGATGCTTCTGCAGAGAAACCTCATGTGTTCCAAGTGGGGCTAACTGTAACACTCCTGGAGACTGAGATCTGGACAAGTGGAAGTTAAATACAGAGAGTTAAGCTTAAAAATTCAGAATTTTGTTTCAAGATAATTCTTCTATTGGGATTAAGATGTTCGAGTTTTTTTTTTTTTTTTAAACAATGGCATTATCTTTAAAAGATGAATGCTTGTCAAAAAGTAAGAGATGCTCCAAAATACTCCATATCATAAGACAGGAATAAACAAGACTGCTACTGAAGAGATAGGGGTAAAACGGCTCATAGATAAAGTGTACCTTTCCCACACCCTAAATCATCCTTCCCTTCACATTACCCAGCACGGAGCTTCATGCCTTCCTGAGGACTGCTGATACATATGGGTATTAGCCTCATTATAATGAATCATCTCACTAGCCAATTTTACCAGGCTGGACCATCAAACAAATAATTCAATCCTGATCAATTTTAGAAAATGGAGCTTTTATTTAGGGACTTCTTTTTCTTGGTTATTATTAAGAAATCAGACAAATTTTAAAAAGATATGATCCAAGTTTTTGAAAGTTCTCTTAAGATACGTACAAATGTATTATTTATTCTCTTTTTGAGATGTGTTAGACTATGATATTTGCTGGATCTTTTCTGCCATTACAAACTTCTTAAATACACATTGCAGAATATACATTTTATGCTTGTATAGTCCTTAGTTATTAACTTTGTATTTTCTTACCCTGGTTAGAAAGAAGAAGGAAAATAAGCTTTTTGTTTATAAGAATTCAGACTCTGGGGTGATGGCTCACCCCAACCTCAGCTCAGTGACACTGTGCTGACTCCACTGCTGCCCTAGCAGACGGTGGCTTTGTGGAGCTACTGGGTACAAGGTACTGCACAGTATGGCTCCTGTCTACATAAGGCGCCCAATGTCTTTTAACTTCCAGATGGACCAGGCACCATCACAAACCTCCTGAGAAAAAAAAATCAATCATTACTGAGGAAAGAGAAATTTATAAGTCCTTTCCAAAGATGAGCAAAGGAAACAGGGCTTGCCACTGTGACAGCTAAGTTTTATTCCTGCTTTTTTAAAAAGTGTCACGAAATGTTTAGAAACATAATTTCTACCATGTAATGAAAGCAATACACTGAAATGTAAAGATACTATATAAAGGTGAGTGAAAGTTATGAATGTAAACACCAAAATAATGGCATGCAACAGTGGCTGAAGAAAAAAAACCTGGAGCACTTCTTTCTAAAAGCTTGGTACTTTCTTCTCCCATTTAGAGGAACATATCTGAATAGATGGGTAAGTAGGAGACCAGCACTGAGGCAACAAATAAAGAACTGAAATGAAAACCTCTTACCTAGTGGGATATAGCCCATTTAATAAATAGCTCATAGACTCTTATATTTTCATCCATCATATTCTGTAGGTATGTTTCCCAACAGTTCAATTTTACCAAGGTTATTTAGTGTTTATGCCCCGATGGATTAGGATCAAGGAACAGTTGGGTCCTTCCTCTAATTTGTGAGGTAAAGGGGTAGGAAAGGCTGTACCATCTTAAATCATCTTTAATGTTTCATTGTTAAAACTTTCCATGTTGATGAGGTTTGCTTGGCCTCCCAAGGCCCCACAATGCATTCCACTCCAGTGGTTCTCTCCATTACTACTAGTTCTTCTTGTCTTACCTCTTACCAGGCAGAAGGATTCACACTGAGCTCAGACTTCTGTACTTAATGTGAAAAATTAGCACAATGCATGAAGTCATTTCTGTGGATTCTAATACCTTTCTTCAAGTATGATTTCTAAGGACAAATGAAAACACTACCAATTTTCAGGTCAACTTTCTTATGAAAAAGGAAATAAGGATTTAAAATAAAACACCTGAATAGAATCTGAAAGTTCTTAATTATATCTAGCTTGATTTAAAGTTACTCATTTGTACTTAATATATAATACTAAAGGCAACCTGAACTTCCAAAGAGCAAGTACATGAAGTGAAATCCTCTTAAGAGGTGACCTATCTGAAACCAAAACCGAACAAGCAAATAACCTCATTTCAATAAATTTTTGCCTTTAAAAAAAAAAAAAAAAGGGCTATGGTGCAAGAAAAAGTCTGGAGGGGAACTTAAATTTAATTTGGGGCCAAATAGTTAAGCCAATGTGGAAAGTCAAGCAGAGACACTTTGTGTTCAAATGAATGATATTTTGCATTTATATAGCACCTTATATAGTCAAAGTGCTTTACAATCATGATTACTTGACAGCCATTCATCAATGTAAATAAACATAGTCTATAATCTGTCAACAAATCTAAGCACTTTGGGGCAACCAAATACCCAAGAGAATCTACTCAGTAGCAAATTCTCAGACTAGTACACAGAAGAAAGATTTAAGAGACTTGTTGCTACATCACATATAAGAAGTCACTTATTGATCTTAATGACTGATATTAAGATGGTAAGTATTAGGAATTATTGAGAAATAGAAGAGTTTATGTTAAAGAATAAGTAAAACAAATGAGGTACAAGTCAGCAAGGAAACTACCCCAAAGGTAAGGCTACCAATGACTTGTATTAGGTGTACAAAAAAAAAATCAATCTTTTAGATGTGGAGGGCAGTTGAAACTGCAAATGTCAGGCCCATTGCTAGAATCTGATCCTCAGTTATTGTGAGATTCCAAAACAGGAGAAAAAAAATGAATGCACTGCCTGATTTTTTTTCTTCTATAACTTCTCCCCAGCTAACCTAACCAATGCATTCACTTCTGTCAGCAAACAAGACAGCAGGAAATAATGAAATTCTATTTATGTTTAAAAAATAGTTTCCAAATCTTTGGACAAATTTAATTTCCTATAAAACAATGTGAAAACTCATTTTTTCCCTTCTAAATAATTCTATCAGGTGCTGAAGGTAGGATCTGATTAGCACCTCTGCCAATATATTTATGTCTTTGCAAAAAGTGCATTTGCCAACCATTTTATATAGTAAATATGCACGTTATTTGAGGTGCATTTGGAAAACAATTGAAAACACAGATTAATACATCATAAAAAGATTAATTCCCTTTAAACAAAGACATTCTTAGAAAGCATGGTAACACAGAGGCACAATAAAGAATATAAATTGTATATCAATTATTGGCAGAAAATCTAATTCATTACAAAGCCTACACCATTGGGGAAAGGACATTTTCATACAAAGAAAAGTACTACACTAATATACAACACTTTTAACTGGGCATTTAAAAATTTTTTGGCACATTTAAAGGAACCGAAAGGACTACAGAATAAAGGACCAAGAAACAAACATTATAGATACAGAGGAGAGAAAGTCCTCAAATGAGAAACAACTAAATGGTAACATAAAAGAGAGACAAAATATAAGCTGGCTGAATTTCCTGAAATGTTGTTATACATAACAGAAGTATGTTTTGAATTCAGGGTGTTTTTTTTAAATTCTAACAGCAAGACTTGTCTACCTTGCTGTGGCTGGCTGTACGTGGCCTGGGTATGATCTTCTCGTGCTGGTGGCCTGTCTTTGCCTCGCCAGAAATGACTGCCCTGAACTTGTGCTAGCAAGTCTGTCTTCAGCCGCCTTTTTATGAAGAGTCATTCCCTACATAACAGGGGGAAAAAAAAGAAATCAATGGAAAAATAGTGGAACACACTCTTACCAAAGACCATTTCATCATGCAGGATTTGTGATGTGGCTTAAGGCACTATTAGGAATGTTAATTCTGCTCATTATAGATGAAAATCTTACAGACATTGCAGTTCCAACAATTAGTACAAATCTTCTATCAGAAAAATTAAGGCTTAATTTTCTGAATTTATGATCACCCAAATTGTAGATGATAGAGATGGATTTTTGGAACACATTACCCATATACAATCATCCATACTTCCCTTTCAAACCAATATTATAGTGATTTTCCAAGAAAAAAGGGCAATTGATTGGTAGCAGCTGATTCATGTGGGGATGTGGAAATCACAGGGCTTGTTTAGAAGGTAAATGCAAAAGCACTTGTTTCTTAAGGTGGAGGTCACACCAGGTCCATACCTACCACCACGCTGTTTTCTTCACTTCAGGCAGACTTGTGTCCTCAAGTCAAGAAAAGTTCCTGACAGCCCACAACAGAGGCCCATCCGGGCGCAGGGGGTCTTGCATGAGGGCTGGAGAAGGAGGCCTCCGTGCTTAGAGGGCAGCAGGGCCCAGAGTACCTCAGAGGGAGGAGGAAACCTGGGCCTCCCTACACACGAGGGCTCCCAGTGAGGTCACAGAGAGCAGGACAAAGTGGATTTGGTGCCCACTGCATCGGCCGGGGAGGAACTTCGGCCAGAGGAACAGGAACTGCTGAGAGCGGCAAGTTCCTCTCACCAGGGACTGAAACAAGACGATGGAGAGGAAGGGGACCCGGTGATGAAGGAGCTGGGCAGACACGCAGGGAAGACTCGAGAGAAGATGGGCCTCCTGCACTAGCCAGCCTCGAGGGAAACAGGGTCACAGCTCCACGTCTTTAATAGAATTCACTCGGTCACATACACAACACTCCCCACTTTCCCAAGAGAAAATCCAGGACGTGCTTCTTACTCGATATTAAGGCACTTGAGGCTCTGGGATCAAACATCTACTGGTAATATTTATTACTATAAATATAATATTATAACAATTATATTTTATTTAAAATATATTCTTTACCCTCACTTTCACATTCCAAGCCATTTATTCAAGTTCTTGACACACCTTTGAGGTGTCAATCCCATCTCGAGGCCATTCTCTGAGATACTGAGTATCTTTTCCCAGCACGCACCATCCCTGATTCCATTTCGGTTGTCCGAGAGGCAGAACTCTTTCCACGTCCAGGAGAAGCTGCTACTGGCTATCTTACCTGACCACGCGCTGGGGTTGCACCTTCACTCCCCAGAGAGCTGAAAACTCTCCTTTAATACCACATCACAGAATAAATGAGTTTGGTTCCAAAAGGAATACAGTATGTGGAAGTCATAAAACTTAATCAGGTATATGCAATTACTAGTAAGGGTTGAGAGGCAGTGCTCCAAGACCGCTAACATTAACCTCTGAGGAGGACACAAAGGAAACAGAGTAAGTGTGGTCAGGACTACTTCCCAGAGACCTTCCGTAAGTATAGCTTTTTCCTAATATTTTTACATTTTAATTTTCAGTGAATCTCTGATTGTCAATGATAATAGTATTGTAAACCTTTGAATGATTTCTTTTGCTTTTTAAAATTGTGATAAAATCTTAAATATGTAGTTTTAACCCAGGCAAATATAAGTGTGGACATGTCATGAAGTTGTATGTATTTTTTTTTTTTTTGGTCGCACCCACAGCATGTGGAAGTTCCTGGGCCAGGAGTGGAAAGCGCGCCACAGCAGTGATGATGACAGATCCTTAAACTGCTGAGCCACCAGGAAACCACTGTATGAATTTCTCGACAAAGTTCAGATTACATTATTAGGAGATGTGGGACATTAACCTTTAAAAGACACAGTATCAATTATAACTGTAAAAGAGAAACAATGATATTGTGCCAATAACACCACTACAGGGTCTGAGGGATGTGAGGAAAAGAATCTGGCCTAGTTTCGAATCTCAGGCAACTAACATTTTGAAAAGGCAGAAATGTGGTCTTACTGGGAAGAACAAAGAAGATAAAGGTCTAGGAAATAATATTGAAAAAAGAACAGCTCATAGCTCTTCAAACCCAGAAAAAAAAAAAAAAAATATATTTTTTGGTCTTTTTAGGGTTGCACTCGCAGCATATGGAGATTCCCAGGCTGGGGACTGAATGGAGACTGTAGCCACTGGCCTACACCACAGCCACAGCAACACTGGGATCCGAGCTGCACCTGCAACCTACACCACAACTCACATCAACATTGGATCCTTAACCCACTGAGTGAGGCCAGGGATCGAACCCGTGTCCTCACCGATACTAACTAGTTGGGTTTGTTACTGCTGAGCCATGACAGGAATGTCAGAAAAATCTTACTGAAAAATCTTACCAAAAGGTTGATATGCACTTATTTTCCCCTGCAATACTTTTTTGGTGTTGGAAAATTCAATTTCAAAACCTCCAGTTGTTCAGGGTCTAACACCGTGACCATTTAACAAACTCTGTGAGTCAGTTAAACTCTTTTCATGATAAATAGCACTCCTGCAAGGCAGTGAAATAGTCTTACAAAACAAAAGCTACTGCATCTGGGTTTAGATAGCCCTACCACGAGAATAAAGTGGTTCTACAGGACAGAGATCAAACTGTCATTTATCTCTCTATCCACCAGGACAGGGATAATGACATGTCCACAACATTCTAGCCCTGGTCACATGGTTCTCATATCTCCTGCTGAGCTCTAAGATCAACACTGGAGTTTTGTTAGTGTGAGTTAGGACAGGAATTACTTTCAGATTCATTTGGTAGAATTACTTCTATGGTAAAGGGAGTATAACAAATACCTCACATTCACTGAACTCTGCGATATCTTTTAAGTATTATTTTCTTACCATATTGTACCAGGCACTAACAATATATTTCTCCTCCATCTCTCTCTGACTCTTTGTTTTCTCATATTCTTTCTAAAAAGCAAGCACATGTAAGCATGTAAAGATGAAAAACAATTCAGTATCAATAAAATACTCACAATTAACTATCTAAATTCACGGGTACTATGCACAGTCAGCCTTCTGCATCCACAAATTCAATCAACCCCAGATTTAAAATAGTAAAAATAATAATAATAATAATAATAATAATCCAGAAAGTTCCAAAACCCAGACTTGAATTTGCCACACACTGAGAACTATTTGTACTGTGTTAGGTAGTACAAGTAAACTGGAAATTGTTTAAAACACTTGGACGATGTGCTTAGGTTATATGCAGATAACCACATACATTACATTTTTTTTTCCAAATGGCTGCACCTGTGGTGTATGTAAGCTCCTAGGCCGAGGAATGAATCCAAGCTGCAGCTACGACTCACGCCACAGCTGCAGCAACAAAGGATCTTTAACCCGCTGCATTGGGCTGGGGATCAAACTGCAACTCAGCAGCAACCCAAGCTGCTGCAGTCAGATTCTTAATCCACTGAGCCACAGCAGGAACTCCACATAACACTACGTGAGCATCCATGGCTTTTGGTAACTGTGCCCCTAGGATGTTGAGGGACATACATCCTCGACAGTATACAACAAGGCTTTTAGAAAATAAAGAATAAGTCAAATTCTTATCACATGGTTAAACTACCTCTAATGAATGGAATAGTCGGTCCCGTTCCTGGAGCTGATTTTTAAGAGCTTGTATTTCTGGTGCTGCTCCTTGATTTTGTTTAGGATCTAAAGTACGAATAACCTGCAAAAAGTAATAGAAGAAAAAATTTAAGTCTCAAACCTAAAGAATGTACCATCTAAGGAAGCAGTTATTAAAAAAAGAATAAACCTTATGAGAGTCAAAAATTATCTTACAAGGAAGGCTGTTTTGAAATTTGAATGTAGGAAATGATATTCAGTTGTTACAACTTTTTTAAAAAATTATTTATTTATTTATTTATTTTTTTACTTTTTTTTTTTTTTAATTTTCCCACTGTACAGCAAGGGGGTCAGGTTATCCTTACATGTATACATTACAATTACATTTTTCCCCCACCCTTTCTTCTGTTGCAACATGAGTATCTAGACAAAGTTCTCAATGCTATTCAGCAGGATCTCCTTGTAAATCTATTCTAAGTTGTGTCTGATAAGCCCAAGCTCCCGATCCCTCCCATTCCCTGTTACAACTTTTAATTATACAAAACTTTAAAATTATGTAAGAGAATCAATTATAAAAAGTAATTCTGGGCGTTCCCGTTGTGGCCCAGGGGAAACGAGTCTGACTGGGAACCATGAGGTTGCAGGTTTGATCCTGGCCTTGCTCAGTGGGTTGAGGATCTGGTGTTGCTGTGAGCTGTGGTGTAGATCACAGACATGGCTCGGATCTGGCATTACTGTGGTTCTGGCGTAGGCCAGCAGCAGTAGCTCTGATTGGACTCCTAGCCTGGGAACCTCCATATGCTGCAAGTGTGGCTCTAAAAAGACAAAAAAAAAAAAAGTAATTCTGGATAAAATTAATCAATTCTACTATAGCAGACACTATTGACAGCTGTTTTCCCTTTCTTGTTCCTCTGATTTGGTTTAGCTTCTGACCAGATGTGCGCCAGGGAGTGGGTCCCGAGGTCTACAAGCTGTCACTGTAGCCCTTCTCCTCCTCTGCCAATGGCGGGTTTAGACATAGGCAGGTGACACACTAGCTGGTCCCCTAGAGGACTTCTATGAAGGCTCTTTTCACCTTTTGGAACAACAGTTTTACTATCAAAAATGATCTACCACATAGAAAACTTCACAGAGCAGAACAATAAAAACCCACTTTCTTTAACCCACATTGTCACAGGACACGAGACACTTAAGTCTTCCAACACGCACTTCCTGAAGGACATGCTCCTAAGTGATCACAATGCCATTACTGTCTATAAGGAAATGGACAGCTCTAGAGCACCACAATTTGGGCTCCTGGGTTGGAAGCTTCCTTGGTTCCTTGTGTGAGAGGTCATCATACAGGCCCTGGTTTAGAGACATCACTGAAATGTGGTCAGAAAATGAAGAGAGGCCCACAGACTCACACTTTTGGCTTTTTCCAAGTATTTTTTATATCGTTCTTCCATTTGTTTCATTTCTTCTTCTTTCTTCCGTAAGGCTTCTTGTAATTCTTCAATTTTTAAGGCTGCCAATGACAGAGTTAAAAAAAAAAAAGCTTTTTTTTTTTTTTTTTTTAGATTGCAACAACCTTAAAAATATTTCAACTGATAAGATAAAAATTACTAGCTTTCAGAGTAAGTAATTACTCTGGTCTATTCCTACATAAAATTTTATTTTTAAAAATTCATAATTTTTTAAAAAAACAAAATGCTTTTCTTATAAAGAAAAAAACTACAGGATGGAAGTGTTCAAATTAGAAAGTATTCATTGATGGGAGTTCCTGTTGAGGCTCAGTGGTAACAAACCCGACTAGTATCCATGAGGATGCAGGTTCGATCCCTGGCCTCACTCAGTAAGGTTAAGGAGCTGGTGTTGCTGTGAGCTGTGGTGTAGGTCACAGACACGGCTCAGATCCTGCGTTGCTGTGGCTGTGGCTGTGGCGTAGGCCGGCAGCTGCACCTCAGATTCCACCCCTAGCCTGGGAACTTCCATATGCCACACTTGTGGCCCTTAAAAAAGTATTCATTGATGGCTGAAGGATACACAAAATCTGGTCTCTTTATACATGAAGTTGAGTATTACTCAGTCTCAATTCTGACACATGTTACCTCATGGAGACATTACAGTAAGTGAAAATGAAAGCCATTAGGCTAGGTGAAATAAGCCAGATACAAAGGGACAAATACTGTTATGATTCCATTTACATGAGGAGAATAGGCTGGGCAGAAGAGAGGATGGTAAGAGAGTGTTTAATGCGTTAGAGTTTCAGTTTGGGAAGATGAAAAAGTTCTGGAGACAGAGAGTGTTTGTACAACAGTTTGAATGTATTTAATGTCACTGAACTATATCCTGAAAAATAGTTAAAATGGTCATTTTTTGTTATGTATATTTTACAATACAAAAAAAGCAAGTGTCTCTCCTGCTCCCACCCACTCCACACAAAAGCATTAACCAAGTCAACCTACATACATATGTAAATATCAACAAAAGTAAAAAGTCTGGCTGACTTACACTCTAACTACATGATGAAAATAATTTCATAAATTATTCATTAGTATCCATAACTAAGGAAAAACTCAAAACTATAATTAGAAATGTAAGACATGCTGAAAAGATGGTTTTATATATATAGATATATACTCTTTCTGTGAATGGGACAAACTCTTTAACTGCTAGAAAATGTAAAAGGGCCATCTCTGAAAAAGCCAATTTTTACATGAATTCAGTTTTACTAAGGTAATGTACAGCTTATCAGTTTACTATGCTAATTAGGAAAACTCACAGCTGTTGTTAAATCTTGGTTCGAGATCTTCGATGATGGCTCTCTTCTTCTGCAATTCATTATTGGCCTCGTGCAGCTTCTCTCTGTGACAAAATACATAACACCATATCACCTAATACATTTTTGCATTTTTTTCACTTGAAAGATCAAAGTTCTTTATTCTTGGGATACACTTGCATAGCATACAAGTGCTATGAAACAAAGGTGAAAAGGCTAATTCAACACAAATGTGTGTGTGTGTGTGAGTGTATACACATATATTTTGTCCTCCTTTTTCAGCTGCACCCACGGCATATGAGAGTTACCGGGCCAAGGATTGAAACCAAGTCATATCTGTGGCTGGAGCAATGCCAGATCCTTAACCCACTCTGCTGGGTGGGGGACTGAACCAGCAACACCACAGAGACAAGCCAGATCATTAAACCACTGTACCACAATGGGAACTCCCAATATAAATATATTTTTTATATTTTTTAAATAACTAAAAAACAGACAAAAACCTCAGAGTTTGACATAGTAATCATTCTTTTATATAAATCTACACAAGTGGAAAGTAATAACTTAATTATTTTTATTTTTTCTAGGAATAAGGATAGCATAAAAATTAAATTTAAAACTTTGCAGAGGCTTTACAACCCAAAATCTTCCTGCAAAAAAACCGAGGTTCCCAAAATAAGAATTAATAGAAAGAACAGTATATACCATTAAAAAAGAATAAATTAATGGTACACGTTACCCACATGAAGAGATATCACAGAATGAAGTTGGATGAAGGAAGTCAGGCACAAAAGGCTAATACTGTACAATTTCTTTTATACAAAGTTTAGAAAGTGTCAAAACTAATGAAGGGTGTTAAGAGATCAGCACAGTGACTGGTTCAGAGATGTACTCAATCAATAAGAAGGGAGAACAAAAACCCCGGGGTGTTGCTGGAAGTATGCTATATATTGATCTAGGTTACCTGCCTAGGTAAGAAAACACTCATCAAGCTGTAGACTTATGAACTCAGGATGTGCATACTTTATTGTAAGTTACAGCCCAATATAAAAGTCAAAGAATCATCAACAGATGAATGGATAAAGAAGATGTGGTACATATACAAATGGAATACTACTCAGCCATAAAAAAGAACAAAATAATGCCACTTGCAGCAACACTGATGGAACGAGAGATTTTCATACTAAGTGAAGTCCGAGAAAGACAGATATCATATGATATCACTTATATGTGAAATCTAAAATATGGCACAAATGAAACCTATCTACAGAACAGAAACAGACTCATGGACATGGAGAACAGGCCTGTAGTTGACAAGGGGGAGGGGAGGGAGTGGTATAGACTGGGAGTCTAGGGTTAGTAGATACAAACTATTATGTTTAGAATGGATAAACAACAAAGCCCTACTGTACAGTACAGGGAAGTATATCCAATTTCCTGGGACAGACCATGATGGAAAAGAATATAAAAAAAGAATGTATATATATGTATGACAGAGTCACTTTGCTGTTTAGCAGAAACTGGCACAACACTGTAAATCAACTACACTTTAATAAAAAATTTAAAAAAAGAAACTGGATAGCATGCAGCAAAGCTGCCAGACTACAGGATTCTTTCCAATGCTAGTAGGACAGGTCAAATGACCTCTGTGGTAGTGGGGATGTCTGGTTTACCAACATTGTAAACTCCAACAGGTTAGCAATCCACGGCCACCTACATTCAGTGTCTGCAGGGACAGTTTTCCCAGAATGTAATGGGAAGGATTAAAGTTGTTATTGACTTGTGAAAAAAAAAATCACAAAACATTTCTAACATCGTCAAGCTCAGACAGAGGTAAAGGTGGAGGAAGATTTCTTCTTCATGAGAAAACAAATATGAGATATTATTTTATTTTACTTTTTGCTTTTATTTTTTTAGGGCCACACCTGTGGCATATGGAAGTTCCCAGGCTATGGGTCGAATTGGAGCTGCAGCTGCTGGCCTACACCACAGCCACAGTAACCAGGATCTGAGCCCTGTCTGCAAACCATGGCTCAAGGCAACGCCAGATCCCCAACCCACTGAACGAGGCCAGGGATGGAAACTGCATCCTCATGGACACTAGTCAGATTTGTTTCCCCTGCACCACAACGGGAACTCCCAAATGTAAGGTTTTAAAATGTAATCTTTTAGATTAAAAAGTCATGTTCGAGTATGTTTGCAATTCAAAGAAATATTTGCAAATCTGCCCCTGATAAGCTTAATAACCCTTACAAACATTTACATAAAAAGGAAGATTCAGCTGGCCAGACTCTAGAGCTGGCAAACTGCAGCCTGGGGACCAAAGAGAGCCTGCTGCCCACTCTGTATAGAAAGCTTTGTGGAAGCACAGTCACAACACTGGTTCACATATGGGCTGTGGCTGCTTTCCAACTACATAGCTAAGTGTTTGTGACACAGACCACAGTCTGCAAAGCGTAAAGCAACTGCTCTCTGCCCTTTATAGAAAGAGGTTTCTGGAGTTCCTGTCATGGCTCAGCGGTAACGAACCCGACCAGTATCCATGGGGACATGGGTTTGATCCCTGGCCTTGCTCAGTGGGTTAAGGATCCGGCATTGCCCAGAGCTGTGGTGGAGGTTGAAGACATGGCTCAGATCCGGATCTGGTGTTGCCGTGGCTGTGGTAGCGTAGGCTGGCAGCTGCAGCTGTGATTCAGTTCCTAGTCTGGGAACTTCCATATGCTGTGGGTGCAGCTCTACAAAGACCAAAAAAAAAAAAAAAAAGAGAGAGAGAGACAGAGAGAGAGGGAGCAAAAGGTTTTCTGACTCCTGGTCCAGAGGGTCACACATCTAACTGGGATTGCAGATACCATCATGAAGAAATAAAATCCCAGAATCTCTTAGGAGAAAACAGTGGTAATTGTTTTCATTCGATCACCTTGGGTGGAGATGACATTTTAGACACTTTATAATCTTCTCTACCTTTGAGGCCATAACCTCTAAACACAAAACAGAGTTTCACTAGACAAAATAAGAATGAGCCTCAACAGCTTTTATACTTACAGATGTTCTTCAAGCTTCTTTTTTAGAAGAACTGACTAAAAATGGAAAATAAAAAAATTATTAACATTTTAGCTAATAAATTATTTTAAAAATTAAAAGTATAGTAGTAAATAACTGAGCGGACCCTCAGTAAGTTCTCTAGTCAAAGAGCTGAAAACACACAATGTACCCAGGTTTATTTCTCTTTGATAAGGGAGAGCACAACCCATGTGTGATAGCAGTCAGTATAAATCCTGAGAGCTGCACATCTGAATTCTCGATAGTCAGAGAAATAATAAAAAAGCCACTTATATCAGACCTAATATTCCTAGACATGAAAGGCAGTAGAACTCTAATAATAATAGACTTTCCCTAAGACACTTTTTATCTACTACACTGTTTTCCTGGCATCATAGTGAAGTCTGTGATCAATTTCTATAAATACTGACTTAATCAGAGATTTCTGCTATGCACAGGTTGCAAATAATTTATGTGATGGGATGGAAATGTGAAAGATGGGATATGTATAGCATTGAATATGCTGGAGAATGCAAATTTAACTGGTTATTAAAAAAAAATTCTCCTTGGGAGTTCCTGTCGTGGTGCAGAAGAAACGAATTCGACTAGGAACCATGAGGTTTCAGGTTCGATCCCTGGCCTCGCTCAGTGGGTTGAGGATCTGGCGCTGCCATGAGCTGTGGTGTAGGTCACAGACATGGCTCGGATCCCGAACTGCTGTGGCTCTGGCATAGATTGGCAGCAACAGCTTGGATTAGACTCCTAGCCTTGGAACCTCCATATGCTGTGGTGTGGCCCTAAAAAGACAAAAACCAAAAACCAAAAAAGACATTCTCCTAAAAAGTAGGAGATTAGAACTGACCCCAAATAAACCAAGAATAACAGTGTTCTCTATAGGACCAGCAGGTTTCATAATTCAACTCAACACTTGCAGGGGAATGAATTAATGAATTAATGACCTATGAAACAGTTCATGTTGCAATAAATGGTTACATAATTAACTCAGTCAAACCCAAATAACAGAGGCTTAAACAAACTGTTCAATCAGTCAATCGTAACTCACTCCTCAAACTGGGCTCTTCTGTTATCAGTCTCTTTACTTGATAATGATGACTGTAATCATGTACTCAAGCCCATTCTGACACAGCTCTGGAATGTTCCAAACTCACTTCTTTGCAAATTATGTTAAATATAGCTAGATTAGTAGACTGCTCCCCCCAAACATTAAGAAAGCTGATAACCCCGTTGACTTTTGATTCTTGATTGTAATTTTCACATTACAGAGGGTAAAGTGAGAATACTTTAAAAATACTTTAGCTTTCATTTTGCATTTATGTTTTGATTAGGCTCTGAGCAAAATTAATTTTGACTCTGAGATAATACATAATAAAATGATGATTTAACGAGTGGTTAATATGCCAGGCACTGCTCTAAAGCATGTCCTTTGCACTGTCTCGCATCAACCTCACCATCCTGGGAGTGACGCCAGCCCCATCCTACAGCCAAGGAAGGTGAGGCTGGGGAGAGAGCCAGCAGCTTCAGGTGGCAGATCCAAAACTAAAGCCTGGGTCTGCCAGACGCCAGAGTCTACGCGCAGTCCTCTCGTCCCTGCTTCCTTTGAGGCCTGTCTTGCCCACGGAAGGCTGTGACTGCTGTGACGTATGCCAGGAGGAGGGCAGACTGTGACAGGAAGCTAGCTCCAAAATACTTATATAAACAAACTAATTTTAACAATGGGGGTACAGCAGAAGTGGGATGGGGGAGAAAAAGAGCAAAATTCCTTTTAGTTTGACTTGTTAGATTTTTTAAAATATCCTTTAAGTATCTTAACTCAAAAGGGCATAAACCTATAAGGCAGTAATACTGGTATATCCATTTTTGCATAAAATTCCCGTAATTTAAAATTTCAACATCAACTGTGATGGCAGATAATGTATAAATCCCCAAACCGCTCAATATATAGAAAAGAATAGGAAGCCATACTTACAATAGCCTTGAGCAGAAACCATGCCAAGAGACAGAGAAGACATATTAGTATGAAGCAAACACAGCAGCCAATAGAAGGAACGATTTAGTAATTCATGAACAGAAGTAAAAGATATGCATTTTTTTTTCAAAAATGTACATTTTTCTTTCTTCTATAGTCTCCTCATCCTGTCTTGTTCTCTGGAGTTTTACATACTGTGGCTAGCTCAAGTTATCCAATATGACTGGATATAACAATGCTTTTCTGCTTCCATGCTAAAAATAAATGACATAAGAATAATAATAAAAATGTGCAAACTATGCTACTCTGACTTAAGGTCACATGCAAGGACTGTGCTTTTGATAACAGAAACAGGCAGAAATTAGGTTGTTCTTCAGGGAGGACCAATTCCATTTGGCAGGTTGTTTTACATATTATATATTCCTGAGATGCAAAATTGTAGGTTAAGTGAGAGAGAAGAGAGTGTAGGTTAAGTGAGAGAGTGTTGAATATCTGCTAGGGATGGAACCTCCTGGCATGACCACACTCTTCTCCAGATCATGTTGAGCCTATGTTCAGAATGAGCAAAGTCTTGATCTGAATCTTTTCTTTATAGAGAAGAGCTCTGAGACAGTTTTCAAGGATTTAGAGCAACACGTATCTTTAGCATCTGAGCAGTCAAATAAATTGAATAGTTTATGCAAATAGTACATTCAGGGCTGGCAACTCACTCCTGAAACATGGTCTGTTAGTGTAACGACACGGCATATGGAATTAGCTTTGATCACCACAGTGATACTTCATTAGGCTGTGTAAAATTATTTTTGTACAGAATACATTCCTTTCTATATGTTTTAATGTAAGAGAAACAAGGGTAATGGTCATTGCTATAATACCGAGGTAGAGCTCATTCTGATGTTGTGCCATTTTACTTCTATAACCCACACGCCCTTTTCCTCTCTACTGTAACAAGTCAACAGAAAGTCTCCTCAAAGTTTCTGAGACCAAAATGAAGCCTACATTTACCTCAGTTTAAGGGACCTGGTGATTTCACTGAACTAAGAAATGTTCTACACTCTGGTTCGCCTCCAAGACACCCTCAGTTAGGCTTACTGGTATTTTCATACACGAATGGTGGTTCTGCCTGTGACTGAGCATTCTGGATAAAGGCATGTTTAAAAAAGTAAACCCTGACATTTCAGACTGATTCCGTTTTAGTAAGGGAATGAGGCAGTGCAAATGCTGGTGACAATTTTAGGAACTGAGAATCAATGTGGGGCTCAAAGAAGGACTACAACACATTAGAGGGTAAACTCTGACCTGTAGCCTCAGAAAGCTTGCTGCCAATGGAAGCCATGTAGGTGTTTAAGAAACCGAGAATTAGGTACAGATGAGCTTTCATACCCAACATTCTCAGATCTGAGGTAATGGACTGTTTTGTTTTTACCCCCTCTTATGTTACTAAGGCTGGATGGAACTGGCCGTGTCTACAGCTCAGACGCTGAGTGCCCAAGATGACTCTAACACTAGAGACAATCCAATTGGTTTATACTCAGAGGCCAGAGTTTACAGCAAATTATGCTGGCATGGGAAAAAAATTACCAACTGATGTAAGAAAAGATCAGTCATTAAAATTTAGTTTTTATCCCCTCCTCACACTATTTTTGAGCACTTTATAGCTGCAGCTTTATTTATAGAGCTCTTTAAATGTACAGGATTTTCAAAACACGACTGGTTTTCGTCTTCACCAGAGACTGACTACCATGTGCCACATGGGTACTGTGGCAGGCGTGAGCAAGAGATGGAGCGGGGCCAGCACCTGCCCCAACACGCTTACCGTGTTCTAGGTGAGCACCAGCCAACAGGCAGGGCTGTGACAGGAACAGTGCTAAAGAATATAAAGGCCAATGAGCTTATATTTCTCTGTGTGTGTATTGGGGGGGGGGCAGGTACAAGAGGTGAAAGAGGGATTCATAGACTCAGAAATGGTAGGATTCTAGGAATAGCATTATTTTCTTAAAATCAATTTTACATCAAGCATTGCTACTTGAATATGCTAAGTTTCTAACAGTATTTTTAATTTTTTTAAATTTTTTGGACCAGAGGGAAAAACCTCTACTCTTGAATATTGAGTTGAGCACATTATACATAAATCCCCAATTAATTCCTTAGCTGACAACTAGAAATGAGTTTCTAATACCCAGCAAGGTGAACATGCAGAGACAATAAAGTGCGGTCTGGTCCTTTTTATACGAAGTGCTAGCAAAAGGAAAACACAAATTTCTTTTCTATAATAAATATAATTGCAATTATTTTGATAGACACCATCAAATAAAAAATAAAAGTTATAGCTTTTCTTTTCTTTTTCTTCTTTTTCTTTTTTTTTTTTCCCTCTTGTGTTTAGGGCCGCACACACAGCATATAGAGGTTCCCAGGCTAGGGGTCAAATCGGAGCTGTTGCAACTGCTGGCCTACGCCACAGCCACAGCAATGAAGGATCCGAGCCATGTCTGTGACCTACATACACCAGCTCACGGCAACACCAGATCCTTAACCCACTGAGTGAGGCCCGAGATCAAAGGGGTAACCTCATGGTTACTAGTCGGATTCATTTCTGCTGCACCACAACGGGAACTCCTAGCTTTTCTTAACATAATGAAACTGCTGGACCATTACTGGTACATACAAAGACTTACATCTTCTGCCTTTGAGCCTTGATCCTGTAAGGATTTTTGCAGTTCTTCTACTTGTGACTGTACTTCCAGAAGCCTCTGATTCACCAGCCTAGAAATCAAAAGTACATTAATTTTCAGAGTTCTGGCTGAACTTATGCCTTCTGCCTTAGGTTGAGGTATCAGAGAGACAGTAATTAGCAAAATAAAGTCTCATGTGATAGTCATGGTGGCTCATTTTTCTGGTTATTTTTTGCACTGCCTGAAATTTTGATGATGACATCCAAAAAAAAGTGTTTTGACAGCACATTTTGTTGAGCTGGTATATTTATGCACATATATTTACCTGAAATTTACTTTGAGGTATGTTTATTAAAATGAGTGCTCAGTATTGTGTTAAAACATCCTTGAACTCAAGGAACTGAAAATGTAAACAGATACAATATGAGGTAATACTTCAGCCCAGAACGCAGAGCTATACAAATGAGTGCTGAATGTATGAAGAGGCAAGGACTATACTTAAATCTGCAGAGGAGTCAGGGAAGCTTTGCCTGAATTGAGACCAAAACCATAAACAAACTGCTTATGGGTTAGGGGTGGGAAAGGGCTTCAAGACCAAGACTTCAGCATGTCCAAAGCACACAGAAGATGATCTCAGGAACTGTATGCCTGGAGAATAAGTTATGGAGGGAGAAAGCTTGGAGGTGAAACCATAGCAGAAAAGAAGAGACTGTGAAATGCAGATATATTTTCATCTGGCCATTAATCTGGCCTAAAATTTGGTTGGAGCAGAAACAGCCTGGCCAGCCTTTAAAATGCCGATTCTGGAGCTCAATCTCCATTAAATTCTCTAGGTCATCAGGATGCAACGTGCAGTACACCAGTAGGTCTTGGGTGATGCTGAAGGATGAGACAGCACTCCAGAAAGATGACACTGGTGTGAGAGGAGGTGTCCTTTAAAAACCAGAGGGCAGACATGAACCAGGCGGAGGAGACCACGGTGGCTACTGCACGTGCCTAAAGGAAAGGGACAGAGTTGGGGGTAACGCACGGAAAAGGCAAAAGACTACAGGGAGCCAAAAATAACACTCGGGATTTTGGTGTGACCCTCCTGTACCAAGAACCAGTTACCGAGAAAGGCAATACGGGAGGCAGAGGCTGAGAAAGAAACACACAGACCTCGTTTGGCATTTGTTGGAAATGAAGTACCCAGATGCCTGTCGAACTGCTGGATGGCTGTTTCTACAGCACAGCCGGGGGCCCGAGCTGACCCTACAGACCTGAGGGCCATTTGCAAATGACTGAAGCCACAAGCACAAACAATGGTGACTAGAAAGAATGTGAGCAAGGGCAGAAGGAACCGACAGTCCACGGCAGATCAGGCACCAAAGGGCGGAAAGAGGAACCTCGTCCTGGAGAATAACCAGGTAGTTAGGAGCCTCGCAAATGAGGGCTGACACTGAAATTGAGACAAAGTCTGAATCGAGGGAAGAACCAACAGTGAATGTAGCAAAGAGGCGAGAAGAGATGAGTCCCTAATGTTCCCACTGGACTGGTGATTCTAGTAAGAGATACTTTAGTAAAAGCCAGGCTGCCCACAATGAAGGACAAAACAGGGCAATGAGTGTTTAGAATCCAACACCCAGGAAGCTCAGGAAGAAACATTTTCTACTCAACAAGTTGCAATAAATTCTTATCATAAACCTTTAGGCTTTATATTTTAGTGAGAATCACAGAAAAGGGCAATAAATCTAAAATAATAACTGATGTTTTTCACATGAAGGATGCTGCTTTTTCATTCAGTGAAAGAATCACCTGAAAATCCATATTCAATATGGGAACACAGGTACATAAGCACATTATGAACCGTAATTTTCTTCAATCTTTTCAGGAAGCAATATGGAAATATACACCAAAATATAAGACTATTTCAACTATCCATCTTAGCCATCTTAAAAATTATTTACTAAATAAACACTGTAAGCCTACTAGGTGGAAGTCGTCATAAGAATTTCTCTCTTTATTGTGAGATAATATATAAAGAGTGTGTACATGGCAGGTACTCTATAAATGCCTCTACTTTCTTTCTCTCCTTTCAGTTCAGTGAATTAACTTTTTTTTTTTTTTTGTCATTTTAGGGTAGCACCCACAGCATATGGATGTTCCCAGCCTAGGGGGTGAATCAGAGCTGCAGCTACTGGCCTACGCCACAGCCACAGCAACACTGGATCTGAGCCACGTCTGCAACGTACACCACAGCTCAGAGCAACACCGGATCCTTAACCCACTGAGCTGAGGCCAGGGATTGAACTCGTGTCCTCATGGATACCAGTTGGGTTCACTACCATTGAGCCACAATGGGAACCCCCAATTAACATTTTAATCAAGATCTAATTACATATAGCTGTCAAGGGGGCACAGGGACAAAGTGAGCTTGAATCCCCACATACTATGAGAGGGAATGAGATCATAAATGCCCCCAGAAAGCTCTGACATGGCCCTACTCTCAACCCTTCCTGCCTCTCCTGCTCGAGGGTCAACAGGTATTACAGCCTTTTAACAAGGACTCACTTATTGGGAAAACTAACTGGAAATGAGCTTGGAGGTTTTCTACAAATCTTTTCTTCTAAGGTGATATATAGGTGATGAGCAAAATGTATTTAAGGTCATACAGTTAAAAGACTGTGGGGGGAGTTCCCATCGTGGCTTAGTGGTTAACGAATCTGACTAGCATCTGTGAGGACTCAGGTTTGAATCTGGCCTTGCTCAGTGGGTTAAGGATCTGGTGTTGCTGTGAGCTGTAGCGTAGGTCGAAGACGCAGCTCAGATCCCGCACTGCTGTGGCTGTGGCGAAGGCCAGCAGCTACAGCTCCGATTTGACCCCTAGCCTGGGAACCTCCATATGCCTCGGGTATGGCCCTGAAAAGCGAAAATAAATAAATAAATAAATACAGACAGACAGACAGACAGACAGACTCAGTGGGGATTTCCCACTGTGGTGCAGAGGGTTATGGATCTGGTGTTGCTGCAGCTGCGACAGCTGTGGCTTGGATTCAATTCCTGGCCAGGGAACTTCTATAGGCCACAGGTTCAGTTGAAAAAGGGAAAAAAAAAAAGACTCAGTAGGACTGAAACTCTGCTGTCTTGGTGCTAGTCCAGTTCTGTCAAATAGTAAGAGGTTAAGTTAGAGACAAGGTAATGTAAAAACTTATTAAACTCAAAACGAATATGCGATAATTCACTTAAGAGAAAAGGCATCCTGTGAGGGAGACAGGGTTTTTAAAAAAGTGTTGTACAAACGTGGCAGAAGATAAATTCGAAAGAAGGCATAGGCGAAGTAGAGGCTCTGGAATCAGTAGTCTGGGTCTGAGCCAAAATTCCTTCATCTGGAACACTTTAATAAAGACCAAATATAGAAAACACTTTTTTTTGTTGTTGCTTTTTTAGGGCCACACCCATGGCACATGGAGTTTTCCAGGCTATGGGTCAAATTGGAGCTGTAGCTGCTGGCCTACGCCACAGCCACAGCCACACGGGATCTGAGCTGCATCTCAACCTTCACCATACTTCATGACAACGCTGGATCCTTAACCCACTGAACAACGCCAGGGATCAGACCTGTGTCCTCATGGATTCTACAGTCAAGATTCATTTCTACTGAGCCACGACAGGAACATCTAGAAAACACTTATTTAGCACAATGTCTGAAACAAATAGGAGCTTAAAAAATGTTAGCTGCTATTGTTATTACTCTTACAGGTCACAATACCTACAAGTAGCTATAGTCCAAAGGTAAGTTATCATTGGTGTTGTAACTTAAGAGACATACAGAGCTGTAAATAACATAGGGACTTGGCGGAGGTGGGGTGGGGTGGTGCGTAACCAGTCACTTCCATACACGAGTCCTGTACACACGACAATTAGCTCTTCTGCTTTGGAGGAGAAAAGAGCAATAGCTGTAACGCTTGTGAAAGACAAGGCAAATCTGTTGTTAGATAAGTTGTAGGTGTTGATTCACCGAGAAGAAATCAGTGTTGGGAGAGCCTATAATGCTCAAATCTGTTCCGGAGGCCAAGGGGGAGGGGTGACACAAGGCACTCTCCCCAAGGGCTCTGCAGGATCGCCAGCAGTTTTCTATGATTCCCATACCTCTCCCTTCTCTTTTTCCACTTTTCCTAAGTATTTTTAAAAAGTATTCATTATCTATGCTCCTAAGAATTGATATAAAACATGGCTCTTTCTGTTGATACTTTATGCTCTAATAATCCCCCTGGTATTTACACTGTTTGCTGATTCTCCCTCAGCAGCTTTGAAAATGATGGTCACGGGAAGAAGGGAGGGATATGTAAAACTGTCATAACAATTCTGACTCTCAGGACTGACTCACACCTGGGAAATGCCAAATCAATCAGGCATAATAAACAGAGAATCTGTAATATCATGCAAACTGTGAAACTATTTATAAAACACGTCAAATCCCTTCAAAATGCCAGAATATCCCAGCTTGAAGAAAAAGATTGACACCATGTGTTTGGTAGCTAAGAAACATTTCCAAAAAGGAAGAGAACCTGAAGACTGTCACAACAAAATATGAGTAACCCTTGCCAGAGTAAGCTACTGCTTTTAAAAGTAGTTTTGGGAGTTCCTTTCGTGGCTCAGTGGTTAGCAAACCCGACTAACATCCATGAGGCTGCAGGTTCGATCCCTGGCCTCGCTCAGTGGGTTAAGGATCCAGTGTTCCCATGAGCTGTGGTGTAGGTCACAGACACGGCTTGGATCCTGCATTGCTGTGGCTCTGGCGTAGGCCAGTGGCTACAGTTCCGACTGGACCCCTAGCTTGCATACCTCCATATGCCACAGATGCAGCCTTAAAAGACAGAGACCAAAAAAACAAAAGTAATTTTGAATGACCGTCTACTGCAATACTCTGAAAACTTATAAGCAGAAAAGTGATGCTCTTGTTAAATTTGCAGATTCTGAATTCTCAAAATAACTAAATTGCTCATAAAATGGAAGATTTCATATTAGAGTCAAAAGAGATAACACATTTAAAAAAAAGCCCTATCAATTCAATTATGATGGATACTACTGTTTTCCTCACACTGATTGAGTCTTTAAAATGTTAACTTGTGAAAAGAGGGTAAATTTTATTAACCTGATCGTGACTGTGAAGTAAAATTGTTATGTGGTGACTTTCAAATTTTATTTATTTATTTATTTAAGCTTTTAAGGGCCAACCTGAAGTTCCCAGGCTAGGGGTCAAATTGGAGCTACAAATGCTGGCCTAAGCCACATGCACAGCAACATCAGATCTGAGCTGCATCTGCGACCTACACCACAGCTCACGCCCACACCACATCCTTATTCCACTGAGACAGGCCAGAAATCCCCAGGCTAGGGGTTGAATGGGAGCTGCAGCTGCTGGCCTACACCACAGCCACAGCCATTCAGGATCTGAGCATCGTCTGCAACCTACACGGCAGCTCACAGCAACACTGGATCCTCTTAACCCACTGAGCAAGGCCAGGGATCAAACCTGCGTCCTCATGGATATCAGTCAGATTTGTTTCCACTGTGCCACAATGGGTACTCTGGTGACTTTATTTTTTAATCCTCTACTTCTAATTAGTGATTAGAAAAGGAAGACGGTAGGACCTTGGTATCATTCTGCCTGAAGAGCTAAGAAGGACATGCTATCACAGAGAGACACAATAATGGGGCAAATGTGCCCATCAGTCGAAAAGCCGAAAAAAGTACTCTTGAAATGAAATGGAACAACACATTGCTACTTTTCAAAATACAATTCAAACCTTTGTTTAAGGGGATCAAAACCAAGGTGAATGGAGAAAGCCTATGTTTATGTGCTGCCTCCAGGCAGCTCCTACCTGTTCTCCGTCTCCAGCTCATTCTTTCGTAGGTTGGCATCATCTAGAAGGCTCTGCAACAAGGCGATTTTTTCATTGTCTGAACCCTCTTGGTTGATTTTTAACATCTTATTCTCATGCTGAAGACGAATAAGCTTCTCCCTGGGAGCAAACAAGAAACTGATTATTTAGTACCTAAATACAATATAATTATCAAAATCCAGCCAGGCATTGTTACATATTTAATACATAGAACAGAAATGAAAAACAAAGTACCTGCAAAGAATTTAGCTCCTGTGGTTACTGGCTGGGACATTATGTTTCAGATCCTAAGCACTTTCTTTTTAGAATGGGGATAATCTGAAGATAACAGAATATCCAAATATCATGATTTGTGATGAATGAGGTTTCAAAATCCTATTTCCTTTCTGATTTAAATACTTAAGCTGTGAATGCATCTATGTACTTGTTCTTTGGTTCTCATCAACAAAACATCATCTCAAAAAAAAAAAAAACCCCAAAAAACAAAAGGAGTTCCCATTGGACATAGTGACCACGAGGATGCAGGTTTCGATCCCTGGCATTGCTCAGTGTTAAGGATCTGGTATTGCTGCAAGCTGTGGCACTGGTTGCAGATGTGGCTTAGATCTAGTGCGGCTGTGGTGTAAACAGGCAGCTACAACTCCAATTTGACCCCTAGCCCAGAAACTTCCATATGCTGTAGGTTCGGCCGTAAGAAAGAAAAAAAAAGTCATCTTTAATGCTCTTAAATTACCAATCATGTTGTGGCAAGGTATAAGTATTCAACGAAGAATACCATCAAGATGCATAGTTCCCCAGAGATGTGTAAAACTGTATTCTTATAATAAGACAGAAAATCAGAGCCAAGTTACTGAACTGCATTGTTTTGGGCTCTTTGTGTTATGTCAAAATCTTACACACAAAGATTACCACTACGTTTATTGCAGTGATGATAAAAAAAATACTTGTTAAGGATACAACTCATCCTTTATGTTAGGGAGGGGCATCTTTAGAGAGCCACATGAAGAAGGCATTACTGTCAATACCAGATACTATCAAGAGCTGTGCTTCCCACGGAAAAGGAAAAACAAAATGAAATATCAAACACACACAAACCAGTCTGCCCGTAAACACTGTAAATCTTTTGCTACTGAAGAGATGAGAGTCAAATTTGTAGCCCAACTCAAGCAGTAATAAAGAACCTGATATATTTTATAAATGGACAACAATGACTTCATTGTATTTTTTGGTTACTAAGTAAAACATGCTCATTGTAGGGTGAAAAAAAAAAAACAGACAAACAGAGAAGAAAATATTGCACCCTCCATAAGCCTAGGGTGCAAAATTCCTGCTGAAATATAGCATTCTAATTTTATGCATATGCACAACCATGTAAAGACCTGCAAAAATGAATCTTGCAGTACGTGCTACATTGGTATCTGCTATTTATACTTTTTACAATCTTTTCATATCATTAAATTTTATACTCTAATATTTTATTTATTTGTTTTTGTTAGTGCCTGTGGCATGTGGAAGTTCCTGGGCCAAGGATCGAATTTGTGCCACTGCAGCAAGCCAAGCCCCAGCAGTGACAATGCCAGATCCTTAATCTTCTGAGCCACTGGGAACTCCTATACTTTAATAGTTTAAACGACATGTTAAAAGACATAGATTTAAAGAAAAGACATAGCTGAATTACTATTTAATCAATGCCCAATTACTGGTATTTAGATTATTACCAATTTTGAGCTTTAACATGTTCTTAATGATCAGCTTTATAAATAGCCCTTTGTGTATATTCTTGGTTATTTCCTAAGGATTAATTCTCAGAAAAGTAATTTTTACATCAAAAGATAAGCACATCTTTTAGATAATATACCTTTTCTGTGTGTAGCACTGGGAACTGTGTCTAGTCACTTATGATGGAGCATGATCATGGGAGAAAATGCTTTTTCTTTTTTTTTTTTTTTGCCTTTTCTAGGGCCACACCACGGCATACGGAGGTTCCCAGGCTAGGGGTCTAATCGGAGCTGAAGCCACCGGCCTACGCCAGAGCCACAGCAACTGGGGATATGAGCCGTCTGCAACCTACACCACAGCTCACGGCAACACCGGATCCTTGACCCACTGAGTGAGGCCAGGGATCGAACCCGAAACCTCATGGTTCCTAGTCGGATTCACTAACCACTGAGCCACACCGGGAACTCCAATAATGGGAGAAAATAGAATGTATACATGTATGCGTAACTGGGTCACCACACTGTACAGTAGAAAAAAAATTGTATGGGGAAATAACAATAAAAAAATACATCTATATATATCTTTCAGCCAAACTGCTCAAAAGAGTTGTGCAGTGAGTTGTTTCTGTGTGTGTGTGCGCACATGCGTGTGCGCACGCACACACGCAACTGGAATGATAGAGAGGATTAGCATGGCCTCTGCACAAGGATGACACATAAATACATGAAGTGTTCCATACTTTTATAGGGGCAGGGGATTTTTATTTTAAAAAAGGGCTATTATGGGATTATACGAAATCATGTGGAGTTCCCATTGTTGCTCAGTGGTAAGGAATCCGACTAGTATCCATGAGGATGCAGGTTCGATGCCTGGCCTTGCTCAGTGGGTTAAGGATCTGGTGTTGCCTGAGCTGTGGGGTAAGCCGCAGATGAAGCTCGGATCTGATATGGTGTTGCTATGGCTCTTGCGTAGGCCTGCAGCTGCAGGTCCAATTTGACCCGTAGCCCGGGAACTTCCATGTGCCTCGGGTGTGGCCCTAAAAAGCAAAAAAAAAAGAAAGAAAAAAAAAATCAGGTGTGTGAAACTTGTGAAAACTGCTAAGCACTATAGAATTTAATGAATTTTCATTAAGAAAAAGAATTAGAAAAAGGTAAATAAGTACTAGAGAGGTACAACACAATAAACATAATGAACACTGTCGTGTAGATACTGTTATGAGTAAATCCTAAAAGTTCTCATCACAAGGAAAAAAATATTTTTTCTATTTCTTTAACTTTGTTTCTGTATGAAATGATGGATGTTCACTAAAACTTATTGTTGTAATTATTTCATGATGTATTTAAGTCACATCATTATGCTGTACACCTTAAACTTATATAGGCCTGTATGCCCATCATATCGCAATAAAACTGGAAGAAAAAAAAAAAGGAACAGTTGTACACCATAGGAAAAAAAAAATTTGTAATTATGTGTGGTGATGGATGTTAAATTACTATGATAATCATTTCACAATATATACAAATATCAAATCATTATGTTGTACACCTAAAACTATTACAATGTTATGTCAATTATATCTCAATTTAAAAAAATTATTTTAAAAAAGTTACATCGCTTTAACCTTTTACTCCTATTTTTTGATGTTTCCAATTTCTCCACACCCTTAACATTAGTGAAAATCATCATTTTTAATAGATTTCTGTGAACTGGATAGGGAAATTTCTTTATATATCAAGAATATTAACCCATCATCTATGACATATGTTAAGAAATTTCACCCCTTGCACTATTTCATTTTCTTTTTTTTTTTTTGTCTTTTTGTCTTTTGTCTGTTGTTGTTGTTGTTATTTCTTGGGCCGCTCCCGTGGCATATGGAGATTCCCAGGCTAGGGGTCCAATTGGAGCTGTAGCCACCGGCCTACGCCAGAGCCACAGCAACGCAGGATCCGAGCCGCGTCTGCAACCTACACCCCAGCTCACGGCAACGCCGGATCCTTAACCCACTGAGCAAGGGCAGGGACCGAACCCGCAACCTCATGGTTCCTAGTCGGATTCGTTAACCACTGCGCCACGACGGGAACTCCACTATTTCATTTTCTTGACAGCTTTTCTAGACACAGAGTGTATCTCAATTTTTATTGAGTAATACTCAAAAAAAAAAGGTATTTTATATCTCCAATCTTTTTTTTTGGCCACGCCGATGGCATGTGGAAGTTCCTGGGCCAGGGACTGAACCTGCGCCACAGCAGTGATCTGAGCTGCTGCAGTGACAATACTGGATCCTTAACCCAGTGGGCCACAAGGGAATCTTATGTTGAATCTTTATCATTGTTTTTTTCTGCTTTAAAAATTCAACTGCATTAGCTATAAGCTTGCTTAAAATTTGTTGTGTGGATATAACCTTTTGTTTTTTTCTTCTTTCTTTTTAGGGCTGCACCTGTGGCATATGGAAGTTCCCAGGCTAAAAGTCGAATTGGAGCTGCAGTTGCTGGCCTATGCCACAGCCCCAGTAACACGGGATCCAAGCTGCATCTGGGACCTACACCACAGCTCATGGCAATGCCAGATCCTTAACCCACTGAGTGAGGCCAGAGATCAAACCTGCAACCTCATGGATACTAGTTGGGTTCCTAACCTGCTGAGCCACAGTGGGAACTCCTGGACATTATCATTTACGTATAAATATTCATAACAAAAGTGTTTTTTCATTCAACAAATTTTATTGGTCCAGAAATCACACTGGACTAATAATCATGTGATCCAAGAACTAACTATTCTATCAGATAAGTAAAAGGTATACAAAAAAAGTAAAAGGCATACAAAACGCTTCTGGAATTGGTGTTGCAAAATATGCCTTTTGTTTCTCCATTTTTTTTTTTTTTTTTTGGCCATACCTGTAGCATATGGAAGTTCCCAGGCCAGGGATCAAACTCACGCCACAGTAGCGACCTGAGCCATAGCAGTGACAATGCTGGATCCTTAACACACTGCACCAAAAGGGAAGTCCTGTCTGTCCTTCTTAAACCAATGCCAAAAACAATAAGCATTGTCTTCATGTACTCAACAAGTATTTCAATGCCTATTGCAATTTTCACAGTTGCAAAGCTTTTACACATTGTTACATCATTATTTTATTTACACCTCCAAGGATGTTATGAACAATCAAGACTAGTGTCAATTTAAAAAGGGGGAAAAATCAGCCCAAATCTGATAAAAGCAATAGTCAGGATTAATCATTCACCTCCTGCTGGACATTTGGGGCCTCTCCACCAATTTTTCATTCTTGTACTTAAAGCCAGGCATATTCTGAAATAAATGGAATATTTAAAGTGCCATAACTAAATAAAAACGTAAAGTACCACTGAGGGAGGAGTAGAAGAGACAGGGAGATGTATCCTCTGTTCACTGCATTACATCTTTCCCAGACCATTCCCTGTCCTTAATTAATAAATGAAGATGACTAATTATTTTGCAGGCTGATGACTAAGCATAATCTTTGTCTTTGAGCTGAGTGGTTTCACTGCTACCTGTCTGCTGAGGACACCAAAGCACAGACATCAGTTTGCTCTGTACCTGTGAAACCTCATCTTCCAAAAGGGAGAAATCAAGGGTCTGCTGCACCAGCTGAAGAAAGCATCTAATATGTGGAAAACATGGACACCTAACATGAAGCTCACGTTGAAAACATCAGTGACAAAGAGTCAGGAACTGGAGTTCCTATTGTGGTGCAGCAGAAATGAATCTTACTAGCATCCATGAGGATGTGGGTTTGATCTCTCGCCTCGCTCAGTGGGTTAAGGATCTGGCATTGCCATGAGCTGTGGTGTAGGTCATAGATGAGGCTCGGATCCTGAGTTGCTGTGGCTGTGATGCAGGCCAGCAGTTGTAGCTGATTCGACCTACAGCCTGGGAACTTTCATATGCCATGAGTGTGGCCCTAAAAAAAAAAAAAAAAAAAGAGTAAGGAGCTGGACCTCCAGATGACAGAAAGAGGATCAGGTTTTCTCCAGGAATACTGTGCAGTGTGGCTGTGGACCGCCTTACCTGATTTCAGGGGTAACGATCTCTGCCGCCAGGCTATCTGAAGATTCCTGACTTCCCAGAGGTATTAACCCTGTAAATACACAGGCATGGATGCCAGATTAAGACAGAGCACAACCATCTCCTTTAGTTTCTATAGGAACCCCTACTCTGAACGTTAATTTTAACAGCTAAAATCTTTACTTCAAGTTAAAAAACCGTGTCACAGTTGCCTTATGTCATCATTATACAATTTGAACAATTTTTATGTGTACAATTAAGTGACACTACGTACGTACTATATTATGGAACCATCACTACTATCTGTTCCCACTCTTTCATCACTCAAAACATAAATTTTGTAACCAGTAAGCAATAATTCCCCATCGCTTTCTCTCTCCGCCCCTTGTAACTTTTATTCCATTTTCTGACTGTCTAAATGATAGCAGTATCTGTCTTTTTGTATCTGGCTCACTTCACCTAACATAAGGTTTTCAACATTCACCTACTGTTACAGCATTTATCAGTACTTCATCTCTTTCTATGGTTGAATAATATTCCAAGATATGTATGTATCACATTTTCTTTATCCATTTATCTGTTGACCACCTTTTGGCTATTGTGAATAATGCTGCTATGAACACTGGTGTACCAGTATCTGGTTGAGTCCTTGCTTTGAATTCTTTTGAGTATATACTTTGGAATGGAATTTCTGGATCATATATATGGTAACTTCATGTTTAACTTTTTTAAAGAACCACCGTCTCTTCCATGGTGGCTGCTCCATTTTACATCCAGCAATGCACGAGGACCCTGCTTTCTCCACAACCTCACCAACACCTGTTATTTTCCTTTTCTTTTTTGGTAATAGCCATCCTAATGGGTGTGAAGTGGTATCTCATTGTGGTTTTGATTTCCATTTCTCTAATGACTAATGATGTTGAGAATTGTTTAAGGCATTTGTATATTTTCTTTGGAGAAATATCTATATAAGTCCTT
Source organism: Phacochoerus africanus (assembly GCF_016906955.1). NCBI lineage: Eukaryota > Metazoa > Chordata > Mammalia > Artiodactyla > Suidae > Phacochoerus > Phacochoerus africanus. The sequence goes on from NC_062546.1 coordinate 51,793,503, forward strand.
TGCCCATCGGTGAACTGAGTGTTGTCTTTGGCTGTTGTTGAGTTCTTTGTGGCATATGCAAATTTCCGGGCAAGGGACTGAACTTATGCCACAGCAGCAACCTGGACTGCTACAGTAACAACACTGGATCCTTAACCCACTGCACCACAAGGGAACTCTTATATATTCTTGATATCAATCACTTAACAGATGAATGATTTGCAAATATTTTCTCCCATTTTGTGGGTGGCCTTTTCACCCTATTGATAGTGTCCTTTGATACACAAAAGTTTTTAATTTTGATGAAGTCCAAGTTACCTATTCTTTCTTTTTTTTTTCTTTTGGTCACAGTTCCATAATTATAGCCTATTTGCCATAAAATCTGGGTAACAGTTCCAAATTTGTATCAATCTCATGGCCTCTTCACCAATTTTTAAATCTCATCTACTGATGCAATCATCCTAAAATGAACCTGATATTCTACTGACACTGTTAGAAATGAGTAGTCTTGCCTGGGCTCCTGAAATACCTTGAGTTGTGAGCTGCCCTTCTTGAGCCTGAACACAGCGCAGCTCTTCAATGGTTTCCTTCAGAGAATCCCTTTCTGTTCTTAACCTCTGGAGGGACATTAAAAATAAGGAAAGTCACCTTTAAGTTTTATGAGTTTATCCATCAGTGGTCTCTGCCTTACCTACTGGTGAATATGGACATATTATATCTTTTGATTTTCTACAAAAGATCATAGAAAGAAAAGATTATATAATATTTTCCCATTTAACAATAACTGAATATCTACTATATATAATGAAGTATCCAGTTAAACCTAAGAAACGAAACTGTCTACTCCATCCTTAACAATGAGTAATCTTATTATGTAACATTCTTTTCATGAAACATAAAAGATTAAACAAAGACTTTAAATATTCATAATCAAAACAAAGTAAAAACATTTTAAAAGTTTCAAAATATGTTCAACAACAAAAAGAAATTGTCCTCTATAAAAATCATATATAAAACAGAAAAGCTATATAAATATAGAGAGTCATAAGCAAGATAATGTAAAAGCAGCAACAATGGTAGATAAATAGATATAAATTAGATGCAAATACATTCTTTAATCTTTTATTTTAGATCTCTTTCTGAAACACAAATGCAAATCTTCTGTCATTTAAAAATAAATAATCTCTAATTTTAAATTTATAAATAGACAAAGAAATAAGTGTAGTCAAAATATGAATTACATATCATATTCTTTATTTTGGCAGTGCTCAAACCCAAAAGGCCTTAGATAGAGATATATATATACTCACATCCTTTTCTTTTTGAAGACTGTCAACTTTTTCTTTCAGCCGCTTATATTCAAAATCTAATTTATCTGCTTTCTTTGATTCTTCAGATAATCTATTTTGCAGTTCTACTACCTGATATATAGAAAGGTGCCATTAATTTTTATAACTTGAAACATTAGAAATTATTACTATTTTCTTCTACAGATCTATGAAAATTCCCATCCCTACTAATAACTCAAAAAAAAAAAATATATATATAACACAGAAGCCTAACCCAGCGGAGAGAACTAGGCACAGATCTGCCTAGATACTATAGGTTCTAAAACCAGATCATCCAGAGGAGCAAATGTTCAAAATTATGACAGACTATAGGATTTCCTTTTCTTGTAACACATGGACGCAAAAGAAATGATGGGGCAAACATCCAATTGCATTGCTAAGCTTGTAAGAAAGTAAGGGAAATTGTCAGAGGCTAGCACTGGAGGGGGGATTTTGTGAGGATACTATAGGTACTGTGACATACCACCAGGAACCCAGACCTTTAAAATTATCGGGAGACAGGTAGTTATTAAACTACCTTGGGCTCTAAAAGGTAGGTGAGTCAGTAAACAGGTGGGTTAGGAAAAAAAAAAAAAAATCCATCGGCTGGCAAAATCAATAAGGAAACTTGCCTGTCTTAAAGTGAGTGTTCTGGGTTTTAAAAAGTATAACTTGAAAAGGTTTAATTTGCAGCCTACAAATACATGGATCTGTGTTTGAATTTTTACCACATGCCTTGACTGGAAATCCTAAGCCAGGCAAGTAATTTAAAGTCATTCTGGTTGGTAATGCTGTGGAAAATCTGGCATAAGAAAAACATCCATTATCTGGAGGAATACAACCTCAACCAGGTCCCCAGTGTTCACAAAGGTAAAGCCAAAGGACAGAGCAAAATCCAAAATTATAAAAGTCTTAAAGGAATAATCCACTGTGAGCAACAGTCAGCAGAAAAACATTCATAGCAATAACAACAAAACAGAAGAACAAGAACTCTAAGGACTTAAAATTAGAGTTATCAAAAATGAAACACTAGATTTAATACTTAAAGAAGAAAGAAGTCTAAATTATAAAAGGAATAAGAGGAGTTCCCAATGTGGCGCAGCAGAAATCAATCCGACTAGGAACAATGAGGTTGTGGGTTTGATCCCTGGCCTTGCTCAGCAGGTCAAGGATCTGGGTGTGGTGCAGGTAGCAGATGCGGCTGAGATCTGGTGTTGCTGTGGCTGTGGTGTAGGCCAGCGGCTACAGCTCTGAATAGATCCCTAGCCTGGGAACCTCCATGTGCTGCGGGTGCGGCCTTAAAAAGACAAAAAATAAATAAAAAATAAAAGGAATAAAAGATCATCAAATAACAATCAGCAGGTTTGAAAGAGAACCCAAAGGGAAACTGCAGAAAGAAAAATACTACATTGAAAAATGAAGTATATTAAGCTCCAGATTAGAAACAGACTGAGAGAATCAGTGTATATGCAATTTCACTGCAGTATTTGTAGGTATAGATTTCTTTTTATTTATTGTTCGTGATTCACTGTTAATACTCAATCTGATGTCCTTCATTAATTCTGAAAAATGTTTAGCCATTCTTTCCTTCTAATGTCCTTCTACAATTCTCTCTGTTCTTTACTCTAGAATTCTAATTAAATAATTTCTCATTTTAATTTGATACCCCTTAATCACATTTATAGTTTTTGGGGGCTTCACTTTTTCCAGTAATTTCTCAGTCCATATTCAAGGTCATTAATTCTTTCAACCTTGTTATATGTAGAAAATTTTCAAAATGACATGAGAAAAAATGTATTCACCAAAAAAACCCTACCAGCCATTCATGGTATACAGAGTTGTTTGACTAAAAGTTCTCTAATTTATTATATTAAGCGAGTATAATTTGATGCCATAATCAGAAGATGAGGAAAGCATGAGATAGAAAACTTAAAGTACACAAATCATAGAGGCAAAATGAACAAAGCAAATCTAACAATGTGAAACAACAAATAAATCTGCTATGACCTAGGCTAAGATTATCTCTAGGATGCAAGGATGGTTTAAGCATAGAAATCCATCAAGAGAATTCATCCAATTAATAACAAGGAGAGGCAGCGCAGGAGTCTCTCAATAGATGTAGCTGATTAAATTCAACATCCATTTAAGATAAACACTCTGGGCAAATTAGAAATTCAATGAAAATTTTTTTATCCTAATATAAGGTGCCTAGAAAAACCTATAGCAATACTTACACTATACTGGTAAAACATTTAAAGCGCTATGTATAAAATCAACAAGAAATGGTTGCCTATTATTTATTACTATTTTTTATTCAAGGCTATACTAAAGGTCAGCCACGCTGATTAAGAAGAAAAAAAGGGGTATGAAGTAGAAACAAAATGGCTTTAGTCTGTATAAAATATGACCTTTTTTCTGGCTATACTGTGACATGCAGAAGTTCCTGGGCAAGGGGTTGAACTTGTGTCACACTAGTGACCTGAGCCACAGCAGTGATAATGCCAGATCCGTAACCTGCTGAGCCACCAGGGAACTCCTAAAATATGACTTTTGACAAGGGAACAGCTATTAATAGAAGTAATATGGGAATTTGGCAAGATTGTAAAAATCAACATATAAAAACCAATTTCAATCACATAAATGACCAACACACTGAAAATATCTTTTCTTTTTCTAACTGCATTTACAAAAGCAGCCAAATACATAAAGAACCTAAGAGTAAATATAACAAAATACATGCATAATACTTATAAGAACAATATGAAATTTAATTGAAAGACACTAAGATCTAAATAGAAAGATATTCATTGATAAGAAAATTTGGTGTCATAAAGATGTCATCTCTCCCCAAACTGACCAACAGATTCAATGTAATGCCAGTTTGCAAAGATCTAGGGTTTAAAGGGAAAGGAAAGATCTAAGAATAGACAAATTTGAAAAAGAACATGTGTGAGTACCTGTACTGCCAAACATCAAAATTCCTAAGATCTATAGATAATAAGAGAGTGTACTAGTATAAGAATAGATAAATTAATCAATGAAAAAGAAGAGACTGCCCATAAACAAACCTACATATAACATAGAAACTTTAGATACATGGTAGGATACAACTGTAGGTCACTGTAGAAGAGACCAATTACTAAATAAATGCTGCTAGGTTGACTGGTTGTCCACATAGACAAAAAAAATCAAGTGGATCCCTACCTTATACCCTACATGAAAATGAATTTCTCATAGATTAAAGACTTAAATGTACAAAACAAACCTTAAATCTCTGCAAAGAAAACAGAGATTAGTGCTACATCTTTATGGAGGAAATTATTTCTTAAATTAGATGTTCAAAGCACAAATCATAAAGAAAAGGTATTTAAAGTTTTTTATGTTAAAATCTACAATCTCAAAAAAAGCAAAAGGACAGGTCAGAGATTGGTAGGAAATAAATGCAACATATGACAAAAGATTATTATTGGGAACATATAAAGAACTTTCAGAATCAGTAAAAGAAATAATCTAATTTTACAAATGAATAAAGGATAAAAGCAGGTAATGCACAAGAGAAATGTGATTGGTAAATGTATTTGCAATTAGGGTAATACAAAGTATAATCATAAGGAGACATCATTTCAGGTAACACAATCACTATGGCAAACAATTTGGCAATATCTAACTAAATGAAGATACTCTAAGGAAGATATTCCACATAGTTATAAAACTTCCACACATGTACAGAAAAGGATATGTTCAATACTAATCACAGTGGCATTTTTTTACATATAATATATACAATATATAAACTATATATTCATAATATATAAAAATTGTATATATAACAGAACATCTTGTATGTCTTTCTACAGAAAAATGGATAAACTGTGGTATAGTCACTCAATAGGATACTATACATTGGTACAAATGAATGGGATAAAGCTACACTTATCAACACAAACAAATTTCACAAATATCTACTGAGCAGAAGTAAATCGCAGAAGACAACATCTACTGTATTCTTTACATGAAGTTTTGAAATGTCAAAAATTCTCTGTGTGTGTGTATGTGTGTGTGCGTAGCAAAACAATAAAGAGATGCACAGGGATAAAAACCACAAAATAGGAGTTCCCATCATGGCTCAGCGGAAATGAATCTGACTAGTATCCATGAGGACACGGGTTCGATCCCTGGCCTGGATCAGTGGGTTAAGGATCTGGTGTTGCTGTGAGCTTCAGTGTAGGTCGCAGATCTGGCTCAGATCCTGTGTTGCTGTGGCTTTGGTGTAGGCCAGCAGCTGTACCTCTGATTGGACCCCTAGTCTGGGAACTTCCATAAGCCTCTCATGGGGCCCTAAAAAAAAGGACCAAAAAAAAAAAAAAAAGTAAACCACAAAATGGTTTAGTGGTTAAGTGTAATGAAGAGGGGAAAATGGTTTTAATTCATTAAGCATGGATACTTACTGTATTTTTTTTTATACTTCAGTCTATTTCTTAAATCTTACACAATAAATTAAAAAAATAAAAAAATAATCGAAGGATATGCTAGAGGGCCCAGTCAATAACCTCTGGATGAGAACAATGTTTCACAGGTAAAAAATACAGAATGCCATGAAAACAGGTCAGTGGATTCCAAGAAGCCACAGCTGTTTTGACGGAGAGCTCTCTGCAAACGCTTTAAGAAGCCGTGTCCCTCTTCTTACCTGTCTCTTATATGTCTCCAGTTGACTTCGAGCTGCATTGGCTTTTCTAAGCTCTTCCTCTAGACTGACAGTGTTCTGCATATACATAGTATTCTTCTCCTCTAAGAGTTTAACCTGCCTCCGCAGATCACCAAGATCCTCTAGCTTCTTTTTATATGATTCCACTTGGCCTTCCAGTTTAGACACCTTATCAGAAGAATGCCTAGAATAAGATGTGAAACCAGAAATCACAAACACATCCACAGTTGTAAAGCTGCCTTAGATAGTGACAAACCAAGTGGGATCACCAGGAAATAACATTTTTTAATGAAATGATAAGGCTGGAGGTGATTCCAGCTTAGTTTTTTGTGGTTCCAAAATATGACCAAAATTACAGCACAACTTGTAATGGAGAACATTATGAAATTTACTCTGGGGGTAGCCAGCAGAGTCACATGTAGTATAAAAGCAAAATAAACTCTAAGTGTCCAAATAATTTGGTAATTAGAATGTTGTCAGTGACCAGAGAGGAACACTGGTTCCATGGAGCAGTGGGGGCGGGCAGTGGCAGAGTTTGGTGGGTTAAGGAGAGAATGTAAATTTTACCCTGTGTCAACTAAATTTGTTCTGGAAGGAAGGAGAGGGTAATAAGTCTCTTACTTCTAAGATGAGAGGGATCTAAATATATAAATACATGCTAAGGAGGGCAATTCCAACATGAAGAAAAATAATAACTGATGTAACAGTCCCTACAGAGGTGGGAAGGGTTGAAGGAGTCAGTATTGGACAGGAGGAAGAAGGACAGGTCCCTCCCTCCTCCTCACAGTGTCAGCTCCTGAGACTGAAGCCTGGGAGAGGTGTGGGGGCAGTCAGGGGAGAAGAAGGAAGGAATGCTGGACAGAGCTCTCCACTCTTCTGCTCTCCGCAGAACCGGGGCCAGGAGGAGGAGCCCAGCGGAGAGTAAAGATGGTTGGTCTACGGGAGGACAAAACTCCACACCATGTGATTTTCTCTACTGGTTCTTGGTACTCAGAGAGCAAAAGTGTCAAATACAAATGGCCAGAATGATCTAACAGGGCGCAGATCAGACAAGCACAATGGTGGAGAAGTGAGGGGCCCAGTGAGCCAACAGTTGAGTCCAGCGAGGAAATGAAGCATGGTGGGAGGGACAGTGTCCAAGGAAAAGGAGGACCATGTGACTGGAGGGCTCAAAACAACAGACCAGGAACAGGAAAAGCTCAGCGCTACACAACAGTGAAGTGGTGGTCAGAGGTCTGTGTAACATGTACACACAGCACTGATTTGTCAGATACTGCTCCAAGGGTTTACAAATACAGACTCGCTTAATTCTGCATGTCAGTCAGAGGGAGATGTGTGTATTATTTCCATTTTACAGACGAGAAAATGGTCACATGGGGGTTAAATAAATGGCAGCACTGGGGTATGAACCCAGGTGGTCTGGATCTTCAGCACCTTCCTGTGCTCAGAGACCTCGGAGTTCTCAGCATCAGGGTAGATCTGCTCAGGGTTTGGGAAGACGGTTTACCTGAGAACATCTATTTCATCTTTGAGAGACTGGGCATCATCTGCCAAAGTGGTGAGCTCATCATTCTGCTGCCGGAGTTCAGCGATCTCCTTCTCTAACTCTTCACAGCGTATTCGATAATCATCTTTGGCTGCTTCAAGTCTGGAACCAAAACAAAATAGATCTAGAAAGCACTATTTACTGCAGTAAATAGTGAAAGAGTAAAAGTAAGTAAAAAGAAAATGAAAAAAATTCTTCTTGAATTTGCCTCTTACTTTTGAGACCATCAGCTGTATTTCCAAGTTTTAACTGTCCTGGAAATGGATTCTACTGTCCAAGACTTGTGGAAAGATAACATCTGATCACCATTCCTTTATTTAGAAAGTTAGATACCAAGCACTATTTTTCAAAATGTATTAGCTATAATTTTAGTTTTATTTCTGATTATGAAATTAACATACATTCCCTTTGAAAATTTACGAAGTACAGAAAAGCAAGTAAGACAAAAATCATGTTTTACTCTAGACAGATAGCTACTGTTAACATTTTTGGAATATAACCTCCAGCCTGATTTATATTCATAGACCTTTTCCCCTCAAAATATGAATATTGTTTCTAGTTTATATTAATTTCTTTTGTTTAACATACATCCTTCCTTTGGGTTTATAAGATTCTTTCTCATGTTACAAACAGTTATCATTGGTTATTCACTTTTAATTTTATTTAAGTATTTAATGTACAGAAGTTCTTAATTTTTATGTAATTCAACTGACGATCTTATACTTTATAGTTCCTACCTCCAATGTGCAATTAGAAACTTTTTTTCTTCTAGTTCTTTATTTTCTGTTAGTATTGATATGGTTTCACTTTTAATATTAAAGCCTTCAACTTCCCTGGAATTCACTTGGGTATATGATGTAATATAAGAATCTAACTTTTCCTGCCAAAATACTTACATAGTTCTCAAACTATGCAAGAAATAATTTAACCTTTCTTTATTGATTAGGAAATGCCACCTTTATCATATTATGTATCTTTATATATACTTGAATTGGTTTCTGGATCTTCACTTGTGTCACTGGTGTGTTTTGCTGCACCAGTACCAAGCTATTTTAACTAGTAAAAGTTTACAACATAATTAAGCAATGGGTATGGCAAGTATTCCCTTATTGTACTTTGTTCTCAAAATATTCTGGGAATCATCTGTTCCTTAACACTTCTGGAGGAACATAACATGTGAAATGGAATCAAGTTCAAATTACATAATAATTGAAGAAGAAATGGCATTCTTACAATGCTCCATTAAAAACACCTAATAATATGTTCTCTCTCTCCATGGGGTATTAAAATATGATTTATGTATAACTTAGAAGTTTCTATCATATAATTTCCTCATATTACTTACTGGGATATATCTATAATATCTATATATATCTGTATTTTATACAGCCCAGTAAGTGGCAAAGCCAGGATTTTTAGAATGTCTAGGAAAAATGTCAAATAATAGATTAATACTCATCCTCACTTATTCTTTTTTTTCTTCCATTGTACTCCTCTGAATAGAATTATTATTTTCCTTATACCCAAAACACATCTATGAAGATTATTTTTAAAAAATAAATTTTATTGATGTATAAGTGACTCACAATGTTGTTAGTTTCAGGTGTACATCAAAGTGAATCATCCTCCTCACTTATTCTTTACTGAAAATTTCATGTACCAAGCTTATTTCATATTTTTCTTTCTCCCTTAACTTACAGATTGAAGGAGTTATAACAGATTAGTAGTGATTATAATAGATTTAATCATATTCAACAGGTAACAATCCTGGGATAAAGCTTATTTTAATAGAGTAATGGATTGGATTTGCTACTATTGTATTCAAAATTATTTAAAGAATATTCATAAATGAGATATTAGTCATTTAATAGTAATAAATCCATTATGCTAATACAGACAACATATTCTTTAAGAAAAATAAATATTTTTGAAACCAAAAATTGATGAAAAGAATGTTTTTTACATTCTGTGATTCGAATCATCTAGTTTAAGAGAAGACAGCTGAGTTCTCTTAATTCTTTGTACATTCATCTGCTGTAATGGTTTTTAAGGAAATCCATTATCTGTACATATTCTGCACAGATATGTAGAAAAGGGCCTTGGAGACTTTCTGAAAGTGTTCTCAGATCACACCCTGAACTGCAGATAGACTATTTTTCTAAGGTTTCTGAGAAGACTAAGGAAAAGATTTTTATTTTTTCTTGTCAAGGCAAAAGGCAAAAGGCAAAAAAATCCAGAAACATTTCATTGTGGTTTATAAACAAAGGCTGCAAGATATGTTACCATACTAAGTTAAATGAAAAGAGAAAATCTAATTGACATTTAATTTCTCCTATAGTTTTAACACTGGAAATCTACATCAGGTAAGAAAGAGGTTATATTTTCTAGTAAACAACAATATTTTAACTATACGGATACATCCTTCAAATTTGTGGTTCTGTTCTACCTTGCAGGGCACCTTTACATCAGCCTGCCCTTTAAATAAGTCTGTCTCTATAAACCACGCACATGGCCTTTGGCCAGCGTCTCTTTAAGCTGTGCCCTGGAAGGAGTACCAATCTCTTCAAATTCAGTGCCTGTACATTTTATGGCATCTGGCCCTTTTAGAAGATAAAATTACTTTGAAACCTGTCCCTGCGGTTGGCGATCTAATTTCCTTTTTTGGTTGTAAAATAATTTCAGATTTGGAGTGAATTTAATCTTTCTCTCGACCACTCCAGCTCACCCTTGGCTCCTTTGCCAGCAATTCCTCCGACTTTTGTTCTCAGTCTGCCTTTACCTGTCTCCAAGCACCTGGCGGGGTTGAAGGGGGCAGGTGTTTGGCTTTTGCCTTTCTCTCACAGTTATCCTGCAGGCAGGTATTCAGTCCTCAGGTACTACTGAGGGTGGGTGCTGCCAGAATTTCTCCAGGATGTACGGTTAGTTTGTGTTGTGGGGGAGGACTTTGGGGCAGTGGCTAAGTACACAGCCCCTGGGTCTGCAGCTACCCAACCAAGTTCTAACACTATACTCTCAACTTTGTTTTTTGCTTTTTAGATCCGCACTCATGGCATATGGAAATTCCCAGGCTATGGGTATAACTGGAGCTGCAGCTGCCAGCCTACATGACAGTCACAGCAACAGCAACACCAGAGCCAAGATGCATTTTCAAGCTACACCACAGCTCACGGCAACACTGGATCCTTAACCCATTGAGCAAGGCCAGGGCTCGAACCCACGTTCTCATGGATACTAGTTGGATGTTTCCACTGTGCCACGATGGTAACTCCCTATACTCTCAACTTTAAAACGCATTATCAAACTTTGACTTGTGGCTGCCTGATGGGAGGGGGAGGGAGTGGGAAGGATCAGGAGCTTGGGCTTATCAGACACAACTTAGAATAGATTTACAAGGAGATCCTGCTGAGTAGCATTGAGAACTATGTCTAGATACTCATGTTGCAACAGAACAAAGGGTGGGGGAAAAAATGTAATTGTAATGTATACATGTAAAGATAACTTGATGCCCTTGCTGTACAGTGGGAAAATAAAAAATAATAATAATAAATAAAAGGCATTATCAAACTTTAAAAAATGAGACCTGAATGAGTGGGCCTTTTTACCTGAATGTCTCTTCCTGGAGCTGTTCTAACTGAGTCTGGAGTTGCAGGTGCCTTCTTCCCGCTGGGCTGTTAGGATCTTCTATGGAATCAGACTGATTAAGTCTTTCCATTAACACCTGATTCTCAGCCAACAGGCTACTCTTCTCCTCCTGCAACGCTGCGACCTGTTGGGACATAGGAAGACAGTGGTTACTGTCTCCAGTTACACTGGGGCCAGCATAATCACTTGTGACTTACCATTACGAATTAAAGCTTATTTTTAAAGCAGTACAATTGACCTCCACCTATAACATTTACATCATTTTGGAATATTGTACAGGCAGAACAGCATGTACAGGGAGCAAGAACTCGTTCTTTGTTTGTTTGTCTTTTTGCCTTTTCTAGGGCCGCTCCCGCAGCATATGGAGGTTCCCAGGCCCGGGATCAAATTGGAGCTGTAGCAGCTGGTCTACGCTAGAGCCACAGCAACGTGGGATCTGAGCTGCGTCTGCAACCTACACCACAGGTCACGGCAACGCCAGATCCTTAACCCACTGAGCAAGGCCAGGGATTGAACCTGCAACCTTTTGGTTCCTAGTCGGGTTACCACTGCACCATGACGGAAACTCCAAGAACTCATTCTTTAGTTTATATTTGAAGACAGCTGCTATCTATATATCTTCACTGGTTGAACTAAGCACACAAAGAGATATTCATGATTGTATTCAAGAAACGCAAATTGAAACCACAATGTTATACCAACACACTCCTGCAGGAATGCCGAAAATTAAACTGACTGACTGTAACAAAAGTTAGTGAAGATGAAGATAAACAGGAGCCTCTCATGTCTGGTGAGCATGGGGAATGTTCTAAATGCTATGAAAAACTGGTTTGTGTTTTCAAAAAAATTAAACATGCAACCACCGCATGACCCGGCCATCTTCCTCTTAGGAATTTACTTACCAAAGAGAAATAACAAGCATATGTCCACAAAGAGACTTAGAAAAAATGTTTATAGCAGCTTCATTTGTAACACGGAAAAATAAATGTTTATCAACAGGTGAATGAATAAATAAATTACAGCATACCTATACAACAGAATGCTATTTGACCACAAAAAATAATTAACTTTTTTTTATGGCTGCGTCCTCAGCATACACAAGTTCCCAGGCCAGGTATTGGACCCTCACCATAGCAGCAATCTGAGATAAAGCAGTGACAACACTGGATCCTTAACCTGCTGAGCCACCATGGAACTCTAAGAATTAACTACTGATACTGACAACACGAATGAATCTCAAATGGAAGGAGCCAGGCAAAAAGAGTACACTGCGTACGACTCCTTTTGTAGGTGATTCTGGAAGATACAAATTAATCTACAGTGATAGAAAGCAGAGCCAGCGACTGGAGAAGGATCACAGAGTCATGAGGAGGCTTGTTATACTAATGGTGGTCATGGGTTCATACGTTTATCATGTCAACACACGTTGAAATTGTGCACTTTATTTTTTTATTCATTTTTTGCTTTTAAGGGCTGTATCTGTGGCATATGGAAGTTTTCAGGCTAGGGGCTGAGTCAGAACTATAGCTGCCAGCCTATACCATAGCCACAGCAACTTGAGATCTGAGCCATGTCTGTGACCTACACTGCAGCTCTTGGTAAGGCTGGATCCTTAACCCACTGAGTGAGGCCAGGGATTGAACACACATCCTCATGGATACTAGTTGGGTTCATAACTCACTGAGCCACAATGGGAACTCCTGGCCTGCACCATTTCTAATTCTGCCCCCTCCTGAGCACCCCCGGGCTATCTCTCAAAATTGTTCCCATTGGGCCACTGCCTGCCATCCTCAGCATCAGCTAACCTCTGCGCCCTCTCCTGGTCACTGTCCTTCCCCTCAAGGCCTCTTCATCCCCCAGCACTGGAGCCCCCTTGGCTCTTCTCTTCTAAATACAGTGATGGATTCAGTTTGTAGGCTTAAACAGCATTTCCTCACTGACAGCTCGCACATTTCCATTTCCAGCCTGGACGCCTCAACTGGGTATCACCTCCACATTTCCATTTCCAGCCTGGACGCCTCAACTGGGTATCACCTCCACTTGGATGTCTAATAGGCATCTGGAATCTACTCTGTCTGGGTGGGACTCTCACTGCCCTACCCCGGCCTCTCAGTCATGCCCATCTCAGCGATGCTGTGTCCTACCACACCTCAGTCACCATCCTTTATGTCTCATCTTCACACCCATGTCCACTCTTTCAGCAAATATCACTGGCTCTGCCTTTAAACAGATCTTGGCTACTTCTCACCACTCCTCAATTATGTTTAAGCCAACACAAATTTTTCTTTTTTGGCCATGCCCTGGTATGCAGAAGTTCTGAAGCCAGGGATGGAACCTGAGCCACAGCAGTGACACAGCTGCACCCTCGTGGAGAGGCCCTGACACTGACCCTCACCCTCACAGCCCCGACCCATCCTGCTTCTCCACCTTCCTCACCTGTTCCTTTACTTCCGCAACAATGCTTCTCTACAGGACGGGTCTCAGTGCTAAAAACCAGTGACAGTTACATTCCTACATCAGAGACCACACTGGCGTGCCTGAGAGTTACGGTGATACCCCCGTTTGCTCCAAACCTCTCTGCAGCCCCGCCATCCTCTCTGCTGTCTGCACCCGGGACTGGTGACTCTTCTGCAAGGAATCAAACAGTGAACAGCTTAACTGCTCAGGGCCATGGTCTCTGCAGCAAGTCCTCAGTTCTGTCACTGCAGCAGGAAAGCACCTCAGATGACAACCCAGGAATGAGCGTGCCTGTGTGATCACGACTTTACTTATGAGACAGATGGCCAGCTGGAGCCTGCCAACCCCTGTGTATGATTTTAATTCTTTTTTTTTTTTTTTGGCCACGTCCACAGCATGTGGAAGTTTCTGAACTAAGGACTGAACCTGAGCCACAGTTGCAGCTTGCACTACACCTATAGCAATACCAGATCCTTAACCTGCTGTGTCATAAGGGAACTTCCAATTTCAATTTTATATTATAAAAGGAATATGTATATCCTGCTTATAAAAACACTCAATCCTTATTTATTCATTAGTGTAACTATAGCATTTGTATATAGTTGAATTTTAAAATTTGAATAGCAATGAACAGCATTTACTAGGTAAATATTATTTACTATATTATCCAACAAGGGTGCTCTGATTATACTTCTTCCCGCATCCAAAGCAATGACCAACTTTTATGCCTTTCAAAGTAAAATGCTTCTAGTGTAAAATACCACAAACCCTGTTACCCAGCTATAACAAGAATCAAAATATGGCCAGTTATGCCTCATCTGTGCCTCCACCCTCTCCCCCCACATCCCTTATAGATGCAATGTCTTCACCAATTTCACTGAGGGTGTCAAATAGTTAAAGAGAAAACTTTCTCCTACTACCCCACATTTCTCCACCTCCTCTAGGACCAGTTTCCTGTTTATCTTGATCCTTCTCTCTTCAGAAAAATTTTTTTGGCCACGCCCCCAGCATGTGGAAGTTCCCAAGCCAAGGACTGAACATACACCACAGCAGTGACTTGAGCCGCTATGGTGACAATACCAGATCTTGACCTGCTGAGCCACCAGGGAACTCCTCAATTCCGCTCTTTTGTTATGCAGATTTCCCTCACAGGTAACAACTGGTCAACAACAAAGGTAACTGGAAGCTTTGCCTTTGTGGGCTTCACTTCTGGGCTTATCTACAAGAAGCTGGTTTTCTGTAGGTCAGAGAACCCAGAAATGTCGAAATGGAAAGAGCATGACCCTGCAACACCCATACTCAGTCTAATCTCCTCTGCTTCTGTTTAACTTCTTTAGAAAAGAAAACCTCTGGATGGCAAGCCTGCTATAGGTGACAGGTGCAGTGGTGATGGGGTGGGGGGGGGTGAGCTCTCCTTTGTGGTACCTCCTCCACAGACTCACTGTACCTCTATCGTGTGGGCTCTCTGGGGTTTGGCCCCGGCAGGTCCCTCCCCGTTCTGGCTGTTCTTGGCCACTGCATTCTCTATTCCTTTTAGCCCATTCAGCACTTTTCCCCAACTTCCTTTTGGCCTTCAGAGGTTGGTAATGAGTGGTGGTGTGCTCCTGCTGGCTATATATAACCAATCTGCTTGTTAAATATTCAGTGTTAAACCTTTAATCACCTGGAATTGGTCACTGTGGGAGGGGTTATATTGTGGAAATTGACCAACACTACAAATCAGGGCTTTTACCCGTCCTCCCCTTCCTGAGAGCTACTCTCCCTCCTCTTTCTCTTCTCTGCTTGTGGGATTAGTTCCATTTTAATTCATTATGAATTTAATGGGGTTGAAAGAGGGAAGGAAAACTCCAATCTTTGCTCTCAGCCTGCATGCTTTTTCCAGGACCTATTTTCCTTTTCCTCTCTGCTCAGAGCTGTGTCACAGTGAAACCATACCGCAGTAGGACCCAGGGCACGTGGTGGTGCCCAACGCAGGTTTCAAACAGGTGATGTGGGGACAGACCTCTTACCTGCAGATCCAACTCATGGCACCTTTGAGCGATTTCTTCCTTGGCTGACAAAGCTTCATTTAGTTCCTCTGACGTTTTCTTCAGCTGGGTAGAGACAAAGCGCTACAGTCAGCCTTTCTTTCTTTCTTTTTTTTTTTTTTGTCTTTTCTAGGGCCATACCCACAGCATATGGTGATTCCCAGGCTAGGGGTCTAATCAGAGCTGTAGCCACCGGTCTTCACCAGAGCCACAGCAACGCAGGATCTGAGCCTCGTCTGTGACCTACACCATAGCTCAAAGCAATGCCAGATCCTTACCACGGCGCGAGGCCAGTTGAACCCTCAACCTCATGGTTCCTAGTCAGATTTGTTAACCATTGAGCCATGATGGGAACTCCTACAGTCAGCCTTTCAATATGAAGGGGCAACAACTAATAACTGCACATGTGCAAGAAAAATTAAAAATTAAAACATGAGCTATAGCTGCCAGCCTACACCACAGCCACAGCAACTTGGGATTCGAGCCTTGTCTGTCACCTACACTGCAGCTCATGGCAACGCTGGATCCTTAACCCACTGAGTGAGGCCAAGGATTGAACCCTCATCCTCATGGATACTAACTAGTCGAGTTTGGAACTCACTGAGCCACACTCCTGGCCTGCCATTTCTAATTCTCCCCGCTCCTGAGCACCTCCCTTCTTCTCCTGTGGGGCAGGAAGAAATCAAAGAACCCTTCCGTACAAGTCAAAAGAAGGCACTTCTAATTTTGATACATTTTGAATATTTAGCCTTCTCTCTCTCTCTCTTTTTTTTGCTTCTTAGGGCCTCACCCACGGCACATGGAAGTTCCCAGGCTAAGGGTTGAATCAGAGCTGCAGCTGCTGGCTTACACCACAGTCACAGCAACACCGGATCCGAGCTGCATATGACCTACACCACAGTTCACAGCAATGCTGGATCCTTAACCCACTGAGCGAGGCCAGGGATCAAAATCGCATCATCATAGATATTAGTCAGGTTCTTAACTCACTGAGCCACAACGAGAACTCCCAATCCTTATCTTTTCTGTACTCTGAATTTGCTTTTCTCCTATCAAGTTTTTTTTTTTTTTTTAATATTATCTTCTTCTACTTTCTGGGCTACTTGCTTCTTGGTAATGTTGATTCTGTAATAATTGACAGATTTTCCCTAGGTAAAATATGTATGTGTTAGAGGAACAGGGGTTCAACTGTTAAAATATAAAGCAGTGCATTTCAACACAAGTGTTTAGTCATACCAAATCTTTGTGTTAATTTTGTATATTAGTTTTAAAACTAAAGGTTTTGATTATTCTGATTCTCAACATATACCAAACATTCCTGTTTCCTATTATTATACAAGTTAGTGTAAGAATAAATTAATTGAAATTAAAATTAATTTTAAAGAAGAAAAATGGATTAAAATAAAATTAGATTGGCTTTTCATTTCATGTGGCCAAATCTCATCTAACATAGATTCAAACAAAAATGCATTGGAGGTAGCAAGTTTAAAATCAAACACCAAAAAGAGAAAGACAATTTGGGTTAAAAATTACAGCATGTCCAAAGATTTTCCTGCAAAACTTTGAAAAACCATGGGGAAGAAATGAGAGAAGACAAAGAACATAACAATTTCTATTCATGCTTTGGAACAGATGTCCCAGAATAAGGAACATAGCAACTGACAATGTAACAGTATTCTATTAAAGAGCAATAATTAAAGTTACAAATTAATTTAAAACCATAAGAATACACTGCAGAGTTCCTTAGAAGATATAGCAGTTCCTTTGGGTATTTAAATATCTCCTAACAGATTGTTGGTAAAATATCTTTTGTATTACAAATAAATCATAAGATTAAATGCATGCCATTTTTCAGGGCTGCATCTACTGTGTTAAATGTGGCAGACAGAGAGCTATCACTAATGGAAAAAGAAAAACCATGACTAGAAAACACAAATTACACTAAGTTAAAGAAGTTCATTTAAAGTGGGTTATACAATAATGTTAATTAAAAATGTTAATTAAAATTACAGATTAAATTACAAAGTGTAATATCCACTAGTAAAGTAGCTCAGATTCTTGAATTTTTAGGTAAAAAATAAAGAATGATACCAATATATTTCGAGCAATTTCAATGGCAATGGTCTTTTCATCAATAGCTACAGTCTACCCTTCAGTTTCTGCATGGATTAGAAACAATGCAAGATCTGTTACCTGGCGATCAAGGTCAACGTAGGCATCATTTCCAGCAGAGACAGGAGACTCTTTACTCATCAGCTGAAATGAAAGTTTAAATGATTACAACCATGAGACCAAAAAAGACATTCCATATATACACTTACACAGCAAACATAAATACCCAGCTGCCATGGAATTACAAAAATTACAATGAAAACACTAATGTAAAGGGAACATTTTCTTATACACTGAAGCCTTCAGTCTGGGGCTTTGTTTCACTGCAGGGTGAGCCTTCACTGAAAATCTCAGTTGAGATTCTGGTGTGTATTTTCACCACAGGGCTAGTCATGAGAGTCAAGGATTACTTATTCTTACCACTGAAAAGACAAGTCTTTAAGTTAAAATGTGGCTAAATATTTCAAAACAGTAAGTTTTCAGTTAAAAAAAAAAAAAAGCAACAGTAAGTAACTATTTGTTTCTGAAGACTAAATGTGGGCCACATCAGTACCAGCCAAAATTCAGCGCTAATGTTCAATGATGACACACACACACACACACACACACACACACCCCCCAAGGTCTCGGCCTCTCACCCTTGTGTAGCAAAGAGAAGATCCAAAGGGTGTGTGAGGGTTTGGGAGAAGGGAAGAAAATTCTGACTGTGACAAATGTCAGGGGCAGATTCAAATGTCCCAGTTGTCTACTGTCCCCTTATGTTCTGTCTGAAGGACAAAGGAGAGGGACAGTTAGAAATGGGGGGGACATACCGTTGAGAGTCTTATCTTTTCAGCCTGCAGCCCCTTCTCTAAAGAACTGAGATGTTATGCTCAGCTGTACCTTTCTCCCTGCTAACAGGGGTTCTCAACAGGAGGTCCCCAAGCCAACAACTTCAGCACTGCCCAGGAACTTGGCAGAAATGCAAATGTATGGGCCCCGCCCAGATTTACTGAATGAGAGACGCTGGGGTGAGGGCCTGGGGAGAGGGCCCAGTATGCGCACTGAAATCTGAGCACGGCAGAACTCAGGACACTTCTGTCGTGAGAAGAGTGAAAGTCCCTGAGCATAACTTGGGTGGGGGGGAAACCTCAGAAAGAAAAAAAAAAAAAATACAGCTTCAATTTTTTAGGTAAGAATATGAATTAAAAGACGTTTTAAAGATTTTTCTCCTAATTGAAAAAATAACACTCAATGTAGAGAGGATAAAATAATCCATTATTCTACAATCCAGGAATAATCACCTCTATAATTCTGAAATATTTAAGAAGGTCCCTGTGCCATGGGCCTAGCACAGCTCAAGTAAGAAAGACACATACAGGGAGCTCCCATTGTGATGCAGTGGAAACGTATCCAACTAGTATCCATGAGGGTGCTGGTTTGATCCCTGGCCTGGCTCAGTGGGTTGAGGATCTGGTGTTGCCGTGAGCCGTGGTGTAGGTCACAGATGTGGCTTGGATCCTGTGTGGCTGGCAGCTGAAGCTCCAATTTGACCCCTAGCCCAGGAATTTCCATATGCTGCAGGTGTGGCTCTAAAAAGAAAAAAAAAAAAAGAAAGAAAGAAAGATATACAGTACCATGTGAAAAGGGGTGTGACAAACACTCAGAGAGGAAGTGTCTGATTCAGAGATTGGGGTTGTGGGGAAGTGGAGGGGTTTTCTCCCAGTCTTTTTCCTGTCCCCACTGTTACATGTTAGTTCTCACACAGTAACCTCTGTGAATAAAACCCTGGCCCCCAGCCTTGAACACAGCCTTCTCTCGGCCAACCATGGTGGGTCAGAGCCTCCAGGCCCTGTGCCTCCTGCTTTCTCCCTGGTTTCTACTCATTTTCTTCTCCACTTTGCTTTGTCTGCCTCAAGTCTACTCCTCTTTCTCCTGCCAACATCATCACCTTCTTTTTGAAAATCTCCCTGCTCTGTACTTTAGCTTACATGGTTCATCATAGTTTAATCAGTTACCTTCTCTTTCTTGCCTAGGCTTCATTGTCTATTGTTCGATGACTTTCGTCAATATAATCAGTTTTCTTACCTTAATAATACCTTCTCCCAGGCAAAATCTCAATCCATAACCAATCCAACTACCTCTCTTCTGGCTGTAAACCCTGACTTCTAAGTACTGAATGGGTAAAAATATTTTGAAACCATAAAGCACAATTTCATGTTTATGTAAAATATGCAGTTTCCAATCTCAGTGGAGCCTTTCAAGTTGTCCCCAAAGTATAGCTACACCTCCCTAATCAGCAGTCTCATTTCCTTTAGAGATTATTCCAAACCTTTCCTACCTCTCAAACCTCACCAACTCCTCACTACCCTTCATCAGAAAACTGTGCCACCAGATAAGAAATTGCCCAACTGCCTGTACGTTAATCTACAAGATTGGCTGAATTTGTGCCATCCTTCCTTCTTCAGTTTTATTTTAATACAAGTGTGATTCTTCCCGTCCCCTCCACTTACACGCTCAACTGTTCTCTTAGACTGTGTACCATTATCATAGAACTTGTACTATTATTGTCCTCTCTCCATACCTCAACCTCTTTCTTGCTCATTCTTGAGGCGCTTTCCAGCTAACATTTAAAGAATTAAAAGACTAAAAATCTACATGACTACCATTCACATGTCTCCAAAGAAGAGAAATCAAAAATGGCCAATAAACACATGAAAAGACAATCAGCATCATCTGTCCTCAGACATATAAATAAGCCACAATGAGAAAACACTTCACATCCACTAGGATGGCTCTTGTGAAGAAGATGAACAGTAACAAGGGCTAACAAGGAGTGGAGAAGTTAGAATCCTTAGTGCATTGCTGGTGGGAATGTAAAATGGTGCAGCAGCTGTGGAAAACACGCTGGCACTGCCTCAAAAAGTTAAACGCAGGATTACCACAGGTCCCAGTAATTCAATTTCTGAGTATATACCCCCAAATTAAAAAAATACCCCAGAATTAAAAACAGGTGTTCAAAAAAAAAAGAAATTCCTATACACTCACATTCACAGCAGTACTATTCATGATATCCAAAGGGTGGAAACAACTCAAATGTCCATCAACTGATGAAAAGATAAACACAATGTGGTGCCCCCACACCATGCAACATCATTCTGCCATAAAAAGGAACTAAGTATTGATACTACAAAATAACCTTGAGGAGTTCCCGTCGTGGCGCAGTGGTTAACGAATCCGACTAGGAACCATGAGGTTGCGGGTTCGGTCCCTGCCCTTGCTCAGTGGGTTAACGATCCGGCATTGCCGTGAGCTGTGATGTGGGTTGCAGACGCGGCTCGGATCCCGCGTTGCTGTGGCTCTGGCGTAGGCCGGTGGCTACAGCTCCGATTCGACCCCTAGCCTGGGAACCTCCATATGCCGCGGGAGCGGCCCAAGAAATAGCAACAACAACAACAAAAGACAAAAAAAAAAAAAAAAAGGAACTAAGTATTGATACTACAAAATAACCTTGAGGAGTTCCCGTCGTGGCGCAGTGGTTAACGAATCCAACTAGGAACCATGAGGTTGCGGGTTCGATCCCTGGCCTTGCTCAGTGGGTTAATGATCCGGTGTTGCTGTGAGCTGTGGTGTGGGTCGCAGACGCGGCTCGGATCCTGCGTTGCTGTGGCTCTGGCGTAGGCTGGCAGCTACAGCTCCAATTCGACCTCTAGCCTGGGAACCTCCATATGCTGCTGGAGCAGCCCAAGAAATGGCAAAAAGACAAAAAAAAAACAACAAAAAAACAACCTGGAGAATGACAAATTTTGTTATGTGTATTTCACCCCATCAGAGAAAACAATCAAAGTTAATAGCACGTGAATAAAGACACACAGACTATCATCTCACAAAGCCTCCTTCAATTCCAGCTGGATCGGTCACCAAGCCTCTTGACGGAAGCTCTGACAATGCTCAAGTCTGTCTGCCTCCTCCCCACCCCTGCCCCCCTCCAACCCCTGACTGCCGTGGCCTGGCTCAAGATACCATCATTCCTCACTGGATCATTATGATGGTCTCAACTGCTCTCCCTTTTGCTAGCCTTCTCTTCCTTCACTCCAATCTCATTGCATGGATCTTCTCAAATACAGATGTAAATGCACTGTCTTCTTAAAAACCCATTCGCTGCTTTCCAAAATTCTAACTCTTTAAACAGAAGAGCTCAGCATCCTACTGATCTCAGAGCTCTTATCCCACTGAGCACCTCCCCTCACTCGTCTGCCAAGGCTCTCAGCACCCCCTTGCTGCTCCTGCCCCCTGGGCTGCTGGACAGTGTGTACCTCAGCCTCACCTCATCTGTCCTCCAGTGCTCAGCTAGATGCCTTGTTCTCTGAGAAGCCTCCTGAAGGCCACCAAAAAGAGTCAGATACTCCTTGAGGTACTCCTATCATTTCCCCAAGGTGGCACTTCTCATTTTGAATGCTTTTGATGTATCTAATTGCTTGTTTGGCTGTTATTTCCTATAGACTTAAGACTTTGTGAGACAAGAGACCATGTCTATCTCATCCACAGTTGTGCCCTGAGGGCCTATTACCATTCTTGCTGCATTCCAGGTGCTCAATTCTTGCTGCATTCCAGGTGCTCAGTAAGTATTTGCTAAATGACTAAAATGAAGATGCACATAACAGACATATCATCTGGAAATCTAATTGTATGTACTTTTTTCCCCCTTTTCCTTTTTAGGTCCCCACCCTCGGCATATGGAAGGTCCCAGATTAGGGGTCAAATCAGTGCTGTAGCTGCCAGCCTTCGCCACAGCCACAGCAACATTGGCTCCGAGACGCATGTGACCCACACTCATGGCAATTCTGGATCCTTAACCCACTGAATGAGGCCAGGGATCAAACCCGTACCCTCATGGATACTAGTCAGATTTGTTTCCACTGAGCCATGATGGGAATTCCCAAAAGATACCTTGTTTTGGTTACAAATTTTTATCAGCTATATCATATTCAATGGGATAGAGTACTATAATTTTTTTTTTTTCTTTTTCTTTATCTGTGGCATATGGAGGTTCCCAGGCCAGGGGTCTAATCGGAGCTGCAGCTGCCGGCCTAAGCGACAGCCACAGCAACGTTACATCTGAGCCATATCTTCAACCTACATCACAGCTCACGGCAATGCCAGATCTTTAACCCACTGAGCGAGGTCAGGGATCAAACCTACAACCTCATAGTTCCTAGTTGGATTTGTTTCCACTGTGCCACGATGGGAACTCCTGAGCACTATAATTTAAACACCTGCTTACCAATGGATATCCATGTTCTTACATTTCTATTATTTTAAGATGGTTACTATAAAAGAGTTGTAAACACTGTTGTGCACAATCCTGGTCTGAATTTCTAAATAATTCCTCAGGATAAATTCGTAAGAGTGAGAATCACCCAGTCACAGATTTTAATCTTTAAAAATCCTGATTAAAGATACAATAACTTTTTATTATAGAAAAACAGGAAAATCAGAAAAGGCTAGAAAACATCCAACCATTTTGGAAAGTTTATTTCTTTTCACTCAGCTTAATTTTTAACAAGAATGGGATTATACTGTTCATGTGCTCTGTATCCTACCTTTTTAACCTAATATTCTTTCCAAAAAACATGCTTTAATGCCCACATAGTATGTCAATATATTAGTGCACCATAAT
Source organism: Phacochoerus africanus (assembly GCF_016906955.1). Classification (NCBI taxonomy): domain Eukaryota; kingdom Metazoa; phylum Chordata; class Mammalia; order Artiodactyla; family Suidae; genus Phacochoerus; species Phacochoerus africanus. The sequence goes on from NC_062546.1 coordinate 51,816,958, forward strand.
TTGTCCATTCTCTACGGATGGGCAGTTAGGTTCTTTCTGAGGTTTCAGCACCAGAAAACAAAGCTGAGATAATCTTGCAGTGACACAGCACAGCATTATGGAGGGGGCTCTGATTTGACCCAGGTTCTAACTCTGCTGCTACTTCCCATGTGAACCTGAGTAGGTTATTCACACTGTCTAGGCCTCAGGTTCCTCTTTTCTAAAATGGGGACAATAACGGTACATACTTCAAAGGATTGTAGTTGACTTTTTTTTCACTTTTAATATTGTGGTAAAATATACTTACTTTATGTGTACATTTCAGAAGCACAAATTACAGCGGTATTGAATTTTAAATGAGTTAGTAGATGCAATGTGCTTAGTACCAGCACCATCTGGTACATAATAGGTGCTAGATGAGTGTTACTATTATTATTATTATCATCACTATTGTATCTTTTTTTTCTTTTCTTTTTTGGCTGCCCTGCAGCATATGGAGTTCCCGGGCCAGGGATCAGATCCGAGCCTGCAAATTGAGACCTCAGCTGTGGCAACACCAGGTCCTTAAACTACTGTGCTGGGCTGGGGATCAAACCTGCATCCCAGTGCTCCCAAGACGCCGTGGATCCCATTTCACTACTATTCTTTGTATTTCAGATTTCCTCAGGGTAAGTTCTTAAAAGTGGAATTACAGGACCAATTAGAGTAAGGCAGAACTGTTAGCAGCCCCCTTATTATTTTTCTCATTTTTGCTTAGTAACAGAATCCTCAAATTCTGGCTCAGCCCATGACTACCTGGAGTGAAGACCTCATTTCCCAGGTTCCCTGTGAGGCCATGTGTGCAACAGCAGGATAACAGGACGGAGAATTCCTGGAAGTTAACGAAGAGGAAGTGCTGGCTGGAGCGTGAATGTGAGGGCTGGATGCCGAGAGCCACAGCTGACCATAGGTGGGCAGACAAGATGCAAGAAAACTGGGTCCCTGGTGACCACAGAGCCAACCCACGGCCAGTAAGTAAATTTGGGAGTTCCCGTCGTGGCGCAGTGGTTAACGAATCCGACTACGAACCATGAGGTTGAGGGTTCGGTCCCTGCCCTTGCTCAGTGGATTAATGATCTGGCGTTGCCGTGAGCTGTGGTGTAGGTTGCAGACGCGGCTCGGATCCTGCGTTGCTGTTGCAGTGGTGTAGGCTGGTGGTAGGCTGGTGGCTACGGCTCTGATTCGACCCCTAGCCTGGGAACCTCCATATGCCAAGGGAGCGGCCCAAGAAATAGCCAAAAAAAAAAAAAAAAAGTAAGTAAATTTGCATCTTGCTTGGGTGATTGTCTTTTTGTTATTTTAACACTCAAGACCTTGTGTCTTCTGTGACAAAAAAGAGTTTACCTTCCTGCCATCAATGTTGACTGTCAAACTGTCCATCTATTAAAAGCTTTGTTTTCTTGAAAGGTCCCGCATAATTAAGCCTCTGGCTGACCTCTGTCCCCAGTTACTGGGAGGCAGCGTCCAGATCTCTGAAATGTCCCTGACGACCATCTTTGTTATCCATGGTGGGCCCCTAGCAGTCTAAGCTGGAAGGTAAATGGTTGGGGGGCCGGTGATGCCAGAAATCCCGATCATGTATTAGAGGGTTGGGGCTTTGAGCCACTTGATATCAACCTCTGGCAGGAGGGAGTGGGGCTGGATTTGGTTTAACCTAAGGATCCAATCAATCACACCTTTATAATGACACCCAATAAAGCTCAAGTGAGCTTCCCTGGATGGCAGCACTCTGCATGCTGTCACATGCGTGCTAGGATGGGACAGCAGAGACTTCTGGTTTGGGACCCTCCCAGACCTCCACTGGGGGTGGGGGCTGGTTCTGACTTGTATCCTTCTGCTATAATAAAACCGCCATTGTTACTCAGTTCTGTGAGTCATTCCAGCAAATCATCAAATCTGAGGATGTCATGGGAACCTCTGGATTTATAGTCAGTTGGTCAGATTTAAAAGAAAACACTATCTTGAACAGCATTTAGCATTTTTCCTATTTGTCTGCTGCACTTTTTTTTTCTGTTACATACTTATATCTTATGCTGTTTCTAGTTCTCTTAAAGGTTTCTTTCCTTGCTTTTATGACTAAAATTTTCTCACATCCTAAAATCAACTATTTATTAATCTATTTTTTCTTTTTTTTAAAAAAATTTTTGCTTCTTAAGCACATGGAATTCCCCAGGTGAGGGGTTGTATTGGAGCTGCAGCTGCCAGCCTATACTACAGCCACAGCAACTAGAGATCCAAGCCACTTCTGCGACCTATGCAGCAACTCACAGCAATTCCAGATCCTTAACCCACTGAGCGAGGCCAGGGATGGAACCCGAATCCTCATGGATACTAGTCAGGTTCGTTATCGCCGAGCCGCAGTGCTAACTCCGGCATTTTATTTCACTGTTACAGTTCAATGTTTGACATTTGATGGCGCTCAGGACATGCTACCCCTGCATACGATGCCTTGGCGCGTCTAGTATCTCAAGCTGAAGGAATCTGAGAAAGAGCAGGTGCAGGAAAGATTTTCTGGCCTTCCTCTAATGTAGATCCAGAGACGATCCCTCGTGTGAGAGATGCCCGCCCTTACTCAGACAGAAGGAGTATCTTTATCTCCAGAGTCAGAGGATGAGAAAGCAATCTGCACAAATAGGACTTGCTGCTCCCCTTTCCTGGCTCTATCACATTTTCCCAGGAGACTTTCTATTCCCCACCTCATCTTCAATGGAAACACTCAGGTTTAAACACTTCTTTAGGCTTCTTTATAAAGGCTCCTGTGTTGTGTAAAACTTATATTAAATACATTGGTATGCTTCTCTCTCTGTTTTTTTGGTTGTGCCCTTGGCATGTGGACATTCCTGGTCAGGGATAGAATCCGTGCCACAGCAACAACCTGAGCTGCTGCAGTGACAACACTGGATCCTTAACCTGCTGTGCCATAAGACAACTCCTATATGCTTTTCTCTTGTTAATCTGTTTTTGTTTGTTTGTTTTAACAGAGGCCACAGCCAACAACTTGGTTTTTTTTTTTTTTTTTTGCTTTTTAGGGCCACACCCATGGCATAAGGAGGCTTCCAGGCTAGGGGTTAAATGGGAGCTACAGCTGGCGGCCTACACCACAGCCACAGCAACGTGGGATTTGAGCCATGTCTGCAACCTACACCGCAGCTCACAGCAACCCCAGATTCTTAACCCACTGAGTGAGGCCAGGGATTGAACCCGAAACCTCATCGTTCCTAGTCAGATTTGTTTCCACTGTGTCATCATGGGAACTCCCCCAGCTAACAACTTGGAAGTGTAGATGAAAAAAAATTTTCCCTCCTATAGATTCCAATAAATACTCATCGAGAAATTGCTTTAGGTATGGCTGGAGCTGAAGACCTGTTTCCTTCCAAATAGGGCACCAGTACTTAAGTGTGAGGTAGACTGTGATTTAAGATAGATATTACAATGGCTTTAGGAATTAGTCTACTAGTTCTAATTCATTAGGGCATTTAAAAAATTGAGGAATAGTTACTGAATATCTATACCTGCAAGATAAATGTTTAACATCTAAATAAAAATGAGATAAGCTATATCCTAAGTGTAAAAACAAGTAGGAGAATCTCTTCTTAAAATTTCGGCTTCAATTACTTAAACTCGTGTCTGCTCCTTTAATTTCTCATAAGGAGTAAGCACAAAGGTCCAACGTACCTCCTGAATGGCTGTCATGACAACATGCTGAACAGACTCCTCCATCATCATAATGGCTTGGATGTACTCTGAAAACAAGAACAACCTAGAATGTCACTGTTCAAGTTAAAGGCAATCAATGGAGTAAAGGCTAGCACCTCATGGATCTTGGAAGTCATCTCCTGTGCTTTGACTCTTCCTTGGAAATCCCTGATGTGGTTAAATCTGTGCCATAGGTAAATCACGGTACTTATTTTTCTTTAAGATAATTGCTTCCCCGCCTCCTCCGACCCCCCTGCTATAAAGTTGAGGCTATAGCTAAAGTCGCAGGAATGGAGGATCTCTGGAACATAAAGCAATGAAACAGTAAAACCTAAAGCCAAGAAGGGAAAGGGCCCTGTTATTACTATTCCTAAGATCTAAAAATCTGTGACATTATTCTGTGCTATATGTTAAACATTTTTGACGTTTTTCTTTCCTTTGTTCTTCCTTCCATTTTTATTGAAGTATAGTTGATTTACAATGCTGTGTTAGTTTCAGGTGTACAGCATAGTGATTCAGAATATATATATATATACACATATATGGTGTATGTATATATGTGTGTATATATACATATATGTGTGTGTGTATATATATATATTCTTTTTCAGATTCTTTCCCCTTATAGGTTATTATAAGATACTGAATATGGTTCCCTATGCTATAGAGTAGGTTCTTGGTTATTTTATATATAGAAGTGTGTTTATCTATGTTTTATTCTTATGTGACATCAAAACACTAAATTGTGTATAACTCCTATATTAATATTTTCTGTCATTAAAAAAAAAAGTGAAACTGAGAGCTGCTTAGGACAAAAAATTTGAGATGAATTTAAGATAGAGATTGATATCACAGTTAAATACTGTATAAGCCTGGGCTTTAAAGTAATGACCCACATCTCTAATAAGCTAAAGCATCAATCTCATCAACCTTACCCTCACCACTGCCGAAAAAGAGAAGGATTCCTTGGTCATTAATAGTGACAAAGTTGAAAAAAATTTTTTATTGCCTTCTAAAAAAGCCCTGGAAGTAGTTTTCATTGTTTTCAAATTCAACAATGGATGAGAGCATCCAGGCATAAAAACATCAATAAGCCAGCTGGATTTCAACCAATTTGGTAAGTGTATTTTAATAAGAAACATTTAAAAGAGTAAAATCATTAGGAAATTTTAGCTTCAACCAGCCTCTCCCCACTATGCACCCCCAAAAATGCTGAAAAATTGTCTAAACACACTAATATTATATGGAGTCTTACTGTGAAATTGTTACAGGGAACTTCTGTAAAGAGACTCATGTGTTTGGAATGTCAAGCTGTAATCCTTTGCTTGGTAGGTAACTTTAAAAAAAAAAAAAGAAATAATTTCGACAGCAGTATTAAATTATGACTTTCTGGTTGTTAATGCCAAAGCTTTTAGTTAATCAAAAACAGGTTTTTAAAGAAGTATTGCCCTAAGGATACTTGTACCCAATCAAATGTGTGGCGATATATGCAAAATACACAACATACTTCCATTGCAGGCACTGTTCTTAGGCCAAAAGTAGGAATAGAGCAAAATTGTTATCTAGTTAAAAAAAAAAAAAAAATCCCTTGAGTCTGAGCTCAGCTTTCTGTTGGTTTTGTTGTGTTAGTGAGGAGCATCCTAAGAGCACTGGGCTACAAGGAACCAAGCGCAGAATCCCCAGGTTGCAGAGGAGCTGGCCCAGCAGGGCTCAGAATGGAAGACTGTGAACATGGCAGAGGCGGCAGCGGGCTGATCGTGGAGGGAGACTGAGGACAGCCTGGTGGACGTGGAGGCGGTGACTGGAATCGGGAGGCGGAGGTTAGTCAGGTGTGAGAGGGGAAGCGTTAGTTAAGAAGCGGTGTTGCCACGTCAAGGCCCTTCCCCGCGAACACCGTAAAATGCCAGATGATAAAATGATGACGAGAGCTGCATTAATGCACAATTTTTGAAAAGTGAAAAAAAAAAAAAGTTAAAAGTCCAAAATCCAAGTATGTATGATTACAGGGTGCAGATCCAGGATGCAGTGCTGGAGAATGAGGTGGGCTAGGTCAGGGAGTTTATCCTGAAAACTGAGCTTCTAGGTCCAAACTACAGCAGTTTAACACAAATAGTATTAGGTTACAATGCGGAAGAGGCACAATGTTTGTCCTCATCTGGCCGCCCCCGAGCAAAAAATCCTGGGCAAGTCAAATAAGACTTAAGTCTCAGTTTTCCAATCTGTAAAGAGGGGTTTGTTTTGTTATCAGGCAGAAGGGAGACAGTAAATATTATTACTAGTGTGTTTTTACTACTAATCTTTGTCTTTTCAGATTCCCCACTGTTTATTTGCCCCAATTTGAGAAGTCAGCCAAGAGAAATGGAGGCCCTTCCAGCGTTCCGAGTAATTACTCCTCAGTTCCGAGGAACTAAAAACATCCTCTCAAGAGAAAGCCCTGGTCTGTGCAGTGCTTTTTGGATCACAAAGCAAATGCACACGCATGTCCCACTGACTCCTCGGGCGATCACTCTGCCAACGAGGGGACGGGCTGAGCACCTCAGTCAGCGTCAGGTGCAAGCGCACAGCTACCTTGGTCCGCTTATGCCACGTGTCCTAAGTGCGTGGTGACTGGCAACGCCGAGCAACTCAGAAATTCATGCCACTTGATTCTTAGCTCTCCACACCCCCAGAGCAGAGAATGCCCTCTGGACAAGTAAGATGTTAAAAAATCTTGTTCAAAGGTTTCATCATTTATATACTTTTCAGGAAAAAACTCACCATAGGTGTTATACACAGGTGCTCAGTCTGTGTGAGAAGCTCAACAAATATTATGACTACTTCCCCCCCAGGACTATGGACATGGGTAACATCCTTGTCTTTTCCTACTCACACCCTGTAATAAATAATTCGCCAACTCTTAATAGCTATACATGTCAAGAGCTGATAAATCTCCTGACAGAATAAGTACATATGAAATCCTTATCTGAATTAGATGAACTACATTAAATAATTTTTCATTTGCCTTTTAAAATCAAAGCATCTACTTAGAGATTCAACGTGGCTTGAATCTTCCTACTGAAACCAATCTTTCTAATCTTTGACAAAAAAATTTAAGACATTTCAGCAATATTAAAAATGCAAATGTCTTATTTCTTTTTTTTTTTTTTCGCCCCACCAACAGCATGCAGATGTTCTAGGGCCAGGGATTGAGCCTGTGCCACAGCAATGACCTGAGCCACAGCAGTGATGCTGGATCCTTAACCTGCTGAGCCATCAGGGAACTCCCATTTTAATCCCTGAGTTCAACTCAATGAACAAGCTAAAATTTACTATAGACCACGGAATGCCAAAATCTAAAAGGAATGTGGCTAGAGAGAAATAAATACAATGTAAAGAGAAATTCCTGAATCAGAGACCAATAAAACTAGTCACAGCTTCAAGAAAACAAGGTTGACTACTACTAAACTTATCACCAGGACGAAAAGGTAAAGACAACGAGCTAATAAAAATCTGTTTTGCATAACCATGGATGGAGTAGGAGGAACAAGAAAAATACCTGTGGGCTTAAAAAAAAAATCTCCCTTCTTCAAAGGCCATGTCAATCGAAGTAGAATGGGTGCCACCATCACTTAGGACAGTCCCACCTACCTTCCTTCTGCTTCAGGGTCCTGATCCCTCCCCACTACTCTCCAATTAGAGTTGTGGGTTTTTATAACCTCAGAGGGAGCCTAAGTCTTTCTAACACTCAGTTTCTACTAATCAGATCACTTGCTCCATCGCCCCTGCAACGTGTGCCTGGACACCCTCCCCAGACCAAGCCTGCACTGTCCCCCATCACACTCCACTTTCACCGCACCAGCCACTTCTCAGACCAGTTAGGAGAGGCATTACTTACTGCCCCCGACCCCTAGCCCCACTACAAGGTTCCATGGGGGCAGGTGCTGCATCTGTCTTGTCTGACACTGTATTCCAAGCCCCAGCATAATGCATGAATTCAGCTAAGTGTTTATGAAATCAGCCCTTCAAACTTACAATCTAAAATATCTAATTTGAAGTTCCCACCGCTGAACTGATTGGTATTATCAATTAATTATGATTACTTATTAATGAATTTGGCTGGACCTTGTCACTGCTTTGGCTCAGGTCTGATCCCTGGCCTGGGAACTTGTATATGCCATGGGTGCAGCTAAAAAAAACAAAAACAAAAACAAAAACAAAAAAAAACTACACAAAGAATTATGTAGCATTGCAGAAAAAGGGTCATCATAATCACATTTATTCAAACTTATAAAACTCTTTTTAAGCTTAACAGATTACTAGTAAAATTGTAGAAAGTGGCATTCCGTGAGGGTGGCCTTAAGAAGACAGTGTGGTTTGCACGTGTGATTTATATGTAAAATACACAGCATGTATTACTTTTCTTCATTATTCTACATGCACACACTAACTTCCAGTGAATTACCTTGCTTCTGTTCACAGTTCACTGCACAGCCCAAGATGAGTTGCAGCATCCTTCCCAGCTCCGCAGCATCAGAATGTTCTCCAATGAGGTTCACATCAGGAAGGGTAAAGTCATTAATCTGCTGCCCTAAAATCTGGACAGAGATAAAGAGGTGAGAATTGCATTTACAGATGCAGGACCAAATAAAATATCTGAAAGAGGTTAGTCTGTCCACACTGGAAGCTCACTGCTGAGGCCAGAGCTGCTTCGTCAATCTTACTCCCAATTTCCATGTATACCTCCCACCATGTGCCCTGTATCTTTCTTGAGCTACAGCATCTTATTAGTCCCTGGTATATGGCACGTCCCCTGAGCTACGACCCCTCCACCTTCCCCAGAAAGACTACATGTGAGCTTGCTAGAGAAGTAGAGCCTGGGGGCTTCTGAAATGGGGCGGCAGTGGGGGGGCGGGTGAGGAGGCAAAAAGCACAAAAAGTAAATGAGGTTCATGCCCACAGCAGCAGGATTCCCCTGGCCGTCTTCACTCCCTGGGACTCCAAAGTGCTGATAACAAGATGCCTATATCAGGAAAGGAAATGGAGGATTCCTTTATGGGGAAACTGGATCCAAATGAAATGACAGATGCAGACAAACGGGTAAGTTTCTGTGATAATCCTATAGTGAAAAAAAAAAAGATCCTAAAAGCACAAAAGCAGGATGAATGTGGCTGCAGTGGTAGAGGTGAGTGGAGCTATGAAAGAGGCGGTCAGAGGGGTCATGAAGCATCTGGTAGCTCCTGGTAGGAAGCATGGATGTCATTCTCAATGCAAGAGGAAACTACAGAAGATGACTTTGAGGACGACTGTGACATAATCGAATTTTCATTTTTAGGAGTTCTGCTGTGGCACAACAGGATTGGTGGTGTCTTAGGACACAGGTTTGATCCTGGCCTGGCATAGTAGGTTAAGGATCTGGCATTGCCGAAGCTGTGGTGTAGGTTGAAACCTCGGCTTGGATCTGACCCCTGGCCTGGGAATGCCATATGCTGTGGGGCAGCCAAAAAAAAGGGGAAAAAAAATTTTTTTTTTTTCGGAGTTCCCGTCGTGGAGCAGTGGTTAACGAATCCGACTAGGAACCACGAGGTTGCGGGTTCGGTCCCTGCCCTTGCTCAGTGGGTTAACGATCCGGCGTTGCCCTGAGCTGTGGTGTAGGTTGCAGACGCGGCTCGGATCCCGCGTTGCTGTGGCTCTGGCGTAGGCCGGCGGCTACAGCTCCGATTCGACCCCTAGCCTGGGAACCTCCATATGCCGCGGGAGCAGCCCAAGAAATAGCAACAACAACAACAACAACAACAACAAAAAAGACCAAAAGACAAAAAAAAATTTTTTTTTCATTCTTAGAAATCATCCTGACTTGGGAGTGGAGAATAGACTGCAGAGTGAAGTCAGGGCCACCAGTTAGACGACACTAGACATCTGAACAAAGGCTAATGACAGCCTGGTACAGGGCGGAGAAGGAGGAACTGGTATTATGGAGATTTAAGTAACAGGTCCTGCTGATGCATCAAAAGAAGGAAGGCCTACAGGATGATCTGTAGGTTTAGACTCAGACAGTAGAGTGGATGGTAGTGTTACTTACTGAGATGAAGAAGACAGATAAGTTAAGTATAGAGGTAGGTTTAAACACAGGTGAGCTTGTGGGGAGGAAACAGTGAGGAGATAATATAGGTTTTCCAGACTGTGTTGTGTCCATTTGACATCTGTGATCATGGAGTTTAAAGTAAAACTACTTTCACTGCCTGTTTTTGCACAGCACTGTCTTGACTGTTCTGATGCAGACCCAGAGGATAAACTGAGTTGCTCTAAGGATGGAGGTTTGCCAAGGAATAAAATGGAAGTAGGAGGGATGTGGATGGTAAACCACCTTCATGGAAGGTAAGAGAGGGAAGGAGAGAGTTAATGGACAGTAGAGAGGGAAGTTTACGATCAGCAAACCATCCGTTATAGTACAGTGGAAAAGTTTACCTAGTAACCACCTAATAGCTGCTCTTTCAAACAAACATCCTAGAAATTACACAATGCAAGATAAAACACTATTAATTTTGAGCTAATTTTTCCTTTACTTGAAACTATTGTACAATATTGTAAAATTAAATTATCCTATAGCAATACTTCCAAGCAGAATGAAAAAAAAAAGTTCTTACCTCATGATTGTAATCCAGGATTCCCTTCAAAATTTTCTTTAAATTGCTTATCTGTTTAAAGAGAGAGAAAATGACTGGATAAAAGGCACAGATGAAAATACAGTTTAACCTAAAAAAACTTCTGAACCAACTCATCATTCTTGTTAATCATAAAGTAAACATAAAAAATAAAATTCAACAGTACTTTTGAATTTATCATTATAAATAGGACAATCAATGGCTCAATTTATTTGATCTAAGAGATTTATACAGCAAATGAGGTTTCTAGTTATGTTAAATTTTCAGTGTTATGACCACATTGACAAAATTGGAAGGTAATTGAATAAGATTCAATGGGAAGATTAAATTATATAGATTTTCTGCAGGGAAAGAAAAAAATGTGTCATCCTTACTGAAGACTTGAGTTCAATACTGTTTTTCCTAGAAAAGTAGAGTTGTGTCATACATAGAAGTGGAGTTTTAAAGTTAGAGCATGAAGTAAAAATGGGAGTCAAAATTACCCTTTGGGAATCTCTTAAAGCAACCTAGGAAGCAGGTGGCCACCTCAGAAGTAATGTCTCCCAATTCCTCCCCTGCCAGAGAAGAGTGGGTTTCTTCAGCTGAGCACCAAGAAAAGACTTAGGAGCCATAAACGTAAAAAAAAAACAAAAAACCTACTCTTTTTTTTTTTTTTGGTCTTTTTAAGAGCTGCACCATGGTATACAGAAGTTCCCAAGGCTAGGGGTCAATTCGGAGCTGCAGCTGCTGGCCTACACCACAGCCACAGCAACATAGGATCCAAGCTGTATCTGCAACCTACATTGCTGCTCATGGCAATGCCAGATCCTTAACCCACTGAGCAAAGGTCAGGGATCAAACCTGAGTCCTCACGGATACTAGCTGGGTTCATTACCACTGGGCTATGACAGGAACTCCTCTACAACTCTGTCTTTAAATGTTGGTATAACACTCAGCACTGCAAGATTCCTGTGCTATAAGGAGCATCCCAGGAACAAGGAGAGGAGGGACCAACACTCACTCAACTCCATGTCACCAGGTGAAATCACAGGTGCAATCACCTGCACTATTTACTGTGAACTTATTCTTTTCGCTCTTTTTTTGTGTGTGACTCAGGTCATCTGGCTCCATTTGTGTTAAGTTAGACAGATATGACTCTGCTAATCATCCACCTGGCTGTCCTCAGCAAGTGCTCACAGTGGAAGACACCCTAGGACTGAAGACAGCAGGGCCTGTGGCTATCAAATAAGAGGTTGATCTCAGCAGTGGCACCCAGTGCCTAATCAAAGACATATTTTTTCAGGGAGAAAATAAATAGAAAACTTTGTATTAAAAAAAGGAGTTCCCATCGTTGCTCAGTGGTTAATGAATCCGACTAGGAACCACGAGGTTGCGGGTTCGATCCCTGGCCTTGCTCAGTGGGTTAAGGATCCGGCGTTGCCATGAGCTGTGGTGTGGGTTGCAGACACGGCTTGGATCCCGAGTTGCTGTGGCTCTGGCGTAGGCTGGCGGCTATAGCTCCAATTAGACCCCTAGCCTTGGAACCTCCATATGCCGTGGGAGCGGCCCAAGAAACGGCAAAAAGACAAAAAATAAAATAAAGTAAAATAAAATAAATAAAACTGTTTGTATGTCAGAGAATCTGGAGACATATTAAGTATATAAAATACTTTATTACTTTGACTCTAGGGTGTTCAGTTTTTCATATTTTAACATTTTAAACTAGAAAGTCTTAAAAAAAATAAATGTGTCCATTTAAAATGGTATTTTATTTTCCACTAGAAAAAGTTACAAATCTTATTAATCAATGGTATCTTAAAAGTGAAGAAATATAACGAAGGATAAAACAAAGAGAATAGGAATACAAATCAGAGCTGCTACTTTCAGCTCTGAATATTAAGAATATTAATTATTGGAAGTTTCTGGTGTAGCTCAGCAGTAAAGAACCCAACTAGTATCCATGAGGACTCGGGTTTGATCCCTGGCCTTGCTCAGTGGGTTAAGGATCCAGCGCTGCCATGAGCTGTGATGTAGGTTGCAGATGCAGCTCAGATCTAGCATTGCTGTGGCTGTGGTGTAGGCCAGCAGCTACAGCTCCAATTCAACCTCTAGTCTGGGAACTTCCACATGCTGCAGGTGTGGCCCTAAAAAGCAAAGCAAAGCAAATTAATTATGAAGGATATTAAGAATGTGCCATACTTGGGACACACTGAAGACTGTATGTTTGTGTGTGGATCTGTGCAGAGAGGGTGGGATACACAATTCCTCTTGGGTGAAGCAGCAGCAAACATAAATGGATTAGGAGCATTACTTTAAACATGCAATAACATTAAAAAGCAATCAGTTTAATTGCCTATTTTTGAAAGGATATTTAGAAATTAAAACAGTGCCACTGAACAGTGTTCATTCACTGTAGCTTAGCAAAAGGGAGGAATTAGATTTTGGCAGGCCCAATATCTAGGCAATGGATAAATATTTACCTTGAATACATGTTTTATGGGGAAACATAAAGATAAACCAAGCTTAGCTCATCAGAAGTCCGGGGATTTCACACACTTGTTTACTTGCATCTCTGAGTTTCTACCAATCTTTATCAGAAAGAAATGATTCCAGAGTTTTTCAAACTGTCAGTCATGACCATTACTGGGTCATAAAAATCAACTTACTGTAACAAAATTATAGAGAACAAGTCAGTGGTGGCCAGGGATTCAGGTGAGGTGTGAGGATGTGGAGTGAAGGCAGCACCAGGACACCCTACAGAGACAGAGCCGTCTTTAGCCTCACTGTGGTGGCCGCTGCATGAATCTACACACTGACGGAATCACAGCACTGTGCACACAAACACGGGAGTGTGAGTAAACATGGTGACTCTGAATACACCATGTGCTGTGCCCAGGTTGGCTCCATAGGTTTGATACGGTATTAGTTATATAAGATGTTAGCACTGGGGAACCTGGGGGAAAGGTAAGTGGAACTTTCCCAATGCCCTGTGAATTTATCTATAATCATTTCAGAATATAAAGTTAGAAAACTGGAGTTCCCGTTGTAGCTCAGTAGGTTAAGAACCCAACATAGTTTCCGTGAGGGTGTGGGTTCAATTCCTGGCCTCACTCAGGGGCTTAAGAATCTGGTGTTGCCACAAGCTGTGGCACAGGCTGCAGATGTGGGTCGAATCTGGGGTTGCTGTGGCTGTGGTGCAAGCAAGCAACTGTAGCTCTGATTCAACCCCTAGCTTGGGAACTTCCATATGCTACAGGTGCAGCTGTAAAAAGAAAAAAAAAATATATAGATGGGTTGTGACTTATATTTCTAAAAGTAAAATAAAAACAATACAGAGTTAAAAACTTACTCAACTGTATAGGCACATACATCTAGGTAGAAAGAAGGCTGCAGTGTAAACTATATTTCTTACTGTGGGTTTGGGTCAAAGACGCTTGAGAAATACTACAACTTAAGGCTACCAGGAAGGAAATAAAAACAAGTCATTCTCTGTGTGTTCTGGACATGGTTAATAATGGTCAATATTTCCTCATTATTAATAAACACTAGCAACTTAACATTACTGTCCTAAGTACATCACATGTGTTAACTCATTTATTTCCATGTGGTAGATCCTGCTACAACCCCCATTTTACAAAATGGGGAAACTCAGGCACCAAAAAGAAGGTCAAAGACATTCCCACGGATGGTGAACGACTGACCTGGGACATGGACACAGGTGCTTGCTCGGGGCTATGTGCCCTCAGTCAGTGCGCTTCACTAACTTAGCCTGATCTTGGTGAGCAACTCCAGGTCACCTCCAATCTTTAATTTTAGATTATTTTGCTAAAGCCTATCTAAGATTCTTTTCTTTTTTTTTTTTTTTTTTGTCTTTTTGCTATTTCTTAGGCCACTCCTGTGGCATATGGAGGTTCCCGGGCTAGGGGTCCAATCGGAGCTGTAGCTGCCAGCCTATGCCAGAGCCACAGCAATGCAGGATCCGAGCCGCGTCTGCAACCTACACCCCAGCTCACGGCAACGCCGGATCCTTAACCCACTGAGCAAGGGCAGGGACCGAACCCGCAACCTCATGGTTCGTAGTTGGATTCGTTAACCACTGCGCCATGACGGGAATTCCCTATCTAAGTTTCTAAAGCTCACTAGACAGATCAGAGCAAAAGTCAACAAGGATTATACACACCCAAGTAAAAGATGAATTAACAGGTAGGAAAAAAAAATACCTTTAGCCTCCAATTATCTCCTACTTCAGTTTTGATTCTGTTTAGCCAATTTTCATCAAAGTATGCAGGATCTCTGCAAATAAGAAAAAGCTAGCATATTAAGATCATGTAACTTTCGAGCTAAAACACACACACACAGATTTGAAACCCATTCTGTATCATTCCTTAACTGCAACATAAAAATATTTGATACATATTGGCCACAAAATAACTCAATATAAGGAGACTGAATGCAATAACAGTAAATTTCTCTAAAAGCAACTGTTACCAGCTCATTAAAAAATATAATTTTATCAACAAACAAGCTAAAAGGTGAAAAGTGATAAATAGTTTATATATTTTAAATTATACACTAATCTGGAATGAATGTAATTAGTAGATACCACACTAATATCTAAAAACATTCAAAATCATTGACAATTGTTTTAAATAGGCAAAAGAAATATACTAGGAAAATGGTTAAAATAAGCTTTTTAGTTAATATTTTAATGAGTTTCCATGATCTAATACTTTGAAGGTCACCAATAATGTTACTAAAATTTCAATGTCTTTAAATTATATAAACAGAGAACCTGTGTATAAAAATACAGGCATTAAACAAAGTTGGATACTATTTCTGTTTGCAGAAGGCTTAGATCTAAGACAACACTGGTATGGACACACAAATGAAACAAGGGTAGAAGCTGAATATGCTTATGCTTATCTTTCTTAGGAAAACCTCCAAACTTTTATAAACACTAGAAAGAAAAAAAAACTTTTAGCCTGGCATGATGTTCACTTCAAAGTTCTTGAATCCGATGCTCTAAGAAATTAAATCATTTGTTCAAAACCACAGACTGAACCCTTACAACTGTCTCCATTCACTCAAAAAGCATAATGGCAATGAGAGAAATATCTGAGAAGAGAATCTACATTTCAACTTACGCTGTCACTCAAATTGATAAATACAATCAGTACTAAATTTTGTTCAAATTATTATTATTTTGGCCACATTTGTGGCATATGGGAACTCCTGGGCCAGGGATCAAACCCACACCACAGCAGTGACAACTTGTTTTATTTTATTTTTTATTTTATGGCCACACCCGAGGTACATGGAAGTTCTTAGGCCAGGGAAGAATCTGAGCCACAACCACGACCTACACTACAGCTGTGGCAATGCTGGATCCTTTAACCCACTGTGCCAGGCTGGGGATGGAACCCTCATCTCTGCAGTGACTTGAGCTGCTGCAGTTGGATTGTTAACCCACTGCCCTATAGCAGGAACTATTAAATTTTATTACTAAAAAAGAAAAATGTACTTATATGGGCATACGTACTTATGAAAAAAAGTTACAACTAAGTTATCTCTGTAGAGAAGCCTGTATCAAAGTTAACATACTAACTTGAGAGACAATAAAGTTAATACTCTAAAAATTTTTTAAATGAGATATAATTCAATACCACACAACTCACCTGTCTGAGGTGGATTTTAGTATATTCACATCACCACAACCTAATTTTTCCATCTTCCCATAAAGAAACCCCCTATCCATTAGCCATCACTCCCATTTCCCTCTCTCCAGCCCCTAGGATCTACTTTTGTCTTTATGGGCTTGCCCATTTTGTACATTTCACAGAGAAGAAATCATATACTATGTGGTCTTTGGTGTCTGGCTCATTTCATTTAGCATGTTTTGTTTGTTTGTTTGTTTGCTTTGCTTTTTAGGGCTGCACTCGCGGCATATGGAAGTTCCCAGGCTAGGGGTCAAATTAGAGCTACAGCTGCCGACCTACACCTCAGCCACAGCAACACCAGATCTGAGCCGCGTCTGCAACCTACACCACAGCTCACGGCAATGCTGGATCCTTAACCTACGGAGCAAGGCCAGGGATCGAACCCACAACCTCATGGTTCCTAGTTGGACTCCTTTCTGCTGTGCCATGAGGGGAACTCCCATTTAGCATGTCTTTATGGTCCATCCATATGGTGGCATCAATCACCACTTCATTCCTTTTCATGGCTCAATAATATTCCATTATGGATACCCTACATTTTGTGTATCTATCTATAAGTTAATAAACATGTTTCATGTGGTATGTGCCTAGAAGTGGAATTGCTGCGTCTAATACTAAGTCTGTTTAATATGTGAAGTTTAAACCAAACTATTTTTCGTAGTTGTACCACTTTACCTTTCTGCTAGCAACACACATTAGTTCCAATATATCATCTGTAATTGTACCACTTTACATTCCTTCCAGCAACACATGTCAGTTCCAATATACCCAATATATATTCCAATATATAGCCAATATACCTATTAGCTTTTGCCTAATTCAAGGTCAGGAAGACTTACTCTCAAACTTTTCTTCTAATTCTCATAGTTTTAGTTTTAAATTCAGATTAAGATACACAGCGCACAGTGTTGTTAAGGGTCTAATAAAGGGTCTAACTTCATTCCTCTGCAAGTAGATATACATATCTACCTATTTTGTTTTAAGCTTAATCTAGCTTCTTCAGTTGAGGTTCTTTTGTTATTATGTGAGAGAAACAAATTTGAGTAAACCTGTGCAAAACGTGGAACTTACTGGAAGGCCACTGGGATACGTTATGGTCCTGAACAGGAACTGGGCCTCATAGCTATTAAGGAAAGCTATTAAGAATCTGGACAGTCTTCTCCTCACTCTCATCTATGTTTCTGCCCATCTGTATGTTTTCTCCCTGAAGACCAACATTTTCCTGTTTCTCCACACACTGCTGAAGAGAACTGCACACATGTTCCGTGTCGCACCATGCTAGTTCAAGAAGATAGTTTTAAAGGCCAGCTGTCACTCAATCCCAATTCTAAATTCCCAGGAAACTCCAAATAATCCAGCTAGAGTATGTTTTTCATCCCTAGTCTGATTGTATGTGATCAAATGGATGAAGAGCCACAAGTGGGAAACACGCAACTTCAGGTTTCAGAGAAAGCAACTCCTGTTAACTGGGCAGACAATCCCCCCAAAAGTGTCCTCTTTGCTTAAAACCTCTTGTAAAAATAGATATTGCAAAGAAAAACAATTTAAGTGAATTCTGCTAAAATATTAAAGAATTACTATAAAAATAATATAGGAAGTAGAAAATGTTCCGTATTTTTAATACTTAAATAATAGAAAATGTGGAGTTTCCGTTGTGGCTCGGTGGTTAATGAATCCGATTAGGAACTATGAGGTTGCGGGTTGGATCTCTGGCCTTGCTCAGTGGGTTGGGGATCAGGCGTTGCCATGAGCTGTGGTGTAGGTTGCAGACACGGCTTGGATCCCGCGTTGCTGTGGCTCTGGCATAGGCCGGTGGCTACAGCTCCAATTAGAGCCCTAGCCTGGGATCTTCCATATGCCGCAGAAGCAGCCCAAGAAATGGCAAAAAGACAAAAAAAAAAAAAAAAATGCTATAATGTAAAAATCACATGGGAGTTCCCATCGTGGCTCAATGGTTAACAAATCCGACTAGGAACCATGAAGTTTCGGGTTCGATCCCTGGCCTTGCTCAGTGGGTTAAGGATCCGGCATTGCCATGAACTGTGGTGTAGGTTGCAGACGCGGCTCGGATCCTGCGTTGCTGTAGCTCTGGCTCTCAGCTACAGCTCCGATTAGACCCCTAGCCTGGGAACCTCCATATGTGGCGGGAGCAGCCCTAGAAAAGGCAAAAAGACAAAAATAAATAAATAAATAAATAAAAATTAAAAATTAAAAAAAATCACAACCACTGCCAATCAAGTCTTTCCAATCAAAAAGACTCACAAGGCCAAGTCTGCTGCTAAGTAGGTGGTGACCACCCAAAGCCAAAGGCACTGAATTTACTGGCTGCGTGGCAGTTCAGGGCCATACAGCTAAAAGATATTACAACAGGAAGCCCTTAGCTTATCAAAAAAAAAAAAAAAAAAAAGGAATGCTTTAAAATGTCTAAGAAGTGGAGTTCCTGTTGTGGCACAGTGAAACGAATCCAACTAGGAACCGTGACATTACAGGTTTGATCCCTGGCCTTGCTCAGTAGGTTAAGGATCTGGCATTGCTGTGAGCTGTGGTGTAGGTTGCAGATGTGGTTCAGATCTGGTGTTGCTGTGGTGTAGGCTGGCAGCTGTAGCTCCAGTTTGACCCCTAGCCTGCTAACATCCATATGCCGCGAGTGCGGCCCTAGAAAGCAAAAGCAAAAGCAAAAAAAAAGGTCTAAGGAATCACACTCTAAAAATGCCAGGATTATGAGATACTTCACTTACAATTTAGAACAATACTTCCTTTTTCTTTTTCTGGGGGGAGGGGAGGTGATCTTAGGGCTGTTTTAGGGTCATAACCATAACTTCACTTACAATTTAGAACAATTCTTCCTTTTTCTTTTTCTGGGGGGAGGGGAGGTGATCTTAGGGCTGTTTTAGGGCCATAACCATAGCAACACCAGCTCTGAGCTCCATCTGTGACCTATGCCACAGCTTCCGGCAACACAAGATCCTTTAACTCACTGAGCAAGGCCAGAGATTGAACCCGTGTCCTCGTGGATACTTGCTGAGTTCTTAACCCACTGAGCCACAATGGGAATTCCACAGCAAAAGAACTCAGAAAAATCTGAATAAAATACTTCAAGCACTATGATACAGACTACTTCTTCCTTAAAAGATGACATCAAAATATCAGAACAATGTCTGAGCTGGGAAGGTAAAAGAACAAAGACAACTGTTTCTGCCATGTACTTAACACCCAATCACATGCCAGCCACTGAGCCGGGCACTCTATGTTCACAATGACACCACCAGGAAGGTGTCATTATCCCCAAGTTACCCCTGAGGAACAGCAGACTCAGAAATTAATCTCCCCAAGTTCAATCACACAGTCTGGTGGCAAAGTTCAATCACACAGTCTGGTGGCAGAGGTGACAGTACTGTCATTTTTGTTACAAGAGAGTTCAACACAACACTGGTCCTGGCAAACAACACCCAGGTCCTGAGGGTGACTCTCCCCTTCCGGCCAAGCAGACCAGTCCCGGAGAGAAAAGACCCACGGCAGTCAGGACACCCTGTGCTCATCAGGGGCAGGTGTCTGTCTCATCCATTGCCATCTGCCCAGCACTTCACATCTGACACAAAGCAGTTCTCACTGGCTCCTGTGCACTGAAATACATCGGAAGGTGACAGCTCTTTTGCCTTTTTTTTTTCTTTTATTATAGCTGATGTATAAATGTTGTGTCAATTTCTGCTGTACACCAAAGTGACCCAGTCATATATATATATATATGTATGTATATGTATGTATATATGTATGTATATGTATGTGTATATGTATGTATGTATATGTATATGTGTATATATGTGTATATATATACATATAAATATACAGTCTTTTCCCATAATATCTTCCATCTAAGTTTTATCACAAGAGATTTGATATAGTTCCCTGTGCTGTACAGCAGGACTTCCTTACTTATCCATTCTAAATGTAATAGCTTGCATCCACTAACCCCAGACTCTCAGTCCATCCCACTCCCTCCTCCTTCCCCTTGGCAACCACAAATCTATTATCCATGTCTGTGAGTCTGTTTCTCTTCTGTAGATAGGTTCATGTGACAGCAGTTTTCTTTTTTGTCTTTTTGGGCAGTACCTGCGGCACATGGAGGTTCCCAGGCTAGGGGTCAAATTGGAGCTGTAGCTGCCGGCCCACACCAGGCCATAGGAACGTGGGATCCGAGCCACATCCGCAACCCACACCACAGCCCATGGCAACACCCAATCCTCAACCCACTGAGCAAGGTGAGGGAATTGAACCTGCATCCTCAAGGATGCTAGTCAGGCTGTTAATTGCTGAGCCAAGACGGGAACGCCAGCACTTTGCTTTAATGAGCTTTCAACCTACTATTTGGGTAGAACACAGCAAGAGAACAAGTCTACGACCTTCTTGCATTCAATGGCACTTTGCCTAGTAATGAACTCTGACTCAGTACGAAGGCTTAGTCTGCAATCTCAGCAATGTTTTCTAAGTACCCCTTAATTACCATTCTCAGGCTAGGATTAAACAACATAAAGGTAAGTTTTTCCAAAATCTTAAGAGATTATAGTTCTGCACAGATATATAAATAACAACAGATAAGCTTACAAGAAGTGCCCTTCATGAGTAAGAAACTATCTTTAGCTTCTTACTATGTCCTGACACCTAAGAAAAAAACACAAACCAGCTACAAAACATACAAAGCCATTTTCTTAGATTTTTCTAGTAACAGGTCTATTTGGCTGTAACTTATGAACCAGTCATAGTTTAAGCTAAAGGAAAAAGCCCATTAATTTTAAACCTTAGTATAATTCCAGAAATATACTGTCTTCCTGCAGTCAACTGCCTCCACAGAAATTAAAAAATTAGATTTCTATTGCTAAAATTATTTAAGTACCGAAACTTTTTTTTTTTGCTTTTCAGGGCTGCACCTGAGGTATATGTAGGTTCCCAGCCTAGGGGTCAAATCAGAACTACAGCTGCCAGCCTATGCCACAGCTCACGGCAATGCCAGATCCTTAACTCACTGAGCGAGGTCAGGAATTGAACCCGTGACCTCATGGTTCCTAGTCAGATTTGTTTCCGCTGTGCCATGATGGGAACTTCGAAGTACCATGACATTATTATTGAACTCCCCCAAATTAAGATGGGGTCCAAAACAAACATTGTATTTTGATTCAATTTCTTAATATGGCATTTTTATTAGCAAACCTTAGTATTTTTTTATAGGTATGTTGACTCTTAAGTCTAATTTTTTTCTTTTTCATTCCCTTTGAATTCTGCCTCTTAGAAATACAGAGTATCTCACTCAGTGTCTTTTTGTTATTTCTTTATTTATTTTTGGCTGCACACAGAGCATGTGGAAGTTCCTGGGCCAGGGATCAAACCCAAGTTACGGCAATGACAACGCTGGATCCTAGGTCACTAGGGAACTCTCCTCTTAGGCCTAATTTCTAATGAGCTTTTCATTACCTAAAATGATCATTTTGGTCCTCTGCCATTAATGTATATTGAAGAGTTTAATAATTATATTTCACATCCATAAGAACAACAAAAACAAAGCAACTTATGCTTATAGCGCCCACTGTGTCAAAATGAGCAATACAGGGATTCCTGTTGTGGCGCAACGGATATGAATCCGACTAGGAACCATGAGGTTTCGGGTTCAATCCCTGGCCTTGCTCCATGGGTTAAGGATCTGGCGTTGCCGTGAACTGTGGTGTAGACTGCAGACGTAGCTTGGATGTGACATTGCTGTGGCTCTGGCGTAGGCTGGCAGCAACAGCTCCAATTGGACCCCTAGCCTGGGAACCTCCAAATGCCACAAGTGCGGTCCTAAAAAAAGACAAAAAGACAAAAAAAAAAGAAAGAAAAAAAAAGAGCAATAAAGGCACCTTATAAGGAAGGGCTGGGCTCTAAATCAAGGACAGGCAATCAGGTCCTATAAGTAAAAAGAAGCTATCATTGTCCATGGCTTGACCTTTACTCAAGCTCCTTTGGTCTCATCTACTTTCTTTTTTCCTCTTTTCTGAACTCTGCAAATAAAAGCTGATGGCACTTAGAGGCACAGCTTACTACTTCTGATCTTGCTCTTTCATTAGTACATTGTTGTGATGAAATAAAAGGTTTATTTGGCCTCTGTCCCTGGTTCTTAGCACTGTGCTCCTAAACTCTACAAATTTCCCAAGTGATGGGTTTCCTTTTCTTTTTTTTTTTGGTCTTTCTTTCAGGGCTGTACCTGCGGCATATGAAGGTTCCCGGGCTAGGGGTCTAATGGGAGCTGTAGCTGCCGGTCTACACCACAGCAACGGCAATGCCAGATCCCTAACCAGGGATGGAACCTGCAACCTCATGGTTCCTAGTTGGATTCACTTCTGCTGCGCCATGACGGGAACTCTGGATGTCTTTTATGATCTCTCAGGACCCTTTCCAGCCATACCTGAGCTAATGCTAGTGAGGTGGTTCCTGGTGGGACCTCTGGACAGTCTTAGGATGGGAGCTGGTCCCAGAGGAGCTTCAGCCCCGCCCCCTCACCTCCAGGAAGGGACTGGAGATTGAGTTCAAACACATGGCAAATGATTTCAGTCATTTCTATGTAATGATTCCCCCAACAAATCCCTCAACAGTGGAGCTCAGGTGAGTGAAAGAACTCGTAAACGAGGTCAGAACGGTGTCAGGTGGTCCAATCCCTGGGCTCTCATATATTACTGTGAGGACTTTGGCTCTTACCCTGACTCTTTCACTGGGGCACTGATGCAGGACTCTAAACAGAAAACCCAGCTTACTAAAAAGACACTCTGGCTGCTGAGTTCACATGAGCCTGTGGGCAGGCAACTGCAGAAACATCAACACCAGTCAGGAAACTATTCACATGATACAGAAGAGTGATAACAGTGGCCAGACCAGTATGGTAGCAGTAAAGTAGTAATTTTTTTTTTTGTCTTTTGTCTTTTTAGGGCCGTACCCACAGCATATGGAGGCTCCCAGGCTAGGGGTAGAATCGGGGCTTATAGCTGCTGGCCTACACTATAGCCATGCCAGATCTGAGCCACATCTGCGACCTACATCACAGTTCACA
Organism: Phacochoerus africanus; assembly: GCF_016906955.1. Classification (NCBI taxonomy): domain Eukaryota; kingdom Metazoa; phylum Chordata; class Mammalia; order Artiodactyla; family Suidae; genus Phacochoerus; species Phacochoerus africanus. The sequence goes on from NC_062546.1 coordinate 51,840,081, forward strand.
GCAATGCTGGATCCTTAACCCACTGAGGAAGGCCAGGGATCGAACCCATGTCCTCATGGTCAGGTTCGTTAACTACTGAGCCACAATGGGAACTCCCAAAGTAGTAATTTTTAATTGTAACACTTTTTTACTCCTGAAATTCCACTACACATCCCTTACTAACCACAGTTTTGATACTGCTACAGAAATACTCCCAAAACACCATCTAATACTCTGTATTCAAACGTCCTCCATAACATCTTCAAAATGTCTTTGTTTAAAAAGACCCAAGAGGGAGTCCCCCCGTGGCTCAGCAGGTTAAGAACCTGACTAGCGAGTTTCTGTTGTGGAGCAGCGGAAATGAATCTGATTAGATGCAGCTCGGATCTGGCGTTGCTGTGGCTGTGGCACAGGCCAGCAGCTACAGCTCCAATTAGACCCCTAGCCTGGGAGCCTCCACATGCTGCAGGTGCGGCCCTAAAAGACCAAAGAAAAAAAAAGTACCAGACTAGTATCCATGAGGATGCAGGTTTGACCCCTGGCCTCGCTTAGTAGGTTAAGGGTCGGTCTGGTGTTGCCATGAGCTGCAACTCTGATTTGACCCATAGCCTGGGTCAAACGCAGCCCATAAAAAAGCAAAAAAAAAAAAACCCAAAAGTAAAAAACAAGATTCACCCACTGCATTGGTTTTTGAATTTGGGGTAAGGACACTTAACACAAGCTCTGCCCTCCCGACACATTTTCACAATCACAACACGGAACTGTTGGCCAGAGCACAACAGCACACAGCAGACCTTAGAGTGCATGCATCTCCTATAACTGAACTTCTGAACAACAACTCTCCATCTCCCCCAGATCCCATTCCACTCTGCTTCCAGACACCTCCCAAATGGAGTCGTGGGTTGTTGCGATTGGCTGTCTCACTTGGCATATTCTGTGAGGGTGTCCGAGTGAATGCACAGAGCAGAACTTCTAAGAGCCATGTAACGCGTCTGGCCAGCGTCTGTCTCTCTGGGCTCTTTAGTCCAGAACAGTCCACCCTGCTTCCTTTCTTCTCTTGACATTCACTTGTTGAAGAGACCAGGTCAACTGTACTGTGAAATATCCCATTTTCTGGATTTGCCTGATCCTTTCCTCTTAACTTAGTTTAATGTATTCCTCTGTCCTCTGTATTTTTCTGTAATCTGGAAGTTAGATCTAAAGCCTAGATTTAGATATATTTTCAAAGTGTAGCTATTAGGATTTCCTGACAGGTTAGATGTGGGATGGGGAGAAAAAGAAAGAAAGGTTTTTAAGGTCCGAGGAGCTCAAGGCCAGAAATGCCAACATTTGGAATGAGAAGAGTTGACTGAGTGGGTTTGGGTAGAAGACAGGTTTAGTGTTTTTTTGTTTGTTTGTTTGTTTTCTTAACCTGCTGAGCCACCAAGAAACTGCAGGGTTTGGTTTTAGATATGATGACTTTGAACGTCTTCGAGACCCACCTGGAGATGGTGAGTAGACAGACAGACACATTTGGACATGAGGGGAAAGATCCAAGCTGGAGACAAAAAGCTAAGAGTAGTCAGGATATGGATGATATTTAAGGCCATGAGACTGATGACATCATCAGGGGAGTGAATGCAACAGAAAAGAGCAGCTGGTGCAGGCCTGAGTCCTTAAGCACCCCCGGGCGCGGAGAATGTGTCCTCGGGAGACAGCACTGGGAGGGAAACCAGCAAGGGCAATGCTGATCATCCACCGAAATGGGAGGGAAACCCAGGAAGGTTACAGCATCCTGGAGGCCAAATTTTAATAAGTGTTACAAGAAAAGTAAACAGGTGAGCACCTGTCCTTTGAATGCTGCTGCTGGTCCAAATGAGGACTGAGAACGAGCATCAGAATCAGCAGTGTGTGGGTAACTGGTGCCCTAACAAGTGCAGCTTTAATAATGGTGAGAAAACCCTGACCAAAGTGGAGTTGACAGCAGGGGAGAGGATTCTGAGAAAGCTGCTGCACACGGGAGAGAACTGGAACAATGACCAACAGGGGTGGGGTCCTGAGAAGGATGCTTACAGATAAATCGGTCTGCTTGTCTGCTAGTGGGGCTGATTCTGCAGAGAAAGGAGGGCTGTCAGTTCAGGAAAGATGGGAGAAGGTCAGTGACAATCCCGAGTGGGTGAAAGGAACTGGGACCCAGTCCAGGATGTGCAGGCACTGACTTTACGACAAGATGGTCCCTCACGGAGTGCCCGTCATGGCGCAGTGGTTAATGAATCCGACTTGGAACCATGAGGTTGCGGGTTTGATCCCTGGCCTTGCTCAGTGGGTTAAGGATCCGGCGTTGCCGTGAGCTGTGGTGTAGGTTGCAGATGTGGCTCGGATCCCGAGTTGCTGTGGCTCTGGTGTGGGCCGGTGGCTATAGCTCTGACTAGACCCCTAGCCTGGGAACTCCATGTGCCGTGGGAACAGCCCTAGAAAAGCCAAAAAAAAAAAAAAAAGATGGTCCCTCATCCCTAACCCTCAACTCGAATGTGGTAAAGGGTGGCCAGGCAGTGGCGCTGATGCTACAGTGTGGGGTTCTATGGAGATTCTCTTTTGTGTGTTTCAACCTTCTCAGAAGCAGAAGGAATCCTACCTTGAGGGGTGACGGGAGAAGAGAATGGGGAGGCAGCAGTGAAGGGCTGCAGAGAGAAAAGCGTGAGACAGTCACGGAGGAGACAGGGAACGAGAGGACTGGGAAGTCCAAGTGTGACCATGGGTCCAAGGTGAGAAATTTAAAATGAGATGCACCAGCATGTCTATGTTTTCTCCATCCAGGTTCAGCTGCACAGGCCAGATGCAGAATTGGTGGGACATCAAAGTTAACTATGTTGTGGTTTTGCCAAAAAATACAAAGAAACAAGAAAGGGGCAAAGGAGCTAAAAGGTACACTAGGAAGTGGCTATGACTGACCACAGAATTTCAGCTGAATAAGAAGAAAGAAAGAGGTGAAGAGGAAGGACAGGGTTGAGACCCCCCGGGCGCAGAGAATGGAAGAACGGCTAGCAGCTCTATGCCAGAGAGAGTGAGATGGAAAGACAGGAAGTGATGATCAGACCGTGGTCAAGAGACAAGCAAGATGATGGTCATCATAAGGTACAGGGCAGGACCAGGAGGATGATGGGCTGGACCAGGGGAGGAGAGTTCCAGGAGCTGATAGGCAAGGCCGTGCAGGGTCCTCCAGATCCATATTCAGGTCATCAGGGACCTCAACAAGGGCATCACTGGGAAGAGTGTCAAGCACCAGGACCCAAAGCTGTCAGAAATGAGGAGGACGTCTTAAGCCACAAACCTGGGGGTCTCAGGAGCATGGTGAGGAGAGCGGTCTGGAAGCAGCACTGAGGAGGGGCACCTGGCTGAGCGGTCCACGAAGCCACAGTGGGGGACAGCCTTCCTCAGAAGCCTGCAGAAGCAGCGCTGTCAGGGAGAACCGAATTCCTTCCAACCCCGTTGATCAGGGGGAGGTGCAGACCAAGATTCACAGAGGTTACAGCATAAACAGTCAATTTACATTCTTGACATCTCACATAGGACATGCTGTGCTCACCAAATTGGGAGCTGCTTTGTGAAAATGTTTATAAACTCTAACGTTAATTTTCTTCAGATCAAGAAACAGAAAATAGAAAATTCCATAAATTTGGGCTTTGACATTAAGAGTCATGGACCCCTAGAACCCTTCTACACTGTTGGTAGGAATGTAAATTGATGCAACCACTATGGAAAACAGTATGGAGGTTCCTTAGAAAACTAAAAAGAGAACTACCATATGATCCAGCAGACCCACTCCTAGGCATATATCCAAACAAAACTTTCATTGAAAAAGATACACGTACCCCTATGTTCACTGCAGCACTATTCACAATAGCCAAAACATGGAAACGACCTAAATGTCCATGACGAATGAATGGACTAAGAAGATATGGTACATACTCACAATGGAATACAACTCCGCCATAAAAAAAGAAAAAAATAATGCCATTTGCAGGAATAAGGATGCAACTAGAGATTCTCACACTAAGTGAAGTCAGAAAGAGAAAGACAAATATCATGTATCACTTATATGTGGAATCTAAAATGGCACAAATGAACCTATTTACGGAACAGAAACAGATTCACAGACATAGAAAACAAATATGGTTAACAAAGGGGAAAGGAGAGGAAGGGATAAATTAGAAGTTTAGAATTAGCAGATATGAACTACTATATATAAAATATATACAGCACAGGGAACTATATTCAATATCCCGTAATAAACCATAATGGAAAAGAATGTGAAAAAGTATATGTATACACTGTGATGAACTTAATCACTGTGCTGTACACCCAAAACTAATACAATACTTTAAATCACTTATACTTCACTGAAAAAAGAAACAAAACAAAATGCAAGATTACAACATTAAAAATAAGAGCCGAGTTAGAAAATGAAAAAAAGAAGCCACACTCTCCCTCGAAAAATAAAACATACTGTGAGTCCATTTATATACATTTGTAGAAAATGCAAATTGATCTACAGCAACAGCAAGCAAATCCATGGTTGCCCTGGGGATGAGAAAGGGGTGTCTGGAAGGAGAAGCTGAGAAATGTTTTGAGGTGATTGATATGTTCATTACCTTGATAGTTTCTTGGGCATTTCCACAGGTTAAAAAAAAATGATCAGGGGAGTTCCCGTCGTGGCTCAGTGGTTAACGACTAGGAACCAAGAGGTTGCAGGTTCGATCCTTGGCCTTGCTCAGTGGGTTAAGGATCCGGCGTTGCCGTGAGCTGGGGTGTAGGTTGCAGATGTGGCTTGGATCCCGAGTTGCTGTGGCTCTGGTGTGGGCTGGTGGCTACAGCTCCAATTAGACCCCTAGCCTGGGAACCTCCATATGCCACGGGAGCGGCCCTAGAAATGGCAAAAAGACAAAAAAATAAATAAATTAATTAAAATGATAAAATTCTACACTCTAAAAACATGCAGTTATATGTGGAATCTGAAAAAAGGACAAAATGAACTTCTTTGCAGAATAGATACTGACTCACAGACTTTGAAAAACTTACAGTCTCCAAAGGAGACAGTCTGGGGGTGGGGGGATGCGCTGGGGTTATGGGTTGGAAATCCTATAAAATTGGATTGTGATGATCATTGTACAACTATAAATGTAATAAGTTCACTGAGTAATAAGAACAAAAAAAAGTCAAACCCTGGGAAACAAACAAACAAACAAAAAAACGTGCAGTTTCATTCCTGGAAATGAATCTGACTAGCATCCCTGAGGATGCGGGTTTGATCTCTGGGTTAAGTGGGTTAAGGATCCAGTGGGTGAGCTGCGGTGTAGGTCGAAGATGTGGGTAGGCAGCTACAGCTCTGATTCGACCCCTAGCCTGGGAACTTTCATATGCTGCGGGTGTGGCCCTAAGAAAACCAACCAACCAACCAACAAAAAAAAACCCAAGTAAAACCGTAAAGTTTACTGTAGGTCAACTTCATTTCAGTAAAATTGTTAGGAAAAGGAGGGGATGAGTGCTAAAAAGAAATGAGCTGTCAAGTCACAAAAAGACGTGGAAGAACTTTAAATGGAAACTGTGGAGACATCGAAAACAACAGTGATTGTGGCAGGTGGGGGTGACTGGGTGGAATGGGATTTTCAGAGCAGAAACTGTTTTGTATGATACTATAATGAAGTATCAACATGTGTCAAAGCCATAGCATGTAAACAGAAAGTGAACTAGGAAGTAAACTAGGGACTTTGGGTTGATACCATGAATCAGTGTCAGCTCAATTGCAACAAGTGTACCTCTCTGGTGGGGGATGTTGAGAGCAGGGGAGGTTCTGTGTGGGCGGGTAATGGGACCTCCCCACACTTTCCACTCAATTTTTTTTTTTTCTTTTTACAGAGGCACCCACGGCATATGTAAGTTCCTGGGCTAGGGATCAAATCAGAGCTGCAGCTGCCGGCCTACACCACAGTCACAACAACACGGGAACCAAATTGCAACTGTGACCCATGCATGGCACAGTGTGTGTCAATGCCAGGTCCTTAACCCACTGAGTGAGTCCAGGGATCGAACCCATATCCTCACGGAGACTACATCAGGATCTTAACCCACTGAGCCACAGTGGGAACTCCTTCACTCAGTTTTTTAAGTTTCTTTCGCTGTAGTAAAATATACACAAGACTTGTCATTAAAGCCATTTTTAAGTGCACAGTGGCATTAAGTCCATTCACATTGTTGTACAATCACCACCACTCTCCACCTCCAGAACTTTTCCATCATCCCACACTAAAACTTTTTTCCACTCAATTTTGCTGTGGAGCTAAAACTGCTCTGAAAAACAAGGTCTATTAATTAAAAACAAAGGACAAACAAAAAGATAGGGGGACATGAACCTACACAGATGAACACAAAGGGAGAAGATGGTTGGGACCGGCATATGTACACTGAGGCATATGGAATGACTGGCCAACGGAGACCTGCTGTAGAGCACAGGGACCTCTACCCAGTATCACCTATGTGGGAAAAGAATCTGAAAGAGAATGGATGTGTGTATATGTATAACTGAACCACAACAGAAATTATCACAACACTGTAAATCAACTATATTTCAATAAAACTTTACAAAATGGAAAAAAAAGAAAGAGAAGATGACAACAAACTGTTGGAAGCTGGAAAACAGATGGATAGAAAATGACTTGAAAGACTAAAAGAAAAAACACATTATACTAACAATAAGTATAATCAGATCTAGTCATATTTGATAAAATTTCTCCTAAAACCATAAAAACATAAATAGCTTTTCACTTATCAGCTCTGACAAAATAAAATTTGCTCTTTCCAGTAAAACTCTCCTCAGCACCCACACTCCACTGGCTTTCCTGCTGCCTCTCTGGTCCCTCTGCTGGCAGATGTTCTAACCAACAATTAAATGCTGAAGTTCTTCAAGACTCAGGCCACACATTTTTTTCTTGGTCCTACATTATTCTGTGAATGATTTAATCCACACTTATTGCTTCAATTAAGAGATAGCCAAATTGATATTTCCTGTTTGGACTCCTCTGAATTCGAGGTCTGTGGAGTCAACTGCTAACTGAGAAACTTTCACAACTTTCTCCGTAATGCTTTTACACTGGCAGTTTTGTTCCCGTGGTTATTTAAAATCTGCTTCTCCCCAGGTTATAAACTCTCTGAATGACTCTCAGGACTAGTTTACCCTGGGGGTTGTGGCTCATCCTCCTATCACTAGGGCTAGACATAAAGTAGCCACTCAATAAATACCAAACTGACAAAGGAGGAAGTTTCTGTCAATCTGTATTGTACAATTATTTAAAACAGATAATATAAAACAATATGAATGATGGCATTTCCGCTGTGGCCCAAAAGTATCAGCAGCATCCCTGTAGCACAAGGACACAGGTTTGATCCCTGGCCTGGCACAGTGGATTAAAGGATATGGCACTGTTGTAGCTGCAGCGTAGGTCGCAACTGTGGCTGAGATCTGATCCCTGGCTCAAGAACTCCATATGCTATGGGGCAGCCAAAAAAGAAAAAAATGAATCATTATGTTGAATGAAAAATGTCAGGAGTTCCCGTTGTGGTGCAGTGGTTAACAAATCTGACTAGGCACCATGAGGTTGCGGGTTTGACTCTTCGCCTTGCTCAGTGGGTGGGGGATCCGGCACTGCCTTGAGCTGTGGTATAGGTCGCAGACTCGGCTCGGTTCCCGTGTTGCTGTGGCTCTGGTGTAGGCCGGCGGCTACAGCTCCAAGTGGACCCCTAGCCTGGGAACCTCCATATGCCGCCGGAGTGTCCCTAGAAAAGGCAAAAAAAAAAAAAGAAAAATGTCATTAAAAAAATGACACAAAAGAGTATACACTGTATGATTCCACTTACAAGAATGGAGAAGTAGAAATCATGGACCCTCTTTGAGGCAAGGGGTATTGATTAGGAAAGGGCATGAGGGGAACCATCAGGGGCTAGAAATGTTACATATTTCAGTCTGGGCAGTGGTTACATGGATGTGTATAAACATGCATGCATATGCATACAATCTATACATACAGACAAATTCATTGCCTTTTTTAATAAGCTTTTCTGTCTACCCTACATCACTACGAAAGGAAGAAAGGAATGCATTTTTTAGGGGGGAAAAAAGGTAACAAACTAAATATTGATGAGAAATGCTCACAGTTCTACATTTGATAAATTAGAATAACTACTTCTCAGAGCATAATTGTTATGATCTTGATTTGGTGAAATAATACACAGTCTTTTTTCCGATTTCTACAGTTGATAGAAATCCTACCCAAACTAACACAAGCAAAAAATTCATTTACTGACACATACCTGGAAAGCTCACATAGCTAGGCCCACTTGACCACAAATAATTTTTATTAGGAATTTCAGTGAAATCCTCTAGACCATTCAGAAGCAAAAGGTTATCAGGACACCATTCAAAGGTGACCATGAAAGTTCCCGTCATGGCTCAGTGGAAGCGAATCTGACTAGCATCCATGAGGACACAGGTTTGATCCCCAGCCTCACTCAGTGGGTTAAGGATCTGGTGTTGCTGTGAGCTGTGGTGTAGGTCACAGACACAGTCTTGGTCCCACATTGCTGTGGTTGTGGTATAGGCTGGCAGCTACAGCTCCAATTTGACCCCTAGCTTGGAAACCTCCATAGGCCGCAGCTGTGGCCTGACAAAAAAGAAAAAAAACCAAAGGTGACCATGAAAGTCCTAAGACCACATTTGTCAGAGCTCTAGAATTAGGGCTGGTTGGGTTTGAAACAAGCCTTCTCAAGCTCCACCAAAAAGTCTGCCCACCTGTATATCTGGAGAGATGTTGTTTACCGCCATACCACTCTGAAAACGCCCAATCACGTCTGAAGAGGTGTGCCATGTGAGGTACAGAGGAAAGAGACAACAAGCTACAGATTTCAGGCATGAGCCCCCAGTGTGAAGGGCAGGCAGAGTCTCTGAAATGCAGGCATCTGAGGTGCTTTTCAGATGGGCCACTCTGTACAGCTCACTGCAAGGTGAGCAACAGCAAGAATTGTTTTATAGATGAACAGAACTGCAGGAAGTCTCAGAACATCACATGTAAATCTTCTAGTGTCATCAGGCTGACAGATGTTCAGAGCTTCAAAAGACTATGTGTCCCCCAGACCACATCAGACCTAATGACATCTTAAATTCCCAGGCAATCCTTTATTTGAAAACTTCCTGGGTCAAAAGTTGAAGACGGCCAAACAATATCAATTTTACAACTATCACGTTTCCAAATACTTAGAAGGAAAGAATCAAGTATGTTTTACATATCTCAAACAAATATTTTACCCTCTTGGTCAGCCAGTAAGCAGCACCCACAATGCAGACCAAACCAAGAGAAATGTGGATCTTTGACCATGTTGGACCTACTAATAAGAAGGGCCCAAAACCCCACTTCACCCCAAAACCATGTATTGTCCTAGGTGCTAGGATGTGCCAGTGAACAAATCCCCTTACTCTATGTGGAGCTGTGTGTGTGTGTGTGTGTATGAGTGTGGGAAGAAGCAAGATGTAACAAATAAGACACATATATGGCTTATGAGATGGTGTTACATACTTCTATAAAGCACACAGGTTAAAAGGGATACAGAACACAGGGCAATGGGTATTTTATAGGATTCTCAGGGGAGGCCTTGCTGATAAGACAACACCTGGGCAGAGTCCTAAAGAAAAAGAGAACCTCTTCATTTTTTCTCTAATGGCAAAATCAGGACGCTGATATGACATTGTCTGCCAAGCTTATGCTGAAAAAACACAAGAACAAAGAATTCTGTGGAATCACTGGAGCATCATAACAACACAGCCCTAACTAACCTGGCAGCCAGTCCATCTGTACCTAAACAAGCACAGCCAAGGGTCACCTTTGCTGCTCAGTGCTCAGTCCACCTGCAACACATGTGTCACATGAATACTTAACATTTTCGCTCATGTTTTCAATCTAATAAATAACTACATAAAATCATACAAAAAGATAAAGCAACTTATTCTCACATCTTCTGAAGAGCCTGGGCCATCACAACCCCATTCGTTAAATCTTCCACGGTCTGGCATGGCGCATCCACGTTAAATGTCTGGATCTGAAAAAAGAAAAAAGGGGAAAAAAGATTCCATGGTTAGCTGCATGGAAGAATTCTTAGGCTTCTTAGGCTCATCTTGGGAACTGAATACATTTTAAAATGCAGGACAGTTAGAAATGTTTTCCCTTATGGGAAATTTCCTGTAGGCTGTTACTGCAGTTTTTTCCTTTGAGTAAAAGAGAAATTGTGGTAGCCACTGGGTGACTTCGCCGCATTCATCCTCCTCACAGATGATCATCTAGGAATGCCAGGGCACCTTCATCCCCTCTGCAGGGGCTGAATCACGGATGCACAGGCAAACAGATGCAAAGAGAGGCTTACTTGGGCTTCTGGGGAAGAAAAGCCCATCTCCTATTGAAATGAGTAAGCATGCTGGTTGCCTCAATTGCCACTAATGTCATTTCTGTGACTGTCAGGATGGGGCCAATGCAGTGGATGTCAGAAAAGAGGGACAGAAAGAACTAGAGCCATTAAATTAAAAAACCCTAAGACTTCCTATTATGTGAGATAATTTTCTTCTTTAAGCCTGGCCACATTGAGATTTCTTTTACTCAAAACCAAAATATCTTTATACAGATGCAGAAATCACACTTACAGTTAGGTTAGATATTCACTTTGATTTTGAATGTATTCTAAATTAGAACTAACATGATGTGGCTGAGAACTGGGAGCAATTATTTCTGAGTAAGATAATACAGCTGAGCCAACAATGATTAGACCCACCAATGCAACCAGGATGTAGATGGAAATAAGTCACTAAGAAGAAATGGACACAGGCCATGCCCTGCAGTTTAGAGGTTAGTGATTAGACCCACCAAAGCAACCAGGATGTAGATGGAAATAAGTCACTAAGAAGAAATGGACACAGGCCATGCCCTGCAGTTTAGAGGTTAGTGACATAAAAGAGTATGGGAATCAGAGGACAAGATGGAATGGGGAAGAGACTGGAATGTGAAAGACAGGGTGAAAGAAGGAAGCATCATTGTGCAAAGCCTCATAAGCCATGTTAGGACTTGATCCTCAGCGCAAGGCAAGTGACCAGAAGATTCTGGGCAGCAGAGTGAGGCATGAGATTCACATTGCACAAGGATTGTGGCTGCTGCACTATGAAGAAAGGCTTGCAGGGAACTGGCAGGGAGACCACAGCTGAGATCAAGCTAGGGAGTGACCATGGAAGTACTGGAAAGAATGCTCAGGTGACAATGTGTCTTCAATACATTTTCAACTAGGGAGTTACATTCCTAGAGGTAAAATTGCTGGATCAAAGTGTATGCACATTTTAGGGTTTTGATAAATATTGCCAAACTGCCCTTAATAAATGCCACAGTGATTTACTAACAGTTGGTAAATGTCCGCTTCTCTGGGCCACATCATCTAACAAATCTTTAAAAAGAGAAATACTAACAAGTGCAGTCAGTAGCTTCTTCGTATTTCCTACAGTCTTGTGAGTAGCGATGTGGCGGAAACTAAGGAAATGATCTTAAAGATCGAGTGCCAAGTGGTTTTTACTTAGGTGTCTATTTGGGAGAGGTGATGGAAAGAGGGCCCTTGCAAGTCACGCCCAGCACTACCATATACACAGCAGAGACTCAATAAATTGTTCCTAAGTGAATAAATGAACCAAATAAACATCATTATAGGAAATATTGAATTTTACCCCACACTCTCTCCAGTCAATGGTAATATGGTAATAACATTGTAGTTTAAAAAGAAATAAGCACCCACTTTGATTTTATAGACTCCATCACTTTCTTGGAGGTTTAGATGAACAAGAGCAGCAGTGAGGGCCACATCTCACAGGTCTCTTGATTGCCAACCTCAGCACCACACCTGACACAAAAGCGCCCTCACCCAACATTCTCTGGATGGTAAAGAACTGACTTGGTCCCAGCCTTGCTCCTAAGTTGCTGGCTGTATGACTTTGGATATGCCACTTTAACTCTTTTAAAAATCAATTTTTCAATCTAGAAATCAGTAAAAAATACCTTATGGAGGGGTGAGTTGCTTAAGGAATGAATGAGAAAAACCAATGCAAATTAGGTATTTGCAAAAGTCTAAAGCTTCAGTTCTCAGACCTGGGTGTACACCCGAACCATCTGGGAGGTTGGAGAAGGCTGGGAATCTATTTTTAACAAGGTTATCAAGTATTTCTCATGCTGTGGCGCACCAATTTGCCTTTGGAACCCTCTGATACAAACCACTACCAAATGTAAAGGTTGAAAGATCAGAAAACTGCCTCTGGCCAATCAGAAGAAAAAACTCAATAAAGCAATTAATTCAATAATGCAAGTAATTTCCTTGTAAAGACTATGTCTGCTCCTCTCTTGGGACTTAAAACTACTTTCCTTTTTATATTTAAAATGTGGCTTCCAGGAGTTCCCGTCACACAAAAATCAGCAGCATCTTGGGAGTTCCAAGGACTCATGTTCAATCCCCAGCCCAGCACAGTGGGTTCAGGATCTGACATTGCTGCAGCTGTGGCTTAGGTTGCAATTGCACCTCAGATCTGATTGCTGGCCTGGGGACTCCATATGCTGTGTGGTAGCCAAAAATGAAAAAAAAAAAAAGTACAAAATATGGCTTCTAAACAGTTATTTTCTCCGAATTGGCTCCGGAGGTAACAGTTGCTCACGAGGGCTGAAGGATGTCCACCTATGCTTCGGGACATGAGCAAAGCAGATCCCAAAGAAACTATGGAATTTCCTTCTGAGGCCATGAAAATGCTCTTGGGATTCGATGCTAGTGATGGTTGTACAACCTTGTGATCACACTACAAAGCACCAAACTAACTATACACTTTAAAAGAATGAATTTTATGGCATGTGTATTTTAATTTAAAAAAATCTATCACCTATCAGTTCTCATAAACTCTGAGATAAAATCTACAGAATGGGAGTTCCCTGATGGCTAAGTGGTTGAGGACCTGGTATCACTGCTATGGTGCGGGTTCAATCCGTGACCCAAGAACTTCCGAATGCTATGGGCACGGCCAAAAAAAAAAAAAAAAATCCACAGACTGTTTCAGGATGGAAGTACAATAAAATTTAAAGATCATTGCACCTAACCACATTAAAACATGAAAGTGCCTGAAGGGTCATAACCTCTCTTTTAATTTTAAGAAGTGCTATAAACAGCCAAGCTCTACCTCCCCCTCCCCCATGAAAGCATGAGAAGAGTACAGCATGAGATCACCTGGAATTACTATCTCTAGGGCAGTGATTCTCAACCAGGGGTAATTCTGCTCCCTATGAGACATTAGTTGTAACAAGTGAAAGCGTGCTACCGGCATCTAATTGCTAGAGACCAGGGCTGCTACCACTAAATGTCCCACAATGCACAGGGCAGTGCCCACAACAAAAAAGATGCAGCCCAGAACGTCAGTAATGCTAAGGTTAACATGCAGCACCGGGAAGCTTGTTAGAAATGCAGCATATCTGGCTCTAGTCCAGTCCCAATGAATTACAGACTCTGGACATGGGGCCTAGCAATCAGCATTTTAGTTAGCCTGCCAATGATGCTGATCAACACTAACACATAAGAAACACTTCTTAGTGTAAAACAGAAGGTAATCAAAACACAGGGGAGGTTCCTTGTCTAAAGTTACCAACGGTATAAAGTCAAGTCAGGATTTGAACCTAGGTGGTATAAGTTCAGAACCTATATTCCTAACATGTTAACTGGTGGGAGGGTGGGGGAAGGGAAGGAAGGAAAAAGAGAAAGAGAAAGAAAGAGAGAAAGGAAGGAAAGATGGAGGAAGGAAGGAAAAGAAAAGATTAAAGCTTTAAAAAAAGTGTGCTTTTGCACATCTGACTTTTACTAGAGAACAAAAATTGAAAGTAGTATGGAGTTAGAGCAGAGAGAATGGAATGGAGGAGATACTACCACAAAAATTACACCCCCTCTAATTCTAAACACCACTATGTCATTTTATAGGCCACTAACTATGAAAATCACAAGGATATGTTGATGTTGCTGGGCTTCCCAGAAGAAACATACTGAGCCTATGTGATAATTCTTGGTCCACTTTGCTTCTTGCCATTAACTGGTGGCATTCTAGACTCTGGTTTTTCAATCTCTTAAACCTGGGAAAGAGCAATCTTCTCATGTGCTGTGCAAGAAATTAGGCTCGACAGGTGTAATAGGTAGGGCAGATTTTTCTAACAGGTAAGAGCACATTTTGACTCAGAGGGTGGGGAGAGAGGTAGAGTGGAAAATTTCCAGCACATCCTGCTGAACTTGCTTGCTGCACAAACTGTTTTAGAATTTAAGCTTAAACTATTTTCCCTTGGTAGGATGATACTTTGTCTCTTAACAAGCATTCCTCTTTCAACAAAAAATGTGGAACATTTGGTTCATGGGCTAGTAAGCGCTCTGATAAAATAGCAATTTATCTAGCACTTGGGGCAATGAGATGTTCCACAGAAATGAATTCTGCAAGGTGGCTAACAGTCACCCCTTTAAGGTGCCTGAGTTGTTGTTATTTTCACCAGTTCTGGCGGAACAACTTCTAAAATGCACCAAATGCCTCTAATCTCAAACTAAATGTTACGTAGAAAAAATAAACTTTTATTTGGCATTCAGGAACATAATTACGAACTTCAATAATGGAATATGGAGGCTCTTGGAGTATACAAGGCAGTCAATTCAAAGACTGACTCAACCAGGCTAAACTTTCAGCTCTTGGGTCTTCTCTGTCACTGACGGCTGTCTGCATTTTGCTGAGTGTTGCAGTTACTTTCTAACCTACTGTGTGCAAAAAACTGCACAACCGAGTTGGCTAAAGGTTTATGCAAAATAGAGCAAATTATTTTATTTTACTGCTTTTTAGGGCTGCACCCACGGCATATGTAAGTTCCCAGGCTAGGGGTCGAACTGGAGCTACGGCTGCCGGCCTGTGCCACAGCCACAGCAAGGCAGGATCTGACCTGCATATGTGACCTACACCACAGCTCATGGCAACGCCACATCCTTAACCCACTGAGCAAGGCCAGGGATCGAACCTACAACCTCATGGTTCCTAGTCAGATTCGTTTCCACTGTGCCACGACGGGAACTCCTAGAGCAAATTATTTCAAATAGGAGTCTTTCTTAGGGAGGTATGCAGTATACATTTGCCCCGCTTACTTTTGGTTTTGGAATTGGTGTTCAGCTTTCATCTGGCCTTCAAATATCAGTGGAAACACTAGGCTAAACGTACATTTTCAAGCTACCTTGGACATCTTCTACATAAACATTCATTCTGTTTTTTTTTTTTTTTTTTAATGGAAGTTCCCAGGTTAGGGGTCAAATCAGAACTGCAGCTGCCGGCCCTACACCACAGCCACAGCCATTCGGAATCTGAGCTGCGTCTGTGATCTATACCACAACTCACGGAATTTGGATCCTTGATCCACTGGCAAGGCCAGGGATCCAACCCTGTCCTCATGGATACTAGTTGGGTTCCTTATTGCTGAGACACAACAGGAACTCCCATTCTGCTTTTTATAATTACAACTAAAAAAGAACAAACCTATCATTTAAACTCAATTTTATTTTGAAACTTTTCAATGTATGTTTTAAAATGTTTCCAAATCTTGAATTGTCTATCTTTATTTGGACTCTGCTCTCCAGTTTTGTCATCCATAATCTCTTATCCCCCTGCAGAGATTTCCCTTGCTAAACCTTCCAGTGAAATTTCAAAAAGCCTTTTTTTCCCTCTACAAAATCATATCCTTTGACCTCTCTCTATAGCTGATAACCAGGATTATTGTATCTGTTTTCTTAACATTTTACCAGTTTCCATAGATGCCCTCATGGTGGACTTCGGTTAGAATCCCCTCAAATCCTTCCAAGTTCTTTTCTTCTTCTCCATTAGCATTTTTCACTCAAATAACTGCACTGCTCACTTTGTTTTTTTTTTTCTCCAGATGCCCTTCAAACACACCTCTTTGTTTCCCTGACTTGTATTTCTGGACTGTAAACAATGTAGCCCTACTTCTGATTCAATAAGCTTCTTCATCTTTGCCCTCTTGCCCTTTTTTTCTAGCATCAAGGGAGGCACAGCCTCAAAAACACACACCTTCAGATCCTCAATCTTCTGTTTACAATCTCTGCCAAATCTATTCCTTCCACAGTATCAAAGATATCAAAGATATCTTTCCTTTATCACTCTTCTCCCCAGGCCAACCTGGGCCACGTTATGCAGCTTATCTGTTTTTCTCTCTAAAACACAGCAGTGAAACCCATTTTCCCACGTGAAATTGAAACCCATTACAGCTGTAAGCTGTATGTTAACTATATACAATTGCAAATAATTAGTAATGCCAAGAATGCCCTAATATAAAAGTTACTGAATACATCAAGATCAAGCTCTGCCATCGTACTGCCTTCAGAAAACACAGACTTGTGACATAGACAAATCATGAAAATCTCAGAGTATTCTGATTACATGCGTTACAACCAACTTAAGGCAACCTAAGGCAGTGCTCCTCCAACCTTTCCACCGAAATGCCCCCAAGCAGGACAGTGACTATACTCCAGGTATCTAAATGTTATCACCCGAGGTACAGCCAAACCAAATTTGTGTGGCATCTGTTTTACCTTTAACATTAATATAAACGCTGTAGTCACTTCCATAAATACATCTGTGTTTTACTCTAAAAGTGATATTAAACGTTTTTGCCATTGAGTGAAACGAATGCTCCCTAAAGAAGCACCAGGTTTATCCCATGGCTCTGCAGATCTACACACACACACACACACTTCGAGAAGCACACAAGCATGGATTTTTTATCTAACTGTAAAAAGAGGCTGCTAAAAGCACGGTCGTTGGCACTGGAACTGCACACATATTTACAGTAACCTGAGGATTTTAACGAGCATTTAATATTTTAACATCGGAACCCCACGACGTTGCCCCCAGCTGTCGAGTCCTCTGACTGTTGCCCAAAAACCTCCCGGATTTATCTCCATCTCGAGCGCCTTCACTAGGAACCTCCACTCGGCTCACTCCCTTCGCAATCCGGATGCCCCGGCCTCCAGTCCCGGCCCCGCGTTCCCCGGCCGCTCGCCCTCCCGGACTGCGCTCCGGCCGGCGTGCGTGACAACAAAGGCGCGAGCGTCCGGGCCGCCGCCCGTGACAGCGCCGCCGGCACCCGGCCCTCGGCCTCCACCCCGCGCCTCAGGCCCCGTAAGTTTCCCTCGGAGCCCGCCGGGCCTCCCGCCGCAGACGCTGCAGCCCCGGCGTTCCGGCTCCCCGGCCCGGGCCCCGGATGTGACGGCACCGCCGCCCTCGGCGCCCGCCGGGGCGCGGGGGACCCCGGGCGGCGGCCTGGGGGAGGGGGCCTCCGACCGCCGCCGCCACCACCTACCCAAGTGAGGAGGCTCTCGCACAGCTCCACTCGCTCCAAGGACTCCACGTTGAACATCTTCCCGCTGGGGTTCGGGGCCGCCCCGCTGCGCCAGGAAGCCTGCGGCTCGGCCTGGGGCTGCGTCCGAGGGTCCACCCGTCAGTCCTCCGCCCGGCCGCCGACTCCGTCCGGCGCTGGCGGCGGCTCCCGCAGCGTCACCGGCTCCCCTCCTCCTCGGGCCCTCGGGACCGCGCGCCCTCCGCGCGGGCGCGCGCCCCCCGCCTACAGCCCCGCCCCCGCCGAGAGCGCGGCCCGGCCCGAGCCGCCGGCCGCCCAGTCCTGCGCACGACCGCACACGCCGCCGCCGCCAGCCGGGTCGCTGCGCGTCGCCCCCGCGCGCGCCCGGCCGCCAGTCTCAGCCGCGCCCTCTGGGAAGCGCGGCAGTGCGCGTGCGCCGCGCCCGCGCTCCCGGCCAGACGGAGGCAGCTAGTGGTCGCCCGAGAGGGTGGCGGGGCGGCCCGGAAACAGTCCGTGGCCGCGGTTCCCGGGAGCTGACGAGGTGTCCTCCACGGTGCAGAGGTACGCGCGGCCGAGCGGCGGGACCCCGGCGTGGGCGGGACGGCTTTCCTCTGGGAGCCTGGGGGCCCGGGCGCCCGCGCGGGGCGGGCCGACGTGGCGGGCTCGGGGCGCCCCTTCCCGGCTGCGCGGACCTCGGTGCCCCGGAAACTAGTTACTGGAAGTCGGAAGAGGGGGTGGGCGGGCGACGGGCCCCGAGGACCGCTACCTTCCCCGGGTCTGCACCTCCCCCCTTTCTCGGTGGCCTGGGATCGTCCTCGAGCTCTTAACGGAGGCGATAATCTCTGCAGGGCGACCGAAGAGTTGTAGTTGGGTGCAGAAAAGTGCATAAGGCAGACGTGTTTAAGGAGTGATTAATTAGTAGTCAAACACTCAGGTGAAAACAACACTGCCGGCGCCTCTGGAGTTCCTCCCGCATCTGGCGTTCCTTTCTGAGCACCTTCCTCTCTAGACTGATTTTATGATAATTCACTTTCTCGAATTTAGCTTTACCACCTAAATGCGCATGCCTAAACAACCGTTTTACTTTGCCTGGTTTTGAACTTTTATCAGGAATCATCGTGTTATTTTTGGCTTTGCATTAACAGTAAATTTGTGCAGATCCATAGGTAATTTTCATTCCTGTCTAGTGCTTCATTGCATGAATACAGCAGTATATCTACTCTACTGTTGATGGGCATTTTATTTCTGGCTAAGAACAATGATGTAAGGTTTTTATCCCAAGATAGTGTAAATGTGTAAGAGTTTCTTTTAGGGTACATGCGTTGGAGACCTAGAATTGTTGAGTCAAAGGGTGTCCATAACTTCAGGAGCTAATGACAAATTTTATTTGGAGTGCAGCAAAGTTAACTTCCCAGGATACATCCTTATTTGGCTTGTAGTTCCTGGAGCCCCCTATTTCCATGAAGACTAGGTTTTGTCATTGAGTTTTCAGAACTGCCAAGACAGCATTGAGTTTTTGGAGTTCCCTAAGTGGCCTAGTGGTTGAGGATTGGCCTTGTCACTGCTGTGGTAAGGATTTGATCCCTGGTTTAGGAACTTAAGCATGCCTTGGGAATGGCTGGGGAAAAAAAAAAAGAGAGAGAGGCAGCATTAAGTTATTGTTTTTTGGAGTTCCCGTCATGGCTCAGTGGTTAACGAATCCAACTAGGAACCATGAGGTTGCAGGTTCGACCCCTGGCCTTGCTCAGTGGATTAATCCGGCATTGCTATGAGCTGTGGTGTAGGTCTCAGATGCGGCTCGGATCCCACGTTGCTGTGGCTCTGGCATAGGCCAGTGGCTACAGCTCTGATTCAACCCCTAGCCTGGGAACCTCCATATGCCCTGGGAGCAGTCCTAGAAAAGGCAGGAAAAAAAAAAAGTTGTTTTTTGTTTTGTTTTTTTAAGGGCCACACTTGTGGCATCAAAGAAATTCCCAGGCCTGGGGTCCAGTTGGAGCTGCAGTTGCAGACCTATGCCACGACCATGTCAACACCAGATCCTTAACCCACTGAGCAAGCCAGGAATTGAATCTGCACCTTCATGGACACTCTGTTGGGTTTTTAACCCACTAAGCCATAATGGGAACTCCCAGTCCAGGATTTTTTTTTTTTTTTTGCTTTGTAGGGCTGCTCCTGTGGCATATGGAACTTCGAAGTCCAGGGATTGAATCAGAGCTACAGCTGCTGGCCTTCACCACAGCCATTGGCCTTCACCATGGCCACAGCAGTGCTAGATAGGAACCGAATCTGTGACCTGCACCACAGTTCATGGCAGCGCCATATCCTTAACGCACTGAGCGAGTCCAAGGATACCAGTCAGATTTGTTTCTGCTGCACCACAACAGAAACTCCAGCATTGAGTTTTTGTGTGTGTGTGTCTTTTCGTCCTTTTAGGGCCGCACCCGCAGCATTTGGAGGTTCCCAGGGGTCTAATCTGGCCCACACCAGAGCCACAGCAAAGGCAGATCTGAGCTGTGTCTGCAACCTACACCACAGCTCATGGCAACACCAGATCCCTAACCCACTGAGTGAGGCCAGGAATCGAACCTGCAACCTCATGGTTCCTAGTCGGGTTCATTTCCACTGCGCCACAATGGGAACTCCAATCATTGAGTTTTTAATGATGCTTTTCAGAGTACCAGTTAACATAGTTTTCATTTTATGAACGTAGAAAATCTTACCCGAGTTCTTCTCAATGGTTTTTCTTTTAAACATTCTTCCTTGCACCACAGGCAGAGAATCCTCTAGAAGTGATAAAATATACTTCACCTGCCTTTGCTTCCTCTGATCCTGCCTCTGGATCTTTGTCAAACCTGAGTTTCTACATTCCAAGCTAGGTTATCTCTGCAGGATCCTTGACACTTTAAGTGACTATTACCCTTGTTAGGCATGAGAGGTCAGCAAGTTGTGCATTCTGCCTTTGGATGTGGAGCCTTTCAAGGAAGGCTGGTGATGTGGAGCACCAGATGCTCTGGTTTTTAGGGCTTTGACACAGTTGATCTCGGCTTCCCTTCTCAGGTTCAGTGGCTCACCCGCAATGCACTATGCACTTGCGCATGATGTGCAGTGTTCTGTAGCTCCACCTACCCTCGATGAAGGAAATTATATTAAAATCGTCTTAGGGGAGTTCCCGTCGTGGCTCAGCAGTAACGAACCCAACTAGTATCCATGAGGACATGGGTTCAATCCCTGGTCTCGCCCAGTGGGTTAAGGATCCAGCATTGTCATGAGCTGTGGTGTAGGTCACAGACATGGCTCGGATCCCGTGTGGCTGTGGCTCTGGTGTAGGCTGGCAACTGTAGCTCCGATTCAACCCTTAACTTGGGAACTTTCATATGCAGCAGGTACAGCCCTAAAAAGACCAAAAAATAAAAATAAAAACATCTTGGATGTGAGTCATTGTCTGCGGAAGCCATGTGGCCATCATGTTTCAGCTGAGTTTGGGCAAAATGACATTGAGTTTCTCCTTTGAAGTTGTGGAACTTCCTCTATTTCCCTTATTCTTCTGTGTTTTGTTTTTTCCTGAAAGCTTCAGGAAAGACCAAAGAGAGGTGAGTGGAACTTGGCTTGGCTGTCTCCTTACTCAGGCTGCTGGAGACTGGTTCTCAACTACAGCTGTTTAGAAGATTCAGTAAACATGGTGGTGTCTTTCGTGGCAATGTTCCAAGTTTATTATCCTGTCTTCCTGTATGTAGGGAGTACATATTTAGAGCTTTGATTAAAGAGCTCTTAAGATGCTACTTAGTGACTCTGTGGGGAAGGCATGGCTGTTTTATCATGGTTCTGTGGATACCTTGAAGGTTGTTAATAACAGTAATCAAAATATTATAGTTTCCATTTATTGAGAGCCTGCCAAGCAGTATGTTAAATGTTCTACCTTCATTATCTCATAAACTTCACAAAGCAAGTGTGGGTTTTTTGTTTTTTTGTGTGTTTTTTTGGCCAAAAAAGTGCTTGTTTGACATAGTGCAAGTTAATTTTATTTTATATATGTGGAAGCTGAGACCCAGATTTTGCACAAGTACACAGTCATCTGACTGCAAAACATATGCTTCTTCAGTATATTAAGTCTCAATAAGACTTAGCTAGCAAAGCATAGCAAAAAACGCCATTCGGAAATCGGTTCTTCTGTCAATTATCTTATCAGTTTTTCTATCAATTATCCACAGTTTCCAAGGTCTATGATGTTTTGCTATAAATCTCCAGTAGTGAAAACCAGACTGCTAGTCATGCATTCTCAGTTGACAGGATCCTGTAAAATAGATTAGATACCATGTTTTATAAATGTAATACCCTTGCTTTAGGATTTGAAGCAAGCAGCATTTAGTGGCCCCACACGTGCAATTCTCAGTGCCCTGCCCGTGCGGGCGCCTCTCAGTCCTTGCCCCTGAGGTCCTCAGAAGACGCCTTCAGGAAACGGAGGGTCTGGGGTGCTCAGTAAGAATGGGGCTGGAGACAGCCATCTTAAATCTTTGCGCACTGAAGCCCAGTTTTCATCTCTTAAGGGAGGAAGCAGACACTGGCTTTATTTTTATTGCTGAAGTAATACTTAACCTGAAAAGAATTCAGACTAGAGAACTGTGTCCCAAGAAAGGTGAAGGTCTGACTGTCCCAGTACTTCCTACTTGTCACCATTTTAACCTTTGGCATTTATCTTTTTCTCGCCCCCCCCCTTTTATCTTCTATTTCGAAAAATACCGAATCAGAGAAATGCAGTGGTGGAAGGAACTAAAAAAATCCTCAGATCTAGCCTTTACATGTTGCAGAAAATGAGGGGTCCAAAGAGATTAAATGAGTTCCCATTGTGGCTCAACAGTTTAAGAATCATACTAGTATCCATGAGTGTGTGGGCTCCCTCCCTGTCCTTGCCAGTGGGTCAAGGATCCTGCGTTGCTACAAACTGTGGGCAGCTGCAGCTCCAATTCGACCCCTAGTCTAGGAACGTCCATGTGCCACAGGTGCGGCCCTGAAAAGGAAAAAATAAATAAACTAAGAGATTAAATGGAGTCCCAGCTATGGTAGCATAACTGGAACTAAACTCCAGGGTCCTCACGCCAGGCAGTGGAGCTTTGGCTGGAGTTGAGAGCCTGGGTTCCCAGTCAGAATTGGCAGCCCCATTCTGTTCCAGACCAGCCACAGTGGGAGGTCTGAAGTTCCGGTAGACGTTGGAATTCATTTTCAAGATTGAGGGATGCTGTTATGTCCTCAGATAGAAAATTGTATTGCTTTTTTTTTTTTTTTGTCTTTTGTTGTTGTTGTTGTTGTTGCTATTTCTTGGGCCGCTCCCGCGGCATATGGAGGTTCCCAGGCTAGGGGTCTAATCGGAGCTGTAGCCGCCGGCCTACGCCAGAGCCACAGCAACTCGGGATCCGAGCCGCGTCTGCAACCTACACCACAGCTCACAGCAACGCCGGATCGTTAACCCACTGAGCAAGGGCAGGGACCGAACCCACAACCTCATGGTTCCTAGTCGGATTCGTTAACCACTGCGCCACGACGGGAACTCCTGTATTGCTTTTTATTGCTTATCTCCTGTGATCTTAGATCGGCCTCTTTCCAAACTGAGGTGGTGGTATCATACCTCATTTTTGAGCCGCTAGCTCCTATTCTTCCTTTTTTTTTGACTCTGACAATAAGAACAACAGGCGGAAGTTAGTTTTTGAAGCCCCAGAGAGTCAGTTAGATGCCTTTAGTGGTTCTGCGTGTGGGAGCTGGCATTTCCACCAGACAGGGGAATGCAGCGACTTCTGCACCTCTCCAAAACTCATCAGCAGTCTCTTCCCTTCCTGCCCTCTCAGTGACCCTTGAATTTGTCGGAATAAAAGGTAACTCTTCATTTTAACAACATTGGGAACTTTAGCTGTTAAATGATGCAAATAGGGAGTTCCTACTGTGGCTCAGCAGTAATGAACCCGTTCCATCCCTGGCCCCAATTAGTGGGTTAAGAATCCACTGTTGCTTTGATCTGTGGCTCCTATCTGGCATGGCTGTCTGCTGCAGCTCCAGTCCAACCCCTAGCTTGGGAATTTCCATATGCTGCAGGTTCGCCCCCCCCAAAAAAAAGCAAAAAAAAAAAAAACACGAACGTGGCACAGTGGAGTAAGAACCTGACTACAGTTGCTGTTGTCTCTGTGGAGGCTTGGATTTGATCCCCTGCCTGGCACAGTGGGTCAAAGGATCTGGCATTGCCACAGTTGTGGCATAGGTCACAGCTGCAGCTCAGATTCAGTCCCTGGAACTTCCATATATGCTGCAGGTATGGCCATAGAGGGGAAAAATGAGGCAAATAACATTACACAGTCCTGCAATACTTAAAGTATCCCAGAGCTCTGAGTTCTTGAAAATGTGAGTGAAGCAGTATCTTGATGTAATTGGTAGAAGTCATGTATTTACACAGTCATATATTTATACAGTAGAGATGATATGTGTATATATATTATTTTAATTCAATTAACTAATTTATTTGGCCATACCTGCAGCATGTGGAAGGGCCAGGGATTGAACCGACAGCACAGCAGGTGACCCAAGATGCTGCAGTGAAAAAGCCAGATCCTTAACCCACTGTACCACAAGGGAACTCCGATTTTAATGATTTTTTTTTGTCTTTTTGCCATTTCTTTGGGCCGCTCCCGAGGCATATGGAGGTTCCCAGGCTAGGGGTCGAATCGGAGCTGTAGCCACTGGCCTACGCCAGAGCCACAGCAACGTGGGATCTGAGCCACGTCTGCAACCTACACCACAGCTCACGGCAATGCCAGATCGTTAACCCACTGAGCGAGGGCAGGGACGGAACCCGCAACCTCATGGTTCCTAGTCGGATTCGTTAACCACTGCGCCATGACGGGAACTCCCTTAATGATGTTTTTATTGAACCATAGTTGATTAATAATATTGTGTTCATTTCAGGTGCACAACAGAGTGAATCCACTATATAAGAATACAGATATAATTTATATATACATATATTTTATATATACAGTAGAATTTGGTAATTTTTTTTTTTCCTTTTTAGGGCCACACCAACAACATATGAAGTCCCCAGGCTAGGGGTTGAATCAGAGCTGCAGCTGCCAGCCTACGCCACAGTCATATCAATGCAGGATCCAAGCCTCATCTGTGGCCTACACCACAGCTCATGACAACACCAGATCCTTAACCCACTGAGCAAGGCCAGGGATCGAACCCGCATCCTCGTGGATACTAGTCGGGTCATTACCACTGAGTCACAGTGGGAACTCTGGTGATATCATCATTGATTACACCTGGAAGGACATAAAAACAAATGTAACCTATTTTTAAAACTAGGTACAAAGTAGTGAGCTCCCTGAATGTACAGCAGAGGAGAAAAATCCTCTCAGCTCGCTAAAGGCGTTAGATTCAGTGATGAGAGACTGGGAATCCAGATATTGGCATGGGATGACGTTAGGGTTATCTCTGAGCAGATGTAGGCAGTCCTCCCTGCCCTTAGGACTCCGGACACGGCCACAGCATCTCTCATTTAGAAAGAGGGAACCTGGTAACAAAAATATCTAAATTGACTGGGTGGCCCACCCCTTGATTACTTGTGGCTCTTTTCAATTTCCATTGGCAGTTCATTGAATAAAATTCTACAGGTCGAGCCTCTTCTCTGTGTTTCCTGGTGTGAGCTTTTGTGAAGGATATTCAAAACCTATCATTAGGAAGTTCCTGATACATGAAGCCATTACTATGTGTAAAACTGATGAAAGCCACCTTTGATCTGTTTACTTAAGTTTCTTCCATGCCAGGTCATTTTCATCTTGGCAGCCAATTCCAGTTCTTTTTCAAAGACGTTGGACTTTTACACTCACAGTTTGCTTTTAGGAGAGACTCACCTGATTAATGATGATATTAAATAAAACTGTTTTCAATGCAGTATGTTACATAAATGCAGGATTTTAATTATGAATAATCATATACATTTAATTGACTATTTATTGCCTTTATTTTCTTTGCTGTGTTTTATAAGATTTTGAAATTGAGTGTTTGCCAGCTGAAAAAGATATGAATTATTTGTGTTATTTGAACCCTGATGTTTGGGCTGTCTCCCCTCATACCTATAGAAGTCGGGTATTACCATTTTTTCTCCAGTTTAGTGTATGGGAAGAAGAGTTTCATATCCTCCCTTTTCTCTTCATAAGGAAATGCAGCCTCAGAGCGATTCCATATTCCAGGCAGTTCAAAGAATTCTGAACCATAAGCTGAGCTTAGTCCCAGGTGAGGCTCATCGTTTTTCAAAGCACCAGAATTTTCATTAATTCAAGTAGTGTTAGTATAGCTATAAATGTTCTATGGCCTCTATGTCGCTTACTTTTCAAAGTACTAATACTGTAAGGAAGGTAAGTCACTCTTATTAAACATGTATTTATGTAAATATGTCTCTATATAAATATATTTACTGTAAGGAAGGTAAGTCACTCTTAAACATATATATATAAATGTGTATATATATATATAGATATAGATAGATATAAATATGTGTATATATATATAGATATAAGATATATAATATATATATTTATATATATATTAAATCCTACTGTGTGCAGGGCACCATGCTAGGTGATACAGGAACATTTGCAGAAGACAATGTATTTCCTTCCCTATTCATACATGTTACATTCCATGATGCACGTTCAGTGCCACAAGGGAGAAGAGGGCTGTGATCTACTTGGAGAATTTATTTGGTATTCACAAATAAGAAAAGAGCAGCTAGGCATGAGAAGTGTCTTTTTTTTTTTTTCCTTAAAATTAAAAGACCTAAGCTTGAAGAGGAAAGGGTATTTTTTAAAAATTTGCAAAAAAAAAAAATTTGCTAAAAAAAGTAAATAGGCGTTACTGTTGTGGCTCATCAGTAACAAACCTGACTAGTACCCGTGAGGTTGTGTGTTCAATCCCTGGCCTCACTCAGTGGGTTAAGGATCCGGCATTGCTGTGGCTGTGACGTAGGCTGGCAGCTGCAGCTCCGATTTGACCCCTAGCCTGGGAACCTCCATATGCCACAGGTGAGGCCCTAAAATGAAAAAAAAATAAAAAATGTAAATAGATGATAAATTATAGTAATAATTTTCCTTAAAGGCAATAGAATTCTGTACTCTTGAAAATAATGTCTGGCAAATTTTAAAGAACTCATTCATGGGGCATCGCCCACTGGTGTCCTTAAGGCAACCTACCTTAAGTGGGCGCTACAAAAAGGTAAATGTATTAGAAGTCAGCGCTATCTGTATTGCTTTTACTAGTGTATTTCATTTTCACTGTGTCATTTGTTTACCTTACCTCTTGTCTTTTAGACCTGGAATGGCCAAATATCAAGGTGAAGTTCAAAGTTTGAAACTGGATGATGACTCAGTCATAGAAGGAGTAAGTGACCAAGTACTTGTGGCAGTTGTGGTCAGTTTCGCTTTGATTGCTACCCTGGTATATGCACTTTTCAGGTGAGACTAAAGGACAAAAGAATTGAAATAATACATATTTCCTAGGGCCACTGACTTTCTGACTGCTTCTAGTAATGTTTAATACTTAATATCAAAGGAAAGTAATAGATTTCAGTGATTGTATATATTTACTAAGATATTTTATTTTCCACTAGGCTCTAAATACTACTATATATTTTTTCCTTTCATCAACTGTCTAGTCAGATAAGATTTAAATTTATCCTCCATGTTTTGAATAAAATGTTAGTATTTTCTGTTGGAATATCACAGTTTAAAAATGTAATTTTCATAATTGAATTCATCAACTTGTAGGTGATATAAGTACAAAAATATTTTCAGTGTTTAAATGAAAAAAACTGAGGCAAATACCTCCACCTTGGACAATATAGAGGGAATTAAGATTAGGATTAAAATTACTGTTATAGAATCAGAAAAAATACCTATAGGTCTCAGAGGTCTATATACCAACAATACACAGAAATAAGGTAATAAACCAGAAACGGAAGGTTAACACATGGAGATACATAAAATTTTATATATATCATTAAAAATAGAAATGAGCAGAAAAGTATAAAATAGAAAAAAGATTAATTTCAAAAACTACAGGCCAGTTAGTTTCTTATAAAAGTTATAGAAAGGATTATTAAACAGAATGTGAAACATTTCTCTCTTACCTCTGCATGGTTAGTTTCTGATTAGGGCGGTATTTTCTTGGTATCAGTATTTACACAGTACTTGGTGATGTGCTTGTGTATATAATGGGGAAATGATGACCAGATGATAACAGATTTAAATGTGTTTATAACTGGTTAACAAGTTATTCCCAGAAGTACTGGTTCATGCTTTAATGTAAACCAGAAAAGGACACTGAACTGTCAAAAAGCTTTGCCTTTGAGCCTGTTCTGCTCATTTCTGTTAGCAACTGGGGTGAAGAAGACAAAAGAAGTATGTTTATTAGATTGTCAGTTGAGAACGATAACTAATATATTGGTACAATAGAATTAAGATTCAGAAATGGGTTGGAGTTCTCTCGTGGCACAGCAGGTTAAGGATCTGGTGTTGTCACTTCAGTGGCTTGGGTTGTTGCTGTGGCATGGGTTTGATCCCTGGCTGGAGAACTTTTACATACTGTGGGCTCAGCAAAAAAAAAAGGAGTGGGACATCCCGTATATTGATGGTCAACTGGTCTTTGACGGTGATTCTGAGACCTTTTAGTGGGGAAAGGGTTCAGCGGATGATGCTGGGCAACTGGATAGCCACAAGCAAAAGAATAAAGTTGGACCCATACCACATCGTATGCAAAAATTAACTGAAAAGGGGAATTCCTGTTGTGGCTCGGTGGGTTAAGAACCCAACTAGTATCCATGAGGATGTGGGTTTGATCCCTGGCCTCAGTGGGTTAAGGATCTGGCGTTGCCATGAGCTATGGTGTAGGTTGTAGATGCGGCTCAGATCTGGTATTGCTGTTGCTGTGGCTGTGGCATAGTCCGGCAGCTGCGGCTCTGATTCAACCCCTAGCCTAGGAACTTCCACCTGCTGTAGAAGTGGCCATAAGAGGGGGAAAAAAAAAAAACTATGATAAATCGTTGAGTGAGAATTAAGAGAAAGACACATCACAAAACCTTAAGTCACATAGGCCATTTTGCTTAAAAACAAGGATAAAATGAGATTAATTTTATTTATAAATATTTTTCTTTTCCTTTGTTTTTCTAATTTCCCTACTATGGATAACTATCACTTGTTTAGTAACAGTTTTTCCTTCACAGACTGGAGTGACATGAAGCTCAAAAGTTTCTGTTAAAAAGGCAGTTGTATATTGTAAATGTCAAAGACAGCTGTATTAGGTTGTCTTAATCATGATAATCAGATAAAGGTCACATATAGATTATAGTCAGTTTGGATCAAGAATTTTATTTTTGGTGTTCCCATCGTGGTGCAGTGGTTAATGAATCCGACTAGGAACCATGAGGTTGCAGGTTCGATCTCTGGCCTTGCTCAGTGGGTTAACAATCCGGCGTTGCCGTGAGCTGTGGCGTAGGTCGCAGATGCGGCTCGGATCCCTCGTTGCTGTGGCTCTGGCGTAGGCCGGTGGTTACAGGTGCGATTAGACCCCTAGCCTGGGAACCTCCATGTGCCATGGGAAGCGTCCCTAGAAAAGGCAAAAAGATCAAAAAAAAAAAGTTTATTTTTATTTATTTATTGTTGAAGTTTATTGATTTACAGTGTGTTAATTTCTGCTGTACAACAAAATGGTTGTTATACATATATGTACATTCTTTTTCGTATGCTTTTCCATTATGGTTTATCCCAGGATATTGAATATAGTTCTCTGTGCTCTGCAGTAGGACCTTGTATATCTAAGAATTTTATTTTATTTATTTATTTATTTTAATTTAAAAAAAATTTTTTTTTTGTCTTTTTGCCTTTTCTAAGGCTACTCCCTTGGCATATATAGGTTCCCAGGCTAGGGGTCCAATCGGAGCCGTAGCTGCTGGCCTACGCCAGAGCCACAGCAACGCCAGATCCCCAACCCACTGAGCAAGGCCAGGGATCGAACCCACAACCTCATGGTTCCTAGTCGGATTTGTTAACCACTGAGCCACGATAGGAACTTCCTCTAAGAATTTTAAACAGTAAAATATTCAGGGGAGGCTATCAAAATGGGTAAAGCTGCGGAAACAAATCATAAAAATGCCTGAAAAACTGGGGACATTTAGCTTAGAGAAAAAGACTGTAGGATATACAAGCTGTTTTTAAATACGATGAGGGCTTGATTTGTTGAAGAATTAGGTTTATTCTGTGTGGTTTCCTGGGCAGAACTACGGTATAAAGGAGAAACCTACAGATTTTTCCTTCTTTTGAAGGACCCAGTTCTTCCCTGCCATTTCTCTCCTGTATGTCTCCTCTATTTTTACGCAGACTCATTATTTCTGGCCACCAAAAAATGTGTGTAGGTTTTTCCCCTGCCAAACAATTCTCCACAGCCCCCACTAGGTCCCACAATTTAACTTGATTCTGATACTGTTAACCTGCAAAGAGCGTCATATCCACATGTGAAGGATTTAGTGCAGCGAGACCGCTTGCCACCACACTTCAGAGGCCAGTCACAAGTAGAAGGTCCCCAAATTACCCCCAACTTCTCTCTGATTTGGCTACAAATCAGAGGTTCTCATGACCCCCCCCCCCCCCAAGTTTGGTATCTTTGCCAGAACAGGTCACAGGGAAAACAGTGAGGTTTAGCAGTTTATTAAGAGATGTGACAAAGGGACAGATGCACAGCCAGATGGAGATGCATAGGGCAAAGTCTGGGTGGGTCCTAAGCCTCTGTCCCGTGGGCCTGGATGCGTCACTCTCCTGGCATGGACGTGTTCACCCACCAGGAGGCTCTCCAGACTGTGCTACTGGGGTTTTATGGGGGCGTCCTCATCTGGCCCCCTCATCTCTTGAGAATGGGGTGGGGAGCTGAAAATAGCAAGCTTCTAATCATGACTGGTGACCAGCCCTCATCTGGGAGCCCCCCCCCCCACAGAGTCACCTCATTAGAGCAAAGGACACTCCTGTCACCTGGGCATTTACAAGGGATTCAGGAGCTCTGTGTCAGGGACCAGGTCAAAGACCAAATATTAGAATAAAAGATGTTCCTGCACTTTTATCAGTTAGGAAACGACAAGTGTTTCTGGAGCTTTGTGCCAGGAATCCTGGGCAGAGACCAATCTATATGTTTTCTGTGATCTTATATAGGGCCAGCAGGTGGAGATAAATGATGTGCTTTTGGCTTACCCTAAGATACAACTTTTCAAGTAATATGTTTTCTGTGATCTTATATAGGGCCAGCAGGTGGAGATAAATGATGTGCTTTTGGCTTACCCTAAGATACAACTTTTCAAGTAAAACTTTTCAACTTTTCAAGCTGCTCCCCATTACTTGGACATGGTCTTAAATCTGCATATGATTGGATAGGAAGTCAGTTTAAGTTGCTGTCCAGCTCTTCAGATTCATATTCATTTGTCAGTTGTTAATTCAGTTACTTCAACTAAAGTATTCACTTATGGGGCCGGGGGAGGGGTAGCATGTGTATTGTAAAACTCAAAGGAGCCTTGTATTCTTTTTTCTGTAATTTCTTTGATTTTTTTAGTCATTATAATTCATTCGTTGTATTATGGTAAAATAACCATAACCTAAAAGTTAGCGTTTTAGGTATTCAGTTCATTGGCATTAAGTACATTCACAGTGTTGTATAAACATCACCACTGTTTGTTTCTAGAACTTCCTCATTGTCTGAAACAGAAACTGTACCAATTAAATAATAATTCCCAATTCCTCCTCCCCCACCCCTGGTAATCTTTAATTCACCTTCTGTCTCAAGAAATTAGACTATTCTATATACCTCATGAAGTGGAATTATATGATACCTGTCGATTTATGTCAGGCTTATTTCACTGGCTTATTTCACACATTCAAGGTTCATCTGTGTTGTATCATCTTTCAGAACTTTGTTCCTTTTTATGGCTGAATAACATTTCCATTGTACATACATACCATATTTTGTTCTTTTTTTTTTTTTTTTTTTGCTTTTAAGGGCAAAAAAGCCCTTAAAAGGCCTGGGACCCCCTGAGTTATATGGAGGTCCCAGGCCAGGGGCCAAATGGGAGCTACAGCTGCCAGCCTACACCACAGCCACAGCAACATCAGATCCGAGCTGCATCTGTGACCTATACCATATCTCATGGCAACACTGGATCCTTACCCCACTGAGCGAGGCCAGGGATCAGACCCTCAACCTCATGGTTCCTAGTTGGATTCACTTGCACTGCGCCACGTTGGGAACTGCATGTTTTGTTTGTTTTTTTATTCATCTGTTGATGGACACATGGGTATTCTACCTTTTAGCTATTGTGAATGGTGCTGTATGAACATTGGTGCACAAGTATCTGCACTAATCCTCACTTTCAGCTAGAATTACTGGATCACATGATATTTCTGGGTTTAACTTTTTTTTTTTTGGCCATGCCTGCTGCATGTGGAAATTCCTGAGCCTGGGATAGAATCCGTGTCTTAGCAGCAATCTGAGCTGCTGGAGTGACAACACCAAATCTTCAACCCGCCAGGCCACAAGGGAACTGTTTTAACTTTTTGAGGAACCTTTAATCTGTTTTTCACATTTTATATCCCCACCAACAATGCAGGAAGATTCCAGTTCCCTTGATATCTTGGCCAACACTTGCTACTTTCTGGATTTTTTTGTTTTTGTTTTTTTTTTGTCTTTTTGCCTTTTCTAGGGCTGCTCCCTTGGCATATGGAGGTTCCCAGGCTAGGGGTCTAATCAGAGCTGAAGCCACCGGCCTTCGCCAGAGCCACAGCAATGCCAGATCCAAGCTGTGTCTGCAACCTACACCACAGCTCACGGCAACGCCAGGTCCTTAACCCACTGAGCAAGGTCAGTGATCAAACCTGCAATCTCATGGTTCCTAGTCAGAGTCGCTAACCACTGAGCCACGACGGGAACTCCTACTTTCTGGTTTTTTGATAGTCATCCTAACGGGTACAAAGTGGTCTCTCATTTGTGGTTCTGATGTGCATTTCGCTAATGGCTAATGCTGTTGAATATCATTTCATATGCTTATTAGCCATCTGTATGTCTTCTTTTGGAGAAATGTCTATTCAAGTCCATGCATGAATTTGAATGGAGTTGTTTGGTTTTTTTTGTTTGTGAGTTATGAGTTCTATGTTCTATCTTAATCACTTAACAAATATATGATTTATAAATATTTTCTTTATTTCTGTTGGTTGTCTTTTTATCCTCTTGATAGTGTCCTCTGCAGAAAATTTTTAAAATTTTGATGAAGTCCAGTTTACTTATATTTTGTTTTCTTTTGTTTCTTTCTTTCTTTGTTTTGTGGGTTTTTTTTTTTCCGCTTTTTAGGGCCGCACCTTTGGCATATGGAGGTTCCCAGGGTAGGGGTCTAATCAGAGCTATAGCTGCTAGCCTTGACCACAGCCACAGCAACACCAGATTTGAGCCGCGTCTGTGACCTACACCACACCACAGCTCATGGCAATGCCAGATCCTTAACCCACTGAGCAAGGCCAGGGATAGAACCCACAACCTCGTGGTTCCTAGTCGGATTTGTTTCCCGCCACAACGGGAACTCTATTTTTTCTTTTTTAAGGTCACACATGCAGCACATGGGGTTTTTGTGCTAGGGGTTGAGTCAGAGCTGCAGCTGCCAGGCTACACCACAGCCATAGCAACCTAGCCGCAGCTTTTGGCAACGCTGGATCCTTAACTCACTGACGAGGCCAGGGATTGAATCTGCATCCTCATGGACAGTTTCGGGTTCTTAACCTGCTGAGCCTCAACCTGTTGACATAACCAGAAGCCAGTCACAATTTATCTTTTTTTTTTCTTTTGTTGCCCTTGGTTTTGGTTTCATAGTTAAATCATTGCAGAGTTCCCGTCGTGGCTCAGCTGTCAGTGAACCCAACTAGGAACCATGAAGTTGTGGGTTTGATCCCTGGCCACTGGGTTAAGGATCCAGTGTTGCCGTGAGCTGTGGTGTAGGTCACAGACACGGCTCGGATCCATTGTTGCTGTGGCTGGGGTATAGGCTGGTGGCTACAGCTCCAATTCAACCCCTAGCTTGGGAACCTCCATGTGCTATGGGTATGGCCCTAAAAAGCAAAAAAAAAAAAAAAGAAAGAAATCATTGCCAAATCCAGGGCCACAAGGATTTCTCCCTATTTTTTTCCCAGTATTTTTATGGTTTTAGTTCTTAAGTTTAGGTCTTTGATCCATTTTTAAGTTAGTTTTTGTATGTGTATGGGATAAAGGTCCAACTTCATTCTTTTGTATGTGAAGATCCAGTTCTTCAAACACTGTTTATTGAAAAGACCATCCTTACTCTAACTGAAGGATCTTGACATCCTTGTCAAAAACCAGTTAACCGTATTTGTGAGAGTTTATTTCTGGTCTCTATGGTCTATTCCATTGGTTTATGTGTTTGTCCTTAGTACCGGTACCACATTGTTTTTAACTATAGCTTTGTAGCAAGTTTTGAAACCAGGAAGTTCTCGTAACTTTGTTCTTTTCTTTCAAGATTACTTTGGCCGCTGAGAATCCGTCGATATACCATATAAATTTCAGGGTGGGTTTTTCTTTATTTGCAAAGAATGCTGTTGAGATTTTGATAGGAGTTGTACCAAATCTGTAGATAGATCATGTCAGATGGTATTGACATCTTAACCAATTGTTGTCTTCCAATCTATAAATATGGAATGTCTTCCATTTATTCATGTCATCTTTAATATCTTTCAGCGATGTTTTGTAGTTATAATTAATTTCGATGTAAATCTATTTTATTTATTTATTTACTTATTTATTAGGGCTATACCTGTGGCACATGGAAGTTCCCAGGCTAGGGGTCAAATTGGAGCTCACAGCAACACAGGATCTGAACTGCATCTGCCACTTACACCGTAGCTCACGGCAGTGCTGGATCCTTATCCCACTGAGCGAGACCAGGGATCGAATCTGTCCTTGTGGGTACTAGTCATGTTTGTTAATCGTTGAGCCGCGATGGGAACTCCTAGATCTATTCTATTTGTTCTTCCTTCTTAAGCCATTAATAATAGCTGCCATGTGTTGACATAACCGGAATCCAGTCCCAAGGGTACTCAGGTTAACCTGTGAGCCCCACACTCGCATATTTGTAAACTTTGATTCAAACTTCTTTTCTTGACCCAGACTTTGGGTGTCATTGCTGTCCTCATATCAGAGGTGCCTGGCTTCTTCCCAGGGTTACATATAACTTGCCTGGTTTGACGCTTTGGGTTTCTCCTTTCAGAGAACCTAGAAGGAGCATAAATTGTTGATAAATATACTGGTAACAACACATGCACTTCTGTTTTATAGTAGAGCCACTGTTTTCCCTGTCCTCTCATTTTAGACCTGCTCAGTGTCAGATGCCATCATTTTCTCATAGCTAAGGTGATCATATTGTTATAGAACAAAAATTAAACTGAGTACATCTGAAGATAGGATTGGCTTTATTAAGCTAATCATGAATCAGACAGCAGCCTGTCCAGCAAGGAGTTATGCTCCTAGGAGTTGCATGGAATGGAAGGGCTTACAGACAGAAGGAGGGTGGGGCCAGGAGGTTATCAGCAGAGGAAAAGGAAGGATAGTTTCAGGCCTGAGCTTGCTTCTGGGGGAGGGAAACGGCGGGGGTCTTACCCTACACATTAGCTCCTTTGTGCTGACCTGTGAATTCCAGACTGACTGATTCTGATCAAGTTCCTGGGGGAGGTGGGCCAGGTATGCAGTCTGTTTGAATCACAGGCTTTGGCACAAGCAACGCCATTTTTGGCCTGTGGTTTTGACTATAACAATGTGTTTCGAGATTTTCTGGTGTAGCTTTCAATCTGTCTTTATTATCCCACTGTCTAGATTTTTGGTTCTGTACTCATAGTTGCCAGTCACATTTATTTACCTGAGCTCTGGGCCGTGTTCAGCATCTCAGGCTGTTTGTCCTTGTTCTTGGGCTGTACCTTGACTTTTCTCATATTCTATGATCAGACTTAAGAGTTTTATATGTTCTCTTTTATGAAAAGAAACCCAGAGACCTTCCAGTCACATGATTTATATCTATACTTTGAAAGTCATGACTGTTTTTTTCCCCCCAGTGGAAAGGACATGGTTTTCCAGTGTCAGAGAACTGAGAATTTCCAGTTAGCTTGAGGCCCTGAAAAGACACACACACACAAAGGATGTAACATTTTAAAATCAATAATTCACCACAATTTAAGATATTTAAACAGAGTTCAGATAGTTTTATTGCATCTTTGTTGAGCTTCTGATCAGACATTTGACTTTCTGTTGTTTTTATGTCCTCTCAACTAGTGGTTATGTCTTTTCACCTTTCTTTTTCTTTTCTTTTTTTTTTTTTTTTTTTTAGTGCCGCACTCACAGCACATGAAAGTTCCCAGGCTAGGCATCAAATCAGAGCTGTAGCTGCCGGCCTACACCACAACCACAGACGCAGCCAGATCCGAGCTGCGTCTTCGAACTACATCACAGCTCACAGCAAGGCCAGATCCCTAACCCACTGAGCGAGGCCAGGGATTGAACCTGTGTCCTCATGGATACTAGTCAGATTCATTTCTGCAAATGGAAACTCCCTCAGCTTTCTTTTCTAAAATTTGGATTTTTTTTTTTTAACTAAAAATGAAATAACTATAGATAGATTCCTTAAACTTTCCTTACCCCATTAGAATTTTGAGTTAGAATTCTTATTGCTGTGGGATATCAGTCCAGCCAGAGAGTAAAGGCTCTTCTTTAGAGAAACACTGACATTGTGTGGATTTAAAATATTGCTGTTAGAGATTTGTTTTTTTGTTTGTTTGTTTGTTTGTTGTCTTTTGTCCTTTTTAGAGCCACACCCCGCAGCATATGGAGGTTCCCAGGCTAGGGGTCGAATGTGAGCTGTAGCCACTGGTCTACGCCACAGCCACAGCAACACCAGATCCGAGCCACGTTTGCGCCCTATACCACAGCTCACAGCAACGCCAGATCCTTAACCCACTGAGTGAGGCCAGGGATCGAACCCGCAACCTTATGGTTCCTAGTCGGATTTGTTTCCTATGCGCCACAACGGGAACTCCAAGATTTCAGTTTAGAAAAGAAACTTCTGCAGCCAAATGAAATTAAACTGTGATTCATATGTAAATATTCACATACACCCCCCCAACCTCACCAACCTAACCCCCACTTGTAACTTTTAGCACTCATGTGTCTGATCCCATCCTTTTATATAGGCCACCAACCTCTTGCCTTTGATTTTTCATTTTTCTTGCTAATGTGTTGTTTTATTGTTAATTGTAACTGGTGGTATGTTTAGTCCTGTCCACGTTATACCTTTTAGTTTTTGTTTTTCTCTATCTCCCTCTCCTTGTAGGTGAAAAGTTGGGAGAAAGACCTAATTCCATATGGAAAAGTGTTCAAGTACATAATAATACAAGAAATTTTATCAAAGAAATAAATGCGTTAATTGCTTATTATTCATAAGTCTGCAGTTACATTAGATCGCCAAGGTTCTAGGCCTCTGGATTTCATCATATTCCGGTTAAACCTGAAATGAGCCGATCATCAGTGATCTCAGAATAGCCTGGAATGTTTAAGTCCTGCAGTTAGAATACGGTGGTATACCATCATTTACATAAATTATGTTAACCAGTAGTCTAGATCAAAAATTAGACCCATAAAGAAAATGGATTCATCTGACAATATCTTTTATTCAGACATTCTTATATTTTATTCAACAGAAATGCACATCAAAACATTCACCCAGAAAACCAAGAGCTAGTAAGGGTGCTTCGGGAACAACTTCAAACAGAACAGGTACGGTTGTTACATTAAATGTGTGCATTTGTGAAAGGGGTAGATGTTATTACTCCCCTTGTGTAAGAAATTGTGGGGAAGCATTAATAAATTCCTTTTTGGAAGCATGGGCTGTTGTCCTGCTTGAAGTCACCTTAAACTATTCCGTTGATGGTACATTTCCAGATTAGGCAAATAGCTAATCTCCATCTATTAAGATATTTTCATGTATTTATTTAGTTTTAACTTGCTTAGACAGCAGTTTCCCTGATATTTACTTGTGAGGGGATAATCACTGTCTCACTGGCTTTAATGAAATGTAGTGGAAAACCTACTTTCTAAAATGTATTCCCCTAAGACCTACAAAGAAATGACTATAAGGGGCGTTTTTTTCCCTTTTCTTTTTCTTCAGTGGCCAGAATTAACAAAACTATTTAGGCAAAGGAGAAAAACTTTTCTTCTCTGCTTCTTTGCTTTTAACCACATGGACTCTCTAAGTAATATATTGTATATGTATATATTTCTATTACTAAGAAATGTAATATGTTTTATGAAGGCTGGATTAATAGGATATCATACCTCTTCATGTTGAGATGGCTACCATCAAAGAGCAAAAATTAAAAACTGATTGCCAGAGTTTCCTTTGTGGTTCAGAGGTAACAGACTAGTATCCATGAGGATGCAAGTTCGATCCCTGGTCTTACTCAGTGGGTTAAGGATCTGGTGTTGCTGGGGCTGTGGTGTAGGCCGGCAGCTGCAGCTCTGATTTGGCTCCTAGCCTGGGAATTTCCATATGCCATGGGTGCAGCCCTAAAATAAAGCCAGAAAAAAAGAAAAATCGATTGCCTACCCACCAGTCTTTGATTCCAAAGAGCATTTTTATGACTTATCCATTCAACAAATATTTATTGAACATCTTCCATATGCCAGATACTGTTCTAGGCATTGGGAATTCGTTTGTGAACCAAACAGACAACAATTCTTGCCTCATAGAACTTAAGTTCATGGAGAACTTAAATTCAGTATATTAATGGTGCTGTGTTCCAAAGCTCTTGATATCAATCATTCATGCTGGGATCGTGTTTTACAATTTAAACAGAATGATTTCAATATAGCTGTCTCTTTTAATCTTCAAGCATGTAGCACCATCAGGAATGTATGAATGAAACAGATGTTAAAAATGGAACTACTTGAGGAGTAGTTTGACATTTCTGATTCTTTAGCTAATGAATTTAGCCTGTTCCTCGGAGTAACTTAACTTATTCTAATGCAGAAAGTCCTGACTCAATTCAGGTTTTTATCTTCAGACTGTGTTCAGGAAGGAAGGTAGGGATCATGCAGTTTAAGTTAAACAACAGTGAAGCCTTATAATTCAGTCAAACTTGGAAGACCTTAAACTAGTCGAGGCTCACATAATCCTGCCTGTATTCCTAAGTATACTTTAGCATAAAGATGATCTTGACAAGCCTGTGTGTGTCATGTCTGAATATGCCGCATTTTTGTCACCAGGATGTGCCTGCCACCGCCCGACAGCAGTTCTACACTGACATGTACTGTCCAATCTGTTTACATCAAGCTTCCCTCCCTGTTGAAACAAACTGTGGCCATCTCTTTTGTGGTAAGCAAGCAATGCTGTATACTCAGTAAAAGGTGGTTGGTTATTTAGACCAAGACCTATGTGTGCATGCCCAGGCTAGGCTCCTGATTTTCTCTCCATCACAGTTTGTATCTTGTGAGTGAGGTTGATGGCTTCTGATATCCTGCCCTGCTTGTCAGCCACTTTTATTTAGTGTCTGCAGGTTCAAAGATTTTAGAAAACTAGTTATTCAACTCCTTGATAAATAGGGAGTTAGTGGTTAGGACTCGGAGCTTTCACTGCTGCGGCCCAGGTTTAATCCCTGGTCTGGAATCTGAGATCCCATGTCAAGCCACTGCACGCTGGGGCCAAGGGACCAAATAAACAAAAAACAGACAAACCCGGGAGTTCCCGTCGTGGCGCAGTGGTTAACGAATCCGACTAGGAACCATGAGGTTGCGGGTTCGGTCCCTGCCCTTGCTCAGTGGGTTAACGATCCGGCGTTGCCGTGAGCTGTGGTGTAGGTCGCAGACGCAGCTAGGATCCCGCCTTGCTGTGGCTCTGGCGTAGGCCTGTGGCTACAGCTCCGATTCGACCCCTAGCCTGGGAACCTCCATATGCCGCGGGAGCGGCCCAAGAAATAGCAACAACAACAACAAAAAGGACAAAAAGACAAAAAAAAACCAAAAAAACAAAAAAACAGACAAACCCGGAGTTCCCGTTGTGGCGCAGTGGTTAACGAATCCGACTAGGAACCATGAGGTTGCGGGTTCGATCCCCGGCCTTGCTCAGTGGGTCGAGGATCTGGCATTGCCGTAAGCTGTGGTGTAGGTTGCAGATGCAGCTCGGATCCCGCATTGCTGTGGCTCCGGCGTAGGCTGGTGGCTATAGCTCCCATTAGACCCCTAGCCTGGGAATCTCCATATGCTGCGGGAGTGGCCCTAGAAAAGGCAAAAAGACAAAAAAAAAAAAAAAAACAAAAAAAAAACTCAGACAAATCCGTAAGTATATTTCTTGGAATAGTAATTCAAGCATATCAGTACCATGAGGGATTCACTGCATCCCTCGTTTTCGTCACTTTTTGGTGGTTTCATTAACAAATGAAGCAATAGCTCATCCTTCCCAATGCAGGGCGATTCTTCTCAAGGTCGTTGCCCATGGCCTTCCCTCAGCTCTGCTACCTCCTTTTCACTCTGAGCAAGTACAGAAGTTCTTTCCTCTCTTCCTTCATGACCTCCAGAGGCTTGAGAAACCTAGAGCATGCAATGGGACAAGAAGGGATGTTGATGTCACATTTGCTTAGTATCAGAAGGGGTGCTGTCTACCCCTGTGTGTTTTTCTTGACCTTTCAGAAAGATTTCATAGGGAATAATGAAGTATCACATAGTCATTGCTGGCTAGGGTCATGAGACTGGGGAGAGTTGTAGTTATGGGCCTGCTCTATTCTGCACACAACATACTTCATTTCATCCAGCGCCATAGATGAGGAAACCGAGGCTCAGCAATGTTAAGAAGCTCTTATTTATAAAACAGAAACAAAAGCACAGATTTTGGTGTAGGTCTCATATGTGGCTTGGATCTGGCATTGCTGTGGCTGTGGTGTAGGCCGGAGGCTACAGCTCCGATTCAGCTCCCTCCACACGCCGTGGGTGTGGCCCTAGAAAGACAAGAAAAAAGAAAATTAGGATTTTCTCTCTTGCCAAGACCAACTTCAAAGGTCTGATTTCCTGTGCTTGGAACCACATCTTCCCTGGATGAATGACATATGTCATCATCAGTTTGGGTGGACTGTTTGGAAGATGATGGGCAGCTAAAAGTAGAACAGCTGTCTACTCTATCATTTAAGGAAAGCTCACTGAGAATCTTGGGGGCCCAGTTTGGCCAATCATGATGTAAACGGTGGCTGACTGAAACAGTTGAGAGGACGAGGGCATGGAAGCAGGTTCACCCACAGAGGTGAAACCACAAGAGCATAGACGGGCCAGCCATAAATGCCCAACCCAAGTCACAGAACAAAAAAAAAAAGGAAAAAAATCACAGATTTCAAAATCAAACTTATGGTTACCAAAGAGGAAACCATTGGGGGAGACATAAATGGGGAGGATGGGATAAACACATACCCACTACTCTGTGTAAAATAGACCACTAACCAGGACCTACTGCACAGCACAGGGAGGTCTACTCAATGGTGTGTCATAACCTGTATGGGGAAAAAGAATGGATGCATGTATGTGTGTAACTAGTTCACTTTGCTACACACCTGAAACTAATATAACACCGTAAATCAGCTATACTCCAATACATTTTTTAATTAAAAAGAATAGAAATTTTATAAAAGGCAGCCCTGCTGCAGAGGGACAGAGCTGAGATTTCAACGTAAGTCAAACTTCAGGGCACATGCTCAGTTCTACTACGTCACTGGTGGTTTATATTACTCTCCACTTGAGATTTATCTTATCGCTAGACCTATTTTTTATTGGTAGCATTTCTTTCCGTTGGAACAGCTGTATTCAACATAGGATTCTCACCGCTCCCCAAATGTACCCAGTTTCCATATGAAGACTCATTTAGGAGTTCCCGTCGTGGCGCAGTGGTTAACGAATCCAACTACGAACCATGAGGTTGCGGGTTCGGTCCCTGCCCTTGCTCAGTGGGTTAACGATCCGGCGTTGCCGTGAGCTGTGGTGTAGGTCGCAGGTGCGGCTCGGATCCCGCGTTGCTGTGGCTCTGGCGTAGGCTGGTGGCTTCAGCTCCGATTCAACCCCTAGCCTGGGAACCTCCGTATGCCACAGGAGCGGCCCAAGAAATAGCAACAACAACAACAATTACAACAACAACAAAAGACAAAAAAAAAAAAGACTCATTTAAATGTAGCATCTATAAACTGCATTCTCCCCATTGTGTCTTTTGTCTAAGATTCATTATATGGCATTCTCAGGTATATAGTGTTATTTTTTATGCTATTATAGATGAAGTAAAGTATTTGAAATCCATTTCACAAAATGCAGGTTTCCATAGCTTCTGCTCATTTAGTAAGTGCTGTCCAGCCCCATTACTGCCTCATCCCCTGATTTCAACCTTTCCCCTCAGGTTTTTGCCTAAGTAGTTAACAAACTGTAAGACACTATTTCAGTGTCCATCCTTAATTATCTATGAGAAGAACTAGTGAGCAGTAAAATAAAGAAAGAATGGGAGTTCCATGTGGCCTAGCAGGGTAACCATCCTATGTTGTCACCACTGTGGCATGGGTTCGATTCCTGGCCCTGGAACTTCCACATGCCACAGGCATGGCCAAAAAAAAAAAAAGTTAAAAAATAAAAGAGGAGTTCCTGTTGTGGCTCAGCAATAGTGAACCCAGCTAGGATCCATGAAGACTTGGGTTTGATTCCTGGCCGTGCTAGTGGGTTAAGGATATCTGGCATTGCCATGAGCTGTGGTATAGGTCCCAGACTCAGCTCAGATCTGAGGTTGTCGTGGTGAGGTTGCTGTGGCTGTGATGTAGGCTGGCAGCTACCACTCCGATTAGACCCCTAGCCTGGGAACCTCCACATGCCGCAGGTGTGGGCCTCCCCCCCAGAAAAAGGCAAAAAAAAAAAAAAAAAGAAAGAAAGAAAGAAAGAAAGAAAGCTCAGTTGGGGGAGTAAGTGGCCATCAGAGAAAGCAGATGTTTCCCCACTCAAGCCTCTGGTTGACAGTCCTAACCCAATGGGGACTTTTTCTGCGTCCAGGCATGGCCCCGGCCATCCTGAGCACAGTGCCCATAGCAGTGTTGGAATCAGTCAGGTCAGGTCGGCCTGATGAATTCTATCTGCCCCTGGGCTGGTTCATGGAGTGAGGGACCTGGTCAGTTGAAAGATGGCTGTGTTGTGTTCTCGGCCTTACTTCTGGCTCTTAGGTGGACGCCTTCTGATATTCTGCTCTCCTTGTCAGACACTTTTATTTACCATCATCAGCTTCACATGTAAACGGAAACCTTTCTTTGACTAGTAGTTGGGGGATGTTGATACCATGTGTGTGACGAGCACTCAGCTCACCAGCTGCCTGTGGAGCTGCAGTTCTGGTACTTTCCTGCCAGTTTCGAGTAACAGCAGCAACGAACTTCACCTGACTTCATCTGTAACCCACATTATTTTATTTAATTCTCCAGGAGTCTTACAAGGCCTTCTTCCAATTTTATAAATAAACAGATCTAGAGAGATTTATGCCCCAGATTGAAGTTACTGAGTCATCTTCCCCCTACAGAGGGGGAAAGTTGAGGAAAAAGGAAAACACCAAGCATGTCACAGCAGATGTGTATGAACTAAAGTGTTTGATTTGCTGGACCATAGTTTTTCAGTGCAGGCAAGTGGCTATTATGTAATTTGCAAAACAAGGACACCTATACTCCAGTTCATGGAAGAGATAAGGGATTAAATAAATTAACATATTTGAAGAGTTCCTGTCGTGGCTCAGTGGTTAATGAACCTGACTAGCATTTATGAGGACTCGTGTTCAATACCTGGCCTTGTTCAGGGGGTTAAGGATCTGGCATTGCCATGAGCTGTGGTATAGGTCACAGATGCGGCTTGGATCCTGTGTTGCTGTGGTTCTGGTGTAGGCCAGCGGCTACAGCTCCAATTTGACCCCTAGCCTGGGAACTTCCATATGCTGCTGGCGGGGCCCTAAAAAAGCAAAAAGACAAAAATAGATTAATTAATTAATTAACATATGTGAAAACACATTGGACTTGGGGTGAAAAAGTAGTACATAAATCTCAGGCATCAGTGGAGTGCCCCGGTGGCCTAGCAGTTAAGGATTTGGCATTGTTACTTCTGTGGCTTGGGTTTGATCCCTGGCCCAGGAACTTCTTGTGGGCGTGGCTGGAAGAAAATCTAAGGCATCATTACAGATGGTAATAATAATAGCAGATATATGGTAGGTCTTGCTTTCATATAGTTTACATGTGAA
Organism: Phacochoerus africanus; assembly: GCF_016906955.1. NCBI lineage: Eukaryota > Metazoa > Chordata > Mammalia > Artiodactyla > Suidae > Phacochoerus > Phacochoerus africanus. Next base: position 51,883,917 of record NC_062546.1, read on the forward strand.
ATTAGATTGCTCAAAGTAATTAGTAAATATTGTCTAATTACCACAGCACTCTGAGAACAGGAAAAGATACAGATGGTTTTGCTTTTAAATTAGTCCCTAAATCATCGAACTGGTTTTCCCCCACAGTCACTAGTGTCCAGGTTGCACAGCCTTTGCTCCAGCCTTTGGCTTGCTCAGCAGTCTCCTCGCATCCATTTCTTTCTTCCTTTGTCCTTTGCTCTTGCCATTGTACAACCTAGAGCATCTCCCTCCTCCTCACTGCCTTCCTGAATCTTACTAGCCCCACAAAGTTTGGTTCAAATCCTGTCTCCTCTACGATTACTGTCCAGCACATCCCAGAGAGTTCTCCCTCTCTTTTCTTCCTTTGTACTAAAAGTTACTGTTACACAGTTCAAGATTTAGCCACCTTCTGCCTGATTTAAGTATGTCCCTGTGGTCCCCTCAATTTGATTGACAGTGCTGGTTCTGAATTCTGGACCTTGATTTGATCTGGACGAATCATAATAAGGAAGACAGAGGGTTAGGCGAGGTTGCTGAGGCAAGAGCTAGAAAACAGAAGACCCTGGAGGAAGAAGGGAGCGAGGAAGCACGCGGTTCAGAGTCACAGTGGGACCTGGGTGATCAGAGAAACAGTGCTTACAAAGTTTTCCTTTGTAGAGTTCTTGTTTTGGCTCATCAGGTTGAGAATCCGACTAGTATCCATGAGGATGCAGGTTCATTCCCTGGCCTTGATCAGTGGGTTGGGAATCCGGCATTGCCATGAGCTGTGGTATAGGTTTGCAGACATGGCTCAGATCCAATGTTGCTGTGACTGTGGTGTAGACTGGCGGCTGCAGCTCCCGTTCAACCCCTAGCCCGGGAACTTCCTTATGTTGTGGCTGTGATCCTCAAAAGAAAAGTAAAATAAAATAAAAATAGTCCTTTTTAATTTGTTGCTGGTCTGAACCTTGATTCTTATACCTACCACTTTTTCAAGTCTGTAACCCTCCCATTAGGCTGTGTTTATCTGTTTTGCTTCATGAACACCTTCAAGCCGAAAAATCAAATACCTCCAGTACAAAATTAATTAATTAATTAAAAGTTAAATAATTCCATTGATTAACTGGATTATGAACTTTGTTAGGGCAGAAAGCATGTATTCTCTGTATCCTTTGGTCCCTTGCTCAAACTATGTAATTAATGTTATTGATACTTAAGTAACTTGGTTTTCTAAACACTTAAAAAAAACAGAAGTTGTGTTTTTGTAATGTACATTTCAAATTTGGAACAGGAAATTTATACTGGGATTTGTTGGTTGTCATATTTACAATGATGTTCAATTATTGTCTAATTTATTTTACATAGAAAATGCAACAGTTTCTATTAAATCTCATAGCATTGAAGCAGTTAATGCATGCTCGCTTTTTTTTTTTTAAACACAGCACAATTTTTTTTTAATACTCAACCAAAATACAAAACACCGTAGTAAACCGATGGCATGAACACATGGTATTTCAGATGTGCTCACTTGATTGCATAAAAATGTTTGCATCTTAACGGATGGTTTAAATGAAAATATTTTTCAGTGGCTGAGAATTGTTACTAGATTTGAATTTGCCTTAAGAGTTGGTTGGATGAAGTAAAAACGTGTTAACACAGGTGATGCTGTTAAAATGTGTCAGATATTTGAAACTTTCTCAGGATATATGGACTTTAAAACCTCAGTATTAATGTTTTATTCTCACTAGGTACCTGCATTATTGCATACTGGCGATACGGTTCATGGCTTGGGGCGATCAGTTGTCCAATCTGCAGGCAAACGGTAATGTCTGTATCCAGAAAACATCATTTATACTAGTTCATTTTGTAATTTTTTGTTTGTTCGTTTGGCTTTTTAGGGTCGTACCTGCGGCATATGAAAGTTCCCAGGCTAGGAGTCAAATCAGAGCTGCAGCTGCCAGCCTACACCACAGCCACAGCAACATGGGATCTGAGCTGAGTCAGAGACCTACACAACAGCTCATGGCAACACCAGATCCTTAACCCACTGAATGAGGCCAGGGATTGAACCCGAGTCCTCATGGATACTAGTCAGGTTCATTACTGCTGAGCCACAAAGGGAACTCCCTGTAAGTTTTTATAGGTTCTGTATCTAACTCTTGAATTACTTTTGTATTTTTAGCAGAACTTCATTTATCCAAACCTTCTATGATGTTACTCCATTATTTTTTTTTAATGTCTCTAAGACATCTCAAAAAAAAAAAGGGAGGGGTTCCCGTCATGACTCAGTGAAAATGAATCTGACTAGCATCCATGAGGATGCGGGTTCGATCCCTGGCCTTGCTTAGGGTTAAGGATCTGGTGTGGCCATGAGCTGTGGGATAGGTTGCAAATGTGGCTGAGATACCATGTTGCTGTGTCTGTGGTATAGACCAGTGGCTACAGCTCTAATTTGACCCCTAGACAGGGAACCTCCATATGCCATGAGTGTGGCCCTAAAAAGACCAAAAAAAAAAAAAAAAAAGGGAAGTCACATACAAAATCCCTTCAATTGTAGTGAAAAACTGGTAAATGACTCCTCCCTCAGATCCTAATCAGTCTTTGTTGTAATACCACAAAGGACTAACTAAATTGGCAAATCAGACTTAAGCAGCTATCCCCTAGGTAGACTTCTTTGGAAAAAAATGGTTTTATCCGTTTTAACTTATTTTTAATCTGCCCCTCCCTGGGGAGGGTCCAGATATCTTTAAGTGACAAACAGCATTTTTTAAAAATGTTTCTTTTGGAGATATAACCACATTGCATCATCCAGGGCACTATTACTAACAGAACAGATATAAATATTATAGTTGGTATAGAAGCTACCTCACGAGGGAGGCAGTGGCTTTTTATAAACATATATTGCAGACCAAAATGGCAGCACACATGAGATGTACTAAATTTTCTCAAATTCTTTTTTTTTAATTAAAAGTTTTAATTTACAGTGTTGAATGAATTTCTGCTGTATAGCATAGTGACCCAGTCATACATATATATACATTCTTTTTCTCATATTATCCTCCATCGTGTTCCAAGAGATCGGATATAGTTAGTTCCCTGTGCTATACAGTAGGGCCTCACTGTTTACCCATTCTAAATGTAAGGGTTTTCATCTACCAACCCCAAACTTCCGGTCCATCCCACTCCCTCCCCCTTGGCAACCACAAGTCTGTTCTTTGTGTTCCTGATTCTGTTTGTTTTGTAGATAGGTTCATCCTGTTTTTGCCATATTTATTAATTTAAAAACTAAGAATTTCAATTTCTCAGGTTTTACAGTATTTTGTTTTTTCAGTTTGTCAAAGGAATTGAGGAGATTCAGCCATAAAAAAGAGCAGCAACATGGATGAATTTTCTTAATATCTTTGACAGACTGGAAAAACAAAACACTGGAAAATCTGAGAAACCAAAGTTCTTAGTTTTTAAATTAATAAATATAGCAAAATAGGACCTTCTATCACTTGTATATAGTTTTCCAAAATATCCTTTATATTTATTTTACTTTCCATTTCAAATATATGTCTGATAATGAGTCTTGAATGTATAAAAAGGCAGCACCTCCTTAGGAAGTCTTTTCAGAGCAAGAGGAAGTCCTAACAAGTCCTTCCAGCTCAAGATGCCAAATTGAGTTCCCATTGTGGCACAGCAGAAACGAATCCGACTAGTAGCCACAATGTTGTGGATTTGATCTCTGGCCTCACTCAGTGGGTGGAGGATCCAGCGTTGCCGTGAGCTGTGGTGTAGGTCACAGACGCAGCTAGGATCCTGCATTGCTGTGGCTGTGACATAGGCCAGCGGCTATAGCTCCATCTCAGCCCCTAGCCTGGAAAGCCGTATTGAGTGTGTGCATTTACTTTCGCTCCCTCTGGCTACCCCACTAAAACCGTAAAGGCGAAAGGCCAAAGAGATAATAAAATAAAATTAGAGAAGGAAATGCTTTTTCAACAAGTCTTTGTAAAACATAACAGACATACAGGAAAGCACACACAGAAGTACAGCTCATTGACTGATCACAAAGCAACACCTGAGTGATCCCCACTCAGATGAAGATAGAAACTGGCCTTAGCCCCAGGGGCCTGCACAGTACCCCTTCCCCATCTCCCCTCAGTCCTCTCCTAGAGCTTCTCTGATAAGCATGTCCTTGATTTTCTTTTTTTTTTTAATTAATTTATTTTTTTAATTTTATTTTTATTTTTTGACTTTTTTTGGTCTTTTCTAGGGCCGCTCCCATGGCATGTGGAGGTTCCCAGGCTAGGGGTCGAATCGGAGCTGTAGCTGGCCTACGCCAGAGCCACAGCAACGCAGGATCCGAGCCGCGTCTGCAACCTACATCACAGCTCACGGCAACACCGGATCGTTAACCCACTGAGCAAGGGCAGGGATCGAACCCGCAACCTCATGGTTCCTAGTCAGATTCGTTAACCACTGCGCCACAACGGGAACTCCAATTTTCTTTATTTTCTATTGCCTTGGCTTGCCTAAGATCACTGTTTTGTTTTACCTTATTTGGGGACATATATAAATTAAACCATGTAGTGAGTATTGTAAAATACGTAGACATATACATACATGAAAACACATACACACACGGGTACCTTTCCGTCATTGTTCGCTATTTCTCCTATCACAGCTTGCTTTTTGGCCATCGAGAGGAAGGTTTGAGGCTTCCTCTTCTTTCCCTCTTTCATCTGTATTCCCCATTCTTTCATACTTGACTTTTTATCACAGGATTAGGAAGAAAATCATGTTTTTGGTCCAGCCTCTCAGGCTGATTGGATGTGGCATAAGACCATCAACCCTGGCTCCTTTGCCAGCGCCACCTCTCCTCTTTAGCAGTCTGCCAGCAACGCTGAAACCAAGCTGTGGGTCTTGCATTAAAGAATTAGTCCCACCACCTGTCCTCTACTCCTGGCACTACCTGTGGCTTTTCCTAGGGCATATACATATTAGCGGGTGTTATATTTTGAACTACCCATAAATTGCCTAGAGGATAGGAAAGTGGAGGTAGTTGTTTCCATAGAATAGCTTTGAGGAGTTCCCATTGTGGCTCAGTGGTTAACGAATCCGACTAGGAACCATGAGGTTGTGGGTTCGATCCCTGGCCTCGCTCAGTGGGTTAAGGGTCTGGCGTTGCCGTGAGCTGTGGTGTGAGTCGCAGACGTGGCTCGGATTCCGCGTTGCTGTGGCTCTGGTGTAGGCCGGCAGCTACAGCTTGGATTAGACCCCTAGCCTGGGAACCTCCACATGCTGAGGGAGCGGCCCTAGAAAAGGCAAAAAGACAAAAAAAAAAAAAGAATAGCTTTGAGGTCCCCTAACTTAGTGTAATTCATCTAGGAGGGGACAGGTGGTAGATACTACATGCCAGCAGTCCCACCACATTCCTGTATGTGTTAAACTTTCGGACACCCCAGACAGAAGTCCTTCCTCTCGAGCATCATTGTAACGCCTGCCCCAGTGCCTGACGCCAGACTGTTGAACAGGTCTGCCTCCCCTTCTGTCTTGGGGGTTGCGATCACCAAGGGGCAAGGCCAGGTCTCCATCTTTTGGTATTTCTATCACTTAGCCTGGTGCCTGGCCCACAGTAGGTGCTCAGTTAACATTCAGGGAAGGAGTGCATTCTTGTTAACAGATTTGTGACGAGATGGCTGTACCTGCTGCACGACTCTGCCTTGCTTAGTCACTCATGGATTTTGCTGTTTGGGCAACATCTGAACAGTAGGAGCGTCCTGGTTTCACAGCTGAGCTGAGGAAGGGTCAAAACAGCAGCAACCTGGTTCAAACCCAAGTTTGTCACGACCCCCTCCCATGCTTTTCTGTCATTTCTATAGGGGTCGTTCCATTTTAAAATACACTGTCATCTTCAGATTACTAGAGTATTGTCCTGGGACATTAGTGTGTCCTCCTGCCATGGAGGAAGGAAGGTTAAATGTATCTTGTTACATAACAGTATCAAGTATTACCTTTTTGATTGTGATAGAAATGGGTGCTTGAGAGCTGGTTCCTGCAATAACATCATCTCTGTATTAATGGTTGGTTGCATTCAACGATCATTCAAGTACCAGCAAGGATAAGGAATCATGATTTTAATCAAAAATGAAATCCCTAGCAGTTCCCACCATGGCGCAGTGGGTTAAGAATCTGACTGCAGGAGTTGAGTTTCTATCGTGGCTCAGTGGTTAACGAATCTGACTAGGAACCATGAGGTTTTGAGTTCGATCCCTGGCCTTGCACAGTGGGTTAAGGATCCGGAGTTGCCTTGAGCTGTGGTGTAGGTCACAGACGTGGCTCCGATCCCACGTTGCTGTGACTCTGGCGTAGGCCGGCAACTACAGATCTGATAGGACCCCTAGCCTGGGAACCTCCATATGCCATGGGTGCGGCCCTAGAAAAAGACAAAAAAAAAAAAAAAGAATCTGACTGCAGTGGCTCGGGTCTCTCCAGAGGCTCAGATTTGATCCCCATCCCAGTGCAATGGGTTAAATGATCTGGTGTTGCCTCAGCTGCAACCTATGGCTCGGATTCAATCCCTGGCCCCGGAACTTCCAAGTGCAGTGAGTGTGGCCAAAAAAGAAAAAAAAGAAAAAAAAAAGAAATCCCTAATTTTTCTCTCTCAAAGTTATAGGTATATATTTCTCTGTCATTTTGCTCCTGAATATTTTCTCATCATTGTTATATCTTTAAATATCTGTTAGCCCAAAGAGAAAACTACTGACTTTATCCCTGCCGTGGATTGGAAAATATTTAAATAAGGTGCCCATTTTACGTTACAGGAGTTCAAATTATATTTTGAATTGGGTTTTCTTGTAAGGCAATGATAACTTACTTTCCTCCCCTGTGGTGCCTGTGTCAAAAGAAATGAGCAAAATACCAATTTGGAAGCTTTTCTCATTCTACTGAATAGTAATAAAGTGAAAAAAAATCACTGGTACAGAAAAGTGTAACAATTTCTTTTTTTTTTTTCCCTGTAACATGCAGGTAACTTTACTCCTAACAGTATTTGGTGAAAATGACCAGTCTCAGGACGCAATATCACTGCATCAGGATGTTAATGATTATAATCGGAGATTCTCAGGGCAGCCCAGATCTGTAAGTAATGATACAGCAGGTGCACAGTTAAAATGTAATGATACTTCTCCTTTGTATACTGAGGTTTTACTGACAGATGTTCTTGATTTTGAAAAATCTGTATGTCTTGCATAAAGTTTGTACCTTCATCATTGTTGTCCTTACTGAGTTATAGCTTTCCCAAGGACTACAATTTTCTATCTTAAGGGAAAAAAAGGGCATTATAAAACTTTATGAAGTGATGCCAGCAATAGAAAAAAATTGGAAGGAAATGTAAAATTCTTGAAATAGGGTTTGTCATGTGAGAAACTTACAGCTGAGAACTTCTGGAGTTTTACCGTTGTGTTTTATTCTTATTTTACTTACTCTGGCCCCCAGTTTGAAATGTTCCCTTTAGTAACCCTAAGTTTGGGGGGTTTTCTATGTCAGCTATTCAAAAGCATTCCACTTTAAAGAATATATCAATTCTACAATTGCTCCTCTTCCCCCAAAAGGCATTTGATAGATTAAAATTCTGTCACATTATACTGATTCATCCCAGGTTTCTCAAAATTTAACAAAGAATTATAGAAGTGTGTGTCTGACTGAACATTTATTTCGAGACCCAGAGCATACTAAGTGCAAATTCACATGGGGAGCCTAAGTTGTCCTCCAAGCTCTGGCCTCCCATGTTCCCCTGCTCAGCCTCCATCTTGCCAGGATGCTCCTGGCATCTCAGGCTTAACACAGACAACCTGGCCCTGTTCCCAGTCACTCAGCTTAGTGGGTTTTCTTTGTTTTTTTTGTTTGTTTGTTTTTTTGCTTTTTAGGACTGCACCCATGGCATATGGAGGTTCCCAGGCTGGGGGTCTAGTTGAAGCTGCGACTGCCAGCCTATACCACAGCCATAACAATAAGGGATCCAAGCCTTGTATGCAGCCTACATCACAGCTCACAGCAACGCTGGATCCTTAACCCATTGAGTGAGGCCAGGGATCGAACCTGCTTCCTCACGTGTATGCTAGTGGGGTTTGTTACCACTGAGCCACGATGGGAACTTACCATTCAGCTCAGTTTTGATGTCCTCCTCTGATCTCTGAAGAAGTCAGAGATCATGTCTTTTCTCTTTTGGGGGGATCCTGACATTTTTATCTCATAAGAATGTCCTGTGTCTATAGCCATCAGACTAGTCCCAGCCACCACCATCTCTTGCTTAGGCCAACTTGCAATGGCCTCTTCGCTTGGAGTTTTTTTTTTCTCTGCACAGCAGCCTGAGTAATATTTTGAAAACACAAGTAAGGCCATGATATTTTTGTATTTTAAAGCTTCCAGTTTTTGGAATAGCGTCTGAACTCTTGGCTGCAGCTTACAAAGCCCTACATGGTCCGGTCCCCCTCCCCCTCCCTCAGGACATGCTCCACGCCTCCCCACCTTCATGCCTCATGCGTGCCTTTTGCTCTGCTTGGATTGCATGTCCCTCTGCTCCTCTCCTGGCTTTCTCATCCTGCAGGACGTTCCTATGTAGACCTTTCTTGGAGAGGCTGCCCTGATCAACCAGGATGGTCTCTGTCATTGCCCTCAAACTTCTTCACTACCTTTCTCTCAGGAGGCAAGCTTCATGAGGGCAGGGACCCTGATTAGTCATTACTATAGTCTCAGTGCCTGGGATATAATGGGCCCTTAACATCTGTAGAATTAATGGTTATTATCCTTAAGACAGGATGGATACCACGACTCCCAGCCAAGAATAGATGCTGTTAAAATGCTTCTGTATTAAACAGTTGTGACTGCCTGTGCTCCTTGGTACACACTGTCCATCATCCTGTGATGTCATGGACATTTCAAGGCATACAGGCTCACCTGTTGTGGATGGCAATGGGCAGATCTTTTTAGAAGTTTAAACAACAAGAGAAGTGTGACCCAGTCACTGTTATCCTCCCTAGCTGTTTGGGAGCCTCTTCTGTTTCTCATCCAGCAATTTTCTTACATGTCCACTACTGGTTTCTTAGGATGATTCTCTGAAAATCAGTGATTCAAAGTCAAGAACTACCACGAACTTAAAAAAAAAAAATCATTTTAAGGAGTTCCCATTGGAATTCCTGTCGTGGTGCAGTGCTTAACAAATCCAACTAACTGTGGGGTTGCGGGTTCGATCCCTGGCCTTGCTCAGTGGTTGAGGATCTGGCGTTGCCATGAGCTGTGGTGTAGGTTGCAGACGCGGCTTGGATCCCGCATTGCTGTGGCTGTGGTGTAGGTCAGCGGCTACAGCTCCGATTGGACCCCTAGCCTGGGAATCTCCATATGCCATGGGATCGGCCCTAGAAAAAAAGGCAAAAAAAAAAAATAGGAGTTCCCATTATGACTCAACAGTAACGAACTCGACTAGCACTTGGGTTCGATCCCTGGCCTCGATCATTGGTTCAAGGATCTGATGTTGCCATGAGCAATGGTATAGTTCTCAGACATGGCTCAGATCCCATGTTGTTGTGGCTGTGGTGTAGGGTGGAACCCCTCACCTAGGAACGTCCATATGCCGAGGGTGTGGCCCTAAAAAGCAAAAAAAAAAAAAAAAATACTCATTCATGTTTTAAAGTATGAAACATACCATTGCTCAGTTATTTCGTTTGTGTCAGATACATATTTAATGAGTGTAAAAGATTGGTATGTGATGAAATTACAATATAATAAAGACATTTAGCTTTTAACTTTGTTATGCTGTCTCAAAATTGGAGTCAGATTGTGATAAATTCACAGACATTTCTTAACACATTTCTTATTTCTTGTCTAATCATTACAGATTTTGTGTAAACTGTATGAGAACTGAACAAAATAGCTCTGAAAATGGGCAGAAAAGCATTCAAAAGACATTCTGGCTGGTCACTAGAATATCTGAAGTAATTTACCATAGACCTTGTGAAAGCTGTGTAACTAATATTTAAAGCTGTACTACTTTAAAATTCCATAGAGAATAGAAAATTATCATAGGAAGTGATTCTAAAAAGACCATTTTTGTTCTTTTGTAACCAGTTTTCCAAAAGGAGTTACAGGATTATATAATGGGTTTTTTTAAACTGTTTTCTCATCACTTGCTCAGTTTCCCCCACACACATCCCCTTTTTTCTTTTTAGAGCCACACCTGTGGCATATGGAGGTTCCCAGGCTAGGTGTTGAATCGGAGCTGTAGCCACCGGCCTACGCCACAGCCATAGCAACGCAGGATCCAAGCCAAGTTGTTGACCTACACCACAGCTCACAGCAGCACGGGAACCTTAACCCACTGATCAAGACCAGGGGTGGAACCTATGTCCTCATGGATACCAGTTAGGCTTGTTACCGCTGAACCACAACAGGAACTCCCAGTTTTTCCCATTTTTGTGTCTATCTCCCTCTCAACTTATTTGGCATTTGTTAGACAAATAAAATACATACTTAGCCGTTCCTGTCATAGCTCAGTAGAAACGAATCTGACTAGCATCCATGAGGATGCAGGTTCGATCCCTGGCCTCGCTCAGTGGGTTAAGGATCTGGCATTGCCATGAGCTGTGGTGTAGGTCCAGACATGGCTGGGATCTGATTTTGCTGTGACTGTGGTATAGGCTGACAGTTACAGCTCTGATTCGACCCCTACCTAGCCTGGGAACCTTCATATGCCGCAGGTGTGACCCTAAAAAGGCAAAAATAAAATAAAATAAAACACATACCTAGAGTTGGACTCATGATATTCATATAGATTGTTAAAAATAGCTGAACTGTGGGCAGTGGAATGGGCCCAGGAAGTGATTTACTTCCTCTGGTCAGTTTCTCTTGCACCAGCCAACTCCAGAGAAACGAGACCACAGGGAAGTTGCGTTGAGGAGTCATGGTGGCTCATTCCTACACAGGACCTTATGGGACAAGTGAGAAATCTGCAGTCAGAGAATAAACTGCCTTGCTCAAGGCCATACAAGTAGATGTTGGTACTATTTTTTTTTTAAACAACTTTATTTAGATTAATTTACATGCCATAAAATACTTCTGCTTAAAGTATACAATTCAGTGGTTTCTACTATATTTACAGAGTAAATATGATCTAATTATTTGTCTTTTTATATTCAGAAACATAATCATTTCCAGAAAGGGTAAGGCCTAGTATTCCCCAAATCTCTGTAACAATTAGTAATTTGCTTAAACTCAAGCTAAGCAGAATAAATATCCTAAGAAGGCATCAGTTTCATTGTTATTCTTAGACTGTCAGAGCCATAAAGTTGATGTGCCTGTATATACTTATATTTATGTGTGTATACTTATATATTGCCTGGCAGTTTATAAAAGTCTTAGAATAATATCTCTTCTAGTTCTTTTTTTTTTTTTTTTTTTGGTCTTTTTAGGGCTGTGCTCACTGCATATGGAAGTTCCCAAGCCAGGGTTTAAGTCAGAGCTGCAGCTGCTGGCCCGCACAACAGCCACAGCCACACTGGATCCAAGCCCCATCTCTGACCTACACCACAGCTCACGGCAATGATGGATCACTCAGTAGCCCACTGAGTGAGGCCAGGGATCGAATCCATGTCCTCATGGATACTAGTTGGGTTCTTAGTCCACTGAGCCACAATGGGAATTACTCAAAAAACTATCTTAAAATCCGTAACTAGAAAATATGGTGTTCAATCAATATGTGAAACTCCTTTATTCATGTTAACTGAGTTTTCACATTGTAAGAAAATTATATTATTTTGAAGTCTGGCACATTAGATAATAAATCATAATATTTGTTCTTCTCCTACCAGATTATGGAAAGAATTATGGATCTACCCACTTTACTGAGGCATGCATTCAGGGAGATGTTTTCAGTCGGGGGCCTTTTCTGGATGTTCCGTATCAGGATAATACTTTGTTTAATGGGAGCTTTTTTCTACCTTATATCACCTCTAGATTTTGTACCTGAAGCCTTGTTTGGAATACTAGGCTTTCTAGATGATTTCTTTGTCATCTTCTTGTTGCTCATCTACATCTCTATTATGTATCGAGAAGTAATAACACAAAGACTAAACAGATGAAAAGAATGAGTTTACAAAAATATTTGAGTGAATGTGTAAAATCAAATAAAAGGACCATGGCAGTATAAAGCACCTGAATATTATCTTACAAGCTTAAAACACCTGATTATCATTTGGCACATGCCTAGCAACATATGACTGGAATTTTTACCTGCTGCAGGTTCTAATATTAAGGTTAGAATTATAATGATTTACAAGTGCATCTTGATTCTGTGTTGTCTATAAAGTCTGTGGGAAAATATGGAATTACATAAGATGAGATGCTTTTGTATCTTCTTCTCCCCCAGATTACTCAGATTAATTGGGTGTATAGTAAGATGTTGTCAAATGTACAGTTTATCCAATTTATCCTTCTCAGTGAGCACCTACATGATATCATCACAATAAAATATTGTACAATATTGGGGGGAAATCGGTGTTTCTTTTAGTACTACTTAAGTTCTGTGCATTTGGAGCAGTTCTGCCTTTCCATTATGATATAATTATCTTAGCTAACAATGAAAGAAGAAACTTGCACTTGACTTAATTTGACTTCATATTCTGGTTTACAGAACACTTCTTAATAGAAGAACAAACAAGATGTTAAGACAACAGCACACCTGATGTCATCATCAGTTATGACATTTCAAGGCTTTGATCCTTTCATAGGAATAGTATATACCAGTCACCGTAAAGGGGCTTTTCCCCAGGCACCTGAGTGATACTGTAGACACATAGAGTTTGGTCCGTTCCTGAGGGCAGTGGGTTTTCATGGCTGTGAGCACTAGGATGACTGGTGAGCTGTAGCAGAATGGACAGATGAGGTTAATTTTCTCTTGTCAGAAAACTTCTGTAATACTGTCCCTAGATGGCGAAATCTAGCCCACATTCATCATACCTTTGCAGAAGGAGGCAATTCAGTAGGAAAGCAATCTTGGTTTTTGCAGGACTGTAGCGTAAGAATCTGACACTGTCCTGTAGTTTTCTGTTTGAGAAGAAACAAAACCGCAAGTATTAAGAATGCTTAACTCCCTCAGCTGGGAGTGACCTGGGCAGCAGGGAGCAGGGTGGTCATGGTCCCCATGGGGGCCTGTCCACTCACGTACCAGCAAGCCTTTCTGTGGACAGATGGGGAGAAAACGCAGATCTGTGACAGTCATCCATCTTATCAGGCCGCCATCAATTAATGAGACGCTGAATGAAACGCCAATAATAGTGGCCTAAGACAAAGCTGCTGCTTGTCATAGAGAAAAACGAAATTCTTCAGTATAGCACATTGTAATTAAAGCAATTTCTGGCATACTTTTCCTTTTATCCTCAAGACAGTTATGTGAAGAAGGCAGGGCAGTACCTATAGAATCCCTGATAGAGAAGGGTTTTTTGGTTTTTTTGGTTTTTGCTTTTTAGGGTCACACCCATGGCATATGGAAGTTCCCAGGCTATGGGTCGTCAGAGCTGTAGTGCATCTGAGCTAAGTCTGTGACCTATACCGCAGCTCACAGCTTAACCCACTGAGCAAGGCCAGGGATCAAACCCAAGTCCTCATGGATACTAGTCAGGTTCATTACCACTGAGCCACAATGGGCACTCTGAGGAAAGGTTTTTTTTTTTTTTTTTGTCTGAAGCTACACATGAATAAGTGACTGAACTGGCACGAGATGCCCAGCACTCCCACATGGGGAGACACCGGGGTCCTTTGGAAGCCTTTTGGGGACACACTGGAATGGGACAGCTCAGGCACTCCCAAGAGGAAACGTGTAGAAAGATGGCACATCAAGACTCCATGAATCCTGGTTCTACACTTCCAAATCAAGTGTCTAAATAGGATGGCATACGTCATAGGGAAATATCTCAGCCGCAGTCACTAACCTGATAAGCTAGAGAGCAGGCGTTTGTTACACCACCATTCAACAGTCTAGAAATGCATTTCCTACCAATTACACATTTGGTGTTGGGACTAGAGTGGTCTTAAATCTTGGGAGAAGATTTAATTTTCTGTGCATGTGTTCTGCTTCAGGTGTCACGTTTACAGTTACAATACTTTTATTGGAATATTTGGAACTCCTAAGATGTTCAACTTTTGTAACACAGAGAAACACTGTTAAGAAGTCTTATGAAATTGAAAAGGGAACATGCTGGCTTCTCAGAATTTTAGACCTGTTTATTATGTCATCTTTTTTGATCACTTAATAATAAATGTGGAATGGATCTGAAAGAGTATTTAAAGCAAGTAGAGTCAATCAGTGTTTTAAACATCCTAGCAGTACCTCCCTGATTCAGAGCTAGAACATATAAATCAAAGCAACAATGTGGATTTTTGTAAACAATATTGTAACTTTCACAAAAACAGATGGTCCAATCCCAGGAGCAGATGGTAGCTTGGGCAGCTCTGTGGGGAAAGAGCCACAGGTCAGTGGTTCCAGCTATGACAACCCTCAGCATTGAAAGCAGCGCAGGGAGAAGCACTGGGTTGGTCCCTGGGGCTGTGTGCAGATACCTACCTCGCAGAGCTGGTTCCCAGGACTGACCGTTTGGTTCAAACTTTGTGATTTAAGAGTTTGTCAAGCAGTTATTCTTTTGAATAAAAGCACCATGTCTGAAATCTGAAAGTCGCTGTTATTGTCCCATTTCCCTTTGATATTGTTTGCTTTCAAACTCAGAACTCCTAATATAGCATTTAGTATAACAGTTGCACTGGACTTCTTTTCTACCAATGGACAACCAGTATCTCATCACGTTCCTAATTAATTTTGCTCTGTTTTTTGTTTGTTTTTTTTTTGTTGTTTCTTTGCTGCCCCCGCATCATGTGGAAGTTCCTGGGCCAGGGATCAAATCTGAGCCATAGTTGCAGCAATGGGTCACAAGGGAACTTTATGCTTTGATATTTTAATTTTTTTTTTTTTTTTTTTTTTTTTTTTGCTTTTTAGGGCCGCACTTGCAGTATTCGGAAATCCTGGGCTAGGGGTCGAATTGGAGCTGCAGCTGACAGCCTACACCACAGCCACAGAAACATGGGATTTGAACCTCATCTACATCAAAGACCTACAGCTCATGGCAATGCCAGATCCTTAACCCACTGATGGGGCCAAGGATCAAACCCTCGTCCTCATGGATCCTTGTCGGATTTGTTGCCACTGAGCCACAGCAGAATACCCTCTGCTTTGATATTTTAAAATTTACACTGTAGAAATATTTTTAGGAAAATTATTTAATCTGGGCAGTCAGAGCTCTGGGCAATAGGGTGAAATTGGTCAACCTGTACCTTGATTCCTGACCCCTTTCTTTTGACTGTATATTTAACTAAAATTGTAAAGTTGATAAATGAAATGTTCTTTTCTGAGTCTGAGGAAGCAGAAAGGGCACTCCTGGTTCTAAAGTCCCAAGCTAGAAGGCATTAAGGGCT
The DNA here is from genome assembly GCF_016906955.1 of Phacochoerus africanus. Classification (NCBI taxonomy): domain Eukaryota; kingdom Metazoa; phylum Chordata; class Mammalia; order Artiodactyla; family Suidae; genus Phacochoerus; species Phacochoerus africanus. The sequence goes on from NC_062546.1 coordinate 51,899,394, forward strand.
GCTGACAGGAGACAATGGTATCACAGAGACAAAGACAGTCACCGAGCTTTTGTTGTCAGAACCAGACCATCTTTGTGGCATTAGTTTTTGTTTTAAGCATTGAGTTCTTGGCTGCAGGCAAATCTGAGTCTTCAATTGCTGTCACCTTCATCCCCTGCATCCCCTGATTTGTCCCATGTCCCAGAATGGCGCAGGAGGGGATCACACATCCATTAGACAACACTCAGCATTGTCTGAACACTGTCCTTTTCTTCCAGACTAAGTGGCCTTTTGAGAAGAATGTAATATGTGATGTAGGAAAGGTTTGAGGGCTAAAGATGCTTTAAGCTTACTTACATCTAACAGTTTAGATTTTAATGAATTTAATTTATGGGCATATTCATGGCATATGGAAGTTCCTGGGCCAGCAACTGAATCAGAGCCACAGCTGCTGTAATGCTGGATCCTTTAACACACTGCGCCAGGCCAGGTATCAAACCTGAACCTCTGCAGTGATGCAAGCAAGCCACTGCAGTCAAGATTCCCAACCCACTGTGCCACAGCAGGAACTCCCAGGTTTTAATTCATTTTAAAATACAAAATTTAAAAATAACTACTTGGAGTTCTCTGGTAGCCTAGTGGTTAAGGATCTCTCATTGTCACTGCTGTAGATTGGGTTCAATCCCTGGCTCTGGAGCTTCTGCATGCCAAGGGAATGGCCAAACACACACACACACACACACACACACACACACACACACACACACACAAAACCACTTGGAGTTCCTTCTGTGGTGCTGTGGGTTAAGAAATCCACCTGCAGCAGCTTGGCTTGCTATAGAGGCACAGGTTCAATCCTCAGCCTGGGGCAGTGGGTTTAAGGCAGTAGGTCACAGCTGCAGCTCAGATTCAATCCCTGGCCTGGGAACTTGCATATGCTGCAGATGTGGCCATAAAAACAAAAAACACACTCTTTTAAATCAATTTTAGAGGAAACCTATAATTTATATCTATGTGAAATTTAATCTGTTTCACTAATCCCAGAATATTAGAGATGTAAGAGACCTTAGGAATGGGCTAGTGTCTGTGTTTTCTCTGTGAAACATCAGATGAAAACTATAGACAACGCCCTAGAAAAATGCCTATATACACGTGTATAGCTTGGGTTCATTTTCAGGGGATTCAAAGAGCTGAAATTTGGATTTAATGGCTTCCAAATTAAGAATTCCCCAGTTCCTACAGCCGCACGCTCCACACGAAGATAATGGGCCCAGAAAGAATGAATGCTGGGATTTCTTTTTTCTTTTTCTCTTTTTGCTTTTTAGGGCCACACCTGCAGCATGTGGAAGTTCCAGGCTAGGGGTCCAATCGGAGCTGCAGCTGCCAGCCTGTGCCATAGCCATAGCAACTCAGGGATCTGAGCCGTGTCTGTGACCTATACCACAGCTCACTGCAATGCTGGATCCTTAACCCCCGAGTGAGGCCAGGGATCAAATCAGTGTCCTCATGGATATTAGTTGGATTCTTAACCACAGAGCCACAATGGAAACTCTGAATATCACTTTTCCATTAAGCAAATAAATCAATTTACAGACCACACAGTGAAAATTTAGCTTGGGGGGTTGTTTTTACAAAGAAAAATGTAACATTCAGTTCAATTCAGTGATATGTATTTCTTAATTACATGTAATTCACTTTACTAGTAAATTTACCATTTTGAAGGAAACATTAGGATAACAGTCAACAAATAATAGAAGTTTTTATTTCATTTCCAAGTTATAGATAGCCAGAAGAAGAAAGGGGAGGAGGAGCAGAACTTGGCAGAGGCAAATCCAAGCAAACTGAAATAAACCACAAACTTCAAAAGAGCTCCTGACTCCCCCCCCCCAACTACTGATACTTTCTTTCATGTAGACATTCCTCAGTCCTAGGATCCCACAGCTGATGACCCAGCTTCCAAATTTACCCACCCCTCCAAGGCCACTAGTCTGTCAGGGGACATAGCTTTTTTTTTTTTTTTTTTAAGGCCATCAGCATCTCGATAAAAAGCACCACCATCCATCCATCTAAATGCTCAAGCCAGTGGGAAGTTCTCTGGTGGGTTACTGGTTGGGATTTGGTGCTTTCACCCATATGGCCCCAGTTCTGGTCTGGGAACTGAGATCCCACATTAAGCCGCTGAACGTTGTAAAACAATTTTTTAAAAAATGCTCACACCCAAATCTCAAGCTTAAATTACCCCTGATATCTTTATCTTAATTTTTTTTTTCTCCTTTTAGGGCCTCACCCGCAGCATATGTAGGTTCCCAGGCTAGGGAACTAATCGGAGCTGTAGCTGCTAGCCACGGCCACAGCAATGTGGGATCCGAGACACACGTGAGGTAGACCACAGCAACCGGATCTCAACCCATTGAAACCCGAGTCCTCACGGATACTAGTCGGGTTTGTTAACCACTGAGCCAGGAGGGAGGGGGAACTCCTTCCTCATTCCTTTTTTTTCGTCTTTTTAGGGCCACTAATGGCCACACTTGAGGCATGCAGACGTTCCCGGGCTAGGGGGGTCTAATCGGGGCTAGAGCTTGCCCGCCCTGCACCACAGGTACAGCACCGCCGGATCCGAGCCGTGTATGCGAACTACACCACAGGTCACCGCAACTCCGGATCCTTAACCCGCTGAGCGAGGACAGGGATCCAACCTGCAACCTCATGGTTCCTAGTCGGATTCGTTTCCACTTGCGCCACAATGGGAACTCTGTGTCTTCCTCATTCTTGTTTCCATCTACCAGCAAGCCCTGGTGTTTCTACCTGTTAACATATGCATCTACTCCTTGGTCCAAAGTTGCCAATCTCCTGTCTGCTTGCAACAGCCTCTTAATTGGTCTGCTCACTCACTGTTGCCCCTCCCTGATAAATTCTTGGCATAATAGCCAGAATGACCTTTTAAAAACGTTTATTAGATCATGTCTCTCCCCGCCTAAAATGGCTCAGCGGCTTCACGCTGCAGTATGCCCCCTCCCACTCACTGGGCTCTGCCATTGCAGGCCCAATTCAGTTCCTAGAAGACAGACCTTTTTACTGCCTCCAGGCCTTAGCACGCACTTCTTGTGGCAGAAACCCTCTCCCCCACCCCCGCCGTTGTTTGGTTCTCAGATTTAACATTCCCTCTCAGAGAGTAGGCAGTGACCCTCTCCTTATTACCCTCATCTCGGCATTCTAATGTATTCAGGCACCTGAGCACACTGTGATTTTATTTACATTTTTATTGTCTGTTTCCCCTTACTAGGACTTAAGCTACGAAGACCGGGCCTATGCTAGTCTTGCTCACCAATTAAAAAAAAAGAAATTATGAGCCATGAGATTACTCAACAGCCCGTTATCGACACAGACGAAAGGAGCCCGCCAAGAGGGCTGCAGCTGTTGGCGAGTCCCAACACGGCATCTGGAGATCACTAAGATAACTGCAGCATTAGTGAGAGAAGCCCCTAGAGACTGGGCTCGCGGTGTGTGCAGGTGCGGGCTTTCCTGGCTAAGCTCTTCACCTGGGCTCCGCAAAGCCTCGGAATACCTGAAGCAGGTAAGAGAGGTTAGCGGGCTGGAAAGGGAGTCCACCAAGTTTTACACATCACGCCATCTGAGACCGCCCTTTTAGAGAAACAAGGCAATTATGCAACGACCTCGGCTTTACACCTGTCCTGCTTCAGGCCAGCAGACCCAATAGACGGTATAGTGCCGCGAATCTGAACCGCCCAGCGTAAGTAACCCAAAAAAGCACCGCCGGGGCGGAATCGGTTCTGCGCTCCCGCCCCCCTCCTCCCAGGTAATTACTCCTTCCTTCCGGAAGCTCGGAGGCCCCGCCCACTTCCGCAACGCTCAGTCCGCCGCGCGGCGGGACTCAGCCAATGGCCGGCTTCCCAAGGAACGTTACCTCTGACCTCAGGGCTAATCAAGAGACAGTAGGACTAACGCCTCGCGAGAGGTGAGGTTGAAGCTGTCTCCGCCATCTTGGAGACGGGAGACGGGCGATGGCTGTGGTCCTTCTGCTAATGCAAACAACAAAACGGACACATTAGTCGCTCCCGAGTGAGCCTCTCGTCATTGTAACTGTTGACCAAAGCTACGGAAGAAGAGAGGGTGTCAAAGTCGAGCGCGACGACATTGATAGCAGCCTCAACTGCCTGCTGGGGCGGCAGAAGTGAAGTAACCGAGGACCGGAAGGATGGTGCAGTCCTGTTCCGCCTACGGCTGCAAGAACCGATATGACAAGGACAAGCCCGTTTCTTTCCACAAGTAAGTATCCTGAGCGCCTCCTGGGGCCTCGCAGGGGCTGGGGGCGCGCGGCCCTGCTCGGGGGCGGGGCCAGGCGCGTGTCCGCGCGAGACCTAGTGGGGGGGCGGGGCGCCGTCTGGCGCTGGTACCGGGAGCGGTGGGCGTGCCCCTGGCGTCACCCGCGGCGCTCCGCCCCGGGATGCGCGTTCTCGGCGTGCGTCGCCGCGGCGGCTGTTCCTCGCGCTCCAGTTTCGCGCGGAGCTCAGGGTAGTTAGTTCGCGGCCCACCCACGAAGCCTAGAATTCCCGTGAGTCGTGGGGTGTCCAGACCGAGAGGCAGCTGGGTCTCACCACCAGGGTCGCGGAGAAGCCAGGTAGTAATGCCACTTTAGACGTAAAGTTGAAGAGGAAACAGTTGGGAAGTCACGAACTTTGATCCCCTGCGGTGGGGGGAGTCCAGCATCACAGCATTTAGGCATTGACGTGGGCGGGATTTCAGGGAGGGTGTTTTGGACTCTGCTCCTGAGGACTGCTGAGTTTTAGAGAGAGCTCCAGGCTGAGCACACTATGTTAACGGGCAGTAGTGGTACACTGTGCATGATAAAATCAGCCGGGCTGTCACGGGCCTGGAAGAAGCCCTCGGAGGGGGACACGTTCCCAGTTCTAGGGCAGGTTTCACCTTAGAGGTCCTAGGAGGAAACAGGTTCTCTCCAAAGAAAGCCGAAAAGTAGAGTGACAGTGATAATCCGATGTCTGCACGATGGCATTTTCATTCAGCCAAATTCTATATTTACAGATGTTATCACATAAAAAGTGTTTTGCAATAATTCTCAACCGTAAATGGATGATGCTAAAGAAATAAAAGCCCGTGATAAATTATACGATTTATAGCGAAATAATTTCAAGAGCAAAATCTTAAGTATTCATTCATTTTGAGGGGTGGGGCCTTTTATGTTTAACAGGGAATGTGGATACATTTTTGTACATTTGGTGTAACACTAGAGAGCTGAGGGAGCATAGAGAAATCTTGAGAGTGTTGCTGTTTCTCCTTCTAAGGGGAGAAACACAACACTTCCAGATTCATTTGAGGGGGTGATATCTTAATATTACCTCTTGATTTATTAGAATTTCTGAAAGCTGATGGATTGGCCTCCAGTACTTTCAAAGTCAAGGGAGTAGGTCTGGAGGTGGTGACACCATCGCAGGCCGTTCAGCTACCCACCTTCCAATTCTTTTTTTTTTTTTCTTTGTCTTTTTAAGGACTGTTCCAGCTGCACATGGAAGTTCCCAGGCTAGGGGTGGAATTGGAGCTGCAGCTGCTGGCCTACGCCACAGCCACAGCAATGCCAAATTCAAGCCACATCTGCGACCTACACCACAGCTCATGGCAATGCCAGATCCTTAACCCACTGAGCGAGGCCGGGGATCGAACCCACAACTTCATGGTTCCTGGTCAGATTTGTTTCGACTGCACCACGACGGGAACTTCTAGTTATAGGGTTTTAAAGCAAGTACATTTTTTAATTTAATCACTGCACCGGTACTGGGAGAATATGGAAATTTCTGGTCCAGGGATTGAATCCGAGCTGTGGCTGTGATCTACACCGCAGCTGTGGCAATGCTGAATCGATAACCCACTGTACCACAGCAGGAACTCCAAAACAAGTCCATTTTTAACAAACTAAGGTAATAAAGGCACAACTAAAAACTGTCCCCCAAAAATGAGCAAAGTTAGCATTTTCATCAAATACTCATTGGTGTGTTAACACCAGTGTAAGCTAGTTCCTTCCAAAGCAGGAAAGTCTGGATGTGCCCTTTTTTGGAATAAGGTTAGAAAACTGAACTATGTTGTCTTCTTAGGTTTCCTCTTACTCGACCTAGTCTTTGCAAAAAATGGGAGGCAGCTGTCAGAAGAAAAAACTTTAAGCCCACCAAGTATAGCAGCATTTGTTCAGAACATTTTACTCCAGACTGCTTCAAGAGGGAGTGCAACAACAAGTTACTCAAAGAGGATGCTGTTCCCACGATATTTCTTTGTACTGAACCACATGACAAGGTAAGATGTGTTTTAAAATATTGGGGGAGTTCCCATTGTAGTTCAGTGAGTTAAGAACCCGACTAGTATCCACGAGGATGTGGGTTCGATTCCTGGCCTCACTCAGTGGGTTAACGATCCAGGATTGCCACTAGCTGCAGCGTAGGTGGCAGATGCGGCTCAGATCTGGTGTTGCTGTGGCTGTGGCGTAGGTCTCAGTTGCAGCTCCAATTTCGACCTCTAGCCTGGAAACTTCCATATGCCTCGGGTATGGCCCTAAAAAAAAAAAGTAATAAAAATAAAATATCAGGTTGTTTTCTGTTTATAAAAGTAATGTTTATTGTGGAAAATTTTGAAAACCCAGAGCAGTGTTAAGAAAATAAATGTAGAGTTCCCTGGTGCTGCAGCAGGTTAAAGATTCTGTGTTGTCACTACTGTGGCTCGGGTTCAATCCCTGGTGCAGCCTAAAAAAAAGAAAGAAAGAAAATAAATGTTAGCTGGGACCTATCCCTTGTAAATAACCACTGTTCACTTTAAAAAGTGAAATACTTTTTAAAAATACACAGTACAGTTTATTCGAGTTAAATATCCTCACGCAAAGAAGCTCGGTGTAGCTTCATTAACTTAAGCTCATTCTGTATTCCTACTTAAATGTCGATAAATTTTATTTTTCTTTATCAGTGATAGTTCAGTTTCAAAGTATTTTCCCCCTAAGTTTTTTTGTCTTGTTTTTTTCTTTTCTGGATTTGGCTATGGAGTACGGTGGATTGATGTGGGATCTCAGTTCCCAGACCAGGGATTGAACCCAGGCCTCAGCAGTGAAAATGCTGAGTCCTAACTACTAGAACACCAAGGAACTCCCTCCTACCTCACTTTTAAGTGCTTAGTATTTAATTAAATGTTATTAATAGTGCTGTCATTCTTGCATCCCATTTCTACTTCAGATAGAAAAGTATAATTAGGACTTAAACTATTTTCTTATTTTAGGATGTTTCTCTACCAAGGAAACAAAAAAGTGTATTTTTAAATTCCACAGGTGAATTGTTTTAAACTGGTTTTTTGTGAGTTGTTTTGTTTTGTTTTGTTTTGTTTTTTGCTTTTTAGGGCTTTCAAGCTCGTTTAGGAAAGCATACGATCTATCCTGGAAATGTTCTATGTGATTTTAATTAATTTTTTAGGGCCACACCTGTGGCATATGGAGGTTCCCAGGTATGGGTCAAATCGGAGCTACAGCTGCTGACATATGCCACAGCCACAGCAACTCAGGATCTGAGCCACATCTGCGACCTACACCACAGTTCACGGCAATGCCAGATACCCGACCCACTGAGTGAGAGCAGGAATCAACCCACACCCTCATGGATACTAGAAGGATTCCTTTCCACTGAGCCACAACAGGAACTCCTAAACTGTTATTTTAGTTATGGAATTCTGACAAGCTCTGCATCTTTGTTTTAGAAGGAAGATCTTCTGGAGCCACAGGAACAGCTCCCCCCACCTCCTCTAACACCTCCCATTTCCCAGGTTGACGCTGCTATCGGATTACTCATGCCTCCTCTGCAGACCCCTGATAATCTCTCTGTGTTCTGTGACCACAACTATACTGTGGAGGACACCATGCACCAGAGGAAAAGGATTCACCAGCTAGAGCAACAAGTTGAAAAACTCCGAAAGAAACTCAAGACTGCGCAGCAGCGATGCAGGAGGCAGGAGCGACAGCTGGAAAAGTTAAAGGAGGTTGTACACTTTCAGAAGGAGAAAGATGACGTCTCAGAGAGGGGTTATGTGATTCTACCAAATGACTATTTCGAAATAGTTGAAGTACCAGCGTGAAAAGTGAAATTTGTTATTGGGTTTTAATGGGGCAATACCACATACCCTCTTCTAGCCTGTAGAGGAGTTTCATTTGAAAGAAATTACACTTGATTACTTGTATAAAAACAATTCAGAATATTTTTTTAAAAGAATAAATTAGATATATACTGTAAAATTGTAAAAATTTTGGTTTGTAATTTCAGGGTTTTTACATTTTAACAAACTATTTTCAGAGTTCTAAACTAACCTCAGAGCTTCAATGTAAGTTAGTTTCAAGATTGAGGATTTTTGTTTTTTAATTTGAGTATTTATAGAAATGATATAACAATAAAAAGTGAAGAAAATGAAAATAACACAGTAAAGATGATTTAAGTTTTAAGTTTAAAATTGTAAATTAATGCATTTTATTGAGAAAACATAGTTATGTTCTAAATCAGAAGCATGTGACATAATTTCTCAGAATACATATGTATATTCTTATTCACAGATTCTTATTTGTAAAGACAGATGATTCATTTATCTTTCTTAATCACTTATCAAAGATAAATTGGCAAGTCAATACTTAAAAAGTTGGTTGTCTTCAGAGCAGAAAAGGAGAAATCAAAATGGTTAAATGACTTTAAAGAATGGATTCTTTAATCTCCTTCTCCCTGCTGTCCAGCGTTACAGAATTAGAAGTGTATCTCCAGTGAGAGAGAGATTCTTCTGTCAACGAAGGAGGCATTATTATCAATGAGGTCATGAAAGTGGGGGCCAGGTACATGGTCTGCCTTTTTCTCTCATTGCTCCAAGGTCAGGGGCATCCAGGCCTCCAGCTGTAGGCTCATCTGCACATCTGTAACAGATGAGTTGTGTTCGTCAAGTTTGACTTGTACCCTAAGTTGGAAATCTTACACTGGACTGATTTTGATCAAGGCTTCCCATTAAAAAAAAAGATTCCTTTTACCACGTTAGAAACTACATCCCACTTACGTAAATGAGTGATTTCTATTCAAAAGCATCCTAATAGGTAATAAGGCTGATTTTACAAACATTGAGACCCAAACACTGAGGTTTCTGCTCAAACTGAGTTGTGTTCTGACTTCAAAATCTTACATGTATTTGAAATGAAAACAGTTAAACAAATACTGCCGTCAGAATGACCTACTTAGATTTAGAATAACTGCTCCAACTAGAACTGTTTTATATTTGAAAGTGCTGCACTGGCCTTTGAAGGCAGTATTAGAGACACACAGCAGTGAAGTCCCACTTCTGTAGACTGGTTTTCAGTGTAATTAACTGCCGTGCTGCCAATAGATAGTACTTTGATTTATGGAGATTTGATGTTTTATGAACCAATGTTTTATAAAAAAATTATCATTACTTGAAATTATATTATCTGGTAACACTTAGAATGTTGTAACTCTAACGAATCAGAGGACTTTTTCTAGTTATTCATGGGTCTCATCACTGTTTTTTGAAAGCCACAAAATCTCCAAGTAGTTTGTTTTTACATTTCATCTCTAACAATTCCTGGACAATATATGGGTAAATATCTTACAAAGTATATATCTTAAATCTAAATTGTTGTGTACGTGAAAGAAAATCTGTGTGTGTCCTCAGAACCAAGAATTCAATGTTGAATTGTAAAAAGTGATCATTGTAATTGCTTAGTATCTTAGCATTATGATTTAACCTAAAGCTACTTTTTTTTTTTTTTCATGAGACATAAATCCCTATTTGGAGAGAATGGAGCAAGCAGCATGTATCCTAACTGTTTGCATTTAAATCATTTATTATGTGTAACATAGGGAGTTTGAGGTATAGGTGCTTATTTCTGAATTTGAAGTGTAACATTTGTTAATGTTTTTAGCATTTATTTTCTGTGTTGTATTGTTTATGACATTGCCAAGAAAAGGAAAACCGGCTAAAGATAGGCTGAAATAGGTCCTGTTCTAGTATAGTGAAACTCAGTCTGAAACAACAGGGACAAATTCTTGGGAATAAGTGCGAAGAGACTCCTGTGAATTTCGAAATGTTAGATGACACTTACTTTAAGCACAGATAGTAACATCTATGGAAATTATTATTACTATTATTCCAACCTGACAATAATAGTGAGAGGAAGTAATTGTTTCTAAATAGAACTACTAGGAAAATTGTAGAATTTTCTAATTAGAAGGGCCCTAGAAATCACTGAACACTTGCCTATCCTCCAAACCCTGCAGAATCGCCTTGTAAGATATCCCTGACAGCTGGACGTCTGTTCACAGTCCACCATTTACATTTAAGCCATTCTGTTTAGATTCTTTAAAATGGGTTCCTGGAATAGAGTAGAATCTGTCGACGCTTTTTAAAATACTTGTTTATAGTGCAACTATAAACTTCACTTTGAACTGCTGCATAGTTTGAACTTTCAAATTCCAAATTAAAGAAGTTTTAGAATTTTGTAAAACAGTTTAAATGTTTATTAATTGTGTACCTGTTATGTGTACTAAAAATAATTCCGTCATTGCAGTAAAGAAACAGTCATGTCTAAAATTATTGGGCAAAACTTTTTACTTGGAAATCCAAATACACGAGATTTTTTCTTTTAGTGATAATTTGTGTCGCCCCTTTCTTAGAAAGGTAGCCATAATGGTGAGGACAGATGAAAATTTCACTTGATATGGGGTTGTTATTAAAGTAGTAGTCTCTGATCATCTTTAGTTATTTAAAAATGACACACACATACTCAGAACCTATGACTTTTATAAAGTCCGTTGTAAGTGATGCAGTATATTTAAAAGTCTATATGATCTATAAAAGGAAAACTCCAGTTGTGTTCCAGAATTTTAAAAAAGCTAGCCTGCCATGAACAGTGCTTAAAGAAAAAACAGATTTGCCTGTTTGGGTGTTACTCCTCCTGATATGGGGGACCATGTGACTTGGATGAGCAGTGAGTGAAGAGCATTGGTTTTGGCTGATGGTAACCAGTGTTTCTGGACATTGTTTTTCTATAGTTGTGTATTAAAATGCAATCCTTAATGTAAAGGAAAAACGTCAAAGCAAATGCAATGATTTACAATTAAGCGGTAAAAGCAATTATAATTTTGTCTTTAGCAAAAGTTTTGCTTGAAGTAATATTCTCTTACAATTCCATGTCTTAATATCTTTTTTTTTTTAACCTGGGATGTGGTTTTGTTTTACTGAGATTTTTTTCCTGAATGGTTAATATTTTTAAACTCTCAAAAATCTTGAGAATTTTTATTCGTTTCTAAATTCATAGTAGATTGAGATTGTTAAAAATTTCATTTTTTAAATGTCCTAAGGGATATGAATAAACTTTCATTGTTTTAAACTTTTTCAGTGAGACAAATTGTACAGTATTAACAATAAGTAGACAAATGACTTCTGGAATGGCTGCATGAGGAGCTCTGGCCTCCTCCACACCATAACTACCATAGGGGTGAAGAAAATTTTAAAGGTAAAGAAAGGGGTTTTTGGGAAGATGGTGAGTAGGAAGCACCAAGAATCTGTCTCCCAACCAAAGCAACCACAGTAATGGCAAAATCTATCTGATATAATTGGAACTCTGGAATCCATTATTAAAGGCTTGCAACTTCCGGGAGAAGACCTGGATGGTAAGTAGTGGTTAATTTTGGTCAGTTTCAGCTCTTAGCTCGGTGACAATTACCCATCTCACACCCCTATCCCAGTGGCAGGCAGTGGAGGAGTTGCAGGAGACCTCACTCAAAGTGTGTGAGAGCCAAGGTGGGCAGTAAAGATCCTTTCCTCTGAATATCAGAAGTGTGTGTGCTGATTGCTGCTTCTGGTCATGAAGGTGCAGATATGGGGCGGGGGTGGGGTGGGGTGGCCATTGTTCCCTCTCCCTCACTGCTGCAACCCTCTCCTCCTCTAGCTAAAGTGACTTCTCCTCCCACTTCATTTTTTCTCTGATTTTCAGAGCCAGGCATTAAAGACTAGGGCATTCAAGAGCAACCTCACATACAAGGAGATTAAAAAGTCACCAGGGAAAGGTTCAGGCTCAGAAAAGACTTGATAAGACCTTAAGTAACACTTCATGCTGATCCTGCCAAGTCCTTAGGAGAGTACCTAAAACAATAAAGTAAACCATGAGGAGGGGATAGAATTGGATTTTCATAGTTACATATCATTAAATTCAAATGTCCAGTTTTCAACAACAAAAATAAAGCATTTAAGGAGTTCCCATTGTGGCCGAGTGGGTTACAAACCCAAACCCAGCTAGTATCCGTGAGGATGTGTGTTCAATCCCTGGCCTTGCTCAGTGGGTTAAGGATTAGGCATTGCAGCAAGCTGGGGTATAGGCCAGCAGCTGCAGCTCTGGTTGGACTCCTATCCCAGGAACGTCATATACCACAGGTGTAGCCCTAATAAACAAAACCCATAAAGCATTCAAAAAAATAGGAAAGTGTAGCCCATTCAAAAGAAAAAGTAAACCTATAGAACTGTCCCTGAGAAGGACCAGAAGGCAAGCCTACTAGACAAAGATTTTACAACTGTCTTGAAAATGTTCAAGAAAAAGGAAGATATGGAGAAAGTAAAACAACAACAACAAACACAAAAACTACATTTGAATAAAATGGAGATAAAGGAGTTCCTGTCGTGGCGCAGTGATTAACAAATCCGACTAGGAATCATGAGGTTGCAGGTTTGATCCCTGCCCTTGCTCAGTGGGTTAACAATCTGGCATTGCCGTGAGCTGTAGTGTAGGTTGCAGACGCGGCTCGGATCCCGCGTTGTTGTGGCTCTGGCGTAGGCCGGCAGCTACAGCTCTGATTAGACCCCTAGCCTGGGAACCTCCATTTGCTGTGGGAGCAGCCCAAGAAATGCCAAAAAGACAAAAAAAAAAAAAAAGGAAATAAAAATAGAAAACATTTAAAGATACCAAAATAAACTCTGGCTGAAAAATACAATAAGAGAAAAGAAAAATTAGAGGGGTTCAAAGGCAGGTTTAAAAGACAAAAAGAAGATTCAGCAAATATGATGCTAGAACATTTGAAATGATCAAGTCTGAAGAAGAGAAAGAAAAAAAGATTAAAGAAAAGTGAACAGAGCCTAAAAGGGCCTGTGAGACAACAGTTAGTAGACCAATGTATGCACAGTGGGAAACCCAGAAAGAGACAAGCGAAGGAGCAGAAAGATTATTTAAGGAAGTAATGGCTGAAAATTTCTCCAATTTGATGAAAGACATGAATATAAACATCCAAGGTCAATGAACTCCAGTTAGGATGAACTCAAAGCAGTCCACACTAAGACATATAATTAAACTGTCAAAAAACAGGGGAGAATATTGAAAGCTTCAAGGAACAAGTGACTTATCACACATAGGGGATCCTCAGTAAGATTATGAGAAAATTTCTCATGTTAAATTTTGGAGGCCAGAAGGCAGTGGGCCAATATACTCAACATGCCAAAAGGAAAAACAAAAAACAAAAAAACTGTCAACCAAGAATCCTATGTCCTATAACTAAAACTGTCTTCAAAATTAAGAGAAAAATTTTGACTATCAGATAAACAAAAGCTGAGGAAATTCCATGCCTCTAAGCCTGCCCTGCAAGAAATTCGAGTCCTATGGGGTGAAATAAAGGAAAATACTACCTTGAAGTAGTATGAAGAAATAAATATCTTAAAAAGGTAAATTCATGGGAAATTATAAGAACCAGTATTATTGTAACAATGGTTTATAACTCCATGTTTTGTGTTCTACATGACTGAAGAAACATCTTTTAAAAAAAAATATGTCTAAAAGTTAATATTATTGTAACTTTGGTCTATAACTCCACTTTTTGCTTTCTACATAATTTAAGAGACATATGCATTAAAAAATCTTTAGTTTATGTTTTGGACACACATTGTATAATGTATTTGTGACACCAATAGCTGAAAGGGGTGAGGATGGAGCTGTAAACTAGCAGAGTTTTTGTATGTTACTGAAGTTAAACTGGTATAAATTCAAATTAGAGTGTTATAAATTTAGGATGTAAAAAATAATCCCTGGTAACCATAAAGAAAATAGTTCTAGAATGTACACAAAAGGAAATGAGAAATATTTCACTATATTAAAAAAATCAATGAAATACAAAAGAAAACTATAATGCAGGAAATGGACAAAAAGTCATAAAACATATTGAAATTAAATAGCTAAATGACGGAAATATGTCCCTCCTTATCACTAATTAATCTAAATGTAAATGGATTAACTCTCCAAGCAAAAGACAGATTGGCCGAATGGATAAAGAAAAATGATTACGCTATATGCTGTCTCTAAGAGACTCACTTTAGATCCAAAGATTAAAATAAATTAAAAGTGAAAGGATGGATAAAGATACTCCATGTAGGAGTTCCCACTGGGGCTCAGTGGTAACGAACCTGACTAGTGTCCATGAGCACCCAGGTTCGCTCCCTGACCCCACTCCATGGGTTAAGGATCTGGCATTGCCATGAGCTGTGGTCTAGGTCACTGATGAGGCTTGGACCCCACGTTGCTATGGCTGTGGCTGCGGCTGGCAGCTGCAGTTCCGATTAGACCCCTAGCCTGGAAACTTTTGCTATGGGTGCAGCCCTAAACAAAAAATAATAGTAATAATAACAATAAAATAAAAAGTAAACTACCAAATAACCCAACAACTCCATTTCTGGGTACATGACCAAAAGGATTCACAACAGAGTGTTAAAGAGATATTTGTACACCCATGTTAATAGCAGCAATAGCCAAAAGGGGGAATCAACCTGGTGTCCATTGATGGATGTGGTCTAAACATACAATCAAGTATTACTCAACTTTAAAAAGGTCAGAGATTCTGACAGATCCTACAACATGGCTGAATCTTGAGAGCATTATTCTAAGGGAAATAAGCCAGTCACCAAAAGACAGATACAGTATAATTTCACTAGAGTAGTCAAATTCATAGAGATGGAAAGTAGATTGCCAGGGGCTGGGGGGAGGGAACCATGGGGAGTTGTTTAGAAGGTACAAGATAAAGAGAGTTATGGTGGTGGATGGTAATGGGAATATGCTTAATACATGGACCTGCCCATTTAAAAATGGTTGTGGTGGTAGTTTTTTGTTTTTGTTTTTGTTTTTTTGTCTTTTTAGGGCCGAACCTGCAGCATATGGAGCTTCCCAGGCTAGGGGTCGAATCGGAGCTGTAGCCTCCAGCCTACACCAGAGCCACAGCAACTTCAGATCCAAGCTGCATCTGTGACCTACCCCACAGCTCACGGCAACACCAGATCCTTAATCTACTGAGCAAGGCCAGGGATCGAACCCACAACCTCATGGTTCCTAATCGGATTTGTTTCCACTGTGCCACAATGGGAACCCCTGTGGTGGTAATTTTTATGTTGTGTATTTTACTCCAGTATTATAAACGTGATGTGGATGATTGAAGTTTAGGCTGGTGAACCAGGACACACAGCTGTTGTTTACAAAGTATCTGTCCCTCTCATTTAATTCCTGGGGGTGGGGACAACTGGCCTGGAACACACCTTTTCCTGCACAGATTGGCAGAGGCTAGGTTTACCCTATCCATCCCTTCTTTCAGCTCTCACACCTCATGTTGACATGTTTCCTGCCCTTAAATCAACAAAGAAAATCAAAGAAACCAAAAATTTGTTCTACGAGAAGATCAATGCAGTGGACAAACTTATTCTGACATTTCTCCAAAGAAGATGTCTTTGGAGCCAATATATATATACGGAGCCAATAGTCACATGAGAAAGAGCTCAAGAGGAATGGGATGACTGCACCAGGAATGGGATGACTGGAAACCACCTCTACAGCCTGGGCCACCAGAAATGATTCACATTGGCTGGTCCTAAATGCACGCTCTGCTCTGACTTGCCTTTCCCACCGACACCCCGTAAAAGCCCAGACCTCCACTTTCCCCTCCTCCTGTCTTGTGCCACCTCACCAGACCTAGGCTTCCCCCTGTGGCTCTGAGTGGAATAACTGTTCCCTTCTCTTGGGAAATGTGAGTAATAAATTCTTCTTGCAGTGGCTTTGACCTTCTGCGTTTGCACTGGGTCACCTCTGTAAATTAAAATCCTAAGGGGGTAATTTCAGAGCACACGTCTGACAGGCTTGCCTCTGGAGGTCCCTCATTCTAGAAAGGCCATTTCCTCTAGGAAGTTCCCGCAATTAAGACAGCACCTCAGTATCCCCTCTGGCCCTCCCTTTCTCCCTGCAACACGTAGTTAGAGACTTATTATGGGAGGTCATCTGGCCTTTGGTCCTCTTGGGCCCAACCTGCCACCAACCTACAAGATGGTGAAACCCCAGGAACTTTTGGACTCTGCTGCCTTCCTGCCTGTGAGCTTTCAAAAAAACACTGCAACCTCATGGTGCTAATGATGGGTGGATTCGGGATCCTTTTATATAAAAGAATCACAAAGAGGTTTATTAAGGTTTTGGAGATCTCACAGCCGCAGAAGGTCGCCCTGGGATTGGTTCAAATGGGACCCAGTCTCAAAAGTCAGTTTTCCCAATTTTCATAGATCCCATCAGCTGCCCACTGCCTTTTTTTTTTTTTTTTTTGCGTTATACTTAAAAAAAAAAAAAAAAAAGTATGTAAGAGAATTCCCTGGCAGCTCAGCAGTTTAAGGATCCAGCATTGTCACTGCTGTGTCAGAGGTTCAGTTTCTGGCCTGGGAACTTCTGCATGCTGTGGGAACAGCCAACAGCCCCCAAAGCATAAAAGAGTCTCTGCCCAGCATTTCCCAACTCCAAGCATATGATGTTGCCAAAATGCTGTTATTGCGCAAAGCAGCTGAGTGACAGTTCTGGACAGTATGTAATTAAAGTCCATAAAGAGTGGTTGTGACAAGTAAAATGAGTGGCTTTTTACACCTTCTTGCTTTGATGACCCTTCTCCCTGGAATGGCCTCTCCCACGCAGTACCTAGGAAATTCCTCTGGGCTTTTGGTCTCCTGGAGACCTGACTACACCCTCCTTGGTACTCTGCAGATGTTTTATCATAGTACCTGCTGTACAGTACTGAAATGAGATGCTCCCACTGCTGTTTCTCTCTGCTACTTGCAAGATCCTTCAATCATTTGCCTCAGTCCTCTGATAGGTACTTAGCACATGACAGGCATTCAATTGTGCTCTCATCTCAAGGAAAAATATGTTTTTCTTTTATTTTGTGTCTATATGAGACAATGGAGGTTCACTCAACTTCTGTGGTCATCATTTCATGATGTATGTAAGTCAAATCATTATGCTGCCCTCCTTAAATTTTTTTTTTTTTTTTTTTTTTTGGTTTTTAGGGATGAACGAACCCATGGCATATGGAAGTTCCCAGGCTAGGGGTCGAATTGAAACTACAGCTGCCAGCCTACGCCACAGCAAGGCTGGATCGGAGCTGCATCTGGGACCTACATAGCAGCTCCTGGCAACGCCAGATCTTTAACACACGGATCGAGGTCAGGGATCAAACCCACGACCTCATAGATACTAGTCAGGCTCATTACCACTGAGCCATGAAGGAAACTCCTACCCACCTTACATTTATACAGTGCTGCATGTCAATTATATGCCAATAAAACTGAAAGACAAAATATTTCAAAAAAGAAAAGCAAGAAAAAATATCCGAAACAAGGAATTTAAGGCAAGTCCTTCCAGTGTCCTACTAGATCTTTATCTAGCAGGCCCACCAAGGACTATTTAATTCTCTAAGGAACTGTTACTTTGTTTGGTTTACTATTTACTGCTGATTAGGACTCAGACTCTTTGAAGTCACCTGATATCCCATAGGCTTTTTCCCAGTAGGGATGCATGAAATTTCTGTTCAGTAGCAGAGATGACCTCGAAGGTTGCAGGTTTATTGCCTGTACAAACATGAGCCTGTTTTGTATCTAATCCAGCCTCTGTACTCTGTCTTCAGGACCTAAACACATTAATCTTTCACACACTCTGCTGGCTCCCTTATGAAGGAGTTAAAGTAATCTTTGAGACAGCCTCACTTTATGTTTGCGGGATGTCATGCTTTTATTTTATTTTATTTCATTATTTTATTTTAATTTTCTTTTTTCTTTTTTTCTTTTAGGGCCACACCTACAGCATATGGAAGTTCCCAGGCCAGGGGTCAAATTGGAGCTGTAGCTGCCGGCCTACTCCACAGCCATAGCAATGTTAGATCCGAGCCACATCTGTGACCTGTGCTGCAGCTTGCAGCAAGGCCAGATCCCCAACCCACTGAGCAAGGCCAGGAATCAAACCTGTATTCTCATGGATACTAGTCAGATTCTTAACCCACTGAGCCACAAGGGGAACTCTGGGGTGTCATGCTTTTAATGAAAAAAAAAATTGCACTTAGGTAGTTAGGAGGCCCACCAGGATGCCCATGTGGACTCACCTGTCAGGGCCTAAATTGTGTTGCCCAAGAAATGCACCTCATGGGTGTTTATGGCCAGGCAAATCCTTTTTTTTTTTTCCCCCCCTGGCTACCAGAATTAATCCCAAGTGGAAACAACTTGATTTTCATTGACTCTCTGATTTTTCTTCTTTTGATTCTGTGTTGATTGTTTTTGTTTGTTTCTGGTTCTTGATCGTGTGTTAGTACCTTCCTGATTTGGGCTCTGTCCGTTTCCATAACTGGGTCCAAGGATTGACAAGTAATGGACCATAAGTCAGCTTCTATGAGTGGCCAGAGAACACCCTAGTTATATGGGACTATGGTTTGCTTGTTATCTGAGATTTGGATTTTATGGTCTATACATTTGATAATCTCTGTTGAGATAATGGGGATGTAGTCTCTGCTGGGGGGAGATAACCTGATTTTGTTTGTCGATTTATGAGTCCAAATTAATTAGGAGGATATCTGGTCGTCTAGCCCAATGAGGTTTTTTGTTTGTTTGTTTTGCCTTTTAAGGCCACCCCTGTGGCATATGGAGGTTCCCAGGCTAGGAGTCCAATCGGAGCTATAGCTGCCGGCCTACACCACAGCCACAGCAAGGCCAGATCCAAGTCATGTCTGCGACCTACACCACAGCTCAGGGCAACACCAAATCCTTAACACACTGAGTGAGGCCAGGGATCAAACCCGCATCCTCAAGAATCCTAGTCGGGTTTTTTAACCGCTGAGCCACAAGGGGAACTCCCTTCTTGGTTTACTTTTGACTGGTGACTAACCCTATAAAAAGGGAGCTGTAAATTCTCTGGGTGTTTGTGTGGCTGTAATAGAGAAACCCCTTTGCTTTTCTTTGTGTATGAACTATTTTCTTATCCCTTGGAAGGTGTTCATAAATTAGATGGCAGTCTCCAAATGGGAGATCTTTTCTGGTTGGTTCATAGAGACTAAGTAAGCATTTCATAAATCTGGTACTCCCACGAGTCCCAGAAAAAAAACAAAACTTCTAATATGGTAAGTGTAATAGCTTTTTAAGAAAAATCCTTCTCACAGAAACGTCTTACACAGAAGCAATTTTCTATAACAAACCAGGTTCAGGAGTTCCTGCTGTGGCTCAGGGGAAACAAATCTGACTAGTATCCATGAGGATGTAGGTTCAATCCCTGGCCTTGTTCAGTGGGTTAAAGATCCGGGGTTGCTGTGACCTGTGGTGTAGATCAAAGATGTGGTTTGGATCCTGCATTGCTGTGGCTGTGGTGTAGGCCAGCAGCTGCAGCTCTGATTCATCCCTAAGCCTGGGAACTTCCATATGCTGTGGGTTAGGCCCTAAAAAGCAAAAAAAAAAAAAAAAAAAGAAAAAGGACAGAAACCAGGTTCATGTAATCAGTGTTAATCCTTAGACAAATCAGACTGGTTCTTCAGTGTCCTATTTTCTCCTGGGCCTATAAGGAAGCCCTTTCTCTTTTTTCTTTACGTAGGTTCCTCTAACCTATAATTGAGTAGGCTATACACTTGTAAAGTGAAATAAACTGTTACTTAAATGTTCACTGCCCCTCAGAGTTCAGGAATAAAGATTTCTCTAAATCTTTAGTTTTTGTGGCAAATAATGAGAGAATGTGCCCCAATTCATTTTATGTGACCAATATAACATAAGTAGACAAAAAAGTATGAGAAAGAAAATGAGAGTTCACTCACTCTAAAATAAAAAGTTGATCCCCCAAATGCAAGGCTGGCTTAAGTCTGGAAAAAAATCTATTAATGTAATTTACTAGACTAACAGAATAAAAGAAATAAACCAGGGAGTTCCCTGGTAGCTCAGTGGGTTAAGGATCTGGTCTTGTCCCTGCTGTATGTTGGGTCACTACTGTGGTACAGGTTTGATCCCTGGCCCAGGAACTTTTGTATGCTGTGGGCATGGCAAAAAAATAAAATAAAGTAAAATAAAAGATAGGAGTTCCGTTGTGGCTCAGAGGAAATGAACCTGACTAGCATCCATGAGGATGCAGGTTTGATCCCTAGACTTGCTCAGTGGGTTAAGGATCCCGTGTTGCCATGAGCTGTGATGTAGGTCAAAGACATGGCTTGGATCTGGCATTGCAGTGGCTGTGGTGTAGGCCGGCAGCCATAGCTCCAATTCAACCCCTAGCCTGGGAACTTCCATATGCTGCAAGGGTGGCCCTGAAAAGCAAAAATAAACAAATAAATAAATAAAAATAAAGAGACAAACCAAATAAAATTATCAATAAGTGCAGAGCCAAAAAGATAAATTTTAACACACGTGACTTAAAAAAAAAACACAACAGCTCTTAAAAAACTATTTCCCAATAAGATCAAGGGCTGTAACAAGGGTGCTATTTGTTCCATTCCTATTCAATGCTGTACTACATCTCAGGACAGTGTAATTGGGTCAGAAAACCTGCAGAAGATTCCATACAGAAGATTCCCTGCAGAATGATGTAATTTACATGCACTTAAAAGCATGCAAACACTAGCATGTCTTATAGATACATATATATGTAAGAAAATGTGTTGAGATGATATACATATAATACATATAATTTAAGATAATAGATACTATTTTTTTATGCTCTGGGATCAAACCCATGTGTCCACAGTAATCTGAGCTGCTTCAGTTGGATTCTTACCCCACTGCACCACAGCAGAAACTCCAATAACAGACATTTCTGAAGAGGAAGGAGGTGCGGTCAGGGAGGGATAGACAGGAGAGTTCAATCTTTATTGGTAATAGTTTGTTTCTAAAGCTGGTGCATTAGTGTTTGTGATGGTGGTCTTTATACCTTGTCTTATTCAAAGTTTTTAAAAAATTGCAACCAACAGCCAGAAGGTGGCAGGAAAAGCTTGGTATTTGCAGCATCTGACAAGCCAATACATAAAATTAATGCCTCCATGAAAGCCCTTGTGATCACAAGTCACTCTCCAAATTAAAATGATTAACTGAAACCTTAATTTTCCTTTTTCAGACACATTTGCATTTTGGTATTCACTGCCGCTTTCTTTCAAGATATTTACTTTCCACCCAGGCAACTCCTGCTTTTATTATCCCAGTGTCACTTCTACAATGAAACAAGCTTGCACAGAAGGCTCATGATAACAGAGGGTTATTGCAGCACGAGAGCATGCCTGCAAGAATGCACACACACACAGCACACCACATACACATCACACACATACCACATACATCACGCCACACATACACATCACAATACACACACACATACACACGCCACACACACCACTTACTTACACACCACATACATCATGCCACACCACACACATACTCACAAATCACACACACACAGACCACTCACATTCACCACATACAAACCACACACAGACCACACATACACACATGCACATCACACACCACACACAGACCACACTACAACACACATACTACACTCAGAATAAATCTCCAGCCATCTTTTTAGGGTCGTACCCATAGCATATGGAAGTTCCCAGGCTAGGGGGGGTCAAACTGGAGCTGTAACTGCTGGCCTACACCACACCCACAGCCATATGGGATCTGAGCTACATCTGTGACCTACACTGCAGCTTGCAGCAAGGCTAGATCCTTAACTCTCTGAATGAGGCCAGGAATCGAACCTGCATCCTCATGGATACTAGTCAGATTCGTTTCCACTGAGCCATGACAGGAACTCCAATCTCCAGCCATCCTACCACTGTGAGTTTCTCAGCATCTTCCTCTCCTTGGGTGCATTCCACCAGCCATATTACCGAAATCTATTCACTCCTAAAGGCGTGTCTTCCTTCCTTCCTTTATTTCTTTCTTGCCTCAAAATTCCACAGAAATGAAACATTTATCTTACTTGTTATTTAGAGCAAGTAGGCCATGTAGCCTAGCTCAGCAAAAAGATCCAACTGCCTTTTCCTAAGTGGCACAGTCTTCTCCATGACAGATGCTCTGTTTGTCCCCCTGGAGCAGAGTTAGAAAATGGAGGGTAGGGATATGATTCTGGCTGGCAGGTATATTTTGTTGGGCCACATGATATTTTTTGTTTGTTTGTTTTAGGGCCACACATATGGCACATGGAAGTTCCTAGGCTTGGGGTTGGATTGGAGCTGCTGGCCTATACCACAGCCACAGCAACGCCAGATTCAAGCTGTGTCTGTGACCATAGCTCAAGGCAATGACGGATCCTTAACCCACTGAGCAAGGCCAGGGATTGAACCCGAACCTTCATGGTTACTAGTCGGATTTGTTTCCATTGACCACAAGGGGAACTCCCCACATCTACTATTTTAAATGTTTTTACTTATTTATTTATTTATTTAGTCTTTTTCTAGGGCTGCATCTGCAGTACTTGGAGTTTCCCAGGCTAGGGGTCCAATCGGAGCTGTAGCCACGGTCCTATGCCACAGCTGCAGCAATGCAGAATCCAAGCTGGGTCTGCAACCTACACCACAACTCATGGCAACGCCAGATCCTTAACCCACTGAGCAAGGCCAGGGATTGAACTCGCAACCTCATGGTTCCTAGTCGGATTTGTTAACCTCTGAGCCATGAAGAGAACTCCTATTATTTTAAAGGTTTTTTAATTTGTTCAAATTCAAAATCAAGAGTTGAAATTTGGCATTTGTCTTGAAAAATCAGAAATTTTGGCAACATCATTCCGCATGGCCCAAGGGGCATGGGCAGAACAGGGCAGTGGGAAGCCTGGAGGGGCAAGCACATGTCAAATCCCCCAGCCTTTTCCCTCTTGGCTGCCACTTGCTTGGCTCTAAAGGTGTTTGAGTGGTAGCCCTTGCCTAAAGCAACAGGTTTAAAAATCATACTTTTTTCTCCTCTTTTTATGGCTATACCTATGACATATAGAATTTCCCAAGCTGGGAGTCAGATCTGAGCACAGCTGTCGGCCTATGCCACAATCACAGCAACGCCAGGTCCGAGCTGCGTCTGCAACCTACACCAAAGCTTTCAGCAATGCCAGATCCTTAACACACTGAGTGAGGCCAATGATCAAACCCATATCTTCATGGATACTAGTCAGGTTTGTAATCTACTGAGCCACAACGGTAACTCCAAAAATAGTAAATATTTTTACTTGCTTTTTAAAATAGTATTTTCTTCCCTCTACCATACGCACACACTACACATACACACATACACATAGCATGTACACCATACACATTTCCCTTGTGAACAGTGTGGGGTGTGGCAGGCCATGGGGACCCGGGTTCTAGAATGCTGCCACCTCTCTTCACCTCTCTATAT
The DNA here is from genome assembly GCF_016906955.1 of Phacochoerus africanus. NCBI lineage: Eukaryota > Metazoa > Chordata > Mammalia > Artiodactyla > Suidae > Phacochoerus > Phacochoerus africanus. Next base: position 51,923,094 of record NC_062546.1, read on the forward strand.
TATCAACAATACGAACAACTTAAGAATATCAGATCATAGAGTTCCCTGGTGGCTCAGGAGGTTAAGGATCCAGGATTGTCACTGTTGTGGCTCTGGTTACTGCTTCCGCGAGGGTTTGATCCCTTGCCTGGGAATTTTGCAACTTCTGGATGTGGCAAAAAAAAAAAAAAAAAAAAAGAATAGCAGATCGGTATTTTCAACTATCTGAAGTTTTGTAGACTTAAAAAAAAACTTATTTATCCTATTTTTTTTTGAAACATCAGAGAGAACAATGTAATTTAGTTTTCTTATCTCAGATAGATCATCCATTAAGTTCCAAATCTTGGAAGATTTCCTATATACTTTTCTTCTGTGAAAGTTTGAGTAAATTCCCCTATGAGAGTGCCATAAACTCATGAGTTTACTGTAAAGGGCATCATATTTAGAAATTTATAATTTTTTTTTCACAAATGAATGGCACATAAAAATTGGGATGGTGTAAGAAAGTGCCTTTTATCATCAACATAAAGGACATTTTTGGAAAAAAACTGAAGTGTTTGCACTACTTATTTTTGTGTAGTTTAAATGTAACTCATTGTGCACTTTTCTTTTAAAAAGTGGAACTTTTCAATTCTTGTATATTCCTTCTTAAATTATAAGGTTTTTGTGGCAGGCAAATCAGAAACTATGCCCTACCATGGTTTTTTGCTTGTTTACTTTTAAAGGCAATACGACCATGCCTTCTATTCTCTCTTTAGTAAGCAGGCTTTCTCTTAAGATTTCATATTAAGCCCACAGCTTATATTTATGACTAATATTAATTTAGACAAAACTTGATTAAATTTGTTAGAGATTCTCTTAATGTCTTACAGAATAGAACTGGTTATTTGCAAATTAGTGTTTAAAATACATACACACACATATACACATATATACATATATGTGTGTATATGTCTATATATGTATATAAAACATATATACACACATGTACACACACAGTAAACAAAAAATGAAACCACAGTAAACAAAATAGCCCAAACTTTTCAACCCAGTCCATTTTGGCCATTGTTATGTAAAAATGACCTTAAGACTGGAGTCCCTGTAATAATTTGATTTAGTATTTATGTTGAGAGCTATCATAAGCCTGTCTTTTAGCTCCTTGACATTTAAAAAGCCTCTTGACCCAGAAAGAAAGAGTCCCTGGCTGGCCCAGCAGTATTAAAGCAATGTAACCACAGGCTCTAAAGCTTCCTCCCTCTGTGATTCCACGTCTTGTCTTTATACTATAATCTTTATACTATTTGCCTTTACCATCTCACTGTCTTATGCATAAGCATAAGCTCCATACACTTTATGTAATAGATCATTCCCTTGGTCAAATAAACCCTCAGGTTCACGGCTAAAGGTGGAGATATCAAACATGACCACAGCCTCTTCCGGTTTGGGTAAGTGGTTTGGGGTTGGCATTTCCACGCTCTAATTAAGGTGCTTGAGGGCGAATGCTGTGGTTGACCTCAGACATCCACTCCACCCAGATGGTTAGGCTCTGAATCAATGATCAGCTCCACCCTCCTTGCCTGTGATTGGTTAGGATTGGGGGTGCCGCAGTTCTAGTGGTTGCCATGAAGGGGGACGTCGCTGGAGACAGATGTCTGGGAAAGTTTTCAAGTCCTAGCAGACAGCCTTCTAGTTAGAACTGGTGGCTTGGAAAAATGCCTCTCATCCAACTGAAACTGCATTAAAATGCTAAAAGAGATTAAAACCAGGGTCAGTTCATCAGGGCAAAGATGATGGAATAAAAAGACGACATTTTGGAAGCCAGAAGAGAGATGGCCGGATGATAGCCGAAGTAATAAAAGCTAAGCCAGCAGTAGGGAAAGCCCTTAAGGCAAGGGGCTCTGGAGGGTCCCGGAAAGACCTGGAGTTGGAGCACTGGACACTTATGAAATGAGGGGTGCGTGTGAGGTAAAACCAGGAAGATCCCTCAGTGTCTGTAAAACAAGCCCCAGATCTCCTATCTATCTACAAGCAAAAAACCTAGGGGGTTTATGGTGTTCCTGTCATGGATCAGCAGGTCATGAGGATTCATGTCCCATCCCTGGCCTTGCTCAGTGGGTTAAGATCCCTTAGGGTCGTGAGCTTTTTGTGGACAAAGAATCTTCTGTAGAGTATATAGTCTTGGCTACTTGTGGAGACTTTTTTTCAATTCCTAATAAGAGCTCAGGTTTGGTAAATGTGCACCGGGTACTTGAAAATAGTAAAATATTTTCTACAACTGTATTTCACAATCTGTCAGTGGGCCCAGAATGTCATAGGGCTTGGTCAATACAGAAGTTGAGGAGTTCCTGTCGTGGCACAGTGGTTAATGAATCCGACTAGGAACCACGAGGTTGCGGGTTTCGATCCCTGGCCTTGCTCAGTGGGTTGGGGATCCGGCGTTGTCATGAGCTGTGGTGTAGCTTGCAGACATGGCTCGGATCCTGCGTTGCTGTGGCTCTGGCGTAGGCTGGTGGCTACGGATCCAACCTCCATGTGCCTTGGGAACAGCCCTAGAAAAGGCAAAAAGACAAAAAAAAAAACCAGAAGTTGAATTACCTTTTTTTTTAACCCACAACACAGTGCCTGAATAGCGATTTCAGAATATCTCTCATATTTTTGTTTTGTGGCATACAGATTTATGGGGACGTGTATGTCCCAGAAACGTCTAACTCTATAATATCAGAGATGCACACTGTGGATGGGCTGGGTGGAAAATTTCCAGCAGCTCTCGAAGGACTTCTTGCAGTGCAGACCACCTGCGTCAGGATCAGCTCAGGAGCTTGTTAAAGAGGCAGCTTCTGGGTTTCACCCCAGACCTACTGCATCAGAATTTCTGAGGATGGGGCTAAAAGCTGACCTTTTCAGACTGTCTCCCACCCCTGGGTCCTGACCCAGGCTGACCTTTGAGAGCTACTCAGAGGAACTGCCTAAGTGACTTTGCAGATTTTCTTCTTTGGAAGAACAAGAAATCTGTATCATTTTAGGTAAAAGCAGCCTTTTTTTCTGGGCTTCCCCACTGGTCCCCAAGTTCTGTTGTACCCATGGAAATGTTGTTCTCTGGAAGCAGGAAATCTATGTCCATCGCCGCTATGGTACTATTTTCTTTTTTTAAAATTAAAGTATAGTTGATTTACAGTGTAGTGCCAATTTCTGCTGTACAGCAAAGTGACCCAGTCGTATATCTATATCTATATTCATTTTCTCATATCATCCCCCATCATGTTCTATCACAAGAGATTGGACACAGTTCCCTGTGCTATGCAGCTGAACCTCATTGCTTTTCCATTCTTTTTTTTTTTTTTTTTGTCTTTTTCCCATTTCTAGGGCCACACCCGCAGCATATGGAAGTTCCCAGGTTAGTGGTCCAATCGGAGCTGTAGCCGCCAACCTACGCCAGAGCCACAGTAACTCAGGATCCGAGCCGCATCTGTGACCTACACCACAGCTCACGGCAACACCGGATCCTTAACCCACTGAGCAAGGCCAGGGATCGAACCCGCAACCTCATGGTTCCTAGTCAGATTCGTTAACCACTGAGCCATGACAGAAACTCCTGCTTTTCCATTGTAAGTGTAACAGTTTGCATCCACTAACCCCAGACTCCCCATCCATCCCACTGCCTCTCCCTTCTCCCTTGACAACCACAAGTCTGTTCTCCATGTCTGCTGGGCCTGTTTCTGTTCTGTAGATAGGTTCATTTCTGCTATATTTTAGATTCTACATATAAGTGATATCATATAGTATTTGTTTTTCTCTTTCTGACTTACTTCACTTAGTATGAAAATCTCTAGTTGCATCCATGGTACTGCAAATGGTATTATTTTGTTCTTTTTTTAATGGCTGAGTGGTATTCCATTGTGTATATATACCACATCTTCTTAATTCATTCATCTGTCGATGGACATTTAGGTTGTTTCCATGTCTTGGTTATTGTGAATAGTGCTGGTATGAACATACGGGTGCATGTACCTTTTTGAATTGTAGTTTTGTCCAAATATGTGACCAGGAGTGGGATTGCTGGATCATAGAGTAACTGTATATTTAGTTTTCTTTTTCTTTTTGCTCTTCACGACTGCACCTGTGGCATATGGAAGTTTCCAGGCTAGGGGTCAAATCTGAGCTGCAGCTGCTGGCCTATGCCATAGCCACAGCAACATGGGATCCAAGCAAGCCTCGTCTGCAAACTACACCACAGCTCATAGCAATGCTGGATCCTTAACCCACAAGAGAGGCCAGGGATCAAACCCACATCCTCATGGATACTAGACTAGTTGAACTCGTAGCCTGTTGAGCCACAATGGGAACTCCCTATATTTAGTTTTCTGAGGAATCTTCATACCATAGTTTTCCATTGTGGCTGTACTAATTTAGAGTCCCCCCAACTGTGTACAAGGGTTCCCTTTTCTCCACACCCTCTCCAGCATTTGTTATTTGTAGACTTATTAATGATGGCCATTCTGATTGGTGTGAGTTGGTACCTCATTGTAGTTTTGATTTGCAATTCTCTAATAGTGATGTTGAACAATTTTTAGTGTGTCTGTTAGCCAATTGTATATCTTCTTTGGAGAAATGTCTATTTAGGTCTCTAGTAGCTGCTATTTTCTGATTGAATCCCCACCAGAATCCTGAGAGATGCCGTAGTGGTGTGAATGATGGCCCCTAAAAAGATATGTCCGTGTCCTAACTCCTGGTACCTGTGGATGTGACCCTCTTGGAGAAAGAGTCTTTGCAAGATGTGATTAAGGATCTCGAGATGAGTTTATCCTGGGCTCACCCAGTAGGCCCTAATGGAATGACCAGCTTCCTTACAAGAGACAGAAGAGAAGGCACAGATAGAGAAGCAGCCATGTGAAGGCAGTGGCTGAGGCAGGAGCGATGCTGCCACAGGGCAGGGAACACCTGGAGCCTCCAGAAGGTGGAGAGGCGAGGAGGGATCCTCTCCTTGAAACTTCAGAGGGAGAGTGGTATTGCCCACACCTTGATTGTGGACTGCTGGCCTCCAGGACTATGAAAGGGTAACTGTCTGTTGTGTTAAACCACCAAGTTCATGGTATTTGTTACAGCAGCCCTAGGAAACTAATACTGATTGGTATTTTTATTCCCATTTATAATCATTAGAGCTGGGTCTACCATAGTGGAATACATTTTATTATCATAACTGCTGGGTCCTATGACAATGGTAACCTTGGATTGATTCTTCCTATGAGGTTGCTTATGATTTAAGTACATTTCTTTCTCCCTTGTTGGGCCCAGAGATAATTGCTGCCCATTTAGTGCAGAGAAAAGGCTGGGAAGGTTCAAGAATCCCCAAAGTCTTGTGTAGGAATCAGTCTGGCTGGAGGAGCATAGTACTCAGCCTGGTGATGTTCATGGCACAGCTGGCAACAGCACCCCCAAGACACCTACCTCCTATCACCCCACCGGCCCAGGGTGGCAAGCTTGCCTGATGTCAGCCTGAGCCTTAAGCGGGACGATCTCCTGGGCTTTCACTTCCAACTTATACTGTGTCCATCATTTCAACTCTCTCTACAAATTAGCCTTGGCCTCCTCAGCTCTCAGGAGGGATCCACAGAGAAGGAGAAAGAGGTTAGGGCCACAAGGTCCATTTCAGTAACAACCCTCTGAAACTTCTAAAGTATTCATGGATCTTCAAGTATAGCTTGATGGTGAAGGCATTATCTTTAGAGTCAGACAGACCTAGACTGGAATCCTAACTCAGTCCTTTAGCAGCTCTGATGGACCTATAAGCAAATCGCTCTCTTTTTCCTAAAATTTATATCAACAAAAGGTGGACATTATATGCTTCATTTGAGCCTCTCGTGAGCTATTAAATGTTTCTTTATGGTCTACAATTATCATTTAATTTAATAACTCCCCTACTGCTGTTTTATTTTTCCTGCGTGGGAAATGTCAAGTGGGGTGGATTGGAAACACTGCTGACTAGGGATATTAAATGTGTGAGAGTTTAACAACAGTGGTGTTTTTTGCTTTTTGGTTGTGTGGTTTGTTTTGTTTTGTTTTGTTTAACAAAGCCAACCATATGGGATCATTAAATTATTGATGATGCTTCTGCTGCCATGCATTTATAAATAATACATGTTTAAAGGGTTATTTCCTTTACATTTCTTTAGGGACAACTAAAGAGTCTTCTCCTTTTGAGTTTAAAGAGAACTGACAGTTGGAGAAAGGTCAACAAAATGTTCATTTGTGCAGTTTCAACGCCAAAACCCTTCGAAACTTCAAATAAGAACATAACCAATTTTATGTAACCGTATCAGTCTCTCTTATTTTCAGAGCAGAATGAGGCAATGACTTTGATTTAGCAACTAGGGAGGAAAAAGCTTAAGTATGTGTTAATTTAAAAGTTTCCTGTTAAACAGTTTCACTTTTTTTTTCCCCTGCAGAAACTTTCCAAATTGAAATTAGTGTCTGTGGATGAAAAAGACTCCAACAATTAGTTTCTGGAACCTATCAATTGCCTGACACATTAGCTCTTTAGAATATGCTATTTTTCTTTTTTCTTTTTTTCTTTTTAGGGCCACACCTGTGGCGTATAGAAATTCTCAGACTAGGGGTTGAATCAGGGCTGCAGTTGCCAGCCTACACCACAGACACAGCCACAGCCACAGCCACACCAGATCTGAGCTGCATCTGCGACCTACACCACAGCTCAGGGCAACACCAGATCCTTAACCCACTGAGTGAGGCCAGGGATCAAACCCATATCCTCATAGATGCCAGTTGGGTACTTAACTTGCTGAGCCACATAGGGGACTCTCTAGAATATGTTATTTTAAAAAGGTATGTGGTGGAATGACTGGAAACAGAGGCTGGGGAAACGATGAAACCAGCTTCAGTTTTCCTCCATCCAGGGTTGCCCTCCATGAGTCTGGAACCCCAGGAATTATATGTTGATTTGTGTTGGATGCACATGGGTATGGAAGGAGCATAGAAGCCATAGTCTACATCGTATATTTATGGTCTTGAAGAATGTCAAGGAGTTCCCATTGTGGCTAAATGAAAATAAAGATCCAACATAGTGTCTGTGAGGATGTGGGTTCAATCCCTGGCCTCGCTCAGTGGGTTAAGGATCTGGCATTGCTGCAAGCTTTGGCATAGGTTGCAGCTGCGGCTCAGATCTGGTGTTACTGTGGCTGCGGCATGGGCCTGCAGCTACAACTCTGAGGCAACCCCTCACCCCAGAAGAAGAGCCTTAAGACCCACTGCTTCTTCCTTATTCCTTTTGGAACTGGCTGAGAGGAATAAGGAGGTGAAGGGGTGGAGGTTAAGTGGGAGAAGGAGAAAAGGGAGCTCTTCCCATGTTAATTAACCTCTCACCTCCCAGCCACTTTCCCATCTCCATACACCAGCACTCCACAAACTTGCTCTTCAACATCAAGGCTAATCACAGAATGTGAACATGAAGTGGTACCCAGCAACATTAGGAAAAGACAAACTGACTTTAAATCTTTTGTTACTTAAATTTTTACTTGAATTTAAAAAATGTTTTTTTCATAGTTCCTGTTGGGACTCAGCGATAATGAACCCAACTTGTATCCATGAGGATCTGGGTTCGAGTCCTGGCCTCGTCAGTGGGTTAAGGGTACCGCCTTGCCATGGGCTGTGCTGTAGGTCGCAGACGTGGCTCAGATCTGGCGTGGCTGTGGCTATGGTGTAGGTCGGCAGCTGCAGCTCTGATTTGACCCCTTGTCTGGGAACTTCTATATGTCTCAGGGGCAGCCCTGAAAAGACAAAAAAAAAAAATTCTTTTTGAAAGTGTGCTTATCTTTTTTTCTGTATATTTGTTTGTCTGGTTTTGGCTGCTCCCATGGCATGTGGAAGTTCCTGGGCAGGGATGGAACCTGGGCCACAGCATTGATCAGAGCCACAGCCACTTGTGGCAACAACAGATCCGTAACCCACTGAGTGAGGCCAGGGATTGATCCCACATCTTCACAGACACTGTGTTGGTTCTTAACCCACTGAGCTACAGTGGGAATGCCTCTTTTTTCTTTTTATAATACCACCATAATAGGTGCAAGGTGATATCCCTTGTGGTTTGATTTGCATTGCCCTGAGGATTAGTGATGTTGGGCCCCTTTTTATACACATGTTGACCATCTGTGTCTTCTTGGGAAAAAATATCTATTCAGGTCCTTTGCCCATTTTTCAATTGGAATTTATCTATTTATTTGGTATGGAGTTTTACAAGTTCTTTATATAGTTTGCAATAGAAACCCCATATCAGATAGATGGTTTGTAAATATTTTCCCCCATTCTATAGCTAAGCTTTTCATTTTGTTACTAATGCCTCTTTTTTTTTTTCGAGGACTGCACCTGTGGCACATGGAAGTTCCCAGGCTAGGGGTCGAATCAGAGCTGTAGCCACCAGGTTACACCACAGCCACAACTCAGGATCCGAGACATGTCTGCCACCCACACCATGGCTGACGGCAATGCCAGATCCTTAACCAACTGAGCAAGGCCAGGGATCCAACTTGAGTCCTCATGGATCCTAGTCGGATTCGTTACCACTTGAGCCGCACCAGGAACTCTACTAACTCCTCTTTAACCAACACCAAAATCTCACCAGAAGGCCTAATTCATTAGAATCCTATTGACATTCAACTTAGGAAAGAAGCATAGGAAAAGATAACCAACTGGTGACAAGGATGCTTAAGGAAATGCTGGACCGTCCGGTGACATCCTGTGTTCTTGTCATTCTCAGGCAGCTCATCTCTGGTCCGGGAGGGTGCATTCCAAACTCTGACTGACAAGGCACTAGAAGTCAGACAAAACCAAATTAATTCTGTTCTCTGGGAGCCACACTTAAACAGGACTCCTGCGTTAGGATGTTTTCTGGTCACAAGGTTAAGCCCTAAGGAACCAGAGAACTCAGTGACACAGAACACACTGCTGGGGACCCAGCAGGCGCTTCACCTGCAGCTGAAGCTCAGTACACGTGTGTTCACTTCCCTAAAGGTCGAGGTTGGGGCTGCGTGTAGATCTGCTCAGCGCAGCCGGGTTTTCAGTCCCCCTCCAGCCTCTCCTCCCGGTTCTTACAGGAAAACCAATCTAGGGTGGCAGGATATGCGATGACTCATCGGACATCAGATAAAGTCCTTTTCATTTGCCCTTTTTGTTTGCCTTCGTCTCTGATATTGGGAACGACCATGTTACATTTGTGAAGGTTTTCATTTCACGGAAGACGTCAGAGCACAGTGGACTCTGGCGGTCGGGTCGGGTGTGAGTGGCGGACTGATAGCTCTTTGTTTTCTACGATCCTGAGACTAGACAAAGGAATCCGAGTGTGTTTTTATCATGCTGACCCTCGAGGGTCAGGGATACCCACGCTTTGGGCTGGGTCTCTGGTGGTGTGTATTTACGCTGTTCTTTAAAGGTAGGTTTTATTTTCTGCTTTATCTCACATTCCGTTTTTTAGCTACACGTATTTATTCTTCCAGTTGTGCTTGACTGAGCAGAGACGAGCTACTCTACGAATAAATAGGCAGAGCGTCTGCACAAGAATTACTATTCTTGGAACTGCTAATTAATCTATTCATTTTAAATTGGTTGGCTTAACCTGTAAAATGAGATTTTGGGGGGATGGGGGTCGGGCGGGTTGAGCCGAAAGAACAAGGAAACACCGTGAACTATATTTTATTTTCCCAATGAAGCTATGGCAGCAATAATAATGGTACCATTTCCTGTCCATCTCTGCGATGGATGTATTCAACCTATGTATCTGTTAATATTTTATCAAAACTCACTGGTTAGCTGATATTATTCCTCAGTCTATGAACCTTTCCATTTTGTAGGTAATCAACTTCCTTTTGGGAACCATGCTGTATTTCTATGCTGAAATGTGTCCTAAGAGTAAGATCATTTGTTTTAAAACTTAAGACTTAGAAACCGGACAGCTGCTGCTTTGCTGAACAAAACCACGTTTCCGGGTGCTGTCGGCTCTGCAGAGATTAGCAGAGGGTCTATTTGGAAAGTCTCAAAGGAAAAGAAACATCTCAAAGGGGAAAGTGGGTAATGGGAGGATTTTCTAATTGTCTGTTTGATGTAGAAATGTTTCTATCATTATTAACTATGCTGGTAGATAATGTTTTACATCTAAAATTGTTCTTTCCTGCTGAAATCCCAGTGTTGCTGTCTTTTCCAAATGTTGCCAAAAGGCAAGCAATACTTTTTATTTAGTAATAACATAGCAGCTATCCTTTCCTTCGTTTTTGCCTAATGAGTGACTTCTACAGATTTCCCAAAGGGACTGAGAACCTGAAAGAAGAAAATATTTAAAGGGATTGAATGAGTTGTTGGGAAATTTGTAGAATCATGTTTTAGGTGTCAAATTTGAATTCTATAAGGAAAAATATAGAGAGGGCATTTATAAAATGAGTTGTGCCAAAAGAAGGCAAACAACCTACTTTTAATGCATTCATGGGAAAATACAAAGGGATATACATTAAATGATTGTCTAAAATTTAATGACAAAGTGCTATTGTTTGAGAACCAACTTTGGGGAAATATTCCTTAAATTTTTTTAAAATGTATTTTAGTGACTTTTACTGTGTTTTATTGATTCTTTATTATTCTTGGACTTTATTAGCCCATAAAATTGATCATTTTCCCACGTCAATCTGTACCGGCTCTTAAAAAATATTTTAAGTAAATTTTCCTTAAACACCTGGCATTCTCACACATCTCCAAGAGAGCTGAAGTTCCAAGTTGATTTTAAGGAGAAGGAGGGCTTATGAACTTCATGAAATTACTGCTTACTTCAGTTTGTTTGGTGAAGGTTCCCAGTGCTGTTGCCTGCTGGTTGTAGAAACACAGGCCAGTTGGATCGGTATTTTGCCAAGAAAGGGCAGGACTTTAATTTGGGATCAGTAAGATGGTGAGTTCTGTCCAGTGCGTGTAACTGAACTTCCCAAGCCCTTGTCTATCTTGTTACACTTGTCCTACCTTAGACTTTAGAAGTGCCCTTATCTGAGTTCCCGTTGCGGCTCAGCACCTTAAGAACCTGGCATGTGGGTTTGATCCCTGGCCTTGCTCAGTGGGTTAAGCATCCAGCTTTGCCGAAAGCTGTGGAGTAGGCCGCAGATGCTGCTCAGATCCTGTGTTGCTGTGACTGTGGTGTAGGTTGGCAGCTGCAGCTCTGATTGGAACCCTAGCCTGGGAACTTCCATATGCCGCAGATGCAACCATAAAAAGACCTAAAAAATGAAAAACAAAAAAGAAGTGCTCTTAGCCAACATTGGTGGGGTTTTTTGGTTTGTTATCACCCTAGTCCTGAGATGTAGCATTACTCTTTTCATCTCTGGGGCAGAGGCGAGCAGTGCACCTGGGAGGGTCAGCTTCCATGGGGAAGCTGATGGCCCACCTCCAGGGATGGAAGCCGTGGGGACCTCCCCACAGCCAGCATCCTCTCTGCTTCTCTGACTCTGCCCTGTGTTTGGCCCCTGCAGGCTGTGCAGGCTGTGCATCTGAGGAGAGACTCTTCCACAAACTGTTTTCTCATTACAACCAGTTCATCAGGCCTGTGGAAAATGTCTCGGACCCTGTCACGGTGCACTTTGAAGTGGCCATCACGCAGCTGGCCGACGTGGTAAGTGCAGGAGTTGCCTTAGGGGCCCCAACCCTGAGGGGTCAGAGCAATTCCCACTCATGGAACAGGGTAGATAAAAGGGTTTTATTTTATGTTATTTTATTTTATTATTTTTTGTCTTTTTAGGGCCACACCTGCAGCATATGGAGGTTCCCAGGCTAGGGGTTGAATCGGAGCTGTAGCCACTGGCCTACATCACAGCCACAACAACACCAAATCCAAGCTGTGTCTGCAACCTACACCACAGCTCATAGCAATGCTGGATCCTTTAACCCACTGAGCGAGGCCAGGGATAGAACCTGCGTCCTCACGGATACTAGTCAGATTCGTTTCTGCTGAGCCACTACGGGAACTCCAATAAAGGGATTTTAAAATATGAACAAGGAGTACCCGTTGTGGCTCAGTGGAAATGAACCTGAGCTAACTTCACTGTGCACCTATTATGCACCAGTGTCCACACTTGGGGGCTATTTGCCTTTGACAGCTGAGGAGAGGGAGACTCAATTAAGCAACTTTCCCAATGTCCTCCAATTACAAATTTACTTCGGCGAATCAGACCTGTTTAATTGCAAAACTCATAATCTTTTTACTCCGTGGAAGAAGAATTGCTTTAAGTCTCCTGTGTTCCACCAGAAAGGGAAAATGCAACTTCTTTCTCGTAGGGTTCCATCTGGCCCTGAGAAAACAGGTGGGGATTTGGAGGTCTTATTTTAGTGTATTGCTACCCTGTTCAAAGGCAAGGAGGGCTGGTGTTCTCTCTTTTGAATGAGCTTCACACCCTAGTTGCTGGGAGAGAAGGCAGTGGGTCTGGTGCCCTCATGTAGGGCAGAGTTCTGGGCTCCAAGGCCTGGCAGCGCTCTGTTCCAGGACAGACTTCCAAAAATAGGCAGGCTCAGAAAGCAGGGGAAATAGGAGCATCTCTGAGACAACAGTGCACAGAGGGAACAGACCCAGACTATGGATGGGGCTTAGCCTGGGAGAAACAGCGTGGGTCTCCAGGTGCACCTGGGGAAGGACCCAGGTAATGGATGCAGCCATGGTTCTCCAGTCTGGGCTTCCCGATGGACTGGGCTGACCCTGGCCTGGTCCTCTAGCTTCTGGCCCAGACTGGGAGTGTGTACATGCTGGTAAATACTGATTAAAAAAAAAAAAAAAGAGCCAGATACCTATGCCACAGCCACAGCAATGCTGGATCTGAGCGGCATCTTCAACCTACACCTTAGCTTGTGGCAACACTGGATCCTTAATACACTGAGCAAGGCCAGGGATCGAACCTGCATCTTCATGAATACTAGCCAGGTTCGTTACCATTGAGCCACAATGGGAACGTCTGACATAGTATGTTTTTGTTTCCATTCAGGTCTATGTATTTTTTAAAATTTGCTTTAGACATTCTCCTTGACTCATGGATTATTTAGAAGTTTAATCTCCATGGATTTAGAGATTTTCCTGTAATCTTTTTGTTATTGATTTTTAGTTTGATTCCATTATAATCAGAAACACACTATGATTTCAATTCTTTTAAATTTGTTGAGGTTTGTTTTATGGCTCATGATAAGGATATGATCTTGGTTAATAATCCATGCATGCTTTAAAAAATGTGTATTCTGCTGGTTTTGAGTGGAGTGTCTATATATGTCAGCTGGATCTTGTTGGTTGATTATAGTGTTCAGACTTCCCCTATTTCTGCTGATTTCTGTTGAGTAGTTCTATCGGTTGCTCAGAGGAGGATTTTGAAGTCTCTAACTGTAATTGGAGATTTGTCTGTTTCTTCTTTCAGTTCTCTTAGTTTTTGTTTCATATAATTTGAGACTTTGTGTTTTGGTGCATATAGAGTTAGGATCATTGTGTCTTCCTTACGGATTTTTTTTTTTTGTCTTTTTAGGGCTGCATCTGGGGCATATGGAGGTTCCCAGGCTAGAGGTTGAATCAGAGCTATAGCCACCGTCCCACACCACAGCCACAGCCACATCAGATCCGAGCCACATCTGTGACCTACACCACAGTTCATGGCAACACTGGATCCTTAACCCACTGAATGAGACTGGGGATCAAACCAGCATCTTCATGGATATGAGTCAGATTCATTTCCACTGAGCCACCGCAGGAACTCCTTCCTTGTGGATTTAGTCTTCTATCATTATGTAATGTTGCTTTTTGTCTTTAGTAAATGTTTCCCTCTGAGTCTACTTTGTCTGCTATTAATATAGCATCCTTACTGGTGTACCAGAGGCTCCTCGTGCTCACGTGGGGCACCAGAAGTCCCTGTGGACCATATTCATCATTATCGCCAAGCCATGGTGAGGACTGTGGTGCCCTACAGCCCGGATGCCCATTTACCAACTCCATTCCAGAGGCTCTAGGCCCTCTGCTGCTGTCTGAGCCTCAAGTGTGCCCTTAGAGCATCAGAGAGCTCTGCGCAGAAGGGTGTTTCCTGCTGTATAGAATGATCTTGGCCACAAATTTTTTTTTTCTTTTGTCTTTTTGCCTTTTTTTGGGCTGCTCCCGCAGCATATGGAGGTTCCCAGGCTAGGGGTCGAACTGGAGCTGTAGCCGCCAGCCTACACCAGAGCCACAGCAATGCGGGATCCAAGCCGCATCTGCAACCTACACCACAGCTCACGGCAACGCTGGATCTTTAACCCACTGAGCAAGGGCAGGGATCGAACCCGCAACCTCATGGTTCCTAGCCGGATTCGTTAACCATTGCGCCACGACGGGAACTCCTTGGCCACAAAGTTTAATGTGTGGATGAGTAGGAGTATTTCCACTCTCCCCCTCATGGGGTCAGGATAGTGCTCCTGCCTGATGTTTTCGATGGCTTGGCATATCTGAAATGACAAACCTGAAGGCTTTCAAAATGGAGCCTATCTGGATTTTCTCATTTCTGTCTGAGGTCTGTTGCTGCTGCTCTAGAATCTAGTCCATTTGAAATTGTAACTCAAATCCTTTAATTCAACCGAGTGTCATCTAATTTATTTTCCCGAGAAAGAGACACAGGGTGATGGTGGCAGGAATGTGGGCTGGTATGTGTGTCTCTGGCCTTCTTCAGCTGGGCTGTCTGATGGCAGTTCCTGTGGCTATTGGCGTGATCTGGCCTTGGATGGAGAAAGAGACTTTCCAGGCCAGCTTCTGGATGTGTCTTCAGTAGCTATTCCACTGAGAGTCAGTAGCTCCTTAAGAATATATTATATTTGGGGAGTTCCCATTGGGGCTCTGTGGGTTAAGGACCCAACGTAGTCGCTACGAAGATGTAGGTTCGATTCCTGGCCTAGCTCAGTGGGCTAAAGATTGGGCATTAACACATGCTTCAGCATAGGTCACAAAAGCAGCTCTGATACTGTGTGGCTGTGGTTGTGGCGTAGGCCATAACCCCTTACCTGGGAACTTCCATATGGTGCAGGGGTAGCATAAAAAGGAAAAAAAAGAACATGTGATATTTGGGCTATCAGCCTGGAACGCCTTTCTTCCAGACAGAATCATGACGCTTTGCAAGGCATTTATGAACCTGCTTAAACTATGTCTTCAGAGAAGCCTTCCCTGATCATCCTGTTTAAAAGAGACATGTGCACACATTCACACCACTCATTCCCTCTTTGTTTTTTTCCATAAGACCTACCATATCTTATATTATATGACATATCTATTATTGATTTCCTGTCTCCCCAACCTAGACACATATAGGTAGATTTTTTCCATCCTGGTTACTTCTCCAGCCCCAGCATTTGTAGAGTACATAATAGGTGCTCAACAAGTCTTCATTAGTGAATGACTGAAGCAATTGGCCATGGTTTGGGTGGGGTGGCAGGTTCTGGCTGGAAAGCTCCATGGTGAGCTGAGGCTGACACCTCCAGGGGAAGTTGGGCTCAGGGCTCAGAGCCTTGAGGTGCTGGGGCAGAGTTGGGAAGGGAGGTTTTTTCAGGGAGTGGGGAAGAAGATGGCAGAAACAGAAAAAATTAAAAACAAAACAAAACAAAAAACAACAAAAAAAATCACTGTCTGCAAGACTTCCCTTACCTCCCTCTTACTCTCTCTTCTTTTCTTTCATGGAATCAGAAAACTTTATGGGCTGCACAGGTCAGAAAGGCTTCACAGAAGAAATGGGACCGCATCAGATTTAAAAGATAGTCTTAAAGCCACATTTCATTTCAAAGTCAATAAGCTTGGGACCAGTGTGGAAATACTACATTTCTGGTTGCTTTTTGAGGGGCTGCACCATGGAATGTGAAAATTCCCAGGCCAGAGATTGAACCTGTGCCACAGCAGTGACAATCCTGGATCCTTAACCTGCTGAGCCACCAGGGAACTCCATGGTTACTTTTTATAAGTTGCCTTTTCAGTCTTCTTTGTTTTCCTCCACTAGCCTGAATAACTCAAATTTGGTTCTTTTAGCGGCAATGTTTGCTCTAAGGTTCATTTCTATGAGTAAGTACATTTAGGCTAAAAATATTATTCCTTCTTCCTAGGATGAAGTAAACCAGATCATGGAAACCAATTTGTGGCTGCGTCACGTATGTGTCCACATCACTTGTTCTTTCCTTGGAACTGTGTTACTCATGTGTCCATTGAACAATATCTAATGGATAAAATCCACTAGCATTCCTTCTTTCATCTCCAGCTTATGAGAGAGCATAAAATATTATCTATCTCCAAAGCCCAAAGTTTAAGAGTGATAATGGCTGGCTGGGTGAAAGCTTCATGGGTGCAGAACCTAGCGACAAAATTCTCTGTCCTTTCTGTGTTCTGCTCTCAGGTCTCTTATTTTTGTCTACATCTCAAACTCCAGAGCCAGATGTTTGCCCACTCTTTGATCCAGCTGTGGATAAATTCCTACCATCTGGGTTTTGTTGTTGTTGTTTGTTTTGGATTTTTTTGGAGGGGGCAGGGGGCCATACCAGTGGCATGTAAAAGTTCCCAGGCCAGGAGTCAAACCTGTGCCACAGCATCGACCTGAGCCATAACAGTGACCACATGATCACTGGATCCTTAATCCACTGAGCCACCAGGAAAGTCTGATAAGGGCACTTCTAAAGTCTAAGGCAGCACAAGTGTAACAAGATAGACAAGGGCTTGGGAAGTTCAGTTACACGCACTGGACAGAACTCACCATCTTACTGATCCCAAATTAAGGTCCTGCCCTTTCTTGGCAAAATACCGATCCAACAGGCCTGTGTTTCTACAACCAGCAGGCAACAGCACTGGGAACCTTCACCAAACAAACTGAAGTAAGCAGTAATTTCATGAAGTTCATAAGCCCTCCTTCTCCTTAAAATCAACTTGGAACTTCAGCTTTCTTGGAGATGTGTGAGAATGCCAGGTGTTTAAGGAAATTTTACTTAAAATTTTTTTTTTTAAAGATGACTTTTTTTTTTTTGCCATTTCTTGGGCCACTCCTGCAGCATATGGAGGTTCCCAGGCTAGGGGTCGAATCAGAGCTATAGCCACTGGCCTACGCCAGAGCCACAGCAATGTGCGATATGAGCCGCATCTGTGACCTACACCACAGCTCACAGCAATGCTGGATCCTTAACCCACTGAGCGAGGCCAGGGATGGAACCCTCAACCTCATGGTTCCTAGTCAGATTCGTTAACCACTGAGCCATGAAGGGAACTTCCTACTTAAAATGTTTTTTAAGAGCCAGTACAGATTGACGTGGGAAAAATGATCAATTTTATAGGCTAAAGTCCAAGAATAATAAAGAATCAATAAAACTGTAAAAATCACTAAAATAAGAGAGACCATCAATAAATTGAGATCTCAAATAAAATGAGACCTTCCTGTTTTAATCTTTTATGCAGATTTTGTAGCAAACTCATCATCATACACTTAATTATCTTTTTAAATATTAGAAATGGGGTATTGCTACAGTTTGAACATAACCCATGAACTATAGCTGAGCCTTGGCCAGCTAGTTAATAATCAATAAATCCTTATCTAATATCTATCAGATAATTTATATTTGCCCAAATCAGCTTAGCTACCTACTCCCTTGTTCCCTATGGGTTTAATCTCCCAAATTTTGATAGAAACCAATGTACTCTTCAAATAAGAACTTTTTCAAAAATCCGCTCAACCAACATAGAATTAACATTGGAAAAAATTTAAGAATTTTTTTTTTTTTACTTTTTTTTGCTGGGGGTGGAGTGATGAATGGGGGTGGGGAAGAAGTAGGGGTGAATGGGGAAGGGGAGAGAGACTTAGTAAAAGTTGGGAGGAGGGAAGTAATGGCTTAAGTGTTTTTTGTTTTTTGTTTTGTCTTTCTAGGGCCAAACTCTCGACA
The DNA here is from genome assembly GCF_016906955.1 of Phacochoerus africanus. NCBI lineage: Eukaryota > Metazoa > Chordata > Mammalia > Artiodactyla > Suidae > Phacochoerus > Phacochoerus africanus. The sequence goes on from NC_062546.1 coordinate 51,941,004, forward strand.
TATGGAGGTTCCCAGGCTAGGGGTCGAAATGGAGCTGTTGCTGCTGGCCTACGCCACAGCCACAGCAACATGGAATCTGAGCTGAGTCTGCGATCTACACCGCAGCTTTTGGCAAGGCTGGATCCTTAACCCACTGAGTGAGGCCAGGGATAGAACTCTTGTCCTCATGGATACTAATCGGGTTTGTTACCATTGCGCCAAAAGGGGAACTCCAGCCTTTTTTTTTTTTTTTTTTTTTTTAACTGAGTCCTATTTCCTTTAGATCTGGAATGATTATAAATTGCGCTGGGACCCAATGGAATATGATGGCATTGAGACGCTCCGTGTTCCTGCGGATAAGATCTGGAAGCCTGACATCGTTCTCTACAACAAGTATGAGCATCTGACAGCCAGTCTCTTTTCCAAAGTTGCCTTTGGTCCAGGCGGACCCAAAGCACTGGGAGTGTCATTAACAGTGTCTGATTTGCCTTGCAGTGCTGTCGGCGACTTCCAGGTCGAGGGCAAGACCAAAGCTCTTCTTCAATATGATGGCATGATAACCTGGACTCCACCAGCTATTTTTAAGAGCTCCTGTCCTATGGACATCACTTTTTTCCCTTTTGATCATCAAAATTGTTCCCTGAAATTTGGTTCCTGGACCTATGACAAAGCTGAAATTGATCTCCTCATCATTGGCTCTAAGGTGGACATGGATGATTTTTGGGAAAACAGTGAGTGGGAAATTGTCGATGCCTCTGGCTACAAGCACGACATAAAGTACAACTGCTGTGAAGAGATCTACACGGACATAACCTATTCTTTTTACATCAGGAGACTGCCGATGTTTTACACCATTAATCTGATCATCCCCTGCCTCTTTATTTCATTTCTGACTGTGCTGGTCTTCTACCTTCCCTCTGACTGTGGGGAAAAAGTGACGCTGTGCATTTCAGTGCTGCTGTCTCTGACCGTGTTTTTGCTGGTGATCACGGAAACCATCCCATCCACGTCCCTCGTGATCCCTCTGGTGGGTGAGTACCTGCTGTTCACCATGATCTTCGTCACCCTGTCCATCGCGGTGACAGTGTTTGTGTTGAATATACACTATCGCACCCCGACCACACACACCATGCCCACGTGGGTGAAGACACTCTTCCTCCGGCTGTTACCCCAGATCCTGATGATGAGGAGGCCCCTGGACAAGATGAGGGAGGCGAGATCTGCTAAAACTCCCAAAGGGATCTCCAGGAGGCCTGCCAAAGGCAAGGTGGATCATCACGGAGAGCCCCGGCCTCTTCAAGAATGCTGCCACTGTCATAAACCCAAGGAGCTCGCCACTGGCAAGAGGCGACTAAGTCATCAGCCTTTACAATGGATGACAGACCATACAGAGCCCTCACCTGAAGTTGAAGATGTGATTGATAGTGTTCAATTCATAGCAGAAAACATGAAGCACCAAAATCAAACAAAGGAGGTAAGGGTGTGTCTCCTCTAGCCTGGGGACCCTGCCGAGACAGGTCAGATCTCTAGCGTGAGTTCTGTTTGCAAGATAGTCAGGGAGGGGTCCCCTAAGATCCTTGCCCTGTGATTATACAGTCATGGGGATGCCCTGGGGATGGGGTGGAGTAAGGTGTAGCCTCAGAACAAATCTCCACCTGTAGGAGTTCCTATTGTGGCTCAGTAGGTTAAGAACCCAACTAGTGTCCATGAGGATGTGAATTTGATCCCTGGCTTTGCTCAGTGGGTTAAGGATCAGGTGTTGCCACAAGCTGTGGCGTAGGTCACAGATGGGTTGCCGTGGTTGTGAGGTTAGGCTGAAGCTGAAGCTCCTATTTGACTCCTAGCCTGGGAATTTCCATGTGCTGCAGGTGCATCCCTAAAAAACAAACAAACAAAACCCCCCAAAAAACAAACAAAAAACCCCAAAACTCCTCCTGCAGGTTTTTTTTTTCACTTAAATTTTCACTTAATTCAAATGAAAATCTGGTTTAAAAAGAAACAGATCAGAGCAACCTTGCTTAATTAAGCCAAGAGCCCCTAAGGAAAGGTAGGAGAGGGAAAAGCTGGCCGAGGGGCGGGAGGAAAGCCTGCAGGGCTGCTGGCAGGCTGGGAGCCTGGGAGGAAGGCTCCGATCCCACTTAACTAGACTTGACAGGGATCCAGGTGCTGACTGAATGGGGCTCAGGGATATTTTTACATCCAGACATTTTGCTCCTGCTGCTCAGAGTCTAACTATAGTAATGTGGACCTGCCCACCCTCCTAAGAGAGCGCTCAGTAGTTGCATGCCAGTTTTTCATATACCGTAGGGATGACTAGCTGGGCCCTCTGAAAACTCCTGCCAGGTTCTGGGTCTGACCTGATGCTGCGGCTGGCATCCTTTTCTCTTAGGGAAAGGACATTGCAGACCTTCCTGTTAACACTGGGGCACATGCTGTGACTGCATGTCACAGGTAGAGGTGGGGCTGCATTGGGAACGGGGGAGCCCAGGATTCCCCTGTGTGGTGACACCTTCATCAAACCTAGGGGACAGTTGCTGCTGACTTAATCGCCACCAGGTAGGGTTCTTAGAGCTCAGGAACAGGAAGGACAGGAAAAATGGCAATGAAGTCTCCCTGACCAGCATGACGCTGAGATCCAAAGGGCTCCCCTTTTCCCGATGGGGGCCAATTGCACCACCCATCCTACACCCCCTGCCTCAATCCCATTTCCTGGGCTTGCCAGGGCATTAGAATATCCCATGGTTCCCACGACAAGTGTGGGTGAAAAAACGTCACTGGCCCTATCAGTACACAAAGGATGCTGATAGGCCATGAGGCCAGCAGCCTGAACTGTGCACCCTGAGTGGATTCAGGATGGAGAAAAGCAGGATGCTGGTCCCTCATAGCTAAGGTGTATATCAAAGGAATACTTTCAGTCAGCCCAGAGTCTCTCATCTTCCCATACATAGAAAAGAGCTTGGAGTTCCCGTTGTGGTTCAGTAGGTTAAGAACCCAACTAGTATCCATGAGGATTCAGGTTCAAACCCTGGTCTTGCTCAATGGGTTCAGGATCCAGCGTTGTGCAAGCTTCAGCACAGGTCGAGGATTCAGCTCCATCTGGTGTTACTAGGCTATAGCTACAGCTCCGATTCAACCCCTAGGTTGGGCACTTCCATATGCCGTGGGTGTAGCCCTAAAAAAAGAAAAGAAAAGAAAAACAACAAAACACACACACACAAACAAAACAAGAAAAGTGCTTAATTTATTAACTTGAGATGTCTGGTTTTCTGCCATTATCAATAATCTTTTGATGTTCTCACTACCTGGTCTTTGTTGCAAAAAATCTTATATACCCTGGCTCCCCCTTTTCCTCTGCAGAGCAGTCGCTCAGAACAATCTGAGAGGCTGTCTCCTGGGCTTTAAGTCCCCAGAAAATCTACCAAATAAAACACAATTCTCAACTTTTAGGTTGTGCTTTTTTTTTGAGCCATCTGAGTAGCTCTTTCTTGGGGGCGCTCCTGCAGTCAGAAGTCCTCTGTGCCCCTGGAAGCCTACTTATCTTGCCACCTGCTACCCCAGGACTGAAGGGGCCCATGTACCCACCTACAGAGGAGACAGGGGTTAGCCAGAATCATGGGGCGGGGCGGGGGGGGGGTTGCTTTAAAAATTGCCAGGGAGTTTCCGTCGTGGCGCAGTGGTTAACGAATCTGACTGGGAACCATGAGGTTGTGGGTTCGGTCCCTGCCCTTGCTCAGTGGGTTAACGATCCGGCATTGCCGTGAGCTGTGGTATAGGTTGCAGACGTGGCTCGGATCCCGAGTTGCTGTGGCTCTGGCGTAGGCTGGTGGCTACAGCTCCGATTCGACCCCTAGCCCGGGAACCTCCATATGCCGCGGGAGCGGCCCAAAGAAATAGCAAAAAGCCAAAAAGCCCCCCCCCAAAAAAAAAATTGCCAGGAAATCTTATAGGAAATGGAAACAACTTATTTATGAAAAAGCTTATCTCCTTTGGTTTCGGGGTTTTTTTTTTTTTTTTTTGCTTTTTAGGGCTGGACTTGTGGCCTATGGAAGTTCCCAGGCTAGGGGTCAAATCCGAGCTGCAGCTGCTGGTCTACACCACAGCCGCAGCAATACCAGATCTAAGCCTCATCTGCGACCTATACCACAGCTCATGGCAAGGCTGGATCCCTAACCCACTGAGTGAGGCCAGGGATTGAACTGGCATCCTCATGGATACTAATCAAGTTCCTTACCACTTAGGTACAATGGGAACTCCTTTCCTATGTTCTTTTTCTTAGGACCTTTTCTTTCTTTCTTTCTTTTTTTTTTTTAGCTGCACCCGTAGCGTGTGGAAGTTCCCGGGCCAGGGATTGAACCCAAGCCACTCCAGTGACCTGAGCCTTTGCAGTGACTACACCAGATCCTTAACACGCTGTAACACCAGGGAACTCTGGTTTTGGTTTGTTTGTTTATTTTTATTTTTTCTTGTTAGGGCTGCCCCTGCAGCCTATGGAAGTTCCCAGGCTAGGGGTCAAATCGGAGCTGCAGCTGCTGGCCTACAGCAATGCTAGATCCAAGCCACATCTGCAACCTACACCTTAGCTTGCAGGAATGCTGGATCCTTAACCCACAATGGGAACTCTTCAGTTTTTTAAAGCTCCTTCCCTTTCTGTTTGCCTTTCAGGTAGAGGACGACTGGAAATACGTGGCCATGGTGGTGGACAGGGTGTTCCTGTGGGTGTTTATAATTGTCTGTGTGTTTGGAACCGTAGGGCTGTTTCTCCAGCCACTCCTGGGGAATACAGGAAGTTCATAAGGACATAAGGATGAATTTTTTCCTTTATCTTCAGAAACGTACAGATGCTCTTTGTTCTGTGTCCCCCACCACAAGGAAAGGGATAGAAATCTTCCCGCCACATCCCCATCTAGATGGTAAAAGAGGACTTTCTTGGCAATTAGGAGGTGATGCCCTCCCTCGGGGTCCTTTAAGATGTTTTCTGACACGGGAGCCCCAAGCTAGCAGCATCTATAGGCATCTCTTATTTGTACATGTTTGGCTTCTGGGCACACATCGGAACCCCAGTACCATGGAATCAAGGGGTTGTGTTGCTTCTCCAGTTTATTGCTTCCCAATATAATGACACCTGCCAGACCTGAAACTCTGGAACTTGGACTCGCTGACATCTGCGGCTGGGAGCTTGGGTCTGCTTGCTTTCTCATGCACATCTCTGTGATGGAACACACACGCTTCAGCATTACTTGATACATTAATTGCTAAATAACAGCAGGTAGTCCATCTAGCCAGCAGGCTGTATTTAATTAGCATTTATCTGGCAAGAGACTCAAGTGGTGACCAACACTAGGCATCACCACACTAGCAGAAGTAAGTTTGGTCCACGCACTCGGAGTTTTTTTTAGGAAAAATCGAAAACACAGAGACCTCCAGGACCAGGTATCACGTGGGGAATGTAACCAGAGCGATGAAAATAGAGCGTGGTGGGGTCTGGCTGGACGGACTGCAAGCGGCCTTTGCTGTGGGTCCAAATGTGTCTCTTCTCATCAATAGTTTCCATTTGATCTTTGTCACTGAGACTGAAAATAAAAGTGTTTCCTAAATCAACTCTACTTCAATAAAATAAAAACAATTAAAAATCCTAACTAAAGAAGTGCTTCTTTTCTTTTTCTTTTTTCTTTCTTCTTCTTTTTTTTTTGTCTTTTTGCTATTTCTTTGGGCCGCTCCCTCGGCATATGGAGGTTCCCAGGCTAGGCGTCGAATCGGAGCTGTAGCCCCCGGCCTACGCCAGAGCCACAGCAACGCGGGATCTGAGCTGTGTCTGCAACCTACACCACAGCTCACAGCAATGCCGGATCGTTAACCCACTGAGCAAGGGCAGGGATCGAACCCGCAACCTCATGGTTCCTAGTCGGATTCGTTAACCACGGGAACTCCAGAAGTGTTTCTTTTCTAAGAAATGGGGAGTTTGTACACTTTGAAGCCATTCCTTTTCTGAGAGGAGAACTTGGGGCATTGTGTTTTATTCCACTCTCACTTATTATCTTTTTTTTTTTTCTTTTTTGGCCACCCCACAGCATGTGGAGTACCCAGGCTAGGGATCAGATCCGAGCTTCAGTTGTGACCTACACTGCAGCTGGGGCAACACTGGATCCTACTGTGCCAGGCCTTGGAGGGACTGAACCCATGTCCCAGTGCTCCCAAGATGCCACCTATCCTGCTTCGCCACAGCAGGAACTCCATTTTCTCCTCCTCCCCCTCCTCCCCCTCCTCCTCCTTCCCCTCCTTCTCCTTCTTCTTCTTCTTCTTTTTGTATCCACTTATTCTAACAATTGTAAAGATATATTTTAATCCCTTTTTTTTTGGCCACACCTGTGGCATGTGAAATTTCCCAGGCCAGGGATCGAACCTGCACCACAAGGAATTCCTGTCGTGGCTCAGTGGTTAACGAATCCGACTAGGAACCATGAGGCTTCGGGTTAAATCCCTGGCCTTGCTCAGTGGTTAAGGATCCAGTGTTGCTGTGAGCAGTGGTGTAGGTGGCAGACGTGGGTCGGATCCTGTGTTGCTGTGGCTCTGGCATAGGCCGATAGCTATAGCTCCGATTAGACCCTTAGGCTGGGAACCTCCATATGCCTTGGGTGCAGCCCTAGAAAAGACCAAAAAAAAAAAAAAAACCTGTACCACAGCAGAGCCAATAACAGATCCTTAACTGTCAGGCCACCAGAGAACTCCAAGATATATATATATATATATACATATACATATACATACATACACACACACACACACACACACACACACACACACACATATTTTTTTTTGGTCTTTTCTAGGGCCGCTCCCACGGCATATGGAGGTTCCCAGGCTAGGGGTCGAATCGGAGCTGTAGCCCCTGGCCTACGCCAGAGCCATAGCAACTCGGGATCCGAGCCGGGTCTGCGACCTACACCATAGCTCACGGCAATGCTGGATCCTTAACCCACTGAGCAAGGCCAGGGATTGAACCCGCAACCTCACGGTTCCTTGTTGGATTCGTTAACCACTGCGCCACAACGGGAACTCCTCCAAGATATATTTTAAAGTAGAAAAAAAAATCATCCTAATGAAAGAGCTAATTTCATTTTGCCTTTTCCTTTCTAGCAAGTAAACCTCACCCTGACTTCTTATCATGTTCTTTTATCCATGAACGTACTTCAACCTTCCCAGCCCACCTTCCAGAAGTTGCTCAGTGGTCCTCAGGGACAGTGGGTGGATTGTATAGACACAAGCAAATGGACTAAACATACATTTAAAAATAAATGAAATAAGCATTGAATAAAAGGGAATCAGAGCATGGAGGTGTCTGTGCATCTGAACTAGAGAGTCAGTGACTTTTAGAATCAATGACCATGGCACAGGAGTACCCTGATGGCCTAGTGGGTTAAGGATCTAGCATTGTCAGTGCTGTGGCTTGGGTCCCTGCTGTGCCACAGGTTTGATCCCTGAACTTCCATATGTCATGGCCAAAGAGAGAGAGAAAGAGAGAGAGACCAGAACTCATAGATTATCTAGCTAGACTCTTTTTAAAAATTTTTAATCTTAGAGGTAGAGTGGCTTGCCTATGTATGTGGAGCTAACAAATTCAACTTAAGGACCCACATCTTTTGACTCTTAAACAATTTCCCTACCTCCGGACAGTTTAGTCTCTCTCATGAGATGGGACTCAAAAAACAGTAAGTCAACTGAGGTGGCCCGTCTTCTCCCCTCCCATCCCATGTCCTCCCACCAAGGGAAAGCAGCTGTCACTGTGAGTCATCGGAGAGAAGAAAGCTTGGCAATGTAAACCAAGTTAGGGAGGAAGCGGCAAGTGTGCTCTTATTTGTGGAAGGTCAGGACCATCAGGAGTGTCCGAGTTGGGAGTTCCCACTGTGGTGCAGCGGGTTAAGGATCACAGTTTTGGCTCCCATTCAGTCCCTGGCCCGGGAACTTTCCCATGCCGCTGGTACAAAGAAAAAAAAGAAAGTAGGGGAGCTTCAGAGTTTATTTTAGCAGGGGCAGGGGATACAAATAACTTTTGTGGACTGTATGTGAGTCTTCAGAATGAGCTCAGTTATTGCTGAGATGAATAGCAGACCTTTGGGGACATAAGCCCTGGGTCACAGTGGAAGCATCCTAGGGTTTCTGCTCCCTAAGTGCCCCACCTGTTCATGCTTCCCTCTGCTGAGGCAGCAGATGGGGGGCAGAGGAGAAAACCTTTGAGCTTAGCTGATGCTGAAGTGTAAAGACTAACTCAGGACAGACCTTCACAGAGGCGCTGCAGGAGCCAATGGAGCGAGTGGTCTGCTTGCCAAGAGGCTGATGGGCACCCCTTGAACCCCAGTCCCTCATCCTCATGCTGAATATCATCTTGGGTGTCTTTTCTTCTCCTTTTTTTCTTTTTTGCTCTTTAGGGCCGCAATCGTGGCATACGGAAGTTCCCAGGCTAGGGTTGAATCATAGCTATAGCTGCCGGCCTGCACCACAGCCACAGCAATGCCAGATCTGAGCCATGTCTGCGACCTACACCACAGCTCACAGCAACACTGGATCCTTAACCCACTGAGCGAGGCCAGGGATGGAACCCGCATCCTCATGGATACTAGTTGGGCTTGTTACCACTGAGCCACGACGGGAACTCCCATCTTGGGTGTCTTGAGCTTCTGATTTTCCAAGATGAATGGAGGATCCAGTTTTGTATCTAAAATCTCCTAGTTTTAAAATGTGGCGACTAAATCAAGCACAAATAAAGTCTTGGTGTTGGCCAAACAAACACTGCAATGCGGGGCTGTGAGTTTGCAGCTGTTGGCTAAACAGACTTGGGCTTGATTCCTTCTGCTGGAGGAGCTCAGGCAGGAGGCAGAGTGGGTGTAGGGAGGTGCCAGAGGTGGGGTGAGGGGAGGCCAACTCCAGGGACCACAGAGAGCCATCTGAGGGCCTAGAGTGTGTCCATGTGGCCAAGAGTCTCATGGGTGCAGTGAAGGGACAAGGACATAGAACAGGGGCATCTCCCCCTGCCCACCCCCTCTTTTGACTTTGGCACCATCATCTGAACCCTTCAGCAGTAGCCAGCTATTCTCAAGCAGAGATGCTACTGCACCGCCGCCCCCCCCACATGTGTCTAAAGGGCATTTTGGGTGGTCACAGGACTGGGGTGACCTTATCACTTAGGGCCTGGGGCTGGGGATGCCAGCCATCTGCAATGTGAGGGGCAGGAGGGCTTCCCAGTCAGGATGCCCAAGGGAAGCTCCACCCTCTCCAGGGAATCAGTTTGGGACACAGGCCTGTGAAGGCCCACCCTACACCTGCTTGTAGAGGACAGCCACCCACACACCACCACCCACACCACACCCACCACCCACATACCACACCGAATATAGAATTTGGGGGCTGGAGGGATCGCCAATGGTCACGAGTCATAACCTCTCGTTATGACTAAAACCCACATACCACACACTGAACCCACCACCCACACCCACATCACACATATGCCACACTCACCAGGCCTACCACACACCACACCACCATCCATACCACACATATATCACACATACCACACCCACCATATCCACCGCATATAGACCACACTTGTCACACCCAACACCCACACCATACCCCGCCACACCCCAGCCACCACCCACCACATCCACACCACACCCACCACCCACATGTTAGGGAAATTTGAATATGGAATTATTGATTTTTCTAAGGATGTTAATAGTGTTTTTGAATTTTTTTTTAATGTAAGCAAATGTTTCTTTAAGAAATTTACTGAAAAGTGCATGCACACACACAGAGTTGGAAATTTTGGGAGGGGCTGAGCAAGAGGACACATTTGTCCTCATGTGAGACAGAGAACGCAATCTGAACTTTGTGGTCCTGGTTTAATTAATCAACAAGTATGAATTAAGCCTGGAGCATGTACTCAACTCTATTAGACGCACATGGGGGGTGTGATGGAGGATACATGTGGTATAGCTAAGGAAATGAAATTCACAGAATACAGCAATAGAAAACAACTATGTTCTAATCTACACACCAGTGACTGAAAACACCACAGGTTCTAGACAACACAGGGGCTCAGAGGGGGGCTGTGTATTCTGTGAGGGCTTCAGGAGGAGGTGGTTATGCACAGAAAGCTGAGGAATGAGGACAATTTGGACAGCTGTGTGCCTCATCTTTGTATGCCCCCGTGTGTGCCCTATACCCATGTGTGTGCCCCCACATGTGTCGTGCATGCCCACAAGTGTGACAGAGAGTAGTAGCACTTATCTTCCAACATCCACCTATTGGAATTCCCTGACACGTTTTTTCCACAGAAAATTTGTCTTGCCATACATTGGACATTCAAATTTCTTTGCTTTTAAGTTATCTTTTGTAGTTACTTCCTTAGGGTTATGGTGCTATATGAATGTTTATCTTGCCCACATTCGAGGCCCTTATCATCTCCCAATTTAGCTGCGATGAGGCTTAAGCCTTGTGCACACAGAGAAAAGCTTGACCTTTGCTGTACTTGTGTCTGGTCAGAAAGAGGCTTGTCGTGGAAAGCGTTTCAGGGGACATTTTTCATTATTTAAAACTGATTTCAAACCGAAATGCATCTTTCTGAGATTAGCACTGTCATTTACCCAGCAAACTGCTGAGTTAAAGTTAAGTCATGAGTTAAGTCAACAGTGTTCTCAATATAAGGGAGAAGAAGAGGGATTTGCCCTTGAGCCTGTGATCCCATCAGGGCTTTAAGGCAGGGAATCTTTGATTTTCATCACAATGTATTCCTGCAAATCCTGTCCTGAAGCAGCCATAAAGCAGATTACATGTTCCCAGGGGAACAAAGTTACAAATAGAAACTGTGGGGTTTAAAAATTGCGAGAGCTCTAGTATTTAATTTCCAAAATATAGAATTTGGGGGCTGGAGGGATCGCCAATGGTCATGAGTCATAACCTCTCATTATTGACCAGGAAACTAAAACCCAGAGAAGGCACGTGACCCACAGAAGGCCCCACAACTCACACAGTAGGTGACAGCTTCTCTAGAACCTGAACCCTTGTGCCCTGGTTTCTACTTTGCCATGTTGCCTCCCTTTAAAATCCAGCAAAAATAGGAGTTCCTGTCATGGCACAGTGGTTACCGAATCTGACTAGAAGCCATGAGGTTGCGGGTTCGATCCCTGGCCTTGCTCAGTGGGTTAAGGATCCGGTGTTGCCGAGACCTGTGGTGTAGGTCGCAGACGCGGCTCAGATCCTGCGTTGCTGTGGCTGTGGCATAAGCCGGAGGCTACAGTTCCGATTAGACCCCTAGCCTGGGAATCTCCATATGCCGTGGGAGCGGCCCTAGAAAAGGCAAAAAGATCAAAAAAATAAAAAATAAAAAAATAAAATCCAGCAAAAATATGCACAAAAGTAATAGCTATGCAGATCATATAAAGAGCCCCAATGTTCCATAATATGTGCACGTAGTACGCAAAAGTACAGTTCTGTGGGTTTTCCTTCCATGGCACAGTGGGTTAAAGAATCTGACTGCAAGAGGCTCAGGTCACTGCAGAAGTGCAGGTCCCACGCCGCCGCCCCCCACCCCCCACCGCCCAGTGTGGTGTAGTGGGTTAAAAGATCTGGCATTGCCACAGCTGCGGTGTGAGTTGCAGCTGTGGCTCCGATTCAATACTTAGCCTGGGAACTTATATGCTGTGGGTGCAGCCATAAAAAAAGTATATGTATATCTATAGTTCTGTGGAATTTATCTATTGAAAACAAATACACTGACCATATTATATATTATTTAAACACCTAAAACACATGAATATGATTTATTTTTATTTTTTGGCTGTGTCTGTGGACATGAAGAAGTTCCCAGGCCAGGGAACAAACCTGTACCACAATGGTGACCTGAGCCACAGCAGTGACAATGCCAGATCCTTCACCCATTGAGCCACCAGGGAACTTAGAATTGCTTTTGAGGGTCATTTGAATGGGCTAAATCTAAAAAAACAGTCCAGATTCTTTGAAAAAATTCTATCATTTCTGTTCACCATGGGTCAGTGCTTTGTTCTAAGAGGAAAGCAGATCTGGACACTTGGTGGGAAAGGAAGCTGTAGAAAATAGGAAGGATAATTAAAGGAATCACTTCTAGGAGGAGGGATGAAGGGCCCAGTGAAGAGGAACTGGGTATGAGGAGGATAAAAGCTAGTTGGTGTGAACATGAGGATGACCTGCCTGGAAGCAGGAAATGAGTTTGGAGACTTCAGCAAAGGTCCAGGAGACTGACACAGCCAGGTGCGGAGGGTCCCAGACTGTGGGCAAGGTCCCCCTGCCACATCTAACAACACATGTGGGTCATGACCTTCGAGACATGCCTCATTTTTTTTTTTTTTTGCTGATAAACGAACAATTCCATTCCCAACAGAAGCATCTTTCCAGTCCCCATGCATGCCCAGCACCCACCAGCCTGCCAAGTCAAGATCATTCAGCCCTTAAAATAGACCCCACTCGTCTCAGTGTGTAATGAGATTTTTCAGTGTCCAGTTGCCAAGGACAATTGGACACGTCTACAAGGACTGGAAGTTAGAAAAGGGTATGGTATAAATGGCAGGCCAATATATTTCCTTCTTCTTCTTCTTCTTTGTCCTGCAAATCCTATTGTTATTTCAGAAGAAATGTAAAATGAGAATGAATTCATAAGAGTACTGGAAAGTTGGTACCTTCCAACTTTCATGAGTAAGTTACCTTCCCTTCATAGACTAGATTGATGGGATGGCTGAAATATGTAGGACAGATGAGATCAGATTTAGGGTAAAACCTAACAGCAGTGGAATTGGTGGTCCCATGCAGGAGACCTGGGACCAATGGGGTCATTTTGACACATGAAGAACTGGAGTGGGAGTCAGAGTCAGATCTGACTGTGCCTGAGATCACTTCCAGCTACTGTGAAGGGAGGGGTGTCCCAAAGATAAGATGAGCTACTCACACACCCTAGAGAAACGTCTGCTTGGATACAGGAGAGCTAAGGAAAGTGACTGGGGCCGTGTTCCCTGTAATTAGAAATGGTTTCCACTGTCAAATGAATCAACAATTTCAAAAATCACCAAACATTAGAGTAAAGTGACCACAGAAAGCATCAAAAACAGGCAGAAAAACTACCTCCTGAAGAAAATTTGTTAATGCAGACAATATAAGACTTTAAAGTAACTATAATTACTATCCCCCAAATGTTCCAGAGGGCATGACATCCAAAAAGAAGAATTAGCACTGTTGGAAATCAAATACATGATTTATCCACAAACAAATCCATACCCCCAACCTCGGTAGGTGGGCTGAATAGAAGAAAAAACAATGACTGAAAAGTGGATGAATCAATGGTAACCTCAGGCTGACAATGTAAAGAGTTAAAGAAATAAAAAGTAAGAGGGAAAAGTGAATGCGTTAAATAAACATGGAAGACACCTAGAAATACCAAGATCCTTCTGTTAGAAATTTCAAAAAGAAAAGGGAGGGAGTCATGGAAGACAGGAAATAATAAAAGACTGAAGAGAAAAAAAATTGCATGAGTTGAAGGACATTTGCCACCAGTGCCAAGGAGGAAGAAAGAAAGTCTTATACTTAGACATTCAGCATACAGGTGACATTTCAATAGTCCAAAGATAAAGAGAAAAGCCTCAGAGTTTTGGAAAGAAAAAAACAGGAGTCTGTAGCAATAAGAATAAGATTCAGGGAATTCTCCTCGTGGCTCAGCGGAAAAGAATCTGATTAGCATCCATGAGAATGCAGGTTCCATCTCTGGCCTTGCTCAGTGGGTTAAGGATCCAGCGCTTCCATGAGCTGTGGTGTAGGTTGCAGAAGTGGCTCAGATCCCATGTTGCTGTGGCTGTGGTGTAGGCAGGCAGCTACAGCTCCAATTTGACCCCTAGCCTGGGACCTTCCATATGCTGCTGGTATGCCCCTGAAAAGGAAAAAAAAAAAAAAAAAGAGAGAGAGGAATAAGAATAACTCCTCACCATGCTTCTCATCTATAACATGGAATATTGTAGAAGCATTTCTTCAAATTTCTGAAGGAAAAGTGATTTTGAACTCAGAATTCCATGCCCAGCCAAGCTAGTCTGAGAGGGCAGAATAAATTACAATTTCAGAAGTGGAAGGATTCAGAAAGTTTACCCCACTCAGATCTTTCTAAAAGAATCACTTGGAGATGTATTCCTCTAAAACAATGAAATGCATCAGGGAAAGAAGAAAACTTAGGATTAAAAAAAAAAAACCTGGTGAAACAATAAATGAACAAAACAGTTAATTGTTTATTAACAGTAATTTTCTTTTTCCCTTTTTTTTTTTGTCTTTTTGCCATTTCTTGGGCCACTCCTGCAGCATATGAAGGTTCCCAGGCTAGGGGTCCAATCGGAGCTGTAGCCCTCGGCCTAGGCCAGAGCCACAGCAACGTGGGATCCGAGCCGAGTCTGCAACCTACACCACTGCTCATGGCAATGCCGGATCCTTAACCCACTGAGCAAGGCCAGGGATCGAACCCGCAACCTCATGGTTCCTAGTCAGATTTGTTAACCACTGAGCCAAGAGGGGAACTCCTATTAACAGTAATTTTTGAGGACAAAATGTATTGTCAAAACATTATTTAGAAGAAAGAGACACAAAAATTAATCATCTGGAGCTATATTCTGGATGATTACGAGAAAATATAAAAACTGACAAGAAAAGAGGGTTAGAGAAGAAAGGTGATTTAGCACCTTGTTTTGTTTAGAGAGCAATGGGACAGACAGGTGTTAATTCTCAACACTGATTTAAAAAAGGTTTAATATGTTTATTAATATATACATATATATTTTTTTTACCTTTACACTTGCAGCATATGGAAGTTCCCAGGCCAAGGGTTGAATCAGAGCTGCAGCTGCCAGCCTACACCACAGCCATGGCAACACAGGATCCTTAACCCACTGAATGAGGCCAGGGATCAAACCCACATTCTCACAGAGACACTGGGTTTTTAACCCACTGAGCCACAATGGGAACTCCTGTTTATTAATAAATTAATGGAAAAAAGCATATAACTTTCAAGTCATTAGAGTAGAAGAAGGAACAGACAAATTAGGTCAAGAATAAAAAGGAGCAAAAAAAAAAAAAAAGAACAAGAAAACACAAACCAAATAGCATAAATAAGGCTAAACATATCTATGGTAACAATTTATGCAAAAAGGTTAAATAAACACTTAAATTGTGTTTTTAAAAGTCCCAGCTGCAAAGTTTATGAGGAATATGCCCCAGAAAGAATGATCCAGAGAAGGATGTGGATTTAGAACTGGGAGAAGAAAAAAAAGTTTCAAGCTAAAATCTAGGATTTTGCAGTGGCAAGAAAAAAGGCTGTCAATGCTCCCTGGTGACTCTCAGAGGGAGCAGGGGTATGAGGTGCTCCCAGAGGGCAAGGAGACACATGCAAACAGAATGGGAAGTATTTCGGTTTTTTTGTTTCTTTGGTTTTTTTTTTTTTTTTTTGCTTTTTTGCTTTTTAGGGCTGCACTTGCAGCCTACGGACGTTCCCAGGCTAGGGGTCAAATTGGAGCTGCAGATGCCGGCCTACACCACAGCCACAGCAACCCAGGATCCAAGCCACGTTTGCAACCTACACCACAGTTCATGGCCATGCTGGATCCTTAACCCACTGAAGGACACCAGAGATCAAACCCAAATCCTCAGGGATACTAGTCGGGTTCATTACCACTAAGCCACAACGGGAACTCCCAGAATGGGAAGTATCTTGGTGACAGTTTTTTTTTTTTTTTTTGCATTTGACGCAAAATAACCAAGGCAGTGGAAGCACAATAAACAAGTGGGATTACATCAAACTAAAAAACTTCTGCATGAACAGACTCACAAGCTTTGAAGAAACTTCTAGTTACCAAAGGGGACAGGCCGGGGGGATGGATGGACTGGGGGTTTGGGATTGGCATATGCACACTGAGGTACATGGGTACATAGAATGACTTGCCAGCGGGGACCTGCTGTAGAGCATAGAGACCGCTACCTAATATTCTGTGATAATCTATGTGGGAAAAGAATCTGAAAGAGAATGAATGTTAATATATGTATAACTGAATCACTTTCTGTACAGCAGAAATGATCACAACCTTGTAAATCAACTCTACTTCAATAAAACTTAAAAAAAAAACTTCAATAAAACTTAAAAAAAAAACAAACACTTCAACACAGTGAAGGAAACCATCAGCAAAATGAAAGGGCGACCTATAGGAAAGGAGAAAATATTTGTGAACCATATATTTGAAAAGAAGCTTATATTAAAAATATGTAAGGAATTCATACAACTCAGTAGCAAAAAAATGAATAACCCAGTTAAAAAAATGGGCAAAGGACCTGAGCAGACGTATTTCCAAAGAAGACCATCAGATGGCCAGCAGGTAGATGGAAAGGTGCGAGATATTGGGGACATGCAAATCAAAACCACAATGAGGAGTTCCCGTCGTGGCTCAGTGGTTAATGAATCTGACTAGGAACCATGAGGTTGCGGGTTCGATCCCTGGCCTTGATCAGTGGGTTAAGGATCCGGCGTTGCCGTGAGCTGTGGTGTAGGTCGCAGATGCAGCTCAGATCCTGAGTTGCTGTGGCTGTGGTGTAGGCTGGTGGCTACAGGTCTGATTAGACCCCTAGCCTGGGAACCTCCATATGCCACAGGTGCTGCCCTAGAAAAGACAAAAAAAAAAAAACCCCAAAAAAACCACAATGAGGTATCACCTCATGCCTGTTAGTATGGTTGTCATAAAGAAGAAGTAACAAACACTGGCGGATATGGAGGAAAGGAAACACGCACTGTTGGTGGGAATATAAGTTGGTGCAGCCCCTATGGAAAACAGTATGGAGGTTCCTCAAGAAATGAAGAATAGGGAGTTCCCTGATGGCCTGGTGGTTGAGGATCTGGTGTTGTCACTGCTGTGGATTGGGTCTCTGCTGTGGCACAAGTTCGATTCCTGGCCTGGGAACTTCACACCACAGGTACAGCCAAAAAAAAAAAAAAAGAAAGAAAAATAAAAAAAACTCACATTTGTCAGAATGGCCATCATTAACAAATCAACAAATAACAAGTGCTGTCAAGGGTGTAGAGAAAAGGGAACCTTCCTACACTGTTGGTGGGCATGTAAATTGGTACAACCACTATGGAAACCAGTATGAAGGTACCTCAGAAAACTAAATATAGAACCACCATATGACCCAGCAATCCCACTCTTGGGAATATATCCAGACAAAACTTTCATTGAAAAAGATACATGCACGCATATGATCATTGCAGCACTGTTCACAATAGCCAAGACATGGAAACAACCTAAATGTCCATCGACAGATGAATGGGTTAAGAAGATGTGGTATATATACACACAATGGAATACTACCCAACAGTTAAAAAGAACAAAATAATGCCATTTGCAGCAACATGGATGGAACTAGAGACTCTCACACTAAGTGAGGTAAGAGAAAGACAAATACCATACAATATCACTTATATCTGGAATCTAATATATGGCACAAATGAACTTTTCCACAGAAAAGAAACTATGGACATAGAGAACAGACTAGTGGTTGCCAAGGGGTGGGGAGAGGGTATGGGATGGACTGAGAGTCTGGGGTTAGTAGATGAAAACTCTTGCCTTTGGAATGGATAAGCAATGAGATCCTGCGCAGGGAACTATATCCAGTCACTTGTGATGGAACATGACAGAAGATAATGTGAGAAAAAGAATGTATATATATATGTATGACTGGGTCACTTTGCTATACAGTAGAAACTGACAGAACACTGTAAATCAACTATAATGGAAAAAATAAAAATCATTAAAAAAAAAAGAAAGTGAAAAATAGAGCTACCATATGATCCAGAAATCCCACTTCTGGGTACATATGCACAGGAAAAAAAATTGGGTATAGAAGAGATACATTCACCCCCATGTTCATTGCAGCACTATTCACAATAACCAAGACATCTGTTGACAGATGGATAGATAAAGAAAATGGGATGTATATCCCCTGGAATAGAATTCAGCCATAAAAAAGAAGGAAAGTCTACCATTCACGACAACAATGCGGATGAACCTGGAAGACATTACGCTGAGTGGAACAAGTCCAACAAAGAAAGACAAATACTGTGTGATCTCACTCATATGTGGAATCTTAAAGGAAAACAGTTGAACTCATAGAAACAGAGGGGTTGGGGGAGGGGGAGGGGAAGGAGGGAGAGGTTGGTGAAAGGGTGCACATTTTTGGTTATAAGATGAAGAAGGTCAGAGGAGCTAATGCAAAAATGTAGTGACTAGAGTGGACAATACTCCATTGCCTAATTGAAATTTGTGAAGAGAGTACAATTCAAATGTTCGCAGAAAAAAAAAAAAAAAAAAAGGAGGAAGGGGGGGAAGAGGAAGGGGAAGGGGGAAGGGGAGGGAGAACGGAGAAGAGGAGGGGAAGGGGAGGGGGAGGAAAAAGAAAGAAAGAGAACTGAGAACCTCAGGGTACTGCTGAAATGGATTTGAGCAGGAGTTTCCATCGTGGCTCAGCAGTTGACAACTCGACTAGCATCCATGAGGATGTGGGTTCTAGCCCTGGCCTTGTTCAGTGGGTTAAGGATCCGGCATTGCCGTGAGCTATGGTGTAGGTCACAGATGCGGCTCAGATCCCTCGTTGCTGTGGCTGTGGTGTAGGCCGGCGGCTACAGCTCCGATTCAACCCCTATCCTGGGAACCTCCTTATGCCACGGGTGTGGCCCCAAAAAGACAAAAAAAGAAAAAAGAAGGATTACAGCAGATGACAGGACATAGGAAACATTATCAGAGAATGTTCAGTATGTCCGTTTTCTAGGAAAAGACAATGGGGTATTCATGACCACCTTCCTGGTAGCCAAAGACATTGTTTCTCCTGATATTACTTTGCTCTGACTTTAAAGCAGGTTGCAATTCACAGGCACTCTGGTTCACCATCAGAAAACCCTTGTAAGGCCATAAAGGAGCCCTGAGGAATGCTTGCCTTAGAGGAAGATCAGACTGTTTTGAATGAATACCATGTCTTTGGGGGACTTGAGGTACCAGTCTTGAAATCATCCTAATGACAAGTGTGCCGTGCCAGTGCCCTGGTACCAGTTGGAATTGCCAAGCAGCTCAGAACATTGCTACAGAAGAAGGATACACAGCGCCCGCGGGCAGCCAGGCAAAACCACCAGGGACACCAGCAGAAGGACCCAGGTCTGCCCATGTCACCTCTTGGAGTTCTTGGTGCCACTGCAATGGGCCTAGTGTGTCCTGGCTCATGACCTCGGGCCTGGACACAGGATTCCTCCCTGAATGTCTGCAGAAGCCAAGGCAGGGGTCTTAGGAGGCTCTACTTGATCCAAACCCAACTCACTCTCCTGGCAACACCAATTTACTGTGGGCAGATGCCCAAGGTTCAATTTCCCTGAAGCCAACACAGGACACTATCCATGTTCCGGACCTCCTGGGAAGCATGTGTGTTTGGATGCTGTGTACTAGTGGGAGCGGTGTGATTAGATCTAAGGTGTGATTGTCATTATATGTGGGGTGCAGATTGCTCTGGAGACTTGCTTCTAATGGTAACTGTGTAGCCACATCTTCAAAGCAGGGGTGAAAATCAGAACCGAGCCTGTGATGGATGCAATCAGAAAGAGCCACAGGAAGATCCGGTCGAGAACTTGAGCTGCGAACTTCCAGTCTTGCACCACCTGCAACAGAGAAAACAATGCCTCCCATTCAGGATGCTGGGCAACTGTTCTGAAATCATTTCAAGGGACTTGAAAAGAGTGCTGTTCAGGAGTACCCGTCATGGCACAGTGGTTAACGAATCTGACTAGGAACCATGAGGTTGCGGATTCGATCCCTGGCCTTGCTCAGTGGGTTAAGGATCCAGCGTTGCCATGACCTATGGTGTAGGTTGCAGACACGGCTCGGATCCCGAGTTGCTGTGGCTCTGGCGTAGGTCGGCGGCTACAGCTCCGATTAGACCCCTAGCCTGGGAACCTCCATATGCTGCGGGAGCGGCCCTAGAAAAGGTAAAAAGACAAAAAAAAAAAAAGTGCTGTTCAGATTATAGGCCCTGAAGTTTTCAGAAGCCACTTAACACACCCCCTGCAACATTGGCTTCTCTGGCCTCACTATTTCTTAAGTTTGTTTATGGGATCAAGCTCTGGGTACTAATTTTCACTGATTTTATAGTGAAATAGTTGAACCTTATAAGTTGGTATAAATATTAACTTGTTTATTTTTTCAATTAATTTATTTTTTTGTCTTTAGGGTGGCTCCCACAGCATCAGGAAGTTCCCAGGCTAGGAGTCAAATCGAGCCATAGTCGCCAGCCTACACCACAGCCACAGCAACACCAGATCCAAGCCATATCTGCAACCTACACCACAGCTCACAGCAACGCTGGATCCTTAACCCACTGAGCGAGGCCAGGGATCGAACCCGAGTCCTTATGGATACTAGTCAGGTTCGTTACTGCTGAGCCACAATGGGAACTCCCTATTAACATGTTTTAAACAACAGACTTAACGTGCTGAGTATTTATATGTCAAATAATGTTTCCCTTCCATTGGGGAAGGATCATTTAGAGGAGGGAAAGGAGGAGTTCCCATCGTGGCACAGCAGAAAGGAATCCGACTAGAATCCATAAGGATGCGGGTTCGATCCCTGGCCTCACTCAGTGTGTTGGGGATCCGGCTTTGCCGTAAGCTGTGGTATAGGTTGCAGACGTGGTTCAGATCCCACAGTTGCTGTGGCTGTGCTGTAGCCCGGCAGCTGCAGCTCGTATTCGACCCCTAGCCTGGGAACTTCCATATGCTTCAGGTGCAGCCCTAAAAAGAAAAAAAATTTTGAGGAGGGAAGGGAGATGAGGGGAAGAAAGATGAGAATTAATATTTATTGACAGTACAAAATCATGAGGCCGAGACCACATGTGCAAAATTTGTACTTGATATCACCAATCCCTCACAGCAAAGCTTCAAGGGAGGTTTCAGAAAACTAAAGCTCAGGGCTTGTCTGAAGTCAAATGGAACACAGGTAGCATCTGGATCCAGGACTGTTTTGGGTCTAAAATCCATACCCTTCCCACATTAAAAAAAAATAAACTAAATAAAAACACCCTCTTCCCTTAGTGAAATATGTACTGTAACACCATGCTTTTATGTTAATTTAAAACTTTATTCTGTTTTCTTATCTCCAAATATTTTGAATAGAAATATCCATCATTGGGGGAGTTCCCGTTGTGGCTCAATGGTAACTAACCCATCTAGGATCCATGAGGATGTGGATTCCATCCCTGGCCTTGCACAGTGGGTTAAGGATCTGACGTTGCCAAGACCTGTGGTGTAGGTCTCAGACGCAGCTCGGTTCTGGCATTGCTGTGGCTGTGGTGTAGGCCAGCAGCTGTAGCTCCAATTTGACCCCTAGCCTGGGAACCTCCATATGTCCTGGGTGCAGCCCTAGGAAGAAAAAAAAAAGAGAGGAATAGCCATCATCGAAGTTCCCACCGTGATGCAGCTGCTGCTCAGATTTTATCTCTGGACCGGGAATTTCCCTATGCTGAGTTGCAGACAAAAAAAAAAAAAAAAAAGGAATATTCATCATCCCACGAAAAATGACAGATAAATGACCAGTAGAACGGGATAACCAACTTAAAATGAAGAATTAGATTATTTTAAATAGAATTACCTCTAATGATAAGACATAGTGCTTAATCTACAGTTGCTTCTCTTTTGTTCATTCTGTTTTTTGTGAACTTCTTCCTGCAAATTCATACTAAATTCCCTATTATGCATCAGAGCTTACTTTTTTTTTTTTTTTTTTCCATTTTAGGGCCACAACTGCAGCATACAGAAGTTCCCAGGTTAGGGGTTGAATTGGAGCTGCCACTGCCAGCCTAAGTCATAGCTCACGGCAATGCCAGATCCGAGCTGTGTCTGCAACCTACACCACAGCTCACAGCAATGCTGGATCCTGACCACTCAAAGAGGCCAGGGATCGAACCAGCATCCTCATGGATACCAGTTGGGTTCTAACCTGCTGAGCCACAGTGGTATCTCCAGGGCTTAAGTTTTATGCATGTGAAGCATAAAGTCACATTCTATTTTATTTATTTATTTATTTTGCGTTTTCAGGGCCACACCCGTGGTATATAGAGGTTCCCAGGCTAGGGGTCGAATCAGAGCTACAGCTGCCGGCCTACACCACAGCCACAGCAACTCAGGATCCGAGCTGCGTGTATGACCTATCCCACAGCTCACGGCAATGCCAGATCCTTAACCCACTGAGTGAGGCCAGGGATCGAACCTGCAACCCCATGGTTCCTAGTCGGACTCATTTCCGCTGCACCACGACAGGAACTCCAGCCTAAGGTCACTTTTTAAACAAAGAGAGAAACTTCCTAAATGAATCAGACGTTAGAATCTCAGTCCCTGCTCAGGACAGTTTGCTCACCTGGCTGATGAAATGCTCCTTCCTCACATGGCTGGAGATATACCTAATGGAATCCGCAGCCTTTTCCAGGAAAGCAACCAGAACTTTTTCTCCTTCACTCATGTGCCTCAGTTTCTTTTTTTCTAGGGCTTTCCCTCTCATTGCCGGCTGGCTGTCCTCTTTATCTGGGAAAGAGTAGCGATCCCTGTGGTCCTTCATGCAAAGCAGTTTAGGGAGTTTCTGCAGGAAGAGCCTCTTTACCCAGGGGGCCATAGGGTGGTAAGTGGAGGAGGATCGGTGGTGAACGTTAATGACAAACACCGTGACGATGATGGACAGCGTAACGAAGATCATAATGAACAGGAGGTACTCGCCAATGAGCGGGATGACCTTGGAGGAAGATGGGATGATTTCTTCAATCACCAGGAGAAAAACTGTCAGGGAAACCAGGACGGAGGTGGATAAGGAGAGCTTCTCCCCCTCGTCGGAAGGTAAGTAGAAGACGAGCACCGTGAGGAAGGACAGCCCCAGGCAGGGGATTATCAGGAAGAGCGTGTAGAAGAGGGGCAGGCGGCGCAGCACGAAGGCGTAGGTGACGAATGGGTACCGGCGCACGCCCTCTCTTCTGCTTCCCGCCCTGCCCTTGGCGTTGAGTATTTCCCACTCCCCGTTGTCGAAGAAGTCCTTCCTGTCCACGTTCTCGTCCACCAGGACGAGGTCCACCATGGTCCCGTCGTAGGTCCAGGATCCGAACTTCATGGAGCAGTTCTGCCTGTCAAAGGGGAAGAAGGTGACGTCCATGGTGCAGGAGCTTTTGTAACTGGCGGGAGGCGTCCACACCACTGTCCCGTTGGATTTCACGATGGCCTTGGTCATGAGCGAGCCTTCGAACCGTCCATCAGCACTGTGGCAAAAGGGTTCCCTTGATGGTTAGTGGAACACGTATTAGCAGTTTTTTGTTTTCCCACCAATGTACTGTGTGTGTTTTATTACTTTCCTACCACAATGTCAAACCATATATATATATTTTTTTTTTTTTCCCTTTTTTGGGCCATCCTTCAGCACATGGATATCCCTGGCCAGGGATCAGGTCCAAACTTGCAGTTGTGACCTAAGCCAAGTCCTTTAACCCAATGTGCCAGGCCAGGGATTGAACCTTCACCCCAGTGCTCTCAAGATGCCACAGACCCTGTTTTCACCACAGCTGGAACTCCTCAAACTACATTTTCAAAAGGAGCATTCTACAGTGTCAAACCATATTTTCAAAAGGAACAATTCTCATGTGTGTCACTGAATCATCTGTACAGCAGAAATTATCACAACATTGTAAATCAACTAAATGTCAATAAAACTTTAAAAAATGAAAAAAAAGGAACTACTCTCTTATAAATGTTGTACACTCCTCTTAATTATTTTGCCACAATTGGGCTTTTCTATTTCAACTCCTAATCTGATCAGTGGCCTTTTCTTCCATGATACTTACTTTTCAAAGAGGACTATGTCAGGAAGCCAGAGAGATTCAGAAGGAACTTTAATCGAGTGAATTCCACCATATTCATCTGGATTCCAGCGTAATTTGTGGTCGGTCCATTCCTGCATGACATTAACATACTGGAATTTAATTTTGCAGACTCAAGGTACTAGGGTTTGGAATCTTGATGTTAATTTTCTAATCTATTTTATCTATCCATCTATCTATCTATCTATCTATCTATCTATCTATCTATCTATCTATCTATCTATTTATTTTGCTTTTTAGGGCTGTACCTGCGGCATATGGAAGTCCCTAGCTAGGGATCAAATTGAAGTTGCAGCTGCAACCTACACCCTGGCACAGCAACACCAGATCCAAGCCACGTCTGTGACCTACACCACAGCTTACAGCAATGCCGGATCCTTAACCCACTGAGTGAGGCCAGGGGTCAAACCTGTGTCCTCATGGATACCAGTTGGGTTTGTTTCCACTTTGAGCCACAATGGGAACTCCCTAGTGTTTCTTTTTTTTTTTTCTTTTCTGTTTTTTTTTTTTGTCTTTTTAGTTATTTCTTGGGCCGCTCCCGCGGCATATGGAGGTTCCCAGGCTAGGGGTCGAATCAGAGCTGTAGCCACCGGCCTACGCCAGAGCCACAGCAACGCGGGATCCTAGATGCGTCTGCGACCTACACCACAGCTCACGGCAACGCCGGATCGTTAACCCACTGAGCAAGGGCAGGGACCGAACCCGCAACCTCATGGTTCCTAGTCGGATTCGTTAACCACTGCACCACGACGGGAACTCCCATAGTGTTTCTTTTTTATTTTATTTTTTGTCTTTCATATTTTTGCCTTTTCTAGGGCTGCTCCCATAGCATATGGAGGTTCCCAGGCTAGGGGTCTAATCCGAGCTGTAGCTGCCGGCCTACACCACAGCCACAGCAACTTGGGATCCGAGCTGTGTTTGCAAACTACACCACAGCTCATGGCAATGCCAGATCCTTAACCCACTGAGCAAGGCCAAGGATAGAACCCGCAACCTCATGGTTCCTAGTCGGATTTGTTAACCACTGAGCCAGGACGGGAACTCCCCTAGTGTTTTATTTTAAATGGGAAATTCATCCTCTAAACCTTATGACCTTGTCCGTGGCTCATGGCAGTTCAGGTTACTGCTTGAGCTGTCCTGTTTTTTGGATGGTGCCCTCACACCTGTGTGGTCTGGGATTTCCAAAATTGCCAAATCTGGAGTGCCCTTGTGGCTCAGTGGTTAAAGATCCAGCATTGTCACTGCTGTGGCACAGGTTCAGTCCCTGGCCAGGGAATTTCTGCATGCTGTGGGTGTGGTCAAAAAAAGTTGCAGAATCTACCTCCCAATGAAAAGGCTGAGCAGCAAATACCAGTTTCCTGATTTATTTTTTCAGCCTCTTTTCTCCTAAGCAACAAAAGAACAGCAAAGATAGATCTAATTCTGTTTATCCTAGGAGATTTGGTCCATGATAATGGGTACAAGTGATTTTAATTATCAGTCAGTAGTCTTAGACCAACATCCCGCCGATATGTTAATATGCAACATCCAGATCTGCTGACCACTCTTGATGACATTATAACTTTCATCCAATGGAAAAAATATTTTCCAAGAATGTCCTTTGAAGTTCTAATCTGAATTTATTTTGCAAGCCACAACTCCAGTTTGAAACTACATTCCTGACGTGGTTAGGCTCCAGATGCTTGCATATTTTGCCTTGTAATAGAATGAAATCATTTAGCATGGTTTATGGGCGCTGATGGGTCCAGAGGAACAACCCTGAGCATTAATTGATCGGATTATGAAGGTCAAGAGAATGATGTTCGGATGACCCAATTACAGTGGAAGTGGGCCTTCTTAAAAAGATTTGGGATCTAACATCTCAGGAAATCCGACCTAAAAATTCAGTTCTTCTATTCCACTATCCGTCATGTAGGCAGTCGAGGACTGATGCAGGATAATATTAAATGACATTTCAGAAAGGTAGGAGGGAGTGCCCAGTGTGAGGCTTCCTGGAGCCCCAGTGATCCCAACTTTGTCATTAAAAAATCAGGAGTCAGCAGATGGCTGATTCAGTACATGGTGAACTATTGAAATATGCATGATGCCTGGAAAATGATGGACCCGCACACTCTAGATAAGACTTTGTCTCTCTCAGACAATATTTGTGAGGGTTGATCCTTGGGGGAAAAAAAAAACTTTAAAAAGATATAGGTCTTTAACAAGCTACAGTCGAGGAGTTCCCATTGCAGCTCAGCGGGTTATGAACCTGACTACTAAGGTTGAGAATGCAGGTTCAATCCCTGGCCTCACCCAGTGGGATAAGGATCCGGTGTTGCTTTGAGTTGTGGTGTAGGTCACAGATGGCAACTTGGATCTGGCGTTGCTGTGGCTGTGGTGTAGGCCGGCAGCTGCAGCTCTGATTAACCCCTAGCCTGGGAACCTCCATGTGCTGCAGATACAGCCACTAAAAAAAAAAAAAAGCTATAACTGAAAGGATAAAAAAAAAAAAATTTCACGTGCATGCTTACGGAAAACATGCATACGAAGACTGACAGTTTAAGAGCCTAAACTAATAAAGTATTTACCATGTTTACTTGTACTCACAAGCTTCTGTCTTCCTCTGCCCATGTTAAAAAGCAAATATAATTTCCTCCCTATGAATAATTTGCCTCCTGCTAAGGAGGCTTCTACTATGGGCAGCCAGCCTGAATCTCAGAAATGTTGGAAGGAACTCAGAGCAGCCTTTTTTTGTTTGTTCATTTTCATTTTTATGTTTTAAAAATTTACTTACAATAACATTCACTCTTTTTGTATACGACTCTATATGCAAATAGTTGAATAGTCACCAGCACCATCAAGACACCAGAACAGCTCTGTTTCCTCCAAAATTTTCCTCATGGTGCCTCTTTGTAATCAGCCTCCCCTGCCAAATCCCCAATTCCTGGCAACCACTGACCTATTTTCTGATCCTATAATTTTGCCTTTTCCAGAATGTCATCTAATGGAATCATAGAGGGGATAGCCTTTCCACCCTGATTTCTTTTGCTTCTCATAATGCATTTGGATTCTTCTCTGTTGGATTAGCAGTTTGTTCGTTTTTATTAATGAGAAGTATTCCATTGTGTGAATATACCACAATTTTTTTATCCATTCACCAGGTAAGATATTGGATTCTTTCCAGTTTGTAAATGATTATAAATAAATTCACTATAAACATTTTGTAGTTTGTTGGGAGTGAAAAGCAATCTTTTTTTTTTTTCTCTTGGGTAAATACCTAGGAGTGGGATGGCTGAGCTATATAGTATGTTTAACTTTATATGAAACATACTGGCTTTATAATTTTGTGTTCTTACCAGCAATGCATGAGAATTCTGGCCATTTGGTGTCACCTCCAGTACTGGGTATTGTCGCATTTAAAGTTTAACTACCTAACGATAGTTGTAAAGTGGCATATCATTGTGATTTTTTTTTTCTTTTTACAAACCTATATCACATGGAAGTTCCTGGTCCAAGGGTCCGATCAGAGCTGTAGCTGCAGGCCTACTCCTCAGCTTGCAACAATGCCGAATTCTTAACCCACAAGGCTGGGGATCTAACCCATATCCTCATGGATACTAGTCAGCTTCCTAACCTGCCAAGCTATAACGGGAACTCCTCTTTATGATTTTTATATGTAACTTCCTAGTGACTAAATGTCTTCATGTGCTTGTCATCCATACATTTTATCTGGTGAAGTGATTCCTAAAACTTTTGCATATTTTTGATTGGATCATTTGTTATCTTATTACTGAGTTTTTAGTCATTTGTATATATATATAGAGAGAGAGAAATGAGAGACAGAGAATATATTTAGGAATTCCCTGGTGGCCTCGCAGGTTAAGGATCCAGAATTGTCACTCCTGTGGCTAGGGTCACGGCTGTGGTGAGGGTTTGATCCCTGGCCTGGTAACTTCCACATGTTGTGGGTGCAGCCAAATAAAAGTAAATCTTTTATTTTTTTATTTTTATTTTTTTGCTTTTTAGGACCACATCTGCGGCATATGGAAGTTCCCAGGCTAGGAGTCAAAACAGAACTGCAGCTGCTGGCCTACATCCCAGCTACAGCAACACCAGGTGGGAGCCACGTCTGGGACCTATACCACAGCTCACGGCAATGCTGGATCTTTAACCCACTGAGTGGGGCCAGGGATCAAACCTGAGTCTTCATGGATACTAGCTGGGTCCATTTCTGCTGAGCCACAACAGGAACTCCAGAAAAAGTATATATATTCTACGTGAAAGTAGATCTTAGCAAGGAATAAGCTACAGGCACACAGGCAATGAGCCCTGGGGATGGACATGGGGTGAGCTGGCTGGGTTCCTATACTCTCACTCTGTCTTTTGAAAGAGCATTGGTGAGCACAGCTAGTGAATCCCAACGCAGTTCCTCTGGGAATGAAAAGATCAAAAAGATCACCAGAAATCAAATCTCCTGCTTCTGGAATCCTGTCTTCTTTCTTCTATAAACACAGCCTGTCTTTACCTAAGCCCAGCTCTACCTCCAAGGAGGGAGGTGGATAGCTCAAATTCTGGGTGCAAATCCCAGCAAACACACATCAGCTGTACAGACTGTTCTCAGGGAAGTGGGTCAAGTCCCGGGGTGAGAAATTGTTCAACCAGAAAGATTTGTCTTGCAGCAGAATAAACAGCTGTGGCCAGAGGTAGCACAGGGCCAGTGGTTTGTAGGCTCACAATTTAGGGGGATCAATTCTTCATTTTTTAATCTTTTTAGGGCTGTACCAGCAGCATATGGAAGTTCCCAGGCTAGGGGTTAAATCGGAACTGCAACTGGTGGCCTATACCACAGCCATAGCAAAACTACAGAGTGAGGCCAGAGATGGAACCCATGTCCTCATGGATTCTAGTTGGTTTTGCTACCGCTGAGCCACAACAGGAATTCCTGGGGAGGATTAATTCTTTCCTAAGTATGCAAAGCCCATACCAGCCCCAAGCATGGCTGCCTTGTCCTCCTAGCCTGGGGCTGCCTCAGACAAGAATGTGCAAACTAACAGGGAAACAACCACTACACTCTGTGGTCATGGCCACGAAGGGGGTGGTTTGGGTGTAAAGATACAGGACAGGGAAGGAGGTTCTGATGAGAGGACATCATAGCTGAGACAGAGGGAAGGAAGGAGTAGTGGGTGCCACAAAGGAGGGAGCAGGTCTGCCATCGATGTGGCCAGAATGAACAGCAGATGTGAGTGGATGGATGAAGGAAGGACATGCCTGAATATTTGAGGAGGATACAAATACATCTCCAGTGGATTCAGAGTGCTACATTCCTGGCCAGTAAGGAAAAAGGAACAGTGAGACTTGTGGTCAATGCTGCTTACTTTGGGATACCCAGGAAAGAGAGGGCACTGAATTAGAGTCCAAAGTCTGAGTTCTAGATAGAGAAGCCCTGGAACATCCTTTTACTAGCTGTGCTCCTTTGCGGCGTTGAGCAAGACATTCCTACCACCTTGGTGTCCTTCGGTAGCCAGACCTGGAGCATCGGAGATGTTCTCCCTGACCCGCCCTTTGGAGGGGCTCACAGAATTTCCACCAGGATGTGGTCCACCCGCGGGGGCTGGCCGAGCCCACACTGCAGGACCACTGCTCCTGTTAGAGCCAGCTGTGTCAGGGCAAGAAGTCAGAGCCCAAGCCCTCCGTCCAGCTCTCTGAGGAGCTCTGAGACTTCCTGGTCACATCCCTGGTCTCTCGGGAAACCCTGAGGACATTTGGAGATTAACTGTCTCTCCCTTTTTCAAAGAGGAGATTAGAGACAATTAGCCAGCGTTCCTGGGGCTGGTCCTGGTCAAGACTCCCCAAGCCTGGCAGAAACACCAGCTCCACTGTGCAGCTGTCCCGGGGTTGAGAGCTTGTTAGTTCAGGGAACAGGGGAGCTCAGGCAGGTCAGGGACAAGTTACCAAGTTAATCTCTGACTGAGAAAAAAAAAATAGAAAAAACCCCCAAAAACCTAGGAGTTCCCAGCTTGGCACAGTGGAAATGAAACTGACTAGGAACCATGAGGTTGTGGGTTCCATCCCTGGCCTCGATCCGTGGGTTAAGGATCTGGCGTTGCCGTGAGCTGTGGTATGGGTCGCAGACGTGGCTCAGATGGGCCCATACCGCTCTGCCGAGAGCGGCCCAAGAAATGGCAAAAAGGACAAAAAAAAAAAAAAAAAGACCACACTGGCCTCCTCTGCCAAGGCCAGATTGAGGCTGTAGAAAGAAAAGGAAAGCAAGATGGTGAGGAAGCCTGAGGTAAATTCCTAGATGTGGAATGCCACTGCAGGTTGTGGAAGATAAGCAAGCTTAGGGGAGGTGGCCTAGAGCTTTAAGGCAAGGCATAGCAGTTTGTTAAGAGACTAACCAACTTCTTGGTTTCTCCAAAATCCAGCTCCGAGGAGTTACCCAATGGGTTTGTCACATTTCTAAACTTTTTATTGATCTAAAATAGGAATGAGGAGCTCCCTGGTGACTCAGTGGGTTAGGGATCTGGCATTGTTGCTGCTGTGGCTCGGGTTTGACCCCTGGCCCAGGAACTTTCCCATCCCTTGGGTGCGGCCAACAAAAAAAAATTTTTTTTAATTAAAAACAACCGGGAGGAGTTCCCGTTGTGGTTCAGCAGAAACGAACCTTACCAGTATCCATGAGGATGCAGGTTCAATCTCTGGCCTCACTCAGGGGGTTAAAGGATCCTGCATTGCTGTGAGCTGTGATGTAGGCTGCAGATGAGGCTTGGATCTGACGTTGCTGTGGCTGTGGTATAGGCCAGCAGCTGTAGCTCTGATTTGACCCCTAGCCTGGGAACTTCCATATGCCACAAGTTCAGCCCTAAAAAAAAAAAGGGAAAAAAAAATCCGATTGGGAATCAGTTGTTGGAGAAACAACACTGGTCTAAGATGTTGGCCTGGGCAGAGGTTGAGGGAAGTTTTATTTTCCTCAAGGTCGCCATGGGGATGAGACAGCAGCCTGCTCTCAGATGCAGTGCATGAAACCCAGCCTCTCAGAACCTTACCGGTTAGTTGGAGTTTGCCCCCAGTTATGCTGGGTACAGGGCCCTACATAGTGCCTGGCACATAGTGGGTGCTCAGGAAGTGCACTCGACATCTGTGGCCAAGGAGATCATTCACACGAAAACAACTAGGCAAGGGGCCAACCTCTCATCATTAAAGACAGGATGGCTTCATCTTCCATCACCTTTAGGGCTCCCGCAATGCAGTTTTCCTACCCTTGACCATGACAAAGCAGAATCCGAACCGCTAGGGCAGTGCGTACCTTCTCATGTGGTTTTTGTGAGTCAGTGTTGATATCTATTTATGATTTATAGCGTTTGGATTACTCTCTGGAAATACAAAGGAGGAAGACAAACGAGTTTGCAAAATAAAATCAATGGCATAAAAATAGCTCCACGTAGAGGACTTTTCTCAGGATGTCACTAAGAGTGTGATTGTAAAGGTCTGCTTGAGAGAAGAGAAAGGTCGGAATATACCAGACAGGAACTAAGGAAATAGAGGCTAAGGCAGAGGAATTGGGTTAAAAAAACAAAAAAACAAAAAAAAACAAGCATCTCAGTTGCATATGCTTCCAGCATATGCTTTTTGTTGCAAGTAGGCAGAATTTTATTCTCTCTGTGGAAACAAACTAGGGAGCGTTTTTCAGTGTGAGAGGGGAATGAGAAAAGATGAATGTTTGGTCTTTTTTTTTTCTTTTTATAGCCACATCTGTGGTGGGAGGTTTCCGGGCTAGGGATTGAATCAGAGCTGCATCTGTGACCTACGTCACAGCCACAGCAACGCTGGCTCCTAATCCACTGATCGAGGCCAGAGATGGGACCTGCATCCTCACAGACAGTATATCAGGTTCCTAACCCACTGAGCCACAATGGGAACTCCCAGTTTGGTCATTTTTGACTTTGACTGAGGTAGACAGTGGTGATTGGAGAGTTTCCTGTAGGTTTGCTCTGGTGGGAGAGTTTTGGGAAATTCTGTTAGTGGGAAGCCTATTCAAGTGGGTCACAATTTCTCCATCTTCGGGGCTCGTAGGACTTCTACTCATCCTGCAAGACCCAGCTTAAATGCCTCTTTCTCTTGGAAGGCTTCCCTGATTTACTCCCTGTTTCACTGTCATTATTGTAACGACAAAGTACCTTATGTATATACTTTTCTTATGGTATTTACCATATTACAGTAGTTATTTCTTACACAGCTAACACCACTTCCTCTCCTTGAAGGCAGGGCTGTGTTTTAACCTCTGTACATCCAGGATCTAGCGGAGTGCCTGGATCTCAATAAACCCTCTAGAATCCATGGAAGATGGAGTCGATTCAAGCCTCCTTCTCCCCTCAGTGTCTTTCTAGGCCAACTCCACGAGACATCCCAGATGGCTGTGGTGGTAGTGGTGGGGAATCAGAGCCTTAGAAGACCAGGATAAGGAACTAGACTCCACAGTGACAGGCTGGAGAGGAGAGCCTGGCCCCTTCTGTCAGCTCCTTTTAGTCTGAGGAAGGAGATGGTTTCTCTCTTTTCTTTTTTTTTTCTTTTTAGGGCCACACCTGTGGCATTTGAAAGTTCCCAGGCTCGAGGTCAAATTGGAGCTACAGCTGCCAGCCTACACCACAGCCACAGAAATGCCAGATCCGAGCTGCATCTGCGACCTACGACACAGCTCATTGCAACACCAGATCCTTAACCC
Source organism: Phacochoerus africanus (assembly GCF_016906955.1). NCBI lineage: Eukaryota > Metazoa > Chordata > Mammalia > Artiodactyla > Suidae > Phacochoerus > Phacochoerus africanus. The sequence continues at coordinate 51,973,666 of NC_062546.1, forward strand.
ACTGATCGAGGCCAGGGATTGAACCTGCAAGCTTGTGGATGCTAGTTGGGTTCTTAACCCGCTGAGCCACAATAGGAACTCCAAAGAATGTTTCTTTACACAAGCTAGACTGCACTTAATAGTGTGTAACCTGAGACAAGTCACTTCAGCCCTCCATCCTCAGTCTTCTCACCTGCTGAGTGGGAATAATCATAGACTTATCTTAGCAGGGGCTGCAAGCATTGAATGAGTGAGTTCATTCCCAGGACACATGCAGCATAGTTACCAGGCTGGAGCTCAGTGGATCTGAATATTGTCATTGGCTGCTCTGAAATGGAGATCTGTGTAAAACGCTTATGGTGGTTTCTTTTAAATGTCAATTTTATCTTCTTTCTTTTTTTCTTTTTTTTCTTTTTTGCTTTTTAGGGCCCCACCCAAGGCCTATGGAGATTCCCAGGCTAGGGGTCCAGTCGGAGCTGAAGCCACCGGCCTACACCACAGCCACAGCAACACCAGATCTGAGCCACATCTGCGACCTACACCACAGCTCACGGCAATGCCAGAACCTTAACCCACTGAGTGAGGCCAGGGATCAAACCTGTGTCCTCATGGATCCTAGTCGGGTTTGTTAACCTCTGAGCCATGATGGGAACTTCAATTTTATCTTCTTTTTATCATTTGTTTTCTTTTGTCCTGTTTTTCACCCTTTTCATTTTTTTGGGGGGGGGGGGAGCTGGCCCCACCCATGGCAGGTGGAAATTCCCAGGCCAGGGATGGAACCCGAGCCACAGCAATGACGGTACTGGACCCTTAACTTGCTGAGCCACCAGGGAATCCTTACCCTTTTAGTTTCAAAAAGCCAAAAAAAAAAAAAATGTGTAAAATAACATCATGGGAGTTTCCATTGTGGCTCAGTGGATTAAGAATCCAAGACAGTATCTGCGAGGATGCGTATTAGATCCCTGACCTTGCTCAGTGGGTTAAGGATCTGGTGTTGCCACAAGCTGAGTATAGATCTCAGATGCAGCTCTGAGTTGACTCCTAACCTGGGAACTTCCACAGGCTGCAGGTGCGACCCTAAAAATAAAAACACAAAAAAATAAAAGTAACATCACTGTGGAGCTCCAATACCTCCTTCTCCATGCAGCCTTCCCTGCCTGCCTCCCAGGCCAGGCCCTAGATTCTCCTTTTTTTTTTTTTGCTCTCACATTGTTTGTGCCGTAATGTAGCCCTTATTGATTAATATCTACTGTGACGTTCCCACTCCAAATCTGTTTTACAGAATTATTGAGTAATGATAACCCACTCTGCTAACTCAGAGAGGCTGAGAAATGTAAATGGATAAGATTGATGACAACCCACTGCAAATTAATGCAATGAACCCATGTTATTCTCATTATTTCTATGACACGGGAACCAAAATCCCCAGCTGGCTTTTCTGTCAGTCAGCTACTACCCCCCACTCCCCACTTCTCCTTGAAGATTTCTTTTTTTTTTGTCTTTTTGATATTTCTTTGGGCCACTTCCGCGGCATATGGAGGTTCCCAGGCTAGAGGTCGAATCGGAGCTGTAGCTCCTGGCCTACGCCAGAGCCACAGCAACGCAGGATTCAAGCTGCGTCTGCAACCTACAGCACAGCTCACGGCAACGCCGGATCGTTAACCCACTGAGCAAGGGCAGGGACCGAACCCGCAACCTCATGGTTCCTAGTCAGATTCATTAACCACTGCGCCACGACCGGAACTCCTCCTTGAAGATTTCTTTTGCTCTGTTTTGGGTGTTGGGATTTTTAGGTGTCGGTTCTGGCTTGACCTGGAGACACTCACTAGGCCACTGTGATTCTGGGGCATGATTTTCTGGAAGGTGTTCCCAAAATACGGCTAAGGCCTGAGGAGTAGCAGCTTCTTCTCATGTCTAACCTTGTTCTCTTTGGCTGAAATGGCTTCTTGTTTCCAAAGAAGTCCTTACTATCTCAAAGGAAGAGTGTTGGACCACTGCTTTGTGTGTAAGAGCTTAACCTCAAGGAGCAGGCAGAGCAGGTGTGCATGAAACGGTGAGAATCTGTTTTTTCGTTTTATTTTTGCTGACTTCCTCAGCCTATTCACCCTTTAGCAAAAAAGTTGTTCTTCTTTACCCTGAAAGCTCAAATATGGGACTTCTTTTTTTTTTTAATTTGTTTTGTTTTGTTTTGTTTTCCCACTGTACAGCAAGGGGATCAAGTTATCCTTACATGTATACATTTTTTTTCCCCACCCTTTGTTCTGTTGCAACATGAGTATCTAGACATAGTTCTCAATGCTACTCAACAGGATCTCCTTGTAAATCTATTCTAAGTTGTGTCTGATAACCCCAAGCTCCCGATCCCTCCCACTCCCTCCCTCTAAATATGGGACTTATTGATTTTTATGAATTCTAAGCACCTCCAAATTCCACAGCCTCTAAGGCACAAAAGTGGATAAGTCCTGAGGAATGAGATAGGTATATCGAAAAATACATTTATTAAATTTTTTTTTTTTCTTTTCATGGCCACACCCTCAGCATATGGAAGTTCCTGGGCAAGGGGTCAAATAGGAGCTGCAGCTGCTGGCCTACACCACAGCCATGGCAACACTGAATCTGAGCTTCATCTGCAACCTACGCCACATCCACCACCATGCTGAATCCTTAACTCACTGAGCGAGGCCGAGGATCAGACCTGCATCCTCGTGGACACTATGTCAGGCCCTTAACCGGCTGAACCACAACAGAAACTCCTAAATTGTAATTTTTATATCTACATTCCCAGCTTATTACTTTCTCCTGGACTTTCTTATTTGCAGATAAAATAATATGCAGATCCATTTCATAGCAGGTGAACATAGCTCCCAGGTAAAGAATCGGAGGACTAGAAACTAGTAAAAATAATTATTATCATAATTATTCAACTTTGATCAAAGTTTTTGGCCGGTAGAAATTTTATGACAGCTGATGACATCTGGGGAATCCCCTAACAGTGTCATTTATCCATTGTTCCTTATAAACCAGATGGAACCTTACGAATCAGAAAGAATTGAACAAACTTACTAAACTTGAATAGATGACTAACACCTGTCAACATAAACACATGAAAAATGTTGTGCGCATATGTTAAATTTTTTCTTTTTTTCCTTTTTGGCCACCCTGCAGCGTATGGAGCTCCTGGGCCAGGGATCAGATCCAAGCCACAGTTGCAATCTAAACCACACTGGATTCTTAACCCACTAGTGATGCAGGGCTGGGGATCAAACCTACGACCCAGTGCTCCCAAGACACCACTGATCCCATTGCACCACAGCGGGAACTCCTATGTTAAACTTTAGCAAGATACTTAACATAGTCCCACCAGGAAGATTTTCAATCTCTAGAACATGAGGTAGTACCTGGATATCTGTTAAAAAAACAAGTGATCACTAACAAAACAAAAAAAAAGCACAACATTCCTGTTGTGGCTCAGCAGGTTGAGAACCCAATTAGTGTCCAGGAGGATGCAGGTTTGATCCCTGGCCTTATACTCAGTGGTTAAGGATCCAGCATTGCTGCAAGCTGTGGCATAGGTTGCAGATGCGGCTTGGATCCCGTGTTGCCAGGGCTGTGGCATAGTAGACCTCAGCTGAAGCTCTGATTCGACCCCTGGCCCAGGAACTTCAATATGCCTCAGATGAGGCCATAAAAAGAAAAACAAACAAAAAAATAAAAAGTAAGCAATGAAATCAAACTTTTCACTTTCTATCAAGGAAGTGTCAATATTTTTTCCTTTACATGACATATGCAAACTTGGGTTTTGAAGGGTAATTATTTCCTGCAACTCTAGAAGGAGCGCCTCTGAACAGGAAGCAGGCTACGTTCAAGCTAAGAGCTGAAAACCATTCATGTGCTTTGTAGTCATGTCAGGGATCGAACTTGCAGCCTCCTGGACACTAATTGGGTTCTTAACCTGCTGAGCCATCATCCTGACTTGGGCTTCACCAGGTTCTGAAGTTGATGGTGGGTGGCCTGTTTTCCTCTTTCAAGGGAAAACATTTAGGACCATGAAGGACCAGTGAGGAGGAGGAATTTAACATCCCTGATTTTTTTTTGGGGGGGGGGCATGTGGAAGTTCATGGGCCAGGGACTGAACCCATGTCAAAGCAGCTGCTGCAATGACAATGCCAGATCCTTAACCTGCTGCACCACAAGGGAACTCCGGACATCCCTGATTTTCTTATCCTGTTATGGTAGTTTGAACGGGGGACAGTTGCGCAATGGAGCCTTTCCCACTTTCTCCAAGTCGCCAGGGGACCAGCACCCAGGCCTCTGTGTCAGAGTTACCCCCCTACCTGCCACCTGCAGACAGAACCATTCCCAGAGCAACAAGACAGAGCGAGGTGTGCCTGTGAGCTTCCAGACTGCCCTCCGACTCTCTCCAAAAAGAATAGACTCTCCCCAAAGACTCCCAAATATCTCCCTGAAGAACCCAGGATGCTCTTTAAAATAATGATTTTTCCAATGGGAGCCTTTCTTAGTGGAAGAGAATGGAAACAGGGAGAGTGACAGGCCTTGGACTGACAGTTACCTGTTTGAGCCACACGTTTGTTGTCATCAGCTGATTCTTCTCATCCTGAGAAAATAAAAAAGGATATCAATTCAGGAGTTCCCACTGTGGCTCAGCAGGTTACAAACCCAACTAATATCCATCAGGAAGTGGGTTCGATCCCTGGCCTCACTCAGAGGGTTAAGGATCTGGCGTTGCCTGAGCTGTGGTGTAGGTCACAGACACAGACTGGATCTGGTGTTGCTGTGGCTGTGGTGTAGGCTGGCAGCTGCAGCTCCGAATCGAACCCTAGCCCAGGAACTTCCAGAAAAAAAATAATTAATTTAAAAAATAAAATTTAAAAAAGAGGTCAATTCAAATTAGGTGAAACTGTGCATTGGAATTTTTTTTTTTAATTTTTAGGACCACACCCGAGGCATATAGAGGTTCTTAGGCTAGGGGTCACATTGTAGCTACAGTTGCCAGCCTACACCACAGCCACAGCAACTTGGAATCTGAGCCACATCTGCAACCTACACTCCAGCTCATGGCAACGCCAGATCCTTAACCCACTGAGTGAGGCCAGGGATCGAACCCTCATCCTTATGGATACTAGTTGAATTGTTTCCTCTGAGCCACAATGGGAACTCCTGGATTATAATGATTATTATTATTTTGTCAGAGAGACTTCTCTGAGTCTTTGAAGGTCCAAAGTGAAAAGGAGTCTCAACTTAAGAACAATGAAATGGCACTGGGACCTGAAAATATTATGCATATTTTGCTTAAAGTGAAGAAGAATAATTAAAGCAAGTAGCAGGAGTTCCTCTTGTGGCTCAGGACCTGACGTAGGGTTAAGGATCCGAATTTGTCTCTGTGAGGACACAGGTTCCATCCTGGGCTTCACTCAGTTGGTTAAGGATCTTTGCTTCAAGCTGTGGTATAGACCACGGTTGCAGCTCTGATTCAGCCTCTAGCCTGGGAACTTCCATGTCCCACTTCCATGTCACAGTAAGAAGAAAAAAAAAGGCAAGTAGCTGTTCACTGTGGTGATATTTATATAAAATTGCATAACTGAAGGAAGGCTTGGTAAGGGTGTGAAGTAGAACAAAACATTAGCTAAATCAGAAACGGGCTTTGCATGCTCTTCTAGAAGCCATTGATCCATGGGGGTGAGTGGATAGGGACAACCGGGGAGAATTATTCTAGGCCTTTGGGGACTACAGCAGGATGATTTTGCAGAATTTGGTTGTAGTGGGGGGTGGTTTGTTATTTATTTATTTATTTTTGTCTTTTCTAGGGCCGCACCCATGGCATATGGAGTTTCCCAGGCTAGGGGTCTAATGGGAGCTGTTGCCGCCAGCCTACACCACAGCCACAGCCACAGCAACACCAGACCCAAGCCGCGTCTGCAAACTACACCACAGCTCATGGCAACCTGGGATCCTTAACCCATGGAGCGAGGCCAGGGATCGAACCCAAAACCTTATGGCTCCTAGTCGGATTCGTTAACCACTGAGCCGCAACGGGAACTCCTTTTTTTAAGTTTTTTAAATATCATTTTACGGCTGCACCTGCAGCAGAATTTGGTTTTGTAAAGTTCACTGATTTCCCCAGGGACATCATGGCAGAAGCGTGAGCCCCACGGGAAACTTAGCAGAGAATGTTCAAGTATGGGTGTGTCAGGGGGAAGGTCTGGGGTCCTGAGGGGACCTGGGACAGGATGGGTCACCGTCTGTCCTCTCTCTCTGCAGGCACCCCTGCCCAGCCTGTCTCAGTCCTGATGATACTGAGTCAGCCCTGGCTAAGCCGGGCTCCTGCCCTGGTATTCACCTTGGCTGCTGCAAAAAACCCACCAGGGGCCTGGTTGCCCTAGCAGCCACATCCCCTGCGCCCCCCAGGCAAACACCCCCCTCCCCACTCACCCAGCCCTGTCCAGCCCAGCGCTGCAAGGAAAATGACACTCTCTTCCTTCTTTCCTCAGCTCATGGCTCATTTCAGTGGCTTCTGGGGGCAGATTTTTTCTTACAGTAAGTTATTTATTTATTTATTGTAGCTACAGTTGCCAGCCTACACCACAGCCACAGCAACTTGGAATCTGAGCCACATCTGCAACCTACACTCCAGCTCATGGCAACGCTAGGGGTCCAATCGGAGCTGTAGCCGCCAGCCTGCACCAGAGCCACAGCAACTTGGGATCTGAGCTGTGTCTGCAACCTACACCACAGCTCATGGCAATGCCAGATCCTTAACCCACTGAGCAAGGTCAGGGATTGAACCCACAACCCCATGGTTCCTAGTTGGATTCATTAACCACTGAGCTCCGACAGGAATTCCCAGTAAGTTTTGTTTTGTTTTGTTTTTTCCTTGCCATTTCTTGGGCCGCTCCCTCGGCATACGGAGGTTCCCAGGCTAGGGGTTGAATCGGAGCTGTAGCCACCGGCCTACGCCAGAGCACAGCAAATTAGGATCCAAGCCAAATCTGCAACCTACACCACAGCTCATGGCAATGCCAGATCCTTAATCCAGTAAGTTATTTTTAAAACTATCCTGAGAGTTCCCGTTGTGGCGCAGTGGAAATGAATCCAACTAGTATCCATGAAGATGCAGGTTCAGTCCCTGGCCTCGCTCAGTGGGTTAAGAGGATCCAGCGTTGCTGTGAGCTGCTGTGTAGGTTGCAGATGATGCTCAGATCCCGAATGGCTGTGGCTGTGGTGTAGGCCAGCAGCTGCAGCTCCCATTCAACCCCTAGCCTGGGAATTTCCATATGCCATGGGTTCGGCCCTTAAGAAAAAAAAAACCTGAACTGGCCGACTTGGAGAAAGGAAACAAAATCTTAGACTGGAGAACAGGTGAAGAAAAGCACGCTCTTTTCAGGTTGGGGCAGAGGCTGACTCACCACATCCACGAGCTGAGATATTTTCAATCCAAAATATACTTTTATGGTGTCGTTAGAGTGTAAGACAGGGCGCACCCATTTCTGGTAACTTTGGAATAAATGTCTGAGCAGAGCGTCTTCTGCTTCGGCGATGGACCTGAATCCTGCAGAGGCTGCAAGACAGAGGGAACCAAAGTTAACTGGGGATGCAGGGTGGGTCCACATCTGGATAGTCGCGTCTTTTTTTTTTTTAATTTTTAAAATTAAAGTGTTGATTTACAGTCTTGTGCTATTTTCTGCTATCCAGCAAAGTGACTTTGTTATACACATATATGCACTCTTTTTTGTTTGTTTGTTTGTTTTTTAGGGCCCCACCTGTGGCATATGATTCCCAGGCTAGGGTTCAAATCGGTGCTGCAGTTGCCAGCCTATACCACAGCCACAGCAACGCGGGATCCCAGCCATGTCTGCAACCTATGCTGAAGTTTATGGCAATGCCAGTTCCTTAACCCACTGAGCAAGGCCAGGGATTGAACCCGCATCCTCACAAAGACAACATCCAGTCCTTAACTGGCTGAGCCACAATGGGAACTTCTGTTCTTGTTTATATTTCTTTCCATCATAATCTATCCCAGGAGACTGATATAGTTCCCTGTGCGGTATAGCAGGACCTCATTGCTTACCCAATCTAAATGGAGTAATTTGCATCTACTAACCCCAAACTCTCAGTCCATCCCTCTCCCTTCCCCCCATGGTGTATTTCTAAATAGCCTGATTCCGCAAAAACAGTATGCTGAGCACACCTCAGCAGCATCCCCAGGCACACAGCTGTAAGTATTCATTTCTATTCTATTTCTCCAAAATTTTATCTCTATGCGATGATGGAAGTTCACTACACATATCATGGTCATCATTTCACAATGTATGTTCGTCCAATCATTATGCTGCACACCTGAAACTTACATCGAGCTGTATGCCAACTTCATCCCAATAAAATGGGAAGAAAAAAAATCAATAAAAGTAGACTCTAGACTTTACTCAGACCTTTACTTTCTCACAGGACCTTCCCTTCATGAGGTCAACACATGGACCCCAAAGGGATCATCCACAATGTCGCCTAAAAAATAATGCATAACCTAGAGGTTGAGAATTAAGTTTTATTTGGTGGACAAAACTTCCAAAGAAAACGTAGTGGTTGCCTGGCCTAGGAACTTCCATATGCTGTGGGTGCAGCAATCCCCCCCCAAAAAAGATGTGAGCCTCTCATTTTACAGGTGCAGACCCAGGGGAGGCAGGAACAGAGGTGGTATGGCCTTCTGACTCCCAAGCTGTCATCTTTCCACCAGCCCATGACGTTCTTTGAGGATTGAGGAGGCATAGAATTTCCACCATGACCTTATTGCCACAAAATAACCGTTGCAACAATTCACTTCTAAGAACCCATATTCATTGTTACTGCTATTTTTTTTCTGCACTCGCGGCATGTGGAAGTCCCCAGGCCGGGAATCGAACTTGAGCCATAGCAGTGACAATGCTGGGTCCTTAACCCACTGAGCCACCGGGGAACTCTGCTACTGCTATTTTTGTTACTGTGTTGTTGGCACTGTTTTTTCCAAACTGTTGTTTCAAGCTATTGCCCAGAAAGACAGTGTTCCAAAACCAGGTTACAGGTAGCAGCTGTTTGGTTGGGGGGAGACACTGGTGTCTGTTAACCCTGGAATTATTCTATATTAGATTACGTTATTATTAATAATTAATAATATGTATAATTAATAAATTAGTAAAACAAATAAATAAAATAAATACTACTTAATAATGTTAATATATTATTATATATTATGTAGCCAGCACATGGCAGGCTGCTTTGCTGGGGGTTTGGTGAGGGGGTGTTGAATGGGCACTGCCCTGGGGTCACCCTCCAGGGATGCGGACACCCAGCACTTTATAGTGACAGGGCAGAGCCATCTTGCTTCAGACTGGACAGGATCTGCCCACAGTCCCCTGCCACCCCCAACACACACACACACACTAGGTCTCACACATATCTTCAGAGGGCAATGTGCTGCCAGTCAGAGATGCTTTTCACTGTCTCTTTTGGTTAAAAAAAAGGGGTTTCGGAGTTCCCATCGTGGCGCAGTGGGTAACGAATCTGACTGGGAGCCATGAGGTTGCGGGTTAGATCCCTGGCCTTGCTCAGTGGGTTAGGGATCTGGCGTTGCCAGGAGCTGTGGTGTAGGTCACAGATGCGGCTCGGACTGGTGTTGCTGTGGCTCTGGTGCAGGCTGGTGGCTACAGCTCCAATTCAACCCCTAGCCTGGGAAACTTCCATATGCCACGGAAGCAGCCCTAGAAAAGACAAAAAGAAAAAAAAAAGGAGTTTCGTGGGAGTTCCTATCGTGGAATTAATCCCTGGTATCCATGAGGATTCGGGTTTGGTCCCTGGCCTTTCTCAGTGGGTTAAGGATCCGGCATTGCCTTGAGCTGTGGTGTAGTTCACAGACGTGTGCGGCTTGGATCCCAAGTTGCTGTGGCTCTGGCGTAGGCCGGTGGCTACAGCTCCGATTGGACCCCTAGCCTGGGAACCTCCATATGCCGAGGAAGCGGCCCAAGAAATAGCAAAAAGACAAAACAGAAAAACCCAACAAAACTTAAAAAATGAGCAAAATAAAACCAACTGGTAAGTGTAACAAAACAGAAACAGACTCACAGATCTAGATATCACACAGTGGTTGCTAGTGAGGGTGGAGGAAGGGGAGGGGAGTAAGAGGTACATACTATTAAGAATGAAACAAGCCACAAGGATGTATTGTACAACATGGAGAATATAGCCAATATTTTATAGTAGCGGTAAGTGGAATATAACCTTGAAAAATTGTAAATCACTTTATCATACACCTAAAATTTATATAATATTATAAATCAACTATACTTCAATTTAAAAACTTAATAGATGAAATTCCCCATGATTATTTATGGTTTTATTGAAAACAATACCATTGTGTGTCCTCAGTGAGGAGAGTAAAGAAATAATTGAAAACAATTACATTTAAAATGGATAAACAGGAGTTCCCGTCGTGGTGCAGTGGTTAACGAATCCGACTAGGAACCATGAGGTTGCGGGTTGGGTCCCTGCCCTTGCTCAGTGGGTTGACGATCCGGCGTGGCCGTGAGCTGTGGTGTAGGTTGCAGACACGGCTCGGATTCCGCGTTGCTGTGGCTCTGGCGTAGGCCGGTGGCTACAGCTCCAATTAGACCCCTAGCCTGGGAACCTCCATATGCCATGGGAGCGGCCCAAGAAATAGCAAAAAGACAAAAAAAAAATGGATAAACAATAAGGTCTTTCTGTACAGTTTAGGGAACTATATCCAATCTACTTGGATAGACCATGATGGAAAAGAATATTTTAAAAAGAGCATATATGTATATGTATATGTATAACTCAGTCACTTTGCTGCACAGCAGAAATTGGCACAATATCATAAATCAACTATAATTTTAAAAAAGAAATAATTGAAGAATTTCAAATCTCAGCAAGTATGGTTGGGAAAGCCTTTTTTTTTTGTTTGACACCTTTTGGTGTTTGCGTGTGCGTATATATATGTATGTGTATGTATGTATATGTATATATCTCTTTTTTATGGCTGCATCTGGGCATATGGAAGTTCTCAGGCCAGGGGTTGAATCAGAGCTGCGTCTGTGACCTACGCCACAGCCACAGCAACACCGGATCCTTAACCCACTGCGAGGCCAGGGATCAAACCCCCATTCTCACAGAGACAACATTGAGTTCTTAACCCACTGAGCCAAAATGGGAACTCCAGGGTTTTGCCTTTCATTATCACCACCTTGTCCAAAAAAAAAAAAAAAAAAAATCATACCACAAACACGGTAACTAACACGGACAGCTAGCCCGAAGGTGGACTCAAATAATAAGACTTTCATGGATACTTGCTAGCTTGAGGGTTTCTTAGAACATGTTTATTTTATTCCCCCTCATGTCCCACATGGTGGAACTGTTTCTAGGATATGGTGGATCCACAATAAATATTTATTGAGTGAATAAACACACATCATCCTGTGACATGTCAGAGTGAGGGGAAGATAAATAAGACACAGTATCTGTTTCTGGCTTCAGACACAAACACACAAAGTATGAATTAGGAACACAAGAGGAGTTCTGTTGGCCGTAGATAAGGATCCTGCCCCTGAAGTCAGAAACACAGAAGTGAGGGCTTGTCCCTTGAAATTTGAAAAATGTGGTTTTAGGTTAAAAAAAAAAAAAGTTATTTTCTTAATGTGTGGTACAGATCTAAAAATAGACTCCAGTGGCTCTAGAAATTCTCAGAATGAAATTCAGGAGTTACTACAGGTTATTCCATGGATTTCCTATAGATCTGGGACAGAAATAGACAGACTCAAATGCTGGAAGCCCCCAGGGGAAAACCGAGGACCAGGCTCTCCTCTGACTGCAACTTTCTTATGTAATTGCTGCTGGGCACAGCAGAGGATGGAGGCTGCGCAGGTGAAGCAAGAGTGTTTATGTCAATCACCCCTGGTTTCTCTGCAGAAAGAATGGGAAGAATCGATTCTTGCATAGGAAATATGTGCTAGTACATTAAGACAGAAAAACATGATTTGCATAGACGTAGATAGTTAGTTACTTTAATGATAAATTGCATGCTAAAACACAGAAGTTGATTATTATTTTTGTGATTGACAAGTTGCACTTCAGAGTGTTCAAAGAACAGATTTAGTGATATTTGAAAGTGGGTTTGACACTCTCTGCTCTTAGAAATGACTCTGTTTTTGAGTCCCAAGTGGTGGGGAAAGACAACATTTTTGGAAATATAATCATGTTCAGATGTGTGTGCCTTACAGCCCTATGATTTTTAAATCCAGGATTTATTTCAGGATTTGGGCAAATCTATCTCAGTGCCTCCCCATCACCATCTGAAAATTGCAGTAATCACATGTGGCTACAACACTAGTGACAGATAAATACAAAGTGCTAACAGAACAACACAGTTTCTCACCATCTGGCTCCTGGCTCTGTATGGTTTCTGGTGTCATGTTTCCCCTGTTCTTAAGCTACAGGAAAAGCAAAACGATTCCAAAACGCAGAAAACTGTCAGATGACAATGACCGTTTCTTCCCTAAACTTTTTAGTTACTTTCCCCCTTTCCTCTTCACTCTCTTTTTATTTGCCCTCATTTTTTATTCAGTATTCCTCTATTTTCCTCTCCATAACCATCATAGAATACTCACACAGGCTCATAGGTATTTGAGATACATTTTTGTTCAATTGTGATATACAATCATACTAAATATTCCTACATACATAAATGTAAGTATTTCTATATCCACATGATATGTTGGACAATTATCTACACACAGCTCTAGTGAATATTAATAGATATGCTATTAAAACATTGATGCAGTCCGTACCTATGCCAAATATCTTAACAATTCTCTGAGTTCCATTTAGTGCATTCACTAACATTTTCTTCACTTTTATATCCTCCTACCAAGCTCATAATGATTCAAAAGGAATAACACAATAATGACAAAAGCATAAAGGTTATGAAATTCATAATTAAGATTTCTTTACAATGTAACAGATTTCACAGAATTGGTCACCGGAGCCACAACTTAAAAGGTTATCCTAAAGATACCTACACCCTGCACTTTGTGATTCTAACATTATCAGCACCAACAGTGATCAAGTTTTAATTTACTTTAACTTGAGCTTACCTGAGCCGGTGACACCCAGGGCGCTGAGCACCAGGACAAAGGCTGCCAGCATCATGACGGCCGCTTGAGAGATATGATTCCTTCTCTTTAACAGCAAGGTATTTCTATCCAAAAGGGGGTGGGAGAAAGAAAATGCAGGGCTTCAAAGTCTAAAGTGGGACCAGAGAAAGTGGTGCCCAGAGAGGGCGTCCTGGGCTCAAACCATCCACATCGGGTGACGAGTGATGTCTCTGAAAGTACACCTCGTTGGTTTCCAGCCAGCTGTCAGATCGTGTAAGTCTGAAAACTATCTCTGGGTCCTAACTCCTGACTTATTAATTCACTCTCTGGCCAAGAGATGCAGGGCAGGGGAGACAAGATGACGACTTCTGAATGTGCTAGTTCTCATGGTTGGAGATCCAAGCAGAAGGGGAAACCCATACGTGAAAACGTGCATCGTGGAAGCCTGGGAAAGTTTCTCCTACGTTCTTGTCCCTCCATTGTCCTGCAGTTTGCACCTGGAGCTTAAGAATAATGAATATGAGGGGTCAAAAGGCACAAACTCTCAGTTATAAAATAAGCCCTGGGCACAAATGAACCTGTCACGGACATAGAGAACAGATTTGTGGTTGCCAGGGGGGAGTGAGGAGGAAGTGGGATGGACTGGCAATTTGGGGTTAGTAGATGCAAACTATTACATTAAGAAGGGATAAACAGGAGTTCCCTTTGTGGCACAGCGAAAATGAATCTGACTAGTATCTGTGAAAATTCGGGTTTGATCCCTGGCCACGCTCAGTGGGTTAAAGACCTGGCATTGCCATGAACAGTGTGTAGGTCAAAGACATGGCTCGGATCTGCGTTGCTGTGGCTGTGGTGTAGGCCGGCAGCTGTAGCTCTGATTCGACTCCTAGCCTGGGAATTTCCTTATGCCACAAATTCGGCCCTAACAAGAAAGAAAGAAAGGAAGGGAATGTGTACACACTCACACACACACACACACACACACACACACATATGAATATGACTGGGTCACTATGCTTACAGCAGATTTTGGTACAACATTGTAAATCAACTATACTTAACTTAAGAAAAATTAACTTTAGTAAAAAAACAAACAAAAAAAAAACAGTCAGGCCTAGAGTCAGGACCGTGTTCCCTCCTCCAGCCCCCTCTCCATCGCTCCCCAGACCTCCTCCACCAGGCAGCTGTCCCTCTCCCCAGATCACAGGCTCCTGAGGATGGGCTGTCTCTCTTCTTCTCTCTGCAGTGGGTCGGCGGATCCTATCACATGCAAACACTACAGAACACTGCCGCTTCAATGGAAGAGGAAGGAAACAATTAGACATTGATTTCCCGTCCATGTGAGTGTGTTCCTGGCCCACTATGAATTTACAACTGTCTCAGGAATAGATTTGCTGCTAACCAGGGGCGCAGAAAGTGTCACCTGTATTTTCAATAAATCAGATAAAGTGAAGCTTCCCACTCCACTGCACTGGCAGGACATTCCTTCTCAGTCATTACAGGATCTCCAGTCCCTTGCCCAGGGTAGAAAAGAACTGGGGAGGCTGGGAGTTCCTGTTGTGGTTCAGCAGTACCCAACCTGACCAATATCCATGAGAACGCAGGTTCGGTCCCTGGCCTCGCTCAGTGGGTTAAGGATCTGGCAATGCTGTGAGCTGTGGTGTAGGTTGCAGACACGGCTCGGATCCCCCGTTGCTGTGGCTCTGGTGTAGGCCAGCGGCTACAGCTCCCATTTGACCCCTAGCCAGGGAACCTCCATATGCTGTGAGAGCAGCCCTAAAAATTAATAAATACATAAGTAAATAATAATAAATAAAGAGTTGGGGAGGCTGTTGTGATCTCCACTCTGCTCCCAGCAAAACACAAGCAGGCACTGTAGCCCCCAGTCCACCTTGACCACAGCAGAGGGCCCATATCCAGACACGTGGTCCCTATGGAAGTGGCGGTTCTGCTACCCTTTCCTGGTCAGGCAGTCTGGGTGACAGGGTCCCTAGGTCACTGGTCCTGGCTGCTGGAGGCTCTGGGGATTTCTCACCTATCTCTCTTTACAGCCCTCTTCCCCCCTAAAGTCATTCACCTCATCTCCCTTTTGCTCTAGAAACCTCAAATCATCTCTTCAGTGAGTTTAGACTTTTGGCAAAAACAGACATCAAACAGGCGGAGAGGCTGTCATTAATCTGCTTCTGCTTTTGCTCTCTAAGCCTAACTCCTTTCCTGGGAAATGGTGAGGAAAGAAAATTACAGAGAACAAAACACTGTCGACTGGGAAAAAAAAAAATCTCACAATGTGAGAGGGGTGAGTTAAGTTTTATTGGGGACAAAGTGAGGACTATAGTTGAGGAGACAGCATTTCAGGCAACTCTGAGAAACTGCCCACCGAGATAGTCAGTATTGTATATGATATTATATATGATATACATGATTTTAGTTGTTCTATATTTAATTTAATTTTTTGGGGGGGCCATACCTGCTGCATATGGAAGTTCCCAGGCTAGGGGTCGAATTGGAGCTGTAGCTGCCTGCCTACACCACATCCGAAGCAAGGCAGGATCCAAGCTGCTCGTCTGCAACCTACACTACAGCTCACGACAATGCCAGATCCTTAACCCACGGAGGGACCCCAGGGATCGAACCCACAACCTCAGGGTCCTAGTCAGATTTGTTAACCACTGAGCCACGACAGGAACTCCCTGATATTTATGTATGATTTGAGTGAAGTGGGTACATGTGGTCAAGCACACATTGTGGCAGAGGGTTGCTGCAAGTCAGGAGAAGCCAATGTCTCCGTTAATGATTTTAGTGCTTCTCTAGATATGAGAAGATGCTAAAAATTGGGCTCATAAAATCTCCTGAAAATATCTATCTGAAGACTTGTTCTTCTAGTTTTCCCAGAGCACGGAGTGCCCACTCCTGATCTCCACCCTGAGCTCTTTCCAAGGAGGAGTTAAAGGTCAGCAGCTGCAGGGGCCAGTGACCTAATCCTTGCAGAGGCGGATGACATGTGGCAATTTTTAGCTGGCAACACAAAAGCACATCTCAGACAACCGTCCCGTGCTGAGCCAGTGTGCGCTTAAACATGGGCCGGGCAGCTGCCTGGGGTGGGGGTGAGCCCATCAAAGCAGAATGATCAGAAGGTCTCCATCGTCAACAGGGGATTCCATTGCATCCTGGGAGCCCCAGCAAAACCGCTGCTCATCCATCACTGACCAACTGTGCTCCAGGCAAGACGTGAACTCGCTCCTTCTGGTGATGCAGGAATGCCACCGAGATCACGTCCTGGAGAGACGTCATGAGAACCACAAAACAAACTGAAGGTGATGAGAAACAGACACACTTTCACTTGAAAATAGAAATTGTGAAAGTAGTGTAATTCTAAATTTTTTTTTCTGTTTTTTAGGGCCGTCCCCATGGTATATAGAGGTTCCCAGGTTAGGGGTCGAATTGGAGCTGTAGTTGCCAGCCTACACCACAGCCACAGCAACACGGGATCTGAGCTGAATCTGAGAGCTGCATCACAGCTCAGGGCAACGCTGGATCCTCAACCCACGGAGCGAGGCCAAGGATCAAACCCGCATCCTCATGGATCCTAGTCGTGTTTGTTAACCACTGAGCCACAAAGGGAACTCTCCTAACAGTAAATTTTAAGAAGACTTACAATCCTTCTTCCTAATCTAACTATCAAGGATTTGGTCTATATTTCTCCAGTGCTCCTGCTCCTGTGGGCACACCACACACACACACACACACACACACAGTCTCATAGTTGCCGTCTCGTTTGTATACAATTTTGTCCTTCAGCTGAACTGTTACTAACAATAATATAACTTGACACCATTAAAAAGGAGAATGTTTTGATATCAGCTTTGAGAATGGAAGAAACTTTGAGAAATTATTTTGTGATCTTCATGCAGACACAAAAGAGAATGATAAATGTTTTCATAGTACAATTAGGGAAATTCGAGGCTAGTGGAGCCACCATAGATCAGTGGATCGCTCGTTAATCAATGATGCCAGCCTGGAAGGAGGTCTCCAGTGGTGGCCCCCTGATGGCAGTTCAGCTCTGATGCGTTTAAATATCTCAAGTATTTTCTTAAAGGCATGGAAGATATGCTTATCAGATTTCCAAATAACTCAAAAATAAGAGAAGCAGCTTGATTGCCAAGATCCTTTCCAAGATTAACTATACAAACTTGGAGTTTCCATACTGGCTCAGCAGATTAAGAACCCAACATAGTCTCCATGAGGATGTGGCTTCAATCCCTGGCTGCACTCAGGGGGTTAAGGATCAGGCATTGCCACAAGCTGCCGCATAGGTCTCAGAGGTGGCTCGGATCTAGTGTTGCTGTGGCTGTGGCATAGGCCTGCAGCTGCAGCTCTGATTCGTTCCCTAGCCCAAGAACTTCCATATGCTACAGATGTAGCTGTAAAAATAAAAATAAAGTAAAAAATAAGCTATACAAACTTGTCATTCACTGTGTGGGATAGAATCAAAGTCCAGAAAAAGACTCAAAAGTCTGGGATGATGGGCCCATGTGAAGAAGATGGAGAAGCTGAAAGCAATCGCATTTGTGTAACTTGGGACAAAATATGTCTGTTCCTGAGTCCCAGCTCATACTGCTCACCACAGAAACAGGCCAATAAATCAAGACAGCAGGTGTTAGGGAAAGGAATAGTGACTTTATTTGGAAGATGGCAAACTAAGGTGGTGGACTCGTGTCCCAAAGAACCGTCTTACCCAAGTTAAATTCAGGCTTCTTTTATACTAAAGGGGGGGGTGTGTCGTTGGTTGTGGCAAATTTCTTGATACTGGAATACTTTGTTTTTGCAGCTGTCTGGGTAGGTCAGGTCACCATGTTCCTATAAACCTCTAACAAGACAAATATTATTCTCTGCTCTGCAACGTTTTCTCGCTATGTGAATGAAAAGTATTACACCCTTAAAGGTCAAGGCTGAGAGGCAGAGCCTTGAGAAGAGGCTCTCCTGTATATTTCAGGTTTATTCTTCCTCTGCTCGCCCTTTTTCTTATTTATGACAGAAAAAAATTACAGAGTGAAAAAAAAAAACTAAATCAGATCGAAGTGTTCAATGAGTGGATTGTCTTTATCACAAAGGATACAATTACACAGCACTGAATCTCTAGGTCTCTGTGAGAGTGGCGTCCAGAGCTGCAGCTCTGCCTGGCCAGAGCGTCTGGGACAATCTTTATCTAGGGCAATGCATTTTAAGAAAGTTAAATATTGATCTGGTCAGGAGACCCAGGGTCTAGAAAGGAGGCTTCATGAGAAAAATTAAAAAGTAAGGAGTTAATTTTTTGTTTAATTTTTACTTTTTGGCCAGGCTTATAGCCTGCAGAAGTTCCCAGACCAGGGATCAAACTCGAGCCACAGCAGTGACAACTCAACCCACTGAACCACCAGGGAACTCTAAAACCAAGAAGTTTATCATTTTCCTTTTTTTTTTTTCTGTCTTTTTAGGGCCGCACTTATGGCATATGGAGGTTCCCAGGTTAGGGGTCCAATCGGAGCTGTAGCTGCCAACCTACACCACAGCCACAGCAACTCGGGATCCTTAACCCAGGGAGCGAGGCCAGGGATCGAACCCACATCCTTATGGATGCTAGTCGGGTTTGCTAACCGCTGAACCATGACAGGAATTCCTAAAACCTAGAAGTTTAGATCACAAAAGAAGAAGTCATGGGAAACTGTCTTTCTGCTCTGAGAGGTTTGCACGTCATGGTAAACCCTCCACACCAACACCACTTTACAGGTGAGGAAACCAGGGCCTAGGGAGGTGAAGTCCTTGTGCCACATCACATGGGAAGAAGTGGTAGAATCAGGTTAGACCATGTCAGGTCATGGAGAAACAGAGCGAGGAGAATACTCAGCCTCCATGCTGAAGGCCCATGGGTGCCTTCCTCCTGCTATCCATTCAGGATGAACCAGCCTGCTTCTCTGCCCCCACCCCATCCAACCAGGATGGACCAGCCCATTCTCTGTCCCCCCACCCCGACTCCATCCTCAGCCGTTCCTGCTGCAGTCTGCCTGCCAGAGTCACTCTCCTACCAGCAGCCGAGCAGGTTTTATGAGTGGGATTGGTGATGGGTGTAAGAGTGCATAGGAGTCAAAAGGCCTGGAATTTCTGTGCCTACACTTGAAAAATCTTGCTGCCCTCCAAACTAATCCCCTTTCCTTAGAGGGCTAAAATTTCACTCTAAAGATTAATTCCTGGAGTTCCTGTCATGGCTCAGTGGTTAACGAATCCGACTAGGAACCATGAGGTTGCAAGTTCGATCCCTGGCCTTGCTCAGTGGGTTAAGGATCCAGCGTTGCCATGAGCTGTGGTGTAGGTCACAGATGTGGCTCGGATTCAGCACTGCTGTGGCTGTGGTGTAGGCTGGTGGCTACAGCTCTGATTAGACCCCTAGCCTTCGAACCTCCATAAGCTGCGGGCGGGGCCCTAGAAAAGACAAAAATAAATAAATAAATAAAGATATTTCCTAATTTGATCTAAAACCTACTTAAATAAGTTAATTTAAATTAATTTTCAAAAATCAATTAATTTATTTATTTTTGACTTTTTGTTTTATTGGGGCTGCACCCACGCATATGGAGGTTCCCAGGCTAGGGGTCTAATTGGAGCTTTAGTCGCAGGCCTACACCACAGCCACAGCAATACCAGATCCGTGCCTTGTCTGCCACCTACATCACAGCTCATGGCAACGCCTGATCCTTAACCCACTGAGCAAGGCTGGGGATCGAACCCACAACCTCATGGTTCCTAGTCAGATTCGTTTCTGCTGCGCCACGACGGGAACTCCTTCACAAATTAATTTAAATTAACTCCTTAATTTGACTGAAAACATTAAATCCAAGATCCCTGAAACGGACAAAGTCTCAACCCTTTTTCTTCCTCCACATCTATGACATCCTCTCCGTAGTCACAATTCTGATTATCCATAGCGATTTGAATGGTATGGCTTTGAAGTAAGTGTCAAGTTCTTTCTGGAGATCAAAGGAGGAAAGCAAGGGCTCCTAGGAAGCTTTCTGTCCCCAAGGTTGGGCCGCAGAGACCTGGACCAGAGAGGTGTGAGCGGGACTTGGGCTCCCCCTGGTGGACTCTAGGTCAAACTGCAGGCATATGCCACCAGGCCCCTTTTTAAAGGATGTAGGCTTTAGATGTTATTTGTTCCTTAAATTTCATTTTATTTTATTGTTCCTTAATTTTTTTTGTCTTTTTGTCTTTTCTAGGGCTGCATTCATGGCTTATGGAGGTTCCCAGGCTAGGGGTCTAATCAGAGCTGTAGCCGCCAGCCTACACCACAGCCACAACAATGCTGGATCCCAGCCACACCTGTGACCTACACCACAGCTCATGGCAACGCCAGATCTTTAATCCACTGAGCCAGGGATCAAACCCGAAACCTTATGGTTCCTAGTCGGATTCGTTAACCACTGAGCCACCACGGGAACTCCTTAAATTTTAAATTAAAAATAAAATAGGCATTCCTATTGTGGTGTAATGAACCCGACTAATATCCATGAGGACACTGGTTGGATCTGTGGCCTCTATCAGTGGTGAGCTGTGGTGTAGTTTGCAGATTCTCCTTGGATTTGGCGTGGCTGCTGCTGCGGTGTGGGTTGGCAGCTGCAGCTCCCATCTGACTCCTAGCCTGGAAACTTCCATATGCCACGGGTGCAACCCTAAAAAGACAATCCTCAATCAATCAATCTATAAAATAAAAACTGCCTGCCTGAATCCAAAATGAAGTACTCAAAGGCGATGGGTGGGTTTTTGTTTCAACAGCTAGTCCACCCACACGCAGTTCTCAAAGAAAGGAGCTCCAGCCTCAGCCCCGAGAACTTACCCTGGGGATGAGTCAATGCAAGGACAGCACAGAGTCAGCTGGGACCTTGAGCTGGAAGTGCCCACCTTCAGAACCTGGGCATTTGTGCAGGTTGGACGGTCTGAACAGAAACCATCTCTAAGCTCACATACCAGCATTTTCCAAACATACCTGCTCATCCCAGTCATTCCGGGAGCTTCTGAGAAACACAAATTCCCTTGTGGGAGTTCTGGCTCCATGGGTCTGGAATGGGGCCCGTGTGGCTTATAGACCACAGACCACTGACCGGCATCCCATTCCAAGTTAAGGCACCACAAGCATCAGGAGAAAACACTTGATGACAGTGGAACAAACCACACTAAACCACTGCAGATGAGGAGGGGGGGTGGCAGTGAGGGTGCCCAGACTATGACAGCCCAGGTCCCACAAGCCCTGGAAGCACCATGTCCTTAAGAAGCTGTAGGATGCCACCAGGAGGGGGAGGGCTGGGGCCCACAGAGACCCCTGGCTGAGAAAGGGTTTCTCATTGTTCTTCTGGGTTTTTTGTTTTGTTTTGTTTTGTTTTGTTGGGTTTTTGTTTTTGTTTTTTAGAGCCGCACCCACTGCATGTGGAGGTTCCCAGGCTAGGGGTCCAATCGGAGCTATAGATGCCAGCCTACACCACAGCCACAGCAACTCGGGATCCAAGTCACATCTGCGACCTACACCACAGCTCACAGCAATGCCGGATCCTTAACCCACTGAGCAAGGCCAGGGATTGAACCTGAAACCTCATGGTTTCTAGTCGGATTTGTTTCCACTGCACCATGATGGGAACTCCAGTTCTTCTGTTTTTTAAAAAAATGATTTAAGAAGACAATTTAGGTGATACAGACAAACTTATTTGACACTTCATGAAGTGAACAGGCTCCACTTGGACAACTGCAAAATGGGGCAGAAGGCAGGAAGCTTTTGATGCTTAAAGAATAAAGAGCAAGGAAGAGGAAAATGTAAACTATCTGATTGGTTGGGGCCACAGGGCTTGACCTGGTTTGGGGTGAGAGGGTCCTGTGTCAGCGTGATATGTGGGGACGGCTGACTGGATTTACCCTGGTTCTGGTCAAGTGGGCAGTGGCAGGGTCACGACAGTCACCTAAAGTTTCCGTTTGCTGTCAAGGCTCCCGGGCAGGAGTGACTCCATCTTGGGCCTAGAAGTTTCTTCAACACTTCTAATTTTTTTTTTTTTTTGTCATTTTAGGGCCACATGTGCAGCATATATAAGTTCCCAGGCTAGGGGTCAAATCAGAGCTGCAGCTGCCGGCCTACAGCACAGCCACAGCAACTCGGGATCCTTAATCCACTGATGGAGGCCAAGAATTGAACTAGTATCCTTTTGTATACTAGTCAGGTTCTTAACCTGATGTACCACAACAGGATCTCCAACACTTATAGTTTCAATCTTCACTGAAGATTCTTTTTTTTTTTTTTTTGCCTTTTTAGGGCCGGACATGCAGCATATGGAAGTTCCCAGACTAGGGGTTGAATCAAAGCTACAGCTGATGGCCTACCCCACAGCCACAGCAACACCAGATCTGAGCCACATCTGCAACCTACACCACCGATCATGGAAACTCCAGATCCTTAACCCACTGAGTGAGTCCAGGGATCAAACCCGAGTCCTCAGGGATACTGGTCAGGTTTGTTACTGCTGAGTCACAATGGGACCTCCTAAAGATTCATTTTTTGTTCCTTTTCTGAATGTTCCCTTCATCCTGTTGGAAGGACACGTTCTTCCTTCCCTGGTGTCATCATGTCTCAGTGCTTTTTTCTGACCAGGTTAAGTTCCTGGTCTGCTTCGCCTGGTCCCTCACCTGGAGAGGCATTTTCTTTCATTCTTGGCTCTGCATCTTCCCCCGTAGGTGCTTGTTTGGGGCTGTGGAGAAAGTGGTCAGACAGCCAGGCTCATCCTGGCGTGGGAAACAGGCTGCTGTGGGTTTGGCTTGTTCTACAAAGTAAGCCCTGTGATTAAAGGAGTTTTGTCATCACACCTCCTTGGGGTCGTGGGGGGAGCACCGCCAGGTGAGCTTCTGGACCCAGGCGAGGGGTCCTAGGTGCCCACAACAGCTGCACTGAGGAACCTCCAGAGAGTGAAGGGAGAGAAGGTTGGAAGTCAGAGCCATGGAGGCCAAATCTGTAAAGAGGAGCACAGGGGATCCCTGACTAGGAGTGGGGGCTGGTTTGAGTCCCTCGGGAGCCCCTGGGAGTGAGCAAAGTTGGAAGGAAGCAAGTAGAATATTGGATCCCAGCCTGTGAGCGTACATCCGGTCGCTAGGGGGCGCTTTACTGAGGCCCAGGCGCAGGTGGGGTGAGGGGTGGGGATATGGGGAGGGGGGTGGATTGTCCGGAATAACTTCCCCGTGAGGAGGCCTATTGCAGATAACTAATCAGTTATTATCTACAAAAGGGTTGTGTTGTGTGGGTGACACTGGCCTACACTCAGAAACCCCGAACTTGCCCCTCAAGAATTGTGTGACTTTGGACAGACACCTTTTCCGGCGTCGGAGTCCTCCTCTATGAGATAAAGATGTTGGATTTGATCGGTTGTTTTCAGTGCTCCCTTGGGGAACTTTTTCAAAAACCCTGATGCCAAAATGGCACAGCCTTATAAACCAACTATACTTTAATTTAAAAAATAAATGAAATTAAATAACATTTTAAACACACCGATGTCTGGTATTGCACCCAGACATACTGATTTTTGCTGTTCTACTATGAGGTCCATGAATCATATATTTTTCAAGCTCTCAAATTCTAAGCCCTAGCCAGAGTGTTGAAGCACAGATTCAAAGAGCTCTGTTTTCCCTTTGGGTTTGAAAATTCCCTGAGTAAGGGTCATGATGAGGATGACTGGCCATTCTGGTTTGCCCAGAACTGCCCGTTTTTTCTTTTTTGTCTTTTTTACTGCCGCACATGTGGCATTTGGAAGTTCCCAGGCTAGGGGTGGAATCGGAGCTGCAGCTGCCAGCCGACACCACAGCCACAGCAATGCGGGATCCCTGGCTGGTCTGTGACCTACAATGCAGCTTTCGGGCAACACAGGATCCGTAACCCACTGAGCAAGGCCAGGGATCCTTACAGACACTATGTTGGGTTCTTAACCCACTGAGCCAAAACGGGAACTCCTGTCCCAGTTTTAAAACTGAAAGTCCCCTGTCCCCAAAACCCCTCAGTCTTCAATCATGATCCACATCCCTCCCCCTCTGACATCTATACAACAAGAAAGAAGAGAGGGTGTTTAGAGTGTAGGTTTTGTGTGTGACATCACCAGGCCTGTCCTTAAGCAAATGTCTGACTCACTCACCTGCTGCCTAATTGCCAGGTGTGTAGTTAGGTTGGCATTTGGATAAAGCCAGCCTGGCCCAGATTTCTAAAGATTATATAGCAACCATCCTAGCCTGCTTCCTGTTCTCCAACCCGATGCTTTGAGAAAACATGGTTTTATTTTTTTCCTTTCTGACCCTAGTAACACGAAGAAAAATTAAGAGCAGAACTGTTTGGGAAGACACCCTGGGTCGTCTTGGAATCCAAGCACTGAATCACAGAATATATTTGGTTGGAAAGATCCCGGGTTTGCTTCCTGCTTCTTCGGAGTGAACACAAACGAAGCTGTGAGAGGACTTCCCGTCATAGCTCAGTGGTAGCCGACCTGACTAGTATCCATGAGGATGGGGGTTCGATCCCTGGCCTGGCTCAGTGGGTTAAGGATCCGGCATTGCTGTGACACAGGCACAGACTTGGCTCAAATCTGGCGTTGCTGTGGCTGTGGTGTAGGCTGGCAGCTGCAGCTCTGATTTGACCCTTAGCCTGGGTAGAATAGACTTCCATAAGCCTTGGGTGCGGCCCCAAAAAGAAAAAGAAAAAAAAGAAAAAAAACCCACTCTTGTTCTGATTTATGGTTGCCAAGAGGGAGGGAGGAGAGGGAGGGGTGGATTGGGAATATGGGGTTAGCAGATGCAAACTATTATATATAGACTGGTCCTACTGTAGAGCACAGAGAACTACATTCAATATCCTGTGATAGATCGTAATGGAAAAGAATATGAAAAAGAATATATGTACACAACTGAATCACTTTGCTGCGCAGCAGAAATGAACACAACGTTGTAAATCAACTAGACTTCGATACAATAAATTTTTTTAAAAACCCACTCTTGTTCTAACAAACTCTCAAGACACAGAAGCAGACTTGGACCGAGAAATTACCTTCCACGGTCCCAGGCTGAGTCTACACCAGCCTGGAAAAAATTCCCAATTACCCCACACCCCTCCCCTGGGTGGAGGGGCCTTGGCTTGTACCTCATCCCTACCCTCACCCTGGTGCCAGGCTGTCAGGGATGCCTCTCAAAGAGAAATTCACTCTTCTCAGTTGGAAAGGCTTGATAGTTTAATGTTTACTTTCAGCCTTTGGTGAAAAACTCCAAGTATCCGTATTTCTGTGTGTATTTCAAATGATCTTTACTTTTACGGGTTTTCAAAAAAATTGTGTGTGTGTATGTGTGTGTGTCTTTTTTGCCATTTCTTGGGCCGCTCCCATGGCCTATGGACTTCCCAGGCTAGGGGTGGAATCGGAGCTGTAGCCACCGGCCTACGCCAGAGCCACAGCAACTCGGGATCCGAGCCGCGTCTGCGACCTACACCACAGCTCCGGGCAACGCCGGACCCTTAACCCACTGAGCAAGGGCAGGGGTCGAGCCTGCAACCTCATGGTTCCTGGTAGGATTCATTAACCACTGAGCCACGACAGGAACTCCTAAAAAAATTCGTTTATTAAGTTATAGTTAATTTACAGTGTTCAGTCAATTTCTGCTGTACAGCAAAGTGACCGAATCATACGCGTACTTTTTCTCCTATGATCTTCCATCATGTTCTACCCTGAGAGGTTGGCTAAAGATCCTCAGGCCACACGTCGGGACCCATTGCTCATGGCGTTTACTGTCCATGTTGCCAATTCCCATGAGAAAGAAAATGTGAGCATATAAGCCACTTCTTATCTCTGGAAAATCTCACCATGGGACACAAACCATGAGAATGGGGCGTATTTCAACAAGGAGGAATGCTGAGAAAACCACCACTTAGGTATAATTATATTTCACTAAAGTCGCAATAGAATTGGGAGGAAGGAGATGAGAGGGGCTTGTTGTAATCAGGAGGTCCCGAGGAGGACTTGCCACAGAGAAAACATACATTTGGGAAAGATCGTTAAGCCGTTTTACTGAGGACGTATGGTTCCAACCCCGCAAACATCAATCTATCCATTTGTTCGTTCGTTCTGATGTTCCAATCTGCTCAGGGAAGGCCAGGGCTGAAGGCACGAAGGATGAAACAAGACTAAGGCCCCACCCTCAAGGAATTTAGAGCTACCTGTGAAGCCGGCTGTGGACTTTGCCGTGAAGCTTCTGTTTTCCTGGTGGGTGTTCTGCTCTTACTCTGTCTCCTTCCTGGTCATAAACCGAGGCAGGTTTCCCCCTCAACGTGGGAAGAGGCTTGAGAAATTGTTCAGCTGGAATATAAACTGTGTCTCTCTTTGTGCTCCAGGGGGCGCTGTTACACAGAACACACTTAGGTCCGGAGCTCCTGGCAGGGTAAGGACAGGCTTTTCCTCTGCCAGATGCTAGGTGAAGCAGGGATTTTGGAGATGTTTGCTGCCTCTGGGGATTCAGGGGGGGAGTTTCTCTGAGATTGCTTGCTTGATTGATTGATCGCTTTTTAGGGCAGAACCTGTGGCATATGGAAGTTCCCAGGCTGGGGGTTAAATCACAGCTATAGCCGCCGGCCCATGCCACAGCCACAGCAATGCAGGATCCGAGCTACGTCTGGGACCTACACCACAGCTCATGGCAATGCTGGATCCTTAACCCACTGTGCGATGCCAGGGATCCAATCTCCAACCTCATGGATATTGGTCGAGTTCATTTCCACTGTGCTACACTGGTAACTCCTCTCTGAGATTTTTAAAGTTAAAGTATATTAGAGTTTCTGCTGTGGCTCAGCACATTGAGAACCTGACATAGTGTCTGTGAGGATGTGTGTTAGACCCTGGCCTCACTCAGTGAGTTAAGGATCAGGCCTTGCCACAAGTTGTAGGTGTAGGTCACAGATTTGGCTCTGATTCGACTGCTAGCCTGGGACCCTTAATATGCCACAGGTATGAATCTTAAAAGAAAAAAAAAAAGAAAAAAATTTAAAAATAAAATTAGATACATTGAGGAAGGTGTACAAAGACTAAATGTATGACTCCTTGTATCTTTGCACAGCTACAGGCTTGGGTAACACCACCTGGATTAACATACAGATGAATGGAATTCCCATCGTGCCTTAGCAGTAATGAACCCAAATCCTGCTAGTATCCATGAGGACACAAGTTCGATCCCTGGCCTTGGTCAGTGGGTTAAAGATCTGACATTGCCATGAGCTGTGGTGTAGGTTGCAGACGCAGCTCAGATATGGCATTGTGGCTGTGCTGTAGGCTGGTGGCTGCAGCTCCTATTCGACCCCTAGCCTGGGAACTTCCATATGCCACAGGTTTGGCCCTAAAAAGCAAAAAACAAAACAAAGCAAAGCAAAAACCAATATATATAGATATACATCTGTATCTATATATAGATATATAGATGAACCACAGACAAATCATATAGGGCATCTCCG
Organism: Phacochoerus africanus; assembly: GCF_016906955.1. Taxonomy (NCBI): domain Eukaryota; kingdom Metazoa; phylum Chordata; class Mammalia; order Artiodactyla; family Suidae; genus Phacochoerus; species Phacochoerus africanus. The sequence goes on from NC_062546.1 coordinate 52,001,326, forward strand.
GCCACCAGAAGATTCCCTAGTGCCCTTCCCAAACTATGCCCTCTCCCGTGAGGATTATTCTGGTTGTATCATCATCCGTGGTTTTCACCTGTCCTGAACGTCATACAAATAGAACTATGTCTTTATGTTTTTTTTTTTTTTTTGGTCTGTTCCTTTGGTCCATATTTCTGTCGGCACGTCATCCACAGCAATGCGTTTGGCACTAGTCCATTCTCTCTCTCTTTTTTTTGTCTTTTTTTTTTTTGCTATTTCTTTGGGCCGCTCCCTCGGCATATGGAGGTTCCCAGGCTAGGGGTTGAATTGGAGCTGTAGCCACCGGCCTACACCAGAGCCACAGCAACGCGGGATCCGAGCCGCGTCTGCAACCTACACCACAGTTCACGGCAACGCCAGATCGTTAACCCACTGAGCAAGGGCAGGGACCGAACCCGCAACCTCATGGTTCCTAGTCGGATTCGTTAACCACTGCGCCACGACAGGAACTCCACTAGTCCATTCTCTTTATTGCTGCATAGAATTCCACTGAAGGACCATACTCTGATTTATTCCTTCTCTCACTGATGGGCATGTGAATTTGCAGATTGGGGTCTTGTGGCTGAGACGCATGTACATGTCTTTTTGGTGCATGTTACTGCTGACATGCATCTAGGAATAGAATCGGATAGTAATTTTGTTGTTTATTTATTTATTTTGGCCAAACCCACAGCATATGTAAATTCTCAGACCAGGGATTGGATCCTAGCAGCAGTTGCGACCTATGCCACAGCAACTTGGGATCCTTAACTCACTGCACTGGTTGGGGATTGAACACTTAGCGCCAGAGACAGCACCATATACTTAACCCTCTGTGCCACAGTGGGAACTCTGATAATAATTTCATTTTTTTCTTTTTTTTTTCTTTTTTTATGGCCGCACCCTCAGCATATGGATGTTCCCAGACTAGAGGTTAAATCAGAGCCGCAGCTGCCAGCCTGCACCACAGCCACAGTAAAGTGGGATCTGAGCCAAATCTGTGACCTATACCACAGCTCATGGTGATGTTGGATCCCTGACCAACTGAGCGAAGCCAGGGATCAGACCTGCGTCCTCCTGGATATCAGTCAGATTCTTTTCTGCTGTGTCACAATGGAAACTTCCTCCTGATTGTAATTTTAAATTTTAAACTGTTCCTAGATAAAACACACTAGGTTTCTTTTTCTTTCTTTCTTTTTTTGTTTCTTTTGTTTATCCTTCTTTCTCTCTCTCTCTTTTTTTTCCAAACCCTTGTGTCAAGGGCTCTTTTTTTTCCAAACCCTTGTGTCAAGGGCTGACAAAACACACTAGTTTTAGCCTCTGAATGTGTGTACAGATATTCGTTAAAGAGAGCTCTGTCTTCAGCCCACAGAACGTGGATTTTCGGTTGTGACCAGCCCCCGTCTGGAGGAGGTGTACTGCTTTGTTCTAATATCATACAATGAACAGCATCAGCATTTATGCTGCGTAGTGAACAGATGAGACCGTGAGTGGTGTGTGGTGTATCTTGCTCCTTAAAGTTAACTGGTTAAAGTGAATTGGTTAGGGAGTACCCTGGGTGGCAAAACACGTTAAGGATATGGCATTGTCACTGCAGTGGCTTGGGTCGATACCATGGCACAGGTTTGATCCCTGGCCTGGGAACTTCCACTTGCCATGGGCATAGCCAAAAACGAAAGGAAAAAAGGGAAAAAAAGAAATGAGTTGTTTAGGAGAGGGCATGGATGTATACACGGAGCTGGCTGGGGAAAAAATGTTTTTCTTCTGAAAATGACAGCTGGGTGTCAGTGGTGAGAGCCTTAAAGTTGGCTGATATATTATCCTGGGAAACCTGAAGACACCTCACAGGTGGGACCTACAGGCCTCAATCAGTGGCTGATGGGACAAGGAGGGGAAGGGACAAGATAACCCTGAGGTTTCTCATCTGCATGAGCAGGAGGACGTGTATGCATTAAGAAAAAATGAGAAAAATCAAGAGGAAGAGGAGGAGTTCCCATTGTGACCTAGGGTAACAAACCTGACTAGTATCCAGGAGGACGCGGGTTCAATCCCTGGCTTTGCTCAGTGGGTTAAGGATCTGGCATTGCCGTGAGCTGTGGTATAGGTCGCAGATGTGGCTCAGATCTGGCGTTGCTGTGGCTGTGGTATAGGCTGGCAGCTTCAGCTCCAGTTTAACTGATAGCCTGGGAACTTCCACATGCCGCGGGTGTGGCCCTAAAAAGACCAAAAAAATAAAAAATAAAAAAAAAAAGAGGAGGAGGAACAGCATCAAAATTTACTAGCCCTCTTATGCTGAAATGTAGACAAAATGCATTTATTTTTCCATAACTAATAGTGAGACATCACCTCCTGGAAAGTTCACCTGAACTTCTGGCTGCCAGGACGATTTATCTTTTGATCCTTCCAGCAAATGCCTTTCTTCTAAGAGGCATGTGGGTTCTGGTTGTTGGAATTGGCTGCCCTACTCGAGATCTTGATGGTCTCCTGGAGGGTAGGTCGATTATGACATTTATAATCATATAAATTATCAAAAAAAGAATGAGTTCTTGTTGTGGCTTAGCAGGTTAAGAACCTGACACAGTGTCTGTGAGGATGTGGGTTTGATCCCTGTCCTCACTTAGTGGGTTAAGGATTGGGCGTTGCAGCAAGTTGGGGTGTAGGTCGCAGATGCAGTATGGATCCTGCATTGCCCTGGCTGTGGAGTAGGCTTGCAGCTACAGCTCTGATTCAACTCCTAGCCTGGGAACCTCCATGTGCCACACAGGTGCAGCCCTAAAAAGAAATATATATATGTGAAAAGAATGAATGGTTTGTTTATTTAATAGAGCAAACAAGTAAGTATAGCCATGAAGCCCTCCCCAAAAAGTACAATAGAGGAAACAGGAAAATATAATAAAGCTGTTTAAATGAGTCAGTATGGTATCAGTACATAAACAAACACACAGACCAATAGACTAGAAAATCTACACAAAAGATCCAATTGCATATTGGAAATTTACTATCTAATAAAGGACACATCTCAGACCAGCAGGGTAAAGATAGACATTTTGATAGGTGGTCCTAGGGTACCAGATGGCCACGTTGAAAAAGGATAAAATTAGATCCCCTCTCCTCATGGTACGCTGAGATAAGTTTGAAATGAATCAGGGACCAAAATGTAAAAAACTAAGCCTTACAACTACCAGAAGAAAACATGGGCAAATTCCTCTGTAACTTACGCAATGAGAAAGCGTTCCTAAGGCTTAAAATCCAGAAGGAATGAGAGAAAGGATTAGTAAGTCTGATTACATCAAAAAAGTTTGCAAGGGAAAAAAAAAACCGAAAAACAAAAAACACCGTAAGCAAATTGTAACAAACTTGGAAAAATATTATAGACCAAGTGTTATTATCCCTGGTATAAAAAAAAAAAATAGCACCTGGAGTTCCCACTGTGGCTCAGTGGGTTAAGAATCTGACTAGCATCCATGATGATGCACGTTCAATCCCTGGCCTCCCTCACTGGGTTAAGGATCCGTCATTCCCATGAGCTGTGGTGTAGGTTACAGATATTCTCAGATCCTGAATCCCACATTGCTGTGGCTGTGCCATAGGCTGGCAGCTGAAACTTCAATTCAACCCCTAGCCTGGAAAATTCCATATGCTGCAGATGTAGCCCTAAAAAAAAAAAAAAAAAAAAAAAGCTTCTAAATATAAAATGAAAAAGGTCAGGAGTTCCTGTCATGGCTCCGTGGAAAAGAATCTGACTAGCATCCATGAGGACTCAGGTTCAATCCCTGGCCTTGCTCAGTGGGTTAAGGATCTAGCATTGCCATGAGCTGTAGTGTAGATCACAGATGTTGCTCAGATCCTGAGTTGCTGAGGCTGTGGCTTAGCCACCAGCTACAATTCCCTAGCTTGGGAACCTCCATATGCCATGGGGTAGCCCTTAAAAAAAAAAAAATAAATAAATAATAACTTAAAAAAAGAGAAAAATGCCAACAAATCTATAGAAACATAGTCTAGAGAAATGAACAGACAAGTCACAGAAATAAAATCCAAATGGCCCTTACCCATGTGAAAATATTCTCAACCCTGCCTAAGAAAAATGCAAATTGGGGGTTCCTGTTGTGGCTCAGCAGCAACAACCCCTGAGGACTCAGATTCAATCCCTGGCCTTGCTCAGTGGTTTAAGGATCCCACATTGCTGTGGCTGTGGCATAGGCTGGCAGCTACAGCTCTGATTCAACCCCTAGCCTGGGAACTTCCATATTCCGTGGGTGCAGCCCTAAAAAGGCAAAAAAAAAAAAGGAGTTCCCATTGTGGCTCAGTGGTTAACGAATCGCATAGGAACTACGAGGTTTCGTGTCGGTCCCTGGCCTTGCTCAGTGGGTTAAGGATCCTGCATTGCCGTGAGCTGTGGTATAGGTTGCAGACATGGCTTGGATCCCGCGTTGCTGTGGCTCTGGCTTAGGCTGGCAGCTACAGCTCCGATTAGACCCCTAGCCTGGGAACCTCCATATGCCACAGGAGCTGCCCAAGAAATGGCAAAAGGACAAAAAAAAAAAAAAAAAAAAAGAAGGAAGGAAAGAAAGGAACAAAGGAAGGAAGAAAGAAAAGAAAAAGAAAAAAAGAAAAATGCAAATTGGACTCGGGGTTTAGGATTGACATATGCACACTGAGGTCTGTGGAATGACTGCCCAATGGGACCTGTATAGCACAGGGAACTCTACACAATAGTCTTTGAAGGTCTATATGGAAAAGAACCTGAAACAGAAAGTATGTGTGTATGTGTGTAACTATATATGTTGTACGGCAGAAATTATATTGTAAATTAACATTTCAATAAAACTTTAAAAAATGAAAAAAAGGAAAACGCAAATTACCCTCATTGAGATACCATTTCTCACCTAGCCAATTGACAAAAGCCAAAATGTTTGACAATATATTCTGTTGACCAAGCTGTGGAGAAAAGGACATTCTTTTTCTGTTTGTTTGTTTTTTGGCCACACCTGCCGCATGCAGAAGTTCCCAGGCCAGGGATCAAACCTATGTCACAGCAGCGACCAGAGCCACAGCAGTGACAATGCTGGATCCTTACATAACCTGCTGAGCCACCAGGGAACGCTGAAATGGAATTCTTATATGTTGCTAGAGAGCATGCAAAATGGTATAATTCCTATGCAGCGGGAACTTGGCAGGATCTGAGAAAATTGCAGGTGGATTTATTCACTGATTTGGCTTTTCTGCTTTTAGGTCTCTGTCCTAAAGAGAGAAGCAAGGCTATGAGAAGATGCCATGCACCAGGCTATTCATGCAGCACCAACTAAGAAAAGTTTGCAGCAAAGCAACTGTTTGTATCAACTGGGGTATGTTGAATTATGTTTACAAAATGAAGAGGCATCAACTGGGGGAAAAAAAGTTCCATATACTACTACTGCATAGTTATTTCTGGATTATATCAGTAAGTGGAGAAATATAAATATACCATTTAGGAGCCCCCGTTGTGGTTCAGCAAGTTTAGGACCCAACATTGTCTCCATGAGGATTTGGGTTTGCAGTTACGGCTGTGGCGTATATTGCAGATGTGGCTCAGATCCGACATTGTTGCTGTGTCTGTGGTGCTGGCCTCAGTTGCAGCTCCAATTCGCTCCCTAGCCTGGGAACTTCCATATGCTGCAGGTATGACTGTAAAAAGAAAAAAACATATAAATATGTGTATGATTTATATGATAAAGGGAAGGATGGGAATATACACATACATACATATATATTCTTTTTATAAATATATCTAAACTTGTATTTTAAAAATGGAAACCATAAAGAGAAGGAAAAAAGTTTACTGATAGGGAGAGAAAGAGCATAGGGTTGAGAGAAGAGGAATGGAAGCTAGATTTCTCTGACTCGTCTGATAGATTTGATTTTGAAACCAGGTAAATATTTTGAATAGTTGTAAAGCAAAATTAAATTTAAAAAGGAAAAGAGAACTATGTAAACATTGAAAGCCACGAAGCAAATGAATCTAATTGTAGAGTGAGTTGGTGGCATAAGGCACAGAGGTGAGCTATTTCAAGGGCCTTTAAATCACTGTAATTTGGAGTTCCCATCGTGGCACAGCAGAAATGAATCTGACTAGGAACCATAAGGTTGCAAGTTTGATCCCTGACCTCGCTCAGCAGGTCAAGGATCCGCCATTGCCATGAGCTGTGGTGTAGGTCACAGACAAGGCTCGGATCTGGTGTTGCTGTGGCTGCAGTGTAGGCTGGCGGCTACAGCTCCAATTAGACCCCTAGCTGGGGAACCTCCATATGCTACAGGTGCGGCCTAAAAAGACAAAAAGACAAAAAATAAAAATACAAAACTAAATCACTGTAATTTGCCTGTACATCACTAATCAGATAGATCCTGAGGTTAAAGAGAAGTACCCCCCAAAAAAATCACATCCCCAAATCTGCATTTGGTAATCCTATTATCCATAATGGTGTTGATGTTATTATTTTGAGATGGTTGTCAGTGGATTATAAGATGAAGCAAATTGTTCCAGACTCAGGTTGTTCCACTTGCCACTTGAAAGCCAATACTGTAACGACAGGTGTTGGAAGGAAATGAAAGTTTGCTTTATGTAGGAGGCTGGCAACCTGGGTAGAAGGCAGACTCATGTCCAAAAACCAGCTCCAAAGATTCTGCTTGACCATGAAGGTTATTAAAGGGAGAAAGGGGGGCGTTCCCCCTGTGGCGAAGTGGAAATGAATTTGACAATACCCATGAGGATGCGGTTCATCCCTGGCCTCACTCATTGGGTCAGGGATCTGACATTGCAGTGAGCTGTGGTGTAGGTAGCAGGTGAGCCTCCAATCCTGCGTTGCTGTGGCTGTGCTGCAGCTGTAGCTCTGACTCAACCCCTAGCCTGGGACCTTCCATAAGCCCCAGATGCTGCCCTAAAAAGCAAAAGCAAGAAAAAAAAAAGGTGAGAAGGGGGAAGTTAATTACAGTTCATCATTTGGAGGTGGGTGAGAGTATTCATTATCTTCCGCCTTGAGCAGACTTTCTTCTGATTGGTTGGTGATAAGGTAACTGGGCACGGTTCTGGCCGGAAGTTACTTACCATCCTCCACTTGGGTGGAGTCCTTAGTTCCTACAGAAGAACTTAAAGGTATTGTTACTATATTCCTTGAGGGGAAACCAGGACCTGCCCCAAGGCTCCACTGTTGTTTCTTGTTTCACTATTACTCCTCCTTTCTTTTCTGCATCCCCTCCCTTCCCTGATTAATAACTGTGTGACCCTGCCCTTTGGAACTCAGGGGAGGTCCAGGAGGCTGAGGGAAGCCTCTTTCCTGCAAACAAGAAACAGGAAACATGGACTGAATTTATGCCTGGGAGGACCCTATAGGGTCCTGCTTGGTTTCAAAACCAGTAATTAGACTGGTGTCACTGAGAATCAGAATCTGGGCATGGGAAAAAAGAAGATACAGGTGTAACATTGACAAAGTTAAGAACAAAAACCAATGGAGATCTGATTTTAGTTCAGATGTATAAATACAAATTCAAGATGTAGTATCATTCCACAAAGAGTTGATAGGGTCGGAGTAGTTGTAGACATCACAGTAGGGGACCAGAGCTTGAGAGGGAAAGATAGGGGACTTTGGGAGATCATTGTAAGTTAATAATCATTCAAGAAAGCCATCAGAAGGAAGCAGGCTTGCTTAATTATAAAACCACAAGTATTAAGTGAAAGATAAAAAAAGGTCTGCATTCAAGTTCAGCAAGATATTGACTCTTAGGACCAAAGGCAGGAGGCTAAGGGAAAGATGATGTTCCCCAGTAGGAGACCCTCATTGTACTTTGGAAACCTGAGACGATTCAACATATTTGAGCAGATGATGGTACCACCCTTCTGCTGATTTGAATGAGCACCATGACAGTCCTAGGGTCAAATACTTCCTTACCAGACACGAAGGAGGAGCTAAAGATGTAAGCCTGACAGCTACTCAAAGAAAGAGGAAGAGGTGGTCTCTTCCCACCTCCATTCCCCTTGGATTATAAAAATGTAGCCCACCTGATCCTCAGGGCAGAGACTCCTTGCCTGCCCACGTGCATTCCTCACAAGCATCTTATCTTTTTTTTTTTTTTTGAGTTTTTGCCTTTTCTAGGGCCACTCCCTCGGCATATGGAAGTTCACAGGCTAGGGGTTGAATCAGAGCTGTAGCCACCGGCCTACACCACAGCCACAGCAACGCGGGAGCCGAGCCGCGTCTGCAACCTACACCACAGCTCATGGCAATGCCAGATCCTTAACCCACAGAGCAAGGCCAGGGATCGAACCCGCAACCTCATGGTTCCTAATCGAATTTGTTAACCACTGAGCCACAATGGAAACTCCACAAGCATCTTATCTTAATAAATCTATCTCTTGCCTATCACTTTGTCTCTTGCTGAATTCCTTCTGCGATAAAGCACAAAGAACTTTAACCTCAATAAGTCCAGACAACGGGTAAGTGATTCTAATTTTAAAACTGTGGGTTCAAATCCCAATCTGAGTTCTGGCTACGTTCAAGTCATAAGTATTGGCAGTTTCACAGTGAACACTGATTGTGAACACCAGATTGTGACATCTAAAGAACATTTCCTGCTGAAAGGGACTAGGAAGAGAGTTCATTGACCTGGACTTTCCTGATCAAATGGTAACATATTATATTCCCAAGCAAACAGTTGATGAGAGAAACTCTCTCCCCCTCTCTCTGTCTCTCTGTCTCTCTCTCATTTTTCTTTTTCCTTTGTAGGGTTGCACCTGTAGCATAAGGAAGTTCCTGGGCCAGGGGTTGAATTGGAGCTGCCGTTGCCAGCCTACCGCAGCCACAGCAACACCAGATCAGAGCCACAGCTGCAAACTATGCTGCAGCTTGTGGCAAGGCCAGATCTTAACCCACTGAGCGAGGCCAGGGATTGAATCTGCCTCCTCACGGAGACTCCGTCGGGTCCTTAACCCAGTGAGCCACAACAGGAGCTCTTGGCAAGCTTCTCTTTAAAGAAGTAGTCTAGCTAATAAATGAAGAAGAAATGATGATGTTCATAATTTGGCAATGATACTGGAAAGATGATACCGGCATCCGAGATCTTGTTCAGGGCAGTGGAAGAATGAACCCTGTGAACACACAGGCAGCAAGCAAGCCAAGTTTTTATTAAAGGAACGCAGTCACTGGGTCACTGGGAGTGGGGGAGGGGAGCCCCCCTTTCTCTATAGTCCTATAGGGGTTTTTATCTCTTAAAAGTGGGGAGGGGCACCAAAGTGGGGTCCAGAAAGATGTGGCTTTCTCCTATTGGCCTTATTCAGTTACCTATATCAGTCCTTGTCCAATAGGGCTTTTGGGGGTTGGAAATGTCCTGAAAGATCTATTTATTTTATTTTATTTTATTTTTTTGTCCTTTCCTTTTACCATTCCTCTCATTCCTCTTTCATCAGGTGAGGAGTTGGCTAGAGATTCACATTTTCTATAGTATACGAGGTCTGTGGGGAATGTGCATTTCTTATAATAAAACAAGTCCTGTGGGGATGTTACTCCCTGGAGCCCTTAAGCCACAAATGTTAATCAATGGCCATATCAAAGAATGCCTCGAAGCCCAGGCTCCTACACTGACCACCTGAGTTAGTATTCTGCCTCCGCAACACCTAATTAAATGGTTTTAGGCAATGATCACCTACAACTGCCGATGTCACGACCGAGTGTGCCTCCTTGTGTAAACGTCCACCTGAATCTGAACAAGCCTTAGATTTAACCCCCAATTTAAAGGACACACAGAAGACAGAGGACCATGTCAATCTACCCCTTAGGGAGATGATCAGCAAAACCAGAAACTTCAGATTTCTTCAACAAAGAAACCATGGGGGCGGGGGACATGATGAGAAGAAACCAATAGATTTTTTAAAATAGGAGACTTAGGAGTTCCATCGTGGCTCAGTGGTTAATGATCCCAACTAGGAACCATGAGGTTGCAGGTTCGATCCCTGGCCTTGCTCAGTGGGTTAAGGATCTGGCATTGACGTGAGCTGTGGTGTAGGTCGCAGGTGCGGCTCGGATCCCGCTTTGCTGTGGCTCAGGTCTAGGCCGCGGCTACAGCTCCGATTCAACCCTTAGCCTGGGAACCTCCATATGTCACTGGTGTGGCCCTAGAAAAGAAAAAAAAAAAATAGGAGACTTATCCCCCAATTGCAATGTATAGATCTTAATTGGTTTACAATTCAAACAAATTGTAAAACAACCAAGGACTGTGGGGGAGAGAAAAATACCTTTCCTCTACATTTCTTTCTTTCTTTCTTTCTTTTTTAAGGGCCGTATCTGCAGCATATGGAGGTTCCCAGGCTAGGGGTCTAATCAGAGCTACAGCTGCCGGCCTACACCACAGCCACAGCAATGCCAGATCCGAGTCTGTGACCACAACTCACAACAAAGCCAGATCCTTAACCCACTGAGCGAGGCCAGGGATTGATCCTGCAACCTCATGGTTCCTAGTTGGAGTCATTTCCACTGCAGCACAACGGGAACTCCTCCTCTGCACTTCTTATGGTCTAAAAATTAGATTAACATGGGACAGATTAATGGAAGTAAATCAAATATAATTATGTATGTATGGAGGTTCCAAAAGACTATGGGTCCCCAGGATAAGTCAGGCCTTTGAGCTGGGCAGTTCGTCAGCTGAGAGGAGGAGGGGGAGGGGCTTGCCTTCAAAAGGAAGGAAGGCAAAGTGCAGGAGGAAGAGCAAAGGTGCAATGAACAAGTGTTTGTGGATGATGCAGAGACGATGGAACACAGAGGAGACTTTGCTCAAGCAGGCTTTCTTTCTAAGTTTCCCCCAGACTACCACACCTTGCTCACATTGTAATTTGGGGTTTTTTTGGTTTTTGTTTTTTTGCTTTTTCTAGGGCTGTTCCCAAGGCACATGGAGGTTCCCAGGTCAGGGATCTAATTGGATCCGTAGCCACTGGCCTACGCCAGAGCCACAGCAACGCAGGATCCGAGCTGCGTCTGCAACCTACACCACAGCTCACGGCAACGCTGGATCCTCAGCCCACTGAGCAAGTCCAGGGATCAAACCTGCAACCTCACGGTTCCTACTCGGATTCGTTAACCACTGCGCCACAACAGGAACTCCGTTATTTTGTTTTCTATGGTGATGTTTCTTTCTAGAACAGGCCCTTTATCTGAATTCTTTTAGGCAGTTAAGGTGAGAAGATAAAAGCACTTCCTGAGCATCTTACCTTGCTCCTTATCTCAATTAGCCTCCAAGTCATTCTCAAGCCCAAGAGACACATTTTGAGGGGGGCTAAGGTTGTTCCCTTATAGGACGATCAGGAAAAAGTGAATGCTGCTTAGATATTTAATGATTTTCTTTTTTAAAGTGATAGTGTTGCTACAACTCCGTGAAGGAGGGAAAAAAAAACAACAACTTTATTGCTTTGCCAGGCAAAGGAGGGGCACAGCAGGCTAATGCCCTAAAGACCATGCCCCCCTTTGGGGGAGAATAGGAGGTGGTTTGATAGTTTGGGAGTGACAAGTAGGGCCACAGATGAGGATCAGGGTAGATGTATGCTTGCGTTGTTTTTCATAGCTGGTGATGAGTCGTCCTAGGATTTGTTCTGTGCATCCTTCTTTCCAGCAGGACTAATGGTTCATCCCTATCTTCCATTTGTTGGGGGTTTTAGTGCTTCCGAAAAAAATCAAAGACATTGTTATCTAGGTTCCTTGAGGAGGAACGAGGACCCTGCCCCAAGGCTGCCCTATTGTTTCTTGCCTGCTCCTCCCAGGTCTCTGCATCCCCTCCTTTCTCTGATTAGCAACTGTTTGAACTCTAGGTAGGTCAAGGAGGCTGAAGGAAGCCTATTTCCTAAATGGCAATGAGGAACATAGGCTTTTGTGCCCAGGAGCCCCAGGGTCCTTCCTGCTGGCTTTTAACAGTAGGGGGTTTAGATAAACACAATTGATCACAGGTTGATAACTGTTGAAGCTGGGTACAGTACACAAAGGATTGCATTTTCTTCTGCCTGCTTTTGCCTGTGTTTGGGATTTTCCACAATAAATGATTGTTTATGCGAGACTGCTCTAGATCCCAAAAACTGACCCGTATCCTCCCCCTGTTTGCATTCTTCCCACAACAAGCCTAACCCTCCCAGAAGCAAATCAGTGGTCAGAAACCGCACACCAGGGGTTGTAGTGGGGAAAAGCAACTGACACATTTCCAAAATAGGATCTCCATTTCGGAAGATTTATTTTTGATAGAAGATGATAAGTTTCATGTTACATGTGTTGGATTTGAGACTCCCAGTGAAAATGCAAGACTTCAGTCAGGCAGATGTAGCAGGGCTGACATCACCATGGAAAAAGTGTGGGCATGAAACCAAGCAGGACTCTGTGGGGCGCCTGGGTACATAGGCTTTTCAGAGTCCCCCATTTCTTGCTTTTAGGGAATAAGCTTAAGCCTCCATGGCCTTCTCTGAGTTCCAACGGGCAGGTTCAAAGAGTTGATAATCAGGAAGGAAAAGTCAAGAAACAACAAAGCAGCCTTGGGGCAGGGTCCCGGTTCCTCTTCAAGGAATATACATAAAACATCTTTGAGCCTTTCTGTGGAACTAAAACCCCCAACAAATGAAAACAGGAGAGGGGGACCAGCAGAACCAGTCAGGGGCCAACTATGAAGAATGACAGCTTGCCTCCCCCCGATCCTTATCCATGGCCCTATTTCCCACTCCCAAACTATAAAATCACCTCCTAATCTCTAAAGGGGGAGCACAGTCTTTAGGGAATTAGTCCTTTGCCTGGCTAAGCAATAAAATTATTTTTTTCTCCTTCACCCAAAACCCTGTCTCTGTGTTTCTATTTGGCACTGGTGGACAGAGGCTGAGTTTTGGCAACAGGCAGAAAAGAAAAAGACAAGGACTTGATGGAGTTCCCACTGTGGTACAGCAGAAATGAATCCGACTAGTATCCATGAGGATGTGAGTTTGATCACTGGCCTTACTCAGTGGATTAAGGATCTGGCGTTGCCATGAGCTGTGGTGTAGGTTGAAGATGCAGTTCAGATCCCACGTTGCTGTGGCTGTGATGTAAGCCAGCAGCTGCAACTCTGATTCAACCCCCAGCCTGGGAATTATCCATGAGGACTTGGGTTCGATCCCTAGCCTCATTCGGTGGGTTGGGGATCTGGTGTTGCCAGGAGTTGCAGTGTAGGTCACAGATAAGGCTTGGATCTGGCATTGCTGTGGCTGTGGTGTAGGTCAGCAGCTGCAGCTCTTATTCAACCCCTAGCCTGGGAGATTCCATATGCCACATGTGCTAAAAAGCAAAACAAACAAAAGAGAACTCCTTTGGTTAACTGCTGACACAAGGAGTATCTGGCAAACAAATTTGATTTTCTCTTCCATTGTCCTTTTATTTATTTATTTATTTATTTCACTTTTTAAAACTTAGCCCAGGAGTTCCCGTCGTGGCTCAGTGGTTAACAAATCCGACTAGGAACCACGAGGTTGCCAGTTAAATCCCTGGCCTTGCTCAGTGGGTTAAGGATCCGGTGTTGCTGTGAGCTGTGGTGTAGGTTGCAGACATGGCTCAGATCCTGCATTGCTGTGGCTCTGGCGTAGGCAGGTGGCTACAGCTCGGATTCGACCCCTAGCCTGGGAACCTCTACATGCCGCAGGAGCGGCCCTAGAAAAGACAAAAAGACCAAAAAAAAAAAACCAAAAAAACAACTTAGCCCAGATTTGGTTTTTTGTTTGTTTTATTTTATTTTATTTTATTTGCTTTTTAGGACCACACCTGTGGCCCATGGAAGTTCCCAGGCTAGGGGTCGAATCAGGGCTACAGCTGCTGGCCTACACCACAGGCACAGCAATGCCAGATCTGAGCCGAATCTGCTACCTACACTGCAGGCTCATGGCAACACAGGATCCTTAATCCACTGAGTGAGGCCAGGGATCGAACCAGCATCCTCATGGATACCTCATGGATTTGTTACCACTGAGCTACAAGAGAAACTCCTCCCGTTGTCCTTTTAAATGCACTCATTGAAGGCAATTGTCCGTGGCTTCCAATGGAAAAGGGCAGACCCTGGCTTCCCTATTCAGTCTTAGATGAAAGCCCCCTCTGTGGTCAGGATAGGCTCTTGGAAGTGAGACTGCTCAGTTTAACCTTCTAACAACTGCTTCAGCCTCCCTTCAAGGTTAAGGTCCTCTTGCCCCCTTCCCTCCCCCTGCTAATGGAGCTGGGCCACCTGCTCTCATGGGAGGGTATGTGGGCCCGTGGTTTCGGGGACGCTGGGGAAGAGGAGGAGGCTGCAGAAGCAGTGAGGACTAGGAGCTGATCCTCACTTGGCTGGTGATGGCTTGGCTGGGTGCAGAGGAGGCTGGCAGCTGGTGGGAGGGGACAGAACTGCTGACGGCTGTGACCTGTCTGGCCTCGAAAAGGAAGCCCTGTGTCTTACCGCTTGTAATTAGGGCTGAATCACCAGTGCCACCCTGCTTGGCCACAAAAGCAGAGCAGATGGCAGCTGAGAAGAGTGATGGAGAGAGATCCCTTTTTTCCACTCCTGCCTTCAGGGGTACACAAAGCTCGGTCATGGTCATTGCGCCCTTGCTTCAAGGTAGGGGGTAGGGTGAGGAGATAGAACCACTCACTTTGGGTATAGGCCCTAAGGGGGCCCCCCAAATTCAGCTGTCAAGATAAATAATCTTTTTTTTTTTTAGGGCCACACCCTCAGCACATGGAAGTTTCCAGGCTAGGGTCCAGTCAGAGCTGCCGCTGCCAGCCTATACCACAGCCACAGCAACACCAGATCCGAGCCACATCTGTGACCTACACCACAGCTCATGCCAACGCTGGATCCTTAACCCAATAATTGAATCCTAGATACTAGCAGGTTCATTACTGCTGAGCCACATCGGGAACTCCAAGATAAATAATCTTTCAATGCAATGTTTTAAAAAAATCAAAATCAATAGAAAAATCCATGATGAGCAAAAAATTGTTACTAATTTTCCCTTTTGCTTCAGGCTCTGGTGTGGTTAAAGGCAGAGCTTTAACTGACCCTGTCTTTTTAAAATTGTGATATTTTGCTCATCATGGACTTTTTTTGGGGAGAGGGAGCACACCCACAGCATTCAGAAGTTCCTGGGCAAGAGATCAAACTTGCACCAGAGCAGTGACTTGAGCCTCTGCAGTGACAATGCCAGATCCTTAACTGCTGAGCCACCAGGGAACTCCTCATCATGGACTTTTGACATTAATTTCGACCTTTAGCATTAAGGAGTTTTCAGCCATACACATGAATACAGGTTAAAAAAATGGTCCTCTCACACAACAAGGTCCTATGGTGTATCCCGTAATAAACTGTAATGGAAAAGACTAAGAAAAGGAACATATATATACATAAAACTGAGTCACTTTGCTGTACAGGAGACAAGAACACAACATTGTAAATCAACTCTACTTCAACAAAGTTTAAAAATAAATAAAAGGGGAGTTCCCATCGTGGTTTAGCAGAAACAAATCTGACTAGTATCCATGAGAATTTAGGTTCAATCCCTGGCCTCACTCAGTGAGTAAAGGATCCGGCGTTGCCATAAGCTGTGGTCACAGATGCAGCTCAGATCCTGCATTGCTGTTGCTATGGTGTAGGCCAGCAGCTGCAGCTCTAATTAGACCCCTAGCCTGGGAACTTTCATATGTCGTGGGTGTGGCCCTAAAAAGAAAATACATAAATACATACATACATACATACATACATACATAATTGGAGTTCCCGATGTGGCTCAGCAGTAGCAAACCAGACTGAGATCCATGAGGACGCAGGTTCAATCCCTGGCCTCCGTCAGTAGATTGAGAATCCGGCATTGCTGTGAGCTGTCGTGTAGGACACAGATGTGACTCAGACCTGGCATTGCCGTGGCTGTGGCCTAGGACAGTGGCTACAGCTCCAATTTGACCCCTAGCCTGGGAACTCCCATATGCCACAGGTGCGGCCCTAAAAAGCAAAAATACATAAATAAATAAATAATTTAAGACCACCATCTAGTTAGCGACAATGGTCAGTCTCCTGGTTTTGATACTGTACTGTAAGGTATACAAACTGTCAGCACAGAGCTGTTGTTGCAGCTTCCTGTGAGGCCATAATTATTTAAACATTAAAAATTTTGAAAACAATGGTTTGTATAAATTACTGAAATTTTTGGCACCCAGTTTGATTTGGGGCCCAAGATGAGTGCCTCATTTGCCTGCCCTAGTCCTGGCCCGGCCTGTCCTGCTACTCTCAAAACAGTGGGAACGGCAACCAGACAGAGGCCTTGGTTTCCCTCAGGGCTGCCATGGGGCCCCCACCACCCCCACTAGCTCTGTCCTTGGACCCCATACTCCTCCTCCATCAGCATTTCTTTTTTTTTTTTTTGTCTTTTCTTGGGCTGCTCCCACAGCATATGGAGGTTCCCAGGTTAGGGGTCCAATCGGAGCTGTAGCCACCAGCCTGCGCCAGAGCCACAACAATGCAGGATCCGAGCCACATCTGCGACCTACACCATAGCTCACGGCAACCGGATCGTTAACCCACTGAGCAAGGGCAGGGATCGAACCCGCAACCTCATGGTTCCTAGTCGGATTTGTTAACCACTGAGCCACGACAGGAATTCCCCATCAGCATTTCTGTCTTGCAACAAACACCATGTCTGCAAGGTTCAGTCATGTGCAACACAGGGGTGAGCGGTTCCTTTCGTGGCTTGAGCATTCAAGGTCTGTCTCAGTAAGGACTGCACCCATGGCATATGGAATTTCTGTGGCAGGTATCCAATCCGAGCCAGAGCTGCGACCTATGTCTCAGGTACGGCAAGTCCAGTTCCTTAACCCACGGCACTCAGGCTGGGGATTGAACCTGACCCTCTGCAGTGACCCAAGCTGTTGCAGTCAGATCCTTAACCCACTGTGCTACAGTGGGAACTCCCGTAAGGACTGCTCTTGGTGTTGACATACACTGTTCTGTCCTAGACTCTATCTTGGTTGTAAGTTGGGGGCTATGGGTTTAATGAGGGCCCAGGCAATTCCAGTAGGCCTGCCTAAGGAGGGGACCTTCACCCTCTGCCAGTTCCTGACTTCAGGTGAGTATTAGACTCTTCTAGATCAGTGTCACCTGGGAACTTGTGGAAAATGCCTGTTCTCAGGCCCCTCCCTGGATGTGAGACACCCTGGGCTAGCCCAGCCATCCAGGTGTGAAAAGCCCTGCAGGTATTACCTGACACTAGAGTCTGAGAACCACTAATCTTTAAAAAATATAGGATAGGAGTTCGCATTGTGGTTCAGCAGTGTGGAAAGTAACATAATGTCTTTTCTTTTTCTTTTCTTTTTTTTTTTGTCTTTTTGCTTTTTCTGGGGCTGCTCCTGTGGCCTATGGAGGTTCCCAGGCTAGGGGTCTAATTGGAGCTGTAGCCACCGGCCTACACCACAACTTGGGATCTGTGCTGCGTCTGCAACCTACACCACAGCTCATGGCAACGCTGGATCCTTAACCCACTGAGCAAGGCCAGGGATTGAACCCACAACCTCATGGTTCCTAGGTGGATTCGTTAACCACTGCGTCACGAGGGGAACTCCCATAACGTCTTTTCTATCAAAGGAAATCTTGGTTACTCCATTTTGCTCTGGTTTCCCCTTCCTGCGATGCACCCTCCTCCTCTTTCCCTCTTCTCCCAGTAACGATTTGTTTCAAATTAGCCAACTGGGAAAAATGTGCACCCTGACCTGACCAATGGGAAGGGGACAGGTACGTCACCTGCGTTAGGGATAAATAAGGGAGGGTCCTTTGTTCGGCGTGTGCACTTTTTGGAGAACCTGCTCCCTTCTGCAGAAGTAAAGAGCCTTGTCGAGATCTCCCTGTGTTCAGGTGTCTCACTTTTTGGACACTTGACTATCCCAGCCATGTCCCCAACAGCAGTAACAAACCCAACTGGGATCCATGAGGACTCGGCTTCAATTCCTGGTCTCGGTCAGCAGTTTAAGGATCTGGCATTGCCACGAGCTGTGGTGTAGGTCGCAGACAAGGCTTGGATCCTGCGTTGCTGTGGCTGTGGTGTAGGCCAGCGGCTACAGCTCTAGTTCCCTAGCCTGGGAACTTCCATTTGCCACAGAGGCATCCCCAAAAAGCAAAAATATATAAATAAATAAATAAAAATAAAAAATAAAAATAAAAATTACAAGATGCTTGGACCCTGAGATTCTGATTTCATTGGTCTGAGTTCGTGAGTCTGAGAATCTGAGGAGCATCCTTGGGTAATAAAATGGGTACTGAGTGGAGAGCTGCTGGCTGTGGTTTAGGTTTGATCAGCTGTATTTCTGTTCCTGGCTCCTCAGCACGGTTTTTCTCCGGGGGTTTCTCTGACCTTCCTCTAACCACAGCCCAAAGAGTAAAGACTAAATAGAAGGCTGTCCCAACCTGCCAGTTTAAGCACCCAGGCTCCCCGAGGGCTTTGATTTGTGAGAATCTTAATCTGCATGTTCTTTTTTCTTTCTTCTCTGAATTCCCACAGGGTGACTAAAACCTCACACACGTAAAAGAGCAATTGTTCTCAACTGGTCCGGAAGACATGCAATTCACGTCGACATAATTCAATCTCCTGGGAATATTGTTATTCCAGATAAAATGCTTAAGTGATTTTTGTCATTAAATTTAGAAAGATTAAGTCATGTTTGAGAGACCAGTCACCCACTCAGCTGTCAGTCACATGTCTAGAGATGTCTAACCAAACACTCCGACCTTTCTGAATCTGGCCCAAATTAACATTTTCTCATCCAAAGTAGTGTCTGCACTACTTATTGTGTGTAATTTAAATGTAGCCCATTATGCACTTTTCTTCTAAAAAATGGAACCTCTCTATTCTTATATATTCCTACAAGATTTTTGTAGCAGGCAGTTCAGAAACTATGCCCTTCCACATTCTTTTTTTTTTTTTTTTTTGGCTTTTTGCTATTTCTTGGGCCGCTCCCCGCTCCCGCGGCATATGGAGGTTCCCAGGATAGGGGTCCAACCGGAGCTGTAGCCACCGGCCTACGCCAGAGCCACAGCAACTCGGGATCCAAGCCGCTTCTGCAACCCACACCACAGCTCGCGGCAACGCCGGATCCTTAACCCACTGAGCAAGGGCAGGGACCGAACCCACCACCTCATGGTTCCTAGTCGGATTCGTTAACCACTGCACCACGACGGGAACTCCCCTTCCACGTTCTTTTGCTCGTTCACTTTTTAAGGTGATAGGACCATGCCATCTAGTCTCTGTTTAGTAAGTTGGCTTTTACTTAAAATTTCATATTAAGCCCAAAGCTTATATTTATGACAAATTTTCAATTATGAACCATGGCCAGACGGCCTCCCTCTTATAGCAAGAACATAATAAAGTTTTATTTTTTTTATTTTTATTTTTATTTTATTTTATTTATTTATTTATTTTTTGTCTTTGTGTCTTTTCAGGGCCGCACCCGTGGCATATGGAGGTTCCCAGGCTAGGGGTCCAATCGGGGCTGTAGCTGCCAGCCTACGCCAGAGCCACAGCAACATCAGACCTGAGCTGCGTCTGTAACCTACACCACAGCTCACAGCTACACCGGATCCTTAACCCACTGAGTGAGGCCAGGGATCGAACCCACAACCTTGTGGTTCCTAGTTGGATTCGTTTCTGCTGCACCATGACGGGAACTCCCAGTCTGAAATTTTTTATTTTTTTAACTTCATTTTTATTTTATTTTATTTTTATTTATTTATTTTGTCTTTTTGCCTTTTCTAGGGCCGCTTTGGTGGCATATGGAGGTTCCCAGGCTAGGGGTCGAATCAGAGCTGTAGCTGCTGGCCTGCACCATAACAACAGCAACTCAGGATCTGAGCCACATCTACGACCTAAACCACAGCTCATGGCAACGCCAGATCCTTAACCCACTGAGCAAGGCCAGGGATCGAGTCTGCAACCTCATGGTTCCTAGTCAGATTTGTTAACCACTCCACCACGACGGGAACTCCTTAACTTCATTTTTTAAATAATGTCTTCCACATCTCAAGTTTTGTTTTTTAATTTTTACAATTTGTTTTGCTTTTTAGGGCCGCTTTGGTGGCATTTGGAAGTTCCCAGGCTAGGGGTCGAATTGGAGCTGTAGCTGCCAGCCTACACCGCAGCCACAGTCACAGCAACACAGGATCTGAGCCATGTCTGCAACCTTCACCACAGCTAATTGCATCGCTGGATCCTTAACCCACTGAGCGAGTCCAGGGATTGAACCCGCATCCTCAAGGACACTAATCAGGCTTGTTACCCCTAAGCCACAACAGGAACTCCCTGAAAATTTTTTTTTAAGCTTTTTTTTTTTGTCTTTTTGCCTTTTCTAAGGCCGCTCCTGTGGCATATGGAGGTTCTGAGGCTAGGGGTCTAATCGGAGCTGTAGCCACCGGTCTACACCAAAGCCACAGCAATGTGTGATCCAAGCTGCATCTGCAACCTACACTACAACGCCGGATCCTTAACCCACTGAACAAGGCCAGGGATCGAACCCACAACCTCATGGTTCCTAGTCGAGTTCGCTAACCACTGCGCCACGATGGGAACTCCCGAAAAAATTTAAAATACAAACTATATAAACACTACATAATCACTAGACACAATTTCATGCATTACAAACAATACCAAAATATAACTAATAGTAAGGGACATTCTTCCACAGGTTTCCACTTTGAAAAGTTGACCAATTCTAGGGCAGTGTGTGTTCTCTGGGTATTTCCTACTCATTCATTTATTCATTTCTCCAATATTTATTTATCATCTAGACTGTCTTAAGCGGAGTGCCTGGGATACAATTGTGGAAAAGACAAACTAGTTCTTTAACTCATGGGTCTTACATAAATATAAGTACAAAGTATCATATTAACACAGAAACTGACTCCTGTCTGGGCTTTCTTCTCCTGTTATGGATTCACCAAGGAAGGGCAAACCCGCCTTTGCCTCCTCCCATCGGAGGAAGGAGGGACAGGGTCTGGCTGGCCTCTCCCCAGCTTTGTACTCTACTTCCCCAGCAGCCATCACCAGACTCCTGGGGGACTAATGTGGGTGGTCCTGGGGGTGGCTCCAAGGACTGAAGCTGATCAAGGCAGCCTGGCTGAGGGAGGCATTGGGAGGGTGGAAAGCAAAGAAGGGAAGTCACTCAGCCCTCAGCCCTGCAAGGAGGAGGCTTGGGGGTCACTGGAGGCAGCTGTGACAGCCCCCCTGCATCCAGTGCCCCATGGGGGCAGGTTTCAAGGTGGTCTGGGGAGGGGAGTACCTGGTGTGTCCACTGGGACCCTGGTGTAAGCCCCCCACCCCCACCCCGGCCCAGCCAAGGATCAAAGCAGCTGCCTTTGAAATGGATACTAGACTTTGGGCACTGGATGCCTGGCTGGGGCCAGGAAGTACAGGACAGAGCTACTTCCTACAATCCTCTGGACTGATAAATACTCTAGAATCCCTCACGGCCCCAAGGCAACAAAAACAGACATTGCTCACCCCATGGCTCTGGTCAGTGGAGACTGGAGCCAGAGATAATCTGATTTAGGAACATAAAACAGAACATTTCCTGTATCCAAGTGGTTCGAAGCAGAGTTACCCCCATCTCACACACACACCACACACACACACACACACACACTCTCTCTCTCTCTCTCTCCCCATGCACACACACACCCCACATGTTCATAAAATTCCTTAATTTCATTCATTCATTCCCAATTTTGCATTATCATTCTTCTTTTTTCTTTCTTTTTGCCTTTTCTAGAGCCACTCCCACAGCATATGGAGGTTCCCAGGCTTGGGGTCTAATCAGAGCTACTGCCGCCGGCCTATGCCAGAGCCACAGCAACTCGGGATCCGAGCTGCGTCTGCAACCTACACCACAGCTCACGGCAATGCCGGATCCTTAACCCACTGAACAAGGCCAGGGATCGAACCCGTAACCTCATGGTTCCTAGTCAGCTTCGTTAACCACTGAGCCATGACGGGAACTCGCCGTTATCATTCTTCTTACAGTACAGAAAATAAAACTGGATCAGACGCCTCTTTCTTGCCAATGATAGAGCTTGCCACAATTTGCCTGGAGCTGTGAGCCCTCAGTTAAGAATCTTGAAGTGTTTTACTTGAAAATGAGCAGATCTCACGCCCTTTACAAAGCCTCCACTCCTGGGCAGTACTGCGGCTGTGTGAGGCATCTAGTTGCGGTCCATGGCCTCCTGAAGATGTCAACTTCCACAGAACATCCTGGGGTCCCTCTGGGGTGGGTGGGGGGAGGCACAGGTCACTGAGACTGTCTGGGAGGAAGCGGGAATGAAGCTTCTCTTTCTCAATTGAAACAGCTCTGTATTAAAAACTAAACAAGAGTTCCCATTGTGGCTCAGCAAGTTAAGAACCTGACATAATGTCCGTGAGGGTGTAGGTTTGATCTCTGGCCTCAATCAGTGGGTTAAAGTATCCAGCATTACTGTTGCAAGCTGCTGTGTAGGTCACAGAATGCAGCTTGGGTCCCACATTGCTGTGGCTGTGGTGTAGGCCAGCAGCTGCAGCTCTGCATTGACCCCTAGCCTGGGAACCTCCATATGCTGCAGGTGTAGCCTTAAAAAGAAAAGAGAAAGAAAGAACAAAAAAAGAAAGGAAGGAAGGGAAGGAGGGAGGGAGGGAGAGAAGGAGGGAGGGGAGAAAGAGAGAGAGAAAGACTGGAGGGAGAGAGGAAGGGAAAGAACCCACAGGTGAAATAGAAAATCTTAGTCTTTGAAGCCAGAGGCCAGGCTGGGAGGCTGGCCTTACTTCTAGTTATGTCAGGCTGAGTAAATGACTACACCTTTTAATCTGCCAGTTCTCTTATTTGCAGAATGAGGACATGGCCACACAGGGTTATCAAGAGGATCAAATGCAATGGGGTCACATATAAAAGTATATAGTAGATGCTCAAAAGGGGTGTTTCTCCCAGCTCCCCACACCCAGGAGAGAGCTCCCTGGCCCTGCTCAGCTCTGTAGATCAGATGTACAGGAGTAATTCCCCGTCAATGTCCCTCCGAGGGCTGTCTGTGTGTTGAGACGACTTTAGCCCAAGTGTGTATTGTCTAGTTCAAACCACAGTCCACGGACTTTTGGTAATTTCTAATCCTGCTCTAAAGAACTCTTTTGGAATTGATTAGCTATTCACAACCTTAAAGTATCCTGAGATATCTTTAGCTTTGGAGGACATTAGACAAAACAAAGAGATTGTGCTGTTTGGTTAGTAATGGAAAGTTCCTGCCAGCTAACTGCTAGGAAATTTCTGGAGAAAATAGGCTCATCAGATGCTTGGGCAGAGTTAATGAGCTTCGTAGTAGAGCCAGTGGCTCAGCTCTGGGAAAGGCAGTGGCTTTGTCTGAGCTTGCGCTGCAGTCTAAAGAGCTGTGTTGTCTAATATCTCAGTGGGAATTGGAGAAGAAGTGATGCTGAGACGTGCAGCCACTTGATGAATAACCACCTGGAAGCACCGGGGAGTAGAGAGAGCTTAGGAAGCTCAGGTGAGGTTGGATGAGGACAGAGACCAGGCTGATGGTGAAGATGGAACGGCGGTGATGCTGCCTCTGGTTCTTGCATGTCCCTTGGCTGGGGTAGGGGATGGAGGGTAGGGTTGGGGTTGGGGTGTTGGTTTTTTCATCTGTAATGAAAGGGTTAGACTGAGGTGCCTTCCAGCTCGGACATCCTATAATCTTGTGATCTGATTAATCCATGGACATGAGATCCTGGCAACTCCATCAAGTTTCTGACGCTCACAAGCCCCGTATGAGGTATCTTAGCAAAGTAAAAGCTGGGAGGATTTGTGAAGCCGAAAGACAAAGGAGGTGAAGCTGGGGCTGGAGACGGACAGCTGGGAGTGGGGGACGCGCAGTGTAAAAATTCAGTTTCTTTGTTTTCTCATGTGGAATTTCCTGGCAGGGATGGAACCCTCGCCACAGATGTGACTATGCCAGATCTTTAACTCGCTGTGCCACCAGGGGGCGCAGTTCAGTTTTTGACCTGCTATGTCCCAGGTAAAGGTGAGAACTACTGTCTGCATCCTTGAAGACTTCTGAAAGGCAAGCACAGGGTTATAAAGAGGATGGATAGAGAAGCCACAGCCAGAGGCAAGAGTTGGGGAGGTCATGGGCAAATCAGTTTCAACAGATATATATTGAGCCCCTAGCAGCACAAATTGATATTAGCTTAGCATCTATGACGTATCAAGTACTGTGGAAGAATCCAAAAGAAAGGAAACAGCAACTCCTTTCAAATTCAGCAGAACACAGGGCTGTGAGCCAGCTATGGAACCAAGGGTCTGGATCACCTCTGAGACCCTAGTTTTTCATCTAGAAAGTGGGGAGTTGATTAGGAAGACCAATACCTTAACGTC
Organism: Phacochoerus africanus; assembly: GCF_016906955.1. Classification (NCBI taxonomy): domain Eukaryota; kingdom Metazoa; phylum Chordata; class Mammalia; order Artiodactyla; family Suidae; genus Phacochoerus; species Phacochoerus africanus. Next base: position 52,025,745 of record NC_062546.1, read on the forward strand.
TGCAAAAGGAGTAGGTGCTGAATTCCTTGCTAAGTCGGAGTTGTGACAGACTTCCTAAACGCATGGAGCCTGGGCTCTGCAAAGTCACATCTTCAGCAACATCATCAGGCCAGCAAAGCACAGGGAAGCTGCCCCACCCCCCACTCCCGGATAGCTATAGCACACCAAAAGCTCCCCAAGTCAGCAGACAGGTGGCTGAATCTAAAAGAAGGACAATTTTGGAGGTCCCCTTGTGGTGCAGCGGAAATAAATCCTCCTAGTAACCATGAGGTTGACAGTTCTATCCCAGGCCTTGCTCAATGGGTTAAGGATTTCGGCGTTGCTGTGGCTGTGATGTAGGCTGGCAGCAGTAGCTCCAATTCAACCCCTAGCCTGGGAACCTCCATATGCTGCGGGTGCAGCCCTAAGAAAAAAGCAAAGAATGAAAAAATAGAAGTAAATAAGTAAAAGAAGGAAAATTTTGACTTAGAACCAGAATGAATTTTATTCTGAGACCAGGAGTTTAGGCTTTTTCACCTTCCCCATCTTTTAATCTCCTGCTTTATATTTATAAGTGCTGATTTCCCTATTTCACAAAACACTGTGCCCTTTCAACATTTTCCTTGCCATGACTTGATGAGAAAAAGAAGGGAAGAGCTGTTTGCACAGGGCTTGGGAAGTCTTGCCTGGAACAGGCTGCACGAACACGGGATGTCCCTTCTAAGCTGCTGCTAAGGGAAGGGGAGTGGGGAGGAGCTCTCCTCATGTCCTGGGCCACTGGCAGGGCCAGGGCAGGGGACGGAAAGTAACCTGCAACTTCCCAGGGTGCTTGAGACAGCAGAGCAAGTGGGGGCAGGGGGGCGGTGAGGCTCCGAACCATCTCGGGGAGAGGAGGTGGCCCCTATTTTCCAGGCTGTATTGGAGGGAAGCAGAGCCTCCCTGGCAATTCAATGATAAAGGTGAAGACATGTTTGCAAATAAACCATTTGTGGGAAGACTCACAGGAGGAAAGCTAGGATCTTGGCTGTGCACGCTCCCCTGCTGGGAGCTCAGTGTGTGCAAACACCTGGAGAGAATCTGAGTCCTTCTAGACAGGCACCTTAGAGAGAGCCAGACCTCTATCTCTGTGCCCTTGTGATTCTGATGTGGAAGGTCACAAGCCCCAGGAGGAGCAGCTCTGCTGCCCTTGCTGTGCAAAGTGAAAAGCGGGGCCACTCCCAGAATCCTGACTCAAGTGCAACTAAAGCTGCATAGCCCCTCCTCGTGCTTTTGACGGTTCTCCCAGGGCAGAGGAAGACCCCTCCACACACATACCTCACACCAGGAATGTCCTGTGCTCCATACCCCTCGGCTGGGAGAAGTTTGACGTGTGGGGATTTCTTTTCTTTTTTCTTTTTTTTGTCTTTTTACCTTTTCTAGGGCCGCTCCCTCGGCATATGGAGGTTCCCAGGCTAGGGGTGGAATCGGAGCTGTAGCCACCGGCCTACACCAAAGCTCACGGCAACACCAGATCCTTAACCCACTTAACAAGGCCAGGGACCGAACCCGCAACCTCACGGTTCCTCGTCGGATTTGTTAACCACTGTGTCACGACAGGAACTCCAAGGGGATTTCTTTCTATACTTCAGTTTAAAAAATAAAATAGGGAGTTCCCGTAGTGGCACAGAGGAAACGAATCCAACTTGGAACCATGAGGTTGCTGGTTCCATCCCTGCCATCACTCAGTGGGTTAAGGATCTGGTGTTGCTGTGAGCTGTGGTGTAGGTCGTAGACGAGGCTCGGATCCCAGGTTGCTGTGGCTCTGGTGTAGGCCAGAGGCTGCAGCTCTGATTCAACCCCTGGCCTGGGAACCTCTATATGCTGCGCATACGGCCTAAATAAATAAATAAATAAATAAAATTTAAAAAGTAAAATAAAGGCTGTCAGTGGAGCCTTCTCTTTCCTTAGCTCTCCTAGGAACTTGAAAAAAACTCCAGATGGATTTACTTACTGAGTATCTACAGCATGTGAAACGCAGTGCCAAGCATCATGAGAAGGATACAGAGATGAAAAAGATTTCTGGGATGCTTGTCATCAAGTAACGGAGAGAAATACGAACATAAATTACAAGCATCAGGGAGGATAAGAAAGGGACTTTTTCCTGGGAAGATGAACCTGGAAGGTACTGACTTGGTGGTTGGAGGAGGGGTAGGACCGTGGGTGTGGGCGGGGCCTTCCATCCGGAGCCAAGATCCGGGGAACTGTAGGAAACCTTGAGTAGTTGGGTGTGACTGGAGTCACCCTTAGGTGGAGGGCGCCGTGGAGGGAGAAACAGCAGAAGCTCTGGGTAAGGGGCTGAGGGGAGGACTCCGTTCGCTGCCAAAGAGACAGTGCCGGATGTTTTTGAAAACGAGAGCAAGGCTGTCGGGATGCAGCAGAGAGCCAGTCAGGAGCTACTACCAGAGTCCAGGAGGAAAGAGAGAAGGCATCCTCCAAGTCCTCGTCATTCCGCATCCTTCTTAGTGGAGCCACGGCCGTCTAAGTAGAGACAGAGTGTCTCTGTCTACACCCAGGAGAACACCGGACATGGTGCATCTCGTGACCCACGTGGGTAATGCTGTGACAGACATCACAGATACACCTCGGTCTGGATTTGCGCTATGACCTGGGGTCTGCAGTCACAGCACTTTCTCCTAGATGCTCCAGTAAGGGGAGAGGGAGGCCAGAGAATAATCCAGCCCGTGTGGAGTGGGTTGAGCCACCAACACTCCACAAGCCCCACTGAACAGCGCCGCTGGCCAAGCGGCTCGGATGCAGTGGTGTTTTTCATGTGCTGTGCTGGTTATTCTCTACCTGTCACGACCCCTCAGATCTGCCTATAACCCCGCCCCCCCATCCGCCCTGTTACATCCCCAGGCGGGGGTGGGGTGGGGGTGGGGGGCTTCCTTGTTCTCTGCTCTGACCTGCTTCTAAGGAATCGGACCTCCAGCACCATCCCTTAAAGTTTCCCTTACTCTGCCCACATGCTGAGCCAAGTGTCATCTCGAGTTGTCTTCTGGGAATAATCCATTCTTGTCGGTGGGCCATCTGCTTCCGGCCAGGACCCTGTCAAGGGTGCTATCCATCCTCTGTATCACCGTTGACCCTCTGGACGGCCCCTGGAGGCATTATTTCCATTTTGTAGATAAGAAGGGTGAGGCACCAAAAGGCTAGGGCATTTGCCTCGGCTGGAGCAGTGACGCTCACCCATTATCTTGCTCCATTCCTGCCCCACCGCAGAGAAGCCTGTGGGACCAGAGCGGCCTGGGGACAGCCAGAAACCACAGTCTGGACCCACAGTCTGGACCCACAGGGGACTCTCCTGGCGCCCCGCCGCCTCCTCCACCTGGGGACTACGGGGTTGGAAGGCATGAAATGGGAAGATCCCTGTGCGCTCGGACCCAGCAGGCAAAACGGCTTCCCTGGACCCACGGCCAGCCTTGCTTGGGTGTGTCAGTCAAGAGATGAGTTAGCTCACGATCCATCCTGAGCAGCCTGTTTCTCTACGGTCACTTAACCAAGTAATTGGCAGGACCAGGATGAGAGCAGGATGTGGACAGGATGCAGGAATTAATTAGAAGGAAGAAGAAAAACCCACACGGTGCTGGGTCAAGGAAGACCAGAGCCTGGAGCATTTTCTCTTGCTCACTTTTTCCACAGCTGTGCTACCCTTGCGAACACCACCAAGCCCACAACAAGAGGAACTTAACATGTCTCATGCACTTCACACAAACGCATTAAAGGCTCTACCTTCTCTGGTCATCTGGTGAGATGTGTGCTGTTACTGTCCATGTTTCTCGCTTGAGGTGCTGAGCTTGGGGAATAAGTCATTTTCTAATTCCCGTGGGTGGTGTCAGCACTGGGATTTTATTTAATTTAATTAATTAATTTATTTATTTAGGTGTTTTTAGGGCAGCACCCGAGGATTATGGAGGTTCCCAGGCTAGGGATCGAATCAGACCTGCAGCTAACAGCCTACACCACAGCCACAGCCACACTGCATCTGAGCCACATCTGCAAATTACACCATAGCCTGAGGCAAAACTGGATCCTTAACCCACTGAGCGAGGCCAGGGATGGAACCTGCACCCTCATGGATACCATGTCTGTCAGGTTTTTAATCCACTGAGCCACAACAGGAACTCCTTTTTTTAAAAAAATCCTGTTCATTTTTTTAATCAGTCTTTCACTTGGTGGATATAATTGCACTAATACTAGCAAGGAATTTATGTTAGGAAAGCAAGGAGGTGTAATTTTTTAAATGAAATGATATGAGTAATTTCCCTACCTTAGGCATTTCCCTGTCACTATATCTGGGTTTGTGGTCCAATCCAAGATATCTAAGTACATTGACTTCTAGGCTTTTTGGGGGGCATGGGGTGGGGAGGAGGCTCTGGCTATGGCACTATTTCTTTTCCTACTAAAAGTTGGTTTTTTTCTTCCCATATTCAAAATATGGAAGCATTTCAATCCTTTGCCAGCATTCTGGTAGAGCAGGTATCTTACAAAAACAATGCTAAATAAAACAACTAAACAATTGAATAAAATAATTTTTAAATGTATGAATGTACCCTCTTTAAAAAAATTGGAGAATTTTTCTTTCAGTTTTATTGAGATATAATAGCACTGTAAAGTTTAAAGGGTACAGCATAATTATGATGTATACGTGATTTTTACAGATTGCGGACTGATTATCAGATTAGTTTAGCTAACATCCATTTCCTCACATATTTACCAAAAAAGAAAGAAAAAAAATTTTTTTTTCATTGTTGACTGCCCCGCGTTCCCAGACCTGGGATCAGATCAAAACCACAGCCTCGACCTAAGCTGAGGCTGTGGCACTGCCGGATCCTTAGCCCAGTGTGATGGGCTGGGGATTGAATCAGAGTCCCAGCACTCCCAAGATGCTGACAATTCCATTACACCACATTGGGAGCTCCAAAAAAATATTTTTTTTGTCTTATGATGAGAACTCTTTTTTTTAGGGCCACACCTTCGGCACATGGAGGTTCCCGGGCTAGGGGTCCAATGGGAGATATAGCCGCCAGTGTACACTTCCGGCAACACCAGATCCTTAACCCACTGAGCAAGGCCAAGAATTGAACCCACAACCTTATGGTTCCTAGTCGAATTCGTTTCTGCTGCACCACAATGGAAACCCCAAGAACTCTTAGGACTTATTTTCTTAGCAACTTTCAATGTCCCCTACAGCAGTGTTGGCTCTAATTACCACATTGTACGTTACAACCAAGTACTTGTTTATCTTCTAACTGCAAGTCTGTACCTTTTGACCACCTTCATCCAATTCTACCTCCCTCCACCCCCTGCCTCTGGTAACCACAAATCTGATCTCTTTTTCTGAGTTTTGTTTTTGTTTTTATTTTAGATTATACATATAAGTGGTATCTTATAGTGTTTGTCTTTCTCTGTCTGACTTATTTCAATGAGCATAATGCCTTCAAGGTCCATCCATGTTATCACAAGTGACAGATTTCCTTCTTTTTTTGTGGCTGAATAGTATCCCATTGTTTAAATTCCACATTTTCTCTACCCATTCATCTGTCAGGGACACTTTTGTTGTTTCCCTGTATTGGCTATTGTAAATAACCCTGCAAGTGACTGTGCTTTCTAGAAAGCAGGGGAGGAGTCCCCGCTGTGACACAATGGGGTTGATGGCATTTCTGCTGTGCCAGGATGCAGGTTTGATTCCTGCTCCAGCAGAGTGGGCTAAAGGATCCCTCCCTCAACCCCACCCCGCAAAAAAAGAAAGTGGGGGAAATCCTCAGAAGTCAAAATGAAGAGAGACCAGGAAACCAGAGAAGTAAGCAGGTTCTGGCATCTTCTATACATAGACCCCATGAAGGACTTTATCAGTCTCAGTGTCCAAGAGCCATGGGTTTTTAGTGGCCTTGTGGAGTAAGGAGGCAAGGCCTTGGGTCCATGCAGGTTGGGATATTGGAAGTAAACCCTCCGCCCGCCCCCATGTCTATGCTACCCTCAGCCTAAAGGTGAACTCGAAAAATTGCGCACCAGCAAAGACAGGACAAAGAAACTAGTCTGCTTTGACCTTGACAGTAGAAAATCCCCTAAAAGCATATAACCGTGGTTTTCCCTCAAATGGGTTTGAGGGATGAATTTGAATCACCTGGGCTGTCCAGATACCCCAGGGCTGGAGTTCCCCTGTGGCTCAGTGGGTTAAGGATCCAGTCTTGTCCCTGCTGTGGCTCAGGTCGCAACTGTGGGTTCAGGCACTGGCCCTCGAGAACTTGTGCATGCCACAGGTACAGCCAAAAGAAAAAGAAGAAAGAAAGGAAGGAATAAAGAAAGAAATAAAAAAGAAAGGAAGGAAGGAAGGAAGGAAAGAAGGAAGGAAGGAAATGAAATCCTGGGGCTGAAAACTTCAACTTGCTGTGGTCTAGGTTTAAGCGCACTTGGCAGAATTAAAGGTAAAACCTACTTGGAGGTTTGCATGTTCGGCCAAAGCTTTGTATGATTCCACAAATTCAGCTCAGTCACCACGACATGAGCTCACAGGCACAGTTGCAAATCACAGGAGGAGACAAGCCTCTGAGCAGGAGTCAGCAGGACCAGCAACAAGAGGTCAGACCCGGAGGGCATTAGACACCAGCACATCTCCTGCAGAATAAGGTGAGCATTTCAGGAGGTTTAAAGAAGTAAAGAGGGGAGTTCCCGTCGTGGCGCAGTGGTTAATGAACCTGACTAGTAACCATGAGGTTGTGGGTTCGATCCCTGGCCTCGCTCAGTGAGTTAAAGATCTGGCGTTGCCATGAGATGCGGTATAGGTCGCAGACTTGGCTCGGATCTGATGTTTGCTGTGGCTGTGGTGTAGCCCATCGGCTATAGCTCCAATTCAGCCCCTAGCCTCCATATGCTGCGGGTGCGGCCCTCAAAAGACAAAAAAGACAAAAATAAAATAAAATAAGTAAAGAGAGAATCAAAACAGAAGCAAGAAATGAGTCACGATCAGACAGATTTAAAAAAAGAAATGCAGTGGTTTTTGCTTTCTTTTCTTTTCTCCCTTTCTTTCTATTTATTTATTTATTTTCCTTTCCTAGGGCCGCTTCCCTCGGCATATGGAGGTTCCCAGGCTAGGGGTCTAATCAGAGCTGTGGACCCCGGCCTATACCAGAGCCACAGCAGTGCCAGATCTGAGCCATGTCTGATATCTACACCACAGCTCATGGCAATTCCGGATCTTTAATCCACTGAGTGAGTCCAGGAATCGAACCCTCAACCTCATGGGTCCTAGTCGGATTTGTTAACCACTGCGCCACTATGGGAACTCCTCTTTCTTTTTATTTTATTTTATTTTTTTCTTTTCAGCCATACACATGGCATATGGAATTTCCCAGGCCAGGGATTGAATCTGAGCAGAGCTGTGTCTTTCACCACAGCTGCAATAATGCCAGATCCTTAACCCCCTGTGCTGGGCCAGGGATTGAACCTTCATCCCAGTGCTCCAGAGACACTTCTGATCATGTTGCATCACAGCAGGACCTCCAGAAGTTTCTTTTTTTTTTTTTTCTTTGTCTTTTTAGGGCTGTACCCATAGCATATGGAAGTTCTCAGGCTAGGAGTCAAATCAGAGCTACAGCTGCCAGCCTACACAACAAATACAGCAACATAGGATCCGAGCCGAGTCTTTGACCTACACCACAGCTCACAACAATGCCAGATCCTCAACCCACTGAGAGAGGCCAGGGATTAAACCCTCGTCCTCATGGATTCTAGTCGGGTTTGTTACTGCTGAGCCATGACAAGAACTCCCAGAAGATTTTTTTTTTTTTGTCTTTTGTTGTTGTTATTGTTGTTGTTGTTGTTGCTATTTCTTGGGCCGCTCCCTCGGCATATGGAGTTCCCAGGCTAGGGGTTGAATCAGAGCTGTAGCCACCGGCCTACGCCAGAGCCACAGCAACTCGGGATCCGAGCCGCGTCTGCAACCTACACCACAGCTCACGGCAACGCCGGATCGTTAACCCACTGAGCAAGGGCAGGGACCTTATGGTTCCTAGTCGGATTCGTTAACCACTGCGCCACGACGGGAACTCCCCAGAAGATTCTTATATAAAAGATTGTCTAATCTTTTCCTGGGCCTAGAAAATCCAGTCTTCTGTCTTTGTGTGTGTTCAGGCCATAGTGTCCAGCCTGATCTGTCTCCTCTTGGTCCTGGAGTCCTAGAGCAGCCTGATGTCACAGAGGACAGAAGAGATGCACAGTTCTTGGGTCCAGTAGGGCAGAAAGAAAAACTCTCAATCTGGAGACCCCACTGACCAGCCAGCACCTGTAACTCATAGCAAAATGAGGAAGGAAGGTTCCAACTTCTAGATGAAGATTTCCTTTTGTAAAGCTACTGAGAATGAAGGTTTTCGGAAGCTTTTCACAAAGTTCTCTGCTTAGACAGGAAGTGATCTTCCCCCCTCCTTGTGTAAAGTCATTTTGGTGTATCTTTAGGAATTGACCTTATTAATAAATAAACATCTGAAACTTGAAGAGTGCAATTGTTTAATGCTAAAATCTGCTCAGGATATGAGTGTGTGTGTGTTTAAAATTTAAAAATAAGACTTCACTGTGCTTTTATAAAATACTAAATTTTGTTTTAAACACAAGAGATGGGAAGAATTATGAACCGAAAAATACCCGAAGATCTAAAGCATGATGTAACACAGACTGACAAAGAAATGAAAATCATGTAAAATAAAGGAAGAAGCATGATGATGGAGAGAATGAGAAGGTTTAATGGTATTTTTAAAAATTTATTTTATTGAAGTATAGTTAATTTACAATGTTGTGCAAATTTCTGCTTGACAGCAAAGTGACTCAGTTATATATACATTCTTTTTTTTTTAAAGGTTTTTTTTTTGTCTTTTTTTGTTGTTGTTGCTATTTCTTGAGCTGCTCCCGCGGCATATGGAGGTTCCCAGGCTAGGGGTCCAATCGGAGCTGTAGCCACCGGCCTACGCCAGAGCCACAGCAACGCGGGATCCGAGCCGCGTCTGCAACCTACACCACAGCTCACGGCAACGCCGGATTGTTAACCCACTGAGCAAGGGCAGGGACCGAACCCGCAACCTCATGGTTCCTAGTCGGATTCGTTAACCACTGCACCACGACGGGAACTCCTACATTCTTTTTTATATCTTTTTCCATCATGGGCTATCCCAGGAGATTGAACTTAGTTCTCTATACTATACAGTAGGACCTTGTTATTCTCTTTATACTATTTTGCATTAACTAACTCTAAACTCTCAGTCTGTCCCACTCCCTCACCCCTCCCATTTGGCAACCACAAGTCTGTTTTTCATGTCTGTAAGTCTGTTTCTGTTTTGCAGATAAATTCATTTGTGCCATATTTTAGATTCCACATATAAGTGATATCATGTGGTATTTGTCTTTCTCTGTCTGACTTACTTCACTTATGGTAAGCTCTAGGTTCATCTATGTTCCTGCAAATGGCATTATTTCATTCTTGTTTACGGCTGAGTAGTATTCCATTGTGTATACGTACCACATGTTCTTAATCTTAATAGGTACCATGGACATTTAGGTTTTTTCCATATCTTGGCTATTGTGAATAGTGCTGCTATGGACATAGGGGTGCATGAGTCTTTTTGAAATATAGTTTTGTCTGGATATATGCCCAAGGGTGGGATTGCTAATCATACGGTAGTTCTAGTATTAGTTTTTTTAAGGTTCTCCATAGTGCTGTCCATAATGGCTGCACCAATGCCTACAAACAGTGTAGGAGGGCTGACCTTTCTCCACACCCTCTCTAGCATTTGTTACTTGTAGACTTTTTAATGATGGCCAGAGAATGAGAAGGTTTAAAGCTCATCGAATTGGAATTCCATAAAAAGGGAAAAGAATGATCAAGCATGAAAAGGCAAGAAATTTTCCAGCAGTGATGAAAGGTGGTAATGCTTGTTTAAGATGTGAATCAGAGGGTTCCCATGCACAAGGAAAATGATGGAGACTAGGGTTTGATGGTCATTCTCCAGATTGTTTTCTTTCTTACTCTCTCTCTCTCTTTCTTTCCTTCTTTCATGGCTGCACCTGAGGCATATGGAAGTTTCCAGGCCCGAATCAGAGCTGCAGCTGCTGGCATACACCACAGCCACAGCAATGTGGGATCCAAGCCATGTCTTTGACCTACACCACAGCTCATGGCAACACCGGATCCCTGACGCATTGAGTAAGACCACAATGGGATGCAGGATTGAACCCTCATGGATACTGGTCGGATTTGTTTCTGCGGCACCACAATGGAAAATCCCAGATTGTATGTTATAAGAAGCGTTTCAGAAAACATATCAGGGTTTGTCGCTGGTTGTGTTTTCTTGCTTTTCTATGATACAGACCTGAGAATGGTTCTCTGGGGGCCAAAGGACTCCTGGAACACATTTGTTGTGGAGTTAAGAGCACAGGGAAGTGACTCAGAGGATGTTGGGACCCCAGAAAACACACAATAAAAGGTGGAGGAGCCAAGAGAGCCAAAATCACATTCATCATGAGGCAAGGGACGGGCTGAGAGGGACTCATTCCAGGACTATAATTTAGTAAGAGTTTTCTGGAATTCCAGGGCTAGGGAGATTAAGTAGTTATGCCCTGGTGGCAAGTTCATGGGAAAGAGCCAGGGGGGAAATTAACTTGTATTTGACATGAAACACATACTCTGTGGGGATTCATCAGAGTAAATTATACACAGTGGGGGCATTTAAGAGCACTTCCCTTTTCTCCCTTAATGAATATGTACTGTTGGATCACACTGGATGGCCCTCCCGGTTTTTAGAAAACAATCAGCAATTCCTGATGTCTGTAATCTAATGTTTAGCCGTCTCTACTTATGATTAAATGAAGGGCGAATACACATTACCATGATCCCTAGGAATTGCATAATATGTCCCACCAATACTTGGTTCCCTGGTCCCCAGGACAATGCGGGATCCCAGCCAGGCGGGCGGGCGATGCCGTGGGAGCGCCAGGCTGGGAAGCAGACGCAACCATGGGGCAGCCGGGAGTGATGGGAGCTGCCCAGCTGCCCAGTGGGAAGGGAAGCACCCAGAAGCCTGGGAAGGTGTGGGGATGCTGGGCGGGGAGGCACAGGTAGGATCACTCTGCCGGACAGCATTGGACAGTGGTTCCCCCAGGGGAAGCTGGGGACCCATGGCTGCTCATGGGGGAACCTCAGGCTGGAGGCAGTGAAGGCGGCAGCCTGACTTTGGCTTCTTCCTGAGCTCACCTTGGCTTTTCATCTAGCTGTTCAAGCAGTAACGATGCAGAAAACATTAACGTGAGGGGCTCCATTCGCATGGTTAAAAGAACCTGGCTGGAGTTCCCGTAATGGCTTGGCGGTTAACCAACCCAACAAGCATCCATGAGATCTGGGTTTGATCCTTGGCCTTGCTCAGTGGGTCAAGGATCCGGCGTTGCGGTGAGCTGTGGTGTTGGTGGCAGACATGGCTCGGATTTGGCGTTGCTGTGGCTGTAGCTTAGGCTGATGGCTTCAGCTCTGATTCAACCCCTAGCCTGGGAACCTCCATATGCCTCCGTTGTGGCCCTAAAAAGACAAAAGACAAAAAAATAAAAAAAGAACCAGGCAGTTCCAAGAGGTCTTTTTTTTTTTTGTCTTTTGTCTTTTTGTTGTTGTTGTTGTTGTTGCTATTTCTTGGGCCGCTCCTGCGGCATATGGAGGTTCCCAGGCTAGGGGTCCAATCGGAGCTGTAGCCACCGGCCTACGCCAGAGCCACAGCAACGCGGGATCCGAGCCGCGTCTGCAACCTACACCACAGCTCACGGCAACGCCGGATCGTTAACCCACTGAGCAAGGGCAGGGACCGAACCCGCAACCTCATGGTTCCTAGTCGGATTCGTTAACCACTGCGCCACGATGGGAACTCCCCAAGAGGTCTTTTTAATATGGGGGGACAGGGAGAACTGCCATATACTCCATTTGCCCTCATAGCAAACCTGGGGAGCGAGAGAGCAGGTGTGATTATCCACATTTTAGAAAAAGGGACTGGAGAGATAAAGTCACTTACTGAAGGTCAGAGACAAAGTAGGGATCAGGACCCAGGTGTCCTGACTCTTAGTCAAGGAGTCATTCCATCCAGACTTAGAATCAGAAGCATCTTGGAGTTCCCCTTGTGGCTCAATGGTAGTGAACTTGACTATTATCCACGAGAACTCCAGTTCAATCTCTGGCCCCGCTCAGTGGGTTAAGGATCTGGCGTTGCCGTGACCTGTGCTGTAGGTCTCAGATGCAGCTTAGAGCTGGCATTGCTGTGGCTGTGGTGTAGGCTGGCAGCTGCAGCTCTGATTTGATTCCCTGGCCTGGGAACGTCCATATGCAGTGGATGTGTCCCTAAAGAAAAAAAAAAAGAAAAGGAATTAGAAGCATCTTTATTAGATGTGATATAATGAAGACTTGAAAGCAGGGATCTGACATTAATTGCTACCTTCTTGACTAGGCTTTGATAAACCAATATTCACAAGTGACCACCTAATACAAGCAATTATAGAAGTCCTTTTTCTTTTTTTTTTTTTTTTTTTTTTGCCATTTCTTGGGCCGCTCCCACGGCATATGGAGATTCCCAGGCTAGGGGTCTAATCGGAGCTGTAGCTGCCAGCCTAACCGCCAGAGCCACAGCAACGCGGGATCCGAGCCGCGTCTGCAACCTACACCACAGCTCACAACAACGCTGGATCCTTAACCCACTGAGCAAGGGCAGGGACCGAACCCGAAACCTCATGGTTCCTAGTCGGATTCGTTAACCACTGCACCACGATGGGAACTCCTTCTTTTTCTTTTTTTAAGGCTGCATCCACATCATATGGAAGTTCCCAGGCTAGGGGTCAATTCAGAGCTGTAGCTGCTGGCCTACACCACAGCCGTAGCAATGCCAAATCCGAGCCATGTCTGCGAACTACACTACAGCTCACAGCAACACCGGATCCTTAACCCACTGAGTGAGGCTGGGGATCGAACCCATATCCATGGATACCAATCGGGTTAACCTGCTTAGCCGCAATGGGAACTCCTAGAAGAAAAGTCATTTTAATATCTATATCTTAGCTAGTTTGGTCCTGAACCTCTAGCCAGGAAATGGAAAGTGGGTAAGGTCCTCAAAATGTTATACATTCAGCTGATGCAAGAGTATTTGACAGCAATAGGTGTGGCCAGTATCATCCCAAACCTGATAGCATCATAGGTTGTAGCCCTGAAAACCCGCAGTTGTTATAGTCCTGAGTCTTAACCCAAGCAGGCATGATCTTAGGAAGGTGAGAGTGGGATGGAAACGCAGAACAAAGGAGGGAGGTACCACAAACCCTTTTCCCATCACTCTGCCATCTTCTCTTCATGTTCACGTACACTATTGGCTTTGGCTTCTGCTAGAAGTTTGGAAAAGAGGTAAAAAGCCCAGCTACCTCCCCTGGGACTGGGAGAGAGGTCCTGGCCAATATCCTGCGTAAAGTTCCCACCCAAGCCAGGTACAAAGGAAAGGCGCCTTCCAAGTTTTGTTCATCCAAACATCCTTCCCTTTTTGCAACACTTTCTCTTCCTACCACCTTTGAAACTCCTAATAGCAGAGTCACTACAATATACTAGTGTTGCAAGAAGAAAGGGCATAGTCAGAGAAAAGGAATCATTGAGAATAAACTGGAGGAGTCCTCATTGTGGCTCAGCGGGTTAAGAGACCAACACAGTGTCTGTGAGGATGCAGGTTCAATCCCAGGCCCCAATTAGTGGGTTAAGGATCTGGTGTTATTGCAAGCTGCAGTGTAGCTTGGACACGCAGCTCAGACCTGGCGTTGCTGTGGCTATGGCGTAGGCCGGCAGCTGTAGCTCCAATTCAGCCCCTAGCCTGGAAACTTCCATATGCCATGGGTGTGGCCATAAAAAGAAAAAAAAGAGAGAGAGAGAAAATAAACTGGGTAGGGACAGAGTCTCCTCATTAGCAGTAGTTGGGTATTATAATCAGCTAATTATCTCCTTGGAAGGTAGAGATCAATCAAACAAAAATTTTTTAATTTATTTTTATTTTTTGCTTTTTAGGGCCACACGCATGGCATATGGAAGTTTCCAGGCTAGGGGCTGAATTGGAGCTACAGCTGCCGGCCTATGCCTTAGCCACAGCAACACCAGATCTGAGCTGCATCTGCAACCTCCCATACACCACAGTTCACTGAGCAAGGCCAGGGATTGCACTTGCATCCTCAGAGATACTAGTCGGATTCATTTCTGCAGTGCTGCAATGGGAACTCCCAATCAAAAATTTTTAATGAATTTCTGCTGCAGATTCAGTGGCTGGGAGCACTGAGGGGCCACAGGAACTCCTGGAAGAGCCTGCAGTTCAATTAGGCGTGTGGCTATGTTACAAGTTCCTTCAGTGGACAGCCCCAAACCACAAACAGCTAAGCTCCAGGCTGTGCAACAGAAACCACAAGAACTACAGAATTAAAGAGAATGGGATCAAAGAGGGCTTCCCAGTATCTTGGGACATCTTCATGGAAATGTTCCCAAGATGAAGGGGAAGAGTGGCCACTACTGTATTACATCCTCCACTAGACTGGGGAGGGCAGGACTCATGTGACAATGGACAATTCACTGGGAGTAGGTGCAGTACTGTATGTTTGTCCAGAATCAGCCTTGCCTGAGTCCACCTAATTTAGCTAGGACTGGAAGGTAGCCATCTGGACAAATTTGCCTGGTGAATCCTGAACAGGTAAATACTGTAACCTTTTTGACTTAAACACACACACACACACACACACACACACACACACACACACACACACAACTTCAAACTCCTTGGTGACCTCACCTTGTCTGCTTGCATATCTGTTTTGTATAGAAGATGGAATCACTGTACCTGAGTCATGGGCCTATTAAGATGCAAAGGTGAAGGGTTAAAGCTCTAGTGGGGTTGGGTTTTTTGTTTGTTGGTTTGGTTTTTTTTTTTTTTTTCATATATAATGATCTTTATTTTTTTTCATTATAGCTGGTTTACAGTGTTCTGTCAATTTTCTACTGTACAGCATGGTGACCCAGTTACACATACACGTATACATTCTTTTTTCTCACATTATCATGCTCCATCATAAGTGACAGACATAGTTCCCAGTGCTACAGAACAGGATCTCATTGCTAATCCATTCCAAAGGCAAGTCTGCATCTATTAATCCCAAGCTCCCAATTCATCCCACTCCCTCCCCCTCCCCCTTGGCAATTATGAGTCTATTTTCCAAGTCCATGATTTTTTTTCCTGTGGAAAGGTTCATTTGTGCCATATATTAGATTCCAGATGTAAATGACATCATGAGGTATTTGTCTTTCTCTTTCTGACTTACTTCACTCAGTATGAGAGTCTCTAGTTCCATCCATATTGCTGCAAATGGTATTATTTTGTTCTTTTTGGTCTGGCATTTTTTGGCTGTGCCACAGCATGCGGAAGTTCCTGAGCCAGGGATCACACCTTGAGTGGGTTTTTTTTCACCTTGGCACTGATGCTGGGGCCAGGTCATTCTTTGCTGTGGTCTGTCCGGTGCATAATGGGATGTTCCATGGCATCCCTGGCTTCTGTCCACCCCATGCTAGTAACACCTGCCCTCCATCCCTGAGTCAGAACAATCCAACATGTCTCCTGGAGTTCCCTGATGGCGCAGTGTGTTCAAGATGTGGCATTGTCACAGCAGTGGCTGCTAAGGTTCAGGTTGGATCCATGGTCCAGGAACTTCCAAGCACTGTCGGCTTGCCCTCCCCCCCCGCCACCACCAAAAAGTGTCTCCAGCATTGCCAACCATCTCTCCTACTCCAGGGAAGGGGACACTATATGAGGGTGTCACTGTAGGGTGTCCACAGTGAGTTACTGTCCCCTTTTCATCATTCTTCACTTTTTAAAAAAAATATTTTTAGGACCACACCCACAGCATATGGACGTTCCCAGGCTAGGGGTTGATTCGGAGGCACAGCTGCTGGCCTACGCCACAGCCACAGCAACGCATGATCCGAGCTGTGTCTGTGAGCTACACACCACACCGCTTTTTAATCCCGGGGCAATCCATTTTGTCTCAGCTGATGGTATTTCTTCAAATCTGCAGGGAATTTGGGGTTGATCTGAGCCTGGGCTCTCCTTTCCAGACTGAAGCCCAGAGAGAGCTTAATTCATAGGGTGGTTCACCTGTATTAGAGCCCCAGTCCGCATGTCCCATAGGACCTTCATTACACTGCCTGCCATTCAGATCTTTGGCCGATAGCCCTGGTGTCCAGCCCTTCCCAGGCCGCTGTTTACCACGTTGCAGGAAGTGGAGCTTGGAACCCACCTTCCCTCAAGGGTGTGTTGGGGCTGGTGGGTCCTACTGTGGATTTTGTTCTGGAAATAGTTCCTCGAGGGCTGGTACACTCAGATCATCTATTCATTCCTCAGGCAGACATTCTTGAAGCACTTCTGTGGAATATGGAGGATTCGGAGTCTCTGCCTCTCCTGGAGCTCACAGGTAAGGGACAGCGAGTAAGACACAAGGCTTGTTACAAAACAAGAAATGACAGAGCAGGAGTTCCTGCTGTGGCTCAGTGGGTTAAGAACCCAACTAGCATCCATGAGGATACAGGTCCCACTCCTGGCCTCGATCAGTGGGGTTAAGGATCTGGCTTTGGCACAAGCTGCAGCATAGGACTCAGGCTCGGCTGGGATCTGGCATTGCTGTTGCTGCGGTGTAGGCCGGTGGCTGCAGCTCCAATTTGACCTTTAGACTAGGAACTTCCATATGCCACAGGTGTGGCCCTAAAAAGACCAAAAAAAAAAAAAGGAAAAGAAAAAAAAAGAAAAAGAAAAAAAAAAGAAAGAAATGACAGAGCACACGGTGTGTGCTGAGCCGTGCAGGGGGCCACACCCAACCCCACAGGAAAGGCAAGGACTTCTTCCAGGAAGAGCACACCCCCGGAAGGAAGTCAGAGAGGATGATGGGAAGTGAGGCTGGACAAGAGCATTTCAGGCAGAGGGAAGCCTGTGGAAGCCCTGGGCTTGAAGATCATGTGCTCTGGCCTTGGTGGGACATGAACGTTGAGGTGGACAGGTAGGAAGCAGACTGAGCAGGCTTGACTGCTGTCCTGGAGACCCTGGATTTACTCCTGTAGCAATGAGGGGGCAGAGTACAGGAGAACAAGTTCAGGACAGGGATCTGCAGCAGCGTGGGGAGAGGGGACAAAACAGCCAGCCAGGAACAGAGAAGAGGGGAGAATCAAGAAATAGACGTGATGGGAGTTCCCTGGTGGCCTAGCGGTTAAGTGTCCTGCGTTGACCTTGCGTGGCTTTGGTTGCTGCCATGGCTGGCGATCGATCTTTGGCTGGGGAACTTCCACATGCTGGGGGCATGGCCAAAAAAAAAAAAAAAAGAAGTAGACATGAGAATGTCAGCAAGGGGTAAGAATGAGACTCCGGTGTCTAGGATGCCCTCCCAAGGAGTCTGCAGACACAGGAGCAGCAGGGGTGGGGCTGAGAGCTCTGAGTGTCCTGAGCCATCCAAATATGGGGTGGGGGAGAAGGTCCAGGTTGGAGAATCAGGCTGGAAAAGACAAGCCGGGAACGGGTGGAGGGTGGTCACATTGGTGGGACTGGGTGACATCCCTGGGGGAGTATGGGTCTGAAGAAGGGGTGCAGTGGGGCAGCCCATGACGGAACCAGCACCTCTCTCTGGAAACCAACTTCCTGGCCAGTCCAGCCATCCTCCTGAAAGTCACCTCCAGACTTTCAACCCCCAGCTGGACCAGCCCAGGCTGGTTTCCTCTTACAAACTTTCTCTGTTGCCCACACAGCTTACAGATTTTGATTTCCCACCACCAGACTCTGGCAGAGGCACCAGAGTGCTGGTGGGCAGGCTGGCCCGGGACCCAGGATCTTTCTAATGAACTGTGAACCTAACATTTGTGGAAAGCATTGTGCAACTCCTAGGGTTTGTGGTCACATGGGTTCATCCACAGCTTAATCGTAAGTGTAGACCTGTAAGAACTAGATTATAGCTTTCAGCCCTTGTTGCTTTTTGATTGAAAACCAAAGGATGGTTCCCTTTGCCACGAATTTGCAGTTCTGTTTATTTGCAGTAGGGCGATGAGGTTTCCTTGGAATAGCCCTCTCTGCATGTAATTTCCTCTGATGAATACCTATGGTGTCTGTGTCTCACATGAAACATGACTTGATGATTCCCCCCTGGCTGTTTCCCATGAACTTGACCCTCTTGGTACGATGGAGACCATAGTCCTTGCTGGAACCCTCCTCGAATTCTTCTCAGCTCCTCAGCATTTCAGTCCTTTTGGCAGGAACCACATCATTCAGGCATTCAGTGCTTTAACCCTGGAATCAGAATTTTTCCCTTGGGGGAAAATGAGGGTCGAAACAATGAGCATTTCCTAAAACTTTTGCGTTTTGTTTCATACTCCTATTTTCTTTCTTCTTCTTCTTTTTTTGTCTTTTTGCCTTTTCTAGGGCCACTTCTACGGCATCTGGAGGTTCCCAGGCTAGGGGTCGAATCGGAGCTGTAGCCACCCGCCTACGCCAGAGCCACAGCAACGCCAGATCCGAGCCGCATCTGCAACCTACACCACAGCTCACGGCAACGCCAGATCCCCAACCCACTAAGCAAGGCCAGGGATCGAACCTGCAACCTCATGGTTCCTAGTCAGATTTTTTAACCACTGCACCACAACGGGAACTCCTCATACTCCTATTTTCAAAGTGCTTTACTGTATACTAACTTTTGCTTCTTTCCTTAAGCTTTATGTTTTCTCTTTTTACAGAAGAAAAATTAAAGGGAAGGGCTGGGGGCGGGACTTAGAGCCTAGAAGGTGCCTTGTGGGGTCGGGGTGCGGGAAGGGGGGGGGGGACAGGAGGAGGTGTGGCCCCAGGTCTTGTCCCCTGACCCTGCCCAGACTCAGGTGGTTCTCATTAGAGGAAGACTTTGTCACTGAAGTATGAGAACAAAGAGATTTTTGTCCTGTTTAAGAATGAGATGCCCTGGGAGTCCTCTGGCAGCTCAGCAGGTTAAGAACTGCTGTGGTGCAATTTCCCGATCTCTGGCCTGGGAATTTCCACATGCCTTGGGCACAGCCAAAGAAATCCCAAACAAAGCAAACAAACAAACAAACAAAAGAGTGAGGGAGTTCCCGTTGTGGCTCAGTGGAAATGAATCCAGCAAGTATCCATGAGGATGCAGGTTTGATCCCTGGCCTTGCTTAGTGGGTCGGGGATCTGGCATTGCCATGAGTGGTGGTGTAGGCTGGCAGCTGCAGCTCTGATTTGGCCCCTAGCCTGAAAAATTCCATGTGCTGCAGGGTGTGGCCCTAAAATGACCAAAAAAAAAAAAAAAAAGAATGAGATGCTCTGCTGCTCCTCTGTGACTGCTGGACTGTTATCCCTGTGATGTGGCAGGTGTACTGGCTGGTGTTTCTCAAAGGTCAGGTTAGTAGGGCTCTGGAAACCCAGGTCTCTATATTGGGAAATCCTCATCAATTTCTTATAGGAAAACATAACCCTGTGAGGATTTCAGGGTTCTAAACCATACAATTCATAGCATGAGGCAGGGTCTAGGCAAGGAGTCTGAGGTTTGAATCTTTTTTTTTTTTCATGTTTGGCAGCCCTTGGGCATATGGAGCTCCCAGGCCAAGGATCAGATCTGAGCAGCAGTCTCAACCTAAGACTCAACTGCAGCAACTCAGGATCCTTAACCCACCATACTGGGCAGGAGGGGATAGAACCTGAGTCCCAGCTCTCCCAAGATCCTGCCAATCCCATTGTGCCACAGAGGGAGCTCCTTAAGTTCGAATCTTGAACCTCTGCTAATTAGCCTGGTAACATCCCAGTAAGTCATTTCTGCTTTCTGGGCCTCAATCTTCCAATCTATGTAAAGGGTTGAAGGAAATCAATGCTTCTCACACTGTGGGGGTAAAGATGTATTCTTGGGAGCTCCAAGTTCTTTCTGAGAATTTCTTTCTTTCTTTCCAAACTTTAAATTTTTTTTTTTTGTCCTTTTAGGGCCACACCCATGGCATATGGAGGTTCCCAGGCTAGGGGTCAAAACGGAGCTACAGCTGCTGGCCTACACCACAGCCACAGCAATGCCAGAGCCGAGCCACATCTGCGAGCTACACCAAAGCTCACGGCAAGGCCGGATCCTTAACCCACTGAGCAAGGCCAGGGATGGAACCTGCAACCTCATGGTTCCTAGTTGGATTGTTTCCACTGCGCCACGACGGGAACTCCGGTTTTTTGTTGTTGTTGTTTTCTTTCTTTCTTTCTTTCTTTTTACTTTTATTTGTAGGGAGTGTTTTGTTTTTGTTTCATTTTGTTTGTCTTTTTGTCTTTTTTTTAGGGCCAAGTCTATGGCATATGGAGGTTCCCAGGTTAGGGGTCTAATCAGAGCTGTAGCCACGCCCTACACCACAGCCACAGCAACTTGGGATTCAAGCCTCATCTGTGACCTATATCACAGCTCACGGCAACACCAGATCCTTAACCCACTGAGTGAGGCCAGGGATCAAACCTGCAACCTCATGTTCCTAGTCTGATTTGTTTCTGCTACACCACTATGGGAACTCTTAAAAATTTTTTTAATTTTAATTTTATGGTTTTTGGCTGAAATCACTGCATGGAGAAATTCCTGGGCCAAGGATCTAACCCCTGCTACAGCAACGACCAGGGCCACCTGCAGTTAAAATGCTGGGTCCTTCACCCACTTGGCCACAAGGGAACTCCTAATTTTTTTTTCTTGTTTTAAGGCCATACCTGCAGCATATGGAAGTTCCCAGGCTAGGGGTCTAATTAGAGCTGCAGCTGCTGGCCTACGCCACAGCCACAGCAACACTGGATTTGAGCTGCATCTGTGACCTACACCACAGCTTGCAGATCCTTAACCCCCTGAGCAAGGCCGGGGATCAAACTGAATCCTCAGGGACACTATGTCAGGTTCTTAACCCACTGAACCACAAAAGGAACTCCTAATTTTCATTTTTTATTGAAGTACATTTTTTATTGAAGTACATTTTTTATTGATTTACAATGTTGTGTTAGTTTCAGGTGTACAGCAAAGTGATTCATTTATATGTATACATCTATCCATTCTTTTTCAGATTCTTTTCCTATATAGGTTATGACAGAATATTGAGTCGAGTTCCCTGTGCTATACACAGGTCCTTGCTGATTATTTTATATATACACTATATCTATTTTATATATAGTCGTGTGTACATATTATCCCCAAATTTTTAACTAAAAAAAAAAATCAAGCCTACAGAAAATCCAGAAGAATAAGACAAGACCATGCACACCCCCTTCACTTCAACTCACTAATTCTTAGCCTGTGATCTTCTATTGATTTTTCATGCTGATGAAAACTCTTGTATGGAGTTCCTGCTGTGGCACAACGGGATCAGCAGGAGCCCTGGGATGGGGGTTCGTTTCCTGGCCTGGCACAGTGAGTTAGGGATCTGGCATTTGCCACAGCTGCGGCTTAGGTAGCAACTGTGGCTCCGATTCCTGGCCCGGGAGCTCCATACGCCACAGAGTGACGAAAATGACCTCCCCCCTCAAAAAAAACTGTAACTTTTATCTGCATGCCTCCCCTCTCCCCCTCTAACCAAGGGCTGCAGCTCAGCTCCTAGCCTGGGTGTTGGTCCGTGTTTATCTTCCCATTGGCATCAGGGAGGACCACTCTCATTTCTGGGGGTACCCAGAACAGAACTGAAGAGGTGTTAACTATATGCACATCGAATGAAGGCCAGATGATACTGTGGGGCCCCTATAAATGAAGGTGGTTCAGTCATTTAAACTGAAAGGAGTGGGCATGTCCAACGAGAAAACCCCCCCAAAGGACGTCATTAGCATATTCAGATCACCAATAGCAATGTCGTTTGAGCACAAACAACACAGCAATGTCGTTTGAGCACAAACACCATTTGGCAAATTAATGTTATTAAATTGTATTGGTTTGCTGGAATTCCCATCATGGCTCAGTGGTTAACGAATCTGACTAGGAACCATGAGGTTTTGGGTTCGATCCGTGGCCTTACTCAGCAGGTTAAGGATCCGGTGTTGCTGTGAGATGAGTTGTAGGGTTGCAGATTCACCGCATTGCTGTGGCTCTGGCAAAGCCTGGCAGTTTCAGCTCCGGCTCAACGCCTAGCCTGGGAACCTCCATATGCCATGGATTCGGCTCTAGAAAAAGACAAAATAAATAAATAAATAAATAAATAAATAAATAAATAAATAAATAAATAATATTGGTTTGGAAGTGATATTTTTATTAAATCGGCTCAAGAGCTATGAGCATAAGGAATTTATATCTATAATGATGTTGATGCAGACTTGAGTAACACTACCATAAAAATAAAACTGGGGGGAGTTCCGTCGTGGCTCAGTGGTTAGCGAATCCGACCAGGAACCATGAGGTTGTGGGTTCGATCCCTGGCCTTGCTCAGTGGGTTAAGGATCCAGCGTTGCTGTGAGCTCTGGTGTAGGCCGGTGGCTACAGCTCCGATTGGACCCCTAGCCTGGGAACCTCCATATGCCGCAGGAGTGGCCCAAGAAATGGCAGAAAGACAAAAAATAAATAAATAAAAAATAAAATAAAAATGAAACTGGGGGCACCCAAGAATATGTTGCTGGGGCATATATTCATTGTAAACAATGAGTTGGAACATGCAAGTTCAGGAGACATGCCTCAGGGGTACCCTGGGGAGAGGAGAGGGAAGGGGAATAAGGCAGTTGAAAAAAGTGGGTTCCTTTACTCCATTTGGGTATACTAGAATTCTGTGTAAGATTTGGTTTGGAAAAAAGGAATTTGGATACCATAGATCTGGATTCTTTCTTTCTTTCCTTTTCTTTCTTTTTAGGGCTACACCTACGGCATATGGGAATTCCCAGGCTAGGGATTGAATCTGAGTTTCACCTGCCGGCCTACACCACAGCTACAGCAATGATGGATCTGAACCGTGTGTGCAACCTACACTATAGCTCACGGCAACGTTGGATCCTTATCCTACTGAGCAAGGCCAGGGATCAAACCTGCAACCTCATGGACACTAGTCACATTCATTACCGCTGAGCCACGACAGGAGTCCTAGATTATTTCTAAGAATCCTTTCAGCTTTAGCAACCAAAACCCATTTATTTTCACTGACAATGGAAAGCATTGGTAGCTTTGGACCTTCTCCCGTGCGCTGTCTTTTTTTTTTTTTGTCTTTTTGCTATTTCTTTGGCCGCTCTTGCGGCATATGGAGATTCCCAGGCTAGGGGTCTAATTGGAGCTGTAGCCACCGGCCTACACCAGAGCCACAGCAACACGGGATCCAAGCCGCGTCTGCAACCTACACCACAGCTCACGGCAACGCCAGATCGTTAACCCACTGAGCAAGGGCAGGGACCGAACCCACAACCTTATGGTTCCTAGTCGGATTCGTTAACCACTGCGCCACGACGGGAACTCCCGGTGCACTGTCTTTAGTGTGTGTTATATGAAGTTTTGTGGGTATACATGTGTGTTATTCAGAGTTCTCCAGAGAAACAGAACCAAAATGGATGTGGATATATACACAAGAGAGAGAGAGAGAGAGAGAGATTTATTTTGAGGCATTAGCCCACATGATTCTGAAGGTACATTGCAAAATTTGCAGGTCAGGCCAGCAGGTGGAAACATAGAAGAGCTGATGTTATGTTTCAGGTCAGATGACTGTTTGCTTGCAGAATTCCCTCCTGCCCAGGGGAAGCCAGGCTTTGTTCTATTATGGCCTTCAACTGATTGCATGAGGCCCACCCAAACTATGGAGGAAAATCTACTTTATTTTTTTTCTTTTTACAGCTGTACCTGTGGCACATGGAAGTTCCTGGGCCAGGGTCGAATCAGAGCTGCAGCTGCAGGCCTACACCACAGCCACAGCAATGTGGGAATCCAAACCACAGCTGCAATCCATACTGCACCTTATGGAAATGCTGGATTCTTAAACCAGTGAGTGAGGCCAGGGATCAAACCTGCATCCTCATAGAGACTACATCAGGTTCTTAACCCACTAAGCTACTACAGGGACTCCTGGAAAATCTACTTTATTCAAAGTCCACAGTTTTAAATTTTTTGTGTGTAGGATTTTTAAAAATTTATCAAAGTGGAGTTCCCGTTGTGGTGCAGCAGAAACGAATCCAACTAGAACCCACGAGGTTTTGGGTTTGAAACCTGGCCTCCCTCAGTGGGTTAAGGATCTGGTGTTGCCATGAGCTGTGGTGTAGGTTGCAGACACAGCTTGGATCCCGAGTTGCTGTGGCTCTGGCGCAGGCTGGCAGCTACAGCTCCAATTCAACCCCTCGCCTGGGAATCTCATATGCCTCGGGCATGACCCTAAAAAGACCAAAAAATAAAAAAAATTATCCAAGTATAGTTAATACTACATTGTTTCTGGTGTACTAAATGTCAATATCATTCAAAACACCTTCACAGAGGAGTTCCCATCAATGCAGCTAGTATCCATGAGGACGCAGGATTGATTCTTGGCCTTGCTCAATGGGTTAAAGATCTGGCGTTGCCGTTGCTGTGAGCTGTGGTGCAGTTCACAGACAAGGCTCAGATCCCGCATTGTATTGCTGTGGCTGTGGAGTGGATCAGCAGCTGCAGCTCTCATGGGATCCCTAGACTGGGAACTTCCATATGCTTCTGGTGTGGCTCTAAAAAGATCAAAAAAAAAAAAAAAATCCAAAATAATGATCAATGCCAAATACCTGGCATAGCGAAACTGGCACATAAGATTAACCATCACAGCACACATCGGCTAGTTTCACTTAGAAATAAATTATAATGGAGAAGAGTCTCTTCTCAACAATGTCAAGATACTTCCAAGTTCTTAGATACAGGCCAGGTTGAATGTACAATTTTTTTTTTTGTCTTTTTGCCTTTGTCTAGGGCCACTCCCGCAGTACATGGAGGTTCCCAGGCTAGGCATCTAATCGGAGCTGTAGCCACCAGCCTACGCCAGAGCCACAGAAATGCAGGATCCGAGCCGCGTCTGCAACCTACACCAGAGCTCACGGCAACACGGGATCCTTAACCCACTGAGCAAGGCCAGGGGTCGAACCCACAACCTCAGTATTTCTAGTCGGATTCGTTAACCACTGAGCCATGACGGGAACTCCAGGTTGAATGTACAATTAACCCTTGAATAAGATGGGTGTGAACACTTGTGGGTCCACATACACATGGATTTTGTTCACTAAGTGTGTACTTCAGTACTACACAATCCACAGCTGGTTAAATCTGTGGATGTGGAGACTTTGGTACAGAAGTTTGACTATAAAGTTACATGTAAATGTGAAGTTACATTTTCAACTATGCATTGGAGGGGTACCTCGAAACTTGCATTGTTCAAGGACCAACTGTACATAAAGGAAGAAGAGCAATGTTCATTAGGAAATGCTCCCAGATGACAGGACCTGGATCTGTTTTGTTTATTTTGGCATCCTAGAGTCTAAGCCAGTGCCTGGCTTGTGCAACTTGTGTTCTATCTGCATCCGCCTACTGGCAAAATTAGAACATATATAAGACTTTTTTGGTAGCTTGTACCAAGCTGGGTGGGGTAAGCTTCAACAAAGTAACATCCTATGAGTTGGGAAGGTGGGACTAATTACCTGGTTTTATTCTTTTTTTTTTTTTGTTCTTCCGCTTTCTTTCCCCCCCTGCACCCATGGCAGATGGAAGTTCCCAAACTAGGGATTGAATCTGAACTGCAGCTGCCAGCCTACACCACAGCCACTGCAACACCAGATCTGAGCTGCATCTGTGACCTACACCACAGCTCATGGCAACACCAGATCCTTAACCCACTGAAAGAGATCAGGTATCGAAACTGCATCCTCATGGCTACTGGTTGGGTTCGTTTCTGCTGAGCCACAACGAGAGCTCCCATTGTAGCCATTTTTAAGTGTACAGTTTGATGGTATAAAATGTTCATCTTGTTCAATCATTACCACCATCCATCCCAGAAATCTTCATCTTGTAAATCTGAATCTACCTATTAAACAGTAAGTCCCCATCTCCCCTCCCTGCAGCTCCTGGCAACCACAATTATGCTTTCTGTATTTATGATTTTGGCTACTTGAAGGCCCTTATGTAAATGGAATGATACAGTATTTGTCTTTTTTTTTTTCGGTAACTGAATTATTTCATTTAGCTTAATGTCAAGACTCATCCATGTTTTAGCATATAACAAGTTTTCCCCCTTTTTTTTCTTTTTTCTTTTTTTTCTTTTTCTTTTGCTTTTCAGGGCCCCACCTGTGGCATATGGAAGTTCCCAGGGTAGGGGTCCAATTGGAGCTGCACCACAGCCACAGCAACTCGGGATCCAGTCAGTGTCTGTGACCTACACCACAGTTCATGGCAATGCCAGATCCTTAATCCACTGAGCGAGGCCAAGGATCAAATCCACATGCTCATGGATACTAGTTGGGTTCGTTACTGCTAAGCCACAAGGAGAACTCCCAGAATTTCCCTTCTTTTTGAGGCTGAATGATGTTCCATTGTAAAAATATAGCACATTTTGGCTATCCATCCATCAGGTGATGGACACTGGGTTGCTCCTATGCTTTAGCAATTAAGAATAATGCCGGGGGGAGTTCCCGTTGTGGCGCAGTGGTTAACGAATCCAACTAGGAACCATGAGGTTTCGGGTTCGATGCCTGGCCTTGCTCAGTGGGTTAAGGATCCGGCGTTGCCGTGAGCTGTGGTGTAGGTTGCAGATGCGGCTCGGATCCCGAGTTCCTGTGGCTCTGGCGTAATCTACAGCTCTGATTAGACCCCTAGCCTGGGAACCTCCATATGCCGTGGGAGCGGCTCCAGAAAAGGCAAAAAAGAAAAAGAAAAAAAAAAAGAAAGAATAATGCTGGTATAAACATGGGTATAAGAAAAGAAATGCATGGACTTGGAGAACAGACTTGTGGTTGCCGAGGGGGAGGGGGAGGGAATGGGGTGGTTGGGGAATCTGGGGTTAATAGATGCAAACTATTGCATTTGGAGTGGATAAGGAATGCAATCCTGCTGTATAGCACTGGGAACTATATCTAGTCACTTATGACGGAACATGATGGAGGATGATGTGAGAAAAAGAACGTATATACATATGTGTGACTGTACGGTAGAAAATTGACAGAACACTGTAAACCAACTATAATGGAAAAAATAAAAATCATTTAAAAAATAAAAAAAAATAAACATGGGTGTACAAATATCTCTTCAAGACCCTACTTTCAATCCTTTCGGGCACGTACCTAGAAGTGGAAATGTTGGGTCATATGGTAATTCTATTTTTAATTTTTTGAGTAATCTCCATACTGTTTTCCATAATGGCTGCACTATTTTCCATTCTTACCAACAGGGTACAAGGGTGCCAATTCCCCACATCTTTGCCAACACCTCTTGTTTGCCATTTTTTAAATAGTAGCCATCCTAATGGGTTGGAGGTGGTATCTCATTATAGTTTTAATTTGCATTTCCCTAATAATTAGTGATTTTGAGCACCTTTTCATGTTTTTATTGGCCATTCATATATCTTCTTTGAAGATACTCAAGTGTTTCACCCCCCCCTCCCTTTTTTTTTTTTTTTTTTGGCCATTTTAGGGCTGTGCCCTAAAAGATTAGGGGTTAGGTTAAAAGGTTAGGGGTTTGGGGGCGTTTGTTTTTTGTCTTTTTAGGTCTGTGCCCTAAAAGGTGGAAGGTTAGGGGTTGAATCGGAACTATAGCTGCCGGCCTATGCCACAGCCACAGCAACACAGGATCCCAGCCACATCTGCACCCTACACTACAGGTCACAGCAACGCCAGATCCTTAACCCACTGAATGAGTCCAGGGATTGAACCTGCAACCTCACGGATCCTAGTTGGGTTTATTACCCTGAGACACAACACGAATGCCCCCATTTTTGAATTGTGTTGTTTTTGTTGTTGAGTTTTAGGTGTTCTCTATATTCTGGATATTAATCCTTTACCAAATGTATGATTTGCAAGTATTTTCTTCTATTCTGTGTGTTGCCTTTTTACTCTATTGATAGTGTCTTTGTATGCACAATATTGTTTCGTTTTCATGAAGTCCAATTTGTCTACTTTTTTTTTCTTTTGTTACTTGTGCTTTTGGTGTCATATCCAAGAAATCACGGCCAAATCCAATATTGCGAAGATTTTTTCTTATGTTTTCTTCCAAGAATTTTTTTTTTTGTCTTTTTTGCTATTTCTAGGGCCGCTCCCGCGGCATATGGAGGTTCCCAGGCTAGGGGTCGAATCAGAGCTGTAGCCACAGGCCTACGCCAGAGCCACAGCAGCTCGGGATCCGAGCCGCGTCTGCAACCTACACCACAGCTCACGGCGACGCCGGATCGTTAACCCACTGAGCAAGGGCAGGGACCGAACCCACAACCTCATGGTTCCTAGTCGGATTCGTTAACCACTGCGCCACGACGGCAACTCCTCTTCCAAGAATTTTTGAATTTTTATTGTCTTAAGACTTGCGTTTAGGTCCTTGATCCATCTTGAGTTAATTTTTGTATACGGTGTTAGATTATAATTCAGTTTCATTCTTTTGCATGTAGATACCCAGTTTTCCCAGCACCATTTGTTGAAAATACTACTCTTTCTCCACTGAATTATCTTGGCACCCTTGTCAAATGTGAATGCTATTGTTGTTGGGTGGAGTGTTCTGTATATGCCTGTTAGACCCAGCTGTTTTATTATCTTGTCGAAGAGATCTATTTTCTTACCTTCTGTAAGGTTGCTCTATCCATCATGGTGAGTGAGGTGTTGATGTTTCCAACTATTATTTCAGATCTCTATTTCTCCCTTCAAATTCTATCTGGTTTTTTTTGTTTTGTTTTGTTTTGTTTTGTTTTTTAAATTTTTTTAAATTTTTTTTTTGTCTTTTTGCTATTTCTTTGGGCCACTCCCGCGGCATATGGAGGTTCCCAGGCTAGGGATCTAATTGGAGCTGTAGCCGCTGGCCTATGCCAGAGCCACAGCAATGCGGGATCCAAGCCGCGTCTGCAACCTACACCACAGCTCACAGCAACACCAGATCCTTAACCCACTGAGTAAGGCCAGGGACCGAACCCGCCACCTCATGGTTCCTAGTCGGATTAGTTAACTACTGCGCCATGACGGGAACTCCAAATTCTATCTGTTTTTGCTTCATATATTTTGATAGTCTTCCATTAGACGTACAGATATTTGTAATTGTTATATCTTCTTTTATTTATTTGTTGAGGCTTTTATTAATACATAACATCCTTTTGTTGTCTTTTGTAAACGTTTATAATTTAATGTCTATTTTGCTTGATGTTAGTATAGCTACTCTTGCTCTCCTTCAGTTACATTTGCATGGAATGTTTTTTTCCTATCCTTTCCCTTTCATCTTGTTTGTGTCTTTGGGTTTCACATGAGTCTCTTATAGACAGCAGATAGTTGGGCCAGGTGTTTTTATCCATTCTGCCAATCTCTGTCGTTGACTGGACAGTTTAATCCATTAACATTTGAAATGATTCTTGATAAGAAAAGATGTATCTTGGTCATTGTGCTATTTGTTTTCTACATGCCCTACAGACATTTTGTCCCTCATTTCCTGCAGTACTATCTTCTTTTGTCTGTCTGTCTGTCTGTCTGTCTGTCTGTCTGTATGTATGTATTTTGTCTTTTGGGGGCCTCACCTGTGGCATATGGAAGTTCCCAGGCTAGGGATTGAATCAAAGTTACAGCTGCCCACCTATGCCACAGCCACAGCAACACAAGATCCAAGCTGCAACTGCAACCTACACCACAGCACATGGCAATGCCGGATACTTAACCCACTGAGCAAGGCCAGGGATGGAACCCTTGGGTTTGTTAACCAGTGAGCCATGACGGGAACTCTTTATTTATTTTTTGCTTTTTATTTTTTGGCCGTGCCCATAGCTTGTGGAAGTTCCCAGCCCAGGGATTGAACCTGCACCACAGCAGAGACTAAACTGCTGCAGTGACAAGGCCAGATCCTTAACCCACTGAGCCACCAGGGAACTCCCATCTTCTTTCTGTGTTTAGTTCATTTTTTGTAATGAAATATTTAAATTCTTTCTTAACTGCCTCTGTGGATGTTCTATAACTCTTTTCTTTGCAGTTACCATGGGGATTACGTTTAACATTCTGAAGTTATAACATTCTGAATTTGAATTTATCACCGCTAAATTGCAATAACATAGAATAACTCTGCTCCTCTGCAGCTCCGTCCCCACCCCTTTTGATTATTGCTATGAAAAAAATCATATCTTTATACACTGTATGCTGAAAAACATAAACTAATAGTTCTTTTACATGTATTACTGTCCTAAATTATGCAAGATTTGGAGTTAGAAGCCAAAGTAATGCTAGCTATTACATTAATAACTGTTGTTTTCTTTAAATGTATCAGTCTCTTAAATCATGCAGAAAACACAAAATGCAGTTACAAGTCATTACTTCCGTAATACTAGCTCTTATGTTTGCCCATGAATTTGCCTTTATTGAGATCTTTATTTCTCCATATGCTTCAAATTACTGTCCAGGGTACTTTAATTTCATCTCACAGCACTCCCTTAAGTATTTCTTGTAGAGCTGGTCTAGTGGTCATGAACTCTTTCAGCTTTTGTTTTTGTGGGAATATCTTGATTTCTCCTTCACTCTAAATAGTTTTACCAGATATGGGATTTTTGGTTAGTAGTTTTTTTTTTTCTTTGAGCACTTTGCATATATCCGCCCACTGTCTTCTGGCCTCCACAGTTTCTGATGGCAAATCCACCAGTAATCTTATTGAGGATCACGTGTACGTGATGATTTGCTTCTCTTACTGCTTTCAATGTTTTCTTTGTCTTTTGAAATTTTGATTATGTCTCCACATGTTTATCTTATTTGGAGTTCGTTGAGCTTCTTAGATGTTTATATTCATGTCTTTTATCACATTTTGGAAGGTTTCAGCCATTATTTCTTTGAATATTCCCTCCGTCCCTTTCTGTATCTCTCTGTTTATTCTGAGACTTCCATGATATGTATATTTGGCTTCTTGATGGTATAATGGCACACAAGTCCCTTAGGCTCTATTCACTTTTCTTCAATCTTTTTCCTTCTATTCCCCAACCTTGATAATTTCCATCATGCTATCTTCAAGTTCACTGATTCTGTCTTCTGCCTGTCAGCTCTGCCTTTGGGTCCCTCTAGTGAATTTTTAATTTCAGTTATCATATTTTTCAGCTCCAGAATTAGGTTTTGTTTGTTTGTTTGTTTTTGGATTTCTTATCTCTTTATTGATGTCTTCATTTTATTCACTTTTCTTTTTCTTTTTCTTTTTGCCAGAACCACAGCATGTATAAATTCCAGGGCCAGGGATCAAACCCATGCCACAGTTGGAACTTCTGCCATGCTGCAGCAATGGCATATCCTTAACCCACTGTGCCACATGGGAACTTCCAGGAAAATTCTTTTTTTTTTTTTTTGTTATTGTGGTTTTATTTTATTTTGCTTTTGACCCAGGCCATTGCAGTGACAAATGCTGGATCTTTAACACACTGAGCCATGGGGAACTTCTCTTTGAACATCTTTAAGACAGTTGTTTTAAAATCTTTGTCTAGTATATCTGCCTTTAGTCCTTTTAAGGGACGGTTTCTATTAATTTTTTTTCCTTTGTTTTTGACTGGACTGTACTTTCCTGTATGTGTGCCTTGTGATTTTTGTGTTGAACACTAGACAGTTTAATCTAATAATGTGGTAACTATGAAAATCAGATTCTTCCCCCTTCCCCAGGATGTGCTGGGTTTTATTGTTGTTGTTTTTTCACTGTTGTAGTAGATTGTCTCTGTGCCAAGGATTAGCCTGTAGTGTAAAGTTTTCTCACTTCTTTTCTGAGTCTTTCTAATCTGGGAACACATAATCTCCTTCTAATTTTCTCTGTATATTCGGTTCTTTTTGAATGTCCAAGTCTTTAAGTTCTGGTTCCTAATAAAGAAAAAGCAAAAAATGATGGAGTGAAGAAAGGGCTCTGGCCCTTTAAATAGTCTGGCCTTCACTTCAAGCAGAAGCGGAAGGGACTTGCAACAGTAAGGGGAAATGCAATAGCAACGGCTGCCACAACTTTGTGGGTACCTCTGGTCAGCTTTCAGAGCACAGATCCCCATTATCTGGGGAACAGGGTCCTTTTAGTCCACCCTAGCTCCCACAAGCTGTGTTCAAGCTGCACTGCCTCCTGCCATGTGTCTGGGGTGGGGGTATCTAACTGCTGCTGAGCTAAGGGCTAAAACTGACTAACACTGACCACAATTTGCTCCTAAGAATTCCATCAGAAGTTGCAAGCCTTCAACAGACTCCAGAGTTCCAAAATATTTGTATTGGACAGATTCTGCCTTTGCAATTGCTGTTTAGGTGGAGAGACAGTTTCCTGGTGCTTCCTTCTCTGCTGTTTTCCCAGAACCACCCACCCCAACCTTCCCACCCCCACTCTACTCAAAGTTGAGTTTTGGTGGAAGTCAAACTTTCAACAGAATTTGGCCAGATTCTTGAGACTGAAAATAAAAAAAGCATTGTTGTGCATGAATTTGCACCCTACGGTCTAATGAACTACATGGATTCTCCTGTGCACATTCAGGTATATTTACACATGAGATAAAAAGAGGCTGCCATGAAGCTCTGCTACAACCCTGCAGGCCTCCTCACTGAGAAAATGCTGAGAGCCTTAATAGGTAAACAAAGAGCCCTGGTTCCAATCTGACCTGATTCTCAGCTTCTGGTCCTGTCCATCTGCTGCTAATGTGATTCCTTACCATCTGTCCTGGGAATGGCTTTTCCCCCTTTGCAGGACTCTGCTCCTTCCTGGAGGTCTGCAGCGGAGGAGGGACTATTACCCGCTCCTTTTGGATGATGGACTAACATGCTGAGTAGAATGCAGTGTGAAGATTGTGCCCTCCTGTAACTGATCAGAAGCCTTCCCAGAGTGGATTCCCCACTCATATCCTCCACCTGCCTTTTAATCTATAGAAAAACTTTAGTCGAAGAATCAATTGAATCAGAGAAGTGAGAAAATACAGAGAAAGAGGAAAAGTCAAGCAAGACAGAACAATAATAGTTTAGCCATTCAACAAAGCCAAGGATCTTGAGTTAATTCTTCTTGGAGGACTATGTATACTATTCTGAGCCATGTCCTTGGAGCTGTTTTGCAGGTGTTGAAGCCCCCACTGGGTGAAAGAAGTCAACTGTGCGCTGCCCACAAGCACATAGACCCCACATGGGCTGGAACCAGAAGGTTGATGATGCTGACTCCCAATGACGTCATCACCCACCAATCAGGAAAACATCCATGAGCTGATCACACCCTGCTCCTCAAACACTATAAGACTCATTACCTCACTACCCCCTCCGGGTGGGGGGGGGGCATGTCCTTGAGGCCTGATATGTTCCCCTCTTTGCCTGGCAATTATTTTTTTTATTTTTTATTTTTTGTCTTTTGTTGTTGTTGTTGTTGTTGTTACTATTTCTTGGGCCGCTCCCGCGGCATATGGAGGTTCCCAGGCTAGGGGTTGAATCGGAGCTGTAGCCACCAGCCTACGCCAGAGCCACAGCAACGCGGGATCCAAGCCGCGTCTGCGACCTACACCACAGCTCACGGCAACGCCGGATCGTTAACCCACTGAGCAAGGGCAGGGACCGAACCCGCAACCTCGTGGTTCCCAGTCGGATTCGTTAACCACTGTGCCACAACGGGAACTCCTGCCTGGCAATTAAAGCTACTTTTTCTGTTTCCTCCAACTCTGTCTCTGCATTTCTATTTGGCACCAGTGTTCAGAGACAGCTGAGATTCTGGCAAGACTCCCTTCACGCCTCTCACATACTTACTGATAGGTTCCCTGGAGGATGGTGACAGACCCCCCTCCTCTCCACAGTGTGGCTGTTCACCTTGGAGACCTGCTATGGACATGGGTATGGTCAGGCACAAGATTTACCCCTTTTCTAAAATGTGGATGCTCAAGTTGGGCAGCAAGAAACAACAGCCTGGGGAAAACAACTGCCTGCATAGATTAACCCCCTACAAGGATTAACTGCCTTCTGGCACGGGACTTGACCCCCTACCCCTCCCTTGACCTTCCCCTCCTCCTTCTCCATTGTTCCTGCCACAAGTTTCCGCCAAAACTCCAGCCACAGATTCCTGCAATGGATCATTTATAAGGCTAGCATCTCCTCACAGTCGGTGCTGGCACCATCTTGAGCTCAGTCCATCTACTATGGAGGCCTTAAAAAGTGTCTCTTGCTTTACCAATTTGGCCTTGCCCATCCTTCCTCAGCAAACCTAATACTTACCTTTGACCTGGTGGGAGTTCAACACACTACAGTCTCACTCTCTGGTTAAATGAGTTTTTTTTGGTGTCTTTTTAGGGCCGCACCCACGGCATATGGAGGTTCCCAGGCTAAGGGTCTAATCGGAGCTGTAGTTGTCAGCCTACGTCAACTACACCAAATCTGAGCCTTGTCTGCGAGCTGCACCACAGCTCACAGCAACGCCAGATCCTCAACCCACTTAGCAAGGCCAGGGATCGAACCCACAACCTCATGGTTCCTAGTCTGATTCCTTTCCACTGCACCACGACAGTTAAATGTTTTTATTCTGCCCCCTCACTGATCCTGTACATAGAGTGTGTGCCCTCCAGCGTCACCTGCTGATAAACACAGGCCCACGTGCAAGTCATTCCCTGTAAAGCACCCATCTCAAAGCGCCTGTGTAAACAACTGCTCTACACAAGTGAAGATTTTTTTTCCCTCAGAAAAGAAAAACGTCTCCTTAAAAGAAATGTGAGAAGTACATAAAAAGAGGGGAAAGGTGTCACTATTAATTTCACCACTGTTAACAGCTGAAATACTGTATTAAGTTTAAAGATTCAGAAAAATATGGAATAATTCTATCACTCCCTAAAATCTCACATGTTACCATTTTGTCATAAAAGGTCTACAGAGACCTTTACTTTTGTAAAATAAATAGAAGAGTACAAAGAAAGCTGAGGTGGCTTTTCTTCCTTCTTGGGTCCTGTTCCCTGCCCTCCCCAGAGGGGGTGGGGAATGGGTTGGGATGGGTGGAGGAATTCGGGACTAGGTAAAGCACACGAGTCCTGCACAGCCCCCGAGGAAGCCAAGCTTTGGGCAGCGTGTTGGCTCCAAGGGGAGTCACCTTGACCCTGGACTCAGCGTGTCTGTCCTGAAGGCCAGCAAAGTGTGGAGTTCCATTTCCCACTTAACATTGCTTAAGCTCCTTTCCCAGGGCTTGGGATAAAAGCCACATGGGGAACAAAAGGGAGATTTGGGTTGGAGCTCGGACCACCAGGGAGCTCCCCGCTGGCTCTGTTCCCGGTACAAGGGC
Source organism: Phacochoerus africanus (assembly GCF_016906955.1). Classification (NCBI taxonomy): domain Eukaryota; kingdom Metazoa; phylum Chordata; class Mammalia; order Artiodactyla; family Suidae; genus Phacochoerus; species Phacochoerus africanus. Next base: position 52,061,166 of record NC_062546.1, read on the forward strand.
ATCAGAGACTCACGCCAGGTCTCTGTGGGGTGGTTGCCATGGACATGAATAGGCCCACATCAGAATTCTGGGGGCAGATACGATTTTAAACGGAAAATGCCCCTCTGAACTGAGCGTGAGCACCTCGGCTTGAGCGTTCACACAGCTTTCCCGACCCTTGGCCCACCCGGAAGTTGTCTTCCCTGACCCTTGACCCACCCGGAAGTCCCCCCCCCCCCGCCGCCGCCCTCCTAAGCATCACCTCCTGGCTTCGCTTCCTGGTGGAAGGCACACCTGGGAGCCTGGTCTCTCCCTGGAAAAGGCAAAGGGGGCGGCATTGCCTGAAAACGTGGTGGTGTCTGCTGCGCTGTCCTAAGAGGAAAGACACTGTGGGGGACCCTGAGGCCACTGCATTCTTTTTCTGGGCAGTCCCATCTAGCTCCAATTTGGGACGCTTCCGCTTACGAAACCAGGCACAACTCCGATGGGGGTGTTTCCAGCGCTTGGCCTTTGCTGAGCGTGGCGGTAAGTGGTTCAGCAGCGCATTTGCCAACAGCCTGTTGTTTTGAGAAACTCAAGTTCATTTTAGCTGGCAGCCGGTGTGTTATTGTCCCGTGGGGAGGGTGTCAAAAGGCCGCACTTCTTATTATGGAATTATCCTCTAAATTTAAACCAATTTAGTGAAAAAAGACACCTGAATGATCAAACTCTCAAAAGCTTAAGAAACCACGTTTTATTCTGGGCCACGTGACTCACCCACCCAGGCTTATGACAGGTATAAAAGTCACAGTATCTATGGCGCTGCCATTGAATTCCTTTGCATTTTGGTCTTTTCAAGTGAGAAACTGAAATGTCTAATGTATTATTATTAAAATACATCTTTTGGAGTTTCCTTTGTGGTGCAGCGGAAATGAATCCTGCTGGTATCCACGAGGATGCGTGTTCGATCCCTGGCCTTGCTCAGTGGATTGGGGATCCAGCGTTGCTGTGAGCTGTGGTGTGGGTCACAGATGTGGCTCAAACCTGGCGTTGCTGTGGCTGTGGTGTAGACTGGCAGCTGTAGCTCTGATTTGACCCCTAGCCTGAGAACTTCCATATGTCTCAGGTGTGGCCTTTAAAAAGGGCAAAAAATAATAATAAAATAAAATACATCTTTTTCGTGGATGATTGCTTATATGACAGTAATTTATTTGTAATTACTTTAGACAGCACTTTACCGTTTTGAAATTACATACACATACTCTCAACTGCTTGTTTTGATTTTTGGCTTCTGCTGCCTGCTTGTAAAAAAACTGGACTCTGTGGCAGCCCCTAGTTTAACCGCCAGTGTCCTGTTCTTTGTGGACCTGCTTTTGGAGCTGATCTTCTTTTCAGAAAGACGAGAGCTTTCTTTCACAGCTCTGGAACACAGTGTCTGGGGGTGGGTGATTGAACCACGTGAAATTGCTGTTTTTGTAAGTCAGTAATATTGGGTTACTGGTAACTTCATGTAGTACAACCTTATATTTTGATCTAAGCAAAATTTACCAGCCTAAATTTGTGCCATTCACTGAAAGTTCACCTTGTCTGAATCCTTCTTTGGTGGGTTTTGAGAAAGTGAAACCTGTTCCAAATGCTTTAAAAGTATTAGCTCCTTGGAGTTCCTGCTGTGGCACAGTGGGTTAAGAATCCAGTTGTTGCAGCTTGGCTTACTGTGGAGGTGTGGGTTAGATACCTAGCCCAGTGCAGTGGGTTAAAGGATCCAGAATTGCCACATCTGTGGAGTAGGTTGCAGCTGTAGCCCGGATTCATTCCCTGGCTTGGTAACTTCCGTATGCTGTGGGTGTGGCCATAGTTTATTTTATTTTGATTTTTATTTATTTTTATTTTAAATGATTTTTTTTTTGTCTTTTTGCCATTTCTTGGGCCACTCCTGCGGCATATGGAGGTTCCCGGGCTAGGGGTCAAATCGGAGCTGTAGCTGCCAGCCTATGCCAGAGCCACAGCAATGCAGGATCCGAGCGCGTCTGCGACCTACACCACAGCTCACGGCAACGCCGGAACCTTGACCCACTGAGCAAGGGCAGGGATCGAACCTGCAACCTCATGGTTCCTAGTCGGATTTGTTAACCACTGCGCCACGACGGGAACTCCATTTTAAATGATTTTTATTTTTTCCATTATAACTGGTTTACAGTATTCTGTCAATTTTCTACTGTACAGCAAGGTGATGCAGTCACACATACACATATACATTCTTTTTCTCACATTATCATGCTCCATCATAAGTGACTAGATATAGTTCCCAGTGCTATACAGCAGGATCTCCTTAGCTATCCATTCCAAAGGCAAGAGTTTACATTTATCAACCCCAAATTCCCAGTCTATCCCCCCTCCCCCCACCCCCTTGGCTACCACAAGTCTGTTCTCCAAGTCCATGATTTTCTTTTCTGTGGAATGGTTCATTTGTGCAGCCATAATTTAAAAGGAAAAAAAAGATGAGCTCCTTTAAGACTCACCATAAACTCCTGACATGGAGTACTCTCATTAGCCACCTGTCACAGGGGAGGAAACTGAGGCCCAGCACCATCTATCATGGTCTCACTAGCTAGGGTGTGGCCAGCTTTGGGCCTGGGCAGTCCGGATCTAAAGCCTGGGCCTTTGATTCTGCTATAGGGCCTTCTTACCCAAGGAAACCAGAGAATGAAGAGCCAATGGGAGTGTGCAGGGTCAAGGAAAAATGTCTTGCATGCATCTCCAGAGGGGTTTGGAATTTTCAGCTGAAACTAAAGGTAAACCTCACTAACATGGCTTAAACCATAGGAAATATATTAGTTGCCTAATAACTCTGGAGACTGGGCAGCAGCAGGGTTAGTTTATAGGACAATATCATCATAGGCCAAATTGCCTCTGTCTTTTTTTTTTTTTTTTGTCCTTTTAGGGCCTTACCTGAGGCACATGGAGGTTCCCAGGCTAAGGGTCTAATCGGAGCTGTAGCCGCCGGTCTATGCCAGAGCCACAGCAACACGGGATCCGAGCTGCATCTGCAGCCTACACCACAGCTCACGACAACGCCGGATCCTTGACCCACTGAGCAAGGCCAGGGATCGGACCCGCAACCTCATGGATCCTAGTTGGATTTGTTTCCACTCACCATGATGGGAACTCCATAAACAGTATTGTTTTCTAGTTTGGGGGGGGGTGGTTTGTTGGGTTTTTTTTTTTTGCTTTTTAGGGCCACACCCTCAGCACATGGAGGTTTCCAGGCTAAGGGTCCAATTGGAACTACAGCTGCCAGCCTACACCACAGCCACAGCAACGTGGGATCCGAGCCACATCTGTGACCTACAACACAGTTCACGTCAACGCCAGATCCTTAACCCACTGAGCAAGGCCAGGGATCGAACCCACAACCTAATGGTTCCTAGTTGGATTCATTTCCACTGCTCCACAACCTGCCTCTGTCTTTATGCTCTGCCATCTTCCACACACTGGCTTGTTCACTAGGCTGATTCTCCTGTGGGCCCCAAATGGCTGCAGGGGTTCCAGACTCTGAGTATCAGCAACAACTTCCAGGTAGAAAGAGGGAACCCACCCTGTCTTGTGTCCCATTTTAAGACTGAGGAGGAGTTCTGGTTGTGGCTTGGCGGGTTAAGGAGCCAGTGTTGTTTCTGTGAGGATGGGGGTTCAATCCTGCAGCAAAGTTTGCAGGTGCAGCTCAGATCCGCTGTTGCCATGGCTTTGGTGTAGGCCTCAGCTGCGGCTCCAATCAATTTGAACCCTAGCTGGAGAACTTCCATATGCCTTGGGTGTGGCCATAGCATGGAAAAAAAAAAAAAAAAAGGCTGAGGAAATCCTTCCCAGGGTCCTCAGTAGACTTCTGACATCTCATGGTCTCACAACCATGCTTAAACCAATAATTCAGCAAAGAGAATGACAGCACCATGATTGGGTTAGAGAAAATTAAGGTTTCCCTTTGGGGCTGGAGGGGGCCCTAAGCTGCTCTAAAGTCAAGGTCACGTGGAGAAGGGGGAAACAAAGCAGGGGGTCTTGTTAGAGGGAGGAAGTGGGGATTGGCTCCACAGGTATGTTCAGAATTGGGCTGTAGAAAATTGGGCCAAAAGATTGGAATTGGCCTGAGCTGGAGCCAGAATGAGAACCAGTGTGAATAAGTGAGGAGAGCTTAGGCAAGTCCAACAGCCTTGAGTAATCATGACTAATTTTATTGGATTGGTCGATATGTGATATGTAGGGTGCAGAGGAATATATTAGCACAGTGATTATCAAATCTTTGGTATATATTATTCATTTTTAAAAAAATCATTACATAGTAATACAAATGACATTTCTTTTTCATTTTCTTTTCTTTTTCTTTTTATGGCCCCACCTGCAGCCTATGGAAGTTCCCAGGCTAGGGGTTGAATCGGAGCTGTAGCCACTGGCCTACGCCAGAGCCACAGCAACGCGGGATCCGAACCGTGTCTGTGACCTAAACCACAGTTCATGGCAACACCAAATCCTTAACCCATTGAACTGAGGCCAGGGATCAAACGTGAAACCTCATGGTTACTGGTTAGATTCATTTCCACTGAGCCATGATGGGAACTCCCAAATTCTTTGATTCTATGTCAAAACTTGACCTGTGATAGTATTTAAAGGTTACTGGCAATGTGGGAGCAGTAACCATAATAATGAACCTTTCATACTCTGTTATATTAAAATCCACTGGTCTTTTTGACATTTTGAATGGATATTTTATTCATGAATATTTTTATAACATCACACATTTTTTCATTTGTAAAATATCAGTTATCAAATTATGCAGATATTCTAAGTGTTGACGTATTTCAAACAATACAAAAGAGTTCATTAGTGTCATCACCTATCCTATAAGGAAAGTAATGGGAAGCTGTCAAACTCATGGTGGTGAATTCAAATGTTACAGTACCCTAATTTTCCCCTGAAAGTTCTCTTATCATTGACAAGAAAGGAAAAAAAAGGCAGTTGTTTTCCTTGAAATGAAGGGTTTACTCTGTTTGTTTCTAACACAATGTCAGCCAAATACCCAAGCCTGAAAAATCGTGATTTGTCTATCTGTTTTCTTTCCAAAAAATGATGTTGCATGACAAAAAAGTTCCTGTCGTGGTGCAGCGGTAACAAACCTGACTAGTATCCATGAGGACTTGGGTTCCATCCCTGGCCTTGCTCACTGGGTTGAGGATCCAGCATTGCCGTGGGTTGTGGTGTAGGTTGCAGATGTGGCTCAGGTCCTGTGTTGCTGTGGCTATGGTGTAGGCTGGCAGCTGCAGCTACAGTTCAACCCCTAGCCCAGGAACTTCTATGTGCTGCAGGTTTGGCCATAAGAAGACAAATAAATAAAGTTGATAAACTTCTTGTTACGTTAACTAAGAAAATAGAGAGGATGCAAATTACAAATGGCAGAAATGGCAAGGAGGACATTATTAAAGATCTCATGGACATTAAAAAAAAGGAATAATGAGAAGATATTATGAACAACTCTATGCTCACAGATTTGATAACCTAGATGAAATGGACCAGTTCCTCAAAAGACACATCTGCTAGGACTCACAAGAAGAAATAGACTATCTGATAGGCCTATATCTATTAAGGACATCAAATCAATAATTAATGATCTTCCAAAACAGAAAGCACCAGGCACAGAGGGGTACACTGGTGAATTCTACCAAACAGTTAAGGAAGAAATTACACTAACTGCTTACAATCTCTTTCAGAGGACAGAAGCAGAGGAAATACTTCCTAACTTATTCTATGAGGCTAGAATTACCCTAATACCAAAACCATCGCATCAAATAGGCTAAAAACAAAAACAAAAAAAAAACACAAGGTGTATTAATACATGCAAGAAAACATTTAACAAAATCAGTTACCCACTCATGATTAAAAATTCTCAGTAAACTAGGAACAGAGGAGCACTTCTATAGGCTGAGAGTATAGCCCTGAAAAGACAAAACGAAAACAAAAGTAGCTTGTTTAGCTCACAACTGAAACAGTCCACAACCCAAATGCTCCCAGATTTATCAGGGAGAATTTTTTTTTTTTCTTTTGTCTTTTTGCCATTTCTTGGGCTGCTTCCGCGGGCGTATGGAGGTTCCCAGGCTAGGGGTTGAATCGGAGCTGCAGCCGCTGGCCTAGGCCAGAGCCACAGCAACGCGAGATCCCAGCTGCGTCTGCGACCTACACCACAGCTCATGGCAACACCGGATTCTTAACCCACTGAGCAAGGCCAGGGATCGAACCCGCAACCTCATGGTTCCTAGTTGGATTCATTAACCACTGCGCCACGATGGGAACTCCAGGGAGAATTTTTAACACAATGTGTATTCAAGGAGTTGAGATCTAATGAAATTAACAACCTTTCCGGGTTTATCAAGGACTTTCCTAAGTGAAACTGGTTGTTGCTTTTTTTTTTAAACTGCCCAGTGAGGAATACAGAGACAGTACAATTTAATGCCACTGCCTCAATTCATGCTAAGGTGCCAGCAATTTTCCTCACCTTGGCTTTTGTATCACCGGTGCAAATGTCAACAGACTTGTTCCAGGATAAGCCATAAGCCTCAGGAAAGTTATTCAACACCTTGTGTTTCTTGCCGGGCAACATGTTTGTTGTCAGAAAAAGTTATTCAGCTCTTGGTGTTCATTACCAGGTGTTCCCCTGCAAAGATCTTCGGTGTTTCATCATTCAGGGCTGATGATGGATCAAAACATGCAATATAGCCAAGCCAACCACATCTGTGGATTGTCCCATTGGTAAAGCAAATACGTGATTTCTACAGATGAGATTAACTCATTTATCACTCTAGTCCAGACTTTAATGCAACAAGTTAACGTGCCTTTGGAAAGTGGCACTGCCGTGATTTCCTGACTTCATTCAGCATCGTCAACTGTGAAGGTTTTTTAAGACTTTCAACAACCGTGTGCACTTCTTCAGCCAACATAGTAAGATAACTTCCTCTGTAAGCTGTTTGGGAGGTCTTTCTCATTTCTGAAGGAATTCCATAAGAAATAACTTTTAGCTTTTAGAAGGCTCATCACACTTACATTTAAAATATTTAGTTCCTTCTGTAAATGCTGAGTGTCTAGTCTCCAAGAGGTACTACAACATAATTGCCATCATAATCCCCTTTCTTTTATTTATTTATTTATTTATTTTTTTTGTCTTTTGTCTTTTTTGTTGTTGTTGTTGTCGCTATTTCTTGGGCCGCTCCCGCGGCATATGGAGGTTCCCAGGCTAGGGGTTGAATCGGAGCTGTAGCCACTGGCCTACGCCAGAGCCACAGCAACGTGGGATCCGAGCCGCGTCTGCGACCTACACCACAGCTCACGGCAACGCCGGATCGTTAACCCACTGAGCAAGGGCAGGGACCGAACCCGCCACCTCATGGTTCCTAGTCGGATTCGTTAACCACTGCGCCACGACGGGAACTCCATAATCCCCTTTCTTTTAATTACTAGACTTTATTTTTTACAGCAATTTTAGGTCTTTTAGGTCCACAGCAAGCTTGAACAGAAATTACAGACAATTTCCATATACCCCATGTGCAGATATACTCAGCCTCCCCAACTAGCTATCTCTGGAACTAGAGTGGTTCATTTGTTACAGTTGATGAAACTATATGTCATTATCACCCAAAGTCCATAGGGTTTACTCTCGGTGCTGTATGTTGTATGGGTTTTTTTGTTGTTGTTGTTGTTTGGCTTTTTTTTAAGGCCACACGTGTGGCATACGGAAGTTCCCAGGCTAGGGGTTGAATCAGAGCTGCAGCTGCCGGCCGTAGCCACAGCAACGCCAGATCTGAGCCTTATCTGCAGCCTACACCACAGCTCATGGCAATGCCTGATCCTTAATCGAGGCCAGGGATCAGACTCACATCCTCATGGATACTAGTCAGGTTTGTTACCACTGAGCCACAAAGGGAACTGTTGTATGGATTTTGATAAAAGCAAGTGTCATGTATCCACCATTGTAACATCATTCAGAATAGTTTCACTGCCCTAAAAATCCTCTATGCTCTACTAATTCATTCCTTGACAACCCCCCGCAACCTCACTCCTGGCAACTACTCATCTTTCCCCTGCCTCCATAATTTTGTCTTTTCCAGACTGTCATATAGTTGGAATCATACAGTAGGTAGCCTTTTCAGATTGGCTTCTTTCATTTTGGAATATGCATTTAAGTTTCCTGCATGTCTTTGCATGGCTCAACGGCTTATTTCTTTTTAACACTGAACAGTACTCCATTGTCTGGATGTACCACAGTTTATTTATCCACTCATCTATTGAAGGACAACTTGGTTGCTTCTGCATTTCAGCACTTAATGGATAAAGCTGCTGTAAACAACCATCTGAAGGTTTTCATGTGGGTAGGTCTTCACTTCATGAGGGTAAATACCAAGGAGTGCCACTGTTGGCTTATATAGTAAGGATATGTTTACCTTTGTAAGAAACAACCAAACTGTCTTCCAAAGTGGCCATACCATTTTGCATTCCCACCAGCCATGGACAAGACTCAACATCTTTGCCAGCATTTCATTTCTTTTGGATTCTGGCCACTATAACAGGTTTGTAGTAGTATCTCATTTTTGGGGGGATCCTTTTTAGGGTCACACCTGAGGCATATGGAAGTTCCCAGATGAGGCATTGGATCTGAGCTCTAGCTGCTGGCGTACACCACAACCACAGCAACTCCAGATCTGAGCTGCATCTTTGACCTACACCACATCTTACAGCAACGCCAAATCTTTAACCCACTGAGTGAGGCCAGGAACCAAACCCAAGTCCTCATGGATACTATTCGGGATCTTTTCTGCTGAGCCACGACTGGAACTCCAGTACCTCCTTGTTTTAATTTGCAATTCCCTAATAACATATGATTTTGAACATCTTTTTTTGTATGCTTACTTGCTATCTGTATATCTCCTTTTTCTTTTTTTTAAGGGCTGCACCATGCCATATGGAGGATCCCAGGCTAAGGGTCCAATTGGTCCACTGGCCTATGCCACAGCCACAGCAATGCCAGATCTGAGCTTCATCTGTGACCTACACCACAGGTTCCTTAACCCACTGATTGAGGCCAGGGATCAAACCCACCTCCTCATGGATACTAGTTGGTTTTGTTTCTGCTGAGCCACAATGGGAACTCCTGTATATCTCCTTTAGTGAGGTGTCTGCTGAGGTCTTTTGCCCGTTTTTAAACTGGGTTGTTTGTTTTCTTATGGTTGAGTTTTAAGAGTTCGTTGTATATTTCAGAGAACTGTCCTTTATAAGATGTGTCTTTTGCAAATACTTTCTCTCAGTTTGTGGCTTGTCTTCTCGTTGTCTTAATAATGTTTTTCACAGGACAGAAGTTTTTAACTGTAATGAAGTACAGCTTATCAAGTATTCTTTCATAAATCATGTCTTTGATGTTGTCTCTAAAAAGTCATCGTCATACCCAAGATCATATTAGGTTTTCTCTTATGGTATCATCTAGGAGTTTTATAGTTTTGTATTATATATTTAGGGCTATGCTCCACTTGGGTTTAATTTTTGTGGCAGTTGTGAAGTGTCTGTATCTAGATTCATTTATTTGTATGTGAATGTCCAATTGCTCCAACACTATTTGTGGAAGAGACTATATTTGCTTCATTGTAATGCCTCTGCTCCTTTGTCAAAGATCGGTTGACTATATTTTTGTGAGTCTGCTTCTATGCTGTTTGTTCTATGCCATTGATTTATGTGCTTATTCTTTTACCAATATCACACTGTCTTGATTACTGTAGCTTCAGAGTAAATCTTGAAATAATGTAGTGTCAGTCTGACTTTATTCTTCGATACTGAGTTGGCTCTTCTAGGTCTTTTGTCTCTTCATATAAACTTTAAAATCACTTTTCAATATCCACAAAATAACTTGCTGGAACATTAATTGGGGATGTATTGTATCTGTATATCAAATTAGGAAGAACTGATATCTTGACAACATTGAGTTTTCCTATCCATGAACGTAAGAATGTCTCTGTCGTTTTAGTTCATCTTTGATATCTTTCATCAGAGTTTGGTAGTTTTCCTCAAATAGATCTTGTATATATTTTGTTAGAGATTTCTTTTTTGAAATGGTAATTTGTTTTTAATTTCAACTTCCACTTATTCATTGCTGATTTGTAGGAAAGCAATTGGCTTTTGTATAGTAAATCTTTATCCTGATAATATGCTATAATAACTTACTAGTTCAAGATTTTTTGATTGATTCTTTCATATTGTTTATATAGATGATAATGTCATCTATAAACAAAGACAGTTTAATTTCTTCCTTCCCATCTGTACACCATTTATTTCCTTTTCTTGTCTTATTGCTTAGCTAGGATTTCCAGTATGATATTAAGAAGCTGTGATAAGAGGGAATATCTTTTGCTTTGTTCCTGATCTTAGTAGTAAAACTTTGAGTTTATCACCATTAAGTGTGATGTTAGCTGTAGGTTCTTTGTATATATTCTTTTTTTTTGTCTTTTTTTACCTTTTCTAGGACCGCTTCCTGCGGTATATGGAGATTCCTAGGCTAGGGGTCTCCACCGGCCTACACCACAGCCACAGCAACACGGGATCCAAGTTGTGTCTGTGACCTACACCACAGCTCATGGCAACGCTGGATCCTTAACCCACTGAGCAAGGCCAGGGATTGAACACGCAACCTTATGGTTCCTAGTTGGATTCGTTAACCACTGCCCCACGATGGGAACTCCCCTTTGTATATATTCTTTATCAAGCCAAGGCAATTCTCTATTCCTAGTTGACTGAGAGTTTTTAATCATGAATGGATAACCAATTTTGTTAAATGTTTTCTTGCATGTATTAATATGATCCTGTGATTTTTTTTTTTTTTTAGCCTACTTGATGTGATGGTTTTGGTATTAGGGTAATTCTAGCCTCATAGAATAAGTTAGGAAGTATTTCCTCTGCTTCTGTCCTCTGAAAGAGATTGTAAGCAGTTAGTGTAATTAACTGTTTGGTAGAATTCACCAGCGTACCCCTCTGTGCCTAGTGCTTTCTGTTTTGGAAGATCATTAATTATTGATTTGATGTCCTTAATAGATATAGGCCTATCAGATAGTCTGTTTCTTCTTGTGAATCTTAGCAAATGTGTCTTTTGAGGAGTTGGTCCATTTCATCTAGGTTATCAAATCTGTGAGCATAGAGTTGTTCATAATATCCTTTTATTATTCCTTTTTTCTTTTTTATGTCCATTAGATCTTTCATAATGTCCTCCTTGGAGTTCCTATCATGGCACAGTGGAAATGAACCCGACTAGGAACCATGAGGTTTCAGGTTTGATCCCTGGCCTCATTCAGTGGGTTAAGGATCTGGCATTGCGGTGAGCTGTGGTGTAGGTTGAAGACACAGCTCGGATCTGGTGTTGCTGTGGCTCTGGTGTAGGCCAGCAGCTGTAGTTCCAATTAGACCGCTAGCCTGGGAACCTCCATATGCCACTGGTGCAGTCCTAAAAAGACAAAAAAAAAAGTCCTCCTTGTCATTTCTGCCATTTGTGATTTGCATCCTCTCTTTTTTCTTAGTTCACTTGACAAGAAGTTTATCAACTTTATTTATTTGTCTTTTTATGGCCAAACCTGCAGCATATAGAAGTTCCTGGGCTAGGGGTTGAATTGTAGCTGCAGCTGCCAGCCTATGCCACAGTCATAACATCAGATCCAAGCCATGTCTGTGACCTACACCACAGCTCATGGCAATGCTGGACCCTTTACCCACTGAGCGGGCTAGGAATTGAATCCACATCGTCATGGATGCTAGTCAGGTTCATTACCACTGAGCCACAATAGGAACTCTGACTTCATTGATCTTTCCAAAGAACCAGATTTAATTGACATTCTCTATTGATTTCCTGTTTTCAATTTCATTGATTTGTGCTCTAATTTTTATTATTTCTTTTCTTCTTCTTACCTTGGGTTTAATTTGCTCTTCTTTTTCTAGTTTCCTAACAGAAACTTAAATGACTGATTTTAGATCTTTCTTCTTTTTTTCTTTTTTTTCTTTTTTAGGGCCACACCCATGGCATATGGAGGTTCCCAGGCTAGGGGTCGAATCAGAGCTACAGCTGCTGGCCTATGCCACAGCCACAGCAATGCAAGATCTGAGCTGTGTCTATGACCTACACCACAGCTCACAGCAACACTGGACCCTCAACCCACTGAGTATGGCCAGGGATCGAACCTGCAACCTCATGGTTACTAGTCGGATTGGGTACCACTGAGCCACAATGGGAACCACTCTTCTTTTCTAATATATGCATTCAATACTATAAATTTACTTCTTTTTTTTTATTTTGTCTTTTGTCTTTTTTGTTGTTGCTGTTGTTGTTGTTGTTGCTATTTCTTGGGCCGCTCCCGCGGCATATGGAGGTTCCCAGGCTAGGGGTCCAATCGGAGCTGTAGCCACCGGCCTACGCCAGAGCCACAGCAACTCGGGAGCCGAGCCGCGTCTGCAACCTACACCACAGCTCACGGCAACGCCGGATCGTTAACCCACTGAGCAAGGGCAGGGACTGAACCCGCAACCTCATGGTTCCTAGTCGGATTCGTTAACCACTGCGCCACGACGGGAACTCCTAAATTTACTTCTAAGCACTGCTTTCCCACTATTTCTTAAATTTTTAATGTTTTATTTTCATTTAGTTCAAAAATTTGAAATTTCTCTTGAAATTTCTTCTTGACCCATGTGTTATTTTGAAATTTGTGGTTTAGGGAGTTTCCATCATGGCACAGTGGAAACAAATCCAACTAGGAACCATGAGGTTTCCAGGCTAGGGGTCAAATCAGAGCTAGACCTGCTGGCCTATGCCATAGCCACTGAATTGCTAGATCTGAGCCATGTCTGTGATCTACACCACAGCTCATGGCAATGCCGGACCCTTAACCCACTGAGCGAGGCCAGGGATTGAACCCACACCTGCTGAGCCACAACAGGAATGTTTAATTCATCACTTTTTCTTTCTTGCTTGCTTTTTTTACATTTTTTTGGCCACCCCACTGGCCTTTGGACCTGCATCCCAATGCTCCTAAGATGCCACCAATTCCATTGCACCACTGTCAGAACTCCCTTAAATATCACTTTTTAACTTCAGTTTCTTCACCTTGGTCTTCTTTGTCTATACAATGAAAGCTTTAGACTAGATGTCTGATCTCAAAAACCCCTTGCTGTTCTGACCATTTCTGATGCAATAATATGCTGCAAGAAGAGTGAGTTGTATCAGCTCCCAAGAGGACGTGAAAATATGGCCTTAGCCTTTTCTATAGATGTACTAACATCCACACCCTTGAGGCCCTTGGAACAGATCACAGCCCTGCTTGCCTGCATCTGGAGTGCTTGGTTTGGAGACTTGATGAGATCAAGCTCCAGTTTTAACCAAAAAATGTCTGCACTTTTTGGCCTGCAGGAAAAAAAAAAAAAAAAGCATAAACAAAAACCTTGATTTGACTAAAATACCAGCAGAGAGGGACACAATCTGTGACCTTGCTAAGGAATTCTGAGACTAAGAGTGGCTAAGGGAGAAATTTGCAAGAACACTGCAGTACTAACTTACTGTTCGCAAGGCTGCCGAGGAAATTTATCAAGGGAAAAAAAAAGCAATGACAGGCCTGCAACACTTCAGGTGGGTCCTGCCTAAGAGCCCAACAGAGGAAAAAAAAATGTATAAATTATAGGCAGTTGCAAAGTATAGTGGAAGAAAAGACAGACATTTCAACAATAATCACAAAAACATAAAATAGCTAGAAATAAACTTACTAATAAATGTGCAGCCTTTACAAAAAAAAATTTTAAAGAAAAAATTTAAATTTACTTTTGAACACAAAAACTGATCAAGAGGAGAGTGTACTATTCTTAGTTGGGAAGACTCAATGTAAAGATATCAAGTCTCCCTAAGCCTATCTATAAATTTAACCTAAGTTCAATAAACTTTTTATTTGTTTATTTTTTACTTTTTAAATTTTTTTGCTTTTTAGGGTTCACCCATGGCATATGGAATTTTCCAGGCTACAGGTCGAATTGGAGTTGTAGCTGCCAGCCTAGGCCACAGCCACGGCAACTCAAGATCTGAGCCTTTTCTTTAAACTACACCACAGCTCACAGCAATCCCAGATCCTTAACCCACTGAGCGAGGCCAGGGATTGAACCCACATCCTAATGGATATTAGTCAAATTAATTTCCACTGAGCCACAATGGGAACTCCCCAATTAAACTTTTTTTTTTGTCTTTTTTGCTATTTCTTGGGCTGCTCATGCAGCATATGGAGGTCCCCAGGCTAGGGGTCGAATCGGAGCTGTAGCCACTGGCCTACACCAGAGCCACAGCAACGCTGGATCCAAGCCGAGTCTACAACCTACACCACAGCTCACGGCAACGCTGGATCGTCAACCCACTGAGCAAGGGCAGGGATTGAACCCGCAACCTCATGGTTCCTAGTCGGATTCGTTAACCACTGCGCCACCACGGGAACTCCCCCAATTAAACTTTTTAAATGAGTGTTAAAATTTGAGAAGTTGAGGAGGTCCCGTTGTGGCGCAGTGGAAACCAATCTGACTAGTATCCACGAGGATGCGGGTTCAATCCCTGGCCTTGCTCAGTGTGTCTGGGCTCCAGCATTGCCATGTGCTGTGGTGTAGGTTACAGACATAGCTTGGATCTGGCACTGCTGTGGCTATGGCATAGGCCAACAGCTCTAGCTCTGATTTGACCCCTAGCTGGAAACTTCTGTATGCCACACCTGTGGCCCTAAAAAGACAAACAAACAAAAAACAAATATAGCTCCTTAGCCTGGGAACTTCCAGATGCCTTAGGTGCAGCCCTAAAAAACAAACAAAAAAATTGCCAATTGACAAGTTGAGCCTAAACTTTGTATGAAAAGACAGAAGTTCTCTAATGGCTCAGTGGGTTAAGGATCCAGTGTTGTCACTGCTGTGGCTCGGGCCTATCGATGGCCCAGGTTCTATCCATGACCTGGGAACTTCTGCATGCCTAAAGCACAGCCAAAACAAAACAAAAGAGAAAGAAAAAGACATTTATGATTTTATCTATATGTGGAATCTGTGAAGCAAAACAAATGAACAAGCAAAATAGAGATAGCATTAGATACAGAGAAGAAACAGGTGGTTGCTAAGAAGAGGAGGGTGAAGGAGGAAAGAAACAGGTGAGGGAGATTAAGAGGCACACACTTCAGTTACAAAATAAAAGAGGAGTTCCCATTGTGGCTCATCTGTAACAAACCCAACTAGTATCCATGAGGATGTGGGTTCGGTCCCTGGCCCCACTCAGTGGGTTAAGGATCCGCTGTTGCCGTGAGCTGAGGTGTAGCTCGCGGACATGACTCATATCTGGTGTTGCTGTGGCTGTGATGTCGACTGACAGCTACAGCTCCGATTTGACCCCTAGCTGGGGAACTTTAGGGTGCAGCCCTAAAAAGACAAAAAGAAAACAACAACAACAAAAAACAAAATAACGGAGTCAAGGGTATGAAATGTACAACATGGGGGAATATAGTCAATAATTATGTAATATCTTTGTATGGTGACAGATGGTAACCAGACTTGGGATCCCTTTGAAATGTATAGAAATACCCAATCATGACGTTGTATGCCAGGAACGACATGGTACTGTAGGTCAATTATACTTCAGAAAACAAACTCATAGAAAAGGGGATCAGACTTCTGGGTACCAAAGGCAGGGGTAAGGGGAGAGGGAATTGGATGAGAACTGTCCAAAGGTGCAGACTCCCACTTAGAAGATAAATAAGTACCAGGGTGTAATGTGCAGCATGACTAATATAATTAGCACTGTTGTTTGTTGTCTATGAAAGTTGTGGAGAGAGTAAATCCCAAGAGTTCTCATCAGAAGGAAAATAATTTTTTTCTTTTGTATCTATATGAGATGATGGATGTTCATTAAACTTGTGTGGTAATCATTGCAGGATATACATGAGTCAAACAGTTATACTGCACACCTTAAACTTATCCAGTGTGCGCCTCATTTATATCCCAATAAAACTGGAAGAAAACAATAAATAAGATTTACCACTAAGGAGTTCCAGTTGTGGTTCTCTGTGGTGTTTATAAATTTTGGAGATTAATCCCTTGTCAGTCAATTCATTTACAAATATTTTCTCCATTCTGTGGGTTGTCTTTTTGTTTTGTTAAGGGTTTCCTTTGCTGTGCAGAAACTTTTAAGTTTAATTAGGTCCCATTTGTTTATTTTTGCTTTTATTTTCATTACTCTAAGAGGGATCTGAGAAGATGTTGCTGTGGTTTATGTCAGAAAGTGTTTGGCCTATGTTTTCCTCTAAGAGTTTTATAGTGTCTGGTCTTATATCTAGGTCTTTAATCCATTTTGAGTTTATTTTTGTGTATGGTGTTAGAGAGTGTTCTAATTTCATTCTTTTCCATGCGGCTGTCCAGTTTTTCCAGTACCACTTATTGAACAGGCTTTCTTTTCTCCGTTGTATATTCTTGCCTCCTTTGTCATAGTTGGATAGCAGGATTTATTCTAAGTTTAGAGCATGTACAGCCCTCTGTACCACTCCAAGGAGGTCACCAACAAATAAGCAACAAGTCCTGTGAGCCTCAAAAGCAACTTATGGTCCTGCTCTCACCTTCTGAGATAAAAACCAGCAGCTACATCTTCACTTCTGTCTTCAAATCTCATGTGACAAAAATATCCCCCATGGTCCACCCTCACAGGAAATGTATGTGACAGCAGACTGTGAAACCCCTGGTTCAGCCTAATCAAGGTGACACATTTCAAAACCATCACCACTGAATGACCTATGGTCAGAGTTTCCTATCCCAGCATTGTTAAAGCAAAATACTGTAAATAACCTTTGTAGCTGTCACCAAGTGTCTGGTTAAACAAGTTATTGTCATCTGTAAATTAAAATACTGTGCAATCATTAAAAAGAGTGAAAAAGCTCTTGATTTACATGACACAATCTCTAAAATATTGTGTCAGTTGAAAAAGGGAGTTGAAACCAGAGGCTTATTTATTTTATGAAATTTGCTGGGCTAGGGATTGAATCCAAGCCGCAGCTGTGACCTATACCTCAGCTGCAGCAATGCTGGATTTTTAACCCACTGCTCCAGGCACGAGAGAGAACCCAGACCTCCCCAGTGGCCCAAGGCACTACAGTTGGATTCTTTTTTTCTTTTTTTTTTGGTTTTCAGGGCTGCGCTGCAGCATATGGAAGTTCCCAGGCTAGGGGCCACATTGGAGCTACAGCTGCAGGCCTACACCACAGCCACAGCAATGTGGGATCCCAGTCATGTCTGTGACCTACACCACAACTCACTGGCAACATTGGATCCTTAACCCACTAAGCAAGGCCAGGGATTGAACCTGCATCCTCATGGATACTAGTAGGGTTCATAACCCACTGTGCCACAGCAGGAACTCCCAGAGGCTTTTTTTTTTTTTTTTTTTTTTGCCTAAAGAAAATAGGAGCTCCCACTGTGGCTTAGTGGGTTAAAGATCTGACCTTTTCACTGCAGTGGCACAGGTTTGATCCCTGGCCCAGGAACTTTATATGCCCCAGGTGTGGACAAAATAAATAAATAAAATTTTAAAAAAATGAACAAATGGAAACAATCAAAAGGGTGTGTGTAAAAGTTCCCATCGTGTCTCATTGGGTTAAGAACCTGACATAGTATCTATGAGGACGCAGGTTCGATCCCTTGCCTTGCTCAGTGGGTTAAGGGTCCAGCGTTACTGCAAGCTGTGGCACATGTCACAGGTGGAGCTTGGACCCCACATTGCTGTGGCTGTGGCTGTGGCTTAGGCCTGCATCTGCTGCTCCAATTCCACCCCTCACCCGGGAAGTTCCATATGCTGCAGGTATGGCCATAAAAAGCAAAAATAAATAAATAGAATTTTAAAAAATAAACAAATAGAAATGATCAAAAGGGTGTGTGTGTATAATATTCCGTATGTAACTGGCACAGTGTTAAGTATTATCAGAACCACACAGATAACTCCAACCTGGAGCAGGTCCTGCCCTGAAGGACCTAAGAGTTCTGGGTTTTATTTTTTATTTTTATTTTTTTTTGTCTTTTGTCTTTTTTTGTTGTTGTTGTTGTTGTTGCTATTTCTTGGGCCGCTCCCGCGGCATATGGAGGTTCCCAGGCTAGGGGTCGAATCGGAGCTGTAGCCACCGGCCTACGCCAGAGCCACAGCAACGCGGGATCCGAGCCGCGTCTGCAACCTACACCACAGCTCACGGCAACGCCGGATCGTTAACCCACTGAGCAAGGGCAGGGACTGAACCCGCAACCTCATGGTTCCTAGTCGGATTCGTTAACCACTGCGCCACGACGGGAACTCCTCTCCTGGGTTTTAAATGTCAATGTCCTGCCAGGTTCTGGAGACCACTTCCTTTCTCACTCCTGGGTAGTCCCATCCACTCTCATAGATTTAACAATCTACATGCTAATTGACCCAAACACATCTCTAACCTTGGGGTCTCTCCTCAGCTTCTAGTTCATTTTGACAAGAGTGGTTCCCACAAATACTACAAACACTCCCCAAATCAAATCAGTCCTCTTTCCCACTCCCAAAGATAGCCCCTGAAGCCCCAAACCTGATCTTCCTCCCAAATTTCCTATCTTAAGGGGTTCATCATTCTGTGCTTTACTTTTTATTTTTGGCTATGCCTTCAGCATGTGAAAATTCCTGGGCCAGGGATGGAACATGCAGCACAGCAGTGACCCGAGCCACAGCAGTGACAAGGCCAGATCCTAACCCACTGAGCCACCAGGGAACTCCCTCATTCTGTGCTGCAGTGTTATTAAAACAGAAGAGTTAATTTCGACAAGTCCGTTGTTTTCTGCTTTTGCTTGAATGCTAAGAAAGTCTTTTTCTGGAGTTCCCGTCGTTGCTCAGTGGTTAATGAATCCGACTAGGAACCATGAGGTGGCGGGTTCGATCCCTGCCCTTGCTCAGTGGGTTAACGATCTGGCATTGCCGTGAGCTGTGGTGTAGGTTGCAGATGCTGCTTGGATCCCGCATTGCTGTAGCTCTGGCATAGGCCGGTGGCTACAGCTCCGATTTGACCCCTAGCCTGGGAACCTCCATATGCTGCAGGAGCGGCCCGAGAAAATAGCAAAAATCCAAAAAAAAAAGAAAGCCTTTTTCTGTTTCTAAATCACATAAAAATGTGTCTGGGTTTTCTTCTATTTCTTTTATGCTTTAATTACATATTTTATCTTAAATTTATTTTGGTATGAGGTAGGGATCTAACATCCAATACCATTTACTAAAAAAAAAATCGTCCTTACTCTTTATTTGCTTGAATAAGTTTTCAGCTGATCCTCTGGATTTTCCAGAGAGTTAATGTAACTAGTGAAAATTTTACTCTCCAACATTTATGCCACTTGTATTAGTCAGAACTTTTTGGTCCCCCTACAATGGAAATCCAACTTAAAGTGTCGGGGTTTTGGTTTGTTTGTTTGTTCGTTTGTTTGTTTTTGCTTTTTAGGGCTGCACCCATGGCATACGGAAGTTCCCAGGCTAGGGGTCAAATTGGAGCTACAGCTGCTGGCCACAGCCACAGCAATGCTAGATCAGAGCTGAGTCTGTGACCTACACCACAGCTCACAGCAACTCTGGATACTTAACCCACTGAGCGAGGCCGGGGATCAAATGCACATCCTCATGGATACTAGTCGGATTTGTTTCAGCTGCACCACAATGGGAACTCCCAAACTTACAGTGTCTTAAGCAAGAAATGGAAGTGTCAGAACAGATGGAAGTTGCTGCTGTCATGGCTGAGTTGGGGGGATACGTATGCTGTCTTAATTTATCTCTCTGGCCTTGGGCTCTGCCTCTGTGTGGTTCTCATCCTCAGATAGATGTGCTAAAAGAGAGGTGAAGTGTTCAGTCAATCCCAGGCCCTCACTTAATAGACTGTTCTTGTGCTGGTGACATAACTCCACAGAGTCTCAATAGGCTGCCTGACAATGTTATTTTCTAGTCACTTGACTTGCCAAAATCCAGTACAGAGGCTAGCATCTTGTCATGCTGGGGCAGGCAGCTCAATGAATAACTTTGTCAGTTGGCTCAACAGTTGGAGTTGGACCACAGCTTCTTGTCTCATTTTTTCGGGTTTTTTTTTTTTTTTTTTTTCTGGCTGCACCCATAGCATGCAGAAGTTCCCGGACCAGGGATCGAACCCTTGCCACAGCAGCGATCCAGATCACAGCAGTTACAACATGGATCCTTAATGCACTGAGCCACCTAGGAACTCCCTTGTCTTCTTGTTTTTATTTTTTTAATTTTTATTTTTTTTATTATAGGTGATTTACAGTGTTCTGTCAATTTCTACTATACAGTAAAGGGATCCAATCATGCATGTATATACATTCTTTTTCTCACATTATCTTCCATCATGTTCTATCATAAGTGACTAGATACAGTTTGTGTGCTAGACATCAGGTTGTTGTTGTGTTTTTTTGACCAAAAGAGTGGTTTCAGCTCTGCTTCCCTCTAAAACGTCTTAGCCTTAGGTTATGGAGAGGGAAAACAGACTAGGGAGGTTTCCATGGCAACTGCATCCACTGATGCTGCATCTCAAGCCTGTCATCCAGATTGGTTTGCTAAGGGGGGCTGCTACACTGGAATAGCAGCCTGCCTGGAGGGAAACACCCAGCTCGGCTCAAGAGTTTGGGTTTCCTCCTAGTTCAGGGTCCTCCCAAACACCCCGCTGCAATGGCCAGGCTCCAGCTCATAGGGCTTAACCCACAGCAGTAGAGGTGAGAGCAAAGTACAGAACACAGTTGTTACAGTTTGGTGTGATTATTAGACTGGATTTCAGCATTTTCAAATATTTGGCTTGGTTTGTTTTGTTTCCAGCCAAGCAACTTCGGTCTGGAATTTGTCACTTTGTTGGTACATTTCACTCAAGGCGCTGAGCCTGAGGCTGAGGCCCAAGGGCCTCCTTCGCTGACTGTGGTAGGTGACCAGCTTCTGCCTGGGGTGCAGCGACTCTGCTAAAGTCTTTTTTTTTTCCGCCTTTTCTAGGGCCACTTCCAGTTGCATACGGAGGTTCCCAGGCTAGGGGTCTAATCGGTCGGATCTACTACACCAGAGCCACAGCAGCACGAGATCCCAGCTGCGTCTGCGACCTACACCACAGCTCATGGCAATGCCAGATCCTTAACCCACTGAGCAAAGCCAGGGATCGAATCCTAAACCTCATGTTTCCTAGTCAGATTCGTTAACCACTGTGCCATGATGGGAATTCCCTAAAGTCTTTTGTATTTCCTTTTTCTTTTTCTTTTTTTTTTTTTTTTTTTTAAGGTCAGATTCAGCATATGGAAGTCCCCAGGCTAGAGGTCAAATTGGAGCTATAGCTGCCAGCCTAACACCACAGCCATTGCAACTCCAGATCTTAGCAACTCAGGATCTGAGCCTTGTCTGCAACCTACACCATAGCTCACAGCAACTCCAGATCCTTAACCCACTGAGCGAGGCCAGGTGTCAAACCCACATCCTCATGAATCCTAGTCGGGTTTTTTAACTGCTGAGCCACCAAGGGAACTCAAGCCTTTTGTAGCTGCTTCTCCTCAAAATCTCTGCAGGCTTAGCTCTCTGCCCCTTCTCCACCCTTCTCCCCCCATACTCCTAGTTAAAGGGTTCCCACCCTCACTGCCTCAAGGGGTATCCAAGTCACATATGGTTCTATGGTTCTTGTGGGGAGGGAGTGAGGATATATTCTAGAAATTGTCATACTGGAGCCAGAGGGTGGCAGAGCACACCTGTGGCAGGGGCCAGGCATCTCTCCCCCTTATGGTCATAGGTGAGGGTGCCTATGGCAGAGGCAGATTTCCACTGGTGTGGACTGATGTGGATGCTGGGCACTCGACTGGCACTGACTCTGGGTGCAGGTGATTTGAATTTCCTTTTTCTCTTTTTCAGCCAACCCATGGCATATGGACGTTCCCAAGCCAAGGATCAAATCTGAGCTGCAGCTGTTCTAACAGAACAAAGAGGAGTTCTCATTGTGGCTCAGCGATAACAAACCTGACTAGTGTCCATGAGGACACGGCTCGATCCCTGGCCTTCTCAGTGGATTAAGGATTCAGTGTTTCCATGAACTGTAGTGTAGTTCGCAGACACGGCCTAGATCCCAAGTTGCTGTGGCTGTGGTGTAGGCTGGTCACCACAGCTCCAATTCGACCCTTAGCCTGGGAACCTCCATATGCCCCAGGTGCACCCTAAAAAGAAAAAAAACTTGTTTGGCTCAACCTGGGTCGTGTTCATTCAGCTGTTGGAGAGGCAGGACAGGTGTGGAATGGGAGTGGAAAGCAAGGTCACATAATTACAAAAACCCACCCTGGGCAGAAAGATGATAATTCTCAAAGAAAGGGGTTCGTTTGGCCAGATAGGGCCAGAAGAGTCTCCTAATGTACTCACAGAAGCCAATCATCTATTAATCAGAAATTAAAACTCCATTTAATTTTAAAAAGCCAAAATTATGTTAGGCCATGTTCTGTTGTCACAATAATTTAAGCAATTGAAAGTTTTACTTAAAAATAGTCAAGAATCATTTAACACACTCCAATTATGGAATAAGGCCAAACTGTATATAAGAAAATTCATTATTTGAAATGACTTCAGCTTCATTATTTTTTAAATTTAATTTTATCAGAGTATAGTTGACTTAAAATGTATATTAGTCTCAGGTGTATAAAAAAGGGAATCAGTCATACATATAAATGTATCCGTTCTTTTTTCCCGTATAGGTTATTACAAACTATTGAGTGGATTTTCCTGTGCTATACAGTAGTTCTCGTTATGACTTCATTATTAATCAGGTAAAGTTAAATAAATCAGGAGTTCCTGTCGTGGCGCAGTGGTTAATGAATCCGACTAGGAACCATGAGGTTGCAGGTTCAGTCCCTGCCCTTGCTCAGTGGGTTAACGATCTGGCGTTGCCATGAGCTGTGGTGTGGGTTGCAGACGCGGCTCGGATCCCGCGTTGCTGTGGCTCTGGCTTAGGCCTGTGGCTACAGCTCTGATTCTACCCCTAGCCTGGAAACCTACATATGCCACTGGAGCGGCCCTAGAAATAGCAAAAAAGACCAAAAAAAAAAAAAAAAAAGTTAAGCAAATCAGAATTCTCAAGCATTTAGTAAAGAAATATATATATATTTTTTAAAAACCCATGTTTTTAGAGGGAGTTGCTGTTGTGGTGCCTCGGAAGTGAATCTGACTAGTATCCATGAGGATGGGGGTTCAATCCCTGGCCTCACTCAGTGGGTTGGGGATCCAGCATTGCTGTGGTATAGGTCAAAGACTGCACTCGGATCCTCCGTTGCTGTGGGTGTAGCTGTGGCCAGCAGCTGTAGCTCCAATTCATCCCTAGCCTGGGAACCTCCATATGCTGCAGGTATGGCCCTAAAAAGCAAAAACCAAAACCAAACAAACACAAAAAAATCATGTTTTTAGTCTAAGGGAAGCATAAGGAAAAAATTTGTAAAGATAAGAGCTAAAATAGATGAATTTTAAAAGGAAAAAGTCATAAAATTAAATCAATCCAAAAGCTGTTTCTCTGAAAACAATACAAAACAATAAAAGACACACCTCTAGCAAGTACAATTAAGAAAAATAAATCTATTAACACTGAATATTGAAATGAAACAAACTTAGATGCAAAAGATATAACAAATATGAGAAGGCCTTCTACAAATTAATATTGATATATTTGAAAAACCAGAGAAAATAAATGATTTTTACATAAATGACAAAAAATTAATGCAAAAAGAAGTAGCAAAACTGAAAAGAACCGTAAACTTGGAAGAGCTGAAATTGTCATTGGAAAAAAATGCCTCCAGTGAATATGGTTCGTATTCCAGTTCGACAGTTGTTGGGTGGCTCTTTTTTTTTTTTTTTTTTTAATGGTTGCAACATATGGAAGCGTCCAGTGCAGTTTGCCTTGTGTTTGGAAAATGTCTTTCTTATGCTTTGTTCCGTGAGTTTCTAATTACCCTTTCATTGTTATAAGAAGAAACAGATGTGTTAATATGTCTTCTTGACCAGATCCCTACTCTTCCATGTTCTTTTTTTCTTGCTTTTTTTAGGGTTGTACCCTCGACATATAGAATTTCCCAGGCTAGAGGTCAAATTGGAGCTACAGCTCCCAGGCTACACCACAGCCACAGCAAAGTGGGAGTTGAGCTGTGTCTATGACCTACATCTCAGCTCACAGCAATGCTGGATCCTCAACCCACTGAGCGAGGACAGGAATCAAACCTACATCCTCATGGATGCTAGTTGGATTCGTTTCTCCTGCGCCACAATGGGAACTCCTCTTCCAGGTTCTTATTCTTGTTAGCCATTGCTTGGTAAAGAGTCCATTTTTCTTTTTGAAACTTTGGGGGTTTTTTTTAGACTGAGGTTTTCTCATACAGCTTTTTGTTTTTCCTGGAGTTTCTGGTTACTTTCTTGGAGCCAATGCGTTTGTTATATCTTTAATTTTTTTCTGAGTGACTCATCCTACTCGGTCTAAATAAATGGTTGTAGGGAGGGGGAGGGAGTGGGATGGACTGAGAGTTTGGGGTTAGTAGATGCAAACTATTGCATTTAGAGTGAAGAAGCAAAGAGGTCCTGTACAGCACAGGGAACTATATCCAATCACTTGTGATGGAACATGAAGATAATATGGGAAAAAGAATATATATGTATGTGTATGTATGTATAACTGGAGCACATTGCTATACAGCAGAAATTGACAGAACATTGTAAATCAACTATAATAAAAAAATTGTATAAATAAATAAATAAATAGTTGTACCCTTTTTCTCCCCAGAACCTCCCCTCCAGGACCCCCATTATCTGATCTGGACCTGGTCGATTTTTGGGCCTGATACATAGCAACCATCAGTACTCCCCTGGCTCACAGCCCCTGTATCTTAGACCCTACTCTTCACTTGACCAGAAAACCTTCCCTGGTGTTTCCAGTAAAGGAGTGAGTGGGAAGTAAATTTTCTGCAGACTTGCCCCTCTGAATAAATTCTATCACTCTGGTGGACTGTCTTATAGATTTCTTCCTTCCTGTTTTGCTCTCTGGAGCCTTTTTTAGAATTAAAAAAAAAAAAAAAAAAACTCTGGAGGTCTTAAATTTCACAGAGAGATTTCTGTTATGGCTCTTTTTTCACTTATCTTTTTGGTTGTCTCTTTCCCTAGAGCTTCTGAAACTTATTTTTTGGATAAACTCACTCTTTCTGCTTTCTTCATTATCAGTTTCTGAGAAACCAACTAGTTATATGTCTGGCCTCCCAGATTAAACCTCTATGACTCTTATTTGGGAGTTGAGTTTTCTGTACATCTGTCATTTTGGTTTATTTTTTAAGAGATTTCTGTCTTCCTACCCTTCTGTTGAATTTGTAATTTCAGCAAAGTTTTTCTTTTTTGTATGGCCACACCTGCAATATATGGAAATTCCTGGGCCAGCGGTTGAATAGGAGCTACAGCTGCAGTCTACACCACAGCTATGGCAAGACCAGATCTGAGCCGAATCTGTGAACTGTGCCAAAGCTTGTGGGCAATGCCAGATCCTTAACCCACTGAACGAGGCCAGGGTCAAATTCCCATCCTCATAGAGACATTGGGTCTTTAACCTGCTGAACCACAATGGGGACATCGAACTTTTTTTTATTTCCAAGAGCTCTAATTTTATGTTTTTTTTTTTTTTTCACAGCACTCCTTCCTTGTTTCCTATGTTTTAACTCATATCTCTATGGTAGTACCAATTATTTAAAGTGTTATCTTCTGTTTGATTAATGAGTTCTATCTCTTCTAGGGTTAGTTTTTCCCTGTGTTTACTTGTTCTTTCTCTCCCACTTTGCAGGTTTGACTCAAATGTCTGATGAGCTTTGAGCATCTGCTTAATTTGGAAATGAAGAAATCCAAGATTCACTGGGAGTACTGGGTACTGAGGTGACAATTTTCTTTTCTTTTCTTCTTTTTTGCCATTTCTTGGGCCACTCCCGCAACATATGGAGGTTCCCAGGCTAGGGGTCTAATCAGAGCTGTAGCCAACAGCCTATGCCAGAGCCACAGCAAGGTGGGATCCAAGCCGCGTCTGTGACCTACACCACTGCTCACAGCAATGCCAGATCCTCAACCCACTGAGCAAGGCCAGGGATTGAACCTGCAACCTCATGGTTCCTAGTCAGATTTGTTAGCCACCGAGCCACTATGGGAACTCCTGAGGTGACAATTTTCTTCTGGATACACATTGCCTTAGGTGAGGCAGACATACACAATAGAGGCCATCGCTCTGCAGGGAGCCCAGAAGAGGAGGGTTTTACTTGGATCGGTGATGCTGCTCCAGCTACTTTAGTTCTCTTTGGAGAGTACTTTTAAGGTCTTTAGAAAAAAAAAATTTTTTTTTCTGTGTTTGGGGGTTAAACACCTGGTTTTAAGGTGCCATGTATAGAAAAGTAGAGGAGAATTATGGGGGAGGAGTGATTTTCATATCTAGGTTTCTAACTACCCCTGGGTTCAGCCTCACTTCACGCCCCCTGTGGGATCTGAAGGCTCTTCAGGCCCCTCTGAGGTTCACTCTCACCCCAAAGCCTGCAGTGCAGTCCCAACCTATATTCTAGTTTCCAGAGCATCTGCTTCATCACTGAGCCTGCTACACAGTTTTTGTTTTTCAGAACTTTCTTAAACTCCCTACTTTGTTGATGACACCCCTTCCTAGTCTCTTTATTGTTCAAGGTTTTTG
This sequence comes from Phacochoerus africanus, assembly GCF_016906955.1. Classification (NCBI taxonomy): domain Eukaryota; kingdom Metazoa; phylum Chordata; class Mammalia; order Artiodactyla; family Suidae; genus Phacochoerus; species Phacochoerus africanus. The sequence goes on from NC_062546.1 coordinate 52,087,922, forward strand.
TTATTTATTTATTTATTTATTTGGCCATGCCTGCAGCATGGGGAAATTCTTGGGCCAGGTATTGAACCTGTGCCACAGCGGCAACCTGAGCCACTGAGTGACAACACTGGATCCTTAACCCACTGTGCCACCAGGGAACTTCTATTGTTAAAGTTTTACAGACATTATTACCATTTTTTTTTCTTTTTAGGGCCACACATGTGGCATACGGGCATATGGAAGTTCCCAGGCCAGGGGTTGGAATCAGAGCTGCAGGTGCCAGCCTTTGCCATAGCCACAGTCAGGCCAGATCCTTGAACCACTAAGCAAGGCCAGGGATTGAACCTGCATCCTCATGGATACTAGTCAGGTTCTTAAACCACTGAGCCACAGCGGGAACTCCTAAGGATATTATTTATTAGGATTTTAATGCAGATCTTATACATTTATGCACTCAATCTGCCACCTGACACTGACATTCTTCCATTTCCTTCAGTAAGCAAGAAATAATTCCATTGCTGCTTCCCCGGAAGAAATGGGAAGAATGTTCTGAGTTGCAGGCAGTTTCAATGGTAAGAATGAATGGATGGTGGAAATTCATGGGAGATGAGACTGTTTCTCTTCTCCTGGTTCCCATGTGGCCCCTTAAGAGATCAGATCAGGGAGAACCATTGCCTTTCCCGCAGCTGCTTTACACATACTGGGTTTCTTTTCTCCCCCACCAATGTAGACCTGATCTTGTCACTAATATTTTCCTTAATGAATGCTTTTTATGTGCCATGTATAAGACACACATCATTTTATTTAATCCTAGCCACCCTATAAGTTATTATCTATTTATTTATTTTGCTTTTTAGGGCTGCACCTGTGGCATATGGAAGTTCCCAGACTAGGGGTCGAATCAGATCTACAGCTGCTGGCCTACACCACAGCCAGGGCAATGCAGGATCCGAGCCATGTCTGCCACCTACACCATAGCTCACAGCAATGCCAGATCCTTAACCACTGAGTGAGGCCGGGAATCAAACCCACATCCTCATGGATCCTAGCCAGATTCATTACCAGTGAGACAGGATGGGAACTCAGTGAGGTTAAGTATTATATCCAGGTTCACACAGCTAATAAGTAGACATAGAATTTCAACCACTACTGTTTCCATGCCCTCCCACTTTCCACTGTGTATAAGAATTCATATTAAGGAGTTCCCATTGTGCTCTGTGGGTTACAAACCCAACTAGCATCCATAATGATGCGTGTTTGATCTCTAGCCTCAATCAGTGGATTAAGGATCTGGCAATGCTGTGGCTGTGGTGTAGGCCGGCAGCTGTAGCCCTGATTTGACCCCTAGCCTGGGAACTTCCATATGCTGCAGGTGCAGCCATAAAAAAGAAAAAAAAAAAAAAGAATTTATACTAATGAGTAAGAATTCATCTCCTCATCCCTCCCCCACCCCCTCCCCACTCCCACAGTCTGAGGCATTGTGGTATAGTAGGAAATGTACTGACTAGGAGCTAGAAAAGTTGGATTTGGTGATGTTACCTTGGGTCAATTGCTAGACTTTCCTGGCCCTTACTTTCCTCATCCATATAGGAAAGTATAATAAAATCAGCTCTGTCTTCACCACAGGATGCAGGAGTGTCACACAAGAACGTATGTAAAAAGGCTCTGTGGGAGAGTTCCCATCGTGGCACAGTGGAAACGGGTCTGACTAGGAATCATGAGGTTGTGGGTTTGATCCTTGGCCTCGCTTAGTGAGTTAAGGATCCAGCGTTGCTGTGAGCTGTAGTGTGGGTCGCAGACGTGGCTTGGATCCCACGTTGCTGTGGCTGTGGTGTAGGTTGGCAGTTGTAGCTCCGATTAGACCCCTAGCCTGGGAACCTCCATACGCTCTCAGTGCGGCCCTAAAAGGCAAAAAAAAAAAAAAAAAAAAAGGGTCCTTAGATAATCAGAGCAACAGCTCACACCTGTACAGTCCTTTGTAATTTGGCAAGTGTGATAACATTGTGAAACAGTCGCTGTTTTCCAAATGAAAACGGTGACCAAGAGTAAACCAACTATAATGGAAAAGACAAAAATCATTTAAAAAATTAATTAATTAATTAAAAATTTAAAAAAGAGTAATTAGGGATCATACAGCATATCCTGGGCAGAACTGAAACCTTGCTTTTATTACTCCGAATTCTATTCTTTTCCCATACTGTAATGCTGCCACCTTATTTGCGAGAAGCTTCTTTAATTATTGAGCATATGAATTTCTTCACAGAATTTACTCATTGAAAATCCTGGTCTTTTCTAAGAGTTCTCTTATGTCACAGTGGGTTAAGGATCCAGCATTGTTGCTATAGCGGCTTGGGTTGCTGCTGTGGCATAGGTTCAATTCCGGGCCTGGAAATTTCTTTATGCCATGGGTGCAGGCAAAAAAAATTTTTTTAATTAAAATAAATAAAATTCTAGTCTTTCTATTCATGATTTTATTTGTATACCACTTAGCTCAGCTATTGCATTAAGTAGATAGTGATAAATAAATGATGTAAATTATTTATTACTCGTTTATTACTTTTTTTTTTTTGGTCTTTTTTAGAGCTGCACCCGTGGCATATGGAAGTTCCCAAGATAGGGATCAAATTGGAGTTGCAGCTGCCAGCCTACCCCACAGCCTACCCCCACCCCCGGGATCTGAGCCACATCTGTGACCTACACCACAGCTCACCGCAACGACAGAGCCTTAACTCCCTCATTTATTACTTTTGTTCCTTTTTTTTTTTTTTTTTTTTTTTTTGCCACAATGTGCAGTGCCTTGATGTGGGATCTCAGTTCTCAGACCAAGAATCAAACCTGGACCACAGCAGTGAAAGCACTGAGTCCTAATCACTAGACCGCTGAGTGGATGGACCAGTAGTCGGATGATATTTTCAACAGAATAAGGAACCAGCCTGCATCCTAAGTATCCATGGAATGTTTTTCAAAAACATTCCACGGAGTTCCTGCTGTGGCCCGGTGGGTAAAGAATCCAGCTTCAGCAGCTCCAGTCACTGTGGAGGAGTGGGTTTGATCCCCAGCCCTGCACAGTGGGCTAAAGGATCTGGCATTGCCACAGCTGCAGCCATAGGTGACAGGTGCAGCTCGATTTCAGTCCCTGGCCCAGAAACTTCCATGTGCCGTGGGAGTGGCCACTAAAAAAAATTAATTAATTAAAAAAAAATTTCAGCAAGTAGCATAATGTTTACATGCTCTCTGGCTTTAGAATACATCACTGCCTGGTTAACGAATCCGACTAGGAACCATGAGGTTGTGGGTTCGGTCCCTGCCCTTGCTCAGTGGGTTAACGATCCGGCGTTGCCGTGAGCTGTGGTGTAGGTTGCAGACGCGGCTCGGATCCCGAGTTGCTGTGGCTCTGGTGTAGGCCGGTGGCTACAGCTCCGATTCAACCCCTAGCCTGGGAACCTCCATATGCTGCGGGAGCGGCCCAAGAAATAGCAACAACAACAACAACAACAACAAAAAAGACAAAAAGAGACAAAAAAAGAATACATCACTGCCGAACAGGCATAAATCCTCCAAACTGATCTCTGTGCGGTCCTGTTTGAGGAGACCACACAAATCTTCTATCCATAGGGCCCATTTGTCTAGATTGTGTCCTAGCCACAATACAAACTTTCTTGCAGATTCCAAGGAAACAAGTCAGCAAGCTCAGGGCACATGGCACAAAAGGAAAGACAGCAGACTGGGGCTGAGAAAAAGCAGGGAGAGAGGCAGAGGGAGAAAGCAAAGTCAGAAAATTGGAAGCAGGAGTTCCTGTCATGGCTCAGTGGTTAACGAATCCGACTAGGAACCATGAGGTTGTGGGTTTGATCCCTGGCCTTGCTCAGTGGGTTAAGGATCCGGCGTTGCCGTGAGCTGTGGTGTAGGTTGCAGACATAGCTCAGATGTGGATCAAATGTGGCTCGGATCCCACATTGCTGTGGCTCTGGCGTAGCCCGGCCACTACAGCTCCAATTGGACTCTTAGCCCAGGAACCTCCATATGCCAAGGGTGCAGCCCTAGAAAATGCAAAGAGACAAAAAAAAAAAGCAGAAGCAAAGAGCAAAAAGGACATTCTGTATTCCCAGCCTTGGCATCACCCTCAGATGGGTAGATGCACAGGAAAGAGAAAAGGGTGCCAATTAATATTCGTGTTGCAGAAGACAGAATCAAGAGTTTCTATGAAGAGAGGTAGTTAACTCTCTGCACACAGAGCGGAGAAGCTAACCAGCTTTTCTTGTCTGCTGGTCGGACTAGTGAGCGCCATGACCTCTATAGGTCCCATCACTGCAGAGAATTTGCCGGTGGCCAGGCCTAACTTTTCCACCTGCCCCCAGGAGCCTAGGCTGCCTCACCCACCTGCTGAGGCCACAGTGACATCAGCGACCAGCTGGACCACTTAGATCATTTCCCAAGAAGAATTAGGTTCAGTGTAGAAGTTGACAATTCCACTGCTCTCTATATGCAACAGATCCTGCATTCATCTAAATTAAGAATCAGAAGTGTTCCCAAAAAATCAGAGCATGTGGTGCAGCAGCCTGAGGATCTGGCATAGTCTCTGCAGTGGCTCGGGTCGCTGCTGAGGCATGGGTTTGATCTCCAGCCTGGAGCAGTGGTTTAGGGATCCAGCCTTGCCACATCTGTGACATAGGTCACAGCTGTGGCTGGGATTCAATCCTTGGCCTGGGAACTTCTATATACCTCATATGTGGCCAAAAAAATTTTTTTAATTAGAATCTGGAAATTGGTTGATTGAGGGGAGTATAACCTCGTCGTAGAAACCACACACACACAAAAAAGAAAACTTATTTTGGAGAAATCATCCGCAGTCCCATAAATTCAGAGAAGTTACATTCTTTAAAGAGTAATTTATGGGATTTCCCTGGTGGCTTAGTGGGTTAAGGTTCCTGGGTTGTCACTGCTGTGGCACAGATTCAGTCTCTGGCCTGGGAACTTCTGCATGCCTCAGGGAAAAAAAAAAAAAAAAAAAAGAGTAATTTATGTATAACTAGGCTCTAAATTTTCATGAGAGTCATATAAAAAGTAACTGTCAAACCACCAAGGACTGCCAAGAACTCACCCTCCAGACAGGATCACAGGATAATAACTCTGTTCTTAAATCTCTATGTACCCTTTTTTTTTTAAGTAAAGCTTTTAATTTAGACTACAGAATTCTAAACAGTAGTTTGTATGATAAAAAAAATCATAAACAAGCTGTGACATGGGAAAAGAGAAAGCTGTGTGTGTTGAAGAGGACTTGCTCAATTCCAGATTCACGCCTGATCTTTAGTAAATGTACTCTGTCTTCATGTAGTAGTAGTGGTTTGTGTCTGCATACTATTTTTTTTTTTTTTTTTGGCTTTTTAGGGCCGCACCCATTGCATATGGAAGTTCCCAGGCCAGGGTTGGAATCGGAGCTACAGCTGCTGGCCTACACCACAGCAACAGCAATGTGGGATCCAAGCCACATCTTGGACCTACACCTCAGCTCACAGCAACGCTGGATCCTTAACCCACTGAGTGGGGCCAGGGATCGAACCTGCATCCTCATGGGTACTAGTCAGGTTCGTTACTGCTGAACCACAACAGGAAGTCCCTCTGCATACTGTTTGCATTCTGCTTTACTCACTGTATGTCATTTTTTGTATATATGCCCCTAAACTAATTTTCCAAGCTGCCATTTCCCCCAGTCTTTTTTTTTTTTTTGGCCATACCTGTGGCATGCGGAAGTTCCCAGGCCAAGGATTAAAACCATGCCACAGCAGTGACCCAAGCCACAGCAGTGACAACACCAGGTCCTTAACCCACTGTGCCACCAGGGCACTCCTCCCCCACCCCACTCCATTTTGAATTCCACACTCATCAGTTTTGTTCTAGCCATGTCACTGACCTGCTTAGTAGATTGTCTTGGTTCTCCGTTGTCCTTAGAATCAAAACCAAACTCACAGAGCACCTTTGGAGTTGGCCTCTACACTTCGGCCCCTTCCACTGCTCTGGATGCAGGGTATAAATGCAGACCTGATAAGCACTGCAGGAGTTCTCTCTGGGATAGATATCCAGCTTAGTACTCCCATAGCCCTTCCCCACACTTGGCACTTTGCAGCTTGCTGATTTTGCTGGTCTAACTGGTATAAAATACTTATGGGTGAGTCATGCTTGCCTTTGCTTTGTGCCTCTCGTCACTGCTTGCTCACAAACTGTACCATCTTCTCTTGGAGCACCCGTCATTTTCTTCCTGATTTGCATTAGATCCTTGTCAGGTTTAGATATGGCAAAAACCTTCTCTGGGCCTGTCCATACTTCATCCACAGTCTGGATGCGACTAGTATAGAGAATAAATAGAGAATAGTATAGAGAATAAATCCCTAATTTATTTATTTATTTATTTATTTTTTGGCTGCCTCGAGGCATATGGAGTTCCCGGGCTAGGGATCCGATCTGAGCCTCAGTTGTGACCTAAGCTGATGCTGCAACAACACTGGGTCCTTAACCGACTGTGCTGGGCTGGAGATCTAACCTGCATCACAGTGCTCCAGAGATGCCATCAATCCCATTGCACCACAGCAGGAACTCTGAGATATTCCCAATTTTGATGAAAGTAAATGAACACATTTCTTGCCTGAATGTATTTGTGAGCCTCTTCAAGATCATTATAATCTCCTCTATGAAATTAGTCACCATCTCCTCTAGGATCTTGAAAGACTTTATTCTCTCTTCTTTTATTTTATTCTCTTTAAAGAATTGCTTTAGATGTTCTGTCTTGTTTCCTGAAGTCTGACCTCTTTGAGGTAAGAACCGGCCGTGATTCATCTCTGAATCCCCAGTGCACTCTGACTCATGGTAGGTCCGTGTTGGTGGAATGAATAAGTGACCTATGTCGTTATCTCTGTGGAATTCCAGTAAGTCATTTCCTCTCAAGCCTACAGTGCCTTAGTAGTGAGCCTTGCACTCCCATGGTTTCTCTTTTCTTTTCCTTCTTTCTTTTTTTTTTTAGAGTTTGTTTTTGTTTTTCGTGTTCTTTTAAAGTATGGTTGATTTATATGCTGTGCCAATTTCTGCTGCACAGTGAAGCAACTCAGTCATACATATATATACATTCTTTTTTCAATATTATTTTCCGTCATGGTCTATCCCAGGAGATTGGCTATAGCTGAGAAATTTCTGCTCCCATGCTCTCTTTTGCCCACAGTTATTTGGAACTGGAGCTCAGACGGAATGAATCTTTTAGTATCAGATGCTGGCCTGGAGAGATGTTGAAGGAGGGAGCCCTTCAGGGGGCACAGGTGCTGCTTCCTGGAGAGGGGGGCATGGTCTGAAGAGAGGAGAGGCCAGAGTCCTGGGGCCAGGGGAGAGAGAGCAGGTTTTCTTGGTTCTTGCCAGGTGTTCTGCTTCTGATTCCTCATGAAGCTTTGGCCATGGTCTTCATTCCTTTACCTAGAGAAAGCTCCAGTAACTGTCCCAAAGATACCTATTCACATGGGTTTTTTACATTTTTTTGAACTGAAGTATAGTTGACGTACAATGTTGTGTTAATGTCTGCTGTACAGCAAAGTGACTCAGTTACACACACATATACTGCCCTCTGCTCTGCAGTAGGACCTTGTATTTTATCCATTCTATACATAATAGTTGGCCTCTACTAACTTCCAATCTATCACTCCTCCACTCGCAGCCCCTCCCCCTTGGTAACCACGGGTCTGTTCTCTATGTCTGTGAGTCTGTTTCTGTTCTGCAGATAGGTTCATTTGTGCCATATATTAGATTCCACATATAAGTGATATCACATGGTATTTGCCTTTCTCTGTCTGACTTACTTCTCTCTAGGTCTGTGTTGCTGCAAATGAAATAATTAATTTTTTATGGCCGAGTATTATTCCACTGTATTTATCTATGTTTATATCTATCTATCTGTCTATACCACATCTTCTTTATCCATCCATCAGTGGACGTTTAGGTTGTTTCCATGTCTTAGCTATGGTGGATAGTGCTCAAATGAACATAGGGTTGCGTGTATCTTTTCAATTACAGTTTTGTCCAGATGTGTGCCCAGGTGTAGATTACTGGATCACATGGTAATTCTTTTTTTTTTTTTTTGTCTTTTTGCCTTTTCTAGGGCCACTCCCACGGCATATGGAGGTTCCCAGGCTAGGGGTCCAGTCAGAGCTGTAGCCACTGGCCTACGCCAGAGCCACAGCAATGCAGGATCTGAGCTGCATCTGCAACCTACACCACAGCTCAGGCAACACCTGATCCTTAACCCACTGAGCAAGGGCAAGGATCCAACCCACAACCTCATTGTTCCTAGTCGGATTTGTTAACCACTGCGCCACGACGGGAACTCCTCACATGGTGATTCTATATTCAGTTTTCTGAGGAACTTCCATTGTGTTTTCCATAGTGGGTGTACCAATTTACATTCCCACCAACAATATTCACATGTTTTCTACAGAAAAACAGAATAATTGCAACTTTCATATTTTTCACTAGATAATAGTAACTTGTTCAATATTTTTATTATTATTATTTTATTATTTTAATAACCATACAAGAGTGGACTCACATACAACTTGTCATCCACTCTCTTTTTTTTTGTCTTTTTCTAGGGCCGCACCTGCGGCATATGGAGGTTCCTAGGCTAGGGGTTGAATCAGAGCTGTAGCTGCCAGCCACAGCAACGTGGGATCCGAGCCACGTCTGCAACCTACACCACAGCTCATGGCACCACCGGATACTTAACCCACTGAGCGAGGCCAGGGATCGAACCCACAGCCTCATGGTTCCTAGTTGGATTCATTAACCACTGCACCACGACGGGAACTCCCACTCTGTCTTTTTAACTGTCTGTACTTTTTGTTCTTTAAGTGGGCACCAGAGCACTTCCTGCGTGAGGCCTCATTACAACTTGATTCATCTTTCTGCAATAACAACACTGATTATGTAAACTCCATTACTGTCTAAGATAACATTAACTCACTTTATAATACTTGGCATCCAAATTTTTTTTTGCATGAAAGAGGAAAACTCAAATAGCAATATGATGTGTTGGTGAAAGGACCCAACAAAAAGTTAGAAATCAAGGTCACTTATTTATTTATTTTCTTTTTCTGTTTTTTGTCTTTTTACAGCTGAACCCAAGGCATATGGAGGTTCCCAGGCTAGGGGTTGAATTGGAGCTGTAGCCGCTGGCCTACGCCAGAGCCACAGCCACAGCAACGCCAGATCCTTAACCCACTGAGCGAGGCTAGGGATCGAACCTGTGTCCCCATGGATGCTAGTGAGATTCCTTTCCACTGAGCCATGATGGGAGCGCCTCAAGATCACTTATTTATTTCTGTGTTAACTCTTTTGGGTTTTTTTGTTTGTTTTTATTTTTAGGTCCACACTGGTGACATATGGAAGTTTCCAGGCTGAGGGTCGAATTGGAGCTACAGCTGCCAGCCTACACCACAGCCACAGCCATGCTAGAACCCCCATCCACTGAGTGAGGCCAGGGATTGAACCTACATCCTCATGGATGCTAGTCTGATTCGTTTCCACTGAGACACAACAGGAACTCCTATTGTATGCGTTTTTAAAACATAATAACACCTCAATAAATCAGTCTTCTAGGATTTCACCTTTGTATTAGTTTGTACAGGAACTGGGTTGAGTGAATTTTTTTATTTAAAAAATAAATAATAAACCAGACACCAAAAGCCACACATAACAAATATATAACTTAATTAGTAAGGTAGATACAGCCTGGTAATTACCATTCAGGTCAAGAAATAGAGCTCTGCCTCCCTGCCATGTGACTGTAACAATCACCACTCCCTTCAGGTTACTTTTTTTTTTTTTTGGTCTTTTTGCCTTTTCTAGGGCCACTCTCTGGGCATATGGAGGTTCCCAGGCTAGGGGTCCAATCAGAGCTGCAGCTGCTGGCCTACATCACAGCCACAGCAACGCCAGATCCTTAACCCACTGAGCAAGGCCAGGGATCGAACCCACAACCTCATGGTTCCTAGTCGGATTTGTTAACCACTGCGCCACGATGGGAACTCCCAGGTTACTTTTTGATTATACAAATTACCAAAGGAATAAGTAAGCAATAGACAAATAATTTTGCAAAGAGAATGTATACACATATCAGATTAATTTTTAGCACTTAAAATAATTTTAAAATCCTACTTACAGTAAAAAATTTATCATACCATTGGAATAATCATTACTCTATATAGTTTATTGTGTGCTCTCTCTATATATAGGTAGATAATGGACATGCACATAGTTTCAATGTATTATCCTAGACAGATGGACACATATATATTTTTATTTAGGGAGAAATGGATTTTTTTTCTTTTTAGGGCCTCACCTGCAGCATATGGAAATTCCCAGGCTAGGGGGTGAATTGGAGCTACCTTTGCCAGCCTACGCTACAGTCACTGCAAGGCAGGATCCGAGCCACATCTGTAACCTACACTGCAGCTCATGGTAACATCAGATCCTTAACCCACTAATCGAGGTGTTCTCATGGATACTAGTCAGGTTCATTACCTCTGCACCACAACGGCAACTCCATATTTTTTAAATTGAAATATAGTTGATTTACAATGTGTTAATTTCTGCTGTACAGCAAAAATGTTTCCGCTATACGTACATACACATTCTTTTTTAAAAAAAATTTTATGGCCACACCCATGGAATATGGAAGTTCCTGGGCCGGGGATTGAATCCAAGCTGCAGCTGCAGTAATGCCAGATCATTTAAACCACTGTGCCAGGCCGGGGATTGAACCCTCACCTCTGCAGCAACCTGAACCACTGAAGTTAGTCTTAACCCACTGAAGCACGGTGTGAGTGTCTACATTCTTTTTTATATTCCTTTTCATTATGATTTGTGACAGGATATTGAATATAGTGCTAAACAGTAGGACCAAGAAGTTGATCCATTTTATATATAATATAGTTTGCATGACATATTTTTTTGTCTTTTTTTTTTGCCTTTTCTAGAGCCACTTCTGCAGCATATGGAGGTTCCCAGGCTAGGGGTCTAATTGGAGCTGTAGCTACCGGCCTATGCTAGAACCACAGCAACTCGGGATCCGAGCCGTGTCTGTGACCCACACCACAGCTCACGGCAACGCCAGATCCTTAACCCACTAAGCAAGGCCAGGGATTGAACCCACAACTTCATGGTTCCTAGTCAGATTCTTTAACCAATAAGCCACTACAGGAACTCCTAGTTTGCATGACATGTTTTTAAATACCTTATCCTCACTACATCCCTTCAAGGTGTTAATTTAACAAACAAGAAAGCCAAAGACCAAAGATAAATAAATTTGCTTAAGGGATAAATCTAGAATTGAAATCAAGCCCATGTAATGCCCCTTTCCAGCATATCCTGCTGTGGTCATTCTAAGTGGTTCTTGTTTGCTCATTAAATCAGGTTTGCCATCATCCATATACTTAGTTCTGTTACTATATGCTATTGAAAGTAATAAACTTCATTATTATAAAATTATATCATACAGGAGTTCCCACTGTGGATCAGAGAATAAGAATCCAACATAGTGTCCGTGAGGGTATGGGTTCAATTCCTAACCTCACTCAGTGGTTAAGGATCCTGTGTTGCCACAAGCTGTGGTGTAGGTTCCAGATACGGCTTGGATCCAAGTGTTGCTGTGGCTGTGGTGTAGGCTGGCAGCTGCAGCTCCGATTTAGCCCCTAGCCTGGGAAGCCCTATATGCCACAGATGTGACTCTAAAAAGAAAAAATAAATAAATACAATTATATCATACAAATATTTTACTCCTGAGAATGGTCTTTTTTTTTTTTTCCTTGATTCATCAGCCTAGCAATACATCATTTTTTTTTAGCATAAAATATATATAGGCTGGCTCAGAGCAAGTAAACAACAACTCTCATAGAATACACATTTGTCTGCTACAACACTGAGCGGTAAACATTGGGAATTCCATTTAACCCTGAAAACTGTTCTTTGAGGTGGGAATTATTATCTCCATTTTACAGATGAAGGCACAGAATGCTGCTGGGGAGTTCCCATTGTGGCTCAGTGGTAACAAACCCGACTAGTATCCATGAGAACGCAGGTTCAATCCCTGGCTTCACTCAGTGGGTTAAGGATCTGGCGTTGCCACGAGCTGTGATGGAGGTCGCTGACACGGCTCAGATCCTCCGGCTGTGGTATAGGCTGGAAGCTGCACTCTGATTCACCCTCTAGCCTGGGAACTTCCATATGACACAGGTTCTTCCCTAAAAAGAAAAAAGAAAGAAAGGTAAAGAAAAAGAAAGAAAAAGAGCTGGAATGGAAATCAGGTCCTTCTGGGCCCACAGCTCACACATGCATGCCCGCCAGACACACCCATGACTTTGTGCCCACTGGGTCACTGATGGCACCTGCACGGCAGAGGCTTATTTCTTTTAACTTGAATTTTTTATTTTTTTGGGTGTCCCCGTGGCATGCAGAAGTTCCCAGGCTGGTGATCAGACCTGTCCACAGCCGTGACCCGAGCCACAGCAGTGACAATGCTGGGTCCTTAACCTGCTGCAGCCACATTAATTTGAAATATTCTTGAATAACTGAACTGAAACTGTAGCAGAAAGAGATAGAAGAAAGAAGCAGGAGTTCCCATCCTGGCTCAGTGGAAACAAATCTGACTAGTATCCATGAGCACGCAGGTTGACACCTGGCCTTGCTCAGTGGGTTAAGGATCCAGAGTTGCTGTGAGCTGTGGTGTAGGTCACAGACTCAGCTCTGATCTAGCGTTGCTGTGGCTGTGGCCAGCAGCTGTAGCTCCAATTTGACCCCTAGCCTGGGAACTTCCATATGCCATGGGTGCAGCCCTGAAAAAGAGAGAGAGAAGGAAGGAAGGAAGGAAGGAAAGAAAAAGAAACCAAGCAGATGAACAAACACCATGTCCTACATATGTTCCTAAAGCCACATCTCTTGGCTTTCCCTTCTTGATTTATGACAAATATGTCAGGATAAGTGCTTTGGATGAAAGGTAAGACTTCATCTAATTGTCAGTAGAAAGCCCTGGCAGCTTCAGTTTCCATGCCTTACGCAAAGGATACATAGGAGAAGAGACAGGGGAATCTTCCTGTCATACTTATTAATTATTGTGGGCGTTTTAAAAAAATATCAAAGAGTGTTATGACAGAGTGGCAAAGAAAGAAACTTTTTCTAACGTAAACTGGAGTTATTTTGACTTTATGCAGCAATTTATGTAAACCTGCCTGTCACTGGAAAAGGCCTTGTCTTCTTTTGTTTTCAAAGTCATAACTTAAATGACAAACAAATATGTTAAGTGGCTTTTGTGAACTGGCTACAATCTTTGCGTGCCCAGACTTGTCTGGTACAAAGTGTACAAAACAGACGTGTGATTTATAAACTATGGGGTAATCAAATGAATACAAAGGGAAAAAAAAAAAGAATCCTCTCTATTTGAGTGTTTTGAGTGTTTGGGAGTGATGCTTAAAAATACTACCAGGAAAACTTGCTGCTATTTGCTTGAGTTTTCTTTGATCTCAAAGGGACCTGAATAAGGCTGATAAACTCAGCATGCTAATTTATTCCCCAGCAATCATATCTGCCTTATTTTCTACTGGAAGCAATCCTTGAACCTCTAAACCGTTCTGTTTCTATTATGAGAATCATAGAAGCACAGAGGGACAAGGATCTCAAGAGATAACATTCTGTTTTTGTTATGTTTTGTTATGTTATGTTTTGTTTTGTTTTGTTTTGTTTTTACAGCTGCACCTGCCACATTTGAAAGTTCCCAGGCTAGGGGTCACTTCGGAGCCACAGATGCAGGCCTATGCCACAGCCAGGGCAACACCAAATTCAAAAGCTTTGGGGAGTTCCCGTCGTGACACAGTGGTTAACGAATCCAACTAGGAACCATGAGGTTGCGGGTTCGGTCCCTGCCCTTGCTCAGTGGGTTAACGATCCGGCGTTGCCGTGAGCTGTGGTGTAGGTTGCAGACGCGGCTCGGATCCCGCGTTGCTGTGGCTCTGGCGTAGGCCGGTGGCTACAGCTCCGATTCAACCCCTAGCCTGGGAAACTCCATATGCCGCGGGAGCGGCCCAAGAAATAGCAACAACAACAAAAACAACAACAACAACAAAAAAGACAAAAGACAAAAAAAAAAAAAGAAGCTTTGGCAATGTCGGATCCTTACCCCGTTAAGCAAGGCCGGAAATCAAACCCACATCCTCACAGACACCAGGTTGAGTTCTTAACCTGCTGAGCCACAATGGGAACTTCTATTTTTAACTTCTTAGGAAAAAGACAACCCAGATCCTTTTGATTGGCCCAAAATCCCAAGTTATCATAGAGTTCAAAAGGAGAGAGATTGGACCATGAAGTGACTTCTCTCCATTCAGAATTGTTTCAGACTAAATTTACTCTCAAACAGCTTGAAAAAGCAAACATCAAGCTTCAGTCAAAGCTGTCAGCTGGTAGAACAGTAAAAGTATCTGTCATATGTTGGTTAATACATTCAGCTCAAATTTCTCCACAACTATAATTAAGGACTAACATTTCTAAAAATTTTATAACCCTTTTGAAACATACTTGATTTACTAGGGTCTTTTTTTTTTAATTAACAAAGAAAGCATATATTTTACAAGTATTAAGTTAGCAGAGCTATGAGTTGTTATTAATTCCATTTCACCATGGCAACAGGCCACAGGCTCTTAAGACATCTAAGAAGTAGCCAAAAACCACCCAGAACTTTAAGTAGAGTTAGAATGCAACTAAAAAAGCAAATTTTGAGTAAGGAACCACTTTTCCAGCTGCTTTGATTCATCTATAATTTGTAGATAAATGAAAATCTGTCCTTGGAACTGGTGTTTCTAAAACCCAATCTCCAGTCCTTGCAGAAAACGTTATGGGTCTTGAAGATGAAAAGAAAAAACTAACTCTGGTGATCAAAAGTCTCAAGGAAGAAAGGGAGCAAACTCCTTTCCTAAAAGATTTGCTGAGAAAAGCCTTAACAGCTCAAAACGGGTGCCTCAAGTTTGTCTGCAATTAGCCAGGCCAGTGTCCCCTCTGATGTTCTGCAATGTTGACATATTTCCTCAGTCTTAGTTGGTTTCCAATCAACAATGCTTTGGGAGTTCCCGTTGTGGCTCAGCAGGTTATGAACCCGACCAATATCCATGAGGATGCAGGTTTGATCCCTGGCCTCGCCCAGTGGATTAAGAATCCGGTATTGCCATGAGCTTGTGGTGTAGTCACAGACTCAGCTCAGATCTGGTGTTGCTGTGGCTGTGGTGTAGGCTGGCAGCTATAGCTCCGATTAGACCCCTAGCCTGGCAACCTCCATACACCGTGGGTGTGGCCCTAAAAAGCAAAAAAAAAAAAAAAAAAGGAATTAGAAATTATGGAAGATGAGACAAGTATTTTCAAAATGTGATGCTCTGGTAATTTGCTAAATCTGAGTATAACAACAACAAAGAAGTTAACTTGTGAAAACAATCACTTCATGACTACTCTCAAAAAATGGAATTAGTCCATTCAAGATTCTGTGAAACCAACCAGCAAATTTGGCCCCTTCTCAGTCCCAGTCCATCTTCCTGCCCTTTGGAATTCAAGTAGCTTTGCATTTGCTGGCCTTTTACTAGTTGTAAGTTTAAGAAATTGCAGGAGTTCCCGTCGTGGCGCAGTGGTTAACGAATCCGACCATGAGGTTGCAGGTTCGATCCCTGGCCTTGCTCAGTGGGTTAAGGTTCCGGCGTTGCCGTGAGCTGCGGTGTAGGTCGCAGACGCGGCCCGGATCCTGCGTTGCTGTGGCTCTGGCGTAGGCTGGCAGCTACAGCTCCGATCAGACCCCTAGCCTGGGAACCTCCATATGCCGCAGGAACAGCCCAAGAAATGGCAAAAAGACAAAAAAAAAAAAAAGAGAAATTGCAGATTGGGGTTCTCTTGTAGCTCAGCGAGTTAAGGATCAAATGTTGTCACCGCTGTGGCATGGGTTGCTGCTGTGGTGTGTGTCTGACTCCTGGCCCAGAACTTCTGCATGCTTGCAGATATGGCCAAAAAGAAAAAAAAAATTGCAAACCAATTCAAATACTGGCATAGCAAAACTAATTTGGAAAGGTAAAGGTGTAGCAATACACACAAGAAAGGTTAACATTTTTGGATTGTTTGTTTTTGTTGATTTTCCATGTAATCATTTTTGTTGGTATGATGAACTGAGATTTCATTACCATTTTTTTGAAGAATAATTATATATATGTTTAAAATTGTTACACCTTCAAAATATATAGTGTACTGTGCTCTGGAATATTTGGGGAAAATAAATCCATCCTCCTTTTTTTCTTTGGCTTTTTCAGAGGGTATTAATATGATATAGCTCATGACAAGGACTGAGGTCTCCTGCCACCAGCATGTAGGAAGCAGTTCCTCCAGCCTTCAGCTGAAGGCAGCCCCACCTGACTGCAACCTCAAGGCAGACCCTGATATTCCATTAGAATGGATAAGCAATGGGATCCTATTATACAGCACAGGGAGCTATAACCAATCACTTGTGATAAATAGTATGAGAAAATGAATGTATATATGTACGACTGGGTTACTGGCTGCACAGCAGAAATCGACACGACATTGTAAATCAACTAGACTTGAATAAAAAAAAATTAAAAATAAAAGACAGACCCCAAGCCATGCAGCTCTGAAATTCTTCTACCGTGAGAAAATAAATGTTGGTTGTTTTAAGCCACTAAAAAAATAAATAAAATAAAATATGATATGTTGTTGGGGTTTAACCACTTTCACCAAGTATACTGGACATCCATCAAGAGCTGCAAGAATGGTAGAAAACCTGCTACTCTGTTGCACTGGTGGAAGAAAAAGGAAAACTAGGAGTTCTTGCTGTGACACACTAAGTTAAGAGCCTAACTGCAGCAGCTTGGGTGGCTGCAGAGGTGCCAGTTTGACCCCCCAGCCCAGCCCAGTGGGTTAAAGGATCCAGCATTGCTGCAGCTGGGGCTCAAAGTCAGTCCCTGGCTGAGAACTTCCGTATGCTGCACGTGGCCATAAAATTTAAAAAAAAAAATTGAAAACAGTTTCATTCCATAGGCTTGGCTGCTTTCTGGACTATGATGACACTGGATTCAACCTTATTTAATTAAGTGAATATAAGGTTTTTCTTCATCCACTGTAGTGAATAAAGAAAAAACCTGACAACCAATGAGAGGTTTGTCAGAAATTGCCTTTTTATATACCTGCCTTCATACCTCTCCTTGTTGCCCCTGGAAACATATCTTTCCATTTAATCCAAGCATTTCTCAGTTGTGCCAAAGTTCAGGATCAGAAGAATCAGTCCCATCATTCATTTTTAAGATGGTAACCAAAGGCTCATCTGTCTTCACACCTCGCAGAGATGAAGCAGAGTTGATTGTGCCCTGTTCTAACAAATACAAAACTGTAGAATTGTTCTCTTTATTTGGGAGTTCCTGCAATGACTAATGCATTTACTCATTTTGCTAGGGAAGAGGTGACATTCTGACTGCTAGTGTTGGAACTAAGATGATAGAGAGGGCAGAATTGGACTTTGGCAGCTAAATGAATAGGTGGCATTTAGTTAATTGCTTACATGGTATGGTTTCAGAGGCCGTAGGAGCTCTCTCATTGCCAAAAATTAAACTTCTGGGTAATGCCAGAAAACTACATATCATTCCAAATGAAGGCTCTTGTTTGTTAAAATGCAGGCCAAATACCCTATAAGAAGTAACACCTTGTTATCAGTCATTGATACTTTTGTGGAGCATGTTTTAAATTCTTTCTGGAAAGTAGATTTTGATAGCAAACAGAAGGATATCGGATACTATGGAAAGAAGTCAAGAAGAAAGAAGCACAATATTGTCCAAGTTATCTTCAGAAACACTGCCTCTTTTTCAATTTTGCCAATGATTGGTATGATACAAAAAAATAGAATCTGGTTGACTAAGAAATTGATTTACAAATACTTTTTCCATAACTTAAAAAATTTCAAGATTATAGAAAAGTTATATAGTACAAAAACTTCTATATACTCTTTACCCCATGTGAGTAAAACCCCCTACTTGCTCTCTCATTGTCTTTCCCCAGCTGGTCACTCATTATGCCTAGAATTTGCTTAAATTTGAGTTTCCATCTGCCATCATTGTTCTTTTTTTCCAAAGAACTTCCTTTAGTATTTTTCTTTTCTTTTCTTTTCTCTTTATTTCTTTCTTTCTCTCCTTTCTTCTTTCTTTCTTCCTTCCTTCCTTCCTTCCTTCCTTCCTTCCTTTCTTTCTTCCTTTCTTTCTTTTCTTCTTTCTTTCTCTCTCTTTTTTGGTCACACCCATGGCATATGGATGTTCCTGGGCCAAGGATCAAATCTAAGTCAGAGCTGCAACCTATGCTACAACTTCAGTAGTGCCAGGTCCTTAACCCACTGTGCCAGTCCAGGGATTGAACCAGAGCCTCCACAGACAAGCCTGATCATTAACCTACTGTGCCACAGTGGGAAGTCCTCTAGTGTTTTTGGTACATTGGATATACTGCTGATAAAGCCTTTCAATTATCATTTACCTGAAAATATTTCATTTATCTAAACATATTTGTAATAGCTACTTTAAGATCCTTGCTGCTAATTCGACATCTGGATCATCTTGGAGTCAGTTTATAGTGACTGTTTTTTCTCTTGACTGTGGACCATTTTTGTCCCATTTCTTGACTGTGGATTTCATTTTCCTGTTCTTCTTCTTATAATTTTTGAGTATATGTTGGACATTGTGGATAATATGGTGTAGAAGTCCTAGATTCTGTTATCTTTCTCTGAAAAGTGTTGGTTTCTTATTCTAGCAGGCAATTAATTGAGGAGGACTTAAATTGTATCTCCAATGGCAGGCAACAGTTGAAAACTCTGCTTTGTTGTTTTAGCTTTTGAGTTGTTTTCATTTTCTTTTTTTTTCCTACCAAGTTCCTTAGAGTCTGTCATATAGATTTGTAATTCAGGGATCAGTCAAGGACTTGGCAGAATTTATATGTAGAATTTGGGATTCCCCCTTCTTGGGTTCACTTCTTTCTGTGATGTTCCTCCTCACGTTTCAGGCTAGAATGTCTGAATTCTGTCCTGTTCCTCAAGCCAATCTCACTATAGCTTTCTGCTTGAATTCTAGCTATTCTCAAATGCTGGACTAAGAAATACTTTCAGGCTAAAAAACCCATGTAATCACAAATCTCTACCAGCATTGTTCCTTCTTTCAAGGGTCATCTTCCTGGTTTGTCTGTTTATGCATTCCTTCAAATAGTTGTTTTTAGCATTTGTCCTGAACTCATTCTCTGTAAGAGAATGAGTTTACACAATTATTCTTCCATTACCAGAGGCAGAAGCTACACTACAAACACTTTTTTTAAATATAAAAAATAGGAGTTCCCGATGTGGTGCAGTGGTTAACAAATTCGACTAGGAACCATGAGGTTGCAGGTTCAGTCCCTGTCCTTGCTCAGTGGGTTAAGGATCCAGCATTGCCGTGAGCTGTGGTGTAGGTTGCAGATGTGGCTCGGATCACACGTGGCTGTGGCGTAGGCCAGTGGCTACAGCTCTGATTCGACCCCTAGCCTGGGAACCTCCATATGCCATGGGAGCGGCCCTAAAAAAGGCAAAAAGACCAAAAAATATATATATATATATAATAAACATCCACTTTAGGCATTTTTGCCAGTAAATTAATTAACTCAACAACTATCAACCAAGCATTTACTTTGGGCTAGTTGCTGTTTTAATACTGGGTGCTAAAAAGCATTTCAGATGTAAGATTTATATTTGCTTATAGTCAACTTGAATGGGCCTTGTTTTTATTTTTATTTTTATTTTTTTTTGTCTTTTTGCTATTTCTTTGGGCCGCTCCCGCGGCATATGGAGGTTCCCAGGCTAGGGGTCCAATCGGAGCTGTAGCCACCGGCCTACGCCAGAGCCATAGCAACGCGGGATCCGAGCCGCGTCTGCAACCTACACCACAGCTCATGGCAACGCCGGATCGTTAACCCACTGAGCAAGGGCAGGGACCGAACCCGCAACCTCATGGTTCCTAGTCTGATTCGTTAACTACTGCGCCATGACGGGAACTCCGGCCTTGTTTTTTAAACCTCATGGCATATGAGGTTTTTTAAACCTCAAAATGAAATGTTATTCTTCTAGTCCCTTCCCCCAAAATGAATATAATAAACATACATTTGCTTATGTCATAAATACACTTATGTAGTACATTTTTTTTTTTCAGATTTCTGAGGCCAAAGGTACTTACAGTTGAGTTTAACAACATCAACACTGACTGCAGCTGAAAATCCCCAACTTTCTCCAGCTAGGTTGAAATTTGTCAAAATAATTTTTCATAGAAATCCCAAAATGGAACCATTCTTTCATAACCATGAGATGTCTGTAGTTTCTTGATTTGGAAAAGAAGAAAGAAACTTTGAAACTGGAAACACCAAAAATAAGAGAAGTGGGAGTTCCTGTCATGGCTTAGCAGTAACAAAGCTGACTAGTATCCATGAGGATGCAGGTTCCATCCCTGGCCTTGCTCAGTGGGTTAGGGATCCAGCATTGCCATGAGCTGTGGTGTAGGTTGCAGACATGGCTGAGATCTGGTGTTGCTGTGGCATAGGCCGGGCAGCTGCAGCTCTGATTTGATCCCTAGCCAGGGAAATTCCATATGCTATGAGTGAGGCCCTGTAAAGACTAAATAAATAAGTAAATAAATAAAAGAGGTGAACGGCACAGTGGTCTTTCAGTATTAAATTCAGGGTTGAAAGGCTACCTACCAGTAACTCCAGAGAGTCATTGGTCTCCCTATGACTTACCATCTTCCTTCCTAGAGGATGGAATATTTCTTTCTTTCTTTATTTTTTTTTTGCCTTTTCTAGGGCCACTCCCGAGGCATATGGAGGTTCTCAGGCTAGGGGTCGAATTGGAGCTGTAGCTACCAGCCTACACCACAGCCACAGCAACGTGTGATCCGAGCCACATCTGCGACCTACACCACAGCTCACGGCAACGCCGGATCCTTAACCCACTGAGCAAGGCCAGAGATTGAACCCGCAACCTCATGGTTCCTAGTCAGATCCGTTAACCACTGTGCCATGACAGGAACTCTGAGGATGGAATATTTCATATCAGCATAAAAAGCCTTTGTACTCTACCTAAATAAAACAAAGGTAGAGAATACATCAGCACAGAATTCAGTGTTAAGGCCACTCATTTATTTGGGGGGTGAGAGGCCCAGGGCAGAAGAAAGACCCCCCTGCTGCTGGAAGTTTCCATGTAGAGCTCGCTTCCTTAGTTCTTGGTTTCCTTCCTTATCTACACTCTTAAATCCTTGTTTAAGACCTATCTTGCCAATGCAGATGGGTAAGAGGTAGAAAAGGAACAAAAAGCCAGGTGGGAAATTCTTGCATTATAGTTTTGTGTGAGTTTGGCTCTGGCTTTATCAGGGAGTTAAGTGAGAGACAGATGAAGGCTAACCTCCAGTCCCTCTTCGGTTTTGCATATTTGCATACAGGTTGGAGATAAGCCAAGTGTCCTGTTTTATAACGGCTGCATCTGTGGCATATGGAAGTTCCCGGGCTAGGGGTCAAATCAGAGCTGCAGCTTCTGGCCTACACCACAGCCACGGCAACACCAGATCCTAGCCACATCTGTGACTTATACCGCAGGTAATGGAACGCCAGATCCTTAACCACTGAGCATGGCTAGGGATCAAACCCGTATCCTCTTGGGTACTAGTTGGATTCATTACCACCGAGCCACAATGGGAACTCCAACTTTTATTACCATTTATCATTTATTATTTTATTTTATTTATTATTATCATTTTATCATTTATTATCATTTTATTGAGTACCATTTTTACTCAATTCCTATGTGTATTTCCAACATTACAGCAATTTAAAAAAATTTTTTTATTGATGATTTTAATTTTTTTCCATTATAGCTGGTTTACAGTGTTCTGTCAATTTTCTACTGTACAGCAAGGTGACCCAGTCACACAAACATATACACATTCTTTTTTCTCACATTATCATGCTCCATCAGAGTGATTCTATTTAGTTCCCAGTGCTACACAGCAAGGTCTCATTGCTTATCCACTCCAAAGGCAATAGTTTGCATCTATTAATCCCAAATTCCCAGTCCATCCCACTCCTACAGCAATTTTACAATAAACTCTGCATTTCATTTTCTGATGAATCCCATCAAGAACTCCACCTGGAACAGTGTAAGGTCGAGAGCAATCACCTGTGCCCCTCGGAGCAGCAGGCTTGGCCCCAGCTGAGCGCCCGGGAGGCTGCCCCCACAGTGCTTACCACCGAGCATCATAGGAAGAAATGAGGAAAAGGAGAACACAAGTGTCAGTGGCCAGTTTATTAGTCATGTCGTTTTGCTTCCAAAGAAAACAGTTCCATGGAACCTCTTGGGGGCCTGGGGGGCAGAAGCAAGATAAGCAGCTGGTGTCGCTTTGAAGTGTGGCTGCAGGGCATCCCTGCTCTCCCAGTTCAGCTGTTGAAGCAAAGGGGAAACTTCAAAGGTGGACTCGCTGTGGATCCTGCTGGTGGGGGGTGTGAATACCATCAATGGGCTTTAGAAAAAAAAAAAAAAGAGGAGGAATCTTCATCTCTCACTTGCCAGGGTTGGATGCCCAGCACGCCATCTACTGTGTTTTATCATGACAGTCTCTGTCTAGTGGATGCAAATAAAAAACCACTGAAGCCAATTTTGTTGTGATTTATATTTATTTATGTCGATTTTTTGGGGGAGTCTTTTTTTGGTCCTTTTTTAGGGCCACACCCGTGGCATATGGAGGTTCCCAGGCTAGGGGTCTAATCGGAGCTGTTGCTGCCAGCCTACACCACAGCCACAGCAAAGCCAGATCCAAGCCACGTATGCGACCTACACCACAGGTCCCTGCAACCTCATGCTTCCTAGTTGGATTGTTTCCGCTGTGCCACGACGGGAACTCCAGCGTCAACTGTTTCTAACAAATCATCTGATGGCCGGTTTTCATCATTTGGACTGATAGTGCCACATGTCAGTGATGGCAGGTAGACCTCTCTGGACCCGTTACATAGCGGTTCCCTAAGAGCAAAGCAAAGTTTAAGAAGATTGTCCCCTTGCTGCTCCCCTACCCCGAGACCACATTTATAACGCTACAATCCTTCAGTCTGTTTTTTCATTCTGTGTGTAGGTGGTGTGTTCAAACTCATCTGGAAGTTAAGAAAGAATTACTCCATTTGGCCAATAATTCACCTTGTACAATATGTTTTTTTTTTTTTTGGTCTCTTGAGGTTTTTTGGTCATGCCCATGGCACGTGGAAGTTCCTGGGCCAGGGATCCAACCCATGCCACAGCAGACCCCAGGCCACAGCAGTGACAAATACCAGATCCTCAACCTACTGTACCAGAAGAGAATTCCTATATTTTTGAAAGATAAATTTTAAAAGTAAATGCAATTTTCCTGAAATGATTTTATTTGGTCTAAACCTTTTCATTTAAAATTTATACTCTTGGAGTTCCCTGGTGGCCTAGTGGTTAAGCATTGGGTGTTGTCACTGCTGTGACATGGGTCACTGCTGTGGTTGGGGTTTGATCCCTGACCTGGGAACTTCTGCATGCCACAAAACAGTTCTACATTCTTTACTTCATGATTATAAAGGAAAAGGTGATAATGCTTGAAATATTAACTATAATTCTGTTTTTTTTTTTCCTTTCTCTTTTTAGGGCCACCCCCTCAGCATATGGAAGTCCCCAGGCTAGGGGCTGAATTGGAGCTGCAGCTGCCGGCCTATGCCACAAGCCATGGCAACACCAGATCTGAGCCGCAAATGCAACCTATGCCACAGCTTGCAGCAACCCTGGATACTCAACCCACAGAGAGAGGCCAGAGATGGAACCTGCATTCTCACGGATACTAGTCTGGTTCATAACCTGCTGAGTCACAACAGGAACTCCTAATTCTTAATATTAAGCATAGTTTTGATTAAAAAACAAATTCTTTTTTTTCTTGGTCACCCTGAAGCATATGGAGTTACCAGGCCAGGGATCAGATCCAAGCCACAGTAGCGAATTAAGCTGCAGCTGTGGCGATGCTGGATCTCGTCTGGGGATCGAACCCATATCCCAGCACTCTTAAGCCACTACTGATCCTGCTGAACTACAGCGGGAACGCCCCAAAATGAATTCTTGGACAGTTACATGGACAGGTAAACTTTCCTGCCACCATTTCCAACCAGCTTTTATTTAGAGAAATATGAAAAATCAGGCAAAAACATTTCATTGTACAGTACCAAAGGATATAAGACAGGACAGTCTTCAGGGAAGCTTGTTATGCTGAAAAAGCATCAGAAATCAGACAGTCATATTAAACATTGATGGTCTGATGACTAAAAAGCAAGTTGCTATGGCCAATCAGAGGTGCCCATGTCTTCAGCAGCATGGACCCAATATGGGCGAGAGAAGACTTTTCTGGTGGAAGAAAGTCCTGGGAATACTATGTAGGGGAGCAAATTCCAGTCTCAGAAAGCTTCCATGATTGTGGGTGGGTGTGCTTCATGAATTTGCCATGTAGAAAAGCCAGTTCACTGTGCTATGAAGGAGCAAAGATGAATTCAACTAGATAGAGGGGTAACAACAGCCATCAGAACACACATTAATTAGTCTGATATCCATTTTACATTTATCCCAGAACTCAATTTAAGAGGAAGTTATTCCAGTAACGTGATTTTTCTTTTTATTATTTTTTAGTTTAGTTTAGTTTTTTTTTTTTTTTTTTTTTTTTTTGACTACATCCACGGCATGTGGGATTTCCCGGGCCAGGGATTGAACCTTTGCCCCAGCAGTGACCTGAGCTGCTGCAGTGATAACACTGGATCCTTAACTCGCTGGGCCATATGGGAACTCCAAGATTTTTATTTTTTAATTTGGCAAAAAAAGTTCAAATCGAGGTGGCCTCAGCTCTAGACTCTGGCTTACAAGGATGTGTTTTTATTTCTGATTGTATCCTGAAGAAACGAAACGTCTTCCCATGGTGAAATCACCATCGATCCTTGTTAGGCACAGGCAGAATCTCTGCATTCAGGTCTTTTGAGGCCTTTTAAATTTATGTAACAAATGATTTGGAGATGCAATTTAAGAAAGCAAAACAAAATACACAAAAAGAAAATTAGGAAAAAGTCACAAGTATGATGATTTTTTTGGAGACAATTTTTTTTTTTTTAAAAGAGGCATTGATGATTTAGTAGAATGAGGAGACCATACGCTTGAACAATGATCACTTCTGTTGCTCATTTTCTGAGATTTCATTCCAGCGACAGCTGTACACTGTCAGCTTGGTTCTGTGGCTGCTGATAATCATACTTTCTTGCTGTTAAAAAACAAACAGAACAAAAAAAAACAAGAAAAAAGGAGATACAATTAATAAAATAACAAAATGATTACTAGCTCACATCATTCAGTCAAATCAGGATTCTCAGTAAAGAATTAACTCAAACAATTTTTTTCATTAGAGGAAATTTATTACATTTTACGGTACTCTAATCTCTCAGCACTGCTGATATCCAATTTCAGATGTTTATTTTTTTATTTTTATTTTATTTTTTTGTCTTTTTGCCATTTCTTGGGCCGCTGCCACGGCATATGGAAGTTCCCAGGCTAGGGGTCTAATCGGAGCTGTAGTCTCCGGCCTACTCCAGAGCCACAGCAACGTGGGATCCAAGCCGCATCTGCAACCTACACCACAGCTCATGGCAACGCCGGATCGTCAACCCACTGAGCAAGGGCAGGGACCGAACCCGCAACCTCATGGTTCCTAGTCGGATTCGTTAACCACTGCGCCACGACGGGAACTCCCTCAGATGTTTATTATTATTGTTTTGTACATCAGGATTATTCAGAGCATGAAAATATAGGGTGAACACTACTCAAATGAACATTTTGTAATTTTCTTCTTTTTAAAAAATTTATTAGAGTTGATTTACAATGTTGTGTCAATTTCTGCTGTACATCTCTCTCTCTCTCTCTTTTTTTTTTTGGTCTTTTTGTCTTTTTAGGACAGCACTTGTGGCATATGGACGTTCCCAGGCTAGGGGTCCAATCGGAGCTATAACCACTGGCCTACGCCACAGCCACAGCAACATGGGATCTGAGCCTTGTCTGTGACCTACACCACATCTCATGGCAATGCCGGGTCCTTAACCCACTGAGCAAGGCCAGGGATTGAACACGCGTCCTCATGGATGCTAGTTGGGTTTGCTAACTGCTGAGCCACGATGGGAACTCCTATACAGCTTTGAAAAAAAAAGTTTTTAATTAAAGTATAGTTGATTTGCAATGCTGATTTTCTTCTTTTCTCATATTTCCATCTCAAGATAAGTTACTAATGCTTTTGTCCACATCATAAGGAATTTGACTATATTTTAACTTATAAGCGGAAGAGACTTATTGAATGTTGTTAATATGAACTAGAAGAAAAAGCAGATATGCAATCCTGTATTCTTTTTGTGCTTCTGAGAAATGGTTATTGAAGGTCTTAACCTGAAACTAGAGAGAGTGCAGGGCTGAAATCTTCGTGAATGTCATTCATTGTCTGTACCTTTAAAACTTTCAGTCTCTAACCCCATCAAAAAGTGGGCAGAAGATCTAAACAGACAATTCTCCAAAGAAGACGTATGGATGGCAAAAAAACACATGAAAAGATGTTCAACATCACTAATATTAGAGAAATGCAAATAAAAACTACTATGAGGTACCACCTTACACCAGCCGTAATGGCCATCATCAAAATGTCTACAAACAATAAATGCTGGAGAGGGTGTGGAGAAAAAGGAACCCTATTACACTGTTGGTGGGATTGTAAATTGGTGCAATAACTGTGGAAAACAGTATGGAGATTCCTCAGAAAACTAAAAATAATTACCATTTGATCCAGCAATCCCACTTCAGAGAAAACCATGATGTGAAAAAATACATGTACTCCAATGTTCACTGCAGCACTATATACAATAGCCAAGACATGGAAACAACCTAAATGTCCATTGACAGAGGAGTGGAAAATGAACATGTGGTACATATATACAATGAAATACTACTCAGCCATAAAAAGGGAAGAAATAATGGCATTTGCAGCAACATGGATGGATCTAGACATGATCATGCCAAGTGAGTCAGACAGTGAGACACCAACATCATATGCTATCACTTATATGAGGGATCTAAAAATAGGATATGATAAACTTCTATGAAGAAGAGACACTGACTCATAGACTTTGAAAAACTTACAGTTTCCAAAGGAGACCAGTTGGGGGGTGAGGGGGGATGGGCTGGGGGTTTAGGATGGAAATGCTATAAAATTGGGTTGTGATGATCATTGTACAACTGTAAGTGTAATAAAATTCACTGAGTTAAAAGAATAAAAATTTCAGTCTCTACATTAAGTTTTTACCAGCCAACGAAGAGATACTTTTTGTTTATATACTCAGGGTGGATCCAGATTTTTGTGGCCTAAAGTGTGTACAATTTTTGGGAGTCCTCTTTAAAGAAAAGAATTGTGTTTGCTATTTCCTCTTGAACCTCTCCAGGCTAAATCAGGACTTGATTTGTCACCAACAGTAAGAATGATCCAATGTGATCGGATTCTTTCAATGGGAAAATACTCACTACTTCTAAGAATAATGGCTTCCAAAGATGTCCACGTCTTCATCCCCCTAATCTATGACTATGACACCTTATGGGGCAAAAGGGACTTCAAAAAACAGAAAAACTAACACACCCTTAAACACAGAAATTCTGACATATTTTATGCCATTCCTATCAACAACAAAAAAAAGAACTATACACTGAATTCATGATGGTATAGCCTATACCATTGAACATATTTTTTGAGAGGAGCTAACTTCTTTGACAAGGCGTCAACGAAAACCTAATCCTTTACTATAATTTTCCATATAGATCTTCTGGCTTCCTGCTTTTTTTTTTTAATACTTAAATCAAGTTTTCCTTAAGGATTTTTTTTTGTGTGGTAAAATATAAAAGCACAAAAGTTGCCATTTTGACTATTTTTAACTGGACTGTTCAGGGGCGTTAACTACATTCACATTAAATTGATGCTGAAAAATCTTTAGAGGTTCTACTTCTATTAAAAATATATAAAAATATACATAAATACCTATATATAAATATAATACATATTAATATATAATATATGAACAATATATATTAACATATTATATTAACATATAGATAGATAGATTTGTGTATGTACATGAGTTCCCACTGTGGTGCAGTGAGTTAAGGACCTCACATTGGTCGCAGCTGCAACTTGGATTAGATCCTTGGCCAGGGAACTTCTGTATGCATGCCATGGGTGTGGCCAAAAAAGAAAAACTATGCATATATGTTTTTTCTACTTTGCAGCCTGAAATTCTATTCCACTTGAGAGATACACCAGTAATATTCCTGCTGATCATTCTTTCTTTCTTCTTCTTCTTCTTCTTTTTTTTTTTTTTGTCTTTTTGCCTTTTCTAGGGCTGCTTCTGCAGCATATGGAGATTCCCAGGCTAGGGGTCTAATCAGAGCTGTTGCTGCTGGCCTACACCAGAGCCACAGCAATGCAGGATCCGAGCTGTATCTGTGACCTACACCACAGCTCACGGCAATGCCGGATCCTTAACCCACTGAGCAAGGGCAGGGATCGAACCTGCAACCTCATGGTTCCTAGTCGGATTCGTTAACCACTGCACCATGATGGGAACTCCTTTCTTGCTTCTTTTTATGCACATGCACATACACATTTAAGTTTTTACCACAGACATCTTTCTTTTAAAAATGTCCAGTCTTGGAGTTCCCGTCGTGGTGCAGTGGTTAATGAATCCGACTAGGAACCATGAGGTTGCGGGTTCGATCCCTGCCCTTGCTCAGTGGGTTAACGATCCGACATTGCCATGAGCTGTGGTGTAGGTCGCAGATGCGGCTCGGATCCTGCGTTGCTGTGGCTCTGGCGTAGGCTGGCAGCTACAGCTCCGATTAGACCCCTAGCCTGGGAACCTCCATAAGCCGCGAGAGCGGCCCACGAGATAGCAAAAAGACAAAAAAAAAAAAAAAAAAAAGTCCAGTCTTTTTTCCATGAGTCCCCGAGTATTCTCATCAAGGTAATGAATGTTAATAATCTGAGGTGTACCTTCCCAAGCCTTCCTCCATAACTGCATAACTCTATAGCAGATTTTTATTGCACATAGATAGGGATGTTCTGGTCATTTGATTTGAAAGGAGTGGCATCCTAGCATATATATGATTACATCTTGCTATTTCTCCCTTAATGATACACTGTAGAAACCACACCTCATTTTTTTTTCCTTTTAGGGCCACACCCGTGGCATATGGAAGTTCCTTTGCTAGGGGTCAAAGTGGAGCTACCGCTGCCAGCCTGTATCACAGCTACAGCAATGCAGGATCCGAGCCACATCTGTGATGTACACCGCAGCTCACAGCAACACCGGATCCTTAACCCACCAAGCGGGGCCAGAGATTGAACCTGCGTCCTGATGGATACTAGTCAGGTTTGTCCTGCTGAGCCATGATGGGAACTCCCACACCTCATTTTTTTAAGTGGTGGTATCAAAGGCTGTGGCTTAGATGTATAATTCATTCTGGCTCCCCACCCTTTAACCTTTGCTTCTTCTCCACCACCCACACATCACAGTGTTCGATACTATAGTACACACTAATCCCAGGCCATGACCTCTGGCCTTGCACACTGAGGCCACATTCCTGGAAGCTGCTCCTATAATGCTTTGGAGCAACAATTTAATTTTAACGGAAGTGACTACAAACTCCATAACACACAATCATTTAATTGTAACAGAAGTGACCGCAAATCCCACAAACACAAACTTCAAACCCAACTGAAAGTGACTTCAATATCCCCTCAGCCAGATCCCCAAAATGCTCTCAGCCACCTCAGCGCCACTATGCACAAGGGAAGCGCAAAAGATGGAAACTGGAAGAAGACCAGATTGCAGTCTCATCAGTTGTTAAAATACCTAATTTTTGTAAAATTTACAAAAACATTGACCACATGAACACATTGCTAGAGCTCATCTTGGGGCCCTGGAAGGACCCAGCCTGAGTGAAGGGTCCCAAAACACTAACTTCATGCAACCTGGGTTTGCTGATACTATGTTGAGCATCTGGAAAAGGCACTATGTTTTCATTTTGGCTATTTTTTTCTTTTAATTAAAACATTTCTTGTATTGAGGTCTAGTTGATTTACAATGTTGTGTTAGTTTCAGCTGCACAGTAAAGTGATTCAGTTATATGTACACGCTCTTTTTCATATTCTTTTCCACTATGGTTTATTATGGGATATTGAATATATTGAATAGTCCCCATGCCAATCAGCTGTTTCTGATAACCTCTGCCAACGCGATTCAATTCCAAATGTCTATTTTTTTTCTTTAAAAATTTTTATTCTTTTTATGGACACACCTGTGGCATATAGAGGTTCCCAGGTCAGGGGGCAAATGAGAGCTGCAGCTATGGCCTACCATGCCACAGCCACAGCAACACCAGATCCAAGACGCATCTGCAACCTATGCCGCGGGTTGCAGATCCTTAACCCACTGAGTGAGGCCAAGGGTTGAACCTGCATCCTTACAGAGACAATGTGGGGTCTTTAACCTGCTGAGCCCCAACAGGAACTCCCCAAAAGTCGATCTTAAATATGCTTACGTATGTAGTTAAGCACAGAGTATACTTACAAATGGAATACATTTCCAGTTGCTGTCTTAGACGAATTTTACTTATTGTGTCATAAAAGTTGGGCTCTGACAAAGTTTCTGCTGTAGGCGGCACACTGAATATCCTCATAATTTTTCTTTTATTCCTAAAACACAAAAGTAATGCAGAAGAGATTTACAGCCATATCTATAGGACAATAATATTCTTGTGATCATAGTAATCTGAAGTGGTATTAAAAGGATGTAGGTGGCAATGAGTCCATCTTCTAGTTTGTTCCTCTGAGATGCCTCCTTGGCTCAAGGGTTCTTTCACTAAAAGTATGAAGCACTACGTGCACAGCCACAGGGTTAGAAGAAGGAAAGGAAGGAGCAGAACACACCCACTTCATACAACAAAGTGATGGCCGCGCCTCGATCCCTGCAAAGGAGTCATATTGTCTGGAAAAATGCACAAACAAAATAAGATGATTTTTTTCTCTCCCTCTCATGTCATGCAAATAAAGCCAAATTACTGGGTTAGAGAAGAAAAGGAATGTGAACAGATTTTAATTTTGGAAAACAATGAATAAACATATTTCTTTCTTTCCTTTTCTTTTTTTTGCTTTTTAGGGCTACACCCATGGCATATGGAAGTTCCCAGGCTATGGGTCAAATCAGAGCTATAGCTGCTGGCCTATGCCACAGCCACAGCAACACCAGATCCCTGACCCACTGAGCGAGGCCAGGGATCAAACCTGCATCCTCATGGATACCAGCTGGATTTCTTTCCACTGTGCACAATGGGAACTTTCAAATATATTTCTTTTTAAATTTTTTGTAAGATTTTTATTTTTTCTATGATAGTTGATTTACAATGTTCTGTAAATTTCTGCTGTACAGCAAAGTGACCCGGTCTCACACACACACACACATTCTTTTTTTCACATTATCTTCTATCACGTCCCATCACAAGTGGCTAGATATAGTTCCCTGTGCTATACAGCAGGATCTCATAGCTTATCCACTTCAAATGCAATAGTTTGCATCTACTAACCCCAAACTCCTAGTCTATCCCACTTCTTCCCCCCAAATGTATTTCTTAAATAGAGTAGCATGGCCTTAGTGGGGCCATCTAGTTAAAATTAATTAATGCATCTCTGCTTTTATTTTTAAAATTTTTTTTAGAAAGTATAGTTGATTTACAATACTGTGGGTCAATTTCTGCTGTACAGCAAAGTTACTCAGTTATACACATATAGCCAAGGAGACTGGATATAGTTCCCTGTGGTATACAACAGGACTTCGTGGTCCATCCATTCTATTTGCTTTTTTTTTTTTTTTTGGCTGCCCCACGGCATATGGAATTTCTGGGCCAGGGATCATATCCAAGCTGCAGTTGTGACCCAGGCTGCAGCTGTGGCCACGGTGGACCCTTTAACCCACTGTGCAGGGCCAGGGATTGAACCTGCATGCTGGCACTGCAAAGATACTGCCGATCCCATTGTGCCACAGGGAGCTCTCCTGTCTCTCCATTCTAAATATAATAGTTTACATCTACTAACCCCAAACTCAGTCCATCCCACTCCCTCTGCCTTCCCCCTTGGCAACCACAAGTCTGTTCTCTATGTCCATGAGTCTGTTTCTGTTCTGGGGTGGGGAGGAGGCAGTGGCTATTTTTAGGAGAACATTGTTACCTGCCAGTGTCCCTTCGCCCCATGATTTCTAGAGGCTTCTCTCACCCACCCCCAGAGAGTACAGGCGTTCAGTGGGCCAGCTGTTCAGGGGTCATGAGGGCTAGCCTGAGTGTCTGATGGCAAGTGTGGGCTCTGAGCTGTTCCCCAGGCCAAGCATCAATTACTCTTGGATGACTAATTATTCTGAACTATCTAATGCCTTTGACCTTGGAAGAGGACGCCATGAAGCACGTGGCTAAGAGCAGAAGCAACTCCGTCCAACAATTACAGTTTTTCCTCTTCAAAGCACCCCCGCCTCCCTGCCCCGACCTTTTCCACTGTACTTAAAGGAAAGGAGCCAGGGAGTGCAGAAAAGAACAGTTAAGTTGTGCTAGAGCAGCTGGAATTGTAGCAGGAAATATTTACTGAGGGTTCACTCTCTGTGGCCCATCAGGGAAAGGTTAAATGAAAGTCCTTGTTCTCGGGGGACTGAGTTTTCATGGGATGGCCAGACATGTAATAGGACCACACTAAAATTATTTAATAAGTGCTATGACATAGTCACGCCCAAGAAACAGAAGGGGCTGCTTGAAACATGCAAAGACAGAATGGCTGAACACATAGGCATTAGAGTTTCTGCATTTCAGGGATGTGGGCCAAGATATGTGCTCATCCAAGGGTGGCAGTAAACCCAGGCTGCGTGATAAAATGAGCTCTATTAGAAATGATAGAATGGGGGTACAGAGCAGCTGGTCCGGGTGCTGGGAGCAGCACTAAAAGCCCCTCTCTTAGAGCAACTGGCTTTTTCAAAGCCAAATCCTGGTGACTAGTATTTGAGGGCAGACCCAAATGGATAGAGCTTTCAGATCCAGAACAAAAATGCTAATGAAAAAATTTTTGGCAGTTAATTTAGATAAAACAAACCAACCAATCTGCAAATCTTTGAGACGCCCAGTTTCTTCCTTTCTTTCCCTCTCCCTGCCTTTCTTCCTCCCTTTCTTTTTTTGGGGGGCTTTTTAGGGCTGCACCCATGGCACATGGAGGTTCCCAGGCTATGGGTCAAATCAGAGCTGCAGCTGCCAGCTTACACCATAGCCACAGCAACACAGGCTCTGAGCCCTGTCTGTGACCTATACTATAGCTTATGGCAACACCAGATCCTTAACCCACTGAGTAAGGCCAGGGATTGAACCCACGTCCTCATGGATCCAGTTGGGTTCATTACCACTGAGTCATGACGGGAACTCCCCAGCTTCTTCTTATCTATCCTGAGATGTTAGAGCATTTACCTCTTGGCATACATGAAGAGCCCAAAGCTGACAAGGATCACGACCAGGTAAACGTTGGTGGCTTCATTCCAGGCCTCGTGAACACTGTAATCCATGGAACCATCGTCACCCATTACTCCGTAACCTGCAGGCATGGGGCTGTAAGGCAGCAAAGATGGCAGGGCTTCTTTCAGTTAGTGATAGTTTGATGTCTGGACAAGGCTGGTGAACATGGAACCTGCTGGTCAGCTCTAGTTGCTGCCTGTTTCTGAATGGCCCAGGAGCCAAGAAGGTTTTTACGTTTCTAAATGGATACATTTTCTTTTCTTCTTTTCCTTTTATGGCTGCTTTTTCTGCTGCAACTGTGGCATATGGAGGTTCCCAGACTAGGGACTGAATCAGAGCTGCAGCTGTGACCTACACCACAGACACAGAAACATTGGATCCGAGCCAGATCTGCAGACTACCTTGCAGCTCGAGGCAATGGTGGATGCTTAACCCACCGAGTGAGGCCAGGGATCAAACCTGTATCCTCATGGATACTAGTTGGGTCCTTAACCTGCCGAGCCACATTTTATCCTGTTTTGCTTGTTTTTTTTTTTGATCGCATCCAAGGGATGGAAGTTCCTGGGCCAGAGACTGAACCCAAACCACAGCAGTGACCTGTTGAGCCACCTTGGAACTCCTAAATGGATACATTTTAAACAGTAATAAGTAGTAGGGAATATCTTACATTTTTGCCTCATAGTCCTCAAAGCCTAAAATATTGACAATCTGGCCTGTGAAGAAAAAAATTGGCCAAACTTGGTCCAAATCACTAAGACAAGTTACACGTTTCCCCTTTTTTTCAACTTTGAAGCATCATAGCTCCTACATAAAAGTTAAAAGTCAGGGAGTTCCCATCGTGGGTCAGCAGATATAACCTGACTAGTATCCATGAGGATGTAGGTTTGATCCCTGGCCCTACTCAGTGGATTAAGGATGCAGCATTGCCATGAGCTGTGGTGTAGGTCATCGACTTGGCTCATATCTGGTGATATGGTGGCTATGGCATAGGCCAGCAGCTATAGCTCCGACTCAACCCCTCACCTAGGAACTTCCATATGCCACGGGTGTGGCCCCTAAAAAGCCCCCCCCCAAAAAAGTTAAAAGTCGGTATTAAAAAAAAATCATATTTCTAGGAGTTCCCGTCGTGGTGCAGTGGTTAACGAATCCGACTAGGAACCATGAGGTTGCGGGTTCGGTCCCTGCCCTTGCTCAGTGGGTTAACGATCCGGCGTTGCCGTGAGCTGTGGTGTAGGTTGCAGACGAGGCTCGGATCCTGCGTTGCTGTGGCTCTGGCGTAGGCCAGTGGCTACAGCTCCGATTCGACCCCTAGCCTGGGAACCTCCATATGCCACGGAAACGGCCCAAAGAAATAGCAAAAAGACAAAAAAAAAAATCATATTTCTAAAAGGATATGAGTTGAAATGTCAATGCACAGTTTCCAAACTGTAATAATCACTCAGATGAAAGCAACTGAATATTTAGAACACAGGCCCAGGAGTTCTCACTATGGCTCAGCAGTAATGAACCCAACTAGTATCCATGAGTATGTGGGTTCCATCCCTGGCCTCATTCAGTGGGTTAAGGATCCGGCATAGCCGTGAGCTGTGGGGTAGGTTGTAGATGTGGGTCGGATCTGGTGTTGCTGTGGTATAGGCTGGCAGTTGCAGCGCCGATTCAACCCCTAGCCCGGGAACTTCCATATGCTGTGGGTGCAGCCCTTAAAAGAAAAATACAAACAACAACAACAACAACAAAACCCCCCAAATACAGGCCCAAACAACTGCTGCGATGCTTGGAGAACAGGACAGTGTTGGACCCAGGATAGTAGCCTAGGTGAGATGCAACAGTCATGACCAGGCTCTTCCATAGACCCCAATGCATCTGGAAAACCAAAACTGTCTGGAGCTTTATCTAGCTTGGGCCTCCTGGCCAAATGTAGTTGAAAGAAACTATGGGATAAAAAGTTACTTTTTGCTATTTACACAGCTGGGACTTCTATTCAAGGAAATGCCTTCTTTAGACATTCCCACAGAAAATAAGAGCCAGTAACAGCCAGGATATCAAATAGCAAGGGAAAGAGCTACAGTTTCTTACTTTGCAGTTGGGAAGTTAATTGAATTTTTCCTTAAAGAGAAAGTTCCTCCCCTGTGTTAAATCTAAACTAGCTAGGTCTAAGTAAAGTGACATAATCTGTGAAAGAAACTCAGAGTGTTGTTTTAGACATTTTATCAAAAGGAGAAAAACTGGAGTTCCCATTGT
Source organism: Phacochoerus africanus (assembly GCF_016906955.1). Classification (NCBI taxonomy): domain Eukaryota; kingdom Metazoa; phylum Chordata; class Mammalia; order Artiodactyla; family Suidae; genus Phacochoerus; species Phacochoerus africanus. The sequence goes on from NC_062546.1 coordinate 52,123,902, forward strand.
GGCTCAGTGGTTAATGAATCTGACTAGGAACCATGTGGTTGCGTGTTCGATCCCTGCCCTTCCTCAGTGGGTTAAGGATCCGGCGTTGCCGTGAGCTGTGGTGTAGGTTGCAGACTTGGCTCGGATCCCGAATTGCTGTGGCTGTGGTGTAGGCAGGTGGCTACAGCTCCAATTTGACCTCTAGCCTGGGAACCTCCATATGCTGCAGGAGTGGCCCTAGAAGAAGGCAAAAAGACAAAAAAAAAAAGGAGAAAAACTGGACAAATGATAGGTACTATAGTTTCTAATTAGACAGTCATTTTCTAATACCAAGAAAATGAGTAGCTGGAATGTCCAAGAAATTGTTTTGCAATTTTTTTTCTAGACATCCTACAACAATAAAGGCATTGCAGAAATTCCTCCACTGAAATATCTTGCAATCTGTCCTGTGAGCTTCCAAAATGTTCTTTAATGTAGATTTGCCTCAGTTAAGTTAATAAGTGTATACTAAGTGCAGATTCTGTTTTTTTTCTTAACAGTTTGCCTCTGCATAAAATGAATGAAACAGACTGTATTCATTTACAATAAAGTGAGTATCATGAATGGTCATTTAATTTAAATTCTAGACACTGAGGGCAAGAGTAATTTCCCTGAAACATCTATTGGTGTCTGATGAATACAAATATTGGTCTTATAAAAATTAGCCAGAGAATAATAAAAAGGGAACTTATTTTAAATGACCAAAATTAATAGATGCAAGATCTAAATATAATGTAATTATTAAACCATACCCAATTTCTAGGTATTAAAGGCTGGTTATGGGATTTTTTTTTAATTCAAGTATAGTTGATTTACAATGTGTCAATTTCTGCTACAGCAAAGTCACTCAGTCATACATATACATATATTCATTTTCTTTTTTTGGGGTCTTTTTAGGGCTGCAGCTGTGGCACATGGAGGTTCCCACCAGGCTAAGGGTCATATTGGAGCTGTAGCCGCCAGCCTACACCACAGCCACAGCAAGGCCAGATCTGAGCTGGGTCTGGGACCTACACCACAGCTCACAGCAATGTTGGATCCCTAACCCACTGAGTGAGGCCAGGGATGGAACCTACATCCTCATGGTTACTAGTCATCCTGCTGAGTCACAATGGGAACTCCCCCCTTTATACACACACACACACACACACACACACACACACACACACACACACACACACACACACAGACATACTTTTTCTTTCTCATATTATCTTCCATCTTGTTCTATCCCAAGAGGATTTGTTTTCTTTTTTAAGAGATTGGAAGGCACGGGGCGGGGCGGGGAGGGGGGTGGAATTTGGCATTATTCACAATTTCAATTCTTATTCCTTAAAACCGAACTCTAAAGTTTCAGAGTTTCTCTGAATATAACATTAGGATTTGTAGTAAGTAATCATTCTACTTTAGAAATGGAAACTTCTGGAACATCAGAGACTACAATTGTCTTCATAATTTATGGAAACTGAGATTTTGGTGTCTTTGATGATTTTCCCCCAGATTTTCATTGGTGCCAATATAAAATAACAACAACTGTGTTTTTGGCAATAAGAGATGATGTGAGATGTCTGATTTGAGATGCTGAAGGAGGATCTTACATCACAACAATGATGTGAGAGTGGCAGGCCTTGGGATTGGGAATTATTAACAAATTGGAGAAGGAAACAGGTAGCATTGAGGTAGGAGACAGCTGTACCCCGGGCTGAGTGGCTATGGCCAGTCTCTTGATGACACTGCAAGACAAGACACCTACAGGAGCATCAGGACCTGGCCAAGAGACAAAGTGACCACAATTTCATCCCCACCAACTCTGGTTGAGAGGGACTTTCCAGCCCCATACCTACACAAAGAAGGTCCTCAATCTAGGGAGGGGGCCTAAGGAGAGATGGGTCTCCAGCCCACAATATATCCTGCCAACCTCCCAGAAACCTTCATGCTGGAATCCATCTTGGCTAAAAGATGTGCATAAGTCAGACCAAATATGGGCCCAAACAAGACAGTTGGCTAGAGACAACCCCTGACCCCTGACCAGCCAGAGTACTCTTCCTGCCTCCTCCCAATAAAACCAATCTGAGTCACCTTAATTGTGAGCAGCTCATTCTGCAAGCTTGCCCGTGTGTTCTTTCACACATACTCTGCTTTTAATAAACTCTACACCTGCTTCACAATCTTGGTCTCTTTGCGGAATTCCTTTCCCAAGGAAGGCAAGGACCGAGGTCCTCTCACTGCTGAACTCAGCATGGCCACTGGCACATTTTGCAGGTGGCTTCTTATCTGACACACTATGAAAATGTTTCCTACCTATTTTCTAACCCTGACAGCATCTGAGCCTGGTTAACTTTTTGCTTCGATTTTCACAAAGTTCTGGCCACATGCCACTCAATAAAGTGTGTATTCCTACAGAACTTGTCTTTCTCCTGCTACAAATACACCACTCTTGATATTTAGAAAAGGATTCTGAAATACTGCTGACCAAGAATGGTGAAATTTTAATGTGAATTATACAACTTGATTGGTATGCAACACCACTCCTGCTCCAAAGTTCTGGGGACACTCACTTGAGTTACTTTTAGTAGTATAGCTGTGAAAGATTTGCACTGAGGGTAGGCCTTTCCTGCCCTCCATCATGACCAATGGCAGCACTCTGTAAGGCTGTCAGGAATAAGCAATGGTCTTGTTCAAAGTTATAATCCAGATCATGGCTCCCATGTGGCCTGACCTATGACTGGTCCCCTTCCACCTTGCCACCATATAACCAAGGACACATACACACACCTGCTGAGCGGTCTGCAGACCATGAGTGCCTTTGTCTGGAGTCTAAAGCAAAATGCCTAAGGGCATCACTCTGGTTCATTCCTGGCAAGTTAACTAATGTTTCAGCAAAATCACCATGTGCTTAGGATTGTCATTCAGGGCTTTCCTGAGAAAATTGAACTTTTTTGGACATACCTTTCCTGTAAAGTCATCCTTGAACTCTTTCAGTAAGGAGATACTAGGATGCTGAACGTAAGTATCCAGAGATAAAGTTGACAAGTATGACAACTAGGGCTTGATTTCATTTGACAAACTTTTAGGTAGAGAACAAGAACTCTTCTTGGGCTCAAGTGACTGTTTCATAAGGTGTTTTTGTTTTTGTTTTTTTTTGTCTTTTTGCTATTTCTTGGGCCGACTCCGGCGGCATATGGCTAGGGGTCGAATCGGAGCTGTAGCCACTGGCCTACAGCCAGGGCCACAGCAACTCGGGATCCGAGCCGCGTCTGCGACCTACACCACAGCTCACGGCAACGCCGGACCCTTAAACCACTGAGCAAGGGCAGGGACCGAACCCGCAACCTCATGGTTCCTAGTCGGATTCGTTAACCACTGCGCCACGACGGGAACTCCGTATCATAAGTTTTAAAACAGTTTCCTGATTTGCAGTTCCTGATACCATGTCTATTTAGGTGGTTCAATTTTGAGGATCACTTGTCAGCAGTTATCTCAAAGCTTTGCTATCTTGAAACAAATTCAGATTAGAATCACTTATAGAGCTCCAAGAGTGTCTTTCAACACAGCCCAACTCCTAAGTGTGATTTTCTTGCAGTCCTCTGAATCCCTAAAGTTTTGATTTCCTCAAACGGAAATGTATAAGCTCACAGGGCTTCCACTAAGACGAAGGAAATTAACATTTGAGGGTGCCTGTGCTGGCAGCGCCCGCATTCACTGAATTTTCACAACCCCCCTGCTGGGAGGCACTAACGTTCCATTTGGCCGAAGACCGGGGATGGTGGTGGTGGTTTTGCAACTTGCCCAAAGCCGTCGAGGCCAGGGCATGGAGGGGAGTGTAGTCACATACTTAACCCCCAAACGTGAACGCTTCAGGCCCCACCCAGACCCGTGACACCCCCAGGTCCTGGAAAGAAGTGTGGTGAAGCAGGCACCTCGAAATCCATCCCCCACCCCCGTGTAAGCGGCCAGGGCAGCAGCGGCCTGGGCGCCGGCGCCCGCAGGCTGCACGGTGCGATCCTAAAGCGCGTCGGCTAAACCCAGCCGTCCCCAGCCAGCCAGGGCCTCGCGCTGGGGAGACCGCGACTTCCACCTCGCCATCCGCGTTTCCGGAACTCGGAGCCTCCCTACTCCCTCTCGCCTGAGAGGCTCAGCGGGGCGCAGCGGCTGAGAGGCCGGGACGCAGGGCGGGCAGTGGGCCGGGCACCGGGCTGGGGGCGCCTGCCCCTCCCCTTCTCCCCTTCCCCCACAAGCCGGGGCGGGGCGCACGGCGGGGGCGGGGCCGTACGGGGGCGGGGCCGGGCGGCCGCAGGCGCGGGGCGCGGGTCCACTCACGCTGCTCGCTCCGCAGGCGGCGCGAGGCTGGGCTTCTCTGCTCGGGGCTCCTTTCCCCGCAGTTGCGGCCGGACGCGCGGAGCCGGTTACCGAACGGACCCGGACGACCTCTGCTTCGTCATTTCCTGCCGGCCCGTTGGCTTCCGGATGGAACAAGGAGCCAGGTCTTTCCCCCCCGCCCCCCTCTCAGGGTTTGAACCGGAGAAGCGCAGCGACGGCCCCGGTGCCGCCTCCGGGCGCGTGAGTGGAGCCCGGTTCCTTTCCCTCCCCCGTGGCGCGGCGCCGGCCCCGCCCCCGGCCCCTCCCCGCCACCCGGACCCGTAGCTACTCGGGCCTCCTGCTACCTCGGGGCTCCAGGGCGGTGGGTCTGGCCGCCGGCTGGAGGTCCACGTGGGTCCGGCCGCGGCGCGTCCGAGCGGGCCGGGAGAGGGGCCGGGTCCTCCGGGAGCGCAAGCAGCTTCCCGTCCCGCCTCGGCGCTCCTGGGCGCCTCTACCCGCGCGGGAGAACGAGTGTGCCTTGGCCCACGGTCGAGATTTAGCTGGAAACGGAAAGATTTTCTCTTTTCGTAATGAGGGCAGAGGGTTACTTTTAGTATTTACTTAGGAAAGCACGTGCTCTCCACACTTTTGCTGCACTTTTCTTGTCATAATAAATGATGCGTGCTGAGAGTATTGAAGTGTTTTAAAAACTGGATGTGCCCAGGATGCTGTAGTATTATTGTTAAAGTGACTTTGGGGTATTTAAGATTTGTGTGTGTGTAAAGAGTTGAAAAATTCTAGCTCGAGACAGGTAAAGAATTTATGTAGGATTTCAGCATCAGCATTGAAATAATCAGATTTCAGCGGTTGGCGTAGCCTTGCAAATAAATGGCCACTTGTTCACGTGCTCGAGGTCTTAACTATTCATTTTGAGCGTGTTCTCTAGGATCAGCTGACTGCTGATTATAATTCATACTAGACCTTGTAGAGGTTGTATCCTTAATTGACAAGCAGAGATTAGAGCTAAGATTTAACACTCTACCCTTAGCAAGTTTTCTCTGCTTCTTTGTGGATCATTCTGTTAAAATTAAACTCACCTCTTCTGTAGAGGAAGAGCATTCCTTGGTATATAACAAAAGCTTTATTTTTAGTAGTAACATATTAGCTTATATATAGTATGTATATATAATCATATATGTAGTTTTGTAACTATTTAATACAACTCCAAAGTTGGAAAATTAGAATCAATAATAATTGGGTAATGTTGAGTACCGACTGTTTGCCAGGCCTGTGCCAAAGGGTCTACATACTTTCTTTCATTTAATCTTCCAGATAACTTTTTGCATAAACATGGGTTGTTCAGAAATATTTGAGTACACGAGTTTGATTTGAATGTGTCCAAGTGTGGAATATTAATTACTTCTGTTTCTGTTTTTTTTTTTTTGTAAAATAAGGATGTTGGCAGTATATAATGACTGAGAGAGTAAATGAATGTGTTTTTCAAGTTGGAAGAGGGCTTTCCAATTACATGGAACGGCAGTCAGTCCCTTCATTAGGGTATTCAGTAGTTTCCAAAGCCCTGTGTCATGTCTCTTTGTCCAAGTTGCCATTACGTATCATTGTCACGCAATGAACAGGCCAGGCTTAGGACACTGGATAAAGGTAAATGTTGGGAAAGCCTTAATGTCCCCTTCTGAAAGACCCCCTCTTTCCATATTTAGTTTCTAAGTGACATTCTTAATAAGAGTTAACAAATGACAGTCAAGCAGGAAGAGTAATTTTCTAGTACCAAACCAAGGAAATAAAAAACAGTGAATTGGCTATTACTTCTTAACATACCCGTGAATGTTAAGAATCTTGGGTAATCCATGCTGTAGGAGTTCTACCTGATTTTTCAGTTTGCCTTGAAATGTCTTCAACATATTCCAATCCAGTATTTTGTGCATTAACAAGTTAAGTTTTTGGAGTTCCCCCCCATGACGGAGTGGGTTAAAAATCTGATTGCAGTGGCTCAGGTCACTGTAGAGCCCTGGGTTTGATCCTCGGCAGTGAGTTAGGCTGTTGGTGCAGCTGTGGCGTAGGTGGCAGCTGGGGCTTGGATGTGGTCCCTGGCCCAGGAATTTCCACATGGCATGGGGGTGGCCAAAAGAAAAGAAAGGAAAAGAAAAAGTTAATTTTTTGACTGGATTTAATTGAGTAGTTTTGACGTACTTAATCCAGAATTTTTATTTTGACTGTATTTCCAGAGATACAGTTTAATGATGTATGGAGGAATAACAGTGATGAGAATGATGGTGGGATCCAGCAGTTGCATCTTGTGAGAGCAGAAATAGCTGAGAGAACGAGCAGAGGATGAGGGAGGGAGGTGCTTGGAAATGTGTCGTATTTGCGGTTGGAGCGTATTTTCAGATAGTGGTCCATCACTGGAGGAAGAGGATTGAGAATGCTCTGCCAGTTAGTATTTTATGAGAACCTTCTTTGACCTGAAGGCATTTTCTCTGGGGAGGGGATGAGTGATTTGTCATCAGTGGAAGGATGTAGGAAGAAAAAGCTGCATGCATGTCTTTTCCGTGGAGTTACTATTTCCACCCATCGTGACTGATTCTTGCCACCACATGCATGTTCAGGCACATTCCTAGTAGAGATTTGATATTTGTGGGCAGCCACTAGTAGGAGAAGGAAAGAAGAGAAAGGGATGGCAAATGACAAAGCACAGAGCTTTCACTGGGGCACAGTTTAGCGGCTGCGCTTCCACAGCCTCTATTATGAAAACCATTCTGATAATACCGACTGTGTCTATAACTCTCTTTTATGTATCTGGAAATATGGAGAATCAACCTTTGAATATGCCTCAAGGAACAATGGAACACACTTAAAATACAGCCTATGACAAGTTTGTCACTTCTCATGACAGCCATTTCTGTACATTTGTCACTTTTGGAGGCCGGGGTGACAGAATGCCAGCCTTGGCTCGTGTGTACGAGGCATTTAAACCATGTCATGTCTCACCAGGTTGGAGAACAGGCCCTTCTTCCTTCCTCCCTTCAGAACTCGGCTCTCAAGTGGGTGCCCTTTTCAGCTCCTGGGATGCAGGGGCCTTTTCTGGGTCCTTCCTGGCCATCTGCCCGGAGGCGGGGACAGTGTCTGCATCGCAGGTGTGCAGGAAATACTTGTGCAATGAAGAGATAGGCTGGAATCCTCTCTGTTCTCACCTCCAGTAGAAATCCCACTCACCTTTAGGGGCAGGGCAGCCTCGCCTTCTCCAGAGTCTCAGCTCACAATGCACCCTTTGAGTGTCAGCTGTTTCTGCCACACACTTTGGCACTTAATCTCTTGCAGCTTTATATTGTTGCCTGAGTGTTCCCCGTGTTTTGTTTCCCCACCCCAAATATAGACTGCTCGGAGGCAGGGAAGATTCCTTCGTGCTGGCCTGTGTTTGAGAACTTCCTTGGTCATCCAGTATACTAACATACACAGAGTAGGCTTATTTTTACCTGTTGAGTGAATATTAGCTACTGTGGGAGAGCATCAGGAATGTTCACAATGTGGTCCCCATCCTCGAGTAGGTAGCATTTTAGTTGGGCAGCCATGGTGTACCCACGGGGAACAGTATGAGAATTTGGAGTTAAGTAAAGCAAATACTAATAGCTAACGTTTGTGTTGTGCCTAAAATCTGCCTGACACTGTCCCCAGTGCCTTTACAACGTTAGTTTATTTGAACCTCCTGACAACCCTTTGACACAGATGCAGTTATAATCCTGTTTTACACATGAGGAGACAGAGGCACAGTGAGGTCATGAAGTCACCTGCCCATGACCACAAGGCGAGTAGCAAGGAGGGAGACGGGATGTGAACCCAGGCAGCCTGGCACTTGAGTCAGAGTGGGTCCCCTGGTTCGGGGGGCGGTTACCTTGTCCGAGATGGGAGAGAGATCTAAAGGTTGCCCCAACTTTTCTTTTTCAAATATCAAAGTCGTGTACACCATGGCAGTGACTGAGCTGCAGCAACTGTACTGGATTCTTCAGGTGGAAGAGGTTGATTATGACACGGTGGTGGGAACACTGGATTTTGAAATGACTGAGGGCAAGAGGGAAGCAGCTGAGTTGGGAACCTCACAGCTGAGTGGGGAGTAGGACTCTGGGTATTGAATTCTAGGACAGTGATTCACCAGGACATAGGGCAAGGATCGTTCAAGTTCTAACTCAGTGCCAAGTAACTCCTCCTGCACTATTAAACAATGTTGAATGACACTCCTTAACCACTTTTCCATTTTAAACACTTTTAAACCCGGAGTGGGTGTAATTTACCAGGACGGGAGCAGTATGGAAGGCTTCCTGTGCCTGGCAGCCCTCATGTGGAATCTTGACCCACTTTTTCAGCCTGTCTTGGACAATAAGAACACTCTTGGGGCCGGGAGACCTCTTCAAACCAAGTCATATTTCTCAGTGGGGAAAGAAAAAAAACCAAAACAACGTAAAATGGTGCTGTTGACTGGGTGACACACCTGAGGTGAAGTCACTTTGAGTTGGACGAGGGCCTCCAGACATAATCCAGCCAGATGAAGACAGATGGCCTTCCCTGAAAGCCCAGTTTTGTGTCCCTTTTGGTTGGGAGCTGACAGTGTTCTTTGGGGGGTGTTGGGCCTCAACAGAATCCGCTGAATCCAAATGACTCGGCAGATAGGGAAGCACACACATCAGCACAGCCACTGTCCAGGAACCGGAGGAGGACGTGCCCTCGAGTGACGTGTGGGCCACTGCCCTGGTCAGCAGCCAGGGAGGGCCCTCATTCTGCAGGTATGGTGTTCTGAGTCGCCAGTGGTTTCTGCTGGGTAGGCGGTCGTGAAGTTTGGGGGCCGTTTTACAATTCCAGTAAGGCCACGTGTGCTGCTGTCCTTTTCACATCAGCTCACATTCGGGGATGGCCCGTCAGCAAAGCAAAACTTATACCTGTGACTGTTGTCCCACAGTTGTGTTCTATTTAAATATCCTAGGATAAAATTTGGAAAACTTGGGCTAAAATAATCAACATTGAAGTGATTGATCCAATTGGCATGTTAACTTAATTTCAGCATCTTCTCTGAACGAGGGGTTTTGAGGGAAAGAGAAGCTGATACCGTGATTCATTTGTTTTTAAAGCCTATTAAGCTAGGATAATATAGTGACCTCTCTGCTGCCCCATTTTATGACTATTAGGGTTGTAGAGCTGGATTCTGGACATGACCTATTGTAATGGTTAAGTACAAGTAAGCATCAGAATGACCCAGGGTTTATTGTAAAGTAACAGTAACAGGGTACCTGAATTGAATCCCAGAGATTCAGGTTCTTTAGAGCTGGGCCTGGGCTGGGCATCTGTATTTTAAACCATCCTTGAGTGATCCTGGTACCCACCTCCTCCTGAAGGAAGAACCAGCCCTAGTAGTCTATAGATAAGAACATCTGGGCAAGGTCGAATGACTTGCCTCCAGCCGCTTCAGTGCTATCTGAGATTTTATCACCAGATAGTATCTCGCTTCAGAATTTTATGGCTGGAAGAAATTTTCCAGAGCATCAGTTCCGTAGCTCCCTTTATAGTTGTCTATAAACCATGGCTTGTTCGTACCATTTCCAAGGAAGATATGAATGCAGAGAAGTAGTGTTTTCTCACAGCCTGTCTTCTGCCCCGGCCGTGGTAAAGCTGAAAATGTCAGTCACTAGAATTTCCTTATAGTTTTTAACTGATAAGTTTTGTTAATTTCAGGAACAATCAGTCATGCCCTTTTTTAAAATATAGTTTAAGCTGAAGTGAAAGATTAAAATTTTTATCTGAGTTACTTGTTTTTCAATCTTAGGTAAAGTGTAACTGCGTGAGAATTTTCAGTACTTTATCAGAGTTTTTTTGTTTTTAAAATTAGGTTGATTTTTTTTAACTTTTTTTTTTTTTTTTTTTTTTTTTCTTTCAAGGCATCTTACCTTGGGAACAGCACAGTTTGGCTTCCATGTCATCTTTGAGTTTGAGAGAACCATAGTTTCAGCGTGTCCTCAGTAGAGACCAAAGAACCAGGTTTGTTCCTTCAAGAAGTGTCCCCATGCCAGAAAGAGCAGAAGTAAATAATAATGTCTTGTGAATGGACTGCGTGGCAAAGTGACTCGGTACGATATTCGTGGAAAAGTAGTTAAAATCATACACATAAAACACACACACAAACAAAGTAACACCGAGGAGGAGTTCCTGTTGTGGCTCAGCAGGTTACGGACCCAACTAGTATCCAAGAGGTTGTGGGTTTGATCCCTGGCCTCGCTCAGTGGGTTAAGGATCCGGTGTTGCTGTAGGCTCAGATCCTGCATTGCTGTGGCTGTGGTGTAGGCCAGCAGCTGCAGCTCCGATTCAACCCCTAGCCCGGGAATTTTCATGTGCTGTGGGTATGGCCCTAAAAAGCAAAGAGAAAACAACACTGAAGAAAAGGCAGATTTCGAGAAGCAACCTGATGCCGTTTAAGATTTTTGAGCAGCCAAAAGAAGATAGTTCTGCAAGTATTAATGAGAAGATTCAAGTGTGTTTCTTCACATTGTTCTCACATGATCTTTGTTAACCCATTTCACTGAAGAGTTACTAAAGGCATGGGTTGTTGAGGAATTGGCTGCTTCTCAGGGATGCGCTGCTGCATGTTCAGACTTTGTGACTTTAGGTCCATCTTCCTTTATCTTCCTCCTGGCCTCCGTATGTGCTTGCTTTTTTCTTGCACAGTTTTTGGACAAGAAAGTTGATCCATATTTTTTTCAGCTTAAAAGTAAGAATTACACAGAATTCCTACTGTGGTGCAGTGGGTTAGTATTCTGGCTTTCTCTGTGGTGTTGCTGGTTCAATCTCCAGCCCAGCACGGTGGGTTAAGGATGTGGCTCGGATTTGATCCCTGGCCTGCGAAATTCTGTCTGCTGCAGGTTTAGCCAAAAAAGAAAAAAAAGAAAAGAAAAGGAAAGAGACATTTGGTCTGGTAGCTCTTCCATCCTTGGTTATTTTCTAAGATCATGAGTAGAATAAATTCGCTGCTTTTCTTCAGAGTGGCTCTACTTTGTTGTTTTAATGTTCTGGTTCAGTGTTTTGTTTTCCTCTCCCGTTTCTAGATGGAAGTGAAGAAGGATCCCAATGTTCTGTTTTCAGTGGGAGCCAGCTTATAGGAAATTTACAACATCTTGTCCCTGTCCTTGTTTTAACCTTATTTCAAGCCTCCATCAAACTTCTCTGTAGCGTTATTGATGAAAATGTTACCTTCTTATCGGCGCTCTCTTTTTTAGGGAGGTATTGAGAAGCAGGGATTCCTCCAAATACTGACGAGCTCACAGAGAGAGCGCTTTTCTGATGAACAAGTGAAGCAGTTGGTTGTGAAGGTCCTGAACACGCGGGCCGTCTGAGAGTTAGTTTGCAGCTTAGAGCTGAGATCGTTTACTGGCATAAGGAAATTTTTCCATCACAGAATTTTCATTTTGTTTCTGCTCTTATTTTTGCTACTAAGTCAGTGGACCTCATCAATAATTTTTCTCCTCTGTAACTTGTGGAAACCACTGTTCTTATTAATCCAGTTTTCCCCAACAGAGAGAAACAGAAACCAGAGAACAGATTTGAAAATTGAATAAAGTGAAATTTCAGAAACCATTTGTCTTTCGTTAATATTTCTTTCCCAGGGGCTTCTTTAACTTCACCCTTTCTTTCTGCCTTTCCTCCCTAGCTGTTTGTCACCTGGTCTCACTTTTATATTTTTTTTCTCATCTATCCAGAATTTCTTGTTCGGTGTCTTTGCATTTTTACCTACTTCCTGCCTTTTCTCTGACTCAGCCTCCTGTGGAAAATGCTTTCTGTTCTCTTTACCCTCTGTTTCCTTGGGCGTGCCTCCTTCCTCACCAGCACCTCCTGTCTTTCTCCTGTTACCTCTTGTAACTCAGCTCCATCCACCCTGCCTTCCATCGGTAGGGTCCCCTCTGAAACCTGCCTCTGTCTGCGTCTGTCTCTGGAGCTCACTCACATGGATCTATTTCATCTGATTCCCTCTCAGCTCGGTGTTTATGATGTTTTCTTCCTCTGCCTTTTCGTCATCGTGCCTTTGCTCCCTCAACTCTATTTCTGTTTTCCTTATCCCTAGGTGGTTGGTATTACTAGATGGATTTGTGGTCAGTAGTTGCATAGAGCACAGGTCCTTTCCGTGTATTTCCTGGGTAGCCAGGATGAATCAATTATTATTAACTTTTCTTGGAACGTTGAGCTTCCTGTGCCTTCTGCTTCTAAGAATTAGATTGGTATTCTACACAACTAATCTTACTTTAAAGAGAGGACAGTCATAGGATGCTGTCATTTTTAACTCATTAGCCAAGAAGTCATGCCATTTGAATCACTGCCTCATCTTGAAAGGTTAAAGCAGACATCCAAAGCAGGTTTGGGGGGTAGAGGTGAGTGGAGGATAGGAAGAGAAAGGTAAATACCAGAAAAAGATACAGTCAATTTCTAGAACCGGAAAGAAAACTGAAACCACAAACCGCATACTCTAAGATTTATTAGGCACAAGGTCCCCTAAAAGAATAAAAAGCATCACTAATGCTGTTAACTAATCTTCGTACTAGGTTGTCTGTATTTTTCTATTTTCCTTTTAGTTCTAAGGCTTTAACAAAACATACTTGATCTTATAGATACTCATTTTATTTTGAGAGGCTTGATGTCTCCTGAGATATTAACCTATGTCATTTTGTAGCTGTACTGTAACATTCTAAAAAATGTCATTCATAACTGATCCTGTTAGTTTCTTGTGTAGGAAAGCATATAAATCATGTGGCGTCATATAATGATAAGGTAGCTTTTTGGCACAATTTTATGTTGTGCTGTTGATGATGTGCATTGTCATATTTTTCATTCATGAGAGCGTGGTATAGTTCTGTAATTTTGTTTTCTAGAATGTGTATGAATACTGGAGGTGGACCAGTGTGAGTACAAAGGCAGCTTTATTCAACGTAAAACAGAGAAGCCCTGTATATCACATAATGTAGTGTCTAAACATGACTTTTAGAATGGTCCTGCAAACTGAGGCTGATCTCAATGAATCTTCTTTCCGCCTGAGCCTGCCCTGACTATAGTGGTGGCTGTTGGGTGTCTTGAAGCTGGTGGAACAGCTAAGGGTTTGATGATGGGTCTGTAATGTTCACCACCTGTGAGTGCTTGGTCAGATCAGAACCACTTTTGGTTGAGTCCTAAAGAGAAAAGGCATACAGATGTGCTAAGTACAGGCTGGTGTTCTGGGATTACAGAGGTGAGCACGGTGTGGGCCATTCCCTCTGAAAGCTCATCATTAAGTAGGGAGCATTGATAGGTGAGCAGTCTTGCAGTGCAGTGGGCAAATGCAAAAATGTCCATAGGTAGCAGCTATTATAGGGACAGATTAATCAGGAGAGAAGCAAAAGTATGGGTCAAAAACCTCTTACAGTCAGATACACTATGTAGATTTTGTGTGTGTGTGTGTGTGTGTTGTGATTATGAATTGTCTCTCCCTTTTTACCTGTGTGAACTGGACAGGTTGCTTAAACCACTCAGATTCAGTGTCTTCACCTTGAAATGGTGATAATTACCTATTAAGTTTACACAATTAACTGAGGGAATGTTTTATGAGGAGCCAGTATGGTCTCTTATCCGATTATTGTCTAAAATCTGGAGAACAAAACACTCAGTAAAGAACATGGCAGACGAATATAATACTCTTGTTACATAGATAATGTTGCTTCTTAAAAGGTGTGGAATTCCTATTTTAGTTAATTAATTAATTAATTAACTTGTCTATTTAGGGCTACGCCTGTGGCATATGGAGGTTCCCAGGGTAGGGGTCAAATCGGAACTGTGGCCACCCCAACCTATGCCACAGCCACAGCAACTCAGGATCTGAGCTGTGTCTGCCACCTATACCCACAGGTCACGGCAATATCAGATCCTTAACCCACTGAGCGAAGCCAGGGCTCGAACCTGCATCCGCATGGATACTAGTCAGATTCATTTCTGTTGAGCCACAATGGGAACTTCAGGATTTCCATTTTAAATTTGCTTTTATAGCTTTTAGGAAAACGTGCCTCACTAAAAACCTTAGTCAATCCTCTTTTTTTTCTTCTTTTTATTTTAAAGTTTTTATACAATTTTTAAAGGTTGCTTTCCATTTACAGTTACTACAAACTATTGGCTACATTGCCGTGTCATACAGTGCAGTGCATCCTTGAGCCCTTCTCATGCCCAATCCCCCCTCCTTTTTTTAAACCCCCCAAAATTTCATTTTGCCTGATCTACTTGCCAGATATAATTCTCAGTGACAGTTATTTCTTGCCATAAATCGCATCTGTTCTCAGATTTAAAATTTGTGACCATTAAGCATATTTGGCAAAAATGTGCCACAGGCTTTTAAAGTGTTTGGCTGGAATGACAGCATCATTGGGCTAGGTCTCTGTAGTGCCTGCTTTCAGGAAAGCTGGAGTAAGAGTGATTGGATACAGAATGCTCTGGGGTGTGTTATAAAATCCGTCTTTGTGTAGTCGTAATCCCAACACAGGGTTATCTATACCAACCTGAATTCAGTTCCTAGATTATACCTATGCTTTTGTGCCTTTAAAAGGTGTTTAAATTAACTTCCTTTAACAGTACTAAACAGTCTGTATTTTCTAGTGTAGTAGAAAAAATTGTCATGGTGATTTAATATTATTTTGTTTATGGTTGACTAAGTTCTTCCTAAATTAGCAAGTCCTTGAAATAGGGGCCTATGTCTATACCATGTAAAAACTTTTCACTTGAAACCAATGATTCTTCTGATTTGGGTTGTTGAACCTTGTTATATAAAGTGCACTAATTTATACCATGATTAGACCTGTCTCTTCTGTTCTGTTGTAATTTTCTATGTTACAAGGATTGTATTGCGGGTAATTTTAAAACATCGGCATTGAGATAGAACTACTAGCCCAGAATTTTGAATGTCTTGTCTGAAGCATCTTTAGTAGGACTTATATTTTAATTCTTATATTTGATTCTCATTAACAGTCAAGGGATTTAAAGCAGCTTGGTTTGTGTTTTATGGCTAGTATTAGTTTGTATTGACCTGACATTCACAGGTAGGGAAACTCTATTTCTGTAGAAAGGGAGACTTGGTGCATTAATATTACAAAGCTTAGTTTAAGCTGGCTGTGAAATTTAGAAAAGTGGCATTTGTGGAGTTCCTGTTGTGGCACAGTGGAAATGAATCCCGCTGGTGTCCATGAGGATATAGTTTCGATCCCTGGCTTCGCTCAGTCAGTCAGGGAGCTGGCGTTGCCAGGAGCTGTGATGTAGGTCGCACACGTGGCTTGTGTTGCTCTGGCTATGGTGTAAGCTGGCAGCTGTAGTTCTGGGAACTTCTAGATGCCGTGGGTGCGGCCCTAACAAGAAAAAAAAAATAAGTGGCTCTCACTTGTATTCTCTGGAGGGTTCTCAGCGGTAGTCCTGTGGCATGTTGCTAGCAGGTTTAATTGCCATCATGAATATCTAGTTAGCACAGGGATTTGGGACATCGCTGGCTGCAGATGGTGTAGAATGAGGGGAGGCGCAGGTTTTGTCTTTCTCTGTTCCCTGTTATATCCTTTGAGAAATGATATTTATTTCAATAGTGTTTTATTTTTTCTTTAGATTTTTGTTTGTTATCATTATTGATATGAACAACAGTTACTGTTTTGGAGCTTCAGTAGGGCCAGGCTTTTGGCATACATTTTGAACTCTTGGCTACTACTCAGGTAATTTTCTAATAAAAATTGATGATATGAAATATATCTTATGTAATGTATATTTATATATAGTGTACAATATGTGTTCATACATATATATTTTTTGGCTTTTTAGGGCCGCACCCACGGCAGATGGAGGTTCCCAGGCTAGGGGTCCAGTCGGAGCTGTAGCTGCCGGCCTACACCACAGCCACAGCAACGCAGGATCTGAGCCGAATCTGTGACCTATGCCACAGCTCACAGCAACGCCAGATCCTTAACCCACTGAGCAAGGCCAGGGATTGAACCCATGTCCTCATGGATGCTAGTCAGGTTCGCTAACCTCTGAGCCAAGATGGGAATGCCTGTGTTTATATTAATAAAGAAATAAGCGGAGTTCCCGTCGTGGCACAGTGGTCAACGAATCCGACTAGGAACCATGAGGTTGCAGGTTCGGTCCTGCCCTTGCTCAGTGGGTTAAGGATCTAGTGTTGCCGTGAGCTGTGGTGTAGGTTGCAGACGCGGCTCAGATCCCGCGTTGCTGTGGCTCTGGCGTAGGCTGGAGACTACAGCTCCGATTCAACCCCTAGCCTGGGAACCTCCATATGCCACGGGAGCAGCCCAAAGAAATAGCAAAAAGACAAAAAAAAAAAGAAAGAAAGAAATAAGCAAGTCAGTGTTAGGGCAGTTCTGCAGACCTGCAGGTTTTTTGTGAGGGTTACATTTTCCTCACTACAAAAATGAGGGCACCGATGGAGGTTATTGAGCTGCCCAAGGTCACACAGACAGTAAAGAGTGAAAGCAGGATTGTATTCCAGGTCTGCTTCATTCGCATGCTTTCCATCACTTTTCTATACTGCCTTTTAAAATATTTCCCCTCGAAAAAGTAAAGTTTAGCTGTTTTATAAATGCACATTATTTTGAGCTAAGGTATACTCTATTAATCCTATGCTGTACACTGAATTCCCCCCCACCAATAAAATAACTGTGTTTTTCACTGTAGAAATAGGTCCAGTGTTAAAAGTAAGCAATGCATAGTGGAAAAACAAAACCAAATAATAGAGAAAAGTATAAAGGAGGTGGTGAAAATTGCTAATACTTCTACCAGTCAAAGGTTAGCATTTTGACGTATGGTTGCTCTTCCAGACTTTTTGGTGTATAAATACACGTGTGTACGTGTGTTTGCATGTGTGTATTTTTCTAAGGCTGCATTTGAAGCATGTGTAAGTTCCCAGGCCAAGGGTCGAATTGGAGCTGCAGCTGAGGCCTATGCCACAGTCATAGCAACGTAGGACACTTAGCCAGCTGAGCCAGGCCACGGATCCAACCCACATCCTCACAGAGACTATGTCGGGTTCTTAACTCACTGAACCACAACAGGAACTCCACATAAAATATATTTTAAAAGCAAATGTAGATTCATAACATGCATGGTATTTAATAACTGCTCTTTCATTTATTACATATTGAGTATCATGTCACAGCCTTGTAAGTTTATATCTTCATTTAAATTTTTCTTTTTCAATTTTTAAAAATAATCTTTTCATTGTAGGAGTTCCCTCATGGCCTAGCAGTTAAGGACCCAGCATTGCCTTTGCTGTGGTTCAGGTCACTGTGGTGGCCCCGGTTAACCTGGGCATAGCCAAGCAAAAAAAATTACAACCTTGGAGTTCCTGTTGTGACTCAGCAGAAATGAATTTGACTAGTATCCATGAGGATTCAGGTTCCATCCCTGGCCTTGCTCAGTGGGTTAAGGATGTGGTGATGCTGTAAGCTGTGGCGTAGGTTGGATCTGGCATTGCTGTGGCTGTGGCATAGGCCGATGGCTATTGCTCCTATTTGACCCCTGGCCTGGGAACCTCCGTATGCCGCAGGTGTGGCCCTAAAAAGCACACAAAAAATTACAATCTTTTTATTTTAGAACAGTTTTGGATTTATAGAAAAATTATAAAACTAGTACCAAGAGTTCCTCGTTTCCCCTGTCGTTGTTGTCCCCGTTCCTTGTTCCCTTGTGTCCCCACGTTACGTGTGGTGTGTTTGTCACAACTGATGAGCTAGTATGAACACATTAACTGAAGTCCACACTATGTCAGATTTCCTTAGACTTAACCTCCTGTCTTTTTCTGTTCCAGGATCCTGTATAGGATTCAGCAGTTTAGTCCTCAGGTCTCCTTAGGCTCCTCTTGCCTGTGACAGTTTCTTAGGCTTCCCTTGGTATTTTATGACTTTGGCAATTTTGAGGCATATTGGTCAGAAATTGCAGAGCACCCCTCCATTGGGACTTGTCTGACATTTTTCCCCTGGTTAGCAGGGGTTTGGGGAGGTGGGGGGAGACCCCCAGAGCCAAGTGCCATTTCCATCCCATCCTCTCAAGGGAGCCCCCTGCCCGTCTGGCTCTCCTGACCTTCACCTTGTTCTCCTGACTGAGGAGCTGCTTGTCAGGTTTCCCTCCTGGCATCTTCCTCTCCCTCTGTCCTCTTTCCCTTCTGTGCTCTTGAAAGTGGGTGGCCCCACGTGAGGAATGGGGGGCCTGCTCCATCCCCTTGAGGGCGGGGCATACTGTCTACTCACACACTTGGACTTTTTCCTCACAGATTTGTCTATTCTCCCCATTTATTCTTTTATCCAATCACTTATTTCTATCAATGTAGACTAGTGGATATTTATACTTGTGTTGCAGTCCAATACAGCACAACTTAATTGCTCTCCTTGATCCAGCCTTGGCCCTTGGGGGAGCGTTCACTTGGTTCCTGTGTCCTTTTTTTTTTCTTTTTTTTTTTTTCGTCTTTTTGCCTTTTCTAGGGCTGCTCCCGCGGCATATGGCGGTTTCCAGGCTAGGGGTCTAATCGGAGCTGCAGCTGCCGGCCTGCGCCAGAGCCACAGCAACATGGGATCCGAGTCGCATCTGTGACCTACACCACAGCTCACGGCAACGCCGGATCCTTGACCCACTGAGCGAGGCCAGGGATGGAACCCGCAACCTCATGATTCCTAGTCGGATTCGTTAACCACTGCGCCTCGACGGGAACTCTGGTTCCTGTGTCCTTTTGCTCTACCCTGGTATTGTGGGTTAATATCTTCATTTTTTTCACATAGGTGCTTGGTATTCCATTGTAAGAATAAACCATAATACATTGAATCCTCCCCCCTTTTTTTTGTCTTTGTCTTTTCTAGGGCCGCTCCCGTGGCACATGGAGGTTCCCAGGCTAGGGGTCTAATCAGAGCTGTAGCTGCCGGCCTGCGCCACTGCCACAGCAACGTGGGATCCGAGCTGAGTCTGCGACCTACATCACAGCTCACGGCAACACCAGATCCTGAACCCACTGAGCAAGGCCAGGGATCCGACTAGGAACCCAAAACCTCATGGTTCCTAGTTGGATTTGTTAACCACTGAGCCATGACGGGAACTCCTGGATCCCTTTTCGTTGGTGATTTAAGTAATCAGTTTTCTCACTGTTATAAACAATGCTGTGATGTGCGGTCTTCAAGACTTCCTTCATGAAAATATTGTTTGATAATTTGGGAAAAACTGGCTGTTTTAAAGGGACTACTCGGAGAGCCCCCTGTGGCGCAACTGGATCGGTGGTGTCTTGGGAGCACTGAGATGCAGGTTTGATCCCCGGGCCAGCACAGCAGGTTAAGGATCTGGCATTGTTGTAGCTGCAGCTTAGGTGGCAACTGCAGCTCAGATCTGACCCCTGGCCCGGGGATGCCATATGCTTCAGGGTGGCAAAAAAAAGAAAAATAAATAAATAAAGGGACCACTCATTTTACATTTTATGTGATCCGTGGCTCTTTCTTGAGAACACCTTAAGCAGATTTCTGAGGCCTGAGCATTTTCACCTGACCTAGGGAAACAGTACTGTGTTTATCACTGTAGTTGCTTCCCTTCATTTTGCTTCTTTTCCTGTGATAAGAGCTGGTGGTACGAGGTGACACCACTGGTCCCAAAAGCTGCTTGGAGGGTTAATCTCCATGTCCCTGTCACCCTAGTTTTATCTGTCAACTTGTGGCCAGTCTTGTTTAAAACGCCTACCCACTCCCCACCACCATATTATATCCATTGAATTTACCTCTGTTTTTTGACATGCCTCTAAAATGTACAGTGATTTAGGTAGTTCCATGGTGGCCCAGCGGGTTAAGGATCCAGCATTGTCACTGTAGTGGCATAGGTTTGATCCCTGGCCTGGGAACTTCCTTGTGGCACTGGTGCAGCCAAAAAAAAAAACACCAAACAATGATCTAAATTGGAGATGAAGTGATGAGGACAGAAAGTTTCCTTTTGCTTTTTCTAAGCCAGACCGAAACCAGCCTTAACTGCGTGATTGTATTTGAAACTATTTTATTGTAAATACTCAGTTGCTGTCCTCTGTTCATTATATGCAGATTCCTATTTTATTCAAACCTCATTCAGACTATCCTGCCTAGCAGTCAACAGGATTGCAGGTTTTCCTTTTCATGAACAGGCCTTGTTAAAGTCCATCAGCTTTATTCTCCTCCCATCTCGAGTGCCCTATTTGTGTTATTTCTGCATTGCGGCTCACTATTATCTCCCTATTTCCATTCGGTTCTATTTTCATTCGTTTCTGAGAAAAAGTTTAAAGATAAAAAGTAACCACAGTTTCAACTACATCTCTGGTCAAGTGCATTCAGTTATCTGAGGCTAATGTGTATTGTGGATTTTCAATTCTTGGAAGACAGCCTATTCAGTCAGTGTGCTGTGAATGTGGATATTTTTAAGATTTGCATCTGTAGCATTTCACTTGCTCTACCTATTTTAATCAACTTTTCATTTTATTTTTTTATTACTCAATGAGTTTTATTACATTCATAGTTGTACAGCGATCATTACAACCCAGTTTTATGGCATTACCACCTCAACCTGGGCATCCCCCACCAACGTGTTCCATTTGGAAACCATAAGTTTTTCCAAGTCTGTGAGTCAGTATCTGTTCTGCAAAGAAGTTCATTGTGTCCTATTTTATTTTATTTTTTTAGCTTTTTTTTGGGTGTTTTTTTAGGGCTGAACATTCGGCATATGGAAGTTCCCAGGCTAGAGGTCGAATGGGAGCTATAGCAGCCAGCCTACACCACAGCCACAGCAACTTGGGATCTGAGCCGCATCTGTGACCTACATCACAGCTTGTGGCAATTCTGTATCCTTAATCCACTGAGCGAGGCCAGGGATTGAACCTGTGTCCTCCTGGATGCTAAGTCGGTTTCATTACCTCAGAGCTGCAGTGGGAACACCTTTTTGATACAATAATAATACTTTTTTTTTTTTTTTAAGATCCTTTGCACTGATACGGTCTTTTCTTAACTTTGACATCATTGTTCCTTTTGTGGCTCAGTGGATTTAGGCCAAAGCATAGTGTCTATGAAGATGCAAGTTTGATCCCTGGCCTTGCTCAGTGGTTTAAGGATGATTGGGTGTTGCCGAAAACTGCAGCCTAGGTTGCACATGCAGCTCAGATTCAGCATGCCATGGCTGTGGTGTAGGCCTCAGCTGCAGCTCCAATTCGATCCCTGGCCTGGGAACATATGCCGCAAGCTCAGCCCTAAAAAGAAAAAAAAAAAAAACAGAACAAAAGCACTGTGACATCATTGTTCTGTTTTCCAGCTGGATAACCCTGATTGATTGTCTTATCGTCTCTTTCAGTTTCCTTATCTGAAAAGTGAGGCTATTTAGCAGCAGCCTCCTCCCTGGATTGAGTGTTGAGTTGAATGGGGTTGGCTGTGGTGCCTGGTGCATGATAAATGCTCCGTAGATTTTACCCCAGCCATTTCTTCCTCTCCAGCCATCTGGTAGCTTTCCCTTCACTTATTTATACCTTCGCTTAGATTAGGAAAAACGGTTTTATCATAAATAAGTGACCACCTTCCCATGTTCCTCAAACTTGATTTAAACTTTTTGTTTTGAAACAGCTACAGAGTCTCAGAAGCTGTGAAAATACAGACAGGTCCCATGTATCCTTCATCTGGTTCCCTGCAAAGGCAGCTAGTAAAGAGCAAAACCAGCTGGTACAATCCACAGCGCTGACTCGCATTTCTCCAGTTTTACATGCAGTCCTGTGTGTGTGTGTGTGTGTAGTTCTCTGCAGTTCCGTCATGTGTGGATTTCTGTAACCACCACCCCAGTCAGGACATAGAACTGGAGTTTCCATTGCGGCTTAGGGGTAACGAACCTGACTAGTATCCGTGAGGACCTGGGTTCGATCCCTGGCCTTGCTCAGTGTAAGGTTAAGGATCCAGTGTTGCCGTGAGCTTTGGTGTAGGTCACAGGTGCAACTCGGATTCTGCACTGCTGTGGCTGTGGCGTAGGCCGGCAGCTGCAGCTCTGATTCAACCTCCAGCCTGGGAAATTCCATATGCTGCAAGTGCCAGACTGAAAAGCAAAAAAAAAAAAGATGCAGAACTGATCCATCAACCCAAGGCTTCTGCTTGTGACCCCTTTATCACCCTCCCTCTTCCCACCAGCCTTTGTTAATAGTTACTCGTCTGTTCTCCAGCTTTATAACTTTGTCATTTTGAGAATATTCTATAAATGAAATCATGACCACATGAGATTGGCCTTTTTTAAACTCAGCGCTCATGCTGTTGGGTGTACCCATTGTATGTTCCCTTTTATTGCTGAGTACTGTTCCGTGGTATGGATACATCACAGTTTAACCACTTCTCATGTGGAAGGATATTTGGGTGGTTTCCAGTTTGGGGCTCTTCCAGATAAAGCTGTCTTGAGCATGTGTATACAGGTGTTTTGTGTGGACCTGAGTTTTTATGTCACTAGGATAAATGCTTAGGAGTGCAATTCCCAGATCAAAACTTTTTTGGTGGACTGTCGTAATCTTCTCTCAAAATTTATGCTAATCCATCCACTCTTGGAGGTACATGTAAAGGCAAATTTTTTTAATGCCAACCATTATAAATAATATATACATTGTCCTTTGTTTGAAGATATCTTTCTGGAGTTCCTGTCGTGGCTTAGCAGAAATGAATCTGATTAGCATTGAGGACACAGGTTCGATCCCTGGCCTTGCTTAGTGGGTTAAGGTTCTGGTCTTGCCATGAGCTGTGGTGTAGGTTGCAGACGCGGCTCGGATCCCACGTTGCTGTGGCTGTGGTGTACCAGCAGCTACAGCTCTGATTCAACCCTTAGCCCGGGAACCTCCATATACCACAGGTGTGGCCCTAAAAAGCAAAAAAAAAAAAAAAAAAAAAAAGAAGAAGAAGAAAGAAAAGAAAAAAGATACCTTTCTGTATAATTTGCGACATGAGTCCAAAGTGTAGAATCCTGTCTTTTTGTAATGTAATGTGTTCTAAATAAATATTTCATTTTGTGAGTTCCCTTTCACATTTTATTGACGTTATTCTCATGGGATACATTATTGTTCTCAGATACTCAGTTTGGGGGAGGTGTTTCAAGTAATGGCTTTTCTTTTTATCAACTTTCTGCAATGGGATAGAGTTAAATTTTTTAAATACTTAGATTAGCACAAGAAATCAGAAAGTTCATTAACTGACTCAAGTCTGGCAGAATTTCAAATAATCAGTAGAACAGTGTTGGCACTTTTGCTTTCCAACATAACATTTGGGGTCCTAAGATGTTTCATAAAATCATCATCTCCAAGGTTTATAATAAATGATAAGTCATTATTCAGGTGAAGCGGCAAATACTCTTGACATGTGAAGGATTCCTAGTTAAGAGAGCCATAGATTAATTTTATTTAAGTTGGGCATCAAAAGGACAAACTTTATTTAAGTTGTCCACATAAGGACAATGTAAATTATGGATGGTGGACATGCATCAGCTGGTTGGTTGATTTTGGTTTTCCCAAATGTATCTATCTCCTGGCCTTAAAATAACTGATAAAGTAGAAACTTTTTGCAAAAAATTGGAAGAAGAGAAGGGAAAGGATGAAACATAAAAAGCACTGGTTCTTAACTCTTCAAATATTCTAGGAGCTTTTTTTTCTCCTATGGCTGCATCTATGCCTCATGAAAGTTCCCAGGCCAGAGATGGAATCTGAGGTACAGTTAATGTGGTAACCTATGCCACAGTTGTGGCAATGCCAGATCCTTTAACCCACTACATTCGGGTTCTTAACCCACAGTGAGAACTCCCTAGATAGCTGTGAAAACAAAACAGGTACCTACACCCAGGCCAGTTAAATTGGAATGTCTGGAAGTGACACCCAGGCACTGGTACTTTTTTTTTTTTAAATATTTCCAGGTAATTCTAATGTTAGCCAAAGTTGAGAACCCCTGAACCAACAGAAACAGGGTCTCTGCTCACATGTCTTCATTTTAGAATTTGCTGGTGCTTGTGCAATATGCATCCATCTCCTCCATATTGGACTGACGTGGGTTCCACATACCTTGTATTTATGGCTCTGCTGAGGTGCATATTATCCTAAGGAGGGGGAAAACCACACTTGTGAATTATGGACATGTTTCATCTACAAAACACAGCTTTACTATGTATAACAAGAAGAGTGCTTGTGATGTGGGCTCAAGGACCCACAACATTGAGAAACTCAGAATTGCTGAAAGGTCAAAGAGGAAGTTAGATTTCATCCAAGGCATACTTTAGTTGGAAACTTCTGGGGAAATGAGGCATTTAGAAAACCTGCCTGAAGTGGGGAGAGAGATCTGAGTCTTATTTATAGATCCTATTGTCAGCTCGTATTAGTTTTTCTTTTCTTTTTTAAATTAATAATTTTGCAAAAGCAATATTTAGTTGTAACAAGTGTGCAAGGATGAATAAGAAGAAAGAATCCCGCACCCATGTTCACAGCCTGATGTGAATTCTTCCACACCTTTTTCTACATTCAAAAAAAGTAGGTTTAATAAAGGTTTGAGAGGTTTTTTGCTTTTTTTTACATAGGATCATACTCAGTACATTATTCTAGGGCTTGCTTCTCTTCCTTAATATGTCATGAAGGTTTCTCCAGGTCAAGAGATCAAATCTAACTCTTGTTTTCAAAAAGTGAATAAGATTTTCAGTATACCATAATTGTATTCAACCATTTTCCTGTGAATGGATATTCAGGATGTTTTTTTGCCACTACATATCATCAAGCAACACGTATCTTTGTTGCATATATAATCTTAGGTGCTTGTGTTTTTCTGTCGAAAGTATTCTTATAACCTGTGGTTTGATTTTGGTCAGATTTCTTAGTTTCTGGATTGTGGGTTAAGGTCAGTTGAATTCCAGTTAGTTGGCTTCTTCTGGGTATTAAGTTGAGCATTAGATAGGAGAATCAATTATTTTATTTCTTTACTTTTAAGATTTTTATTTCTTTTATCACAGTAGATTTACAATGTTCTGTCAGTTTCTGCTGTACAGCATAGTGACGCAGCCATACACAAACACACACACATATATATATATATATATATATATATATTCTTTTTCTCACATTATCCTCCACCGTGTTCCACCACAAGTGACTAGGTATAGTTACTCGTGCTATACAGCAGGATCTCAATTGCTTATCTACTCCGAATGCAATGGTTTGCATCTACTAACCCCAAACTCCCAGTCCATCTCCCTCCCTCCCCCTTGGCAACCACAAGTCTGTTCTCTAAGTCCATGCGTTTGTGTCTTTTCTGTAGATAGGTTCATTTGTGCCATATATTAGATTCCAGAGGAGAATCAATTATTTTAGAAATGGATTTGAATGCATTCTAGTGACCAGAAGCATTTTTCATAGGTCCTAGGATTCTTAAGGTGTCTCCTTGACAGGCCTGTGGATGGGCTGGAAGGGGGTCCAGGAACCATCAGATGTTGACTGTAAAACTTGTACATTTTGTGGCATTCAACAGAGTTGTTGCCCCAAGAAAGGCTAAAAATGGATAATCTGTGTATCAGAGTAGTACTGAGCCTAGAGATTCTGCTAGGATCAAAGGGAATGTTAAGTTCCCAGTGATAGCACCTTTTAATCCAGTGTCCTCTTTCTGTAAAGATGGGCTTGAAAGAAGTTTACCTAATTACCCAGATGACATCAGCATAGGAGAGATATGACTGATACCCTAGATAGACTCTAGATGCAGAATAATCTGGAGAGGTTGAGCTAATGTTCTAAAACCAGCAAGAGGAAGTATGCTCGGGGTGGGGGACCATCACCCACGAGACCAAAACAAGCTGGGAGTGTATTTGACCACGGGCCTGTGTGAGCCTCTCTGTGATGTGGCTGCTGAAAATAGGACTTAGACTGCCCTTGATGAATGTGTTTACGCCTGTGACCCACGTTTAGGTGAAACCTTAGCAAAGGACAGGGATGAGTGGTGGGTGGAGAAGTGAGGGTCATTGGTGCAGGAGACAGTGTAGAAGAGCCACGTGGATCAGGGACTGGGAGGACCAGAAGGTGGTGTGGAGACCTTGGGCAGGTGGACACACAGGTGCTCTGTAACCATGTGGATGGAGGGCAGTGACAAGGCAAAGGGTTTCTTTTTCTTTTTTTTTTTTTTTGGCTTTTTGCCTTTTATAGGGCCGCTCCCTCGGCATATGGAGGTTCCCAGGCCAGGGGTCCAATCGGAGTTGTAGCCGCCAGCCTACGCCAGAGCCACTCAGGATCAGAGCCACGTCTGTGACCTACACCACAGCTCACGGCAATGCCAGATCTTAACCCACTGAGCAAGGCCAGGGATCGAACCCGCAACCTCATGGTTCCTAGTCGGATTCGTTAACCACTGAGCCACGACGGGAACTCCAAGGCAAAGGGTTTTGACGATGCGTGCTCTGGTGAGAGTTCCCCATGATGGACTGGGTGCCCTGGAACGTAGTGACTTCACACATAGTGACCGGGAACAGGGGCTGTCGAAGGAATTCCTGTTCCACGTGAAAGGTTGTACCCTAGGACTCCAAAACCTCCTTAGTTGAAATGGCCTATTTCTGCCTTCAGGTACTTGAATTGTAAAAACTGGAGAAAATTCTAGGAAAATATTATAGGCTCTTTTAAAGTACATTTATAGAAAGAATGCTTTTAACTCAACGGCTACGTGATTGCCAAGAACTGGTATTTCAAAGGTGCTGAAATGTTGAAAGGTAACAGGTTTTGATCCGCAGCTTGTGGCGCATCAGTTATTCTTCTGTCAGACCTAAAGTAACTAGTCTAGACTTGCAGAGTGTGGTGTGAGGCTTTATTTTTGTTACTCCAGAGAGGAGCAAAGCCACATTCTTTTCAAGCTACAAAAAGAGGGTAAAAAAGGAAATCTCACTACTTCCTGGCTTCACTGCGCCCTCCGGAAACACAGGACTCTATCTGCATGAGACTAATTGTTCTGGATTCTGACTCAGATGGTGATGACACTGCATGGAATTTGTGTCCTGCTTATCATCTGCACAGGCCTGCGCCCAAGCCTGCATACTGCCCCGGGAGAACGTGTCTTGGTTGAGACAGAGACAATCCCTTATCATGCCTCATAGTTGAAACAGTAGAAAAATTCTTTAGGTTGTGGCAATGGAAAAATAGTGTCAAAATTTGTTATCTAAAGCTTTAAAAGGAAAAAAAAAAAACCCCTCTAACTCACACTAGTGGTCTTAGAACAGGTTGGGGGCCACTACCAGGTACGACACCACAGTTTCCACTCCTTTTCACGGTTAGGGATGAAGAAAATGGGCTCCACCACTTGCTGGCTCCGGGACCCTGATCACCCACTGGCAAAGGGAAGGTAAAGGCAGCACTTGCACCCTGGAGAGAAGCACTTAGCACAGTGCCGGGCCCATGGAGAGGATTTCCTAAACGTTCTACTGCTGTGTCTTCTGCTGTCCTCCTTGTGTTCCTATTTGCTTTTTGATAAAACAGGTACTGTTGTTGAAAGGTATTATGCCACCTTGAACACAGCATATCTAAAACCCATTTTTATGTCCCCACCCCCACTTCCTCCTCTCACCCTGAACCAACTTCTGCTCTGCCCTCATGTCTCCTCTTTGTTGTTGTTTGCTTTTTTTTAGGGCTGCCCTCACAGCATATGGAGGTTCCCAGGCTAGGGGTCAAATTGAGCTGCAGCCACCGGCCTACACCACAGCCACAGCAATGCAGAATCTGAGCCACATTTGCTGCCTACACTTCAGCTCATGGCGGTGCCAGATCCTTAACCCACTGAGTGAAGCCAGGGATCAAACCCGCGTCCTTATGGATACTAGTCGGGTTCATTTCTGCTGAGCCACAACGGGAACTCCTGTCTCCCCTTTTGCATTAACTCTCCAAAGATGCCAGGGGAAGAGGTCAACCTCGCAGGCTCTGGGGTCTCACTGTCTGGAATCAAGTTCCTGCTCCACCACTTAACAGCATGTGACCTTGGACAAGGCGTCTAAATCTCACTTCTCTCAAGGATGCAGTAGCTATGGTAGCAGTCCATCCTGTAGAATTGGGGAACTTCATGGGGAGAAATACACGTCAATTGTTTAGCGTGGTTCCTGACACTTCAGTGCACCCACACATGTTTATAAGTTACAATTTAACTCTCAAGCTCCCAGTGCTGGTGTCTCCCTGAGTCCCTCTTCCCTCCCCTCCCCTGGCAGTCACCAGTGCTATGGATTCCACCTCAGACGTCTCCCTCTGCTCTTTCTCATCACTGCTCTTAGGTCAGGGTTTCTTAACTTGAACCCACTGCTCAAAGAGGATCATAATCCCCTGAAATTATATATATATCTTCTGACACATGCACATGTATCCTAAGGAAAGGGCTTTTAGTCTTTATCATTGGTTTTCACACAGGTCAGTGATCTGTGAAAGGTCAGTAACTACAGGCCTAGACGCTTTCTCTCTCATCTGTATTCAAGAACCTGTAAATTGACCTTCCTCCCCTGGTCTCTGTACCTCTGATCTCTTCACACTGTTGCCCAGTTAATTTTTTTTTTTTTTTAATGTCCTTACTCATCTGGCTTATACAGTTGTGTTGACATCTTAGCGTCTGCAGTGGGCCATTCTCATCCCAACCACATACTAGAATCACATGAGGAACCTTTTTTTTTTTTTTTTAAACAATACTGATGTCCAGCCCCCACCCCAGACCTATTATTTGATAGTAATAGGGACCAGACATCAATATTGGGTTGCAAAGCTTCCAAGGAGACTTGAAGGTGTAGCCAGAGCTGAGAGCCTTGGGGCTATGGGTCAGGGGACTAATGAGTTAGCAGAGCACATGGGGACTGTAACAATCAACATTTGCAGGCTAATCCTCTACCTCCCCCCCACTTTTTTTTTTTTTTTTTTAATTTTCCCACTGTACAGCAAGGGGGTCAGGTTATCCTTACATGTATACATTACAATTACATTTTTCCCCCAGCCTTTCTTCTGTTGCAACATGAGTATCTAGACAAAGTTCTCAATGCTATTCAGCTTGGATCTTCTTGTAAATCTATTCTAAGTTGTGTCTGATAAGCCCAAGCTCCCGATCCCTCCCACTCCCTCCCCCTCCCATCAGGCAGCCACAAGTCTCTTCTCCAAGTCCATGATTTTCTTTTCTGAGGAGATGTTGATTTGTCCTGGATATTAGATTCCAGTTATAAGTGATATCATATGGTATTTGTCTTTGTCTTTCTGGCTCATTTCACTCAGTATGAGATTCTCTAGTTCCATCCATGTTGCTGCGAATGGCATTATGTCATTCTTTTTTATGGCTGAGTAGTATTCCATTGTGTATATATACCACTTTTTCCGAATCCAATCCTCTGTCGATGGACATTTGGGTTGTTTCCATGTCCTGGCTATTGTGAATAGTGCTGCAATGAACATGCGGGTGCACGTGTCTCTTTTAAGTAGAGTTTTGTCTGGATAGATGCCCAAGAGTGGGATTGTGGGGTCATATGGAAGTTCTATGTATAGCTTTCTAAGGTATCTGCAAACGGTTCTCCATAGTGGCTGTACCAGTTTACATTCCCACCAACAGTGCAGGAGGGTTCCCTTTTCTCCACAGCCCCTCCAGCACTTGTTATTTGTGGATTTATGAATGATGGCCATTCTGACTGGTGTGAGGTGATATCTCATGGTAGTTTTGATTTCCAATTCTCTTATAACCAGCGATGTTGAGCATTTTTTCATGTGTTTGTTGGCCATCTGTATATCTTCTTTGGAGAAATGTCTATTCAGGTCTTTTGCCCATTTTTCCATTGATTGATTGGCTTTTTTGCTGCTGGGTTGTATAAGTTGTTTCTATATTCTAGAGATTAAGCCCTTGTCGGTTGCATCATTTGAAACTATTTTCTCCCATTCTGTAAGTTGTCTTTTTGTTTTCTTTTGGGTTTCCTTTGCTGTGCAAAAGCTTTTCAGTTTGATGAGGTCCCATGGGTTTATTTTTGCTCTAATTTCGATTGCTGTGGGAGACTGACCTGAGAAAATATTCATGATGTTGATGCCAGAGAGTGTTTTGCCTATGTTTTCTTCTAGGAGTTTGATGGTGTCCTGTCGTATATTTAAGTCTTTCAGCCATTTGGAGTGTATTTTTGTGCATGGTGTGAGGGTGTGTTCTAGTTTCATTGCTTTGCATGCAGCTGTCCAGGTTTCCCAGCAATGCTTGCTGAATAGACTTTCTTTTTCCCATTTTATGTTCTTGCCTCCCTTGTCAAGGATTAATTGACCATAGGTGTCAGGGTTTATTTCCAGGTTCTCTATTCTGTTCCATTGGTCTGTCTGTCTGTTTTGATACCAGTACCACACTGTTTTGATGACTGTGGCTTTGTAGTATTTCTTGAAGTCTGGGAGAGTTATGCCTCCTGCTTGGTTTTTGTTTCTCAGGATTGCTTTGGCGATTCTGGGTCTTTTGTGGTTCCATATAAATGTTTGGATTGTTTGTTCTAGTTCTGTGAAAAATGTCCTGGGTAATTTGATAGGGATTGCATTGAATCTGTAGATTGCTTTGGGTAGTATGGCCATTTTTCCAATATTGATTTTCCCAATCCAGGAACATGGAATATCTTTCCATTTCTTTACATCTTCTTTGATTTCTTTGATTAAAGTTTTATAGTTCTCGGCATATAGGTCCTTTACCTCCTTGGTCAGGTGTATTCCGAGGTATTTGATTTTGTGAGGTGCAATTTTAAAAGGTATCGTATTTTTGTATTCCTTTTCTAATATTTCATTGCTGGTATACAGAAATGCAACTGACTTCTGAATGTTAATCTTATATCCTGCTACTTTGCTGAATTTATTAATCAGTTCCAGTAGTTTTGGGGTTGAGTCCTTAGGGTTTTCTATGTATAGTATCATGTCATCTGCATACAGGGACAGTTTGATCTCTTCTCTTCCTATATGGATGCCTTTTATTTCTTTTGTTTGTCTAATTGCTGTGGCTAGGACTTCCAAAACTATGTTGAAGAGCAGTGGTGAGAGTGGGCATCCCTGTCTTGTTCCAGATTGGAGTGAGAAGGCTTTCAGTTTTTTCCCATTGAGTATTATATTTGCTGTGGGTTTCTCATAAATGGCTTTGATTATATTCAGGAATGTTCCCTCTATACCCACTTTGGCGAGGGTCTTGATCATGAATGGATGTTGGACTTTGTCAAATGCTTTTTCTGCATCTATTGAGATGATCATATGATTTTTGACTTTTTTTTTTGTTAATGTGATGTATGATGTGATTGATTTGCGTATGTTGAACCATCCTTGTGCACCTGGGATGAACCCAACCTGGTCATGGTGTATAATTTTTTTGGTATGTTGTTGGATTCGGTTGGCTAAGATTTTGTTGAGAATTTTTGCATCTATATTCATCAATGATATTGGGCGATAGTTTTCTTTTTTGGTGGTATCTCTGTCTGGTTTTGGAATGAGGGTGATGGTGGTATCATAGAATGTCTTTGGGAGTACCCCCCACTTTTTTTTAATGGCCATACCTGCAGCATGTGGAAGTGCTGTATCCTTTAACCCACGGTGCTGGGCTGGGGATCGAACCTGTCCATCTGCAGTGACCCTAGCTGCTGCAGTTGGATTTCTTCCTTCCTTCCTTCCTTTCTTTCTTTGGTCTTTTTTAGGGCTGCACTTGCAGCATATGAAACTTCCAGGCTAGGGGTTGAATCGGAGCTATAGCTGCCAGCCTACGCCACAGCCACAGCAACATGGGATCCAAGCTACATCTGCAATCTACACCACAGCTCACCGCAATACTGGATACTTAACCCACTGAGCAGGACCAGGGATTGAACTCCTGTCCTCATGGATACTAGTCAGGTTCGTTACTGCTGAGCCACAGCGGGAACTCTTCCACTTACTCCGCTCTTACCCTGTCACTCATACACTGGGCACACACTGTGTGTGCTATTCCCAGAACACGCTGTGTTGTTTTCCTGCCTCTGAGACTCTGCCTGCACTGATGGCTGTGCTGAAACGCCTTTCACTCTTGCTCTGCCCAGTCATTTCTATCTTGGACCCTTCCCCCAAGCCCCAAAGACGGTTGCAACTCTTCCTTTTATGCAAACTTCCATTAGAGGCTTTACCCTGCCTTGCAGTTATTTTGGTGTCTGCCTTCCATGCTACGCGGATCCCCTAGACGGTAAGATCCTTATTTATTCCCTCTTTGTCGTGCTTGGCACCAGCTTGAGAGGCTCCTTGGGAGTCTCATGAATAAGTGAATGAGAGAAAAACCGCAACCGACTCTGGGAATCAGGAAATCCATGTCGGGAAGGGTAAGGGCAGTCTACCAGAGGCGGTAGAAGGCTTGGCAGCTGTTTTATCCTCTGCTATTGCTTTTGCGTACTTTTGTAACAAGGCAAGATCAAAGCATGTGAGTTTCTCATCTGGGACTTGGAAAGTTGAGACAGCTTTGGAAATACCTACAAACATTTTTTTTTTAATGGCTGTTTTTGGGGCGTATTAAACATTGTTGGGCATAATTGAACTTAATAGCATAAAAGTCCTATTTTATTTGTCTCCTGAGACTTCCCAGAGATTTCTGAATGAGAGATGGAGAATCAGCCACTACCATGATGGCAGCTGTTTATTTGGCCCTGTGGATTATCCTAACTTAGTTACTGATTTAAAGACACCCTTATATGGATAGTTCTCCAGACATTATATGTTTCTAATTTAGATCTCACCTCTGGCCTTTGTCTTTTAGCCCCTGCCTTCTCTTGGCTATTTTTAATATATTTTTTTTTTTCCTTAGCATGTCTCAGACTTGTTCAGTACATTCTAAAGAATCATAACTTAAATGTGATTTATTCCTCCTGTTGCTTCAGTGCCTGGGGTTAGTTAAATTTTGAAAGAGGTTACTTTAGTAAATGATTTCAAAGAGATTCTTTTGGACATTGTTTAGGGGATGTTTGGGGTTTTATCTCAGTTATTTTTCTTGAATGCTGACCTCCACTACACTCGTAGGAGAAGAGATGGCTTATTTAACACTTAGACAAAGAGCAGTAAGTACTAGTCTGATGTCACAATTTGTATTATGTAGTGCTGATATGCTGTGTATGAACAACTAGAATGCCTTTTGTCTGACTGTTTATTATCCGGTAATCCTGTATCACCTCTTAAGAGCTGAGAAATAAGAACAGGATTTTTCTTATTCAAAATCAGAATGTTAGTTGGACTTTATTAACACACTACTCTTCTATGCTTCCATCGTCTTATTTAAAAAGAATTTATTTTCTTTACTTTTTAAAGTTGTGGTATAGTTGGTGTATAAAGTTTTATAAGTTACAGGTCTGCTGTATGGTGATGCACAGTGTTGAAAGGTTCTATTCCATTTATAGTTATTACAAAGTGTTTGCTATCTTTCCCATGTTAAGCCTTAAAGAAATCTGGACTTATCAAGAACTTCTCCTTTCAGTGTAGTTTACATGAAAGGGTTTTAATTCGTGAAATGAAAAAGAATAATTTTTATTAGTTCCCTTGAGGCTCAGCAGTAATGAACCCGACTAGTATCCACGAGGATGCGGGTTTGATCCCTGGCCTTGCTCAGTGGGTTGAGGATCCAGTGTTGCTGTGAGCTGTGGCGTAGGTCACAGACACGACTTGGATCCCAGGTCTCTGTGGCTGTGGTGTAAGCCTGCAGATGTAACTCCGATTTGACCCCTAGCCTGGGACCTTCCATATGTGGCAGGTGCGGCCCTAAACAGCAAAAGAAAAAAGAAAACGATTTAGTTATTTTTTAAGAGCATTTGAAAAAACCAGATCTGACTCAGAGAACTGGGAAATGCACCTTCTCCTGGCAATTGGAGAGACAGGAACAGAAGGTCAAGAAAAAGAAGAGACCAAGTCTTAGAGTACAAGCATTAAGGTCTAAAAGGGGTAATTGTCTCCTATTTCAGAGTCTGCAGGCAACCACAGATACCGTGGTGCTGTCTGTCCACCTTTCTTTTTGTGAGCCAGGGTCTGCGTAAAGGAACGGGTCCCTGTATTTCTGACAACGGCCTCTTGGATTATTATGATTGCTGGGCTCTTGTAGTTCCAAGAGTTGTTAATCCTTCTGGTTTTTGTTTTTGTTTTTCTGCTTCTTAGGACCGTACCGGCAGCATATGGAAGTTCCCAGGCTAGGGAGCGCACCAGAGCTGCAGCTGCCGGTCTATGCCACAGCCACAGTAATGTGGGACCCCAGACACTTCTGCAACGTACACCACAGCTCACAGCAATGCTGGATCCTTAACCCACTGAGTGAAGCCAGGGATTGCACCCATGTCCTCGTGGATGTTAGTCAGGTTTGTTACTGCTGAGCCACAGCAGGAACTGTTCATCTTATTTGATACAGGTAAAATATATATTTTAAAAAATCTGTATCACGTACAGTTCTAAGGGCTCTGTGTGCATCAACTTATTTTTACAGCAGTCTCTTAACTCTCCTGTGGTTGCAAAGCTAGTAGGCAGTGAAGTTGGGCTGTGAATGAACTCAGCAGTATGGCTCTGTGAAGGAACCCACCTTCAACCCTCGTCTCCTCAGAACATCTTAAATTTCATGTTAGAAAGCAGGGTAGCCCTCTCCCTAAAAAGATTAGGTGCTCTGAAATAGACTTGATTGCTTGAAGAGCAGCTTGGGTTGAAACAACAGAAATGAATATTTACTGTTAATGTAGCAAAAGTTTTAGGAAGTTAATAGCTTGTTTCCTGATTCTTTTTTTTTAAATTTTTTATTACAGTTAATTTACAATGTTCTGTCAATTTCTGCTGTACAGCAAAGTGACCCAGTCATACATATATATATATATATATATATATACACACACACACACACAGACACACACATATATATACATTCTTTTTTTTCACATTATCCTCCATCATGTTCCATCTCAAGTAATCAGATGTAGTTCCCTGTTCTATACAGCAGAATCTCATTGCTTATTCACATTAAATGCAATAGTTTGCATTTACTAACCCCAGACTCCCAGTCCATCCCACTCCCTCCCCTTCCCTCTTGACAACCACATGTTTGTTCTCCATGCCCATGAATTTGTTTATTTTCTGTAGATAGGTTCATTGGTGCTGTATGTTAGATTCCAGATATACGTAATAGCATATGGTATTTTTTTTCTCCTTCTGACTTCGCCTAGTATGAGAGTCTCTAGTTCCATCTATGTTGCTGCAAATGACATTATTTTTTTTATGGCTGAGTAGTATTCCATTGGGTATATATTCCATTATCAATATAATTTTGTGTATATTGTATAATATAATTGGGTCTATGTTGCATTGTTTCCTGATCCTTGATAGTTTTCCTGTAACTGGGGGGAGTAAACTAAGAAGGAGGCTTTTATGCTTAGTGGTTCAGTACAACCTGTTAATTCAGATTCTGTTCACTAGGGCAGAATTGACAATGCAGTTTGACTTGTGGTGGGTAAAATTTTTACCTTTGCATTATCTGTAAAAAGAGGTTTCCAAACAGATAAATAGTATAAGATTGAAAAAAATTTTTACTTATTTCGACATAGCAGAATATTTCCAAGTACTTTGAATAGCATCTTTCTTAGTGTAATCTGTTAACTGTCTTTAGTATTTTCATCTTAAAAACAGTTTAATATTTATTAGAAGCCTGTCAGTTTAAGGACTCCACTGTTGTCACTGCCATGGCTCGGGTTCGATCCCTGGCCTGGAAACTTCTGCATGCTGTGGCTGTGACCAAAGAAAGAAAAAAGAGAAAAAAATACGTTAAGAAATTCAAGTAATAAAGCTGCGTTTAAACGTATTTTCTGGGTGGAGTTCCCATCGTGGCGCAGTGGTTGACGAATCCAACTAGGAACCATGAGGTTGCGGGTTCGGTCCCTGGCCTTGCTCAGT
Organism: Phacochoerus africanus; assembly: GCF_016906955.1. Lineage (NCBI taxonomy): Eukaryota > Metazoa > Chordata > Mammalia > Artiodactyla > Suidae > Phacochoerus > Phacochoerus africanus. The sequence continues at coordinate 52,160,155 of NC_062546.1, forward strand.
GGGTTGACGATCCCGAGTTGCCGTGAGCTGTGGTGTGGGTTGCAGACTCGGCTCGGATCCCGTGTTGCTGTGGCTCTGGCGTGGGATGGGGGCTACAGCTCCGATTCAACCCTTAGCCTGGGAGCCTCCATGTGCCGCAGGAGCGGCCCAAAGAAATAGCAAAAAAAAAAAAGTATTTTCTGGGTGTTCCCATGTCATGGCTCAGTGGTAACAAGCCCCACTGATATCCATGAGGATGTGGGTTCCATCCCTGGCCTCACTTGGTGGGTTAAGGATCCAGCATTGCTGTGGCTGTGGCATAGGCCGGCAGCTACAGCTCCGATTCAGCCCCTAGCCTGGGAACTTCCATATATCAAATGTGCAGCCCTAAAAAAGAGGGGGGGAAATCTATTTGAAGCCAGAATAGCCTATAATTAGTAAAATTTTGTTAATCCACCTTTCAAGTTAACATCGCTCTAAATCTAATTTTTTTCTTCCCTGAAATCCCAAATTAATAGTATATTTAAGTTTTCTTGTTTTACATTAGCTTGAAAACTAAAAAAAATAGAGGTTCCGATTGTACTGAATTAGCTTATGCTTATTTTTCCATTGAAGGTGAATTTATTACATAAGACATTAGTATTCCTTTGTTTGAATCCGGCAGCCCTGCTGGGTCTGTCTAGCAGTTTCAAGCCTATTATCTCACGTGTGGAATTTTTGCCCCAAGAGGAAGGAGGAGGGATGGTCTCTGATCTTTTAACTGAATGGAGGCTCAAGTTGGGACACGTGGAAATGTGCTTTAGTGCAATTCTTTGTGAACTTCAGACAAAGGAAAACAAATTTAAAATATCTTGAGGAGTTCCTGTTGTGGTGCAGTGGAAATGAATCTGACTAGTATCCATGAGGATGCAAGTCCTATCCCTGGCCTTGCTCAGTGGGCCGGGGATCCGGCACTGCCATGAGCTGTGGCTTTGGTGTAGGCCAGCAACTGCAGCTCCAATTGGACCCCTAGCCTGGGATCTTTCATATGCTGTGGGTGCGGCCCTAAAAAGCAAAAAAAATTAAAATATATTGAGCACCCACTGCATACCAAATTCCATCATGAATGATAGGCCTGTATTTGTATTTGTATATGCATACATATCTAGCTTGCTATGTGCACATAAACATGTGAGTTTATTTAACAATGTTTGCACATTAAGTGCCAGGCATTGTTCCGCATGCTTTACAAATATAAACTCCTTTTATCTTCATAACAACCCTATGAAGTTTATTGTTGTTATGCCCATTTTAAAGATGATGAAATGGAGGCACAGAGAGTAATTGTCCAAGGTCAGCAACTACTAAGGGATGAAGCCAGAAGGAACCTAGGTTCTGGACTCTGTACTCTCATTGGATGCTTTATAGCTTTGGCTTGGAGAAATTAAGGAACTTCGTCAGTGCTCTAAACAGCTCTTAATTGGTAGAGCTGAAATCCATTTCCCGGACACACAGATGTGTATTACAATCTTTATTTTTTTCTATCTTTGCTCTTGTCATTGGTTCTCTACAACATTCTTTCTACTTTTTTTATTGTTGAAAGCTTATCAGCAGGAAAAGGCTTAATTCACTTGTCCCTTTCTCCAAGATGCCTTTTTTTTTTTTTTTTTTTAATTTTTGGCAGACCCATGGCATACAGAGCTCATGGGGGCCAGGGGTTGGGGGGGGTTGGGCAGGGATCAGATCCGAGCCACAATTGTGACCTAAGCCACAGCTGCAGCAATGCTGGATCCTTAACCTACTGGGCAGGGCTGGAGGTTGAACCCAAGTAGCAGCACTCCCAAGGCTCTGCTGATCCCATTGTGCCTCAGCGGGAACTCTTTGAAGATGTCTTTCTTGACTAACCGAACTAGAAACCTTTTCCTTTCTTTCTTTTTAATGCATGTGTATGTGTGTATGTGTTTTCTTTTTGGCCATAGTATGCAGTGGCTTAATGTGGAATCTCAGTTCCCAGACCAGGGATTGAACCCTGGGCTGCAGCGCTGAAAGCACCCAGTCCTAACCATGAGACCACCAGGGAAGTCTCCTCTTCTTTTCTTGGATTCCTGTTTGAATGGATTTTTACCCTTTGGGAGGTTTACTGATAACTTTCTTTTATGGTAGACAGTATTTATATACTTGTCTCCTATCAGATTATAAGCCTCTTGAAGGCAGAACTGTCACTCTGTTTTCTGCTGAGTCTTAGGCATCCTGCCATTCATACGTACCTTGCAAATGCTCGGGAGTTTCATAATGGCAGGAAGCAACTGTTGGACAAATGTTTAAGGGGATGACTGTTAGGAGTATATGGTGTGGGTAAATTTTCCCCATAGAATTCTAAGATACCTAAAAAGTAAGTCTGTTAAAATAAGTACTCAAACAACAGCAATAATAATGCTGCCTTTGTTTTTATACTCCTGATAGAAATTATGTTGTCAGTTATGCAGAAGCAGTTGTTTATCAAAGTTTGAAGGAAGAACTGTCTTGGAGAAGTTGCCATTATGTGTGTGTGTATATATATATATATATATTTTTTTTTTGTCTTTTTGTCCCTTTAGGGCCACACCAGCGGCATTTGGAGGTTCCCAGGCTAGGGGTCTAATCAGAGCTGTAGCTGCTGGCCTACACCAGAGCCACAGCAAAGCCAGATCTGACCCGCGTTTGTGATCTACACCACAGCTCAGGGCAATGCTGGATCCTTTAACCCGCTGAGCGAGGCCAGGGACTGAACCATCAACCTCATGGTTCCTAGTCGGATTTGTTTCCGCTGTGCCACGACGGGAATTCCTGTATATGTATTTTTTTAGCTTAAAAAAATGATGAAGAAATGGTTTATTCTTTGAGTCAGATTTCTGGGTTCACATGCGTGTAAGTTGGTATTCTTAATCCATTTCTGAAGTATGAAGACAGTTGAACAGCTGTGGACTGTGCTCATGTAATCATCCTGAAGGCCAGAATGGAGGCGTCATTTCTGTGGACTAGAGAGCTATAGCCTTGACGGCTACATATACTTGTTTCAAATTATGGGAGGAAATAAATAGAGCACTTAGCATTTTAGCAGTTTTATGATCAGACCATGTCACTCTTTCAGTTTAGCTAGCATGATAGTTGATGTGATAGACCTAAATGTATTCAGATTGTGGATATATATATTTTTAATTTATTTTTTAAATTTTTTTCTCTTTTTAGGGCAGCACCCATGGCATATGGAGGTTGCTGGGCTAGGGGTCAAATCAGAGCTGTACCACTGGCCTACACCACAGCCACAGCAATGCCAGATCTGAGCTGCCTCTGTGACCTACCCCACAGGGTAGTGCCAGATCCTGAACCCACTGAGCGAGGCCAGGGATCGAACCTGTGTCCTCATGGATGCTAGTCAGATTTGTTTCTGCTGAGCCATGATGGAACTCCAGATTGTGGATATTTTTTATAGAACTGTGAATTTTTTTCCTTTTTCTCCCCCCCCCCTTTTTTAATGGGTGCATCTGTGGTATATGGACATTCCCGGGGCCAGGGATTGAAACCCAGCTGCATATGTAACCTACACCACAGCTGTGGCAGTGACAGATCCTGTAGCCCACTGCATTGGGCTGGGGATGGAACTCGTGCTGTTGTGGTGACTTGAGTCTCTGCAGTCAGATTCTTAACCCACTGTGCTGCAAAGAGTAAGGTAGATGTAGGTTTATCTTAAGGGGTTTCCTTTGGAAGTAAAGGGATAGGATATTACAGAGCTTTGGAAGATTGTACATTTGTGAGCTTTTGCTGCATAACAAACCACCTCCTTCTAGCAGCTGTGAAATTTAAGTCTGTGGTCCATGCGGGTGGCTCTTCTGGTTGGAGCTGGCCCAGCTGGTCTCTGCTCTGAGTGCAGCAGGAGGGGGCACACTCCACATGGCTGACATTTGTTAGGTGTCTGGGTTAGGCTTGCTGTTGTCCCACAGACCAAGCCCAGAGTCAGTGTAGGAAGGTGCTACCTCAGGGTGTGGGTGCAGGGACGCAGGAACAGGTCTGGGTCATTCCCACACTATCTGCCCGACCTGGGATTAGTATGCATTACTTGTCAGTGTCCCTATATTCTGATCTTGCCTTAGGCTTGCTCTAATGGAGAAGAATTGAGCAGTTTGTCCAAGCTACAGAGTCTCTAGAGAGATAGTTTGTAGACCCTGGCTTTCCCTGCACTCTTATTATTATTATTTGCTTTTTAGGGCCACATGTAGAGCATATGAAAGTTCCCAGGCTAGAGGTCCATTTGGAGCTGTAGCTGCCGACGCACAGCCACAGCTCATGGTGACATTGAATCCTTAGCCCACTGAGCGAGGCCAGGGATCAAACCCGTGTCTTCATGGATACTAGTCGGTTTCTTAACCCCGAGCCGCAAAGGATCCTGCACTACTTAACAGTTATTTGAATCCCCTTTCAACTTTTGATATTTTGAAGCCGTGAACCATAAAAGCATGGGACCTTTAATCCTCTCGCTCGGTAGCATCCCCAGCTCATCTTTGGTGAGGCCTGCCTTGTGGGTAGCAGTGTGATCATAAAGGTTCCCATGGTTTATTCACAGCTTGTGCATGCCCAGCTGTCCCCAGAGGCCTCCTTCAGCCCCTTGATGTCGCATCACTGCCCGTTTTACGGGTTTGCCCTAGGTCATACCACTGGTAGGTGGGGACTCCCTTTTGAACCCAGCTCTTTCTGATGCCGAGCTACAGTCCAAAGAAGAGTTTCTCCCAGGTGGGATGGTGATGATTTTTTCAGCAGAAGCCTATGAGTATCTTATGCCATCCACTGCAAAACTGGAGACTGTGACACATAAATTTGTTTCTCCCCTTTTGACTCTTTCCCTACCTTACACCTTCATTCCTTGAACCAAATAACCAGGTTTACTTAAGATGATACATAGCTCAGAATGGAAACTTTACAGCTGGTTCCAGATGTCATTTCTAAATATTTTGGAATAATTGATCTCTCTATGTATGACTGTTTCTAGATTCCAAAATAAAGGTCGGAATCCTGAGCTATTCCAGGACATGTATTTAAATTTTCATTACAAAATAACCTTCACTTAGGGAGTTTTTGTTGTGGTGCTACAGAAACAATCCAACTAGGAACCATGAGGTTGCGGGTTCGATCCCTGGCCTGCTCAGTGGGTTAAGGATCTCTCGTGGCTGTGGGCTGTGGTGTAGGTTGCAGACACGGCCGGGATCCTTCAATGCTGTGGCTGTGGTGTAGGCTGGCAGCTGTAGCTCCAATTTGACCCCTAGCCTGGGAACAACCATATGCTGCGAGTACAGCCCTAAAAAATAATAATGATAATATTAACCTCCATTTAAAAATGATAGTGTTCCTGGGTGGCGCAATGGGTTAAGGATCTGGTGTTGTCACTGCTGCAGCACACGTTCAGTCCTTGGCGTGGGAACTTCCTCATGCCACAGGTGTGGCTCAAAAAAATAATTTTTCTTAATTATAGTTGATTTACAATGTTCTGTCAATTTCTGCTGTACAGCAGCGTGACCCAGTCATACATATATATACATTATTTTTCTCACATTATCCTCCATCATGTTCCATTGCAAGTGACGAGACATAGTTCCCTGTGCTATACAGCAGGATCTCATTGCTTATCCACTCCAAATGCAATAGTTTGCATCTGCCAACCCCAAACTCCCAGTCCCTCCCCCTCCTTCCCCCTCTCCCTCGGCCACCACAAGTCTGTTCTCCATGTCCATGAGTTTGTTTATTTAGAAAAAAATTTTAATAAAGTGAGACTCTGCCCTCTCGCCACCCCCCCTGCCCTCCCCCGTGTGCTCCCATAGCTCACAGTGTAGAACTTTTTATTTACTAGAACCGTCTATTTGCCAGGGCAGGGGTGGTTTCTGCCCCTTGAGCTCAGACCTGAGCTTCCCATAGAGATACTGTCTTTCCTGTCTGCGTCCCCAGCTTGTGGTCCCAGGATGGGAGCATCGCAGCATGTGTTATCTCAGTCTATAATTGGATTCCATGCCATAGGGAAACTCTTCTCTTTGGGTCTCTCCGTCCTCCTCTTAGCCCTCTCCTCTTTTTCCTCCTCTCCAGTCTGAGTTCCTCAGCTTTCAATTTCTCCCACCGTCTCAGTGGCAGGTTTTGTATTCGTTACATGTTGAAGTAATGGTATCTTGGATATGTTGAGTTAAATAAAAATACAATTAAAATTAATTTCACCTGTTTATTTCTCCTTCTATTTTTTAATGTGACTAGTCAGTTTTAAATTATTCGGGTAGCTGCTCCAGAGGGTCTTTATCCAGGTAATTAATTAATGCAAGTTCATAGAAACAAGCTGCTTTTGGGGTTTTTTTAAATTTATTGAAGTATAGTTGATTTACCATGTTGTGTTCATTTCTTTCTTTCCTTTTTTAAATTTAGGGCCATACCTGCAGCACATGGAAGTTCCCAGGCTAGGGGTCGAATTGGAGCGGTAGCCACCGGCTTATACTGTAGCCACAGCAGTGCGGGATCTGAGCCACGTCTGTGACCTACACCACAGCTCACGGCAATGCTGGGTCCTTAACCCACCGAGCGAGGCCAGGGATCGAACCTTCGTACTCGTGGATACTAGTTGGATTCGTTACAATGAGCCACAATGGGACCTCCCGTCTCCTGTATGCTTTTGTTTTAGTTTCATGGACCTGTTGGACTGAGACCCCAAACGTCGACCCCCTCCACCTGCATCGCTCTGCCCCGCCCTCCCCATCACCCACAGTTCATGAGAACCAATTGGGCGGAGTTAACTTGCTTGTAAATGATGCACAGAGAGTTTTCTCTACTGTCATAGGTGTGCCTGGAGCAGTCGACTCGCAGCTTCTTCTTGCTGGTGAAGAGGAAGCAGCAGGGTGACTAATGTACATTGGAAGATAGACTATTTTCTTTGGAATGTTTTGATTCTTGAATTTTGGAACAGGTGTGGCCAGGGTTGAAAGAAACAGTGGAATCATACTCGGCGTATTTGACATGCAGAGAACGGGGAAACTCCTCGGTAGGTGCTGCCTGCCTGCAGCACAGTGGGCGTGGGCGCCATCGTCGGCATGTTCCTCTCCCAGCCAAATCCGATGTAGAAATATTTATGGTGTATTGGCTTTTTTGGTCTTTTTGTTTTGGGTTTGTTTTTGGTTTAGGGAGGAAGTAACGTCTTAGCTTAGAAACTCTTCGACTGAACTATGCCATAATAGGATGAGGAGGATAATTGTGTCAAAAGTAACCTCACGATGCCCTGAGTCTGGCGTAAAGAATTCCAGAGTGAGTTCACTGCAGATCACCGAGAATTGATTATGAATCAGAGCTCAGCCATCTTTGATACGTGCCCACTTCGTTCCCTTGGGGACAGAGTGGAGGTGGGGGCACCTCCGGCGACTTGGGTTGGGGTGGTGGTGAGCGCACGGCCGCCCCCATCTCGTGGGTGAGTGGGTGCTGGTCACAGCTGCCTAGGCCGGGGCCTGGGGGTGGATTCCCAGACTGGCAGCCAGCAGGCTGTGTGAACAACAGGAAAGGGTTGTGGCCCCCAACTCTTGCCAGTGAAAGCCAACCTGTTTGCCACTTTGGGTGACGGGCCACAGGCAGACAGTGCTCCACAGGGATATGGTCAAGTCCTGTGGGTCTGTGTCACCTGCCTGTGCCAGAGAATCAGGGTGTGAGCCCTGCAGCGCAGCCCTGGGATTTGGGAGTTGAGTCAAATAAATCTCTTGAAATCTAAACTGGCATATGACATTTTAAAATGAGGAAAATATGCAGCTCTGAAAAGATTTGTGTGATTATAGCCAAATAGTTACTATGGAAGATAGGTCATGGGGAGGTTAGGAGGGGGCGGGGTAATCCAGTGCTGATCCTGAGAGAAGCGCTGGACAAGTCATTGAATGTCCGCCCATTTAAAAAAACAAAATGGGAACCCGACATCTCCCAGAGATGTGTGGAGATCTGATTGATGTTGGAGCATGCCTTGATATCTTTCATAAAGTGTCCAGTAAGAGCAAAACATGGCAGAGCAATTTAACAATCTACAGCAAACTGGCCTGAACCATCTTGAGTTGCGATTAAGCAGTCGCTGTGTTTCTTTGACACAAGTCTTACTTATTAAAGGCAGGTCATATTTTTTCAAAGAAAGTTCCGTGCTACTCCGAATATTCTTTCGAGTGTCAGCGGTATCCTTGGGGTCTTTCACGGTCAGCTTGAGCTTTACCATACTTCTTAGACGGCCAGTGTACCCGTTCCAGCCTGTACTTCAAAGTGCTTCTTGTCAGGGATGAGGCCTTTCGGGAATCTTTGAGGTGTTTGTTTTCAGTTGTAATTTATCAGTGAACCCGTATCATCAGAGCAGCTCCTTGGGCACTGCAGAAGACAGACCCAGGAAACAAACAAAACTAGTTCATGTTGTATCAAGAGAAGACCTCTCATTTAAGGCTATTTGTTGGTAGACTTACTGGTGTGTTGCCTTTGACGCCTGCTTAATTTTACACAGTACTGTTAAAGCATCTGACAGAAGGTCCTCTTACTTGGTCTTTTCTGAACATGCAGCACTGCCACCTTGTTGCCAAAGTTTTGTCTGATTGAAAGTGCTTGAAAATCAAATGAACTCCTGTTGTGTAAAAGAGCTTACTCTGTTGGTGCTTGCGAAAACAGCTTAAGAGGAGATAGTATTCTTGGACTGAATTCAGTAATTAGCATAATTGTGATGCTCAGTATTGTTCCCCAGAGCACGCCCCTTGGCCAGATCTCCCATTAAGAGGACACTGATGTTGTCCTGTTGGATAAACCCCCGCACACATGATGCAGATCAGCGAGTTCCTGCCGGCCACGCCGGTGCAGTTAATTTTAGCTGGGGTTTGTTCTATGAGTTGTAAAACTGTTTACCCAAGTAGAAGTTAGTAAGCTGAAATGTGACTTCTCGCCCGATGTGAGAGGAGCCTGTTTTAGACTGAGATTGTGTTCGTGATCCGAGGAGCAGTCTTCTGAAGAATTGCAGCTCCGATTTCCTTTGAAAGTACTTTGTAAGTACTGAGTGAATTTCTAAGATTTTTTAGAAATCTTTGTTCTTTGGTCTTTTCTCCTTGAATCTTCCTAATATTGCTATCACAGTAATTTTTTTTTTTTTCTCTCTCTCGGGGAAACTGGAAACTCTGGGATGGGTACTTGAGGGTGTTCTAAGAATGGAGCTAAAAGGTTTTTTTCCTGAAACGTATTCTGCTGCAAGAAACCTGCCTTACTCAATTTGCCTAGGAGAAAGTATTTGATTCTTACTATTTTTATCTTTGCAAAAGCAACCTGTGGATTATTACATATTTTACCAGTTAAAATCTTTGGTTAATAGAGTGGTGTGTTAATGAGCTTTATTTTCAATGGTAACCTAACTCTTAGAGGAAAAAACATGTTAAAAATTCCTGTGAAATTGTACTTACCGTGAGTTACAAGTTTATGTGCAGAAATAATGAGTGTCAAATGTGATTTTGTAAAATATGCAGATGGCGAGTTTTTTCTTTTTAAGGAGGATTGTTGTCCTTAAAAACAGACCCTCCTAACTCCTTCCTAAAGAGAAGCTCTTAAAAAAATAAACGTAAATTTAGGAGGACGCCTTATGGCTAGTAATTGAACACATCCTTTGGAAGATGGATTTAGTAATCACAATTAATCAAAGGTCATGGAATTCCCTAATCCTGACTCTGCTCTTGATTTAACACGTTGCTGCCAATTTAAATTTGGACTGAAGAAACCTAAAGATTTTAACATAGAATAAATATTTTGAGTTGAGTCTTAATCACCTTTGCTAAAGTTTGAAGTGTTTTAATTCCAAGGACTCTGACTTCATGCCAAACAGCTTGCTTATGACAGGGAACCGACAGGAATTTCTTAATCCATTAATGTGTAAATTATCTCCCCTCTGGGAATGTGGATTTTAAGGCACCGATTCTAATGGGTGGTGTCTTTGCTGTTCCCCAGACCTCAGGGCTCCAGTATCTGTGGGCCTTGAGGAAGGCATGCCCTTAGATGCCATTTTCCATTTGGAAAGCTGCATTTAAAGACTTCTTTTTTGTTATATATTGTCTGATTTTTAAATCCCAACGACCCAAGGTGCCAACAATGAAAGGAAATGTTTCAGTGGCACAGTTAGTAGGACAAGAATGTAAGAAGGAAAAAGAGAACTGAGTTCTTGGGCTATTTTTAGAAAGAAACTTAAAAAAAAAAAAGAAAAACTTAAGCCTTTTTATTGAGCAGAAGAGAAGTGTGCCGCCCAGATCCCTGGCAATTATAATGGCAAAGTCTGTAATGTCATCTTCAGCCGTTCAAGGGCCGATGAGCGTGTCCTTCAGAGTATATACTTTTATCCAAAGGAACTAACTGTTCTTCTGTTAACTGTTACCAAGGCACCATCAGAATGCCAGTCTTTAGAGGTGTGCTGTAGTTGGACATTAGCTCATTTTCAAGCTGTTATTCATCTGCTCCGTTGTAGTTTAGTCCTGCGGAAAAGAAAAGCTGTTTAAGAGCCATCTAGTTTTTAATTTAACGAAAAGGAGTTTCCAGAGGTGTTTGCACCATGAGGAAGCCTGTGTTCTTTTAGGAGGAGTTGCTGAAATGCTCATCACCACTTGCAGCCTGTTGGCCTTGGTGATTTACGCGCGCTGTGAAACGGTGATAGAGGCAGAAGAGCACGTTTCCATGATGTCAGGGTCGGGGTGGGACTCTCTCCTGTTTGCCCGTGATGATGCTCCTCCCTGCTACGGTCACAGTCCCCTCCTGAGAAGAGGCTTTGTGGACTAGCTGTGACCTTGGCCCTGACAGGTCCCTGTGCACTCACCTCAGCCTCCCACGGGAATCCAGATGCCGAGAAACCTGGGTAGCTCTGGGCCTGTGGCCGGAGCCTGTGGCTTCAGCTGTGTGCTGGGCACACTGCTCTTGACTTGGTGCCTCCTGGCAGCCCGCCCTCCCGTCCTCATCCTCCCCCTCTCAAAATAGTTCTAGCCCCAGAGGCCCTGACAGAGGAACTCCTGACTGCTCTGGATTCCTAGAGAAGGGCCATCTGCTGTAAGCCTCAAGGGGGCTCAGGGAGACAGAGAGGACCCTTCCTCTGGATGCCCCACGTCCACGTGCGGCTGTCCATGGGGCACTGTGGCTGGATGGGAACTTCTGTTATCACCAGCTTGCAATTAGATTTTTTTTTTTTTAGGGCCGCACCTGCAGGATATGCAAGTTCCCAGGCTAGGGGTCGAATCGGATCTATAGCTGCCAGCCTGTACCACAGCCACAGCAATGCCAGATTCAGGCCACATCTGTGATCTACACCGCAGCTCATGGCAACGCCAGATCCTTAGCACATTGAGTGAGGCCAAGGATCGAACCCGTATCCTCATGGATTCTAGTCGGGTTTGTTACCACTGAGCTACGACGGGAACTCCCCAGCTTCCCTTTTGGTTTGGAGCTGCTCAGGGACCACAGCTCTAGAATGTTCTCTCCCAGAAGGAAATGTTGCAGGGCTCAGGGTCAATGCTGAATTTCCACGTTCTATCTGGAGTGAAAGGAGCAGCGGGGGCGGTGGGTGGGCTTGGGCTTTGCCATCTAGGGCACAGGGTGTGGTCGTAGGACCCAGCCTCCGGGCAGGGAATCTGAGGGCTCCTGGAAATGCTGGGGCACTGTTACTGTTCAGCTTGTAGTAAGCGCCCCCAGAGCCAAACAATGCACAAAGGAAGCGATGGTGCCTACTCGCCAAGAACCCTCGTGCTCGAAGTAGGCGGGCCCCAGAGCTGACTTACACATCGAGTGAGCTGGCAGAGCTGAGAATGGAAGGAAGGAGAGGAGAACAGGGTGAGCAGGGAAGGTCCGGGGTCACCCTCAGGCCACCTTTCAGTTCATCTGGCCTTTTGCCAGGGGCAGAGCCACCGGGCACTGCCTTCCCTGTTCCTGGGAAGGAATAGAGGTGGGGGAGAGGACGGCCTCCAGGGCCTGACCCACAACCCCAGTTCTCTGTGATGATCCCCGGCACTGGGAGGAGGCTCAGGAGTTTCCGCCTGCACCTGGACTGTTGCTGTTCTGTAGAGCAAGAGACATGATGCGTCTAAAAGGCAGGCAGTGTCTTTTCTCCATAGAGTGCTCTTGGGGTGGAAGTACGAATTGGGGTTCCAGATTTTCTCTCCCTTTGAAACTGAAATATTCCCGAACTAGTTACTTAACCCCGTTCTGGTTTGGGATGTTGAGTCAACTGTTAAATTAGGGAAGTGCCTTGAACTGCTCAGAAGAAAGGTGTTTCGAAGGCCAACTCAGCGTTATTGCAGCTCTCAGAGGAGTCAGAAGGCTGTGAATCAGAGGCAGTAAAAAAGGTGAGTTCGGGTATTGGAGATTAATAAATAGGAGGATGGGTATGAATCTGTGAGTCATTTTCCCTTTATACTCAAGCTCATCCCATCACTGACTAAGGTTCTGGGTCTCATTCCATGGCTCCACAACTGAGAGAACCTTGGAGAGACTGCAACAGAGAAGCTCAGAAATGACTAAAGGGTTGAAAAATGATGCCTGTGCTAAGATGTTAGGGAACTTCTCTTCTTTAGCCCGGAGGGGAAAAAATGACCAGGGGACTTGTGAATTGTTAGTCAAGCATCTGTGTGCTTCGGTACCAGCGAACAGTGGCCGGCTAGGATTCAGTTCTCTCGAGGATGTGAGTGTTTGGTCCAGTTAGGGTTGAGTCAGAACCGCGGTCCCCACAGTGTGGTCCACTAACCTCAGCATCAGTAGCACCTGGGAGCTTGTGAGAATTGCACATTCTCAGGCCCCACTCAGGACCTGCCAATTCAGAAACTATGGGATGGGGCCCAGCAACCTGTCTTTGAACTAGCTGCCCCACCCCCACCCCCACGTAATTCAGATGCACACTGAAGTTTGCGGACCACTAGACAAGGTACTAGAAGGGTTCTTATAAATTGAGGACTTGGGGTACAGCAAAGTCTAAACTTTTTTCCTGAAGTCTCTAAAAGATGGGTTTGGATTGGTTTGCAACGTTTTCAACATTCTGTCTGCAGTCAGAAGGTCACTGACCTCCCAGAGTCCGAGTAGCCCTGACTCTGCTCTGGATTTCCTTCGTCACTTAAGATGAATAATAATAAAAAAAAAATTTTTAAAAAAGAAGATGAATAATTAACCAGGAGAATTGGGCAATTACTTTTCTGAACTCAGTAGTTAAGACAGTGCCCATGTCGTGTGATCACATGAGATGTTGTGATAGTAATAAGTTGTGTTATCAGATAGATCCTGCTTAGATCACAGTCCTGTTAATTACAGCGACTGTCTCCTTCCCACCTGAGGAGAGGTTTGGGCAGTGGTCAGAGGGGGAGCCCTTTGCTGCTAGCCCAGAACCCCTCCATGTCACAGCTGCTGGCTGGGTGGCTGCTCTTTTCACAGAGCGCCTTTCAAAAGAAAGGTAACCGCAGGGAAGTTTGTCTCTACCCCCTTGTCCTGCCTCTGTCACTTCCACCTGCAGGAATGCCCTGCCTTCTGCCTGCACAGGAATCCCATCTGGTGCCCTGGAAACTGGGGACAGTGGGGGACCTAAGTATCTAGCATTGGCAGGTCTCTCCAAGACCTGGAGGCCACAGACCTATTTATCCTGTTGCTTTGTATCTATAGCAGACAGCGGATGGTACACAGAGTAGACACTTGGCACAAATACGTAGTTCATTATTCTGTGGCAGCATCCAAGGTCACAGGGGCTCTGCACTCTGCCATGTAGCTAAGGATCTAGAGTCAGGAAATCAGCAGTTCTGACCCTTCCCCATCAAAATACTTGTTCCTAAGAGTCCCTCTACCCCCGCCCCCCAATTTTGCACATAATATCAATGCATCTTAATTCAATTATCTTTGCCACTCTTATATATTTTTCCTTTGTATTTTTGCTTGGAACTGTCTGTGGTTGAAAACACAAACTCCCAGGGGGTGGGGTGAGAGGTCTATTGTGCTACATTGTATAGCATTTAATGCATTCAGAGCTTGCCCCATCAGAATGAGGAAGGGGTCCTCTGAGGACATGCTTGGCCAGCCCTGCCTTAGAAAGTGTCGCACAGGCAGCGAACGGCTGTCCCCAGAGAGGACACGTTCTGCCTTGGCGGGAGCCCTGAGGCCCCGAGGCTTTAGCACTGAGAATTGGCATCGGTGGGAGCCTGGGCTTTCATAGCCGTAGTTAACTACACCTCTGCAGAGTATTAAAGACCTTCAAGTGAGGGCTCCTGGCTCAGACCCCAGTTTGCCTTGTATGGGGAACGAGACGGTTAAAGGCCGCAGGTGTGTATTCTGAGCCGTTTGTGAGCCTTCAGACCTCGATATGTTGGAAAAAACTGACCTCTCAGATGTTAAGCTGTGGGCACTGTTACTTCCCGAGGCCATGTCCCTGTGCAGAGTGTGCAAGGCCTGCTCAGTGTGCTGGCTGTGCACAGAGGCACTTGATTGGTCTCAGCAATCCAGAGGGCAGGCGGCTGATTTTAACACCCTGGATCAGTCTCCGAATAGGAAACGTTTTCTTTAAAACCCATGAACTCTCAACAACTATATCTAGTAGGGAAGATTCCAAATGTCTGGTCGATTTATTTCTTAATAAATAGCAGGGGAAAGGCTATTTTCATTTCTCTACAAAGAGGAATGATTGACTGGTCCTTTTGGTATTACATCCTGGCAGAAATAATTTTGTTTTCAAAATCAGTCGTATCTTGCCCACATATATGTCGTGAAAAATGAGAGTTGTGGAGTTCTCGTTGTGGCTCAGCAGTAATGAACCCAGCTAGTATCCATGAGGACATGGGTTTAGTTCCTGGCCCCACACAGTGTGTTAAGGATCTGGTGTTGCTGTGAGCTGCAGTGTAGGTCACAGATGCCGCTTCGATGTGGCGTTGCTGTGGCTGCGGTGTAGGCCAGCAGCTGTACCTTTGATTTGATCCCTGCCCTGGGAACTTCCATGTGCTGCGGGTGCAACTCTAAAAATTTTTAAAAAATTTTTTAATAAAATTAAACTTCTGGGAGTTCCTGTTGTGGCTCAGCAGGTTGAAGACTTGACATTGTCTCTGTGAGAATGTGGGTTCCATCCCTGGCCTCTGCTCAGTGGGTCAAGGAGTCGGCATTGCTGCAAGCTGTGGTGTAGGTCGCCCATGTGGCTCGGATCTGGTGTGGCTGTGGCTGTGGTGTAGACCTGGAGCTGCAGC
The DNA here is from genome assembly GCF_016906955.1 of Phacochoerus africanus. Taxonomy (NCBI): domain Eukaryota; kingdom Metazoa; phylum Chordata; class Mammalia; order Artiodactyla; family Suidae; genus Phacochoerus; species Phacochoerus africanus. The sequence continues at coordinate 52,175,343 of NC_062546.1, forward strand.
TCTGATTAGACCCCTAGCCTGGGAACTTCCATATGCCACAAATGTGGCCCTAAAAAGAAAAAAAAAAAATCTTTTTAATTTTAAAAATAAGACAGTAAAAAAAAAAAAAAAGCAAACACAAACTAGTACACCCAAATGTACACAAAAATAATGGTCATTTTGCAGTAATGGTCTGGGAGCTACCTTGTCTTCCTACTTTTCTATTTTTACTGAAATTTAGAGATGCACGTGTGTTATTTTTTTTCAGTGGGATGATCTGACTTATCTTTAAGGCAGAGACTTGAGATCTTAGCTCTTGGGAAGAGGCCCACTCAGACTGATCTGTAGAAACTACTAATGGCGTGTGAAAGATCCAGCAATGGACTCCTTTTAGTACTTGTTGCTCTGGAAGTTCAGTGACATGGATCTCATGTATATGCCAGGATCTCAGGCTTGGTATTATTTGGAGAGCAGAGGAAGGAAGCTGGGACATCCAAGATATTTTTAAAAGTCATTTAAAATAGTACTTCTGGTGTCACAATTACCCACATAAGTTTTATGAGGAACCATCCTTATAGATCTTAGCTGCGGAGTAGTAGATGGTGGATCTGTGTGCCATAGCCTTAGATGATACTTTGGGCAATGAGGGATGATGGAAGGAGCAGGTCACCCGGCCAGTGTTTCCTGAGCACTGCTCTGCATGGTGTCAGTGTGTATTTCAGTGGCGTTTACTGAGGTGACAATGCTTAAGAGAGCACTGGCTCCCTCAGTGATCTCTGCCAAATGCTGCCAGGGTGTCCTTGTGGCCTTAATCAGAATGCTATTTTGAGAAGCTGTTTTGCTACTGGTGGTAGTTGATTTTTTTTTTTTTTTTGGCGCTTTTTTAGGGCTGCACTTTCGGCATATGGAAGTTCCCAGGCTAGGGGTCTAAGCGGAGCTACGGCTGCTGGCTCACACCATGGCCACAGCCACAGCAGATCCGAGCAGTGTCTGCAACCTATGCCACAGCTCATGGCAATGCCAAATCCTTAATCCACTGAGTGAGGCCAGCGATCAAACCCATACCTTCATGGATCTCAGTCTGGTTTGTAAGCCACTGAGCTGCAACGGGAACTCCCGGTGGCAGTTGATTTAAGGACAGTCTTGAACAGAAATAGGAGGCCTCCCTTTCCCCGCTTTGTAGGGTGACAAAAAAGAATAAGTACTTTCGATGGTTCTTTAAAGAGTCTCTCTTTGAAGTCTGTTCCTGAGCTTTGGCCCAAATGACTGGATCCATTACCAGGTTTACTTGGGGACTGAGGTCTGGACTGAGATTCAGTTGAATCCACTTTGAACAAAACTAACACCTTAAACTTACTTTAATGCCCAAGTGCCTTGGGAAACTAAAAGGAATCTAGGCTCTTGCATGGCCATATTTTGGCCTCGCCTTTGGTTCAGAACCTTTGTTACTCATCAGGAGTGTTTCCCAGAATCCCTGGAACTGAGAAAGCTGGTTTTTCAAGTTTTCTTCTTACCAGTTTTCATCCTTACAAGGAATGCTCTTCTCCTCATCTTCTCCTTCCTTTCTTCATCATCTGGTCTCTTTCTCTTGCAATTACTTGGTGGGAATCATCTCAGAATCCTTCTCTGCACGCTTACCTCCCTGAGGAACATATCCCACTTGGGTTCATCTTCATCTTCTCTGGGGAAGGGAGGGGAAAAGAGCTGCGGGTGAATCCCGTAACCCAAACAATCAGATAGTCAGCGGATGGAGCCCTGTTCCTGGTGAGGACTGCGGTGGCCACCTCAGCGTTTCCCAGCTGCCAAGCGCTTCCAGCTCTGGTGAGTCCCTGAGCTGCCGAATTACACACACACAGACACACCTGTGGTGGGGGCACAGATGTGTAGCAAGATGGAATAAGTAGGTGGTTACAGTTTGATTGACCAGGTGCTTTGTAAGGTGAGTGGCGTGAAGGAAGAAAGATACCGTTTTATTTATTTATTTTTATTTTATGCTACTTATTTCTTTTTTTGTCTTTGTAGGGCCACACCTACGCCATGATGGAAGTTCCCAGGCTGGGGGTCACATCAGAGCTGTAGCTGCCTGCCTACACCACAGCCACAGCAATTCAGGATCCAAGCTGCGTCTTCGACCTACACCACAGTTCACAGCAACGCCAGACCCTTAACCCACTGAGCGAGGCCAGGGTTCAAACCCGCATCCTCATGGGTACTAGTGGGGTTCGTTACCACTCAGCCACAACGGGAACTCCTGAGAACATCTTTTTAAAAGGGATAAAGCAGGTGGAAATATTTCTAGACTACATTCAAAAAGGCAGGAAACTGGTGGCTGTTGAGGGAGAGGGTAGCTTTTGTAAGAGCAAGAGAAGCAATCTTGGCTTCAGAATTTGGACTGAGTTTATTTTCAGCCTTTTTGTTTTTTTAGTTTGTGCATTCATTTTTTTGTTTTGCTTATTTTTGCCTTTACTCTGAGACTGAATACAGAAATGAGAGGTTGTGGATGTTCTCAACCTACTGAGGTCATAGGGAGTTATCAGCGAGTTCATCTACGATTAGAAAGGTTTTTGTTTTGTTTTGTTTTGTTTGTCTTTTCTAGGTCCGTACCCGTGGCATATTGAGGTTCCCAGGCTAGGGGTCTAATCTGAGCTGTGGCCGCCGGCCTACACCAGAGCCACAGCAATGCAGGATCCGAGCCATGTCTGTGACCTACACTGCAGCTCACAGCAATGCTGGTTCCTTAACCCACTGAGCGAGGCCAGGGATCAAACCCGAAACCTCATGGTTCCTGGTCAGATTCTTTAACCACTGAGCCATGATGGGAACTCTAAGAAAGGTTTTAAAAAGAAAGAGTGATTGCTTTCAACTTGGCCTGAAATTAAAGTTGTGGCTGGAGCAGGAAGGGAGACTTCGCCAGCATGGCCTGTCACCCTGTGCCTTGGCCTGCCACGCAGAGTTGAATATTCCTGGGGACCTGGCAGGTAGCACGTCCAGCCTCACATCCCCTTCTGTCAGGCCTGATTTTCGCCATCTACTTTTGTTTACATTCATTTGATTTTTCCCTTATCTTTAAGTCATAGGGTCTTCGGGCTCTATGAGATTTGTCAGTAACAATTAAGTAAATCCAGACTTCTCACTTGAAGAAAAATGACTTGAAGCTTAACCCAGAAGAGACTTCTTTGATCAGGTGTCAAAGCTTGCCATTATCATACTAACTGTTCATGATTAGAATGATGTGGGTTTTTTTAAGGCTAATTTGTATCATGTTCTGAGAAGAAATGATCCACAATAGGCAAGAGTATAATAAAAAAGATTTTTTTTCTCTCTTCCTATTCCATATTAAATAGGACCAAATAGAACTTCTATGATCAGTAGTCCAGTTGGATCCAGCTATGTGAGCACAATACAGATGTAGAGCTATCTTTTCTTACAAAGCAAATCCAACCACTTAAAAATGTACATACAGGAGTTCCCATCATGGCCCAGTAGAAACATATCTGACTAGGATCCATGAGGACGCAGGTTTAATCCCTGGCCTTGCTCAGGAGGTTAAGGATCCAGTGTTGCCATGAGCTGTGGTGTAGGTTGCAGATGAGGCTCAGATATGGCATTGCTGTGGCAGAGGCCAGCGGCTACAGCTCCGATTTGACCCACAGCCTGGGAACTAATGTGCCGCAGGGTACGGCCCTAAAAAGAAAAAAAAAATAATAATAATAATAATACACACACACACACACACACAGTAAAATTTACTTTTTCTGGTGTTCAGTTTGAGTGTTTACACATGCTTAGGATTTTATGACCAGCAGCACAGACAAGATACATAATAATTCCAACTCTCCAAACATTACTCTTGTGCTGCCCCTTGTTTTCAGACCTTCCTTCTTTCCCTTGCTCTCTGAACTGTGAAAGTCGCCTCTAAGCCTCACATGTCTTGGTAAAGGGTAAAAATCGTAACTAGCTAAGGGGGCTTAAGCACAACCTTTGACCAGTCAGTGGCATATGCTGTTTCATGGGTGATCCCTAGCAAGCCAGACTGAAATATAAAAACAAGGGGAAATATCTGAGCAGGGACATCAACACTGTACACCATAGGGAAAGTAGACTCCCCAGAATTAGTTCAGTCAAGTAAACAACCAACCAAATAACAACAAGGCTCTGGGCAGTGGGGGTACTAGGAACCAGAATTGCTACAGTATATTATCTAAAACGTCCATTTTTCAGCAAAAAATTATGAGACATTAGCGCAACTGGAAAGTGTGGCACATACACAGGAGAAATAAGTAAACAGCAACGACTTGTCCTGAAGGGGCCTATTTTATTGAACTTTGCAGACAAAGACTTCAAAGCAGCTATTATTATCTTAGTTCAAAAGCTAAAAGAAACCATTCTTAAAGAATTAAAGGAAGGTGTGGTGGCAGTGACTCATCAAGTAGAGACTATCCTTAAAGAGATGATTTTAAAAAAAGAACCGAATGTGGATATGATACCAAAAGCAAAAGCAACAGAAGTAAGAATAAATTGGACTAGATGAAAATTAAAAGCTTCTGTACATCAAATGTCACTGTCAACAGAGTAAAAAGCCAACCTACAGAATGGGAGAAAATATTTGTAAATCATATATCTGATAAGGGGTTCATATCCAGAATATAAATATATAAAGAATTCCTATAACTTGAATAGCAAAAACAAAAGAATCTAATTCAGAAATGGGCGAAGGACTTAAATAAACATTACACCGAAGAAGATGTACAAAAGATCAGCACATGCATGAAAAGATGCTCACCATCACTAATCATTAGAGAAATGAAAATTAAAACCACAATGAGATATCACCTCATATCCACTAGGATGGCTACTGTTTAAAAACAAAATAAAATAGAAGGTAATGTGTTGATGAGGAAGTGGAGAAATTGTAACTTTTGTGCACTGTTGATGAGAATTTGAAATGGTGGAACTGTTGTCAAAATAGTATGGCAGTGGAGTTCCTGTCATGGGGCATCGGAAACGAATCTTGACTAAGAACCATGAGTGGGTTAAGAATTCGGTGTTGCCATGACCTGTGGTGTAGGTCACAGACGCGGTTTGGATCTGGCGTTGCTGTGGCCCTGGCAACAAATTAAAAGCCTCTTTAGGCCGGCAACTGTAGCTCCAATTCAACCCTAGCCTGGGAATCTCCTTGAGCTTTGGCTGTGGCCCTAAAAAGCAAAAAAAAAAAAAAAAAAGTGTGGCAGTTCCTCAAAAAATTAAAAACAGATTTACCACATGATTGAGCAATACCATTACTGGATATATACCTAAAAGAATTAAAAGCAGGGACTTGAAAAGATATTTGTACACCCATTTTAATAGCCTTATTCAGAACAGCCAAAGAGTAGAAGTGACCCAAAAAGTAGACGTGACCCAGACATCCATCAGCAGCTGAATGGATAAAGAAAACGTGATCTGTACATGCAGTGAAGTATTATTCAGCCTAAAAATAGAAGGAAATTCTGACACCTGCTGCAACATGGATGAACTTTGAAAACATTTTGCTAAGTGAAATAAAACAATCACAAAAGCAAATACTGTATGATTTCAGTCATACGACATAGAGTAGTCAGATTCATAGAGACAAAAGGTAGAATGGTGATTGCTAGGGAGAAGGGAAGACTATTGTTTACTGGGTAAAGAGTTTCAGTTTTATAAGATTAAAAAGGTCTGTAGATGGATATGATGTTTACATAATAGTGTGAATGTACTTAATGTCACTGAACTGTACAGATTAAAAATGGTTAGTAGTAATTAACACTACAATGTAAGTGAAACACTTCAATTTAAAAAACAGTTAAATTGCAGGAGTTCCCATGGTGGCACAGTGGTCTCAGACCCAACTAGTATCTATGAGGACTCGGGCTCTATGTCTGGCGCTGCTCAGTAGGTTAGGGATCTGGTGTTGCTGTGAGCTGTGGTATAGGTCACAGCCACAGCTCAGATCCCACATTGCTGTGGCTGTGGTGTAGGCTGGCAGGTGCAGCTCCAATTCGGCCCCTTGCTTGGGGACTTCCATATGCCACAGGTTCAGCCTTGAAAGGACCAGAAAAAAAAAAAGAAAAGGTTAAATGATAGATTTTATTTTTAACACAATTAAAACATTTGTAATGGATTTGGAGTTGCAAAATGCATAAACTAAAATGAAAAACTCTTTGGAGGCTCAACAGTAGATCTGAGTTGTCAGAAGAAGGAATCAGTGAACTTGAAGATAGAGCCCTAGAGATAATGCAGACTAAAGAACTGAAAGAAAAGTGAACAGAACCACAGAAAAATATAGGCCCCTATTAAGTGCACCAATAGAAATACCAGAAGTAGAAGAGAAAGGGGCAGAATAAACATTCAAAAAATAATGGCTGACAAGTTGATGAAAAACATTAATGTACACACCCAAAATGTTTAACAGACATGGATCATGATAAACACAAAGAGGTCACCACTCAGACATGTTTATAGCTGAAATTTTGAAAGACAGAAAATTGGAAAGCAGCAAGGGAGAAGTGACTCCTTAAGTATGAGGGACGCACCCCACCAATAAGACTAACAGCTGATGTCTTGTCAGGAACAGTGGTTGCCAGCAGGCAGTGGAAGACATGTGAACATGCTGAAAGAATCCTATGTCCTGCAGAACTATCTTTTTAAATAAAAGCATTCCCAAGTAAATAAGAACTAGAAGAATGCACTGTTAGTGGACCTACAAGAAATACTCAAAGAAGTTCACTAGGCTCAAAGGAAGTGACACAAGACAGCAATTTGAACACACATGCACATGTGCGTGTGCTCCAGTTATGGTAATTAAGAAGGTAATGAATACACACACACACACAAGCTCCAGTAAAGGTAATTAAGTAGGTAATGATAAAATATGGTATAATTACATATTTCCTTTTCTTTTATCTGATCTCAAACATCACTAAAGAGCAGCTTATATCTACCTGCTTTCTACTTGTTAGAAGAAAGTGTCTTGTGTTCACTTTTAGGCATCCTCCAAAGCTCTGAGTTTTGCCAAGGGAAAAACGGGAGGCTAAGGAAGGTAGTGAGTTGCCCAAGAAAGTTTATCATGCATGAAGAATTAAGTGCCCAGGCGTACTCTCGGAATTAGGAAATAATTTTCAAAGCTTTTTTGTTTTTGTTTTTTAGGGCCGCACCCACGGCATATGGAGGTTCCCAGGCTAGGGGTCCAATCAGAGCTACAGCTGCCAGCCTACACCACAGCCACAGCAACGCCACAGCCTAGCCGTATCTGCAACCTACACCACAGCTCATGGCAATGCCGGATCCTCAATCCACTGAGCGAGGCCAGGGATCAAACCCGCAACCTCATGGTTCCTAGTCAGATTCGTTTCCACTGTGCCATGATGGGAACTCCAGTTTTCAAAGGAATTCTGTAAACTGCCATACCTCTCTTATATTTTTTTAACTTATATTTCCAAGGTTCTTGGAAGGTGACATCAAGCAAATGCTTGTGGTTTCTTAATTTAGTAGATAGACTTTAACTTCATTCTGAGAGATACGAAGAACTGCTAAATTTTCCCCTGATTTACTGACCAGATGAACAATTTATGGACCTACTGCCTTGTGTAGGCTGCTTACACTGCTAGTTAGCACAGTATCGGTGGAATTGAATCAAATTTTCAGACTTTTTTTTTAATTTTTAAGCTTTTTATTTTAATATTTTTTATTAAAGTATAGTTGATTTACAATGTTGTGTTAATTTTAGGTATACAGCACAGCGATTCATTTATATACACATATACTCTTACAGATTCTTTTCCATTGTAGGTTATTATAAGATATTAAGACTTCAGACACTTGAACAGACTTCGCTATATCACAGAGAGCAAAAAGTCCAACTAAATCAATTTAATGGTTATTTAATGGTCTCTTGCTTCTGCTGCCTAAGAACTATTGCTTCAGAACCTCTGGAATGAGAACAAGAAATATGGGCCTGGAAGTAGCACATGGAAAATAGTTGCTATAATAATCTTCATCTGTCAACTCTTCTATTTATGTTAATGTTCCCTTAATAGAAATAATATGTAGTAGTATCAGGAATCAATGTTTTTATAAGTATCATTCACATTTTTATTGAGCTTCCATTACAGTCAGACCAAAACTAGCAAATAAATATGTAAGAACCAAGAGATCTATTTATATACATCGTTCCATTTTAAACTGTGGCTGGAGGGAAAGTATTTCCCTAATATAGCTCTTGGAACTTGGTCAAACAGTCCAGCACTTCAGGGCACGGACTTGGAACAAGTGATCCTAGGTTTGCCGTTTGATAGAAGTGATGTTAACTGATTTGCTCGTGAAAACGAATCTATTTTTGCTGAGCAGTGAAGAAAAACAAATTTACCTAGAATATTTGGAGGGAACCTGTCTCTAGTGCCTAGAGGAAGGGAAAAATGTTTAGAAGCCATTTCTGTCTTGGAGTAGGAGTAAATAGGTAAAGCTTAGCTGTCAGTGGTTAAAGAATCCGACTAGGAACCATGAGGTTGCGGGTTCCATCCCTGGCCTCGCTCAGTGAGTTAAGGATCCGGCATTGCCGTGAAGTGTGGTATAGGTCGCAGACGCGACTGGATCCCGCCTTGTTGTGGCTCTGGTGTAGGTCGGTGGCTACAGCTCCGATTCGACCCCTAGCCTGGGAACCTCCAACATGCCGCAGGAGCGGCCCTAGAAAAAGCAGAAAGAAAAAAAAAAAAGAGTGGCTGATAATGTATTTCCTTATAGAGATCTTTTCATGGAATCACTCAACTGTCATTTCAAATGGAAACAATAGATAAAAGCTTTCTTATTGTAACCCGTCACACAGTCGTTTAAATCCCATTTGAACCTCTCCAAGGAAGTAGCACTTCTACCTCTTGAGGCAGTCTTTCACTTTCAGTTTTTTCTTTTTCAGATTTTTTCCCCCCATATAGATCATCACATAATATTGGGTAGAGTTCCCTGTGCTATACAGCAGGTCCCCATTTTTAAAAAATACTTTTTGGAGGTCCCTGGTGGTGCAGTAGGTTAAGGACCCGGCGTTGTCACTGCTATGGCTTGGGTTGCTCCTGTGGCACAGGTTAGATCCCTGGCCTAGGAACTTTAACATGCCATGTGTGCAGCCAGAAGGAAAAAATATATATATATATTTTTCATGTAAGTCATGTAGGAATTCCCAAATCTTCCCTTCCTAACTCCTCTAACTTTATCATTTTAATTAATTTTGCTTTTATTTCTTTATCCTTATAAAAATATATATTTACTTAATTTATGTAACACCTTCCCAGAGAGCAAAGGGCTGTGTGGAAAACATCTAAATAACACAAACACTTTATGAGCCAAGAAGAAATTTAAATGTCAGAATGACAAAAATGCAGGAGGGAGAGGAATATATCAGGACTGAGGCCTTGTGCAGACGGCCTGAGCCCGCGGGGTCTGCCATGGAAACTTTAGAGAGGACCAAAATAAGTTTGTTCGTGTTCCATAAATTCACGAGCGCCGCTGATTGCACTGCTCAAGAGAAGGTCAGAAATTTCCACCCCCTCTCCCCACAGGACAATCCTGTGGTTCATGGTTCCAGGCTAAACTGCCTCTTCCCGGCCCTGTGGTCTCTGGTTGCTGTAGAATAAAGGAGCTGGACAGGACTTGAAGCATCAGCTGACCTTGAAAATGGTCCAGGATGCAGGCTCTGTGGCAGGCATTCTTAGTAATCCACCCTTTTTATCACCCTCTCCTCTTTCCCTTTCATCTCTGCCTCTGTGTCCCCAGCTGAGGCTAGGACCTCAAGGAACCTCAGCTCCTAGGACTGGGACCTCAAGAAACCCTTAGCAGCCCCTACGGTGGGGGCTAGCATATAAAGAATGCCCGGGGGCTTCAGCCAGGAGCATCACTTCTGGTGCCCATACCCTGCCTTCATTGGAGCACCTCCATAGTGAGTGGATCGGTGTAACCTGTGCATTCAGTTAGGATGGTCACATCTTCAGGAAGCCCGTAATTTTTTTTTTTTTTTTTCTTTTTATGACCGCACCTGCGGCATATGGAAGTTCCTGGGCTAGGTTTCAAATCAGAGCCGCAACTGCAAGCCTTCGCCACAGCCACGGCAACACAGGATCCAAGCCAGGTCTGTGACCTCTGCCATACCTTGCAGCAATGCTGGATCCTTAACCCACTGAGCGAGGTCAGGAGTGGAACCTGCATCCTCACAGACTGCATCAGGTTCTTAACCCTCTGAGCCACAATGGGAACTCCTAGATGACTTCTAGAGTCCCTTCTGTCTTTAATGTTCTGTGGAGTTCCTGTCATGGTTCAGAGGTAATGAGCCCAACTAATACCCCATACTTTTCTTTGTGGTGTTTTCAAGGGTTTTTTTCAATGATGAAAGTAGTAATTTTCATGATAGAAAATTTTGGTAATATCAAAAAGTGCAGAAATTCTCTGGTGACCTAGCGGGTTAAGGATCCAGCGTTATCACTGCAGTAGCCTGAGGCATAGGTTTGATCCGTGACCCAGGAACTTCTACATGCCACCTGTGCAGCCAAACAAACAAACAAACAAACAAAACATGTAGAGAACATCTAGAGAGAGTCATTCTGAATCTGAGCATATTTCTTTAGGGTCACATTGGTGCATTCTTTTTTCTTTGTTGTGTGTGTGTTTTTTTTTAGAGCCACACATTTGGCATGTGGAGGTTCCTAGGCTAGGGGGAGCCAATTTGGAGCTGCAACTGCTGGCCTATGCCACAGCCACAGCAACGCAGGATCCGAGCCGCGTCTGCCACCTACACCACAACTCACGGCAACACTGGATCCTTAACCCACTGAGCGAGGCCAGGGATCAAACCTGCATCCTCATGGACGCTAGTCAGGCTTGTTAATCACTGAGCCATGACAGGAACTCCTGTTGGTGCTTTCTTTTTTTTTTTTTTTTTAATTTTTTATTACTCAAATGAATTTATCACATCTGTAGTTGTATAATGATCATAACAATCTGATTTCACGGGATTTCCATCCCACAGCCCAGGCACATCCCCCCACCCAGTGCATTCTTAAACACAGTTAAAATCATATGGCTCAGGACATTTCACTTATGTTTTATGTTCATGTCATATAAAACTCTCCAGTTTTACACCGTCTTAGTGACTGCATAGTATTTCATCTTTCCTTAGTCGTTCCATAGTTTCCTTAGTCGTTCTTTTTCTGTCTGGGGATAGTTAGGTGGTTTCTTCCTTTTCGTGATCATAATAAATGACACTACAAGTGAATGTCTTTGTACATGAGTATCTGTTCACATGTCACATTATTTGCTTGTTTTCTTGAACTTTGGAGATGATGTTGTCAAGGACGCCCACTCCCCACCCATGTCCTCCTCGTTCAGGGTGGCCAGGCTTCTGGCCCAGCCTGGCGAGTGGACAGGCACCGTCTCCCATGAGAAAACGAACACTGTCGCTTGGAACTGTGTAAATCACTTCTGACTGTACTTGTGGGAGATAACGTTACAAGACTCATTTTAGAGTTTGGTATTGGAGTTGCAAACAAGGTGACACTTTTATTATCTCATACCCTACTCTAATGGACCTCCTGGAAGCCTTGGTACATGACGCATCCGCATGTCCGGATTTAAAGTTATCTTCTGTCTCTGGCCCTCCCTGGGAGAGCATTTCAGCTGCAACACCCCTATTTGCCCTGACCTTGAATGCTTATGAAGGGGTAGCCTTTTCAGTCCTGTGGGAGTGATGGAGGTTTATCTACACAGGAAGGCCAGCTGTTCTTTTCTCGGTGGAGCTCCAAGTGCCTGGCTCAAAGGGTAGTCAGTGGGCTGGCCCAGCCGCAAGCCTCTTGTCTCTGGATCTGGGCCCTGTTCTATGGAGCTTCCTATGGGCAGGGCAGCCCCCTCACCTAACTGCTCTGATTTCTCCTTTGCTTCTTGACACCATTGTTTTATTTTTCTATTTTTTGCTTTTTAGGGCTGCACCCGTGGCATATGGAAGTTCCCAGGCGAGGGGTCGAATAGAAGCTACAGCTGCCGGCCCACACCACAGCCATAGCAACGCAGGATCCCAGCCACATCTACAAACTACACCGCGGCTCTCGGCAATGCTGGATCACTCACCCACTGAGTGAGGCCAGGGATTGAGCCCACATCCTCATGGATGCTAGTCGGATCCACTGCGCCACGAACTCCTGACACCATTGTTTTAAACAAGGGGCGACAGCCTGTCCCTGACCCCTTATGTGATTGGTTGCCTGGCTGGTCTTATGTCCCTTCTTTCCATGGGTAAGGGAGCTGCTCTTTCTTTTTGTAACTATTTAACTTTTATACCTTATCCTAGGGGACTTGGAGTGGGGGCATGATGTGGCAGTACAGGAAGGAAATATATCAAAAGGTGGCCGGTATTGTCATTTTTTCCCCCCCTCGGCTCTACTGAGGTATAATTGACAAGTAAAATAGTGAGATACTTACTCTGTACATCGTGATGATTTGATATATGTATACAAGCAAAAGGATTCTTCTGATCTCGTTAGTTAATAGTTAATGCATCCGTCACCTCATGTATTTGTATATACCAGGGCTGTTTTCTAATCAGCTGTATTGAGGCATCATTTATATACCATCAAGCCCACCAGTTGCAAGTGTAGAGTTTCATGTGTTTTGACACACCGAGCAGTGTGTCACCACTCTCGTACTCAAGACGGAAAACAAAATGTTCGCTGTGTCAACGTGTGTTTCCATTTCTCCTGGGTGGTGCACCTCAGAGCAGGGCTGCTGGCTTGTGTAATCAGCATGTTTTCTTTTATAAGAAAGCCCTAAATTGTTTTCCAAAGTGGCTTTACCATTTTGTGTGATTTTTTTTTTTTTTGGCCTAGCCCCTTTTAGAGTTCTTTTTTTCTCTACCCCCTCACCTTCCGTCACCCCTCAAAGAAGTTCTTGTGCCTCACAATGTACATCAGTCCTCAAGCAAAGACAAGGCCAGCATTGGTATGTCGAGGAAGAAGAGCCAGACTCAGGGAGGTGGGGCATGTGAGTAAGAACGATCTTTGTGTAAGGACTCGGACCCTCAAGCCGTTGTTCCTCCTGTGACCACAGTGACACCAGTAACTTCAAATTGCTCGTGGCTAACCTCGACTTAACAGGAGTTCTCGTTGTAGCTCAGTGGTAACGACCCTGACTGGTGTCCATGAGGATGTGGGTTTGATCCCCAGCCCCGCTCAGTGGGTTAAATATCTGGCATTGCTGTGAGCGGTGGTGTAGGTGGCAGGTGCAGCTCAGATCCCGCGTTGCTGTGGCATAAGCCGACAGCTGCAGCTCTGATTCGACCCCCTAGCCTGGGAACCTGCATAGGCCACAGGCGCAGCTGTAAAAATAAAAATAAAAATAAATACCTCACATGCCTTAGATTTGATCCTAACAGTAATTCTGTAAAGTACAAATCATGAAACGGACTTGTTCATGGTCACACAGCTAGTTAGTGGCAGAGTCAGGCACAGGCCTCAAGTTTCCTGACCATTTCCTGGGGCTTTATCCACTAGTCATGGTAGGTCACTCCGTATGGATCCCTGGTGCCGAGCAAGGGCCTTCACACACACTGCACTATGGACTCCTCTTCCTATTTTTCACATGAGGCCTTTGTATGACCTGCCCAAGTGCTGTGTGGCCAGTCGCTGGCTGGACTGGTATGTACCCAGGGCCCCGACTGGTCCTGTGTTCTTTCCACCTCTCAGGGAGGGAGGAGGCAGAGGACACACAGGGTAGGCAGGGGCCATGCCTCTTAGCAGAGGCCCTCACCGCTTCTGTTCCAGTTTGTGTAGTTCACTTCACACATCTTACATCGTCATCATTACCAGGCTCTGCGTCCATGCTGGGTGCCCAGAGAGCACACTGATCTGTAGCCTCTGTTACCTGTGACCTCTGCCTCCCACCCTGTGGTCCTGGAGCCTAACCTCTTGCTCATTAGTCACCTTTCCTTCTGACCTTATTTTTCCTCTCTCATTTCTTTTTCTTTCTTTCTTTCTTTCTTCTTTTTTTTTTTGTTCTTTTGAGGTCCGCACCTGTTGCATATGGAAGTTCCTGGGCTAGGGGTACAATCGGAGCTGCAGCTTGGCAGCCTTTGCCACAGCCACAGCAATGCCGGATCCAAGCTGTATCTTGAACTCCCACTGAGGGAGGCCAAGGATCGAATCGGCATCCTCCCGGACACCACATCAGGTTCTCAACCTGCTGAGCTACAGCAGGAACTCCAGGAGAGTCTCACTTTTTTCTCCTCCTTCCTGGTAATTAGCAGCGAGCAAGCAGTCCAGCATCATTTGCTGAGTAAGTCAAATTTCATCACTGATGTGATCACCTCCCCTTCAAAATCCCACTCAGACACCTGCCCTCAGTTGTCACCCTGGTCAGGTCTCAGCTCCTCTGAATTGGGGCTGTGTTCTTGACAAACCACCCTTGTGGCCTCCTGCCTGGTGGTCTGCTGGTCTGCTGAGGGCTCAGGCTCAGCCATGTTGCCACCTTTTTTGATGCAACAGATTGTGTGGTTATTTAAGCACTTTATTTTGCTCATGTTCAATCAAAATTAATGGAGAAAATCAAGGTGTTGGTACTGGCAATAAAAAAATCAGGCTGGGTGGAGTTCCCTGGTGGCTTAGCAGGTTAAGGATCTGGCATTGTCACTGCTGTGGGGTGAGTTTGATTGCCGGCCCAGGAATTTTTGTATGCTGCGGGCACAGCCAAAAAGAGAAGGAAGGGAAAAAAAAAAAGGTAGGCTGAGTAAATATCATGCAAGATCTATATCATTTGGTCTCAGAAAGGGGGGTAAGCCTTTCTCCTCCTCCAGGTGCTTATTGGGCTTAAGTTGGTTGGCTGAGGGTTTGGGTTGAAGGGGAAATCCAACACGGTTGTGGAAATGTTATCTAAGGTCATCTAAGTAGGAGTGGGGATTCTCTAGTCTGAAATGATGCCCGAGGCACCATCAGTGACTCAGATTCTCTCCTCAAAAAGCTGGGCCAGGGGCATCGCCGCTGTGCTGCCATGCCCTTGTTCGTCGTGTCCAGTGTGAGCTGTGGTCAGACCCCATCCTGCCCCGGACATGCAAAACCAAGTACAGGGCTGTAGGGAAAACCCACCCTCCTGGGCGATTTTTCATCCAGTTCCACAGCTCAAGCACCAGCCAGCCTCTCCCCACCCCTGTTCACAAGCCATCACCACGTCACTTTGGGCTCAGCCACTGCAAACCTCTTGCCATCACTTCTCTTTTCTTTGTCACCATCCCTGGCTGGGACCCAAGACACTCCCTCTGCACAAAGCAGGAGCCTGGTGGGTAGTCTCCTCATGTCCACTCTGGGCTTCATCCTGTCGATACTCTGCATGTGGTCATGAGAGCTCCTTAGAAGAAAAGTCTAGTTAAGGATCTGGCACTGTCATTGCTGTGGCTCGGGTTTGATCCCTGGCCTGGGACCTTCTGAATGTCAAGGACTCTGCCAAAAAAAAGAGAAGGAAGGTTTGACCACGTCAGCACCCCTCCGGTAGTCGTACCCTGTGGCTACTTGGTGACTGCCGTCTTCAGCGTGGCAGGACTCAACTTTCATCTTGGGCCTGCCCCCATCTCCTCCCCTCCCTGACTCCTTCCCGGCAGGGAAAGGCCTGGAATGCCTCCTCCAGGCCCAGGTTGATCCCCCCCATGCTTCCCTTGCATCCTCCTGCCCTGCAGACCAGGTGTGCCCCCCATCGCTCATGTGATGCTGTGTAAGGCTCACGCGTCCTGCCTTCATGGCACCTGGCACAGCTCATGGACTGACATATGTGTGTTTGCTGATGAGCATCTGATTCAGTCCCTGGCAGGTCAGCTCCACATGTGCAGGACTCATCCATCTTCACTCAGCGTCATCCTCCTGATGGCTCATAGGGGACTTTCAGGAAAGACCTGTTGAGGGTTCTTATTTGCCTGTGGGCAACCTAACCTGGCAGACAAGATTTCATCTAGAATTGTTTATGTTTTAAGATAGATGATATAGGTCCAAATGTTTTTATTTTGGGCTTTTTTTTTTTTGGCTGCACCCATGGCATGTAGAAGTTTCCCAGCCGGGGATTAAACCTATGCCACAGCAGTGACAATGCCGGATCTTTAACCCATTGAGCCACCAGGGAACTCCTTGCATTTTTGCTTATAGGTCCAACGTGCTTATTAATAAAATACTCTTTCATTTAGGGGTGGTTGTTTGATATGGCTCCCTTGGGACCTGAATTTCAAGAATTGCACAGGCCTCAAATCTTAGCAAACAGTCAGCTCTGTCAGTGCACATTTTCTGTTTCATTGTGTGCGTGTAGCATACCCTGCCCTCCCAACTCACATAGTCACTGCATTTAGTTGATTGTTTAAAGAAGGTGGGAGTTCCCTGGTGGCCTAGCAGTTAAGGATCCAGCGTCATCACTGCTGTGGCACGAGTTCAATCCCTGGCCTGGGAACTTCCACACACCGTGGGAGTGGCCAGAAAAAAAGATGGTTCTCAATATATGTTTATTGATTTGTCTTTTGTATGTTATTTTAATTTGAAGCATGTCACTGCAGTGTACAGTTTTTGGAGGAAAGGAAAACATAGTCTGTTAACACTCCTACTCAAACTCCACTGCTATTCTTCTTTTAGTATATGACCTTTTTTGGACTTTTTCTGTGCCTTTTAACAGTGCCAAAATCACATGTATGTAATACAAGTTTTGCGTCTTGCTTTTTTCCTCTAAATAACCTTAATGTTGATTGATTGTTGTTTTGTGTATGACATGTAGATGAGCCTAATTAATTCAATTCAAAAGGCGTTTATAGGCACCATTCCTTATGCCTAAAACCACTCATAGAAACTACACACATGTGGTACTTTGACTCTTTCATAATAAAACACCATGGTTCCAAAGCTTTTAGTGGTATTTTTACTTCATGGATGTATTAAGTTGGTGACATCGCCTCTTCATCCCGGAAGGAAGCATGTGCAGGAGTCTTCTTTCTTTGTCTATTCCACAATTTTATTAGGGCTTACCGAGTGCCAGGCATGAGTCTCTGCACTGGAGACGCGGCAGGGCGTCCAGCATGATCCCTGCATCGGGTGAGAGGAGGCAGGAGTGAGTGAGTGAGTGAGTGAATGAATGGAGTGGTCCGTAGGAAAGAGAGGGGAAGGGGTGTGCTCTTGGGCAGGGTCGGGGAGGGCGGCTCTGGTTGGGCACATCTGGGCAGAGATGGACTTGGAGCAGGCAACCAACTGTGCAGCTGTCAGGGAAGCACTTCCTCACCCCCAGGTAGAAGGCCCTGAGTGGGCGTGCTGGATGTTTTCAAGGCATCGTGAGGAGCCTGGGGTGGAGGGCAGGGGCTGAGGTCAGTGAGCTGGGGGGAGTGGGGAGCCCTGAGTGGATCTCGGGGGTTCCTGAGGGTATCTTGTGAGGAGATCTTATGGGGAGCCCTGAAGGAATCTTGGAGGGGAGCCCTCAGGGGATCTTGGGGGGCCTCGCAGGGTATAGTGTTGCTCTGGCTCTTGCCCTGAATGAGGCAGGAAGCATTGGCGCAGTGAGGAGTGCTCTGCCTTGTCCTCTGATGGGGGGGGGGCCTCAGGTCCAGGTCTCCCCCATCCCTCTGGGAGCCCCTTCGGTTCCCACCTTGTTCTGAGTGAGTCGCTTTGTGCTCATATACAGGCCTGTCGGGCTAACGATGGGACATGTGTAAATGCCTACCAGCTAGACCACTAACCACACTCCATGGTGTCCCCAAGCCACGTTGCATATCAGTGCCAATAAATTAGGCACTTTCCATGTAATTGGAAAACTCTGTAACTGTATTTCTCATGTATCTTTTTGCTCATCTGAGGCATCTTTTTCTTTCAAAAATAAAACCCACATACATTTTTTCAAATTGCATAAAAACATAGCCTGACTTCCTGTCAGTTGTAGTTTTAAAGCATGCTTCCTCATCCTGAGGTTCTAGAACCACCTTTTTTTGGGGGAGGGGAGTTGACCCAAGTCTAATGTCCCTTGCATGGCTTTATGGTCAGATCTGCTTCATGCCCAAGCGAGATTCCAGCAGTAGTTTCAAAACATTTGTTCCTGAAAGGACAAACTGTTGTCACTGCTTCCTCAGGGCCATTGACTTCTTCTGTTTGCTCTCTGTCATAGGAGGAGACCTCCCAGCTTCCCCAGATTGGGAAGAAAAATATGGAATGTGTTTTACCACTGACTGAACACAACCCAATGAACTGTCCTGACAGTAGTTTGCAAACCAGCAGTTAGCAGTTTGTCCAGCTCAACACTGTCCAGCACTTTCCAGAGCAGACGCACTGTTTACAAGAACTCGCCGCATCACGACGACGTTCGGAACCTCAGGCTCTGTTGATTTCAGATATTTCTGTCGAAGAAACGCACCCCGCGGCCCACTTTCCAAAATGGCCACAGAGGAGTATCTGTGGATGGTCATCTTGGGATTTATCATAGCGTTTATCTTGGCGTTTTCCGTGGGTGCCAACGACGTGGCCAACTCGTTTGGCACCGCTGTGGGCTCGGGCGTGGTGACCTTGAGGCAGGCCTGCATCCTGGCTTCCATATTTGAAACCACCGGCTCAGTGTTACTGGGGGCCAAGGTCGGAGAGACCATCCGGAAGGGTATCATCGACGTGAACTTGTACAACGATACCGTGGAGACGCTCATGGCCGGGGAGGTCAGTGCCATGGTCGGTAAGTAGCCTCATCTGCTGACCCACTCCCCTCTCCCCGCTCCCACCCCCGGCCTCTGGTCATATCCATAAGTGTGAATTTTTTTTTTTTTTTTTGCTTTAAATTTTCAGAAACTTGTTCTCTGTTTCTCTTTTTAATTGAAGGATAGGTGACCTACTTTTTTATTGAATTATATAATTGGTTTGCAGTGTTGTGTTAGTTTCAGGTGTACAACAGAGTGATTCAGTTATATATGTGTATATACATATACATACCCCTGTCTTTTTCAGACTTATTTCTTATCTACTGTATCTTAAATTTTTGCTTTCTGTGTTTTAATTCGGGTATGATTTTTTTCAGTGTTCAAATATCAAGCAACCATTTCTTTTCTTGAATGTGTAGCAAATTTGCGTGTTAAAGTAGATTTTGGCCAAGTTGAAAAGTACAGAGAAAGGTATTTGTAGCATAGCTCTTTTGTTTTGTTTTCTTGGGCTGCACCGAGGCATGCAGAAGTTTCCGGGCCAGGGATTGAACCTGAGCCATAGAAGTGACAGCGCTTCTACCTGCTGAGCTACTAGGAAACTCCCATCTTTGTCATTTTAAAGTTGTTTGAATGTTATTGAAGGAAGACCATGTTGGGGATTCCCACTGTGGCACAGCAGGTTGAGAACTAGTACCTCTGAAGATTCAGGTTCGATCCCTGGCCTCACTTAGTGGGTTAAGGATCCGGCATTGCCATGAGCTGTGGTGTAGGTTGCAGATGTGGTTGAGATCTGGTGTTGCTGTGGTGTAGGCTGGCAGCTGTAGCTCCAATTTGACCCCTAGCCCGGCAACCTCCATGTGCCCTGGCTGCGGCCTTAAAAAAAAATTGAAATTAAAAAATATATTAAAAAAAAAAAGAAAGAAAGAACATGCCTAACAGAATATGTTTGAAAGGTCTGCTTAGGAGATTTCCTTGCAGATCTATTTCTATTTTTTCATGGATTTTTTATCAGTTAGAATGAGACGTTTTAAAACCTTGGCTGCCCCAAACAGTAGCTTAACTTTTGTGTTCTCGATTTAAGTTTTAGAGCAGTTACCAAATGAATCTTAAGTACTTATGCTTTGAGAAATTCTGGTCTTTTCTGTCATTTGTCATTCTTTTGTTGGCTTTTCTAATTCCATCTATGGGAGCTCCATTTGGGGGACACTTTTGTTTTCTGGCCAGAAGGTCACTTGTTTGTCAACTGTTCACAGTAGGACCTCTTGTTGGTTAGTGTCACATTGTATGGATGCCAGGAGGGTGTGCAGGGTGGTGGCTGCATTAGTAAGTGGATCGTCTGGTTGGACATGTGGTTTCTCCACTGCCCCAGGTGCCCACAGATTTGCAGCTCCGTGGGCACTGCTTCATTCGAGCAGCGTGCCTTACTTAGGTGCAGCTGACAGGACCCTCCTTTGCTTGCCTCTGGGTCCAGGTGACACTCAGCAGATGGCAGGTGTACAGGGAGTTGGGGGGTGGGGTGGGGAGAAGGATCTTGCCTCCTCTGCTTTCGAGAGGGCACCTGCTTTTGTGGAGACAGCCCTACAGCGGGAGGCCGGGCGCTGGTCTTAAAACACAGCTACGTCCCACGGGTCCCCAGTGATAGCCCTTCTTAAACACCCAGGATGTGCAGAGGATTTAAGATGACCCATCATCTTTTCATTACTGCAGGTGTTTCGGCAGTTGTTGAGGCCTTTGGGAGCAGACTGGTGTCCTCAGTAAGGGATTAAATACCACTCGGCATGGTCGGCTGCTCACGGGTGCCAAAGAGTTCCTCTTACTCAGCTTCGCATTTTGTGTTTGAAAGATGGAAGGTTTCATTGTAGGCTGAAGACTTGGCTCTGGTGTTGCTGTGGCTTAGGCTGGCAGCAACAGCTCCAGTTCAACCTCTAGCCCGGGAACTTCCATATGCCTCCGGGGCGGCCCTGAAAAGACTAAAAAGTTGAAAAAAAGGAAGATTCATGATTGTTTTAATTAATTTATGTTTAATTTTTTAATTTTTTGGCTACAACATGCAAGGGCTTGATGTGGGATCCCAGTTGCCAGACCAGGGCTTGAACCCAGGCTGAGGCAGTGAATGTGCTGAGTCCTAACCACTAGACCACCAGGGAACTCCCAATATTTATGTTTAAGAATTAAAAATCATGGCGTTCCCATTGTGGCTTAGTGAATTACCCAGCATAGTGTCCGTGATGATGCAGGTTCGATCTCTGGCCTCACTCAGTGGGTTAAAGATCTGGCATTGCCACAAGCTGCAGTGTGGGTCACAGATCTGGGTTGGATCTGGCATTGCTGTGGCTGTGGTGTAGCCCTCAGCTATAGCTCGGATTCAACCCCTAGCCTGAGAAATTCCATATGTCACAAGTGCAGCCATAAAGTTAAAAAAAAAAAAAATTCAAAATCATTTACTACAACAGCTATTGTAATTACTGAATTTTACTTACCTTCACTGAATGTACACTTTCCATCTTAGTCAGATAGCATTGATGTTTCCCTTAGAAAAATAAGTTGCTTATAAAATTCACCCTTAAAAAAGAGAAAAAGAAAAAAGAATAAAATTCATCCTTGAGAGTCATGATCCATATCTAAGATATAATCAAATCAAAGGGAAATTAGGATTTTTCCAGTCAGGATGATGTGGACAAGATATGCTGAAAATACAGAGTTATCACTGTGGCTCAGTGGGTTAAGAACTAGTATCCATGAGGATGCGGGTTCTATCCCTGACCTTGCTCAGTGGGTTAAGGATCTGGCATTGCCGTGAGCTGTGACATAGGCCAGCAGCTGCAGCTCTGATTCTACCCCTAGCCTGGGAACTTCCATATGCTGCAGGTGCAGCCCTAAAAAAAGATATGTTGAAAATAGAGAAGAAATAAGGAAAAACACTGGTAAAGTGAAATCTTTTTTTTTTTTTTTTTTGGCTGCACCCGAGGCATGCAGAAGTTCCTGGGCCAGGGATTGAACTGGCACCACAGCAGTGACAATGCTGGGTCCTTAATCACCTGAGCCACCAGGGAACTCCAAAGTTTAGTCTTAACAGAGGTTTCTCCTTCCATTGGGGAGTGGCCATGCTAAAGGAGATATGTTTGGTGGCTGCACAAGGGCCTGGGGTGGACAGAAAGCCTGTGAGTCAAGCTCCACATTACGGCTAGCTTTCTCTGTGGACAGCATAACTTGTCCAGTTTTTTGATTTTCCCACCCCTGGCCGTGGTCTCTACATTCAAAGAATGAAGGGTACTTACCTCAACTAGAATTTAGGTTAACCAGAGCAATTTGGGGTTTTGCTTGAATTGACCTGATTTTGTTTGCTTTTGGTTTCTCTCTCTCTTTTTTTTTTTTTTTGGTGTGTGGTTAGATGAATATCAAAGCTTGTTTGAAAGTTGTGAGTTACTAGCCTTTTTTTTTTTTTTTTTAAATTCCTTTTTGGCCACCCTGCGGCCAAAGTTCCCAGGCCAGGCATCAGATCCGAGCCACAGCTGTGACTTTCACTGCAGTGGCGGCAGCATTGGATCCTTAACCCATGGTGCTGGGCCGGGGATCAAACCTGTGTCCCAGAACTCCAGAGACGCAGCCGATCCCCTTGCACCATAGAGAAACTACTACCTAGACTATTTTACTTTATTTTTTATTATTATTTTTTTTTTGTCTTGTATCTTTTTAGGGCCCCACCTACGGCATCTATCTAGACTATTTTAAATTAGGTTCCTTGCAGATGGGAGCTGTGTGATTTTAAGGTAGTGATATAATTCTTCCTGGACAAAAACCAAGGTGGTTCTGTTCAGATGCCTGAATTCTTCCAGTCTTCCTCTTTTAAATTCAGCATCCCATTCTTTTCCTCCTCGTCCTCTGTCTTTCTATGCTACTTGATTTTATTTTTTTCTTTTTTCTTTCTGAACTTTGTCCAAGGCCCTGGGCCTCTGTGCCTTCTGGTGGAGTGTGGTAGCATGAAGATGTTTGGACAGAAGAAGTTGTTCATGCAGCCACATTTCCTGAACAAGATGTCTTTGGGGACTCGTGCTCAGCCTTAAAGCCACAGTTGATCCACTTAATATGAAGCCGCCAGTGGCTCCCCAAATCCATGGAGAATGCAAAACCCACCATCTTCTCTTAGAAATACAATAGCATGGGAGTTCCTGTCGTGGCTCAGTGGTTAACGAATCCGACTAGGAACCGTGAGGTTGAGGGTTCGATCCCTGGCCTTGCTCAGTGGGTTAAGGATTTGGCGTTGCTGCGAGCTGTGGTATAGTTTGCAGATGCGGCTCGGATCCTGCTTTGCTGTGGCTCTGGTGTAGGCCGGCAGCTACAGCTCCTATTAGACCCCTAACCTGGGAACCTCCATATGCCATGGGGGCAGCCCTAGAAAAGGCAAAAAGACCAAAAAAAAAAAAGGAGAAATACAACAGCATGATGAGGCCATCTCCTGGGACCCCCCTAACATGTGCTGAGCCTTCTCCGCCCAGGCTCCCTCGCACCTGCCCTCCATGTCTGCCTCCATGTCACTGGCACCTTCTCTGCCATTCTTTCATCCTGCAGGAGCCTGTGGCCTCAGAGATGCTCACCTTAACTCCTGCTTGCCCCTGTTTGGTCTGGCAGCTCTATCCTGCACTTAATCCCTTCCTTCATTATTTTAGGTTACACTCTCTCTTTTTCCCACTGTTTTTCTTTTGGTTTTTTGTTTGTTTTTTTGCTTTTTAGGGCCATACCTGCAGCATATGGAAGTTCCCAGGCTAGGGGTCCAACCAGAGCTGCAGCTGATGGCATACGCCACAGCCACAACACGGGTCCTGAGCTGCATCTGTGACCTGTAGCACAGCTCACGGCAACACTGGATCCTTAACCCACTGAGGGAAGCCAGGGATGAAACCTGCGTCCTCATAGATACTAGTCGAGTTTGTTACCACTGAGCCACAACGAGAACTCCCCCCACTGTTTTTCTTTTTGTCGTTTTTTAAGGGCCAAACCCATGGCACATGCAAGTTCCCAGGCCAGGGGTCGAATCGGAGCTGCAGCCACCAGCCTACACCACAGCCATAGCAATGCCAGACCTGAGCCATGTCTGTGACCTAGATCCTGAACCCGCGTCCCAACGGATGCTAGTCGGGTTTGTTACCACTGAGCCACAATGGGAACTCCAGGGACTAGTTGTTTTAAAAATAAAGCCAGGAGTTCCTGTCATGGCTCAGCAGTTAGCGAACCTGACTAGCGTCCATGAGGATGTGGGTTTGATCCCTGGCCTTGCTTAGGATCCAGCATTGCTATGAGCTGTGGTGTAGGTTGCAGATGCAGCTTGTATCCCGCCTTGCTATGGCTCTGGTATAGGCCAGTGGCTACAGCTGCGATTGGACCCACAGCCTGGGAGCCTCCATATGCTGCAGTGCAGCCCTAAAAAGACAAAAAAAGACCAAAAAAATAAGGAAAATAAAGCCAGAGGAGTTCCCTGGTGGTGCAGTGGGTAAAGGATCCAGCATTGTCACTGCCGTGGCTCAGGTCACTGCTGTGGTGTAGGTTTAGTCCCTGGCCTGGGAACTTCCTCATGTGGTAGGCATGGCCAAAAAAAATTAAAAGTAGGAGTTCCCGTTGTGGCTCAGTGGTTAACAAATGCGACTAGGAACCATGAGGTTGCGGGTTCGATCCCTGGCTGTGCTCAGTGAGTTAAGGATCCAGTGTTGCCATGAGTTGTGGCGTAGGTCGCAGACATGGCTTGGATCCCGAGTTGCTGTGGCTCTGGTGAAGGCCGGCAGCTACAGCTCCGATTCGACCCCTAGCCTGGGAACCTCCATATGCCAAGGATGCATCCCTAGAAAAGCCAATAAATAAATAAATAAATAAATAAAAGTAAAAAACCAGAGCTTGGAGCATGTTTCACAGCACAGAACCATACTTAGAATGCAAACTTTACAGCAGTTCCCCTTGAGGCTCTGTGGGTTAAGAACCCAACTGGTATCCATGAGGATGTGGGCTTGATCCCTGGCCTTGTAAGGATCCAGCATTGCTGTGAGCTGTGGTGTAGCTTTGATTCGACCCCTCACCTGGGACCTTACATATGCCTCAGGTGTGGTCACAAAAAGAAAAAAATGAAAGTAAACTTTATGACTGATAGTCTTACAAAAATTAAAGTGACATAAAGGTGTTAAGGGAATGGAATAGACTTAGGCACATGAATTCAGACCATGAGGTTTTCTTGCCTGAAAGCCACTCTCCTCTCTCTGGCTGACTGTCTAACAGGAGGGTTTGTAAGGAATGGTAGGGGAATAGGGCTGCCTGTGGGGGGTGAGGGAAAGAGGAAGGTGGCTTGGAAGCAGCAGGTTGGGGGGGCAGCATGTCAGGGGGCCTCACAAGACAAGAGTGGGCCAGAGGCCTTGACCTTGGAAATATCTCAAGTTGAACAGGATTACATTCATGTTGAGAAAACAGTGCTCGTTTTTCCCGTCGCAGCTCAGTGGATATGAATCGGACTAGTATCCATGAGGATGCAAGTTCGCTCCCTGGCCTCTCTCAGTGGGTTAAAGACCCAGTGTTGCCATGAGCTGTGGTGTAGGTCACAGACGCAGCTCAGATTTGACCCGTAGCCTGGGAACCTCCATATGCCTCAGATTCGGCCCTGAAAGGACACTCCCCCCCAAACAAACAGCTAGTCCCCAAGGAGCCCCGGGCTTAGGTGTCCAGGCTTCAGGGACTCTTCCTGGGCAGCCTAGATGCTGCCATAAAGCCTGTCACCGATTTGGCAGCACAAGGCTGGCCCTTCTCCTCCCAGCACACGTTTCAGGGTCAGACCCGGGGTCACTGCCTGATCCGGCTCAAAGGTCAGCGTGCCTGGCACTCACGGAGTAGCTGTCAGCCTGGCTCCCCAAACTGGGACCTGCATCACCTTTAATGAGCTTCTGTAACTCAGCTATTTTGGGAGAAAATGCCAGGGGTCTGTTGAAAAGTGCTGCTGCTGCCCAGCAACCAGATTTCCAGAATGATCATTTGGGATTAATGATGTGTCCTGCCCATCAGCCAGACCCTTTGTTCCCCTGCCATCCTATGCAAGCTTTTCAACAACTGTTTCTGAAAGCGATTCCTCCCAGCTGATGCTTTTAATACTCCCTGCAGAACTTGATCTGCTTATGAAAATATCTGAGATATAGCCGAGAAAAACACGAAGCCTGGAAGAGGTTGGTGAAATTGAGGTCAAAGGACACAAAGCCAGAACCCAAGGATCCTCTTAACTCCTGAGAATTAGGCTTGGTGGGGGCGGGGCGGGGGGTGGGGAACACTGAGAGGAGATTCCCTGCTCAGGGTTAAACATCACAGCTCCTCCTCACAGGGAGAGGCAAAATTACGAAAAGCAACATGGAAGAGTTCCCTGTGATGCAGCCGGCTAAGGATCTGGCATTGTCACTGCCGTGGCTCAGGTTCTGTCTCTGACTCAGAAACTTACATATGCCTCAGGCTTGACACCCCCCCCACCAAAACGTGTTCCCATTGTAGCTCAGTGGTAATGAGCTGGACTAGTGTCCATGAGGATGTGGGTTTGATCCCCGGCCTCACTCAGCAGGTTAAGGATCTGATGTTGGCTGTGAGCTGTGGTGTACGTAGGTCACAGGCGCGACTCGCATCTGGCACTGCTGTGGTGTAGGGTGGCAGCTGCAGCTCCAGTTCACACCCTAGCTTGGGAACTTCCATATGCTACATGTCCAGCCCTAAAAAGGAAAAAAAAGTGCAATTACAGTCTCTTTTATTGTATTCAGCATAAGGTTATATTCATCTCAGATGCACAACATCACGATTCAATATTTGTGTTTTACACTCTTGTACCAACTAATGTTCATGGCCACTATCTGGCTATAAGGCATAACTACAATGAAATCTTTTTCAATGTGCAGCCTTTCTTGTTTCTCTTGTATTCATTAGTCTTTAACCTCCCTCTTGGTCCTGGTCACATGTGACACTAGAACTAACCTGTCACCAGCACCTTTACCTGAACATGACAGGGGCAGAATGATTGGCATCAAGAGGCCTTTCTTAAACCACTTTCAAACATTTTCCTTTAAATAAGTCATCATTAAACAAAAACAGATTCACAGACTTCAAAAACAAGCTTATGGTCACCAAAGGGGACAGGTGGAGGGGGGGTTTGGGGTTGGCACCATTGTATATGGAATGGATGGTCAGCAGGGACCTGCTATGGAGCACAGGAATCTTTCTCTCTCTCTCTCTTTTTTTTTTTTTTTGCTTTTTAGGGCTGCACCTGCAGCATATGGGGGTTCCTGGGCTAGGGGTCAAATCAGAGCTATAGCCGCCAGCCTACACCAGAGCCACAGCAATGCGGGATCTGAGATGCGTCTGCGACCCACACCACAGCTCATGGCAACACCGGACCCTTAACCCACTGAGCAAGGCCAGGGATAAAACCCACAACCTCATGGTTCCTAGTCGAATTTGTTGCCGCTGCACCACAACAGGTAGTCCCAGCTCAGGGATCTCTACTCAGTATTCTTTTATTTTTTTGGCTGCACCTGTGGCCTGTGGAAGTTCCCAGGCCAGTGATCGAACCTGCGCCACAGCGGTGACAAAGCTACATCCTCTTCTTAAGAGGGAACTCCTCTTCTTAATATTCTCTGATAATCTATGTGGGGAAATAATCTGAAAAAGAAGGGATGTGTGTATATGTATCACTTTGCTGTATAGCAGATATGATCACAACATTGTAAGTCAACTAGACGTCAATGACATTTTGAAAAATGATAAAAATAATGTCTTTATTGCCCTTTGGTGATGAAAGGTGTTCCTTTGGCTAAAGTTATTTGAGAACTCTTTCTCAGGACTTTGTAAAGAAAACAGTCCACAGATCATTAACCCCAGGGAGGCATCAGGCAGAGGTTGGGTTTTTTCCTTCTGTGGCTGTTTGAGACCAGCACCAGGGGTCTGACTTCTCTCTTTCTGTTTTGTTCTTCAACGCAGGCTCGGCTGTCTGGCAGCTCATCGCGTCTTTCCTGAGGCTGCCGATCTCGGGGACTCACTGTATCGTGGGGTCCACCATCGGCTTCTCCCTGGTCGCAATCGGTACAAAAGGCGTGCAGTGGATGGAGCTGGTCAAGATCGGTAAATGCCTTTTTCTTTTACTCTGTAAGAAGGAGAATTTACATTTCCTAGAGTACGTTTTATTAAAAGTTTCCATTCTGTTTTTTTTTTCTTTCACATATGAATGTTTCAAAGACCTCTATGGATAATATGTTTTCCCATAAAACTTCTGTTAGTAGAGATGGTGAACTGTTACATGTCAGGCAGTTTTTTACCTCCCGATGCTCTGTTTAATGCTACATTGTCCTCTAGCTTTGAAAAGCAGTATTGGATTTCCTGCTGTGGTGCAGTGGGTTATGAATCCGACTGCAGCAGCTTGGGTTGCTGCAGAGGTGCGGGTTTGATCCCCGGCCTGGCACAGTGAATTAAGGATCCAGTGTTGCCGAAGCTGTGGCTCGGATTTGATCCCTGGCCTGGGAACTTCCATATGCCGTGGGTACAGCCAGAAAAAGAAAAAGAAAAAAGAAAAGCAGCATCTCTCTGTTGTTCCCAGGTAGTTCAGAAATTTATCTCGTCGAAATTGAGAGGTAATTAATCAGAGAGAGACTGGGCCCTTGTCCAGGAGTCACGATCGTGGGGAGGCATGGAAGGGAGCCCAGTGGTCCTTTACCTCGTTGTGTCCAGGAGACCCTGTCTGCCCCACACAGGAAGCTCTCCACTGTTCCCTCTGGGTTGTGGGCTGCAGAGAGATCTGGCAGCCTACTGCCTGCCTCTGACTTCAGCGAGAGGGAAATCCATTCAGCCCCATAGATACCAAGGTGCCCAAGGTGCAAAACATTCGCTCACCCATCTCCATCCTTTGAAGGACCTCAGTGGCCTCAGGAGGAGCCCTGGGCTGAAAAGAGTCCTGACCTGCCAAGCAGGACACAGAGGCCAGGGAACTTGCCTGATCCCAGGATACTCACCTGAGATCCCATGAAACTCTCCTGAGAGCCCATGGAACTCACCCTAGATCCCAGGAGACGCAGCTGAGGCCTCAGGAAGTACACCTGAGAGCTGTGGTTCTAGAACAGTGGTTCTCAATTCTGGCTGCAGTTTAGAATTACCTGGAAGACAACTTAAAGATGTCAGTGGCCAGACCCCATTCCAAACCTTTTCAATCAGGATTCTGCAGGTAGAGCCACAGCATAGCTAGGTCTCCAGTGGGCAGCCAGAGGCTACAGGGTGACAGGACCAGGCTGGCCTTGGCAAATGAAATGGAAGGTGGCCCCCTTTTCGGTGACCCTTACTGCTGGCACAGGGACTGGGGCTCCTTGTGGATTGACAAGAAGGGCAGGCAGAAGGGACTCGTGGGAATCAGCGAACTGTCTTCTGAGGCCGGAGCTGAGGGTGGCGGGGGTACCTGGGGGCGGGGAGAGTGTGCACTTGTGTGGGGCTGGGGTTTGTATCTGGGACAGTGACCCCTGTGTGGAGGTCAGTCCACCAGGGCAGTGGGCCTGTTGGGTCCTGAGTTAAAGTGAATAATTCCAGGAATGTTCATTAATGTACATGCCTTATGTCAGTTCACACTGTATTAGAGAAATAGGACCTGAATTATGTAGAATTTTAACATTCATTAGACTTTTTTTTAATTATTCAGTTGCTTCTTGGTTTATATCTCCACTGTTGTCTGGTTTCATGTCTGGCGTGCTGTTTGTACTGATCAGAATGTTCATCTTAAAAAAGGTAAGTGAGGCTATTATTATTTTTTTTTTATTTTTTTGTCTTTTTGCTATTTCTTGGGCCGCTCCCGTGGCATATGGAGGTTCCCAGGCTAGGGGTTGAATCGGAGCTGTAGCCACCGGCCTACGCCAGAGCCACAGCAACGCGGGATCCGAGCCGCGTCTGCAACCTACACCACAGCTCACGGCAATGCCGGATCGTTAACCCACTGAACAAGGGCAGGGACCGAACCCGCAACCTCATGGTTCCTAGTCAGATTCGTTAACCACTGCGCCACAACGGGAACTCCATTATTATTATTTTTTACTAAGTGTTTAAATCTGATTTGGGTCCCCCTTGATTAAAATTAGTAGAGCAGGGGCAGAGGAATAATTGTCAAGACACAGCCCCCTGAAGTTGGACTCAGACATGATTACAAAGCGGTGGGAAGAGTCCTGGGTAAAGTATGCAGCCCTGGAAGTGAGGTCATCGGTCAGCAGTCCCAGGCACTGCACTCAGACCTCAGGAAGGAGAGGTCATCATTTCTTTTTTCTTTTTTCTTTTTTTCTTTTTTTGTCTTTTTGCCTTTTCTAGGGCCGCTCCCGTTGCATATGGAAGTTCCCAGGCTAGGGGTCGAATCGGAGCTGTAGCCGCCGGCCTACACAAGAGCCACAGCATCAGAGTCACGTCTGCAACCTACACCACAGCTCACGGCAATGCCGGATCCTTAACCCACTGAGCGAGGCCAGGGATCGAACCCGCAACCTCATGGTTCCTAGTCGGATTCGTTAACCACTGAGCCACAACGGGAACTCCCATCATTTCTTGAATGCTAAACAGAATAGAGTGAGATTGATTCTGGTTTTGAAATTGGCACTGAAAACAGCCAGAGAATTTCTTTACCGAGATGCAAGGTAAATTTTGTTCCTGAAGGCAGAAAGGAAGCTTGAGTGCCTGGCTTTTTTTCCTGTCCTTGAGGATAGGAGAAAGAGAAGGAAATAGGAATTCCCACTGTGGCTCAGGGGATTCAGGATCCCACATTGCTCTGGCTGTGGTGCAGGCGAGCAGCTGCAGCTCCAATTCAACCCCTATCCTGGGAGCGTCCATCTGTCGCAGGTGCAGCCCTAAAAAGCAAAAAGCAAAAAAAAAAAACGGAGGAAATATACCTATTGGAGGTACATTTTTTTAAAACTCAATGAATTTTATTACATTTATAGTTGTACAACGATTAACACAACCCACGGGGGGTACATTTTTTATCAAAAATAGAATGAGCTAAAAATGAAAACCTACTGAGATCAGTATTCTAGAAAAAACCCTTGGTAGCATGTTCCTGCCTGTCGGGGTTGTTGCACCTGCTGCTCTCCTTTGGTCACTGAGTTATACACAGGCCAGCACATCAGGGTCAGCCCGCTTTCAGCTGTCCCCTTGCTAAGTCTGGATGGGCTCTGCCTCTCGGATGATCACAAACTTGCCAGGCCTTCTCTGTTAACATCTTGGAAGGTGCCACCCTCTCTTGCCTGCTTGCCACCCCCCCTTTATTTCCCTGCCCAGAGCCCATTCCTGGGGGCAAGCTCCTCCTCCTCCTCTTCATCACTTCTGCTAAAGCCTTCTCTCCCACCTCCAGCTTCCGGTCTGTCACCTCTCTGTATTTCCACATGCTCAGTGCTTTCTCATCACCAACTCTCACATGTCACAGTGTTTGCTCTCTTGCTTGGTCCCCTGTTGGCTCCCTGACTATAAGATCTGTGAGAATAGAAACCCTGTCCGTTCATGCGGGTAGGCCAGTGCCCAGCTCTGCTTAGCCCTTCAGAGATGCCAGTTGAGTATCTGTTAAGAGGGCAGGGTGGATGCTTGGATGGGGGGCGGATGATGGGTGGATGGAAGGAAGGAAAGATAGAAGGGAGGGAGGAGGAAAGGAGATGCGTCTCAGCGAGACAGCTGGCCTTTTCATTTTAAGAACAGGTTATTTGACTAGAAAACAAAGTGACTCATGGACAGGAAGAACAGACTTGTGGTTACCAAGTGGTGCGGGTTGGGAGAGGGATGAAGTAGGAGGTTGGAGTTAGTAGATGTAAGCTATTATGCACAGAGGGGATAGTCAACAAGGTCCTACTGCATAGCACAGGGAACTACATTCAGTGTCTTATAATAGGAGCTCCCCTCGTGGCTTAGTGGTAATGAACCTGACTAATATCCATGAGGACTTGGGTTTGATCCCCAGCCTCTCTCAGTGGGTTAAGGATCCCGAGTTGCCGTGAGCTGTATGTAGGTGACAGTTGCAGCTTGGATCTGGCGTGGCTGTGGCTTAGGCTTGCAGCTACAGCTCCGATTCGCCCCCTAGCCTGGGAACTTCCATATGCTGCAGGTGCGGCTCTTAAAAAAAATGTCCTATGATAAACTATAATGGAAAAGAATAATTTTTTAAAAATGTAAAGGAGTTTTCTGGTGGCTCAGCAGGTTAAGGAGCCAGTGTTTTCACTGCCATGTCTCTGGTTACAGCCATGGCATGGGTTCGATCCCTGACTCTAGAACTTCTGCATGCCGTGGGTGCAGCACGTTTTGCTGGACAGCAGAAATTAACACAACATTGCAAAGCAACTGCACTTCAATTTTTTTAAAAAAGAGGGACTTCCCATCGTGACTCAGCGGTAATGAACCTGAGTAGTATCCATGAGGATTCGGGTTCGATCCCTGGCCTCGCCTAGTGGGTTAAGGATCTGGCGTTGCCATGAGCTGTGGTGTAGATCAAAGATGAGGTTCAGATCCTACGTTGCTGTGGCTGTGGCGTAGGCCAGCAGCTGTAGCTCCAGTTGGATCCCTAGCCTGGGAAATTGCATATGCTGCAGGCACAGCCCTAAAAAGACCAAAAACAAAAACAAACCCAAAAAAAGGAATATGTTATTTGAGAAAACATAAGATGTTTCAGTTAAAACAAGCAAACTGAAGGCTTTACACCTTGTGAGAGGTTACTGGCTGGGAGTCTTTCTTGAGCAACTCTTGTCCCCAAGAAAACAACATTTTGGAACCAGAGGCATTTGAGCATCTCAGCGTTTTGTTTTCAGTTCAGCCCGGGTTCCTCTTTTAGGGACCCAGCAGGTCAGGAAAGGGCCCGCCCCTCGTCCCAGACTCCTGCCCACCCTTTCGTACCTGCTCTTCACCTGCCCTGCCTCTGACTGTGTCTGGGACACCCTGGGGCTGAATCCCCTTCCAGCCCTGATCTTGCCTTTCCTTACATCTTACTTCCCTTCAGCCCAGGCCTCCCGACAAGGACTGGTGGCCACCTAAGACCTTCCAGAATGGGTTCTTGATGAGTTGTGCATTCTGCCAACATCCTTATTTCCGCATGTTTGCATTTGACAGTAAGACTGTGAGACAATCTCCACTTATCCTTACTTCTGTAGCTCTGTTGGTGTTTAGACTTAATGTACCTTTTTTTTTTTTTTTTGGCTGCGCCTGTGTCATGCAAATGTTCCCAGGCCAAGGATCAAACTCAAGCCACAGTAGTGACAACACTAAATCCTTAACTGTTAGGCCACTGGGTAGTTCTCCCATTTTTTCCTTGTATCGTGAGTAGCTCCTGTCAGTGTACAAGAGTATCTTATATGGTTATTAGAAATTAACCCTTTTTTGAATTGTATAAGCAACATTTATGTGCCAGTGCTGTGTTGAGAAGTTCCCAGTTCATATACTTGCTTCAAAATCTTCTGTACCTCCGGGAGTTCCCTCTGTGGCACAGTGGGTAAAGAATCTGGACTGCAGTGGCTTGGGTTGCAGTGGAGGCATGGGTTTGATCCCTGGCCTGGTGCGGTGGGTTAAAAGGATCCGGTGTTGCTACAGCTGTGGTGCAGGTCACAGCTGTGGCTCAGATTCAGTCTCTGACCTGGAAATCTCCATGTGCCTTGGGTACAGCCATAACACTTAAAAATATGGAGTTCCCGTCATGGTGCAGTGGAAACAAATCCGACTAGGAACCATGAGGTTGTGGGTTCAATCCCTGGCCTCTCTTAGTGGGTTAAGGATCTGGCATTGCTGTGAGCGGTGGTGTAGGTTGCAGACTCGGCTCAGATCTGGCGTTGCTGTGGCTGTGGTGTAGGCTGGCAGCTTGTAGCTTTGATTAGACCCCTAGCCTGGGAACCTCCATATGCCATGGGTGCGGCCCTAAAAAGCAATATATATATATATATATCTCCTCTATAGATCTAAACTCTTAAACTCTTTAAGTTTTCCTCTGTAAAGTCTCAGTATCTAATACTCTCTCAGGTGTTAGTTTGTCTAAAACACAGGCAGCACTATTCCTCTTGAAGTGTTAGATGCAAGAAATGTTGTACTGGAAGCCTAATATTGTAAAAGAAATGTTTCTTAGACAACCCACCATTCTTTTCAGCTTTTCCAAGTTGAAGGTTAAATGCTCTGGCTTGTGAAAAGATTTGGAAAATCGTAGCATGTATTTCTGTATTTCAACACAGCCAACTGGACCCGTGTCACAGAGTCACATAAAATCGAATCATAGCACTGTGGTGCTGAAGTCCCTTGACTCTCTCAGGGCGTCCTCAAAGAGTCAAGTCTCAAAGTGTTGGTCGAAGGTGGATTTTTAGGGTCAGTGTGAGCTTAGCTAGAGGAGGGTGCACCATGGGTTCTGAAACTGATGCCTGCTAGGGGACTTAGTCCCAGCCTCACCAGCTCCCTGTCCCTAAATCTACCGCCAGCTTATGTGATCCCAGCACTTTGCCTGCATCTGCCAGTCACAGTAGGGGTCCCTTGGGAACAGCACTCCCGTGGGAGGGACGGCCCAAGACAGGGACAGGGCCACACGGGGCTGGGAGGATGTCCCCGTAACAGTGTCTGGTGTCCTTTGCCTGTGCTGCCCACAGAGGCCCCCGGAGTCCTGACCTCCCCCCTTGTCTCATTATCATGCAGGAGGACCCTGTGCCCAACGGCCTCCGGGCTCTTCCCGTGTTCTATGCCGCCACCATCGCCATCAACG
The DNA here is from genome assembly GCF_016906955.1 of Phacochoerus africanus. NCBI lineage: Eukaryota > Metazoa > Chordata > Mammalia > Artiodactyla > Suidae > Phacochoerus > Phacochoerus africanus. The sequence goes on from NC_062546.1 coordinate 52,209,725, forward strand.
TCTTTTCCATCATGTACACGGGGGCACCAGGTAAGGACCTCGGAACCTCGCGGCCGGGCACGTTCAAGTCTTGTATTCAAGTCTAGGGCGTTGGTGGATTGCGTGCCCCCACTGCTCTTGGCTGTGCATCAAAAGCTTTACTCAGGGTCATTAGGGAGAAGTGGAAAGAGCAGGAAAAGCACTTGTTTGAGATCCTCGGGAGATAATGTGAAGTGCAAAAGCAGCAGACTTTCAGGTTTGCAACGAGAAAGTGGAAAGCCCCTTCTAGCCCCATTCCCTGTGCTGAATTTTTTTTCCTCAGAATGGGATCTCAGCAGAGCCTCCTGTTCTGTGAGAGGCCCAGAGGGGGCCCTGGAGTACGTGTGGGCAGCAGCCCTATATCCTAACAGGCCAGGGGCCCCCTCACATGGCCCTGAGCACAAACATGCAGCTTGTCAGACTAGTGACTCTAGTGATTCGAGCTGTGCTTTCTTTTTTCTTTTTTTCAGATACTGAAAGCAATGATGAACTTCTTTTCAGAATTGCTCTTTTTGTTCCCATTCTTTTTTTTTACGAGGATTTGTAAATTTGTAAAGGATTTGTTCTTTTTTATAAGGATTTAGTGTTTTAGTGGGGGAGGGCAGGGTTAAAAGTACCTTTCGGGAGTTCCCGTCATGGCACAGTGGTTAACGAATCCGACTAGGAACCAAGAGGCTGTGGGTTTGATCCCTGGCCTTGCTCAGCGGGTTGACGATCCGGCGTTGCTGTGAGCTGTGGTGTAGGTTGCAGACGCAGCTCGGATCCTGCGTTGCTGTGGCTCTGGCGTGGGCCGGCGGCTACAGCTCTGATTGGACCCCTAGCCTGGAAACCTCCATGTGCCGCAGGAGCGGCCCTAGAAAAGGCAAAAAGACCAAAAAAAAAAGTTCCTTTCGGAGTTCCATTGGGCTCAGCATAAACAAACCTGGCTAGTATCCATGAGGATGTGGATTTGATCCCTGGCCTCGCTCAGTGGGTTGAGGATCCAGCATTGCTGTGTGCTGTGGCTTAGGTCATAGATGCAGTCTTGGATCTGATGTTGCTGTGGCCGTGGTGTAGGCTGCCCGAAGTTGCAGCTCTGATTCAACCCCTAGCCTGAGAACTTCCGTATGCTGCATATGCAGCCCTAAAAAGACAAAAAAAAAAGCTTCTGTCTTTTACGTTTGCAGTGGGTGCATGAAAACTTACATACGGTATTGCCACTGGTGTCCATTTCCCCATTGAGGAGCTGGTAGTATCGTGTTTCTGTACCCGCTTTGGTAGAAAGGGTTGTCTGTTTCTCTCTCTGAGGCGTACCTCCTACAGCCAGATCCCGAACGCATCCATCACTGTCAGGGTATCTGAAGTCAGCAGATATGGTAGTTTGGGTTGTTTTTCTTCTCATTAATGTCCTGTAAGGATTAAGATTCAGCTATTCCCCATATCTGACAAAAATCCCCTCCTCTCTGTTCAAAAGATAAAGATTCTGCTAAATGGAGGGAATCCTTTTTTTTTTTTTTTTTTTGCTTTTCAGTACAGCACTTTTGGCATATGGAGGTTCCCAGGCTAGGGGTCTAATCAGAGCCAATCAGCTGCCGGCCACTGTCAGAGCCACAGCAACACCAGATCCAAGTCTTGTCTGCAACCTACACCACAGCTCACAGCAATGCTGGATCTTTAACCCACTGAGTAAGGCCAGGGATCGAACCCCACAACCTCATGGTTTCTAGTCAGATTCGTTTCCGCCGCCCTGCCCCACGACGGGAACTCTGGGAATCCTTATTAATCACTCCAACTGGATCTTCTCAAGGTGGTTTTTCTCAGGTTTAACAGCCATGTGTAATTATGTGTCTGTGTACTGCACCCTTCCTGAGTGACTCAACACTTTGTAATCTTCTGCTTTGGCGTCTCTGCAGCGCTCAGGACGTGGCTCTTATAAGCTCGGAGTATTTGTGGGCAGGGCTCTCAGATGGCGGGTGAAAGCAGGGGGTGCGGTGGGGGTGGGGCATCCCAGCTGCTTTAAGTTGCACATTGTTGTGAGCTGGAGGGAGATGCAACCCTAGCATCCTCAGGTAACACTGGCCTGTTGGCCTTTCGGGCTGGACTGCTCACAGACTATGAAGTGAGTTTGTCACGACTGTTTGCCGTTACATTAAAAAACAACACGCAGAGAGAAAGCAATTCTGTACCACGAGGTTGACCCCACCCCAAGTCCATGCTCTCCTGAAGCGTCACAGCTTTTTTTTCAACCTTGTAGAAGTTTTATGTGTTAGGGAGTTTAGCAGGTTCAGCAGATTAAGGACCCGATGTTATCTCTGCGGGGGTACGGGTTGGATCTTTGGCCTCCCTCAGTGGGTTAAGGATCTGGTGGTGTTGTGGCTGTGGTGTAGGCCCATACCAGCAGCTCAGATTTGACCCCTAGCCTGGGAACTTCCATATACTGCAGGTACAGCCCTAAAAAGGAAAAAAAAGTTTTATGTGTTAGAAAGTATACAGACAGGAGTTCCTTTTGTGGCTCAGTGGGTTAAGAACCCGACATACTGTCCGTGAGGATGTGGTTTGATCCCTGGCCTCGCTCAGTGGGTTAAGGACCCGCTGTTGCCAAAAGCTGTGGTGTAGGCCGCAGCTGCAGCTCCAGTTCAACCCCTAGTTCAGGAACTTCCATATGCTGCAGGTACAGCCTTTAAAAAGAAAAAACATGCAGACATAATTACAGGAACACTTTCATTTACAGAATATACCGTAGGATGACCAAAAATCGTATCCAACTCTCACAAGGGATAACGGTCCACTTCATTCAGTTTCACCCTAGAAAACATGACCTTTTAGCATCTCAGTCCTTTCCTGGAGTGCTGGGCAGGCCCCGAGAACCAGATGGAAAGTAACCTGTAGCCGAGAGAGCTCTGCCCACCTGAGCCCTTGCTCTTAGTTCTTTCTAGGCTCTCAGAGCCCAGCTTAGCTGCACAAAGAGCCAGGCAGCTGTCAATAGGCAGACACCTGCTGGTTGGTGATTTGAGAGACGAGCAAATGAAGGCTGGGTGCCTTTGTCGTGCCGAGTCCTAGAAACAGGAATCGATGTAAACAACGATCATGTGTCCCTGTTTCTGCATTTTATTTTTTGAGCCTCTATTCTTGCTCCCTTGCTCTTGGTCCAAATGTCAGAGGACCAAAACTGTGTGAATTTTATTAAAATTTGACTTTTTTCTGTACTCACCTGTTTTCTCTTTTTTATTCACCTTTTTTCTACTGCTCTTTTTTGGTGTAGTTTTATTGCAGATCTGCTAAAAGAATCATATTCCCGGAGTTCCCATTGCGGCTCAGGGGAAATGAATCCGACTAGTATCCATGAGGACGCAGGTACCATCCCTGGCCTCGCTCAGTGGGTTAAGGATCCGATGCTACCATGAGCTGTGGTGTAGGTCGCAAACTCGGCTCAGATCCAACATTGCTGTGGCTGTGGTGTAGGCCGGTAGCTACAGCTCCAATTGGACTCCTAGCCTGGGAACTTCCATATGCCACAGGTGTGGCCCTAAAAAGAAAATCGTATTTCTAAGAGACTAAGTTATTCTAGAGAAAATGAAACTATGTAATGGGTTGCGGCAACTTAAGGATGATATAAATACCTCATAGAGAAGTTGTGCAAAATAAATGATAGGAGTTCCTTGGATAGCTCTGCACCAGGATCCAGTGCTGTCACTGTAGCAGCTTGAGTCACTGCTGTGGCTCAGCTTCGATTCCTGGCCTGGGAACTTGCACATGCTGAGGATGTGGCAAAAAAAAAAAAAAGATAAATAAGTGCTTTTACTGAGCTGTTTTTTTTTTTTTTTGTCTTTTTGCCTTTTCTACGGCCGCTTCCTGCGGCATATGGAGGTTCCCAGGCTAGGGGTCGAATCAGAGCTGTAGCCACCGGCCTACACCCCAGCCACAGCAACTCGGGATCCGAGCCGCATCTGCAACCTACACCACAGCTCACGGCAATGCCGGATCCTTAAACCAATGAGCAAGGCCAGGGACTGAACCCACAACCTCATGGTTCCTAGTCGGATTCGTTAACCACTGTGCCACGACGGGAACTCCTGAGCTGAGTTTAACATGAATTGATCCTTTGCATCTTCTGAAGTCCTCTAGGAAACTGGTGATATTGCCAACACCCTCTAAGGTGGGAAACAGGCCCAGCAGTGCCGACTGGTACCTGCGGTCATGTAACTAGTAGGGTGCAGAACCAGACTTGGAGGCGGGCAGACTAGTTCTGAGCCCCAGCCTTGGTTAGGACATTCTGATTGATGTCAGACACCGTATCTAGGGCCTATCATTAATGTCACCGTTAATGACAGTCACAATACATCAACTTCATGCATTCTTTCCCTCTTCTTCACACGTTTTAAAAAATGACTTCCAAGGAGTTCCTGCTGTGGCACAGTGGGTTAAAAATCCAGTGTTGCCACAGCTGTGGCCTCAGTCGCAGGTGCAGCTCAGATTCGATCCCTGGCCTGGGACTTTCCACATGCCACGGGTACAGCGGACAAAGAAAAAAGCATTACTTCCAATACATTTGGAAGCCTGGCTCTGTGTTTTTTCTGTTTATTTAATGGCCAAGTAATGTGAGTCTACATTTTAAAGTAAAAAAAGAAATAAGCACTTGAAAATTTTCCTTTCTACTTAAATTTTTTCCACTATAAAAGATAGGAGTTCCCTCATGGCTCAGAAAGTTAAGGATATGGCATAGTCACTGCTGTGGTATGGGCCACTGCTGTAGTATGGTTTGATCCCTGGCCCAGGGAGTTCCACATGCTGCAGGTGTTGGCAAAATAAAAAGCACAAAATAAAATCTTTGTCAAGAAATAAATATATATATATATTTACATTATTATATATAAGTAATGTTAAGAGGGTGGCATTTAGAAATACTGAAAAGTCTGAAAGTCTGAATCTTTTTTTTTCTTCTTCTTCTTCTTTTTTTGGGGGGGGGGACTGCACCTGCGGCATATGGAGGTTCCCAGGCTAGAGGTTGAGTTGGAGCGATAGCTGCCAGCCTATGCCACAGCCACAGCAATGCAGGATCCAAACGGTGTCTGCAGTCTACACCACAGCACACAGCAATGCTGGATCCTTAAGCCAGCATGTCCTAAGTCATCCTGTCTGTTTTCCCACACAGGTCTGGAGAATTTCTTGCTAGAAGTTTTCTGGGGGCGGTGGGGGGGTGCTGGTATAAAGAGGGAAGGTAGTCAGAACTGAGGGTACAGCCACTGTGTGCCTCCACTCAGAGAAGGACTTTGCTAATAATGTCTTGGGCCCCTGGGAGTGTTTCCAGAATATCCAGTAGGTGAGCCCAGATCCCTTTTATTTCTTCTTTTTAGGGCCCCACCCATGACATATGGAAATTCCCAGGCTAGGATCCAATTGGAGCTATAGCTGCCAGCCTACACCACAGCACAGCAACTCGGGCTCCAAGCTGTGTTTGTGACCTACACTGCAGTTTGCAGCAATGCTGGATCCTTAACCCATTGAGCCAGGCTAGGGATCAAACCTGCATCCTCATGGACACTGTGTCAGGTTCTTAACCTGCTGAGACACAGCGGGAACTCCCAGATCCTATTTTAATTTAAACCTTGAAGGTTTTTGCCCTTCAAACTAGACATTAATTACATCCTATCATCTCCTCTGGGGTCATCTGTAGCCGTGGTGGCATACTTGGTGATGAGGTTGAGCTGGGAAGATTCATTTCTACGATGACTTTGTCCTCTGCTCCCTTCAGAATTTGCCTGCCTTTCTTTCGGTCTGGAATTCACCCCTGCGGGTCCCTTTCTTCCTTAGACCGTTTCTCTTCAACACACCGGGCCCCAGAGAGAAAAGGAAAGAATGAAATTGGCGAACAAAGAAGAGTGCCAGCCTTAACCTTACTCAGTTTGAACTTTTCAGAGATGCTGACGAATGGCATTTTTATGCACGGAGGTGAATTCAGTGGTTCTCCAAGGACTGTTGAATTACAGTGCACTGTTTTCACTTCCTCTGTTCCTCCTCTCTAAATTATTTTGAAGTTGTTTATATTCCTGGGCTCAGTGTGATCTGTTTTATTTTGTGTTCGCCCTGACGTTTCTCAAAAGTCATCCTTCTCCTTCGGAGGCTGAGTTAGCACTTTAAAAAAATTGCCTGTGCATTTTTGTCCTTAAAAAAAATAATTTGCAAGAAACAAAAGTAACTTGAAATAAAGCGCTCACTTGGGTTGGGTTGGAGACAAGCCTGAAGCTTATTTTTAATGAAAGGCTTCAGCTGTGCCGGACCTGGTTTTTGTTCAGCATTTAAAGAATGAAGGCTGAGGTTCGGGGTGTGCTGCTTTGAGTTGTCAGGGGGGATCAGCTAATGAAGGTTTCTAAGTGTGGTCCTAGACCAGCAGCAGCAGCAGCGTCACACGGTCACTTGTCAAAAATGCGGACTCTCAGGCTCACCCCTGAAGTGCAGAATGGAGCAGAAATGCAGCCCAGTGGTCTGTGTTTGCCAGGAAACGCTCGGAGATCTGATGATGCATGTCCGTTTGGAGGACCGCTGCTTTAATTACATCTCTACCACAGCCTTTTACCGAAACTCTGCTGTCCTACCATGGTTCCGCAAGGGGCACTTCTTCAGAAGCTCTAATGAGCAGCCTTTGCGCACTCCTTACCAGCAGATGAATTCTCCAACTTAACCAGGCCTGGTGTCTGGCTTCCTCAGAGCGGTCTGCACCTGAGACCGGGCTGCCACCGCCTCCTCTTCCTCCTGCGTCTTCTCCCCCTCCTCTTCCCCCTCCTCCTCCATCTCCCCCGCTGTCCCTCCTCCTCTGTTTCTTCCTCCTCCATCTCCTCCTCCCCCTCCTCCATCTCCTCCTCTCCCCTGCTCTCCCTTCCTTCCCCTCCTCCCCCATCTCCTCCTCCTCTTCTTCCTCTAGTGGCATCTCTTCTGGTCCAGCCCCAAGGAAATCAGAGCATCAGCCTCCCCTCAGGTCCCTGCCAACTTGGGAGAGGAGCTTTGTCCTCAGAGGACCTCTATGTCCCATGTTACCATTTTTGAGTTCTGAGCTGTAGAGAAGCCTGGCATTGCAGCTTCAGTGGTTCTCAGCCCTGGGCTGGGGGGCCCTGGGGTGAGAAGGGTCTCCAGTATCACCAAGAGCTGAATTCAGAGCAGAGTGATTGAAACTCACTTCCTTCTCAGAATTAATGAACCCTGGTTTGAGAAAGCTGATACCATACGCAGAAAAAATATCCAAATTTAGGAAATAGCATTTTAACATTTCAAAATGATGCTTTTTTTTGTGCTTTTTTTTTTGTCTTTTTGTCTTTTAGGGCTGCACTGGTGGCACATAGAGGTTCCCAGGCTAGGGGTCTAATCGGAGCTGTAGCCGCCAGCCTACGCCACAGCCACAGCAATGCAGGATCCGAGCCATGTCTGTGACCTATACCACAGCTCACGGCAATGCCAGATCCTTAACCCACTGATCGAGGCCAGGGATTGAACCCTCATCCTAATGGATGCTAGTCAGGTTCATTAACCACTGAGCCATGACAGGAACTCCAACAATGCTTTATTTTCTTAAAGTTGCCCCCAGAATTCCTTTTACATAGGGAGCGCCTCTAATGGTTGAATATGTTGATCTAAAACCAAAACAAACCAAAAACTAGTAACTCTGTTCATCAAGTCAGGGAGTAGTAGTAAAAAGAGATTCTACAGGAGTTCCCATCATGGCTACTAGTTAATGAACCCAACTAGTATCCATGAAGATGCAGGTTCCATCCCTAGCCTCGCTCAGTGGGTTAAGGATCCAGTGTTGCCTTGAGCTGTGGTGTAGGTCATAGATGCAGCTCTGACCCCACGTTGCTGTGGCTGTGGTGTAGACTGGCAGCTGCAGCTCTGATTTGAGCCCTAGCCTGGGAACTTCCATATGCCTCGGGTGCAGCCCTAAAAAGACCAAAAATTTAAAAAAAAAAATGATTCTACAAATGAGGTAAACTTGTGTATTAGTTACTGTGGATCGATGTCCACAATACATTGTTATGTGAGAAATAAAGGCACAGAACAATATGTAGTGTGATTTACAGCTGTTAAATTTAAGAGGAAAAAAAAGAAATTCTTACAAATACTTTGCAGTGTATGTTTATGTCTAGAAGATGCCTGGAAAGATACATTCCCCTCCCCCCCCAATAGTTAATAGTGTTGGTTCAAGAGGAGAGAAACATGAGGAATTTTTTTTTTTATTTTATTCTTATTTATTTTTTGGTCACCCTGTGGCCCATGGAGTTCCTATGCTGTAGCTGTAACAATGCCAAATCCTTTAACCCTCTGTGCAGGGCAAGGATTCAACCTGCATCCTGGACCTGTAGAAATGCCACTGATTCCGTTATGCCACAGTGGGAACTCCCAATGAGGAATTTTCATATTTGTTCATCGTACAGATTTATTATACAACTTTATAATAAGCATATTTTTTTTCCTGTTTCTTTTTAGGGCCACACCCGCAGCATGTGGAAGTTCCCAGGCTAGGGGTTGAATCGGAGTTGCAGCTGTCGACCTACTCCAGAGCCCCAGCAGTGCGGGACCTGAGCTGAGCCTGTGACCTACACCACAGCTCATAGCAACATCAGATCCTTAATCCACTGAGCGAGGCCGGGGATTGAACCTGAGTCCTCGTGGATACTAGTTGGGTTTGTTACCATTAAGCCAACGCAATGGGAACTTCATAAGCATGTATTATTTATCAAATTAAAAAGAGAAAGGAGAGGGTGTCTAGAGGCTTAAAGTGGAGTTAATTTAAGGAAACTAGAAGTTCATTTAATTTTATTAGATTCTAATAATGATTGTCCTATGTGAAAATTGAGAGCAGTAACCGAGTCATGACTCCAGAAGGCTGTGAATTTTTTAAAAAGTTCCATTGACTTCTCCCCCAAGTCCGTTGGATGTTCTGATCTTTGGGGGGTTTGGGAAAGAATCGCAAAGATGCTTGAGGTTAGAGCTGAATCACTATTCATCATATCTTTGCTGTTCAGAAAATGAAAGAGCTTGAGATGAAAGGCCATTGAGGGGTTGGAGCGAGGTCTGGGCTTCCGAGCACCCTGTGTGGGTTCCTGGCAGCCACTGTTGGCCCAGGGACCGGGAGCAATTCAAGCCATGGCCTACTTTGCTGTCCACGGGGTGCGGGGCGGCCGTACCTCGGCACCCTCTCGAGTGTCGTTGCTGGAAACCAACTCGAGAGCCTCACGGGAAGGCAGTTCACTATGAAATATTTCTGCCCACAACTTTGCTGTAAAAGTGTCAGCTTTGAATTTTCGGAAGAAAACTAGTTTTCCCTCAGAGGTACATTGACTGAAGTGCTTTTCTCTGCTGGATTTTTGCTTTTAATTAAATTTTTACCCATGAAATTTGATTTTAACGTATTTAGTACAGTTTAGAGCTATAGCCCATAAATAACTGTCAGTCTGTGTTTCTTTTTTTTTTAGTTAAAGTATTGTTGATTTAAAAAAATTTTTTATGAAAGTATAGTTGATTTCAGGAGTTCCCGTCGTGGCGCAGTGGTTAACGAATCCGACTAGGAACCATGAGGTTGCGGGTTCGGTCCCTGCCCTTGCTCAGTGGGTTAACGATCCGGCGTTGCCGTGAGCTGTGATGTAGGTTGCAGACGCGGCTCGGATCCCGCGTTGCTGTGGCTCTGGCGTAGGCCGGTGGCTACAGCTCCGATTCGACCCCTAGCCTGGGAACCTCCATGTGCCGCGGGAGCGGCCTAAGAAATAGCAACAACAACAACAACAACAAAAAAGACAAAAGACAAAAAAAAAAAAAGAATAGTTGATTTCAGTCTGCGTCTCTTATATGCAGGCTTTAAAGTAAATTCTGATGCTTTTTAAAATTTTTACTTTATTTTTATTTATTAATTTTTTTTGTCTTTTTAGGCCCGCACCCACGGCATATGCAAGTTCCCAGGCTAGAGGTCCAGTCAGAGCTGCAGCTGCTGGCCTGCACCACCACGACCACGGCAATGCCAGATCCTTAACCCACTGAGTGAGGCCAGGGATGGATCCTCATGCCTACTAGTTGGGTTCCGTTACTGCTGAGCTACAATGGCAACTCCAATTTTAATTTTAATTTTTTTAATTTTAATTTTTTTTTGGCCTCCCTGCAGCATGTGGATCACACCCAGGCCCCAGCAGTGACAAAGCCAGATCCTTAATCCACTGAGCCACCAGGGAACTCCTTTCTTTATTATTGAAGTATTGTTGATTTACAGTGTTGTGTTAGTTTCAGAGGTATAGCAAAGTGATTCAATTTTATACACACACACATATATAATGAACACGCTTTTCAGACTCTTCCCTTATACATTATGACAAAATACTGAGCAGAGCTCCTAAACAGAAGGTCCTTGTTGATTATCTATTTTATATATACATATAAAATAGTAGCGTACCTCTATTCATCTCAAACTGCTCATTTATCCCACCTTACCCTTTCCCCTTTGGTAACCAGTGTTTTTCTAGGTCTTGTAGGTCTATTTCTGTTTTGTATACGAGTTAATCCTGATGCTCTTTTGATGCCCTATTAACTTACTGAATTGCTGGAATAATTTGGTAAAATGCGAATTCTGTCCCCTTTCTGCTCCTCCCTCTTCTCTTAGGACCCACGTTCTTTTGCCCCTTTGCTCCCCCCCCCTTCCCCCACCCTTGATTTTCATCTGCCCCCCACCCCCCAGCCCCCACCCCTTCCACCCCCAGTGACGTGTGAGCCCCTGATCTCCGTCCGGTTCTTGTGACTGAGAGGGCGCCTTCAGAGCCTCTTGGCCACTTCCCAGGCCAGACCATGTGTGAAGGCAGCTGTGATGGTAAAGGTTCAAGGTGCAGGTGACACTGTGGCTTCTTGTCTTAAGCGTCAGAAGGTCACGCAACCGGCCTCAGTTTCTCCCTTTCGGGTGCTGGTCCACACAGCCCCTGGCCACCACATGACCTCAGGGGAGAGCATGGGCGGGGGTCTTGGAGCAGTGCATGTGGTACCCCCTCTGCCTTTGCTGTGGGCCCCGCTTAGTGTAGATGGAGGGAAATGGGGCCTGAGGGCAAAAGTGTTCGCTCACTGAAATATTTACACATCTGGCGTTGCCGTTGTGCTTCAGTGGGTTAAGAACCCTATTAGTATCCATGAGGACACAGGTTCAATCCCTGGCCTCTCTCAGTGGGTGAAGGATCCAGCGCTGCTGCAAGCTGCAGAATAGGTCGCAGATGCGGCTCAGATCTCACTGTTGCTGTGGCTGTGGTGTAGGCTGGCAGCTGTGGTGCCAATTCGACCCTTAGCCTGGGAACCTCTGTGGGCTGTGGGTGTGGTCTTGAAGAAATAGAAAAGAAAGAGAAATGTACGTATCCCTCTCCCAAACTGCCTCCCCATCCCCAAGGCCCCCAGGGCGCGCCTGTTCTAGATCAGGTTAACACGGTGAAGCCCAAAGTAGAGCAGTTAACAATTTCACCCTCAACTAACAGGAGCCACAGAGGAAGTGGCGAAACGCCTTCAAAAACCAAGTACGTGTAAGCCTTAGTTGGCATTGCCGTTGGCTGATCAGTTTGGCGTTGGTAGTTAACAGCCACCACTCAGGGCAGCAAGAAGCCACCTCGCAGTGGTGCTTTACCACATGCACCAGGACACTGACATAAAGATGGAAAACAGAAGCAGGAAGCCGTGGCCACAGGCGTGGCCAGTGAGGTCAGATGGGGAGTAGTTTTACGAGCAATTCCAAGCCTCGGATCCTGAGACAGAGCCAAGCTGGGGCCAGGCTGCCAGTTCCTCAGTGCAGCCCCATGTGGGGTCATTGCTTCTGGAGTCACTGGAGGTTTGAGGACAGAGTGGCCTGGCCGCTGAGTATCTGTGCCCACCAGTGACCCAAGCTTTATTATAGAAAAATGATAAATAATAATAGTTTTTTTTTCATATTTATGTATGCTAATCCTGACTTCCCATTTATAGTATTAAGTACCTCTTCTTCCTCTTACCATTACCAAAATGTCTTCCTTAACTGAGGAACTTTGAGTTGGCCTAAACATATAAGATGGTTAAGGAGTTTCCTGGTGGCCTCGCAGTTAAGGGCTCAGCATTGTCACTGCTGTGGCCTGAGTCACTGCTGGTATGAGGTCGATCCCTAGCCCAGGAACTTCCACTTGGTGTGGGTGGGTCAAAATAAAAAGGTTAATGGTGTAACAAAGCGTGCATTATGAGTTATTTACTCTAAGAGCAGAGTTTTAAATAGTTTACTCCTTTCAATCTTCTTTTGAAAATTTGAAAACCTTTTTTACAAGTTTAAAAAAGTTGAGGGATGGAAGTTCCCCTTGTAGCTCAGTGGTAACGAGCCCAACTAGTATCCATGAGGATGCAGGTTCGATCCCTGGCTTCGCTCAGTGTTAAGGATACAGTGTTGCTCTGAGCTACGATGTAGGTTGCAGATGTGGCACAGATTCTGTGTTGCTGTGTCTGTGGTGTAGGCTGGCACCTGTAGCTCCAATTGGACCCCTAGCCTGGGAACTTCCATATGCTACAGGTGCAGCCCTAAAAAGCAAAAAAAAAAAAAGTTGAGGGGTTGTGGGTTCCCCCCGGCCCCAGGAGTCATAGACGTGCCAGGCCCTCCTGAAGGTCAGGGCAGTAAATCAGACCCACTGTTCTCTTTAAAAGCAATTTACGAAAGTATGTGTTTATTAGAAATTTTTGAAGTTAACAGTACAAAAGTCTCTTCAGTGAGATGGGAGAGCCCCCGCTAGGGTCCATCTCTCTGCAGGAGTAACCACGGATTCTCTCCAGAACTTTTCTGTCTATTTGCATGTGTGGTAGGAGTGAAGGCATCGGGTGGTTTTCTCTTCCAAGCATAAATTGGATTGCCCTACACATACCATGACCCAGCTGGCCTTTCTTTTATTTATTTATGTATGTATGTATGTATGTATGTATTTATTTTGGTCTTTTTGCTATTTCTTGGGCCGCTCCGGCGGCATATGGAGGTTCCCAGGCTAGGGGTCCAATCGGAGCTGTAGTCTCCGGCCTATGCCAGAGCCACAGCAACACGGGATCTGAGCCGCGTCTGCAATCTACACCACAGCTCACGGCAACGCCGGATCGTTAACCCACTGAGCAAGGGCAGGGACCGAACCCGCAACCTCATGGTTCCTAGTCGGATTTGTTAACCACTGCGCCACGACGGGAACTCCCCAGCTGGCCTTTCTAACTTAACTAGATCTTAGGCCCCTCTCTTTATCAGTACACTTCTATCTTCTTCCTTTCTCATCTGTGCACTAACTTGTGTCACATTTCCATGCTGATTCCTGTCCTGGTAGTCTTGCGAAAATGTTTTTCTTTTTTCTTTTTAGGGCCGCACCCAAGGCATATGGAAGTTCCCGGGCTAGAGGTCGAGTCGGGGTTGCAGCTGCCGGCCTACACCACAGCCACAGCAGTACCGGATCCGAGCTAGCTGTGTCGGCAGTCCACTCCACAGCTCATGGCAATGCCGATCCTTAACCCACTGAGCGTGGCCAGAGATCGAACACATATCTTCATGGATACTAGTTGGTTCTTACCCTGCCGAGCCACAATGGGAACTCCTGCAAATTCTTACTATTACAAATAATACTGGAGTGAGTACTCCTGTGGCTGTGTCCTTGTACCTGTACCAGGATGCATGAATTATGCCTGTCTCCCAGGGACTGAAGAGCCACAAAATTCAGAGTCCCGGGCCCTGGGGACCCCTCAGGGCTGGGAAGCATGGTGTCCCTACACCCCGAGCCTGCCTACCCTCTTTTTTAGCTAATGGAATGGCAGCCTAGTAGGCTCAACTGGATGTTAATGGGAAGTTTTTCTATGCTGTAATTCCGTGAGTTGATGCTTTAAAGAAGAGTCAAGTTTGACAGTCCATGTCCTTTTTGAAAACTTTTCTATCTAAGCTGACTTGAAAAAAGGTTTTTGGAGATTTCCTGGTGGCCTAGCAGTTAAGGATCTGGCATTGTCACCGCTACGGCTCCAGTCACTGCCATGGAGCAGATTCGATTCCTGGCCCAGGAACTTCCTCATGCCCTGAGTACCAAAAAAAAAGTTTGTGTATATGGTCTGAGTGGCACGTCTGTTTATTTATTTATTTTTTATCTTTTGTCTTTTTAGGGCTGCACCCAAGGCATATGGAGGTTCCCAGGCTAGGGGTCCAATCGGAGCTGTAGCTGCCGGCCTACACCAGAGCCACAGCAATGCCAGATCCAAGCTGCGTCTGTGACCTATACCACAGCTCACGGCAACACCGGATCCTTAACCCACTGAGCAAGCAGGGCTGCTGACTATATCGAAACCAAAGAGGTGGCATCTGGCCTGGCTGTGTATGCTGTAGACCTGGGCTTCAGGCTACTGGCATTGGGGGCAGGGGGACCCCTTTCCCACCCCTTTGTCTACTCAGAAATTTAGATCCTGAGATAATACTATAAATGTGTTTATTCCCTACTTAATAGGCTATCTGTGCCAATAAAAATGCCAATTTTTATTTTTATTTAAAATGTGTGTGTGTGTGTGTTTAGGGCCACACCTGCATCATATGGAAGTTCCTAGCCTAGGGCTTGAATCAGAGCTGTAGCTGCTGGCCTACACCACAGCCAGAGCAATGCCAGCTCTGAGCCGCGTCTGCGACCTGTACCACAGCTCACGGCAACACCGGATCCTTAACCCACTGAGCGAGGCCAGGGAGTGAACACTCAACCTCATGTATGCTGAGCCACGACGGGAACTCCGAAGCCGATCAATTTTTAATAATTAGCTTACTCATCAATGTAAATACCTATCCACAGGGATAGTTGTCGCAAATACACAGCTGTGGACCCCAAACATCTAGCACATTTTTCTGGGTGAGAGTTGTATTAAACACAGAATCCAGGTGATCCACTCAGCTTTGGGGAGTGGCAAGTGTGTCGATGTGCTTGCTGTCTGGCCTCTCAGAAATGTCCAGTGACAACCCCGTGTCGCCTTCTTCCCCCAGTGCTGGGCCTGGTCCTTCCCATGTGGGCGATCGCTCTCATCTCCTTCGGCGTTGCACTGCTATTCGCCCTCTTTGTGTGGCTCTTTGTGTGTCCATGGATGCGGAGGAAAATAGCAGGTAAGGGCTTTTTTTATTCTTCTGGTTTACAAAAATGTCTGATTCCTGAGGCCTCAGGTGTGACCCATGATTAACTTCCCCAGGAGGGGAGGACTAGCCTGTCCAGGACACGCACTGGGATACAGCCCAGTCCTGGTCTCTGGCTCCTGGCTGTTTGGATTCAGACTTTTTCTTTCTTTCTTTCTTTTTTTTTTGTCTTTTTGCCTTTTCTAGGGCCGCCTCCCCCCGTATATGGAGGTTCCCAGGCTAGGGGTCTAATTGGAGTTGTAGCCACCAGCCTACGCCAGAGCCACAGCAATGTGGGGTCCAAGCTGCGTCTGCAACCTACACCACAGCTCACGGCAACGCCGGGTCCTTAACCCGCTGAGCAAGGCCAGGGATCGAACCCACAATCTCATGGTTCCTAGTCGGATTCGTTAACCACTGAGCCATGACAGGAACTCCCCCAGACTTTTTCTTGAGAGATCCTAGTTGCCTGCATAACTAGAAGGTAACAGTGCCTGATGAGAAACTCAGATTGTAAAGTAAACCTCGCATTAAGAGAAGACTTTACTCCCTGAAGAATGGCTGAAAGTAAAAAGTGTGATAACCAGGAACTCCTGTCATGGCTCAGGGGTGACAAACCCGACTAGTGTCCATGGGGACCTGGATTCGATCCCTGGCCTCGTTCAGTGGGTTAAGGATCCAGCATTTGTCAGGAGCTGTGGTGTAGACTGGCAGCTGCAGCTCTGATTCGACCCCTAGCCTGGGAACTTCCATATGCCGCAGGTGCGGCCCTAGAAAGCAAAAAAAAAAAAAGTGTGGTAGCTGGAATTCTCAGACCTTGTTGGTGACATGAAAGGTGGTACAACCATGGCAGAAGTTAATTAGCAGTTTCTCATAAAGTTAAGCAAACATTAACCATATGATCCAGTAATTCCACTCTTAGGTATCTATCCAAGAGAAAGAAAAAGACTTGGAGGTAAATCGTGTAGTCATAATAGCCCCAAACTAGAAACAAACTAGATGCTCATTAACAGGCGAGTGGGTAACCCACTTACGCTGTATTCATACAATAGAAGGCACATTAGCATTGAAGAGGATGAGTTAGCAGCAGCCAAGACACGAAGGAGGACATCCTGCATGTTTCCAGGGAGATTAATAATCCATAGCCATAAACCACTGGTTGGTGGAGACCCACTGCAAAGGGGCGTAGGGAACTTTGAAGTACAGGGGGTATTCTTCGGGGATTGGGGAAGGGACTCGGCAGGGACACGGGAACTCTGTTGCGGGGAGACTGTGTAGGGATGGAGGGGCTACGGTGGGGGGGACTCTGCAGGCTTGGGGGGCACTAGGGACACAGTGAGAACTTTCTAGGACTTTGTCTTAACTGGGGAGTGGTTATAGGCTGTACTCCATGCCCAAGTCATCAACCCGTGCATTTAAAATGTGTAAATTTGTAAATGGAAATTATACCTCAAAAAAAGCAATTAAAAAAAAAGAAGAAGAAGAATATGGCTTAAAATGGGGGGAGCTATTTTCCTGTCATCAGTAGCATGATTGAATTCCAAGTCTGGAGGCCGAATGCTTTTACAGGGCTCTCAAAAGAAGTATTTACTTTTGGGAGTTCCCGTCGTGGCTCAGTGGAAATGAATCTGACTGGCATCCATCGGGACTCAAGTTCGATCCCTGGCTTCCCTCAGTGGGCTAAAGGATCTGGCTGTGGTGTAGGTCGCAGACATGGCTCAGATCTGGCGTTGCTGTGGCTGTGGCCTAGGCAGGCTGGCAGCTATAGCTCCAGTTCGACCCCTAGCCTAGGAACTTCCATATGCCGTGGGTGCAGCCCTAGAAAAAAATTTACTTTTGGCTTCAGAGTGTGTCTTAACAATCATATTTTCATATGAATATGGATGAATTTTAAAACCCATTATTTCTCACAGTTCCCATCATGGCTTAGTTGTTAACAAACCTGACTAGTATCCATGAGGACAAGGGTTCCATCCCTGGCTTTGCTCAGTGGGTTAAGGTTCCAGTGTTGCCATGAGCTGTGGTGTAGGTCACAGACGAGGCTTGGATCCCCAGTTGCTTTGGCTGTGGTGTAGGCCAGCAGCCATAGCTCTGATTCAACCCTTGGCCTGGGAATCTCCATATGCTGCAGGTGCGGCCCTAAAAAGGCAAAAGCCAAAAAAAAAAGAAAGAAAGAAAACCCATTATTTCAAAGAGGCGCAAAGCAAATGAGGAGACATACCATGCTCATGAGCAGAAAGACTCAATACCATAGACATATCAGTTCTTTGCAAATCAATCTATAGATTTAACACAGTTCAAATAAAAATCCTAGCAGGGTATCTTGTAACATTTTGTCTAAATGACAAGTCACTTTTCAAATTTATATGGAGAGGTAAAGGAACTAGAATAGCCAAAATAATTCTGAAAAAGAGTCAAACTGGAAGACCTAAACTGCTGGGCTTTAAGGAGGGCAAAAAAGCTACAGGACAGTGTGAAATTAGTGAGAAGACAGACACCCGGATTAACAGAACAGCATGCAGAAGCAGACCCACAAATATGGCCAGTCGATTTTCTACAAAAGACAAAATCAGTTCAGTGAAGGAAAATAATCTTTCCCATAAGTGGTACTGGAACGATTGAACATCGAATGCTAAAAAAGGAACCTTAGCCTAAATATTATGCCTTGTAAAAAAATTAACTCAAGATGCATCAAAAAATTATATAATAATATAGCAAAAATCTTAAATGTACCATAGATATAAATATAAAATAAAAAACTGTAAGACTTTTAGGGGAAAAAGTGGTAAAACTTCTGAGACCTTGGGTAAAGCAAAGATATTTAGATCTGATATCAAAAGCACAATTCACAGGAGTTCTCTCATAGCACAGCAGATTAAGAATCTGGCCTGTCACTGCAGTGGCTCAGGTCATTGCTGTGACGTGGGTTTGATCCTTGGCCCAGAAACTTCTACATGCCACAGGCATGGCCAAAAACAAACAAACAAAAAACAATAGCAACACACAATTCATAAAGGAAGTTGGTAAATTGCACTTCATCAAAATTAGAAATAATTGCTCTGTGAGAAACACTATTAAGAGAATTTGAGAAGACAAGCTACAGACTGGGAGGAAGTGTCTGCAAATCCTGACAAAGGACTTGTATTCAGAATACATTTTAAAAAAAACCAGAAAACAACCCAGTTAAGGAGATCCTGTTGTGGCCTAGTGGTAACGAACCCGACTAGTATCCATGAGGAGGTGGGTTCAGTCCCTGGCCTCGCACAGTGGGTTAAAGATCTGGTGTTGCTGTGAACTGTGGTATAAGTCACAGATGGGGTTTGGATACTGTGTTGCTGTGGCTGTGGTGCAGGCCAGCAGCTGCAGCTCCAAATGGATCACTAACCTGGGAACTTCCACATGCCACATGTGTGGTCCTAAAAAAAGAAAAAAAGAAAACAACCCAGTTAAAAAATGAGGAAAATTTTGTGGGGTTTTTTGTTGTTTGTTTTTTGTCTTTTTAGGAGCACCCCAGGCATGTAATGGGTCCCAGGCTAGGGGTTGAATCGTGAATTGGAGCTGCAGCCCCTGGCCTGTGCCACAGCCACAGCAAAACTGGTTCCGTAACCTACTGAGCAAGGCCAGAGATTGAACCTGCATCCTCATGGATACTAGTCAGATTCTTTTCCACTGAGCCACAACAGGAACTCCAAAACTGGGGAAAAATTTGAACAGGCACTTCACCAAAAGATATATGAATGGCATATATATAAATAGAGAGAGAGACCTATGAAAAGGTATTCAGCATAACTGGCCATCAGGGGAATGCAAATTAAAATCACAGTGAGATATCAGCACATACCTATTTGAATGGCCTTTTTAAAAAAAGGACATGGAGTTTTTGTGGCTCAGCAAATTAAGAACCCGACATTGTCTCCGAGAGGATGCAGGTTTGATCCCTGGCCTCACTCAGTGGGCTAAGGATCCAGTGTTGCCACAAGCTGTGGCATAGGTGCCAGCTGCAGCGCCAGTTGAACCCCTGACCCGGGAACATATGCCACAGGTATGGCCCTAAAAAGAACAAAGAAAAAAAATGTTAAAAGGACAGTATAAGTGCTGATGAGGCTGCGAAGAGGAGGAAATGCTCCTGCACCCCTGATGGGAATGCAGAATGGTACCACCGCCCCTCAGGAAACGGTTTGGTGGTTTCTTTTCAGATCGAATATACACTTACCCGCTTCTAGGCATTTTACCCTAGAGCGATGCACATTCAAATTCACACAAAAGTCTGGATGTGAATGTTTATAGCAGCTTGATTTGCAGCCACCAAAAACTAGAAACAGGAGTTCCCTGGTGGCTTAGCAGGCGAAGGATCCGGCATTGTCACTGCTGTGGCACGGGTTCGATCCCTGGGCCAGGAATTTGTGCATGCTGCTCAGCCAGAACAAAAGTGTTATTATAGTCTCTTACAGATGTTATCTTTTCTCATCTAGATTGTAAGCAACTGAGGTCAGAGATCTGTATGTACATTTTTTTTGTTCCTTGTGGTACAGGAAAGAAATTTAGGTTTTTTTTTTTTTTTTAATTTTGTCTTTTTGCCAATTCTCGGGCCACTCCCGAGGCATATGGAGGTTCCCAGGCTAGGGGTTGAATCGGAGCTGTAGGCACCAGCCTACGCCGCAGCCACAGCAACGAGGGGATCCGAGCTGCGTCTGCAACCTACACCACAGCTCACGGCAACACTGGATCCTTAACCCACTGAGCAAGGCCAGGGATCAAACCCGCAACCTCATGGTTCCTAGTCGGATTCGTTAACCACTGAGCCATGATGGGAACTCCAGAAATTTAGTTTTTAAAAAACCTCTATCTTATTATATCTGACCAGGTAAATGTAGAGAGAGAGGTGACCTGTGAATGTATCCAGGGGAGGAGCTGGATAAGACTGTTTCCATTTCAGTTGGGTAGGTAAGAGCTTAGACATTTGTTCAGGGAAATGTGGGAAGCAGGAAGGTCATTACGTCAGCAGTACCACATACCAGATTCGGTTGGCAAGGATGGTCTCCAGGCATTCCCATTACTGCTCAGCAGGTAAAGAACCTAGTCTCTCTGAGGATGCAGGTTCGATCCCTAGCCTTGCTCAGTGGGTTAAGAGTGGCATAGGTCACACACGGCTCAGATCTGGCATTGCTGTGGCTGTGGTGTAGGCTGGCAGCTGCAGCTCTGATACTGGGGAACTTCCATAGGCTGCAGGTGCAGGCATAAAAAGAAAAAAATAAAAATAAAATAGGTGTTGTTTCTAAAAATGATGAAAAATAAGAAATTCAAAATATTGGGAGTTCCCGTTGTGGCGCAGTGGTTAATGAATCTGACTAGGAACCATGAGGTTGCGGGTTCGATCCCTGCCCTTGCTCAGTGGGTTAACAATCTGGCGTTGCCATGAGCTGTGGTGTAGTTCACAGATGTGGCTCGGATCCCAAGTTGCTGTGGCTCTGGCGTAGGCTGGCAGCTATAGCTCTGATTCGGCCCCTAGCCTGGGAACCTCCATATGCCGCAGGGGTGGCCCAAGAAATGGCAAAAAAAAAAAAAAAAAAAAAAAAGACTGCTTTCCAGCTTCAGAACCACTTTTGAAAAAACTCCTGGTTTCTTTTTAAAGTAAAGAATTTTTCAGAGTAAGGAGACTCTGTTCCTTTTGAGGAAAATTATTTACTTGTTTCCTAAGATTTGATAACCCAAAGAAATCTGAGACCAGTCATTTATTGCAAAGAAGAAAACCAGACAGACTACAACAGTATCTATGAAGACAAAGAGGATAAACAGTTCAGTGATTCAGAGGTTTAGGAAGACAGAAGGCCGGTCTGGATGGTTGTAGAATTTACAGAATGATCACCTGGGCCATCAGAGCTAATCCTCTTCTTTTTGTTGGTTTTGGATGCGACAACTCAGGCCTAAGCCTCCGCCTCTCCCTCAGTAGCTGAGTTTTTCTAGCCTGTATTTCCCCGATAATTGACTGAATTCTCCACTTTATTTTCTCTATTTTTTTTTTTTTTTAGTTCCCCAAGTAAGTACCAAAGTATCAAGATAAGTATTTATATACTCATTGGTCAATAACAAGACTTCTCTTCCAAGTTTCCCAATTATGACGCTATTTTCTCCAGGCAAATTACAAAAAGAAGGTGCTTTATCGCGGATCTCTGATGAAAGCCTGAATAAAATCCAGGAAGTAGAATCCCCAGTATTTAAAGAGCTACCAGGTGCCAAGGCTAATGACGACAGCACCGTACCCCTCACAGGGTCGGCCGCAGAGCCGCCTGTGACATCGGAAGGCACAGCAGTGGGACACCACCCTCGGGCCACCTACGGTAAGACACCCCCACCCCGGGGGGCTGAGGTTGGCCTGGGGTGGAGGGTGGCTCCTGGGGGCCAGCCAGCCTGCAGGTGGCAGTGAGGTCCCAGGGCACACAAGTGTCCCCCAGGTGACGCTTTGAGAAAACCCAGGGGCTGAAGAGGCGTCAGGAGACCCGTCACGGAGCATGCTTTTCCTCCCAGAGCCATTTAGATACAGTCTCCCAGCAGGGCCCCAGCTACCCTCTGCATCCCAGCCCCTCACCCACATCTTTCATGTGCACAAGGTTGGTTTCTCCAGCTTCACACCAACCCATCCTCCTGGAATGTGCAGAGACAAAGCTAACATTGGAACTGGGGAGGTGGTTCCACTAGAGAATCTCAGAAACCATCAGGAGCATCCCGGTGGGGGCAGGGTGCGGTGGCTCTTTGTCCCACCGCATTTGTGGGCAGTGAAGGGCGGGCATCATTCCCAGCCAGACCGGCCTATCTCCCTGCAAGGGCGCTGGTACCACTCGCCAGGGCTGCCCTCTCCAACTTGGCCAAAGAAAGCAAATGAACTTAGCCCACTGATCTGACAGAAGCGCCTTTGACTGTCCAGACTGGCACCCAAAGTGTGGACCTCATGGAGAACTGGGCTATGTCCCTCTTGCATGAAGTTTTTGTAAAATAAGCTCCTTACAAGGAGTCTCCTTCTGCTGGTTCCTAGAAAAGGACAGAGTATTACGGTAATTTCTGGAAGACATGTTTTAGAACTCAACATCACTTTTTAACTACTACATGACTAGTTTTATGCTTTGTTGTATGTTTCCAAGTTTCCCTTTTTATTTTAACCATCTGGAGTTCCCGTTATGACACAATAGGATGGGTGGTGTCTTTGGAGCACGGGAGCACAGGTTCGATACCCCGCCTTGCATTGTGGGTTCAGGATCTGGCATTGCCGCTGCTGCAGCATGGGTCACAATTGTGGCTCTAATGATAATAATAACTAGGACGTCCCATCATGGCTCAGTGGTTAACAAGCCTGACTAGTACCCATGAGTTCAATCCCAGGCCTCAAACAGTAGGTTAAGGATCCAGTGTTGTCATGAGCTGTGGTGTAGGTTGCAGATGCGGCTTGGATCTGGCATTGCTGTGGTGCTGGCCAACAGCTATAGCTCCAATTAGACCCTTAGCCTGGGAACCTCCATATGCTGCGGGTGCAGCTTTAAAAAGAGCAAATTATTAGTATTATTAGCCATATGGCAGGATCTTTTTTTTGGCTGCTCTGGGGTCATATGTAAGTTGCCTGGCTAGAGATCAAACTTGCACCATAGCAGCCACTTGAGCTGCTGCAATGACAACACAGGTCCTCAACTACTAGGCCACCAGGGAAATTCCCAAGTTTCCCTTTTTATTTTAAGCATATGGCAAGGCCTTAGCTTGGGAAGCCTCCCTGGGGGCAAAAGGTAGACGCACCTGTGACCCAGCCACCCAGAGTCCTGTGTGCTACATTCAGGCTGTCCCCATCCCCGTGCAGGCAGGGCGCTCTCCATGACGCATGGCGCCACCAGGTCACCCGTGTCCAATGGCACCTTTGGCTTCGATGGCTCGGCGCGGGGCGACAGCCATGTGTACCACACGGTGCACAAGGATTCAGGGCTCTACCAGGATCTGCTACACCGCATCCGCGATGAGCGGCCGGCACCCGACGGGGCCCCGCGGCTGCTGCGGCGCAACAACAGTTACACATGCTACACGGCGGCCATCTGCGGGTTGCCCGGCTTGGCCACGCGCCGCCCCGCGCCCAACGCGCCCGAGGACAGTGAGAAGCTGGTGGCCGATGCTGTGGCCTACTCCCGCCGGCGGCTGCGCTACGACAGCTACTCCAGCTACTGCAACGCCGTGGCCGAGGCCGAGATCGAGGCCGAGGAGGGCGGCGTGGAGGTCAAGCTGGCGGCCCCGCTGGCTGAGGCCGAGCGGCCGCGCGAGGACCCAGCAGATGAGGAGAAGGAGGAGAAGGACACGGCCGAGGTGCACCTGCTCTTCCACTTCCTGCAGGTCCTTACCGCCTGCTTCGGCTCCTTTGCCCACGGTGGCAACGACGTGAGGTCAGTAGCGCCCTTCACTGGGGGCTGCGGGGTGCGTGTTTCGGGGAGGCGGGGAGGGGCTGCAGTGAGAGGGAACGCCCCCTACAGGGCGGGGAAGGGCAGAGGAGGCGGGGAAGGGAAGGAGCCTTGGCGAGGGCGGGGTTGCAGGGCCCCCAGTGCTGGCCCTTGAACCATGGGGGTGTGAACCGCCCAGATCCGCTTCCACTGTATCGCCGACTCACAGATCTGTACATGAACTCAGTGGGGGGAGGTTTGTGTCAGTTTAGAGATGACAGCACACAGAATTGAAGGAGTTAGTGTGTTTGCCCTGATTCTCTCCACACCACCTCCGCTGTCCGCCCGGAGTTGAGTCGCCCCTCAGTTCCTTTTGTTCTTGAGGCAGAGAGAGAAGAACCCTCATTTTCTGCTGCACAGGGGGTGGTGCCCTAACTCCCAATTTATGCAAGGGTCAGCTGCGAATAAGTAGCTGGTGAAGTTGGCTAGAAGGTCATGGGTTGTGAGCCCCTGGGGGGTGCCCCGTGTTGGCCAGCTCTGCATCTCAGGCGGGGCGGGGGGGGGGGGGGGGGGGCTCTCTGAGTGAGGCCTGCAGGGGCTGGGGAAGCTTGCGGGAAGAGGGAACTGCAGCTGCAAAGGCCGAGGCAGGAGCATGCCTGCTGGTGTGTTCCAGGAAGAGCCACCAGCAAGAGCACGTCCACCATCAGGTCAGCAGGTTGTGGAAGCTGGGAACGTGTAACAAAATGTAGAATCGCTACTCTCTGCTTGCTGGCTGGGCAGCTCCAACCTAGTCCCTGATATTTCCCAAAGCCTGGGTGTGCCAGTCTGTACATGGGGTAAAACTACTACCAGCCACATGGGATTTCTGCAGAGAGTCACTGAGATGCTTTTTTTTCCTGGTGGCCAGCTCCACAGGACAGTGGAGAAGCTAGAGGATGAACATCCTTTTCATAGTTTTGAATTTTTTTGGACCGATTTCTCTTTGAGTCTGATGGATCATTGTTTTTGTTGTTGTTTTTTGTTTGTTTGTTTGTTTTTTCCCCATACACCTGCAGTGTATGGAAGTTCCCCAGTCAGGGATTGAATCTGAGCTGCAACTGTAGCAACACAGGCTCCTTTAACCCACTGCACCAGGCTGGGGATCAAACCTGCCCCTTGGCAGACCCCCAAGCTGCTGCAGTTGGGTTCTTAGCCCACTGAGCCACCGGGAACTCCTCAGCGAGTTGCTTTGTAAAATACGCTCAGGCCAGTGCTCCTCTCATGATCAGTATCTGTGCATTTTCACTATTGTTACCATTATCATGCGGGGCTGAAGTTTCTGTCCAAATCAGGAAAACGTGCCATTGTTACATTTTTTTATTGCCAGTTAAAAGATTCCATTTTGCGCTGTGGGTTTCCACACACTGTCTACCCACATTTCTGTTCTTTTCAAAAGAAGTCTTCCTGCCAGACAAGAAGCCCGGATATCTTAGGTTCTGCTCAGTGTCGTTTGGGTGTTACCATGTTATTTTATTTGGGGCACCATGTTTCATCTCACTTCTTTCTCATCGCAAATTCTTTATTGATGGCCTGGTACTGGCAAAGTGTTATGAATTGGGTCCCTGTCCTTTAGGATTTAAATTCCAGCTAAGGTGATAAGAGATATACACACATGGAAAAGTAACCACCCCAGCATAGCCTTTCAAGGCCAAAGGAAGAGTCTAGGCGAGAGCTCCTACAGGTGACCAGAGTTTCAAGCAGTTATTTGCCATTTGGGGGGTGGTTTTGAGGCTTTTGAGCTGGGATGTGATCTGATACAAACCAGGTTTTAGAAATAACAGTTTTACAGTGAAGAGGGGAGTTCTTTGTCACAAGAGGTTGTTAAGTTTGGACCAGGCCTCGGTATTGAACCACTGGTACTCTAATTCCTCTTCAAAACAGTCTTTTGCAGCCATAAGGGGTATCCTTCAAAGACAGGGAATCTGAAGCTCAGAATGAGACATTCTGGCCCAAGGTCACGCAACTGGAGAGAAGTAGACGTGGGGGCTGGCTCTTTGTGACTCATTCTGCACAGAGTGGAGGGTGGGCTGGCGGCTTCAGAAGCCTCACAAAGCCCACGAGGAGCCCGGCAGTTGCCACTCCATCCTAACGACCATGAAGACCAAACAGACTGAAAAATCAACAATGCTTCTTGGATCCAGAAGGGAGAGGAGAACACAGGACAGACCAGTGCCCTCAAGATTCAAGGGACAGACGGATGCAGGGAGTCCTGGAGGCGAGACACACAGTGGAAGCTGCCGTGAGGACTTGGAAATATGGGATGACAGGGGACCCATGGGAGGAGAGACCCCATGGTGTCGGAGTTTTAGTCCAGGGGCTCCTGCAGCTCCCCTCGGTGAGTATTGGGGAAGAAGAATCCCCTCCCGCTCCCATCCAGGGAGTGAAAGCATTTGGCAGAACAGGCCTGCCCTTGGGGGAAACCAGTTCACCAGAGCCCAGCCTGTGGGGAGATGACCATAGCCTCGAGGAGGCGAGGAAGGGAAATACACGCCACACTGCTCTAGCCTTCCACTTGGGAGAGGGAAGCACTCAACTCCAAGCAGCCTGTCCCATGTGAGCTGGAAGGAAAAACTGAGAAGCACTTGTGGAGTCCAGAGTCCAGAGGCACAGACTCACTGAAAGATGGAGACCTCATCAGAGGACCACAGAACTCCTTCTCCATCCCCAGACCCAACTACCATGTCACTAAGGGCCTGTGTATAGCTGTTCTATCACTAAGGACCTATTTGTAGCCATTCCTTTTACCCAGGACGTCATGTCTGGATAGAAGAAAAAGTTCCAAGACACACCAAAAGGCAAAAATACAATTTGAAGAGACGCAGCAAACATCTGAACCAGACATGGCAGGAATGTTGAAATCGTTAGACCAGGAACTTAAAACAATTAAAGTTCAAATGCTGAGGTCATTAATGGATAGAGCAGGCATCCATTAGATGGGCAAGGTGAGCAGAGAGAGGGAAGTCCTAAGAAAGGAGTTCCCGTTGTGGCTTAGTGGTAACAAACCTGACTATTATCTGTGAGGATGCAGGTTCAATCCCTGGCTTTGCTCAGAGGGTTAAGGAACCTGCACTGCTGTGAGGTACAATGTAAAATAGATTTGCCTCAGATCTGGCGTTGCTGTGGCTGCAATGTAGGCCGGCAGCTGCAGCTCTGATTTGACCCCTAGCCTGGGAACCTCCATATGCCTTGGATGTGGCCCTAAAAAGACAAAAGAATAAGAAATCCTAACAAAGAACCAAGGAGAGGAGTCCCCTTCATGACTCAGTGATTAACGAATCTGACTGGCATCCACAAGGACTTGGGTCGATCCCGGGCCTTGCTCAGGGGGTTAAGGATCTGGTGTTGCCGTGAGCTCTGGTGTAGGTTGCAGACTCAGCACTGATCTCGAATTGCTATGGCTGTGGTGTAGGCCCAGCAGCTGTAGCCCCCTGGCCTGGGAACCTCTATATGCCATGGGTGTGGACCTAAAATGACAAAAAGCAAAAAAAAAAAAAAGAAAAGAAAAAACCAAGGAGAAATGCTAGAGGTCAGGGACACTAATAGAAATGAAGGATGCTTTTGATGGGGTCATTAGTAGACTGGACCCAGCTGAGGAAGGAATCTGAGCTTGAGGATGTCTCAGTAGAATCACTGAAAACCAAAAAGCAGAGGAAACAAAGATCGAAAAAAATACAGAACAGAACATCCAAGGACTATGGGACAATGACAGAAGGTGTTGCATATGCATAGTAAGACCAGAAGGAGAATAAAGAGAGGAAGGAACAAGAAGACTGGCAACAGTAAAGACTGAGAATTTCCCCAAAATTAATGTCAGACATCAACCACAGATCCAAGAAGCTCAGGGAACACCAAGCAGGATCAATACCAAAAAAGTACACTTAGGAGTTCCCGTCATGGCTCAGTGGTTAACAAATCTGACTAGGAACCATGAGGTTGTGGGTTCGATCCCTGGCCTCGCTCAGTGGGTTAAGGATCCAGCATTGCCGTGAGCTGTGGTATAGGTCGCAGACGTGGCCCAGATCCCATGTTGCTTTGGCTGTGGTGTATGTAGGCTGGCAGCTACAGCTCCGATTGGACCCCTAGCCTGGGAACCTCTATATGCCGAGGGTGTGACCCTAAAAAGGCAAAAGACAAAAAAATAAGAACAGTTAAAACGGTAAGTTTTCTGGTTTTTCTACAACCAAAGAAATTACTAAATCATTTTTATCACCCGCGGATGTATGTATAGGCAGGCCACAAATGCAGTAAGATGGGCTGTTCCGGTTTCTGAGACCTCACTGTATGTTGTGTACATACACTGTTTCCATGTATGTGCAGTGCTTGCAGAGTTAACCTTTGTTTGTTTGTGCTTCCCAGTAATGCCATTGGTCCTCTGGTAGCTTTGTGGCTGATTTATGAACAAGGTGCAGTCCTGCAGGAAGCAGCGACTCCTGTCTGGCTGCTGTTTTACGGAGGGGTTGGAATTTGCACAGGCCTCTGGGTTTGGGGCAGAAGAGTGATCCAGACCATGGGGAAAGATCTCACCCCCATCACACCGTCCAGGTATGCAGCGGGGTGGGTGGGTCTGCGTGGGGGGGGGGGGGGCGGGCAGGGGAGTCAGGGGCCCCGGTGCCAGCAGAGCAGACAGCCCTTGCTTGCCATCCTCATCCAGCCCCCACCCACGGTGGCACTGGTGGGAGGGATGGAACTGGAGGGAGAAGCAGGAAGGGAAGAGAAAAAGCAGATACCCCCGCAGCCCCCATTCCACTCCCACTGGTGGGTCTTACCCAGCCTGCGGAATCCTCTGCTCACCAGCTCCACCTGCTGGTTGGAAGCAGCACTCACCCACAGCCCTCTGAGGTCACTCTGCTTCCTGGGGCTCAGGCGGTGGTGCCCCTGCCAGGGGGGTGGGTCTGGAGACTCTCCCACACGGTTTTCTGTGGTCCTTCTAGTGTGTAGCCTTTAGAGATGAGAGGGGTTGAACAATACATTGGCAAGAGAACTTTCCGAATGGAACTGAGACTCGAAACTACCTGTTTATTGTAAGAACTCTTTTCCCGCTTGAAATTCATTTTGATGAAAGATTCCCTTAGAAGGTTGATTTGAAGAAAAATGAGTAATCTGGGGACAAAATTCACTCTTTTATAGTAAGTACATATTTTTTAAATGAGAGCGCAATTTTTCTTGTGTCACTTGAGAAGTGAATTGCCCAGCTTTTGCACAGTAGGAATTTCTGACCCACTTCTACTGAGTGTGGTTTTTGAAAACATCCCCGGAAAGCAAGGATATTTAGGGCTGTAATCAGCACGGTGCCAAGTCTTAGTGGGAATTGTTGCCATTGTGCAGCAGTTTCTTGTTCAGTTGATGTCATCTGGCCCTGTCAGCAGTCCACCCACAGAATGTTCTGGTGAGACTTGGGCCCCTGGGGGTCAGCGAGCCCCACAGAGGGCGCCTGTGACAGGTCTCCTGTCTCCCTCCGCAGCGGCTTCACCATTGAGCTGGCCTCGGCGTTCACGGTGGTGATCGCCTCCAACATCGGGCTCCCCGTCAGCACCACGCACTGCAAGGTAGGCGGGGCCAGTGCGTCTTTCTCGGGTCTCCAGGCCCTGCATGTGGCTGTGGGTGGAAAGGTCATTGCAGGGTCTGCTGGGTGGCATCTGCCTCCTCAGGGTCCCTTGGGCCCTTCCCACTCAGGCGGGGTCCCCCCAACTGCAGACTGGCTCCTCCATGGTCACTCCTTCCCTGTCTTGCTTTCATTGGTGTGCTTTACATTGAAGTCATGAGTCCACCAACTGTGTCTGTAGGCTTGGTGGGGGCACCTGCTGCAGGGGCCAGGGAGTTGACAGGGGGGACAGATGTAAACAGAAATCATCTCCATGGAATCATAAGGCTGGGTTGTTTCAGTTCTCTTTTCTGTGGTGGTCAAAGGGACTCTAGGGAGTTCCAGTCATGGTGCAGCAGAAACGAATCTGATTCGGGTCCATGAGGATGCAGGTTTGATACCTGGCCTTGCCATTGCTGTGAGCTGTGGTGTAGGTCGCAAATGCAGCTTGGATCTGGCGTTGCTGTGGCTCTGGTGTAGGCCGGCGGCTACGGCAGCGATTAGACCCGGAGCCTGGGAACCTCCATATGTGGCGCAAGCAGCCCTAGAAAAGACAAAAAGACAAAAAGGGGGGGGGGAATAGACTCTTTGAGGCTCAGGGAGTTAGCCAAGGCCCCCCAGGGTGGGCCAGACTGGAACTGGGGTCTGATTACCAGGGCTGCCCAGCATCTGGAGGGAATTCTAAAGTATCTCCAGTGGGCCTCCTGTATACACACACACCCGCTGCGGATTTTCCAAGGTTCATTCATTCATATTATTCAAGAAAAACTTACTTGTTCCTGCTATGTGTGAGGCACTGTTCTGGGCACCAGGGGTAGCACAGCAGCCAAGACAGAGTCGGCCATCTCCATTTACACACAGTTTAAAAACTCCAGACTAGTGTGTGTGTAAACAAGCACCACTGAAAGTGAAAGGCTTTTATACAAAGGAATGGAACAATGCATTTGCAGCAACATGGATGGACCTAGAGATGATCATACCAAGTGATGACAGAGAAAGACAAATACCATATGATATGACTTATATGTGGAATCCAGAAAATAACACAGATGAATTTATTTATAAAACAGAAACAGATTCACCGTCACAGACAACAGACTTATAGTTACCAAAGGGGAAGAGGGGGGAGGGATGAATTAGGAGTATGGAATTAACAGATACACACTACTGTATATAAAATAGATAAACAAGGACCAACTGTATATATAGCACAGGGAACTATATTCAGTATCTTGTAATAACCTAAAATGGAAAAGAATCTGAAACAACTATATATATATATATATATATATATATATATATATATAACTGAATCCCTTTGCTGTGCACCTGAAACTAACACAAATTGTAACTCAGCTATACTTCAGTAATAAATACGTACATTCAAATAGGACCACTAGCCTTTCTAGGCTTCAGTTCTAATCTGGAGGATGAAAGGGCTGCCTAGACTATTTGTAATAGTCGGTTTTATATAGGGAGTTCGAGTCATGGCTCAGTGGTTAACAAATCCGACTAGGAACCATGAGGTTGTGGGTTCCATCGCTGGCCTTGCTCAGTGGGTTAAGGATCCGCCGTTGCTGTGAGCTGTGGTGTAGGTTGCAGATGCAGTTCGGATCCTGCGTTGCTGTGGCTCTGGCGTAGGCTGGTGGCTACAGCTCCAATTGGACCCCTAGCCTGGGAACCTCCATGTGTGGGGGGAGGCGGCCCTAGAAAAGGCAAAAAGACAAAAGAAAAAAAATAGGTTTTATATATTTCACAATATTTTATGATTTTTAAGAATTTAACTGCCTATCTGAAACTAATATAAGTCAGCTCTACTCCAATAAAGAAAAAAAACAGAAAAAATATGAAAGGCTTAGTGCTTCAAATATATTTCACTGGGCAGTGTTTCCAGGAGTGTTTTGAATGACCAGCTGACAGAGCTGGGCTCTGTAGTGGGAGAATCACTGGAAAGAGGGTTTGTTGTTGCTGCCGCTTTCCTATTTTTTCCCTTTTTACTACAACATATAGAAAAGAACCAATTCCCATACATTTTTATTGTAAAAGTCACCTCCACTGACGGAGCTTAGACAGAGTACCAGGCTCTGTGTTGAATGCCATTTAATCCCCATAGCAACCCTGTGATTTTGGTGCTGTTACTCCCAGTTTACAGATGAGAAAAACTGAGGCTTCCAGAGTTAGGTCACTTTCCTAGGATCATATATTTAGTGTGATGGAGCCAGGATTCAAACCTACATCTCTCACCCTGTACCTCCTCATTTCATCCTAGTCATCATAACCGTGGTAGCAAACCACAAGTGTTCTCTGCTGGGCACCGTTGCCAGTGCACCATCAGTATGAACTCATTTAATCTTCCTAAGAGCCTTTCAGGATGAACACTACTACCCATTTTTACCAGTGAGGAAACTGAACCAGTGAGGAAACAAGCACAGAGAGGTTAAGTAACTTGCCCGAGATCACACAGCTAGGGAGGGGTTGGTGAGGCCCAGAGCCAGGCTCTCCTGCACTCTGTCAATGCACCTCCTACCTTTCATTCATTGTTATTTTTCTAATTTCAGTTATTTAAAAATTACAGAAGTAGCAGTTCCCACTCTGGCGCAAATGGGTTAAGGATCCAACATTGCCAGCAGCTGTGGCATAGGTCACAGGTCCTGCTCAGATTTGATCCCTGACCTGGGAATTTCCGTATGTGGCCAAAAAAAATAATTACAGAAGCAGCACATGTTCACTGAAATGTTTCAGACAAGACAAAGCCACATGTCTTAGCCCACCTCATCTTCAGCACACTGTGACCTGGGGGAGCAGAGAGGAAACCGCATCACTAAATATATTCCTTCCTGGAGTTCCCATTGTGGCGCAGCAGAAATGAACCCGACTAGTATCCATGAAGATTCAGGTTCAGTCCCCACCCTTGCTCAGCAGGTCGGGGATCTGGGTTTGCCGTGAGCTCTGGTGTAGGTTGCAGACGCAGCTTGGAACCTGCGTTGTTGTGGCTGTGGTGTAGGCCAGCAGCTACAGCTATCATTGGACCATTAGCCAGGGAACCTCCATATGCCGCAGGTATGGCCCTAAAAAAAAAGGAAATGTATTTTTTCCCAAGGAAATGGCTTTGACCTTCTTCTCTGTGGGTAGAAGTGGCCTTAGTTGCTTTACAGTGTTGTGTCAGTCTCTGCTGTACAACAAAGTGACTCATCCTTTTTGTAG
This sequence comes from Phacochoerus africanus, assembly GCF_016906955.1. Lineage (NCBI taxonomy): Eukaryota > Metazoa > Chordata > Mammalia > Artiodactyla > Suidae > Phacochoerus > Phacochoerus africanus. Next base: position 52,242,069 of record NC_062546.1, read on the forward strand.
ATGCTCTTTTCCATCATGGTCTATCCCAGGAGACTGGATATAGTTCCCTGTTCTGTACAGCAGGACCTCACTGCTTACCCATTCCAAATGGAATAGTTTGCATCCACTAACCCCAGACTCCCTGTCCATCCTACCCACTCCCTCCTTCAGGATATTTTTTAAATGCTCCCTATAACTAATAATCCCTCTCAGGAAATATTATTTTTAAAGCCTAAATATAAGCTACATGAGTAAATGTATTAAACATGAAATTATTTCTAAGAGAGAATTGGAAATGGTTAAACAAATTAAGGTACATTTACGAGTTTATGTGCCATTTTACCTGATAATCACAAAGGCTGTGAGCACTATGGGAAAATGCTCATAATATGTTAATTCTCTCGAAGGAAATTGTAGTGTACCCTACTGTTTACAAATAAAGGAAAATGTAAATATGACAGTAGTGTTTTCTGGGTAATTGTCCACCCTTCCTATTACATAAACTTGCTGTAACAGGATTATATTATCTTTTTGTTTTGAAGGGAAGTGTTTTAGGACAGGAACTTGAGCCCATTGTTTATGGGGAGCCCAGCACAGCTGAAGTGCCCTGAAGCAGGATAATGACAGGAGAGTTTCATCTCAGAAGCTAATGTTAGTGGAACTTCCCGGGTAGCGCAGAGGGCTTAAGGATCCCGCGTTGTCACTGCTGTGGGCTGGGCTCGGTCCCTGGCCTGGGAACTTCCACAGGCCCCAGGTGCAGCCAGAAAAATAATAATAATGTCAAGTACTGGATTTTATTTTATTCTCTTGGCCCCAGAAAAGACCCCAGTTGCTATTTGAATGTTGTTGGCCAGTGCTGACTTCACTGAGTCATCAGAGAAAAGCCTGTTTCATGGAGATCTTCAAGGGCCACCTCACAGCGGCCAAGACCCCTTCTTGGGGTCTCTGAGCTTCACCAGAACCTGAGATGTGAGATGTTTCAGGCTTTATACTTTTGTTGTTTTGTGTTTTTTTAATTTTACTGTATGATTTACAGTGTTGTCTTAGTTTCAGGTGTACAGCACAGTGATTCAGATATACATAGACATATATCAGTTCTTTTTCAGATTCTTTCCCCATGTAGGTTATGGCAGAATACTGGGTAGAGTTCCCTGTGCTCTACAGGAGGACCTTGTTGGTTATGTCTTATATATAGTAGTGTGTATAAGTTAATATGCTTTTTACTTTATGATTTCCATTTTCAGATGTTTAAAGTTGTGGGGATTTTATCTTCCTTTGTTACTTTTCAACAAATCATAAAATGAACTGCAAGTGTTTAGAAAAATATTTGAATCGGTGTTAGCATTCTGATTGCGAGTTATTTTTATCATTTTGTGAGGCATGATTGACAACCATTTAGATCCAGTAGTACTCAATGTTCTATTTGATTATATTTTTTTAAATCAGCTGAAAGACAAGGACTACAGGGTAGGCGGAGATAGTGGAGAAAAAAAATCAAGAGGCCCCAGTTCTTGCTCTCTGCTGCCATGATTTGCGGGCTCCTCGTGCCCCTAAACTCTCCAGTGATGTTTTATCCTCTGCGAGATGAGCAGCATGGATGGATTACAGATCGCGGCTGCCTCCAGCTCCAGCATTCGATGACGCTGTTGCTGTAAGAGAAGGCTGCATCAGTGCAGTTTCATTCTGTTACTGCCAGTAGGTTCACTTCTGTAGTAGGCGGTATCCTGCCTAGGGTGCATTTAAGACAGGGGCATTCAGCACTAGTCCAGAGTGCAGAGGAATGGGAAACATTTCACTGACTAAGCTCCCACTCGGGCGGAACAGAATACAGGTGGAAAAGTGCATCAGAACTGTGTTTTGGAGTTCCCATGATGGTGCAGCGGAAACAGATCTGACTAGGAACCATGAGGTTGCGGGTTTGATCCCTGGCCTGGCTCAGTGGATTAAGGATCCGGTGTTGCTGTGAGCTATGGTGTAGGCTGGCAGCTGTAGCTCTGATTTGTCCCCTAGCCTGGGAACCTCCATATGCCAAAGGAGCAGCCCTAAAGAGAAAAAAAAAAAAAAAAAAACCAACTGTGTTCTGAATAGAATAATCCTAAAATAATTACATCTAAAAATACTTTAAAAGCTTTCAACGAGTTTAGGGGGAAGAATTGGTCATTCTGTACTGGGGCTTATTTCTGGGTTAGCACTGGTTGAATGCAGGTCTTGTGTCTCACCTTTCAACGTGTGGGCCTCTGTTGACTCTGAGCCGCTCATGCTTCTGCAGGTGGGCTCTGTGGTGGCCGTGGGCTGGATCCGCTCGCGGAAGGCCGTGGACTGGCGCCTCTTCCGGAACATCTTCGTGGCTTGGTTCGTGACCGTGCCCGTGGCGGGGCTGTTCAGTGCTGCTATCATGGCCCTCCTCATGTACGGGATCCTTCCGTTCGTGTGAGGGTCTGCGGTGGGTGCAGGGGAGGCGTGTGCCCGCCCTCGCACATGCACTTCCCGTGCAGGATGTCCCACACCACACTACTGTCACCCAGGCGTGGCGTCACCCTCCAGCTCACTTAACTACTGTACATAACAGTGTGCATTAAATTGGTATCGTGGTGATGTAACATGGTGCGGTTACTTATATATTAAATATATATTGTATACATATGATGATAGGTAGTCTTATTAGTTCAAACGTAGTCAAAATGGGAGTGGAGATACTTGCCTAGAATTCAATAGTCAGCAAATCTCTGTACATACTGGTTTCTGTGGCCGATTTTAAGAACCTTTTAAAAGAAAAGTGTGGATTGGAAAATGGTCTTTTTCCCACTTACTATACGGTAACATAAGTGAGGTGCGGGATGGGCGGTACACATTTGGGACGGTGTGCGTATGTCCGTATGCTCTTGAATATACTGGAACAGGAGTTCACAAGTGCTTTCACTGAAGAATTTGTTCATATACTGTGTATGGATTCTGTAATATACCATAATGGCTTCTGTAAATACTTAAAACTGTAATTTTTTAATGGTGTTCTTCCCTTATACTTTTTTGATCAGAGAATTTTGGAAAGTACCAAAGAAGTGGGGGAATAGTTTGCCAGTATTATATTTTCATATTGTTTGTCTCCCCTTCTCACTGACCCTACCGTTAACCTGGGATGTAGCAAGACCACCATGCTCCCACCTGCCCTGGAGCAGGGTGTGTGGCGAGGCACCAGCCCCCCACCCCATCACGTCCCCCGACCCCCACCACTGCTGCCGCATGCCAGATCCTGGCCCTGTGTTGTTGTCGGTGTAGAGACTGTACAGGCGCAAGGATGCGTGATCAAGCACTACATGTCAAGTCCAGTTTAGATGTTCGTCCCTCTTCTCCCCTGAAGCCTGAAGAATGGAGCTCCAGCCTCAAACACTGAGGCATGTGCTTGACATTCTAGAAACTCAGGGGTGGGGAGGGATGAACTGTTAGGCAACACACTGGATCTGAGGCCTTTACTGAGCTGAACATCCTGACGCTCTACTGTTGTCTCATTGGATTCTTCTTTTTTGATAGCGGGAGGAAGTGTGACTAATGCTAGAGCCTGAAACTATGGAAATGCTGCTAAAATTTTTATATTGACAAACATTTTCTCGGTACTTCATTGTGATTTTTCATTAATCAACCACATTAAATTTATAATAAAAAAATGCCCCTCAAAAGTTTGCCTCCGAAGTCTTTTTCTAAACACCTAAATATAATGCCTTTGATTTAGAGTTTCCACAAAAATAAAAGCTCTACAATTTGTTTACTTCTATTTTTCAAATGCCTTTTCCCCCTTATTTTACTACTGTTACACATTTGGACAGAAAATACTTGAGCGACAAAAAGGAAAGAATGACCCACACAGCCCGGAGTCCCTAAATCCCTGCTGTTCACACACACACTGGCCCTTCGGTGATGAGCTGCCTGCCATGAGGGCTTGTCCCGATGGGACCTTTTAAAGGCACCATCACACTATGTGTTCAGCCTTCCCAGGTCACTCTTCAGTCAGCCAGACTCAGTGGGGTGAGCTGGTGGCCCACACGTCCAGGGCTGAGCATCCGGCAGGAATGCATAATCCATCTCTCCTTGGCTTAAGCAGCCAGAACACAACACAGTAAGAATACAGCTCCTTGGAGCATCCGGAGCTTCAGAAGGTAATTCCTCCAGCCTCTGGGCAGGGGCCATGTGCTCCTTCTCCTGCCAGAGCTGGGAAGGTTAAGAGGGCTGGCCAGGTGTAAAGAAACCTCTCCACAAAGAAATCTGCCCTCTCTGATTTTGAAGATGGCAAACAGTATGACACAGTGCTGGTTTGCAAGCTGTGTCCTAGGGAAAGGTCCACCACCTCAGCCCTGGCAGCCAGGGTGACAGAGGCCTAGGAGGTGAAGTGGGGCAAAGGTCACACCCATTGTGGGCCCTTAACGACTGTCCAGGGTCACTTCAAGACTAAAGACACAGACTGAAGTGAGGGGATGGAGAGTCATTCCATACAAACGGAAACAGATAGAAAGCCAGACAAGGCAGTAATAAAAAAAGTAATTAATTAATTAATTAATTAAAAAAAAAGAAAGCCAGACAAGGGAATACTTAGACCAGTCAAAACATAGTTTAAAACAGACTGTAGCAAAAAAAGAAAAAAAAAAAAAAAGGCAAGGACATTACATAATAATCAAGGGATTAATCCAAGATCAATCTAAGAAGATAAAACAATTGTAAATATAGGAGTTCCCTTCGTGGCGCAGTGGTTAACGAATCCGACTAGGAACCATGAGGTTGCAGGTTGGGCCCCTGGCCTTGCTCAGTGGGTTAAGGGTCCGGCGTTGCCATGAGCTGTGGTGTAGGTTGCAGATGCGGCTCGGATCCTGCATTGCTGTGGCTCTGGTATAGGCCGGTGGCTATGGCTCCAATTGGACCCCTAGCCTGGGAATCTCCATTTGCCGTGGAAGCAGCCCTAGAAAAGGCAAAAAGACAAAAAACAAACAAACAAAAAAATAATTGTAAATATAGATGTACCCAGCATGGGAGACCTGTATACATAGTGCCAACAAATATTAACAGACACAAAGGGAGAACGGTCACAATATTAGTGGGGAATTTAACACCTAACTTATATCAATTGACAGATCATCCAGACAGAAAGTCAACACAGAAACTTCAGGCCTGTCTATCCACTGCCCTTTACATAGATATATATACACATACACATATACATACATACATATATATATGACATGGTATCCCAAAGTAGCTTAATAACATTTTCAAGTACACATGTAACAATCTTCAGGGTAGACCACAGAGGCCCAAGTCAATCCATGATAAGTTTAGGAAAACTGAAATCACAGTCAAGCATCTTTTCCAATCGCAACACTATGAGATTAGTCAATGATTATGCAATGTGCAGATAGCCATGACAGCTGCCCCCTCCCCACCTCAGTTATCTGATGGGATGACCTTCCTTCCCCTCCCCACGAGGGCAGAGGCGGGGGCCCCTCGGAGGGAAGAGGACACTGGTAGACAGTCCTTTGAGTTAATCAGCTTCTTCCTCTAAAAATGCAAACACTCCTCGGACAAGGGATCCTCCTGGGAACCAGGCATCACTCTGCTGTGCAAGAGACAGGGAAGAGGGCCTGGGGACCATCTGCACACCACACAGGCTGCAAAGAGCTCATGCTCTCGGCTCAGGGTTCTTAAACTTCACTCTGCCTTCCCAAAAGGACTGACCCTCTGAGCAAATATGTAAGCACATTTATTCATTTTCAAAATCAGTCCTCCTGGTCGCCTCAGAATGAGCTGCACAATATAAACTGAAAGCAGTTCAGTCCCTTGGAAAATGAAACATAAGATCAATGAGGTGGTTTAAGCACACGGGGTAGGAGAAGGAGCCTTTGGAGACGACACGGTGTTCACTGAGCCTTAGACAAAGCTGTGTCCATTCTGCTTACCCGAGGGAAGCCATCCTTGCCCACTGCCCCCAAGTGCTCCTAGATGATGGCACCAGGGCTAGGACTCCTCGCTGGGAGGCAGCGTGGTACAAGGGGCCTGGCCCAGGACAGGACTCCATGAGCAAGTCTGTTCACCTTCCTTCTTGGACTAGTCATTACCCACTACCTCACTTTTTAAGGAGAAGTCCCCTCAGGAGAACTGTGCTGAGCACAGAATTAGGTCAGATAATGAAGGAAAGGAACAAAATAAGCCAGTTAGATGAACAAGGTGAAAGAGCTAGAGACTGAGGAAACTGGAGACTAGGTTCTCTGCATGCCTGGTGAGACCTGTAGAATGTGGGGAAATGTAGCCCTGTTCTTGGATTAACTGTCGCCTTCTTAATAAATACCTTTGCAGCACATGATCCTTTATTATTGAAAAGACCCTGAAACATATTTCAGGAAAAGGGAAAAAAATCACCTATACTCCGTCATCTCACCACCATCCATTTTGAAACGCTGCTCTTTGAAACCTGGAGCTGGCCAGGTACTGGGGCAGTTCAAGCACAGGATGAGAACAAGTTTAGCAGCCAAATGGTAACAGGACTGGAGCAGCCCCAGGATTTTGACAGTGTCTCAGCTTCGTCCCGGTCAGCACTGGTCAGACCATGTCCACAACTGTGGTGTCTAGAAAAGGGACTGTGTCCTGGGCCAGAGAAGGAACGTGAGAGGTGACTAAGACCTTGGAAAGGAAGCCCAGGAAGGAGGTGAGGTTTAATCTGTCTGCTTTTGTTTAGGAAACATAAGGAATTAAATCTGACTTTAAGCCAGTGTTTCGGGCTCAACAAAGGTGATCAGCTGTTGGCTAGAACAGGAACTTGACCAGAGCCAGAGTGATGGGGAGATTTCTGGCTTTGACACTTAGAGGTTAAATCCAACCTGGAATGTAGATTCCAAGCTATGAGTTGGGAGGTGCTGGGGAAGGGAGGGAGGAGCTCAAAGGGAAGGAGATAGACTGACCTCAAGGGCAGAAGGCACCAACCCCACAGCTGGGCCATCATCTTCCACTGGCAGCAGCAACAGCAGCACCCAGTGGAGGCAAATGTAATTGCAGCTGTGACCCTATTTGCAGATCCTTTTTATTTTTTTTATTTTTTATTTTTTTGTCTTTTTTTTTGTCTTTTTGTCTTTTTGTCTTTTTGTTGTTGTTGTTGTTGTTGCTATTTCTTGGGCCGCTCCCGCAGCATATGGAGGTTCCCAGGCTAGGGGTTGAATCGGAGCTGTAGCCACCGGCCTATGCCAGAGCCACAGCAACGCGGGATCCGAGCCACGTCTGCAACCTACACCACAGCTCACGGCAACGCCGGATCGTTAACCCACTGAGCAAGGGCAGGGACCAAACCCGCAACCTCATGGTTCCTAGTCAGACTCGTTAACCACTGCACCACGACGGCAACTCCTGCAGATCCTTTTTAAATTGCAGCAGTGAAGTCACCTCCCAGAATGTTAAGGATAAACATAATTCAGAGAATCACTAGAAATGTCAGGAGTTATCTGTGCTGCCGTGATGGCCACAGGGAACTAGGAGTGCCTGCCGAAGGACAACTTCAATCCATTCACAAAAATCCCAAAAGGCCCGCCTGCCAGCTGGCTCCATCCATTCATCAGTAAACGTCCACTGTGCACCCATCACATGCCATGTGCTGGTCTGGCCACAGGAGGCAGGAAGACAAAAAGACTGCCGTCCAGGGTGGCTGCTGCCACCATGAGGGTGTTTCCAGAGGGCAGGGCCCTGGGGAAGGGAAGCTTCCCCAAAGAGGCAGAAACTTGGCAGAGACCCTGGCCAGAGCACTGGTGCTGTGGGGAAACAGCGTATCTGCAGGTGCCTGCAGACCAGCTGAGAAGAGGTGTCCATTCACAGGCCACAGACAGGAAAGGTCTGAGGTCAGGAGATCAGCTGTGGGTGTGGTGAGCCATCCAGGAAGGTGGGAGCAGTGGGGGGCAAGGGATGAGAACTATACACTAACTTACACCAACCCTGGGAGGTGTGGACATGTCTCCGAGGTGGACCAGCCAGCTCTCCAGGGGGAGGGAGGGACAGCTAAGCTTAAATGCACACACTATGCACTAATGTCTCTGAGTGACTGGTCTCTCTGCCCTTCTGCTTTCCATTCCCTCCACCGGAGGGAAAGAGAGCATCTGACTGGTATGTTGAGAATGAGCTGGACTTGCTGGAATCACCTCCATAGAGCACAGGCACACCTTCCCCTCTGTGCCACCCCAGCCAGGCAGTGGGAGGCCCGGGCGGCCAACACTGCTGCCACTCTCACCCTGAGCAGTGTCAAGTAGCCTTCACAGTGGTTTATTTTTTTATTTTTATTTTTCTGTCTTTCTTTTTAGGGTTGCACCCACAGCATGTTCCCAGACTAGGGTTCCAATTGGAGCTGTAGCTGCCAGCCTGTGCCAGGGCCACAGCAACACAGGATTGGAGCCGTGTCTACAACCTACACCACAGCCCACAGCAATGCCAGATCCTTAACCCACTGAGTGAGGCCAGGGATCGAACCTGCATCCACATAGATGCCAGTCAGGTTCGTTAACCACTGAGCCACAACTGTAACTCCATTTTCACAGTGGTTTAGAAGAAGCTACCTTGTCCTAACCCACAACTGGTTTAAAACCAGAGTGAGTGAGGAGTTCTCTGGTGGCTCAGCTGGTTGAGGATCCGGCATTGTCACTGCTATGGTTGGTTCGATCCCAGGCCTGGGAACTTCCACATGCTGTAGGCGTGGCCAAAAAAACAACAAAGCAGAGTGAGTTAGAACTGGCTATCACCAGACCACCCTTACTCGGAGAAGGACCTTACCCTTCAGTCTGAGGACAAGCCCTGTGCATGAAAGCTCCACACTAACATGACCATAGGCTTAGAGGACCACCAAGGTGGAGGACAGAACCTGAATATCTCACATGCAAGTGGAGGGCAAAGGGGTGCTGTTTATAAGGGGAACAAGCAAAGGGAAGCTATCAAAGAGCACACATGGCGCGCCCATCGGAACCTTGGTGTTAGAGGGTCTTACAGGGAGGGCTCCCTGCGCAGAATCCACAGCCTCCGTGCATGTGCACGTTGCTAACACTGGGGCCCAGAAACGGCTCTGGCTCTTTCTCAGGGCTCCTCTGTCCAAAGTTCTAGGAGCTGAGCCTGGTCAAGAGGGCCATGAGCCTTCATGCACAGACACTTAGTAATGAAATGAAACTGTAGGCCATCTACTGCCCTCTGCCCCTGAAGTGGTGGAGCTCTGACTACGATGAGGGATTAGCAACGCATGGTGTCTTGGAGAGGTAACTAATATCTAAAACATGGTGTGTGAATTTAATCTCAGTTCAAAATTTAATAAAAGCCTCCTTGTCACAATCAACACCAATACTCTGATCAAGCTCTCTGTCCAGGTAACTTTCTTAAGGTGTTTCCTGCCCCAGCCAATGGCTGGGCCTTGCCAACCCGGACCACAGACGCACTCACCACCGCCAGACACACTCTTGCTGCAGCCGCAGGGGCTCTCTGCATTTCCCACAATAATATTAATTAGAAGACCCTGCCTCTAATTACAGAAATAAGAAATTCACTTTAGAAAACCAGAAAAAATTATAATAAAGGATAAAACAAAACTTACTTAATTGTGGTTCAGCAGTAACAAATCCATGAGGATGCAGGTTCAATCCCTGGCTTTGCTCAGTGGGTTAAGGATCCAGCGTTGCCATGAGCTGTGGTGTAGGTCACAGATGCGTCTCAGATCTGGTGTTGCTGTGGCTGTGGTGTAGGCTGGTAGCTATAGCTCCGATTGGACCCCCAGCCTGGGAACCTCCATATGCCATGGGTGTGGCCCTAAAAAGACAAACAAACAAAAAACTTAACATTCCACCTTCCCAAGATAATGAACATTAATATTTGGAGCATTTTCTCCTACATATGCATAAACACTTTTTTAAAATAAAATTGGAATTAGTTTTTTTACTTCATTTTTTCTATTTAACATTATAAACAATCCTAGATGAGTATGATTCTTCAAAAATACTGTTGATGGCTGAACAATATTCCACTTAATGGATAAACATGCCATCCATCCCCTACTACTGCACATGTGAAGCGCTATCAATTTGTCTCTACTATAAAGAACATGGCAGTGAGAAACCCCATACAGAACTGTGTGCATCTCTGATGTCTTCCTTAAGCCAAATTCCCAGGAGTGGAGTCACTGAATCAAAGAACCCACTGACATCAAATGCATCTATACCAGAATGTTCATTCTCTGCTCCCAGGCTGCAGAGACCAAGTAAGTTACCTTGAGAGTAAGGCTCAAAAGGCAAGACTGAGGATCCTGGCGGTGTCCTGAAAGAATCAATTTTAAAAATTAAACAAGATCAGGAGTTCCTGCTGTGGTGCCATGGGATTGGCGGCATCTCTGCAGCACCAGGACGCAGGTTTGATCCCCAGCCTGGCACAGCGGGTTAAGGATCCACTGTTGCTACAGATATGGTATAGGTTGCGACTGTGGCTCAGATCTGATCCCTAGTCCAGGAACTCCACATGCCAGGGGGTGGCCGAAAAAGAAAGAAAAAAAAATTTAGATAAGAGTGGTAAAAAATTAATACATGAGTGGTATCAGGAGTTATAAAGCTAAACTGGAGAGAAGGGGGAGGAGGGACAGGGGCAGTGAAGCGAAAGCTGGGGCAGCAGAGGGGAGAGGGGTGCTTGAGTGCATTTTTGGGGAGTGCATTTTATGGGGAGTTCGTTTTATGGAGAGTTCCTGAGAACTTCCGCACGCGAAGCCACAACCAAGTCCTCTGTCCAGGACCCCTGGCGTGGTTTCCACCCCTGCACGACCACACTCCAAGACTCTAGCAGTCACTGCTGGGTGGGGTAGCCCAATTGCATCACAAGTGACCAGCACAGGGCCTGGCATAGAAGCTCAGGAAATGTGCTTTCTTTTGGCTAAAACATAATGATGAGGGTACTTAGAAGCGGCCCAGCCATGATTTAGTAAAACTGCTGAAAAGGCTGAACTTCGAGTCTCTACATTCATGTCTGGATCACTGAAGTAGCAACACAAAATTTGGCTCTTTACCTCTGCAAGAACAAGTCACTTAAAAGGGACAGGATTGCACAAGTAAGGAAAACACATCGACTTAGAGCAAGCTCCATCCCTTCTACTTCAGGCCTCATCAGACAAGTAACAAATTACCTGGGGGAGCATCTTGTCCTCATGCCCCCAACCCCCACCATCTTTATCCCCTGCCCCTGATACCAGCAGGCTGAAGACACACCCACCACCATACACCTCATTCACGTCAGCCTTTGGCGCCCACTTCAGCCACCAAGGGCCTCCCAGTGCAGCTGTCAGCCCAGCTCGGGCTGCAGTTCCCCAATGAGACACAGGCATCAACGACATGGAACCAGTTTGCTCTTCACCCCTCATTGACTTTGCCTTTTGTTACGCTTTATCTCCTGAAATGATGGTGCAACCCACAAAAACAGTGAGAAAACAAAACAAAACAAAACAAACTGGTATCATGTGCCTGTATCACAGGTATTTTCTGACATAAGTAGTGGCTGGAATTTGGATTCTAGCAAGAGACTCTCTGGAGGTAGTACAGGGAAACACCTTGCAGCAATGAGGTTTTCCAAAAGCTACCATGTCTAGTTGTTTTTAAGGTGACTCATTTGGAAACTGAGCAAGTAATATGAACAGGCAAATCAGAGAATTATTAATGATCAGTAAACATATGAAAACAGTTCCATCTCTCTGGCCATTAGGGAAATGCAATTAAAACAAGGTATCAGGGGTTCCCATCATGGCTCAGCTGTAATGAACTTGACTAGTATCCGTGAGGATGCCAGTTCAATCCCTGGCCTCACTCAGTGGGTCGGGGATCGGGCATGGCCATGAGCTGTGGTATAGGTCCCAGACTCAGCTCAGATCCCTCAATGCTGTGCCTATAGTATAGGCTGGGAGCTACATCTCCAACTGGACCCCTAGCCTGGGAACCTCCATATGCCATGGGTGCGGCCCTAAAAAAAACACCAAAACAACAAAAATACAAGGTATAATTTTTCACTTATAAAACTAGTAAAAATAAAGTCTAATAACATTCAGTATTTTTGCAGATGTGGGGAAATGGGCACTCTTCACCACCACTGGCAGATACAATCTGGTACAAAATATCTGAAGGGTGATTTTGTAATACTTACCAGATGTGTGAGCCCTTTGAAAAACATGGTTACCTAAGAGGACAGTTTGGAGGGGGGTGGGTGGACTGGGGATTTGGGATGGAAATGTTCTAAAATTAGGTTGTGATGATGGTCATGCAACTATAAATATAATAAAATTCATTGGCAAAAAAACAGTGCATGCCCTGTGACTCAGCAACCTCACTTCTAGAAACTGTTCCTGGAGACCTGTATTGTCAACAGCTACTTCTGTACATGTGGCTACTTAGTTTTAAGACAAATTAAAATGAAACAGAATTAAAAACTGAGTTCTTCCACTAATCCTACACTTCAAGTGCTCAATAGCCACAGGTGGCTAGTGGCTGCCACATGGGACAGTGCACATGTCAGTGGTTTCCACCACGACAGAAAGTTTTACTGGGCAGTGCTGCCAAGGGGAATACTCACGGAAGTGGACAAACATATTCACTGAGGCACTGCTTGTAAAGCAAACTGAATGCAGCAAAAAGGGGACTAAATATATGTCACATTTACACAAAAGTATAAAAATAAAAAATTTAAGATGGAATTCCCACCATGACTCAGTGGGTTAAGGACCCAACAAAGTGTCTGTGAGGATGCAGGTTTGATCCCTGGCCTTGCTTAGTGGTTTAAGGATCCAATATTGCCACAAGCTGTAGTATAGGTCACAGATACAGCTCAGATCTGGTGTTGCTGTGGTTGTGGCACAGGCCGGCAGCTGCAGCTCCAATTCGACTCCTAGCCTGGGAACTTCCATATGTCGCAGGTGCGGCTGTAAAAATACATGAGGCATATCTAAACAAATAATCAGGAAGAGGACTCTGCTATGTTAACTTTAAAAGTATTCTGCAAAACAAGGTGTTTTGACATTTTATATAAATAGGTATTTATGTACTCACTAAAGACACTGGAAAATATCTGCTAAGATACATGTCAAACTATCAGTGGCAGTGGAACAAAAAGGGATAGGAGGAATGGCAATTTTCACATTTACATCTACACTGAATGAATTTGCTGCAACCGGCATGTATTCCGGGGGGGAAAAAAAAAAAAGATTTTCAAAAGGAGTTCTACTTTTAGAAAGATGATTTACCAGTAAACCCTGAATACATCAGTCTACTTATTTCTTTTCTAAACTGGAATTTCCCTCCTTTGGTTATCCTTTTCCTAGACCTCATAATCAAAAGCATTTTCTTGAGGCCCACCCTCCAGAGCCGTGACCCTCCTGCCAGCCTTTCCCGGCCGTGCTCCCCAAGCTGTACTCTCTCCTTTGCCATCTTTTTAACCACACACACACCCTCACGCCTCCTCAGCAGCTGCACAGGACTACCAGTGGGATATCTCTCTCACACTGCAAAAGGTAGCAAGAACCTCAAGAGACATGCTTCTGCCCAGCAGGACAGACTCTGTGTTTCACTCCTGCCCGGCTGCAGAATGGCAGCAGGAGGGAGGTAAACAAGAGCGGTGGGCATGAGCAGCAGCACTGGCGTTTCAGACACAAACCTCAACTGTGAGAGGGTTTTTCAAAACAAAAGCAATCACACCAAATACAAGAAACCAGCACTGGCAAGTCAGATGAGCAATTATGTTCCAAATGTGATGGGTTTATTTTATTTTACTCTGATGCAAAACCAAAGATTCCACTACTGCACAGAGACCACATATGCCAAGGCCATGAACAAGTGGTGTGGGACATGCAGGACGTGACGTACACCTGGAGGGCCGGGTCATCTCCTTTGGAACACTACACCGTGGCTGAGGAACACATTTAAAATAACACTGTGGAACTGAACTGAAACATGGCACAAACATGACAACTTCCAGGCATGCCTTCAAGCACCTCCCTCAGGATGACTCGATACCTAGGCTTCAGTGTGGGGAGGATTACAATTCTTTGGAAGAATAAAAAGTTCACATGTTTGAAATTTCACAGAAGAATTTTAAGGCCAAAACATAGTGGGTTCGTTTCTCTTCACCTTCAGGGACAAAGCTGATGCTTTACGCAAAACCACATTAAGCTTCTAGTTCAAATCCCAGCCCAACCTTGTGACCTCCTGCACTGAAGTTCTTTCCATCGATTAGAGCTGATAGGGTCAGTTTGACTCCTAGGAAAAAGAAAACACCACAATCACTTGTAACAAGCATTACCATCAGATGTGTGTTTTCTAGAAACAGTGGGTGGAATCAACAGGTCACATGGGCTATAGGAGTTATAGCCATTACTAACTCCATCACCGCCTGATCTGTAACAGCACAGTCACGGCACATTTCACTTAGAATCCAAGGTTAAGAACACTGAGGGATCCAACCAAACTCACAAGCCAGAGTAACCAAGTTATGGAGTTCCTGTCCTGGCTCAGCAGTAACGAATCTGACTAGTATCCCATGAGGTTTTGGGTTCAATCCCTGGCCTCACTCAGAGGGTTAAGGATCCGGCATTGCTGTGAGCTGTGGTGTAGGTTGCAGATGGGACTTGGATTCTACATTGCTGTGGCTGTGGTGTAGGCTGGCAGCAACAGCACCAATTGGACCCCTTGCCTGGGAACTTCCATATGCCACAAATGCGGCTCTAAAAAGCCAAAACAAAAAAACAAAAAACCAAGTTATAAGTAAAAATACATATACTGAAGTTCCTGCTGTAGCATAGTAGGTTAATGATCAGACATTGTCTCTGGGCAGCGCCAGTTTAATCCCCAGCCTGGCACAGTGGGTTGAAGATCTGTCACTGGCTGCAGCTGTGACACAGGTCACAGGTGCAGCTCGAATTCGATCCCTGGCCCAGGAACTTCCATAGCTACTGGTACAGCCAGAAAAAAACAAACAAACAAAACACACACAGACACGTATTACATATATATGTGTGTGTATATTTACATACACACATTTTTTTTCTTAAACAAAGTACTCAATCTGTCTTTGAACAACAAAATGTTACAAAATAGTCAGGATCAACCTAAAGTGATGCAGGTTGTCTGTAGATCATTTTCACTATTCCTCTATCAACTTCTATCCCACTCCATTGTTATTTTTACTCACCTGGTCGAAGGGTCTGAGTATAACCCAATCCAATTAGGCTGGCATTATTTACTTTAGCCTAAGATTAGAAGATGAAATAAAAATAGTTATAAACAATTATTTCATAATATGTAGGTCCAACACAATCACTTCGCACATCAGATTTCCAAAGATGAAACATCTTGGGGCCAATCCAGAATTACTGAAACTGAAAACTTAATTAATAAAAGATAAATCTTTTTCTTTCTAGGGTCGCACCCACGGCACATGGAAGTTCCCAGGCTAGAGGTTGAATCGGAGCTGCAGCTGCCAGCCTATACCACAGCCACAGCAACAGGGGATCCACGTGGCATCTGTGACCTACACCACAGCTCACAGCAACACTAGATTCTTAACCCACTGAGTAAGGCCAGGGATTGAACCCACGTCCTCATGGATCCTAGCTGGGTTTGTTACCACTGAGACACAATGGGAACTCCTTAAAAGATAAATCTTTTAAGTCGGTAGGACTGGTAGGGGACCTTGAGAATGCATGCTTAAAAGCCTCAAGCAAAACTGTCAAACACTGTGCAGTCAAATATCACTCCCTCCAAGAGTGGTTAAAGCATGAACTCTAGTGACAGATCTGGGTTCAAATCCTCGCACTGCTTTTTTTTTTTTTTTTTTGGTTTTTAGGGCCGAACCCGTGGCACATGGAGGTTCCCAGGCTAGGGGTAAGAGCTACAGCTGCTGGCCTACACCACAGCCTCAGCAATGCAGGATCCAAGCCACGTCTGCAACCTATACCACAGCTCACAGCAACACCAAATTCTTAACCTACTGAGTAAGGCCAGGGATCGAACCCACAACCTCATGGTTCCTAGTCGGTTCACTTCCACTGCACCACAACGGGAACCCCTGGCACTGCCTCTTATTGTGTGACCTTGAGCAAGTCACCAAACCTCTCTAAGCCTCAGCTCCCACATCCATAAAATGGGGGTGAGAGGAGGTTCCTAGTGGTCTAGTGGTTAGGACTCGGAACTTTCATAGTTGCAGCCTGGGGTTCGATCCCTGATCCGGGAACTGAGGTTCCACCTCAAGCTGCTGCATGCTGCAGCCAAATAAATAAATTTAAAAAATGGAGGTGAAGATAATACAACCCCAGAGGAGTTGTAAGGATTAAATGAGATAATACACCCACAGAACATGCAATTTAAGAGCTCAATTGGTGGTGCTTTTTTTTTTTTTTTTTAATTTTGTCTTTTTGCCTTTTCTAGGGCCATACCCGCAGCATATGGAGGTTCCCAGCTAGGGGTCTGCCTATGCCAGAGCCACAGCAACTCAGGATCAGAGCCGAGCTGCGTCTGTAACCTACACCACAGCACACGGCAATGCTGGATCCTTAACCCACTGAGTGAGGCCAGGGATCAAACCCGCAACCTCATGGTTCTTAGATTTGTTAACCACTGAGCCACAATGGGAACTTCTGGTTATGTTACTAATTTGACTCTCTAGTGGCAACAGGAATAGTAATCAAATCCCAGGAAGTTATGGGTAAGACAATTTTGAGGTCAAAGAGGTAAAATGACTTGAGAAAGTCAGAGGACAAATTAAGGAGGAATGAGGATCAGAACCCACATTTCTTGACTTGAGGTGTAATGTTCTCACTGCACAATGACCACTCAAAGTTAGGACGACATGCAAACTACAACTATATCACAGCATACAACTTAGATGAAACCCTAAGAGCAGATCCATCTGGTAACATGTTCTTACAGATAGAGAAGTTCTACAATCCAGCTTATACTTAGCAGCAATGCCAAAACGGGTGTTGTTACTGCCGGCCGTCCATGCGAGGTTTATTGACGTTTCAATCTTCTCATTCACTTTCTGGTAGATCGACCCTCCAAACTCAGTGCCATCATTCCTGTTTTCAAGGCACAAGAAAAGTTCATAAAAAACTAGTTTGTTACAATACGAAAACAAATTCTAAAACTATCTAAACCAGGATGTCCTTCTACAACTACAGATTTCAGCAAACTTCTAGCATAAATGACTACCCAGCAAAACAGTTATAGAATTTATAACTGCCTGATTAAAGCATAGTAACGTTTGATTCATTTACATGGCTCCTCCACATGATGTGAATTTCTTAGACACAATTATGTACAAAGGTAAAACGATCCATGGCTCTGAGATGTTCACAATATCGAAAAACTTTAGAGTTCTACAAAGATTCTGTGAAAATAACATATAGTGGCACAAGCCAATTCTGGACTTCATCCGAAATGTAACCTTAGCATCAGAAAGCCCTCCCTACACACCTACAGTGCACAGCCCCCAGGGAAGTACCCACGTACTGCTTCAAAGCATCCCAGAAGACAGTCCTGGGCTTTCTGCGGTGTTCCTAACACGCAATTTCAGTGCCACTGTCTGCACCACTACTGACTTCATTTTACTCATCGTCAGTGGATTAGAGTGTCTAGTGGAGAGCAATCTGCAACAATCTGAAACACACAGCTCATCCTCTGCTTTTTCTTCCTGGGACAGAGCAGTGTCCAGAAGACCAAGACATAACATACAGTTTAAAAGTTCAAATTCATTTAACCAACAGGCTGCCAACATGAGCCCAGGACTCACGCTACTCCTGCTACTTCTGAATGCAAGAGGGTCACCTGGGTTCTGAGCAGGGTACACAGAATTAGGATTCAGGATGCTCCTGGATGCTCAGCTCAATTAGGGAACTTCTTCCTGACCCGAACAGACCTGCTCCCAGAAAGAGCCAAGAGGAGCAGGGAACCAGAGGAAGCAGGGACATCTCCAAAGGACCCCAGCATCAGGAGGTAGCCTTCTCTCCAGGGTGGTGGCCACCATCTCTTGGGCGACTGCACTGGCACTAAAGGGAAGCTCTGAATTAGGAACACTCACACATGAGTGTGCAGCTGGAAGTCCGCGGCCTTGTAACCCAGAGCAAAATTATTCTGTGACAGTTTGGATTTGGCTGTGTCAAAACTCATCTGATAGCCAGCAAGCCAGCCTTCAAGGGCCAGCACAGCCCAGCCATAGATGGTTGGTCCAGAAAAATCTATATCAACATTACTGCCAATACTGAAACATTCTCGTTTATAGGAGGCCTTCAATTTCCCACTCTTCTTCCTGTTAAAAAAAAAAAAGACACAAAAACAACACAATAAAAAAAACACAAGTTTTTACTGCTATCTAGGAATCTTTAGAGTAAGATTCTTTCCCTCCCCCAATGTAAACAGGGAGTTGGTGGATGGCACATATACAATAAAATGTTTTACATGACTTAGCCCTACAAGTATAATCTTGCTAGGATTACAAATATATACTATTTTTTAACCTACTTCGCCCTGTAAGTTAAAGTAATAGGGTGGAGTTCCCGTTGTGGTTCAGCAGTTAACAAATCCAACTAGGAACCATGAGGTTGCGGGTTCAATCCCTGGCCTTGCTCAGTGGGTTAGGGGTCTGGCGTTGCAGTGAGCTGTGGTGTAGGTTGCAGATGTGGCTCGGATCCTGTGTTGTTGTGGCTCCGGCATAGGCTGGTGGCTTCAGCTCCAATTAGACCCCTAGCCTGGGAACCTCCATATGCCTCAGGAGAGGCCCAAGAAATGGCAAAAAGACAAATAAACAAATAAATAAATAAATAGGGTATTTCATGATTAAGTTCATGAAAGCATAAGAAAATTATAAAAAGATGTAGGATACATTTCAGTACCAAATTAATAATCTAAAGGTGTATGGATATAGATACACAAGAAACTAAATTCCTTTAAATGTTTCTAAGTGCAACAAAAGGTAACACCTGACACACATCTTAAGTATTAACCTATCACGGAGAGGTGTGCTTCTTTTTCCTAAGGATATTTATTTTCCTTAGGGTCAGTGTTCTCTCTCGGGACAATGTCAGATGAGCAAAGGAGAAGCATACATTTTTTTCTTTTCTTTTTTGGCAGAACCCTCAGCATATGGAAGTTCCCAGGCCAGGGACTGAATCCGAACCACAGCTGTGGCAATGCCGGATCCTTAATCGGGTGCCACCACAGAGACAAGTAAGAACCCTGAAAAGCATATTGAAGGACAATACCGAAACCAGAGTATCAGTTCTTAACAGTCCCTGTGTTATTCCCATCAGGCCTCTTATGAGAACATCGGTCCTGAAGACAACGCACATGTGAAACAGGAAGGGCACGCCTGTTGTCACTGCCAAGGAGAAATGCCACGGGAGGGAGCCCCGCTGAGCACCTGTGTCCTTTAGACAGAAGTGGCCCATGTGAGGCAGGTAAGAAGCAACACAGTCCCCATTTTTTGGATGAAAAACTGAGCAGAGAAGCTGAGGGTCTGTAGTGGCTAGGCAATCAGGTAAGCAGTGGCAGTACTCTGCAGGGTCCTGGTGCCAGGAGATCACACTGTCCTCCTAACTTCTCAGCAATGTTTCACATCTGTGAAGCTTCAGCATAGCTTAAAAAATATCTAGTCTCAGAGTTCCCATTATGGCTCAGAGGAAACGAATCTGACTAGTATTCACGAGGACACAGGTTTGATCCCTGGCCTTGCTCAGTGGGTTAAGGATCCAGCATTGCCATGAGCTGTAGTGCAGGTCGCAGACACAGCTTGGATCTGGTGTGGCTGTGGTGTAGGCTAGCAGCTGCAGCTCTGATTAGACCCCTAGCCTGGGAATCTCCATATGCCACAGGCGTGGCCCTAAAAAGACAAATATATATATATATATATATATATATATATAAACTGTCAAATCTAATTCAAAGAGGCACATAGTAGGAAAAACTTAGGAGCTAGAAGCGTGTTTTTCCTACTATATACCTCTTCGAATTAGATTTGAAAGTTTTTGTTCATCTGTGCAGTTTTCATATAAAACTGTGCCCTCCTCAAGGGAGCCTTCCTGCCTCTCTCACACACACAGGTCCCAGGATTTCATCTGCTTCTGAGCTGCTCCCACAGCTCCCTGTCCCAAACCTCTCTCTCCATCCCTTCAAGCCACAAAACCATTTCAGAACAGGGGGTTGGGATAATTACCCTGTGTTTGGTACAAATATGGTATCAAGAGTCAGTTTCAACCCTTCAGCCAACTGAAAAACAAAGATTTAAAATTAACAATTAGTAATTTTCAATTCTTTTCTTGACTTGAAAAACCAATTCTAAAGTTTTCTGTGACCTCTCTAACAAAAACAAGGAAGTCATGAAAGAAAGTCAAATATTAAATTATTTAATTTTATTATTAAATAATTTCCTCTTGATCCTTCCCTCCCCTCTACCCTACTACCCACTCCCCTGCTTCATCATGATTCTCTCACTGAAAAATAGGCTAAAATGTATAGGTCAGGTCCTACTGAGCCAATAGTGTCAACTACAGTACAGACCAACAAAATAACAGTGATACTCTCTTGAAATTACTGTGATGACATAACTGGACATTTAACAAGCCAACCTAAGTAATTAATTCAACTAACGTACATATACATTATCTACATATGGTCATGCGCATATAGACAAAAACAAACCTCAAAAAATAGTGCCTTGAATGTAACAGGCACTTGACAAGTACATCTGCTGAAAGATTTTCTCTTTTAAAATCTTTAAGAATTTTATTAATGGCTACACCCACAGTATATGGAAATACGGGCTGGAGATCAAACCTGTGCCTCCGCAGTGACCTGAGCTACTGCAGTCAGATTCTTAACCCACTAAGCCACACCAGGAACTCCCAAAACATTAAAGAGTTGTAGAAACATTTTTCTGTGGAGTCAATTTTGCAATGATTACAAAACAAAATGAAACTAAATCACTGCAAACAGTTTGGTCTACTCAGGAGAGGCTCAGCTGCAGAATAGCTAAGTAGAACTGGTCAAAGGAGTGATAATTATGTACTCACCAATAAAGCCTTACTTTCTAGGAACATAAAACAGACCAAAGGGCATGTGCAGAGAAAAATCATGGCAACTAGACAGGATGCAAGGGTGCAAGATCTCATTCAGATTATATCTGGGGTCTGATCATTATTTTATCTGCAAGATAAACTGACCTTACAAATAACCTCCAATGCTCTCACTTACCTTATTCTCCAAAGAGATTTCTGTCCCAAGAGTATTGTCTGTGTTCCACTTTTGGGTAAAGGTCAGTCCATAGTCACAGATCTTGTATTTGGTCTCCAGGTTGCCTGATGCTTTCCCTGTATCCGTGTAAGCATGACCCGAAGTAGAAAATTCCTGATAAGAAAAAAAATCACTTTCAAATCAGCTCATTAAACAGAAAATATTCATTCCAGAAAGCAGTGTTCAATGTATCAGAAACCAATACAATTTACTCTTTACCACAGTCCTCCTCCACAGCAATTTATTTCCTGCTTTCCCTCTCTCTTTCTAATCTCTAAGTGTTTTAACCAGTTTTGGATCCTCCCATTACTCCACCTCTCTTACTGATGCTTCTGTTCCATACACTCTCCTACTAATAAATGAGAATCTCAAACTCTGGGTTTTTTTTTTTTTTTTTTGGTCTTTTTTGCTATTTCTTTGGGCCGCTCCCGCGGCATATGGAGGTTCCCAGGCTAGGGGTCGAATTGGAGCTGTAGCCCTCAGCCTACGCCAAAGCCACAGCAACTCGGGATCTGAGCCGTGTCTGCAACCAACACCACAGCTCACAGCAATGCCAGATCCTTGACCCACTGAGCAAGGGCAGGGATCGAACCCGAAACCTCATGGTTCCTAGTCGGATTCATTAACCACTGCGCCATGACGGGAACTCCTCAAACTCTGTTTTAAAAGAAAAATATCTTTGTTGAAAATAAATGTTTTTAAAAAGACAAAATATTGAATCTTAAATATTTACTTTCATGACCTAAAAAAGACTATTAGTTCTCTATCATAGCTTGTGAACTATTAGTTATTTTTAAAGTCCTTAAAAATCCAAACACTAGAAGCCCTAGACTTCCCCCTTTTAAAACGGTTAGGACTTTACTGCATTAAAAAAATATATATATTGGAGTTCCCATTATGGCGCAGTGGAAACAAATCTGACTAGTATCCATGAGGATGTGGGTTTGATCCCTGGACTCACTAAGTGGGTCGGGGATTTGGCATTGCCGTGAGCTGTCATGTAGGTTGAAGACTTGGCTTGGATTCTGAGTTGCTGTGGCTGTGGAGTAGGCCTGCAGCTGTAGCTCCAACGCGGCCTCTAGCCTGGGAATGTCCATATGCTGTATTGCTACAGGTACAGCCCAAAAAAGCAAAAAAAAAAAAAAGTATTTGTATTGCCATGAAATACACTTAATGTAAAATTTACCATTTTAATCATTCATGTTATTTTTAAAAATATTTTAATTTCTTTTTATGGCCATACCTGCAGCATATGGAAGTTCCCAGACTGGGGGTTGAACTGGAGCTGCAGCTGTGGCCTATACCAGCCACAGCCATAGCAATGCAGGATCCAAGCTGTATCTGTGACCTACACCACAGCTTAAGGCAATGCTGGATCCTTAATCCACTGAGTGAGGCCAGGGATGGAACCTGCATCCTCATAGACACTATGTTGGGTTCTTAACCTGCTGAGCCACAATGGGAACTCCCAATTTTAACCATGTTTATGTGTATAGTTCACTGGCATTAAATAAATTCTCACTGTTAGGAAGGCTTACAGCTTTTACCCACAAAACTATCTGTAAAATTTTCCACATAAACAATTTCAATATTTGAAAGGATCATTCCATTTTTCATAATAAAATGGAATATTCTAACTATTCCCTCTTCCTCCCTCTTCCCCATCTACCTTTCAAAGTACTTTCTGTCAAACAGTTACTATGAGTGCCTGAAAATATATCCTCCTCCCCAGTTTGGTATTCCTTCAGCCACATGACAATAAGCAATGAGAAACTGACCTCCTTCTAGGGATACCAACAGTCAACACCTGTCACTGACAGTCTATCAACTGTCAAGGAAAAAACATTCTGATTGGCCCTGTTTTTAAAGAACATTTCTGAAATACTGCCACCAGGAATGAAAGGCTGCCAAGCTGTTTCACTGCCTGCAGTGTGAATCCTCCCTTCACCAAATACCCTCCTCCCAACTCTTGCTCTATGAGCTGTTGAAACAACTGGGAAACTGTGATCTGTTTATCAGCACCACACAGAAAGCTTTCAAAGAGAGTATCATGCTGCACACTTAGGCAAGGCCTTGGTAAAAAATGATAAATGCTGGTCATGTTTAACAGGTCATATCGCTTTCTTTTAATATATCTAACTACCTAATGCTTTATTTTTCACATGTACCTTTTATAAACTTGAAAGTATAGCAAATACAAACCTTAATTTTCATGCAAAAAAGGTAAAAGAGTATTTAGTCTACATTTCTTTCTTATTATCAGCAGCCATTTCTTAGTCTGAAGCTCTATCAAAAATCTAAAATGCCAGAGGTACAAATCTCAAAGAGAAGGTCAGAATTTTCCTAAGCAGAGTTCCAGTCTCACAGTTACTTCCACTCTAGTCTAATTTCATAATTAGATAAAACAATTATCTAGTGTAAAATTTTTATTTATAACATGCATATAATATCTACAGTTTTCCATTAAATGCTAGTATACAACAAAACACTCATAAACATGTTACTGTTATAGATGACGTATCACAAAAATATCAAGATATGATCTAAGAAATTTGGAGCAATGGTTGAAATTTATCCTAAATCAGTACCAGAGAAAAAGCAGCCATAAAAACAAGCACACAAATATGCTATTTTTCTTACCATCTGAATGAATATTTCCACACAACAGCAGCATGAGAGGGAGATAAAAATTTCAGTTGTTGATTTTTGCAACAGAAACCTACCCTGAGCAAATTTAGAAACCCTAATCGAAATGAGTATAAATTTTCTATTTTAACAAACAATATAAAATAATCCCATCCTGAAGGGCAGATATATACATATTTACCCTTGGAAAACCCAGGGAAAGAATAATAGTGACAAACCAGGATTATACAGAATGTAAGAATTCTTACACAGAATGTAAGAATGTAACTACTCCACGTGCTTCTTATCTTTATAATTAAATCATTATATCCAGAAATACAATTTGCACTGGTTTGAACAGGTAAATACCAAACAAAAAAGGTACAGTCAATAAGGAGAAGTCAAAGACTAAATTGACTCTCAAGTTGACATGCTGAGACTTACTGAATAAAAGCTCTAGTTAAAGGTGCTGTGACAATATGCTGATAAGCCCTTACCATATTTTTAACTTCCAGTAAAAAAGATTTCATGAACATCAATAAAAACTGTACTGTAGACTAATCTTCTACATGTATTTCTACATTTGTTTCAACTAATCATGAAAGGATTAAAATTAGTTTTGTTTTTATAAAAAGACAATAAAATTTGCATGAACCCAGTATAATGGAGGCAAAGATTTTAGTGTCCACATACATAGTCATGAAAGCATAAAGATATGGCATAGGTCAAAAAAAATACATATACATGGGAATATATATATTTATATATATATGCCCCCATATATATATATGTGTGTGTGTATACATACACCAGGCCTTTTAAGAATAAGACTCAGAACACTCTTATTATGACAGACACAAAGGGTCTCCCTGAGAGGAGGACAAGACTGTAGGGAAGACAGCTTAGCAGGAAAAGCATGTGATTCAAGTAATCTGACTAAACAATGATTTTTAGGAGTTCCTGTCGTGGCGCAGCGGAAACGAATCCGACTAGGAACCATAAAGTTGTGGGTTCGATTCCTGGCCTCACTCAGTGGGTTAAGGATCTGGCATTGCCATGAGCTGTGGTGCATGTCACAGACGCTGCTCAGATGGTGTTGCTGTGGCTGTGGTGTAGGCTGGCAGCTATAGCTCCAGTTGGACCCCTAGCCTGGGAACCTCCATATGCTGTGGATGCGGCTCTAAAAAGACAAAAAAAAACAAAAACAAAAACAATGATTTTTAAACAGGTTTCTTTAAGATAATTATGTCAAATATATTAAAAATACATTAAGTACTTACCACTCCACTACATGACTTGGTTCTCAGATCTATTTTGACCATGCCAAACCCTAGACACGCACACAAAAACACAGTAATGTACAAAACAGTAATGTACAAATGTAACATGCACTCTAGCCTTTGCAACTTAGAAATTATGAAAATACTCCACAGTACATTTTATATGGAAAATACACAGTATTCTCACTAAGTGGGAGTTCCACAAGAAACTGAATTATAACAAAATAAGTATAATTTTTAAGTCCCTCAAAATACTAAAGGCATATTTTTGAAATGAGTTAAAAAACAAATGGATGAAAGGAACATATACTATTTTAAGAATCAAAATTAAGAGAAATTATGTAGACATATAAACAAGCTTTAAATATAAAAAATACACAATTAACATTATTAGTTAATAAAAAATCAAATGAGTACAGCACGAAAAATTAAAAATTTAAACACCAAAGATAAATGTCTATTTGGTTTCAAACATTCTATGTTCCTCCAAAGAAGTCAAAAGCTGTATCTTCGCTCAAATAATGAAAGCACTGTCATTATTTGGAGGAGCAAAAATACGTCCCCTACTTTAACTGTCCCCAGGACCTAGCAAAAGGCCCTGTAAAAGGCCCTAGCAAAATATTGCAGATTTATATTATTTCACCCAAAAGATAATATAAAATACGCAAATGTGTTTATGTACACAATGGTTTTTAATGCTTGAGGGCCTCTAACTCTAAAAAAAAAAGAGATCTAGTAATCTGCTAATAGTTATCCCCTTAAATCTTATGAAATAGATTAATGTTGACTTAACCTCATTTTATCAAGTACAGTATCTCCCATATAGCTTAATATATACAATATTAATGCTTACCCAAATTGGTAATTTACAAGAGCACACTTACCATATCCTTTGTTGAAGACATCCTTGGCAGCCTTTCCTAGATCACAGTAAGTTGGTGTGTTACACATATCTTAAAAAAAAAAATGAGGACAAAGGAATGAAAATAACCATTTTGCATTTATTCTGTGTTCAACTGTTTGGTCCTGTGAAAAGAGGTATACATTTTTTTTCTTCCTCTGCATCGTTAATGCTTATACCCTAATGCAGCAAGGTTAAGAGAAAGCATTCTGCTCCTTTAAAAAGAGCTTTCCAGAACACTGGAGAATAAAAGGGTTTTTTCATGAGACTCACAGAGGTCATCTTTCTGACCTCTTTCCAAGAAAAGAAATTTCTCACAGACTGAAGGAGATGCTTTTTTAAAACTATATTTTTACTTTTTAAAAATGCAAAAACTTACATTAGAAAAGTATTTCTTGGGCTGTTATAAAGCCAAAGAGCTGTATAAGATGACAAGGTAAATTTTCTGAGGAACTGAAAAAGAGATGCAATTTAATATCTACAGGGTTAACATTTTGGCTACTTTGAAATTCAGTCCTTAAACTAAGAATAAGTGAAATACACCCATCCAGAATATGCCCTCTCTCAAAGCTCTTAAAATAAAGTATTATAACTAAAAATAAGTGAAATACACCCATCCAGAATATGCCCTCTCTCAAAGCTCTTAAAATAAAGTATTATAATCTTACCTATTAGCCAGAAATAGGCTAGATTCTACCTGAAGTAATCGGCTTAACAAAAATCAGTGTATACTCTCAAGTTAAAGCCTTCAAAAACCCAAGGTGCTTGCTTGATTTTTCACCCTGTCTACTTACTATTCAGACAGCCTTTCTGCTGCCAATATGACCCTCACATCAAAATCTTCAGGCCTATCGACACTGCTGCTTCCTTTGCCCTCTTTGCAGAACAGGAAATCTCCTCCTACAGTATCCTCAAAAGCCATGTCTAACCAACTGTAGAACTGCTTCAAGCAACCCCATTACTACTCCTGAAAAATCTAGAGCACTAGCTAGCCCTTGCTATTGCTATGCCTGAAGCAAATACACATTCAATCTTCTATTTATTTATATTTAGCCTAGCTCTTAATCTGGCCCTCTGCTAAGTTTCTGTCCCATCCCACCACACCTGAACACAACACACACTTTATGGTACCTCCTTTTTTTTTTTTTTTTTCTTTGGTCTTTTTAGGGCCTCACCCTTGGCATATGAAGTTCCCAGGCCAGGGGTCTAATTGGAGCTACAGCTGCTGGCCTACATCACAGCCATAGCAACACAGGATCCAAGCCACCTCTGTGACCTACACTACAGCTCAGGGCCATGCTGGATCCTTAACGCGCCGAGTGAGGTCAGGGATCAAACCTGCATCCTCATGGATACTAGTTGGGTTCATTACCACTGAGCCACGATGGGAACCCCTATGGTGTACTTCTTAATTGTGAATCCATTTAAAATTTCTTTCTTAACTTAGACCTGTCAAATACGACAGACAGTATGATATAGTATAAAAATACATACAAAGTTAAGAGGAAAGTGTATAGAAAAGATAAAAGAAGATAAATGTACTGAGTCATAGCATAATAAAACTTTGGTTTAAACCACAAGGTTTCATAGTTCAGGTCCAGAGAAATTAATTTACAATTCACTCCCTTGTGTTCAAATAATCAATTCTAGACTTTTTACACCCTGCCAATTGCAATCTGATATTATTCTTTATGATCACAACTGACGCAGGTATCTGTTGAAATTTTGTCAGAAGTCTACAGGTTGGGAGATAAGCAGAGAAAGGCAGGCACTATATATTCAAACAGAAACGTTAAAAAACAAAACTAGACTGTAAAGCCTTAATCTATTGACAAGAGAAAAGATACACTTAAATGTTTAGAAACATCATCTAGGAACCAATTACAATCTTTCTTAGCATTGTACCTCGTTTTCAAAACTACTGCCAGACACTTTGCAAAAGTCGTGTAGGGGATTTGACCTCAAGTTCGCCTGGTTCAAGCTTATTTCTTCAGGCCCGTAATTCTGATGGGAAATGCCCTGCTGGTATGATCAAGCAAAAGCTCGAGAAGACTTCACGTTCCACACGTTTCCATTACTCTACAAGTGCACTCGCCCGTGGACGTGCACGGCGTTCCGGGGCTGCATTAGCCGCAGTCGCGGGGAGGGAGTGGGTTAGTAACACAGCTTTACACCATCACTAACGGGACCGGCAGCTCGTCAAGCAGTGCATTCAGCATCCTCCCTCCGGCCCGCAGGGAGTGGAAGACCCCCGAAGCTGGACGCCGACTCCGGAGAGAAAGCCGGGGGCGCGAGTGAGTTCGGGGTTCGAAGACCCAACTTCCCTCAAAACCAACCTCCCGCCCGACCCGACGCCCGGCGAGGGCCTCAGTGGCCGGCAAGGAGGGGAGCAGGTGGCGGAGAGGCGTCCCATCACCTGAGGGGCTAGTCCCCGCTGCCCCGCCTTCCGCCGGCCCGCGCCCCGTTAGGCGACCCTCCCCTCCCGTGCCCTCCGTTAGCCGCCTCCCGTCGGGCCCCTGCCAGTCGCCGCCCCAGCCGCCCCGCCCCAGCCGCCAGCCCGCGGGCCCCGCTTGCCTCACCTCCTACCCGAGGGCCTGTCGGCTCCGCTACGAGGGCCTGTCGGATCCGCCAGGGCACGGCTGAAGGTCTTCTTCAGACCAACGCCGTCCGCGCCTGCGCGGCCCCACGCCCGCGGCGCCTGCGCGCCCCGAGTCCCGCGCCGCGGCTGCGCGCCGCGGCTGAGCGCGTGCGTGTCGCGCCGGGGTCGCGCGCCGCGGGCCCGAGGCGGACCAACACCTCCAACTGTCCGAGTGCGCGAGTGCGCGCGTGCGCTTCGGCACCCAGCGCGCAGGGCTGGGCGGTGGTTGACGTGGAGCGCGCAGGCCCCGGGACCGCACCTCTGCCCCGAAAGAGGCCCCTCTCGCGAGAAGGAGAGGTTACTAGTAACCGTTGCCAGGGGAGGGGCCGGGGGGCCGTGCGGCGGAGTTGCTGAGGCACCGCCCACTCCGCGATAGATGCTGGCCCAAGCAACTTGCGCGCTGTTTTCTGAGGATGCCTGGCAAGTCTGTATGGGGATTTCGTCTCAGAATGACAACATTCAAGAATGTGGCTTTTAGGTCATCTCATCTTAAGGATGAGAAAACAGATGCCGAGGCAGTAAGAGACATGACTTTATCAAGATGACACAGGGTAGGTTATAATTTCAAAGAGAGAGAGGAGCCGCTGGAGGACAGAAAACTCTTCTTTAGAGAAGAATTCCAACTCATAAATGTAGCAAAAAATTATAGAAATAGAAAGTCACCACTTTGGAACCACCAGTAATTAATTCAAGCAAAAATTACCAGTAGATGCTGAATGACTGAGGATATTCCTACAATTCCAATCATCCTACAGATTACTTAGTAAAGAGAAAAGAGTACCTTTACATCAAAGAAATCACCCTCAACCAAGTGATCAACCTTGGGATGGTACAGACTGACATCATGTGCTCCTATTCTTGCCAAAGGAGTGATTTGTCTATTCATAAGGAAACAACTGGACAAATCCAAATTGAGGGACAGTCTGCAAAACAACCACCTGGTCTCTTCTGAAATGTCAGTTTCATAAGATAGTAAGAAAAAGGTTGGTGAACAGTTCTAAAGCAAAGGAGACAAAACAAAGATGTGACGAGAGGAATATGATCCTAAATTGCACCCTCCATTAAAAAACAAAAAGCAACCTTTGAGGATCATTATTGGAACAATGGAGAAGATTTTAATATCGACAATATTAGGATGATAACAATGTAAAATTTTCTGAGGGTAATGATTATACCCTGATTACAGACAAATGGCCTGCTTTTTAGGAGATATGTGCTGAAGTATTTAGGGGTAAAATAGCATGTGACTGCAAAATATCAAATGGTCAAGAAAAAAGGAAAAAACGTACAAAATGTTAAGAGTTGGGAGGAGTTCCCGTCATGGCTCAGCGGAAACAAATCTGATTAGTATCCATGAGGATGCAGGTTCAATCCCTGGCCTTGCTCAGAGGGTTAAAGATCTGGCATTGCTATGAGCTGTGGTGTAGGTCGCAGACATGGCTCGGATCTGGCGTTCCTGTGGCTGTGGCGTAGGCCAGCAGCTACAGCTCCTATTCAACCCCTAGCCTGGGAACTTCCATATGCCATGGGTGCAGCCCTAAAAAAAGAGGGAAAAAAAGACAAAAAATAAGTGATTTTTTAAAAAAAAGAGTTTGGAGAATATATGGATGTTTGTTGCATTATTCTTGAAACTTTTCTAGAAGTTTAAAATTTTTCAAACTAGGAGTTCCCTTGTGGCACAGTGCATTAAGGATGCAGCAATGTCACTGTTGTGGCTTGGGTCACTGTTGTGGCTTGGGTCACTGCTATGGCAGGGGTTTTGATCTCTGGCCTAGGAACGTCCATGTGTATTGGACACAGCCAAAACAAATTTTTTTCAAAACAAAAAATTAGGGAGAAAAAACCCCCAAGAAGTCTTTGATATTCAGTCATTGATACCAGGTTGCTGCTTGAATCAAGAGACAAATATTGGGAATTCCCGTTGTGGCACAGTGGTTAACAAATCTGACTAGGAACCATGAGGTTGCAGGTTCGATCCCTGGCCTTGCTCAGTGGGTTAAGGATCTGGGGTTGCCGTGAGCTGTGGTGTAGGTCACAGATGCGGCTCGGATCCTGCGTTACTGTGGCTCTGGCATAGGCCGGCAGCTACAGCTCCGATTGGACCCTTAGCCTGGGAACCTCCATATGCCGTGGGAGCGGCCCTAGAAAAAACAAAAAACAAAAAAAAGACAAATATTATTTCCCTGCTGGAGGTAAAGCATTTCAGGCTAATAAGAGATAAGTGAGATTAATGCTCCCAAAGGACTCATAATGGAAGACTTGGACAAATTCCTGCCGAAGAAGGCAGAATAAGATCAATGTTATCAGCAAAGCAAATATAACTTAGTAGGCTAAATAAAATGAGCTTTGGAGTCAAAAGAGGCTGGGTGTGTATCTCAGCTCGGCCAACTCTGGTCTTTGCTGAGCGGCTTAACCTCTCGATGCCTCAGCTTCTACGTCCATGCAACATAACTAAGGTCTGCTTCAGAGTGTTGGAGTGGATAGTAAGCGAAATAATGTGTCCATAGCACATAACAATCTACCTGACATATGAAAGAGTTCTTTAGTTAATTACACAAGATGAAAATACGCTGTAAGTGATTCAAAGCTATACAGGCAAACCTCTGTTTATTCAGGTACATATGAATATCAGAACCAGAACTCCAGCCTGTACTTTGGCACAGACGTGGCCTTTGTCTGGTAAAGCAGGCCATTAAAGGTTGTAAAAAGCACTTTTTTTTTTTCCTTTGTAGGGCTGCACCTGCAGCGTATGAAAGCCAGGCTAGGTGTCCAGTCAGAGCTGCAGCTGCAGGCCTACACCATAGCCATGGCAACTCGGGATCTGAGCCATGTCTGCAATCTACACCACAGCTCACTTCAACACTGGATCCTTAAGCCACCGAGCAAGGCCAGGATTGAGCCTGAAACCTCATGGATACTAGTCTGGCACGTTACCGCTGAACCACAATGGGAACTCCCTGTAAAGAGCACTTTGAATGGGAATTTGGCAACATTTCTTCCTTTGGCTTCATGCCCGAGGCGTGCAGAGGGTCCCTGGCCAAGAATCAAATTGGTGCCACAGCAGTGACAACGTCGGATCCTTAATCTGCTAGGCCACAAGGGAAATCCCAAAGACTTTTCTCCTGAAAACACCTGTCCCAGGTCATGCATGGAGAGACCTCCTCTTTCCCCCAGCACCTGTTGCAGGAAAGTGATGAAAGAAATGAAGGAAAACAGCAGCTGCAGAGGGAATCATTCCTTTGCTTTCTGTCCCTCTGGTCCTGTCGGCTAAGCAGGATCCACATTATAACTGAGCATCCATATCAAGCCTCTGGCCTTGGCCACCTCCAAGTTATAGCAGGTTCTCACCCTGCCAACACACACACACACACACACACACACACACATGCACGCACACACTGGGCTCTAAAACTCTGGGGACGTGCAGAAAGCATAGGAAAAAATCCTAATAACATGGCGTTCTTCTGTAAAATCTCTGGGGTCAGAAATTTAGAGCAGGGACAGGGCTTTAGACTTTGCTGCTGAGACATTTGCCAAGTGCTCATTATGTACAGGGCACCGTGCTCATGGTTGAGCACACACCCCTGACATGTCCCTGACCTGTGCATGCCATGTGCGTTCCAGTGGGGGCCCCCAACACAGATCACCTGCTCTAATCAGGAAAACTTGCTCATCTGCCTGAGTTACCTTTGGGAGGGAGAATCTTAGGTTAGTATAGTTTTTCCTTCAGAAATGAAAAACAGGAGTTCCCGTTGTCCGACTAGGAACCATGAGGTTTCGGATTCTATCCTTGGCTTTGCTCAGTGGGTTAAGGATCTGGTGTTGCCGTGAGCTGTGGTGTAGGTCTCAGACGAGGCTTGGATCCTGCGTTGCTGTGGCTCTGGCGTAGGCCAGCAGCTGTAGCTCCGATTAGATCCCTAGCCTGGGAACCTCCATATGCCACGGGAATGGCCCTAGAAAAAGGCAAAGAGACAAAAAAAAAAAAAAGGAAAGAAAAGAAAAAAAGACCCCACGAAACTGAGAAGCCCCATTTTGAAGATTTGACGACTCCATGGCCCTGAGTGGAAGGAAAATTAAGATTCTGAAGCCATGGTATTATTTATTTATTTTGTCTTTTTAGGGCCACACCTGTGACATATGGAAGTTCCAAGGCTAAGGGTCAAATGGAACTGTAGCTGCCAGCCTCTAGCTACAGCCACAGAAACGAAGGACCTGAGCTACCTCTGCAACCTACACCACACCTCTTGGCAACGCTGGATCCTTAACCCACTGAGCGAGGCCAGGGATTGAGCTCTCATCCTCATGGATACTAGTTGGGTTCTTTATTGCTAAGGCACAACGGGAACTCTGTCAGTGGTGTTATTTAAGTCCCTGTTTCTTTAAAAAGAAAGGGCCCACTTACTTGTTTTCAAGGACTCCAGAATTCTGACACTGAGGGCGAGGATGCATCGAGTAGCTGATGGCATCTTTGGAGAAGAGGAGGTGCAAGCCCTGTCCCTGGGCCTCTTCCAAGGAAACTTCGGAGCCCAGGGACCCAGCGGTGAAAGGATGAGTCAGGTGGATGAGAGGGGAAGGGCTCTCAGCACAGAGGGACAGAGATTCAAGACTATGTTGTTTTATATTTTATGTTAATTTCATACCCTGACATTCTATGTCTGAGGACTGGACTCAAGGAAACAGACTTGTGCAAAGATTTATTTTGAATATCTTGAATGAATTACAGTAGCAAAAAAATTAAAAGCAACCTAAATGGCCAACATTTAAAGGATTTCTTAAACTATAATACATTCATATTCTGAAATATGGTACAGCCATGTGTTCTGGTAAATTTGATGATCGGTTAAAAAAAAGGGTGGAACAAAACGTGTTTCTATTGTAATTAGAAAACTTGAACTCACTTTCATAAGATGGGGAAGTACCTAGGTTCATGAGAAGGGGTTCTGTTCCATAGGGAATTTCCCTCCCAAGCTGGAAAATGCCTCTGGGATCAGTACCTGGAATTTATGTTGGGCCTTCTGGGTGTTCACTTCACTCTTGGCCACAAGGGGGTGGAAGGAACCAAGGTAAAGAAAAGCTAACCAAGGCGCTCCCTTGTGGCTCAGCGGTAGTGAAACCGGCTAGTATCCATGAGGACGAGGGTTTGATCCCTGACCTCGATCAGTGGGTTGGGGATCCGGTGTTGCCATGAGCTGTGGTGTAGGTCACAGATGCGGCTCGGATCTAGCGTTGCTGTGGCTGTGGTATAGGCTGGCAGCTGTAGCTCTGATTCGACCCCTAGCCTGGGAACTTCCATGTGCCACGGGTGTGGCTCTAAAAAATAAAAAGATTGCTTTCTAACCCTGTCAGGCGGGAACTGAGCCTGGCACTCCCAGTCAGGGTGACAACCCCTGCCCTCTGCTTGCCCCCAGAGCGCCTCATCCAAGCTCTCTGTTCCGTTGTGAACAGTTATGGGGCCAAAGACTCTGACTCTACCAGTCAGAGTCTAAATTGAATGTCAAACAGGCAGCAGATATTTACAATTTTTTTTAAATAAGAAAACCAACTGCATCAACTTTCCACATGTAAGAGAGGGAACAGCCTGGCTGACTCAGCCTGTGAATTAGCTCACCTGAATCACTTGCTATGGTCACTTTTACAAAAAGGGTAATTTAAGAAAAAAAGAGGTTGCAGAGTTCCCTGATGGTCTAGTGGTTAGCACCCAGCTCCTTCACTGCTGCAGCCCATGTTCAATCCCAGGTTTAGGAACTGAGATCCCACATCAAGCCACTGAGCGCCAGGGCAGAAAGGAAAAAAAGAAGAAAGAAGAGGGCGACTTACTCCTACAGTTGTCACCTGAAAATCATTATATTCTCCAACATTCCTTGGGGACTGGCCTTCAGTTAATGAGCTGTACAGTATGGTACAGAGAAAAGAATAAACTTTGGAACCAAAAAATTTATGTTCAAATCCAAGGTCCCTAGCTGTGTGACCCTGGGCAAGTTGCTTGAACTCTCTGAGCCTCAGTGTATTCGTCTTTAAAACGGAGCTCCCTAGAAGTAAACCATTTCCCCACATGGCTCTCTCTGATCAAAGTTCTGAGGAGGCTTGGACCAGATTCTACAACTAGCCGTGCCCCCTCCCAACAACTGGAGAAAACCTCCAGGGATTCAAGTCCACAGCCTCTCCCCTCCAGGAGGCTTCCTGAGCCCTTGTGTGCAGAGCTCTGGGTGGCTATCCTTTCCCCCAGGTTTATTGAGATATAATTGACATGAGGAGTTTCCCTGGTGGCTCAGAGGGTTAAGGATCCAGTGTTGTTACTGCTGTGGCACAGGTTCGATCACCAGCCAGGGATCTTCTGCATGCTGCAGGTGAAAGCCATAAAAAACAAAACGGAAACAAACAAATTGACATGTAAAGCTATGTAGGTTTCAGGACAGTGTGATGATTTGATACAGATATTGCAAATGTTTACAACAATAAGGTTAATGCATTGTTTACCTTACCTAATTACCATTTTGTTGTTGTTTCTTATAAGAGCATTAAACCTCTACTCTCACAGGAACTTCTCTTTTTTTTTCTTTTTAGGGCCACAACTGAGGCATATGGAAGGTCCCAGGCTAGGGGTCGAAGCGGAGCTGCAGCTGCCAGCCTACACCACAGCCACAGAACCACCGGACCCGAGCCATGTCTGCGACCTACGCGGAAGCTTGCAGCAATGCCAGATCCTTAACCCACTGAGCGAGTCCAGGGATGGAACCTGCATCCTCACAGACACTATCTTGGGTTCCTAATCTGCTGAGCCACAATGGGAACGCCTACTGTTTTTTTTTTTTTTTTTTTTAATATTCTTTTCCATTATGGACTATCCCAGGAGTTTAGATACACATTAGGTCCCTGTGCTGTACAGTAGGACCTTGTTTTCTCACAGGAACTTTCAAGTTCACAATGAAGAATTGGTTTTTGTTTTTGTTTTTTGTCTTTCTGGGGGTGCAGCACTTAAGGCATATGAAAGTTCCCAGGCTAGGGGTCTAATTGGAGCTACAGCTGCCAGCCTACACCACAGCCACGGCAACGCCAGATCTGAGCCGAATCTGTGACCTACACTACAGCTCACAGCAACACTGGATCCTGAACTCACTGAGTGAGGCCAGGGATGGAACCCTTGTCCTTCTGGATCCTAGTCAGTTTTGTTACTGCTGAGCCATAATGGGAACTCCCACAACACAGAATTGTTAACAACAGTCACCACAGCCATTCATTCTTTAAATTCTGCTTCTTCAGGAGTTGCCGTCGTGGCGCAGTGGTTAACGAATCCGACTAGGAACCATGAGGTTGCAGGTTCGATCCCTGGCCTCACCCAGTGGGTTAAGGATCCGGTGTTGCTGTGAGCTGCGGTGTAGGCCAGCAGCTACAGCTCCTTCATCCCCATATGGGGTAATTTCCATATGCACCCAAGAAAGAAAGAAAAAGTAGGAAGGAAGGAAGGAAGGAAGAAGGAAGGAAGGAAAGAAAGAAAGAAGAAAGAAAGAAAGAGAGAGAGAAAGAAAAGGGAGAGAGAGAGAGAGAAAGGAAGGGAGAGAGAGAGAAAGAAAAATGAGGCAAAGGAGAAAGACTCTAAAAGGATAAGAAAGAGTGTGGGGCATACAGGTGTAGAAGGAAGATGATGAAAATCCAGTTGCCCTCCACTGGATTTCTGAGGTTTTTGTCCTCCTCCCCCAGTGTGTTCACTATGAAATGACAGTAAAGAGAAAAAGCAAAGGGAATTATGAAGATGCAAGTTGGTGCTTCATATGAGAGTCTCATAGAACCAAAGGGCTTAAAGGGCCTTGTCATCTACTCTAGAAACACACATATCATTCAGTTGAAAAACAAACCACCCAGGAGTTCCCACTGTGATGCCGAGGGTTAATGATCCAGCTTGTCCCTGTGGAGGCATCCATTCGATCCCTGGCCCAAAGCAGTGGGTTAAGGATCCAGCACAGGACACAGCTGCTGCTCGGATTCCATCCCTGGCCCGGGAATTTCATATGCCACGGGGGCAGTGGAAAAGAAAAAAGAAAGGAAGGAGGGAAGAGAGAAAAATGAGACACTCAGATTTCAAACACGTGGTGAGTGTTGGCTGCTGGGACACTAAGTGGCATAGACAAAATGACATCGGGTCCCTAAGTTAGAGAGGTACCCCACCCAGTCCTCGCAGATGCGTCTGCCCTCGTCCCAACAGTGACCCCTGCAGTGACTCATAGCAAGGATGCTGTTTCCAGCTAATGTGTATTGAGACACAGTCAGCTTTTTTTTTTTTTTTCATCTTTTCTTGCCTTTTCATAGGAGCATCTATTGTCACTGTCACCTCCGTATATTGCGTACGACGAGTGTGTCAGCGATTACAGGGCGCAGAGGAAGAAGAGGATGAGGGTTCAATCCCAGGCCTAGCTCAGTGGGTTAGGGATCTGGTGCTGCTGCAAGCTGCAGTGCAGGTCGCAGATGCTGCGCAGATCCGGTGTTGCTGTGGTTGTAGCATAGGCCAGCAGCTTTTCCACTCCTAGCCTGGGAGCTTCCATGTGCCACAAGTGCAGCTGTAAAAAGAAAAAAAAAAAAAGGATAGGGTGGGCAAGGCGATTAGGATATATGAGTCACAACATTACCTAGTTTTTTTTGTTTTTTTTTTTGTTTTTGACGAAGGAAGCTTGGGGCTCCTGGTGCTGTTTCCATCTAGACGCCCAGTGCCACGTCAGGAGAAATGAGGCTGTTGATATGGTCAAACGGAGGTCCAGGGCAGGTTAAGCGGTGTCCCTGGGGTGTGCAACATGGTGACCGGCCCCCACCCCCCATTGCAAAATGCCAGAAGACTGGTCTGGAGGAGCCAGAAGTGAGGAGCTGAAGCTGAGCGTTAGTGAGCAGGCCGCAGCCACAGGCAGTGATGGTCTGGCTCCCTGGCTCCGCCCAGGCCGTCTCAAGAAGCTGGCCCACTTTTAAAGGCAATACGTCTGACAAAGCCTGTCCTCTCCCCGCCATGCCCCCCACCCCTGGAGTTACCTTCTGACCTGGGGAGCGCTTACAAGACTCTTTGATTATATATCCTGCAGTCTGACTCCCCTCATCAACCTGCCCCTCTCATCTTTCGTTGATTGAACATTTCCTGTGAGATTCTGCCAAAGACGGGCTTGTTTCCGTCACTTTGATTTTTCTTCTAAGAAACGCAAAATTTATGGAAATCAAACTGGTTTTGACACAGGAGCCATAACAAATAAAACTTTCCATTCCGAAGTGACTATTAATCACGGGTGCTGCCTCTGCCCTAAGGCAGCTGTCACTGGGAAGGACACAGGTGTCAACGTCACACAGCAGCCTGCACCCTTCCAGTGCCCGGAAGCACCCAGAGGCTGACAGCCATCCCCCCACCCCGCTGTGCTGAACCCAGGCCCCCGGGGAATTTCTTCTTGGGAATTTTCATCTCCTCAAAGCTCAGTCAATACCGCTCCATTCAAGGGTTCCTTTGGCCCTGGGCTCACTGAGGCATTTAGAGGATCAGCTCGGGGTTTTCAGCTGGTCCACAGACGACAGCATCCTGGCCGGAAGTGCAGGTGAGGGCTTTCTTCCTTGCTCGGCTGGCCGGCCCCAGGCTCCCAGTGTGGGAGTGGGCTCTCCACGTGCTTGACCACTGTCACCCGCCGCTGTGAACTCTGGGCCCTGACCTAACAGCCGAGAAAATGCCTTTTAAGCAGAAACACTTCTAAAGTCCTGTCTCCCCGCTGCTTCTCCCTGTCATCCTCTTCCCTAGGCCCCATCATTTTTAATCCCAAGTAGGTGAGATCAGCCTTAGGGCGCTGAGGGCAGCCACAGGGCATCCTGGCTGAGGAATACTCTGATAATTAAGAGTGATGGCAAGAAGCTTCGAGGACCTGCAAATACACCAGATGTCTTCTCCCAGGGAGACTGCATCCTTTTTCCTCAGAATTGCTCTGCTTTTGGGACACCTAGAAGTAATAGACTATTTAGGGGACATTTTTCTTTGGTGTGTTGGATTGAACCAACTTTTTATTTCATTTTATTATTATTTTTTTTTTTTGCTTTTTACAGCTGTACCTTCAGAAGTTCCCGGCTAGGGGTCAAATCAGAGCTGCAGCTAAAACAGCCACAGCCACAGCGACTCGGAATCTAAGCCATGTCACGACCTATACCACAGCTCATGGCAACACTGGATCCTTAACCCACTGATCAAGGCCAGGGATTGAACTCACATCCTCATGGATCCTCATAACCCACTGAGCCACAATGGGAACTCCCTGAACCACTTCTACTGAGAGGCTCCAAGGAAGGGTCATGCATTAGTCTAGGTACTGAAGTTTATGCAAGGATGAACTTTCCAGCCTGGAAATGGGTGAGAGGGGTTTGTTTATAGAGTTTTACGAGTGCCAGTTCCTGCAGCAGACCTTCTTCACTTAGTCACACACCGAACCCCCAGAATATACTCATTATGGGGAGTACATGTCCTCTTTACAGTTGCAGAGATAGTGCCTAGAAATGTGAGGTAACTTACTTGCTCAAGGCCACAAAGTTACTGTAAATCAATTTATTTATGCAGTTGTCCACCACATAAAACAATTTATAGAGCTTTTTAGGAGTTCCCAAATGGCTCAGTGTGTTAAGGATCTGGCATTGTCATTGCCATGACTCAGGTTGTTGCTGTGGTGGGAGTTTGATCCTTGGCCCGGGAGCTTCTGCATGCTGCGGGCGTGGCCCCCCCCCCAAAAAGTCCCCAAAACTGCTCAATTTATGGAGCTTCCTGTATGTCCCAGGCCCTCAAATCATGAGGATACAGCTATGGCCCTGCCTCATGGAGCTTATCGCCTAGGTGTAGGGACAAATAAGTCTCCAGTCATAATTAGTTTTAGAAACACCACGGTGTCCTACCATACAGCACATGGAGCTATATCCAATCTTCTGGGATAGACCATGATGGAACAGACTATAAAAAACAAGCTACATATATATGTATGACTGAGTCACTTTGTTGTACAGCAGAAATTGGCCCAATATTGTAAATCAATTACGCTCTAATAAAAAAAAAATAAGGAAAAAACCCCACCATATTGGTAAGATGGGTGCATGGGGGAGAAGGGGTGTCAGAGGCTACTGGGGCAGGACAGGGGAGGTGGGCAGCCTGGTGGTTAAACCAGGTTGGCCTGACTCCAAAGCCTGCACTCGAACAAGGCTGAGAGAAAGTCAGAGACAGAGAGCAGTCTGCTTGTTGGTCTTGTCGTTCGGTTTGTAGCCTTCTGCATTTGGCGTCTGCATCCTGACCTCCCCTGTCTGTGGGAAGCAACGTGGAGAGCATCGCCCCTGGAAGACTGGGGGCTTGGTCTTCCATCTCCATGTCAGATACTTGGTGAGGACCCTCCTGCTCCCCGCTTCCCCTAACCTGATGCGTCCTCTACCATCACCATCCAGGTGGCGCACGGAATTAGGAATGTCAAGCGCCTCCATCTCACTCACTCCCCACTCCCCACGTTAAACGATAGGGGTTCATTGTACAACTACAGGTGTGATAAATTCATTGAGTAATAAAAAAAAAAAAAAAACCAATAGGGGTTCAACCGCAGAATCCCATCCTTGTCACTGTGTCACTGCCTTACACCAGCCCCCCTCTTCCTTGTCGTCATTGGCCCAGTGTCCACTCTCACCCACTGCATCCCTAGCACTGCTTTCCTAAAAAGCCAAAGAGATCCTACCATTTTCAAGCTCAGGTATTCCATATGACTTTCCACTGCATGTGGAATAACAGCTGGTTTTCTTTCTTCACAGTCTACCCTCTTCTCGTTTCTCCACCATCTGCCCCAGCCACACAGACTCTCCCTCTCAAACCCAAAGGTACCTCCCTGCCCCCTGCACACACTTCACCCTCTTAGCCTGGGGTGAGAGCATCCATTGCTTCTCAACCTGGGAAACTCCTACTTATCCCTCAAAGCCCAACTCATATAATACCTCCTCTGTAGACGCAGTCTTTCATTCCTCCAGCAGGACTAATCACACTCCCCTCTGTGATCCTCCAGCCCCACATTCCTACCTTTAGCTCAGTGTTTGTCATGATACCTCGAAATCATCTCTCCATAGACGACATCTGGACACTAGCTCTGCAGCGGCAAGGACTGTGTTTTTATCTTTTCTCCCTAGCACCTAGTCACAGGTTCTGCTGTGTACAAAGTACTCAGTGAATGTCTGTACTGGTCCTTTTGGTCTGTGTGTTTTGCCAGAATCC
This sequence comes from Phacochoerus africanus, assembly GCF_016906955.1. NCBI lineage: Eukaryota > Metazoa > Chordata > Mammalia > Artiodactyla > Suidae > Phacochoerus > Phacochoerus africanus. The sequence continues at coordinate 52,283,020 of NC_062546.1, forward strand.
TCTGGTGCAGGGATATTCTCTTTGGTTAGGAAGCAGGAAGCGGAGAAACCAGCAGGGAGCAAACTCTGGGGCTTTCTCCTTTATCTTTGGTCATAATTGTCTAACTTCAAAATAAATTCTGTAACACACCTAGTCACCAGTCATATCTTACTATCAAAGGGTGTTTGATGTTGTTGCTTTACATGAAAAGAGTAGTACTTGCAGAAGTAGTTTCTGCTGCTCCTCAGATGGAGACAGGCAGCCTGACACTGGGAAGAGTCCGGTCACTGAGCTTCAGATCAGCTGCCCCGTCTGCTGTAGCACCGGGTGTTTTTCCAGGCTGAGAACTGTTCCCTGGCACACAACGTCCACGTACATCTCGATGGACTGATGTCAGTTTGTTCTGGATTGCCACTGATGGCATAGAAAAGGTGCAATATTAGTTTTGTGTTTTTTTTTTTGGTCATGCCCAAAGCATGCAGAAGTTTCCAGGTCAGGGATCGAACCCACACCACAGCAGTGACAACACGAAGTCCTTAACTTCTAGGCCACCAGGGAACTCCCAGAATTTTTTTTTTTTTTTCCTTTTTTGGCCGCCGTGCTGGCATATGGAGTTCCTAGGCCAGGGGTCAGATCCAAGCCACAGCTGCAGCAATGCCAAGTCCTTAACCTGCTCAGTTGGGCCAGGGATCAAACCTGCGTCCTAATGCTGCAGAGATGCCACCCTTCCCTTTATGCCACAGCAAGAACGCCAAACTTTTAGATTTATTTATTTATTTTTCCCTTTTTACAGCCACACCTCAGGCATATGGAATTTCCCTGCCCAGGGGTCAAATCAGTGCTGCAGCTGCTTCCCTACACCACAGCCCACGGCAACACCGGATCCAAGCTGCATCTGTGATCTATGCCGCAGTTGGTGGCAAGTTGGTGGCTGACCTTTAACCACTGAGTGAGGCCAGGGGTTGAACCCACATCTTCACAGACACTATATTGGGTTCTTAACCCACTGAGCCATAACAAGAACTCCCAAACTCCTAGACTTTATTTATTTATTTTTGTCTTTTTAGGGCCACACCCATGGCATACGGAAGTTCTCAGACTAGGGGTCAAATCAGAGCTGCAGCTGCAGCTGCCACAGCCATAGCAACACTGGATCCATAACCCAATGAGCAAGGCCAGGGATCGAAACTATGTCTGCATGGATTTGTTACTGCTGAGCCGTGACAGGAGTTCCTCCCCAGACTCCTAGATTTTTAAATGGTACCTCACATCCCAGGTACTGGGAAGAGTCTGAATGGAGAACAAAGAAAACAATGAAGGGATTTTTTGACCCATATCTAGACTCTTTCACCCTTAAAGTACTTAGGCAGCAATAAGCGTGTATCTTAAATTACTTGACTTCACTAACAGTCTGGCTAGAAAAAAAAAAATCAGACAAAGAGGGATGAAGCAGAAGTTTTTAAAAATTCAAGTTAGGAAAATTGACATTCTATCTGAAATCAGCTAGAGATTTGGTGACCTGTTCTATTTAAGTCAATTTAACATCATACAACATAAATTAAATCCAGGGCAGATTTAATCTAAATTAAGTCAGCAAATACATTTAATCTTCCTATTGAATTGTACGAGTCTGTGCAAAATGGGCTTTCTGTGGTTGTCCCTCTCATCCAAAACAGGGCAATTTTTATAAAACTAATTATTTTCCTAATTAAATAATCCTAGCTTCAAACAGTTCAATTTTCCTTCTTCTTCTTCTTCTTCTTTTTTTTTTTTAATGGCTGCACCACAGCATATGGAAGTACCTGGACAGAGACTGAATCAGAGCTACTGCTGAGACCTACACTACAGGTAGGGCAATGCTGGATACTTTAACCCATTACACCAGCTGGGGGATTGAACCCTTGCCTCCACAACCACCTGAGCTGCTAGTCAGGTTCTTAATCCATTGTGCCACAGCGGGGACTTACACCCAATTTTCCTTTTAAGGGGAATTACTTTCCAGTTAACATTTAGTCAGAACAGGTGCTCATAGGCACACAGCTCTGACGCTATTGGGATTTTTACATCTGGATACCAGAGCCAATCAGGGGGCATTTCCTCTCTTCGCCCTCTGTGCACAGTTTAAAGTTTCTCTGCTTTTTTTTGGGGGGGGGGGCTTTTTAGGGCTGCACCTGTGGCATATGGAAGTCCCAGGCTAGGGGTCGAATCGGAGCTACAGCTGCCAGACTACACCACAGCCCCAGGAACGCCAGATCTGAGCCTCATCTGCAACCTACACCACAGCTCATGGCAACACCAGATCTTTAACCCACTGAGCGAGGCCAGGGATCTAACCTGCATCCTTATGGATACTGGTCAGATTCATTACCGCTGAGCCACAATGGAAACTCCTCAGCATCTTTTGTAAGTCATTAATTTTTGGCATCCTGTGTAGCATAGTGGCGAATATGATTCATTCTTTCTTGGAGCACAATTAGCTGTGAAAACAGATCTTAGAACAGACCCCCCCCCCCTCCAGCCCCAAAGGATTATTGAAGGTAGGAAATGCAGGTGATTATCAGAGTCTGCCTTTGATACAGACATCCTGCTCTTCTGCTGGCCCTTTGAACTAACTTTGATATGCAGTAATTAAGAGGGATTCCACCCCTGGAGGAGAAGTGCTGCGGCCATGCCTCTGCTCCCCTCTCCTGAGTCCTTGTTTTGAACTATTGATCAAACAGATTTGGAGGGATTTGTCGGAGCCTGTGTGGGGTAAGAAGGAAGGAAATGAAGGAGGAGGGAGGGGGAGAGGAAGGAGGGGGTGCATCTTTAAAGAGTTTCAGAGGGAACCTGCCGGTCAGACCTAGCTCATCCTATTTCACGCAACTTCCTCTGATGAGGATTGGCCTCTCTTGCAGAAAAAAAGCAATTACAGGAGACCTACTGGGTTTTCATCTTGGCAGAAGCTCCGTTGCGGGTTTGGAGGAGCCCAGCTTCGAGGAAGTCTCAGGGAAGTTGCTGAGAAGGCCTGGGGATGGCGGTGGTGGTCCTGCTGGGGCTCGGCTGGCTGTGCACCCCGCTGGGAGCTCTGGTGCTGGACTTCAACAACATCAAGGGCTCTGCGGATGTGCAAGGGGCCTGGAAGGTAATGCGCACTGAGCGAGGAGGGCTGGGTGCTGGATTCAGGTGTAGGCCACCGCTCAAATCTGAAATTTCCAGACGGGGAGCTGGATTGAGGAGCTGGGAAAGTGCTCTGGGAGAATCCAGTGGCCTTGGCACTGACTCGCCAAATAAGCTAAGTGGCTTTTCAGGGCACTGAGTTATCAATCTGCCTATAACTCAAGGAGGACACTCACATTTAGAAAGCTGGCCATGGAATTCCTTTTGCGGCTGAAGGGGTTAAGAACCCAACTAGTATCCAGGAGGACTCAGGTTCCATTCCTGGCCTCGTTCAGTAATGTTAAGGATCCAGCGTCATCATAAGCTACGGTGAAGGGTGCAGATGCGGCTTGGGTTTCGATCGCTGTGGCTGTGGTGTAAGCCAGCAGCTACAGCTCTGATTCCACCCTTAGCCTGGGAACTTCAATATGCCACAGGTGTGGCCATAAAAACACACACACACAAAAGGAAAGAAAGTTGGACCATGCACCAGGCCTTTTATAAGTACGTTTTATCTTACCACCTCTTCCACAGCTTGAGAATGCTATTAGACTTCCTAATTACAGAGGATGAAAATGGGACTCAGAGAATCTAAACAGGGCCACAGAGCCAGAGAATGTGGGACTTAGGAGTTAAATGGTGCATGCCAAGGCGCAACTGGCTTGTCATCATCTCACTTGACAGAGCTGTTTTCAGGATCCTCTCATTGATAAGCAATAAAGCATCAAGTGTAGATAAGAAAAGTCAGTGTTTGGTCTCTGTTTCTCTGCAAATGAGGCATCACTAAAAGTCAAAGGACAGGAGTTCCCTTGTGGGGCAGTGGTTTAAGGATACAGTGTTGTCACTGCTGCTGCTTGGGTCACCGCTGTGGCATGGGTTTGATCCCTGACCTGGGAACGTCACATGCCACAGGTGCAGCCAAAACAAACGAACAAAAAAATATAGCACAGCATCTAGGGCTTCTGGATGCATACCCCAAATCTCACAATCATCTCTAAGAAACACATGGGAAAACATTTTCTTCCATTTGTATAAAAAACATAAGAAAATTGAAGTCTATGTTTTAAGACCAGGGCAGTTTTTCAAACACAAATAAACTTTGCAGTACATAGGTCTTTTGTTGGTGATTTGCTCTCCACTTTGTGGGAGAAAACTAATTCTGGTAAAAAATTAAGATGCTGTCTTGAGTTCTGGCTGTGGCACAATGGGATAAGCAGTGTCCTGGGAGCGCTAGGATGCAGGTTCCATCCCAGCCCAGCACAATGGGTTAAGGATCTGGTGTTGCCACAGCTACAGGTTAGGTTGCAACTGTTTCTCAGATCTGATCCCTGGTCTGGGAAATTAATATACTGAGGGGCAGCCAAAAATGGAAGAGAAAAAAAAAAAAAAAAAGATGCTGCCTGACTGAAGTTCCCTGGTGGCCTAGTAGTTAAGGACCCGATGTGGTCACTGCTATGGCTCAAGTCACTGCTATGGTGTGGATTTTATCCCTGGCCGGAGGAACTTCCACAAGCCGTGGGTGTGGACAAAAAAGAAAGATGAGGCACCTGAGGTTTGCCATAGCATTTAAAGTGCCTCTCTCAGGGGAGTTCCGCTGTGGCTCAGTGGGTTAAGAACCTGACTAGTACCGGTGGGAATGCAGGTTTGACCCCCTGGCCTCGCTCAGTGGGTTAAGAATCCAGCATTGCTGTGGTTGTGGTGTAGATCGGCATCTGCAGCTTGGATCCAACCTCTAGTGTGGGAACTTCCCTATGCCACAGATGTGGCCCTAAACAGAAAAATAAAGTGCTCCTCTGATTTGGCTTTACCCATCTCCTGCTGGAATAAAAGTCCATCTCACTGGATTCCCTAGCCCTCTGACAACAGTTCCTCTTTACAGGGTTTGCAGTGTGTGTCTGATGAGGACTGCAGTACCAGAAAATTCTGCCTCAAACCCCAAGACGAGAAGCCCTTCTGTGCTACCTGCCGTGGACTGCGGAGGCGGTGCCAGCGCCCTGCTATGTGCTGCCCAGGGATGCTCTGCGTGAACGGTGAGTTGGCACGGAGCTGTGCAGGATGGCTGTACTCCAACAAAGGAGAGACAGTGTCTGGACCTCTTGGACTAGGATATTCCAAGTCAGGCACTCTGTTCCCTGGATTCACCCTTGAAGTGAACTTACGTAGCTGCCTCTTCTAGGTGCAGCAAAATCATTCTCTTTCCTGCCAACAACTCTTGCCAGCAACTTGGAGATGATTTTAAAGAAAGGTTCAAGTTGGAATTTTTCAAGTTTTCTTCTGTTTTTCACTTAGATTCCATTAATTACTTTACCACCTTCTTTACCCTGTGTGAGATATAAATGTTATTTTTTTAATTTTTATTTATTTTTAATTTAAAAAAATTTTTTTTTTGGCTTTTGTCTTTTTTTTGTTGTTGTTGTTGTTGCTATTTCTTGGGCCACTCCCGCGGCATATGGAGGTTCCCAGGCTAGGGGTTGAATCGGAGCTGTAGCCACCGGCCTACGCCAGAGCCACAGCAACGCGGGATCCGAGCCACGTCTGCAACCTACACCACAGCTCACAGCAACGCTGGATCGTTAACCCACTGAGCAAGGGCAGGGACCGAACCCGCAACCTCATGGTTCCTAGTCGGATTCGTTAACCACTGCGCCACGACGGGAACTCCTGAGATATAAATGTTTAGTGCCTATGTCCCACAATCTAGAAAGTCATCTATAAACTGAAGGCAGAGCTACTGCCAAACTGTGACTGTGATGCGAGCTAGCCTGTGGTTCTAATCCTCTCTCTCCACCTGCTTGTCTCCCAGATGTCTGTACGACAATGGAAGATGCAACCCCGATACTAGAAAGGCAGATAGATGACCGAGATGATGCAGATACAAAAGGAACAACTGAGCATCCAGTTCAGGAAAACAAACCCAAGAGGAAGCCAAATATTAAAAAATCACAAGGCAGTAAGGGTAAGAGCAGCATTCTAAGTTATGTGTGTGTCTATGTATATATCATACACACATAATATACATATATGTGTGTGTGTATGTGTGTATGTTTTTTTTTTTTTTATAAAAACATCTTCTCCTTCTAGGCTCTAAAGGACAGGCTAAAACTGACTTTATTCCTCCCCATTCCCGAAACACACAGGGAGCACGTTCTATTTCTGCTTTTTTTTTTTTTTCCTTGGGCTGCACCCGAGGCCTATGGAAGCTCCCAGTCTAGGGGTCTAATCAGAGCTGCAGTTGCTGGCTGCAGAGCACAGCCACGGCAACACTGGATCTGGGCCATGCCTGCGACCTACACCACAGCTCAAAGGAACGTCAGATCCTGAACCTAGAGCAAAGCCAGGGATAGAACCTGCATCCTCATGGATACTAGTCGGGTTCATTACTGCTGAGCCACGGTGGGAACTCCAGCATCAGGTAGTTGGCAGGTGGAGAGGGCAGGGATAGCTGTAATAATGGGCTGATTAACAAGAAAGCCTGTAATTGTTTAATTAGATTTTAGGTACACATCTTTTTACAGCCTGTAATTTAACCAATGGAAATTTCCCTTTCTAGACCCTCAGAATATAAAATAAAAGCGAGATGAACGTAGGTGCAATAGCTTTTCATTCTCGGACTAAATACATACTTCACTAAGGCTTTTTACACATTGTAGTCTCAAAGTCCAATTTTTGACATAAAATAGCTAGAATGTTTGAAGGTGGTGAACTGGCCATTCTTGTTTGTGGCCCCTGTGTAAGGAATGATCTCATTGTCAGTACAAAATCCCACTTAATAAAACACTGATGAGTGATACTTACTTCATGTCTGGAGATTAAAAATCCCATCTTTCTCTGATGAATGTTTTAACTTTGTGAAACAGTCCTATTGAGGAGGGCTGAAATGTCCATTCCACTGCTGCTTTCCACATAGGAATGGACGTGCTGTTCCATCTTTACTTTGTGGCTTATCCAACACTCCACACCTTATCATGGAGCCCCCACACGTAACCACTGCCCCCTGCTTCTTACTAAAGCCGGTATCAATCCTGTTACAGGACAAGAGGGAGAAAGCTGCCTTAGAACTTTTGACTGTGGATCTGGACTTTGCTGTGCTCGTCATTTTTGGACTAAGATTTGTAAACCGGTCCTTCTGGAGGGCCAGGTCTGCTCTAGGAGAGGGCACAAAGATACTGCGCAAGCTCCCGAAATCTTCCAGCGCTGTGACTGTGGTCCCGGACTGTCGTGTCGAGGTCAGGTGGCTGGTAATCGACAACATGCTCGGCTAAGAGTCTGCCAGAAAATCTAAACAGCTGTATGAAGCAGAGGTCTCAGACACAAACTTAAACATCTTCCCATGCAAGTATCTCTTAAAATAAAATCTTGCAGCAACTGAAAGAGACTGAGCTGGAGAACCACGAGAGGCTGTCTTGTGATGAACAGAAGCTGGTTTGGGCTTTTTGTCTATTTCTGCAGAAAAGTGATGTGATTCTATAACAAATTTAACTTCGATCTAGGAATTCAGCTACTTCAAATAAATTTCTAAGTAATTTCTGGTGAAGTTCTGATACCTGACAGTAGTTGGGAAGAAGAATTGATGATATCTGTTGTTTCTTACCAGTGAAAATTACCCAGAAATACTTTATTCTTCCTCAAAACCCCTATGTTTATATTCTTTCATTTCTTGGAGGGAAATACCATTTCACTACAAAATAATTTGGTTAATAAAGAAATGAGATTCAAAAGGCAGTATCTTATGTTTGAATACTCCTTGGCAGTTACAAAGCATTTACACATATTTTGTTTTCAGTAGCTTTACTTACCATTTGAGGACTTTTTATATTTTGTAGTTACATAACTTCTATATTTCTAAGATAAGGCTTTCAAGGAGTTTTTTTTTTGTTTTGTTTTTTGTTTTGCTTTTTAGGGCCGCACTTGCCGCATGTGTTGCTTCCTAGGCTAGGGGTCAAATCGGAGCTACAGCTGCCAGCCTGGACCATAGCCAGAGCAATGTGGGATCTGAGCTGCGTCTGTGACCTACACCACAGCTCACGGCAACGCCGGAATCTTAACCCACAGAGCGAGGCCAGGGATCAAACCTGCAACCTCATGGTTCCTAGATGGATTTGTTTCCCCTACGCCACGTTGGGAACTCCTCAAGGAGGTTTTTTTACTTACACATTTTGACCATCTGAACTTAAAAGTGATGTTAGAGGAAAACTAGGTAAAAAAAAATGAAGTTTTTGTTTGCTCAAAGTTTAAGAGGCCGTATTTTTATACATCTGCGTGAATATTAGAAGTGGTTTTAGGAATTCCCACTGTGGCACAGTGGGTTAAGAATCTGACTGCAGGAGTTCCCATCACGGCTCAGCGATTAGTGAACCTGACTAGCATCCATGAGGATGCGGGTTCAATCCCTGGCCTCGCTCAGTGGGTTAAGGATCTGGCGTTGTCAGGAGCTATGGTGTAGGTCGCAGACACGGCTTGGATCCTGCATTGCTGTGGCTCTGGCGTAGGCTGGCGGCTACAGCTCCGATTGGACCCCTAGCACCTCAGGTAGCTGCAGAGGCGAGGGTTTGACCCTGTGTCTGGTGCAGTGGGTCAAGGGATTGGGTGTAGGTTGCAGCTGTGGCTTGGATTCAACCCCTAGCCTGGGAATTTCCATATGCCATGGGTGTGGCCATAAAAATAAATAAATATATACATAAATAAATACACTTAGAAGTAGTTTTAATTAGAGAAGCTCTTTCTGATGAATTACAATAAACTGGTACAGATTTCACTTAACAGATAAACCACGTACCTGTTACTTTATTTAGGTTATAAGCATATATTACAAAATTGAATATGAGCCAAGCAAAGAAAAAAATTAAATTTATGAAGTTTAGTTTCTTCTTTTTTTGGTCTTTTGAGGGCTGTACCCATGGCATGTGGAAGTCCCAGGCTAGGGGTTGAATCAGAGCTGTAGCCACTGGCCTACACTACAGCCTCAGCCATGCCAGATCCGAGCTGCATCTGTGACACATACCACAGCTCATGGCAACGCCAGATCCTTAATCCACTGAGCAGGGACAGGGATCAAACCTGCATCCTCATGGATACTAGTCAGATTCATTTTCACTGAGCCCTGATGGGAATTCCAAAGTTCTCCAGATTCTAAAAAAACTAAACCCTCTTCCAGAGGCTAGCCTCTGGGTGCATTCTTAATTGACTAACTTATAATCAGTAAATGGGAGAAAAGGTAGAGGTAATGTGGTTTATAGCATAAGGGCAGAAAATGAGAAAATAAAAATTTCCATTCAAGATTTGCCATCATCTCATCTCTTAATTCTCTCTATTGACCCTTGGCAAAGTGATCATGAACAGAATATATCAATTTAAACATACTTGCTAATAAAATAAGAACAAGATCATCTGCTAATAGGACAAGAGGCTTTATTGACTAACCGTGCAAGCTACAGCAAGAAGAAGAAATAGTTATTTAAAAACACCATGGACCCTTACATAGCAAAGGTTAAGAAATAAATTAAGACTCCTATTGGGCTGTGCCTGGGTGCATAGGCCTCATTCGCTTCGATCCTTGGGTTCTCGGTATTTCCACTGGATGTAGTCAAAGATGTCCTTCTCGCTGTCCACGGGCAGCGGCTCTCCAGCAACTCCTGCAAGGAGAGAAGCCAGGGCTTCCTCATGAACCGGCTCCGAGTCTAGTTACAGATGGTTCAGGCCTGAGAGCTGTGTGGGACTCATCTCCCCAGGAAAGAGAAAGCAGTTCCTAGGCCACTAAAAAAAGATGCTGGAGTTTCGTTGTGGTGCAGAGGAAATGAACCCAACTAGTATCCATGAGGATGCAGGTTTGATCCCTGGCCCTGCTCAGTGGGTTAGGGATCTGGTGTTGCCATGAATTGTGGGGTAGGTCACAGACACAGCTCAGACCTGGCATTGCTGTGGCTGTGGTGCAGGCTGGCAGATGCAGCACCGATTCAGCCATTAGCCTGGGAGCCTCCATATGCCACAGGCGCAGCCCTAAAACGCAAGAGAAAAAACGAGAGAGAGAGAAATACTGACTGCTCCCTCCCCTCATGAGCCTGGGCTGGCACTCTGTCACACATACCTCCAGCACTACAATAGGAAAAACCTGAAATCTCTACCCTGGCCATTTGAGTGACCCTAATCCATGATTCTCCTCCACTTGTTATAGAGAACACTTTCCTGAGTTCTTGGGCAACTCACAGTGCCAGCAATGCAGAAGCCCAGCCCAGCCCAGCCCACTGATTAAAACCTGAATCTAAGGAGGGCCCCTTGCAGTCTGCATACACAGTGACAAGGGAGAAGTACGGCCCTTGTCGACTGGGGATGAAAGCCCTATTTTACACTTTTAGGACAAAAAAAATTTTCCTTTTCCTAGTAGAGAACAGCAAACCGCATAGTATGCTGTGAAATGTTAACAAGATCTGTAAAACAGAGATTAATTCTTACTCTTGAACTTTCAAAGCATGGGCCAAAGCTACAAAGTTGGACCTACCACTAAAAGTGGTTAATACCTGTGTTCTCCAGAAGTCTTGGAGAGAGGAGGTCCTGTCGGTGCAGCGGAAACGAATCTGACTAGGAACCATGAGGTTGTGGGTTCCATCCCTGGCCTCGCTCAGTGGGTTAAGGATCTGGCGTTGCCACGAGCTGTGGTGTAGGTCTCAGATGCGGCTCAGATCTGGCATTGCTGTAGCTGTGGTGTAGGCTGGCAGCTACAGCTCCGATTTGACCCCTAGCCTGGGAACCTCCATAAGCTGCAGGTGTGGTCCTAAAAAGAGAAAAAAAGAAAAAAAAGAAAAAAAAAGCCAAAAAAAGAAGTCTTGGAGATACATTTACTTATCTATTTTCTTTTTTAGGGCCACACCCTGGGCATATGGAATTTCCCAGGCTAGGGGTTGAATTGGAGCTGCAGCTGCCAGCCTATGCCACAGCCACAGAAATATGGGATCCCTGCCTCGCTTGTGACCTACACCACAGTTCAAGGCAACCCCAGATCCCTGATCCACTGAGCAAGACCAGGAATTGAACCCTCATCCTCATGGATACTAGTCAGATTTGTTTCTGCTGAGTCAGAAGGGGAACTCCTTGGAGGAAACAAAAGCACTTTATGTCAGTAAGACTTTTTTGCTCACTGTCATGGGTAGAAATAATTTAATCTATTCTAACAGAGCTGGAAATAAATAAATCTTATCCTCATGGGGGCTCAACAGAGGGAACACCTACAGATTAAAGCCATTTTGTTGCCTGAGGGACTAACAATACTAAAAAAGAAATTACAAATAACTGGCACAGTTATTTAAAGGCTTCTTAGAAAAACCAATGTTGCTGAAGCAAAATATCCAGACGACTGGGATTCTGTCTACTGCAGACACATAGACTCACCAGTGACTCCCACAGGACGGATTGTGTATTCATTGATTGTGAAGCCTTTTTCAAGGGCGTGGGCTCTCATATTCTTATTGAAAATATCACTCCCAGTGAAATAGAGGACGCCACAGTAATACTGATCCTTGGGTATCAACCTAAAAATAAAAACAAAAATTAAACAACTTACCAACTTTTTTCTATACATTTCAAATTTAGCAAAAATAGGACTCTGCAAATCAATAAGGCATAAAATAGGAGTTTCCATGGTGGCTCAGTGGTAACGAACCCAACTAGTATCCATAAGGACTTGGGTTTGATCCCTGGCCTTGCTCAGTGGGTTAAGGAGCCAGAGTTTCTGTGATCTGTGGCGTAGGTCATAGATGCAGGTCGCATCCTGAGTTGTTGTGGCTGTGGTGTAGGCCCACAGCTGCAGCTCTGATCAGACCCCTAGCCGGGGAACTTCCATATGTTGAGGGTGTGGCTTTAAAAAAAGGTCAAAAAAAAAAAAAAAAAAAGCACAAAATAAAATAAGTCTATGTAGCCCAATAACCCGAAGAGGAGACTATCATTAGGAAGACCGTTCCAATCACCTCAACCTTGTAGTTAGTTTAGGTTTTGGTAAACTATGAGCTGCATGGAGATGTGCAAAGCAATGTCACTTAATACAACTAACTTTCCCTGTACAGGCTCTCCTTGGAGCTGTGATGCCATCACAGTGGGAGGCAAAGTGAGAAAAAATGAACTAGATTCTGTAGACAGTCTCTATTCTTTATACCTTTTTAGGCCAAACATTGTTTATCACAGGAACATACGGCACCTCAATGAAAAAAGGTCCTAGACATTTATGCGAATTCCAAGAAAGATAAGGGAGGCAGGAAAGGGGAAAAGAAGGGAAAAGTTAATAGGTCAGCAGTAAGTTTGGAGTAATACCTGATATCGATTCTCCTGTGTGGATACTCCTTTTCATTGTTTTTACTGGGAAGCTGGCAAACACCCTAAAATGGATATTTAAAAGAGTGGTTAAAGATTTTTTTAAAACTTAAGGCTTAATGCTAATCAAATGTGTTAAATGTGAGGTTATTTTTGCTTTAAGTGGGGACAATTTTAGAAGCCTGAGCACTTGTAACTCTTATTTCGACCGTGCCAAGTTCACAAATTGAATCCATGCCACAGCAGCAATCCAAGCCACAGCAGTGACAATGTCAGATTCTTTTTAATATTTTATTTTTATAGCTACAAATGCAGCATTTAGAAGTTCCTGGGTCAGAGGGCAAATCAGAGCTTCCGAGTACAGCCTATGTCACAGCCACGGCAACACTGGATCCAAGCCACATCTGTGACCTATGCTTCAGCCTGTGGCAATGCTGGATCCTTAAACCACTGAGCAAGGGCAGGAATGGAACCTGCATCCTCATGGACACTATGCTGGGTTCTTAACCCACTGAACCACAAGAGGATCCTTAATCAACACTGCACAAGAGAACTCTCTCAGGAGTTCCCATCATGGCACAGTGGTTAATGAATCTGACTAGGAACCATGAGGTTGCAGGTTCGATCCCTGGCCTTGCTCAGTGGGTTAAGGATCCAGCGTTGCCATGAGCTATGGTGTAGGTTGCAGACGTGGCTCGGATCCTGTGTTGCTGTGGCTCTGGTGTAGGCCGGTGGCTACAGCTAAAATTTGACCCCCATATGCCTCGGGAGCGGCCCTAGAAAAGGCAAAAAGACCAAAAAAAAAAAAAAGAGAGAGAGAGAGAGAACTCTCTCAGTAGCTTTCCTATGCACTATGTACTATCACCATCTTCTTATTGTACTTCATGATAATTAAAGAACCACAGCAGGCAAGGATTCTGGTTAAGAGAATCTGGCCTTTTTGTTTGTTTGTTTGGTTTTAGGGTTGCACCCACGGCATATGGAAGTTCCCAGGCTAGGGGTCAATTCAGAGCTACGTCACAGGCACAGCAAGGCAGGATCCAAGCCGAGTCTGCGACCTACACCACAGCTCACAGCAATGCCAGATCCTTAACCCACTGAGCGAGGCCAGGGATCGAACCCACAACCTCATGGCTCCTAGTCGGATTCGTTTCCAGTGCTCCACGACAGTAACTTCCAAGAGGATCTGGCTTTTGTGTGACTCTAAACAGAAGCTAATCAAGGATAGCATGAAAGACAGAGACCAAAGCCAACAGAAAAAGGCAACTTGGAGAAAACAATGATTATTCAGGAAGAAGAAAACAGACACAAAAGCTATCGGCAATATTGTCAGATCACAGAAGATAGTTTATCCATGAAATAAGGGCAGAATTCCATATAAAAACAACACTCAAAGAATTTAAATCAAAATTTAAAAAATGATAGAAGTGGAAGAATTTGAAATTGAGGAAATATTCCAGAAATTAGAAAAGACAGAGATGAAAATTAAGAAAAATTTAAAAGATAGGAAAACTGGAGGATCATTTTCTTCCTTCTCTACAGGTGAGTTTTCTTATATTTCTGCAGTTATTGAACGAAAATTGTCAAGGTCTGCTTTTGTTATCTTTCCCTTTCCCAGACTGGGCAGCAAGTCATAAATATGTAAAAAGAAATACAAACACCACCAAATTTCAAATTAAACGCGTCAAAAGCCATTCTAAGAAAAATCCAAGTGACAAGCTTCTGGTCCTAAAGAGCACTCGTGCTGGTACACACTTCACTAAAAGCCATACTTTACACTCAGCAATATACAAAAACCAAAATCGAAAATGGGTATTTTCTTTAGCAACTCCTGTGGCCGAGAGACTAATGAAACCTGTTTATCATCACAATATGAAACCTGCCTTCTTAGGCACTAACAAGTTCCAACTCAACCTTCAGATGGAATTACCATGAGGTATTACCTTGCGGATATGGATGTGTGAACACCAGAGGCAATGATCTTGCTGTTTGTCACATCAGTAATAGGATTTCATCTAATGGCTTTGTTCCTTTCCTCAAGGCTAATTTTGTTTCCTGCACTTTTTCTGAAGTGCTGATGTTAAAGAATTTCCCTGTATTACTGTAAATTCTTTCTAAGATTGAGTGGATTAGTTTTGTTTAGTGTTTCAATTAGGTAGCTTCTTGCGGAGTGTCTGAAATAAAGCCTCTCATTTCCCCAGTGTAACCAAGGCATCTTCAGTCGTCCTGTGAATCCTCACTGCAGACATTTCACAGAAAATCATCCTGAGGCCAAACTTAGACAAAAGGCTAAAATTTGAGTGGTACTCATCTTATATAAGGTAAACAGGCATCTAAATGCAGAGGAAACTGGGCCTTTTCTTCCAAATGTTTTTATATTCATAGGAAGAATAGCTTGATTAACTAAAGACCATGATTTTGCAAGAAGATCTGGAATAACCCTGGCTTTCCTAAGGTTTGATTACTACTGGTTTAAAGGAATTCAGGTTTTTTATTTTATTTTTTATTTTAGGGCTGCACCTGAGGCACATGGAAGTTCTCAGGCCTACACCACTGCCACAGCAACGCCAGATCAAAGCCGCCTCTGCACCTTACACCACAGCTCATGGCAACGCCGGATCCTTAACCCCACCGAGCAGGGCCAGGGATCAAACCAGTGTCCTCATAAATACTAGTTGATACTAGTTGGGTTCATTACTGCTGAGTCACAATGGAACTCCCAGGAATTCACGTTTTGAAGGTAACTTAAAAAAACACATAGATGTTCATATTTTTAAAACTATTAAGTCAGTGGTTATAGCAAGCAGAGGTTGTGAAATCAAGTGGATATGGAGCGAGAATGGTTTATTCCACTTTTATAAGCTGAATTCATTTTGCAGCCAATTTCCTTTTAGAAAACCTACAGACCTCACCTTCTGTGGTGGTCTCTGTTAGAGTTCATGCTCTTGAGGTCACTGCTCTGACTCCTGCTTGCCTGTCTCCTACCCCGATGTCTGCTCGGCTCACTTCTATATCTCAAGTCTTCCCTCAAGTCTCATCTGCTCAATAAGGCCGTCCTACTGAATGTCATCTCCTGCATTCCCATCTCCCCATACCTGCTCTACCTTTCTTTTTAAAAATAGCACTTGTTGGGAGTTCCTGCTGTGGTGCAATGTGACTGGCAGGCAGTGTCTTGGGAGCACTGGGATGCAGATTCTATCCCTGGCCTGGCACAGTGGGTTAAGGATCCACTTAGGTTGCAACTGTGGCTCAGATCTGATCCCTGGCCTGGAAACTCTACAGGCTGCAGGATGGCCAAAAAAAAAGAAAAAAAAAAGGAGTTCCCGTCGAGGCGCAGTGGTTAACGAATCTGACTAGGAACCCCTTGCTCGGTGGGTTAACGATCCGGTGTTGCCGTGAGCTGTGGTGTAGGTTGCAGATGCGGTTCGGATCCTGCGTTGCTGTGGCTCTGGCGTAGGCTGGCAGCTACAGCTCCGATTAGACCCCTAGCCTGGGAACCTCCATATGCCGAGGGAGCGGCCCAAGAAATAGTAAAAAGACAAAGAAAAAGAAAAAAAAAATAGTACTTACTATCTTAACCTAACCTGCAATTTACCTACTTAATATGTTCATTGTTAACTAGCAATCCTTTCCCACATCCTTACAATAAAAGTTCTACTTAAAGTCACTCATCCATCCCATGCTCCTAGAACAGTGCCTGGTATATAGTAGGTGTTAAATACGTATTTGTTGAATTGACTGAATACATTTTCTCCTCCCACTGACACCCACTGTCCCCGCTCTTCTCTCACAGCACCATCTTCTCTCTCTCTCTGTCCCTTCCTCTGTTCCCCAGCTTAATCCATTCTAGGTTACTCCTTTCCTCTAAGTGATCTATTTCCAAACAGAAATATATTATTATTACATATTATACTAGTATAACACTCTGCACAACTCTTTGAAGATTCATTATCTTCAAAAGCTATTTGTATAAGTCCTTCAAAGTTTTCATCTGTGCAAAGTTCCCGCTGTGGCTCAGCGGGTTAAGGACCCAATGTCATCCCTGTGAGGGTAGGGGTTGGATCCCTGGCTTCGCTCAGGGGGTTAGGGACCCAGTGTTGCCACAAGCTGTGGTGTAGGCTGCAGACATGGCCTGGATCTGGTGTTGCTTCGGCTGTCGTGTAGGCCGGCAGCTGCAGCTCTGATTCGACTCCTGGCCTGGGAACTTCCATATGCAGCAGGTGTGGCGCTAAAAAGGAAAAAAAAAAGTTTCCATGTGTATTACTTAATTTGATGTGCATGAGTCCTTTGCCATAGGGCAAGCATATGGTTTTACAGATGAGAAAATTAAGGCCTCAGAGAAGTAAAACAACTTGCCTAATGTCACACAATGAATTGGTAATAGAGCCAAAAGATTTTGTATCCTCTGTATCCAAATCTACTCTTCTACATGCAACATACAAACACCCACTCTTTCTTTGCAACAAAATAAAAATCACTTCTTCTTCTTTTTTTGGTTTGATGTGGGATGTCAGTTCCCAGATTGGGATTGAACTTGGGCCGCAGTGGTGAAAGCTCTAAGTCCTAACCACTAGACCACCAGGTAACTCCCATAAATAACTTCTTATTGCCTCCAAATAATTTGAAAGTTGACCTGGAGTGCTTCTCATCCTAACTAGTTATCAATGTCAAAACAGCAGGCTCAAACATGGCATTTTTAAGCTTCAGTAAATACAAGAACCACAGGTATAGTATCCAAACCTTACACATAAACCACCCAGAAGATGGGTTCTTAAAGTCACAACCTGAAGGCCTCAGTCTCCCGCTCTTATTGTCATCTCAACCTGCCATACTTTAAAAACAAACAAACAAAAAAACCTGCTTTCTTATTTTTTAACCTCTTTTCTTCTGGAAATTGATTGGGAAGAGTCCCTCTCTGGCAATACCTGTATATGTGCTGCCAGGTGTCTGAAGGAGAGAATAGGAAGGCAAGGTTGAGCCAAGACTGCCACAGCTCCAGCCCGTGTCCTAGACGACAGGCAGCCCTCGCCTTTCACATCCACATGTATGGTAAGGCTGAACCGGCAGCTCTGCAGCGTCCCTGGATCAGGCTGTCCCGGGCACTTCCTAGATAAAAAAGACCTCTCTTCTCTGAGCAGCTACCGGGACAACACAATTCCATACCTGTCAGCAGCTCTTTCCGCTCATATCCCTGGCTGCCCACCTCCCTCTGCAGGTTACACCCAGTCCACCTGCTTGACTTTTCCTTGTATTCCTGTCAGCTGGGTTACTATAGCCTCTGCTGGTCTTCCCTCTGGATCTCTTTCAGCACAGCAGATACTGTTCAGATGGTTAAAAAAAAAAAAAAAAAACTTCTGCTTTTTTCTCTCTCCTGGTTGCTAACTCTGCAAAAAGGTGACTTCCTCAGGAAAGACCCAGGGCCTTTCACAGAGATGACTATCGGAGGAAGAGAGACCAGAAGGGTATGCTCAGGGACAAGGACACTTTCCTACCATAAAATAAAATAAAATAAAAAATTTTTTAAAACTAAATATTTTAGAAAAAACCCGGAGTTTCCTTGTGGCGCAGCTGGTTAAGGATCTGGCATTGTCACTGCAGGGGCTCAGGTTGTTGCTATGGCGCAGGTTTGATCCCTGGCCCAGGAACTTCCACATGCCTCAGGTGCTGCCAAAGAAAAACAAAACAAAACCAACTTGTCTGGCACATGCCATTTTTTAGAATTTTACCTGAATGTTCTTTAAATGTAAGATCTATGCACATTCATGATGAATGAATTAAAGTCAATCTAAATTTAAAAGGATATTCATGGGGAATTTACAAACTCTATTTTAATAATATCTTGTATGTACATATACTTTCGGGCATAGTGTAAAAGCTCAAAACCTGATAGATTTGGGAGAACAGATCATAGATTTAATTTGCAAAAACCGACCAGCATTTTTATTTTTACCTTCCGCAAAGTTCTTCTGAAAATATTGATAAATTGTGACCAACAGAGGCAATACACTTTCATCGCCCATTAAAATCACCATGCTAGGAGTTCCTTTGTGGCTCAGCAGTTAATGAACCTGACCAGGATCCATGAGGACGTGGGTTCTTCCCCTGACCTCATTCAGTAGGTTAAGGATCTGACGATGCCATGAGCTGTGGTGTAGGTTACAGATTCGGCTTGGATCCTGCGTTCCTGTGACTGTGGTGTAGGCCGGCAGCTGTAGCTCCAATTTGACCTCTAGTCTGGGAACTTCCATATGCTGCAGGTGCGGCCCTAAAAAGCAGCGACAACAACAAAAAAATCGCCATGCTGAAACTTAATGATACGTTTTATTGCATATATGCTTAACTAAACATAATTTACCATTTTTACCATTTTTAAGTATGCAACTCTGTGCTATTAAGTATATTCACATTGTTGTGTAACCATTACCACCATCCACCTGCAGAACTTTTTCATCTTCCTCAACTGACACTCTGTCTTCATTAAACACTCACTCCCCCACCGGGCCCTAACAACCACTGTTCTATTTTCTGAATAACATAGTACTTCAATCATTGATCTCAACCATCTTCTTACACTTTTGATTAAAACCATCAAATCTATGCAATGAGACTCTTGCTAATTTTAGCATGTCCAGGCTCCAGAAGCAGTCTCTTTCTGTTCAGTCGTATAACTTATTTAGGGAAAGGGAGCACAGAGAAAAGAGGGTCCAAATGTTGTATTTAAGTGAGCAGTAGATAAGGAAGGGTTTATGACCCCAGTCCTAGATCTCTATTTGCCTTCCTGTTGGTTTTTATAGAAGTCCATTTATTAATCTGTTTTTAATCCATCTGCTATTAGTCTTGAATCCTCCAATCTTAATTCCTTAGGGAGACCACAGGACTTTGACAGTTTATCACCATGAAGATCTCGGCAAGAGCCCACTCTACTAGCAACCTCACTTATCATTTCACACAACATGCTGCTTCCCTGGATCTTCTATCGCATCCCTGATGCCTTCCTCCTTTCTCTGGTGCTGTAGCACATTAATACTCTCCAGACAATTCTAATCTCATCTGCTATTTAAGGGAGAATATTCGCTATTTAAGGGAAAAAACTTATTATGTGTCAAAGTCATTGTGGACTTTCTAAAAATAGATTATGCCTAATTATCTATTCCAATGGCATAGATCATTTACAAGTGTGAAATTTAAAACAAAAGTCGTTACTAAAGCGTTCTCAGATTAGTGTCCTGCTGCATCTCCTCTAAGGTCACCAGGATGTCCTTTTTAGTGATGGTGACGCTAAGCTACAGTGAGATCACACTCAGAATGGCTACAGGACAGTCTCCATGGCTTGTTTTCAGATATGTTAATTCAAGTGAGTACTTACCATGAACTTTGTTTCACCTTTTGACAGAGTATCTGTAATAAAATGGACCTTTTGTAACTGCTCCACAACATGATGTAGCAGCTTTGGCTGTAGAATCATAATTAGGGAATAAGAAAAAAAAATTACTCTTTATAGCAAGAAAGCATTTTTTTTTTTTTTTTGCTTTTTGCTTTCTAGGGCTGCGCCCATAGCATATGGAGGTTCCCAAGCTAGGGATCGAACTGGAGCTGTGGCTGCCAAGCTGGATCCTAGTCAGGTTTATTAACCTCTGAGCCATGAAGGGAACTCCAAAAAAGCATTTTTAATGTGAGTTTCCTGATGTTCTATGGAAAAATTCATGGTTTTCCCACATTCTGAGTACATTTCTTCTAACAGAAAATTCACCTTATCGAATGAAACCACAACTTTTCACCAATATCAGGATACCCCCAAAGAAACATCACTTGTATTTATCTGTTTCATTAAAGAAAAACTTAGTTGTTTTGGAGTTCCTGCTGTGGTGCAACAGAACTGACAGCGTCTTGGGAGTGCTGGGATGAAGGTTCGATTTCTGGTCTGGCACAGTGGGTTAAGGATCCGGCGTTGCTGCAGCTGCAGCTTTGGTTGTGACTATGGATTGGATTTGATCCCTGGCCTGGGAGCTCCATGTGCCGTGCGGTGGCCAGGAAAAAAGGAAAAAGAAAAAAAAAAAAAGTTAGCTGCTTCATCTTTAAAAGGTATATATCCCCAAATCATGGGTCTTCTAGTGGAGGTAAGTTTCTTAATGTGATATTCTTTAATAGAAAAATATTTCTTTAATGAAAACTTGAACATTACACTGGGTATTACTAAAATATCATGGCATAGGAGAAACGAATCTGACTAGGAAACATGAGGTTCTGGGTTCGATGACTGGCTTCCCTCAGTGGGTTAAGGATCCAGTGATGCCGGGAGCCATGGTGTTAGGCTGCAGATGAGGCTTGGATCTGGCGTTGCTGTGGCTGTGGTGTAGGCTGGCAGCTATAGCTTTGATTCGACCACTAGCCTAGGAACTTCCACATGCCACAAGTGTGGCCCTAAAAAGCAAAAAATAAAAAATAAAATAAAATAAAATAAAATATCTATGAGGGAGTTCCCATTGTGGCACAGCAGAAACCAATCCAACTAATATCCATTAGGATGCAGGTTTGATCCCTGACCTTCCTCAGTGGGTCGGTGATCTGGTGTTGCTGTGTGGCTGTGGTGTAGGCCAGCAGCTGTAGCTCTGATTCGACCCCTACCTTGGGAACTTCCACATGCCATGGGTGTGGCCCTAAAAATAAACTAAAACATAATATCTATGATAGACAATAAATAATTCTGGAAGAATTTTATGAAATTTTATCTCTTTCAAATGTTGTTAGACTGTCCTGCCAATTCCTGTGGAAAAACAATGTGTATCCCTTCCAACAGCATACACTGCCTTTCACAAAATTCAGTCAGTACAAAATACTTCAACAGGCTTTCAGAAAAATTAAAACAAAAATGTATTCTGGAAATACCCAATTATCATTTAGAAAACGATATTCACTGCTATCTAAGACTGATCACATTTGCTTATAAATTCTTTTTTTTTTTCTTTTTACGGCCGTATTTGCAGCATATCAAAGTACCTGGGCTAGGGATTGAACTGGAGCTGCAGCTGATGTCTATGCCACAGCCACAGCAACACTGGATCCCGGCTGCACTTGTGACCTACACTTGTGGCAATGCTGGACTTCCCCCAGCTCCTGCTTTGTTTTTAAGTGAGGCACCCCAGGCATATGGAAGTTCCCAGGCTAGGGGTTGAATGAGAACTGCAGCTGCCTGTCTATGTCACAGCAACACCAGATCCGGGCCACATCTGTGACCTATGACCTACGCTGCAGCTCATGGCAATGCTAGATCCTTAACCCACCGAGCAGGGCAGGGATCAAATCTGCATTCTCATGGATACCAGTCCGGTTCATTATCACTGAGCCACAATGGGAACTCCTTGGATCCTTAACTCACTGAGCAAGGCCAGGAATAGAATCCACATCCTCATGGACACTATGTCAGGTTCTCTGAACCACCATGGGAACTCATGTTTAAAAATTCTGAGGTACCTGTTTGGCTGACTCAGAGGTAAAACTTGGATGGGTCAGAAGAACATCCATGTCACCACTGGACTCTGCACCTATGACAACAAAACACGTGTATGGAATTCTCCACGTAAATGTATCAACCAGGCAAACACAGGACCAAGGTGATGACCCACATAGCAAAGCCTTACTTTTTTACAGCCTAACTTGCTATTGCACTGTGCTTCATATTCAGAATAAGTTAAAAGAGTTCAACTTTCTGTCCAACTATTCAGGTACATTCATGTAAACAGCAGAATCTGGGATAACAACAGTAACTGGCATTAGATATAGACTGCATATAACTGGTTAAATATTATTAAAAGTGCGCCTAGGAGTTCCCGTTGTGGCGCAGTGGAAACAAATCCGACCAGGAACCACAAGATTTCAGGTTTGATCTCTGGCCTTGCTCAGTGGGTTGCAGATCTGGCACTGCCGTGAGCTGTGGTGTAGGTCGCAGACACAGCTCGGATCTGGCGTTGCTGTGGCTGTGGTGCAGGCCAGCAGCTACAGCTCTGATTAGACCCCTAGCCTGGGAACTTCCATATGCCACAGGTGCGGCCCTAGAAAGCCAAAAAATAAAAAATAAATAAAAATAAATAAAAGTGCACCTAAATAATTACTCGATAATGAAGAACATTTAAGTATAGCTTTAAAACATATCTCTGAACACTAAACATCTAAAAATCTTAAGCTGTATGCTCTCTGTAAAAGTTAATCAGAAAATTTATTTCAATTCTTATGAGTGAATTCATTTAGTGAATGAATACTGCTAACAATTACTATTATGGTATCGTGGCAAAGAATGCTAGATTCTTTCAGCAGCTACCCAGAGAATTTCTGATAGCCTCTTTACCACCTCCAAAACAAAACTCCAGAGGTGACCAGAGATTTAGTCAGACATCTATTCCAAAGTTTTAAAGAAAGTTTTTCTATTTCAATTCAATTTTATTTTATTATTTTTTTGCTTTTTAGGACCACACCTGCAGCATATGGAGGTTCCCAGGCTAGGGGTTAAACTGCAGCTGCAGCTGCCAGCCCACGCCACAGCCACAGCAACGCAGGATCCGAGCTGTGCCTGCAACCTACACCACAGCTCATGGCAATGCCACATCTTTAACCCACTGATCGAGGCCAAGGATGACCTACATCCTCCTGGATACTAGTCGGGTTTGATACTGCTGAGCCACAATGAGAACTCCCGTATTCCAATTTTTTAAGATAATATTTTAGGATTTAGGTCACCCTTCCAAAATTTTGAGCGAGTAAGAGACCAGGATTGTGTGGTGTGGTTCTCATTTTGTTCACTTTCACAGAGTAAATCGAGATCTTCTAAGAACCTGGTTGTTGTGAGAACTGGTTTAGAACTGGTGCCCCTGGATAGTAAGCTTAGATTCATTATAGAAAACTCAGAAAATAAAAGTAAAACAAAAGAACAAATCTACCCATGATTCACTAGCACCTAGCCAACCACTATTAGAATTTAATATATCTGGAGTTCCCGTCGTGGCGCAGTGGTTAACGAATCCAACTAGGAACCATGAGGTTGCGGGTTCGGTCCCTGCCCTTGCTCAGTGGGTTAAGGATCCGGCATTGCCGTGAGCTGTGGTGTAGGTTGCAGACGCAGCTCGGATCCCGCATTGCTGTGGCTCTGGCGTAGGCCGGTGGCTACAGCTCCGATTCAACCCCTAGCCTGGGAACCTCCATATGCCGCGGGAGCGGCCCAAGAAATAGCAACAACAACAACAACAACAATAACAACAACAAAAAAGACAAAAAAAAAAGAATTTAATATATCTAAAACTATGTTATAAATGTCATTAAAACTAGTCATTTAAAAAAATCATCCTACCATAAAATCAAGCTGAGTTTCCTCTAATTTTTCATACATATTCCCATTTATAAACTAATAAACTTAGCTTATATCACTGGATCTTAGTAAATCTATGAAGTAACATATATTACATCTTTTTAATCCATGTTTCTCATTTACATTAGGCAATTTTAACATCAAGGTGTGAATAAACCTAAGATTAGGAAGTATGTTACCTCTTCTGAAACTGCCACAGACTGTAGCAATGTATTCAGAATCCACTTTTTTAACTTCATTCAGTACAATATCCTAATAGAAGGAAAACTATGTCAGTATTCTAAAAATGGCTTTTCACCAAGGGACAGTCTCAATTCTAATCAAAGAGTACAATTCGGTACACTCTTACTTGCATTTGTAACATTTCTTCACGAGGAATTCTTTTCTCAAAGTCCTCAAAATATCTATAAAGACAGAATAAGCAGACAAAAGATTTTTGTGAAATTTAAATATTAAAAATTAAACTGCCTACCTTCTCAAGTGTTCTTACACAAGCAGATCTTTTAAAAATCAAGACTAAAATTCATTAAGAAGACAAGAGTAAAAATGGGGTGATGGAGAGAGGTTTATTCCTTATCTTGGATCAAAATCCTTACGTGTTGGAGTTCCCATCCTGGCTCAGCAGAAACGAATCCAACTAGGAACCATGAGGTTGAGGGTTCGATCCCTGGTCTTGTTCAGTGGGTTAAGGATCCGGCATTGCCATGAGCTGTGGTGTAGGTTGCAGATGTGGCTCGCATCTGGCATTGCTGTGGCTCTGGTGGATGCAGGCGGCTATGGCTCGGATTCAACCTCTAGCTTGGGAACTTCCATATGCCACGGGTGTGGCCCTAAAAAGAAAAAAAAAAAAAAAGCTTTAGTGTCATCTTTGTGATAGTCCAGATATTTTACCTAAACTTATTTCAAATAAACTTCACATTGACATATCAAGAGTAAATAAATATATGTTCCAAGTTACACTGCTCCCTGCTGGCAAATTCAGAAGTTACAGTTTATTGCTCTTAAATTCTTAAAAATAATTGTATTTTAAAATATTATCCTACAACATAGATGAATTGAGACATTAGGCCACAAAAAGAAGACAGAAAATACCACATATTGTATATGATTTCATTTACATGGAAATATCCAGACTAGGCACATCTGTAGAGACAGAAAGTAGAACAGCAGTTGCCAGGGGCTGGGGTTGAGAAGGGCAGTTGGGGAGTAGATGTGGATTCTTTGGGGGATAATAGAAATGTTCTAAAATTGATTACAGTAAAATAAGTAAATAAATAAAATAAAATTGACTATAGTGATGGTTGTACAACTTTGTGAATACACTAAAAACCATTGATGGAGTTCTTGCCACGGCTCAACGGAAACAAATTTTACTAGCATCCACAAGGATGCAGGGTCAATTTCTGGCCTCGCTCAGTGGGTTAAGGATCCGGTGTTGCTGTGAGCTGCGGTGTAGGTCACAGACGTGGCTCGGATCTGGCATTGCTGTGGCTGTGGTGTACACCAGCGGCTGCAGCTCTGATTCAACCCCTAGCCTGGGAACCTCCATATGCTGTGGGTGTGGCCCTAAAAAAAAAAAAAAAAGATTGAATTGTACGCTTTAAATGGCTGAATTATATGGTATATGAAACTCTATTTCAATGAGGCTGTTAAAAATATTATCTCAAATGAAATAATACCTCGGAATGATAAAGCGCCTATTCAAATCAATTCTCACAACAACCAAGTTCATCAGAAGATCTCCATTTAGTATGTAAATGCAAGGAAAGTGGGAACCACACCATCCTGACCTCTTACTGGTCAAATTTTGGAAGGGCAGCATAAGTTTTAACCTATTGTGATAAGACATCAACAGGCAAGGTTAGAAGGTTACTAGGAGTGAATGGCCAGCAAGACCATATAAGACTGGAGGAGAGACATGCTTCTGTCTGCTCACAGCATATGCCATGATTCACTCAATTAGGAAGGTGGGTCCAGACTGTATCTCACACTTGACAAAGTAATTACTGATGCCGACAGACAGTATGTCCACTAGTTATTCCTATTCTGTTATTTAGATGTTTGGGGTTTTTTTCCTTCCCGTTGTCTTACATTTAGTGTTTCATGTTCATGTCCCATCTTCTCAGGTAGACTGTAAACTTCTCAAGAGCAGCACTGAACCTATGAGGATCCTTACCCCAGACCAGGCTTTCTACAACGCCAGCACAAAATAAACACCCACTGACTGATGGAGGCCCACAATTCTATGTATTTTAAGAAGAGGTTCCCAGCTAAAGTCAAGAGAATGAGGGAAATATTCAAAACAAGCAAACAAACTAGAAGGCAATAAATAACAAAACACGTGTGAATACCTATTCTCTATAGGAGTCTGCAACAAATCCTAGCATTTCTGAACAGTAAAACGGTTGTGTTTAGCTAAGTCTGAAGACTTCTTACACTGTAAGGAAGAATGGCTACAGTTTTACTTTTACATCTCAAGTATCAAAAGAAAATCTGCTATCTTACTTTAGCCCAATTCGCTGATGATGGTTCAATTTATCTTCATGTTTTCTGAGATCTGTATAGAAGATAAATAAAGTTGAGGTGCTAATTTAAACATTTTGGGGGAAATATGCTAAACTCAAAGATCCTCTTCTCAAAGGGCTACCTGGAAAATACACTGAAATGACATTGAAGAGACAATGAAAAAACTCTCTATTAAGAACCAAATAAGGAGTTCCTGTCATGGCTCAGCGGAAGAGAATCTAACTAGCATCCCTGAGGACAAAGGTTTGATCCCTGGCCTCACTCAGTGGGTTAAGGATCTGGTGTTGCATGAGCTGTGGCGTAGGCTGCAGATGTAGCTCGGACCTAGCATCGCTGTGGCTCGGTGTAGACCAGTGGCTACAACTTGGATTCTACCCCTCGCCTGGGGACTTTCATATGCTGTGGGTTCAGCCCTAAAAAGACAAAAAACAAAAACAAAAACACCTAAATAAAAGTGATTCTTAAGTCAATGTAGTAAAACCTAAGAGTTGATTTTATGATCATTTTTATTTACAGAACCAAATTTCAATTATAATTACACAGAACAGCAGACAAAACATACCATGATCATACCAAAGTTCACTGACTACAGCAAAAAGCAGCCCTCTAAGTACCTATACTGCTTAGGAGATCCCTTGTGGCCCAGTGGATTAAGAACCTAGTGTTGTCACTGCATTGTAATTAATTAATTTATGGTTAATAGCAGCAGCAGTTTATTCATACTGTTCATTTGTTCATTCACTCCTTCATTCAATTAGTATCTATTGAGTACCAATTTGTGCTGGCACTGTGCTAAATATCCTGTTAAATGGAGAGGTACTATCATCATTTTTAAATTTAAAAAACTTTCAGGAGTTCCCGTCGTGGCTCAGTGGTTAACAAATCCGACTAGGAACCATGAGGGTGAGGGTTCCATCCCTGGCCTCTCAGTGGGTTAAGGATCCGGCATTGCTATGAGCTGTGGTGTGGGTCGCAGACGCAGCTCGGATCCTGAGTTGCTGTGGCTCTGGCGCAGACTGGTGGCTGTAGCTCTGATTAGACCCCTAGCCTGGGAACCTCCATATGCCGTGAGAGCAGCCCTAGAAAAGGCAAAAAGACAAAAAATAAATAAACAAATAAATAAAAATAAAAAACTTTCAGATCAGAGTTCCTGTTGTGGTACAGCAGAAACAAGACTAGTAACCATGATATCGTGGGTTCAATCCCTAGCCTTGCTCAGTGGGCTAAGGATCTGGCATTGCCATGTGCTGCAGTGTAGGTCGAAGATGTGGTTTGGATCCTGCATTGCCAAGGCTGTGGTGTAGGCTGGCAGCTGTAGCTCTGATTGGATCCCTAGCCTGGGAACCTCCATATGCCATGATGTGGCCCTAAAAAGGCAAAACAACAACCAAACCCCCCCCCTCCAAAAAACCCCAAAAAGCCCTGTCAGATCTTTTTTGCTTTTCACATAGCATATGGAAATTCCCAAGCCAGACACTAAATCCGAGCTGCAAGTGTGACATACCACAACTGTGGCAATGTCAAACCCTTTAACCCACTGCACTGGGTCGGAGGTCAAACCCGCATCTCCTCAGTGACCTAAGTTGCAGCAGTCAGATTCTTAGCCCATTGTGCCATAGCAGGAACTCTAAAAAACTGTCACATCTTAAATTCAAAGTGACTTGGCCCCATCTGAGTGTTCCTTTGGCAGGCATGAGTACAGGACTGGGTCTTCTCAAGGAAACAGCAAGAGGATGTTCCCATTGTGGCTCAACTAGTTACAAACCCAACCAGAATCCCTGAGAATGCTGGTTCAATCCCTGGCCTCGCTCAGTGGGTTAAGGATCTGGCATTGCCCTGAGCTGTGGTGTAGGCCAGTAGCTGCGGCTCTGATTTGACCCATAGCCTGGGGACTTCCATATGCCTTGGGAATGGCCCTAAAAAGCAAAACAACAAAAAAGAAAGAAAGAAAGAAACAGCAAGAGAAGTATACTTCAAAAACAATTCCTAGGAGTTCCTGTTGTGGCTTAGGATTAGGAACCCAACTAGTATCCATGAGGATGCAGGTTCGACCCCTAGCCTCACTCAGTGGGTTAAGGATCCAGCGTTGCTGTGAGCTGTGGTGCAGGTCACAGACACAGCTCGGATCCTGCGTTGCTGTGGCTGTGGTGTAGACCAGCAGCTGCAGCTCTGATTTAGACCCTAGCCTGGGGATTTCCATATGTTGCACGTGCAGCCTTGAAAAGCAAACAAACAAACAAAACCAAAAACAATTCCTACAGTCACGCATATTCTCAAACATAAATTCTCTCAGGAGATATAGAGAAAAACAAGCATCATTATGATATATAGAACATGTAAAATGTCCCACAGTTCTATGTACACAGAAAACACCAAAGTAATATGACTGAAAATGCAAAAGAAATACTGAGTTTGTTATATATAGAGAGATACACATTGGTAATTATTATATTACATATCTGTGAAAAGTGAAAGAATGTAAAAAACATTACAGCAGATCCTTGGCACTCCCAAGAGATGCACCTGGACTCCTTTTGAGAAACAAACTCTTAACTTTTTTTTTTTTATTTTCTTTTTAGGGCCGCACACACGGTATATGGAAGTTCCCAGGCTAGGGGTCAAACTGGAGCTGTAGCTTCTGGCCTATGCTACAGCCACAACAATGTCAGATCTGAGCCACATCTGTAACCTACACCACAGCTCACTCCAACATCAGATCCTTAACCCACTAAGCTGGGCCAGGGATGGAACCTGTGTCCTCGTGGATGCTAGTCAGATCCATTTTCACTAAGCCATAATGGGAACTCCAAACTCTTGACTCTTTAACCAACATTTCACTCATAAATTATATATGCCACAAGCAAAACAGCACAAACCCAGATGCAGAACAATTCATTCTCTAGTGATGTGATTCGCACAAATGCCTAATATTACAATTCATCACGCCTCTTAAGAGCCAGTTACTATTTTTAAATACTTACTAGGTACCAGGCACTCTGCTAAGTCCTTTATATACATTACTGCATTAAATCATATGAGAGAGGAATTATGATTCCATTTTGTAGCTGAGAAACTGAAGCATCACAGTCATCCATTCTAATAAATTGGTGGAGACTGGATTCAAACCCAGGTCAGTCTCTGAAGTCTGTCCACCTAACCATTTGGGTTGTTAACAAATAGTTGAACCTACAAATATTAATCCCCAAGTGCCTCAGGTGTGCTAAAATGAATCTATGTGGTATAGGTTTTGAAAGCACGAAGAGATGAATTATATTTAAAAGATTGTTGTATTAGATTTAAGGAAAATGTTTTATAATTTCTTGACTTCTATTTTTATCACTTCTTTGAAAGCAAAAACCCCTTCAATAAGCATTGTAAGCCTCTTAACAACTTTTCTCAATATATATAACTTGCTTTTAGGCTGAATGTGTAGGCGTTTAGGTTGAAGTTTAATATTTTATTAAAGAAACAAAAGCAATTTAAACTGTCTAAAAATCTGCAAGTGAAATCACTGCCTTTAAACTAAGAAGCCACCTCTCTCTCTCTTTTTTTGCATATGGAAGTTCCCAAGCAAGGGGTCGAATTGGAGCTGTAGCTGCCAGCCTGTGTCACAGCCACAGCAATTTGGGATCTGAGCCGCATCTGCGACCTACATCACAGCCCATGGCAACGCCAGATCCTTAACCCACTGAGTGAGGCGAGGGACTGAATCCGTGTCCTCATAGATACTAGTTGGATTTCTGCTGCACCACAATGGGAACTCCCAGAAGCCACTTCTTGCTCTTCTTGATTTTCTTCTGAATTAGAGACCCAAACATGTTTAAAATGGGAATATAAACTACACTTTATACCTATTCTCCACTGCAGAGTTACAAAGAAAATCTTATCATGTGTACCTACTAATTGAGAAGGGTTTTTCTAGTTCCAGTTTGTTAAGAGCATTAACGCTCCTTCAGGGCCACACTTGGCCTGATATTGGGGACCTACTGTACATACTCACCTTCTAATGTTTTAATTCCTTCATCTACAAACTTCCTTGCAGCAGATGGACTATAAAGAAAGAAAATCATTACCTTAATACCAAGTGAAACTCAGGATCTATGTTATCAAATAACCAGTTAGATTTTCTCTTGTCAAACATAAAGAGTTACTGTTGAGCTAAAGACCTGCTAAACTGTTGCATGCTTACTTTAGTGATGTTCCATTTTTCTAAAGAGAACTTCTTGAAGCCTTAATCTAGAAAAAGGTGTCATGTAACTGGGTGTCATAATACTCATTTAATTTACTCATAAAATAGACATACAGGCACTTGAAAACTAGTCATTCATTCAAATGAGATTTAATGAGGGCCTATTATGTGTCAGATATTCTTCTAAGTACTGAAAATGCAGCAGGAATGTGACAAATAAGGGCCCTGGTCTTTCTTACTTATACTACAGTGTGTAGAGAGAGATAATAAATAGATATACAAACAGAAAAATTTCAGGAAGATGAATTAAAATAGGGTAATACGTCAGAGTGGCTGAGTCTACTTTAGACTGGATGGTGAAGAAAGGCCTCTCAGATGACACATTTTTAAACTGAGATTTTAATGACAAAGAGCCTCGGTACAGAAACTAAGCAGCAGAGAAGCTGACAGTCATATCAGCAAGGCAATGAGGCACAAAAATAGCAGATCAGCATTGGGAGTTGAGAGACACAGCTTCTAGATCTGGCCCTGCCACAGTCATCTCACGTCCTGAATTCAGTTTTCTTGCCTGGAGGAAGAGAGTAATGGAACAGACGCTCTCTGAGACACATGCTAACATTTTATCATTGCTCTGGGTCTCCAAGGAGTCACGCTCCTTTTCAGTATACTTGGTTTAGGAATTTAATATATTTTAAAATAATTTTTTAAATAAAAGAATTTTCATCAAAATGTTGCCATTCAGGAATAAGGATCATATATCTAAAAGAATGCCTCATTCCATGAAGGTGAGAGTTAAGTAAAGCACTATAGCCCTACTATTTCAGTGTTAAGCTTTACTCTGTCCAGTGTCAAGGACGCCTCTGCTAGCTCAATTTAAGACAAAGAAGACTTCATTAGGAAATACCTGAGTGCTTGCTCCAAGCTCATGCACCAGGTGCTATGGAAAAAGACCTTAAACCTTTAAGGTAGATATCAAGCTAAAAGAGGCACAAGAGGCACAATCTGGAGGGAGTGATAATATGTCCACAGAGCAAGGGTCAAGAGGAAGGAGAGCCTATATCTGGCTGGGACTCAAACTGGATTCATGAAGGAGCTAGCATGTGCCTTGAATGGGGCCTTTAAAGCAGAGGCAGCACGCAAAGCAGCAGCCTCGGACATTTACTATATGGAAGAGTGAACTGCACGGGCAAAGGCAGAGGTGGAAAAGTACAGGTTTTGAAGGGAAACAGCCTGTACTTTAAGTTTGGCTGACAAAAAAAAAAAAAAAAAAAATCAAAGCAATCCTACTACTGTGTCTGCTTAAGAAATAATTCTTACCCAATGCCACTAACTCGAGTCAGGAAATTGATGGATGAACTTGTATCATCCTGCCGAATCTTTAAGGGAAAAAAAAAAAAAAAAGTCTAACAATGATCTAGGAATGCTTTGAGGACTTCAAATAATTTTACTAGAAATACACCAGTCTGCTAAGAGACTTGAAGAGCCATTTAAATCCACTTGGATAACCATGCAGAAGTCTTCATACACAACCCCAGTGTTTACAGGTGAGAAAGGAAGCAGATGAAGATGTGTTGTCTCCACTTTCTCCAATACTTTTAAAACGCTTATTCATAAAAGATCAGGAGTGATATAATTATTATCATCAGGGTGAAATAAAACCATAAAAATGCTTAGGAGAATTTAAGCACTGAAATTCTAAAAGATAACTATCATTTAGTCAAAGTTTATAATTTTCCTTCTAAATGGTACTAAAAATAAGGAGGTAATTCTACCATAGAAGCTAACAGTCTCTTACACACCACGTTAAATAAGTGAACATTTTCTAGGAATGATACTCAAAATTTAAAATTACAGGATACTTAGGAGTTCCCTGGTGCTCTAGTGGTTAGGATTTGCTGTGGCCTGGGTTCAGACCCTGGTTTGGGAACTGAGATCCCACATCAAGGCACTGCATGCCATGGCCAAAGTAAAAACAAAACAAAACAAATTAAACTAAATTAAATTAAAATACAGGACACTTACACAGCCATAAACTACTCCTCCCTTTTCCCACTGAGTCTCATCAGGGTAAGTGACATCATCTACCCTGCAATGGTGCTACACGAGAGTTGCCTTAAAGGCAGACACTATAACCAAATAACAAATAAGTTAAAATTTTTTACCTTTTCCAGTTTACGCAATTTTCCAGTAGCTAAAAACTCATCAATCTTTTCAGCAATTTTTGTTCCTACTCCAGGCTACAGAGAAAATTAAAAATAGAAAAGTCACAAAAATATAATGCTTCCCAAATCACTGAAAGATAAAGTAAAAAATGAGAAATGAAAAACCAATGATCATCACATGACCAGTCTTGAAACAAAGGACACAGAAAATTGAGTACCAGTAAAAATGTATTTTCCTGGGAGTTCCCTTCGTGGCTCAGTGGTTAAAGAACCTGACTAGTATCCATGAGGACTCAGATTCAATCCATGGCCTCGCTCAGCTGGTTAAGGATCTGGAGTCACCATGAGCTGAAGCGAAAGTCACAGATGCAGCTCAGATTCCACGTTTCTGTGGCTGTGGTGTAGGCCAGCAGCTGTAGTTCTGATTCTACCCCTAGCCTGGGAACCTCTATATACTGCGGGTATGGCCCTAAAAGAGACAAAAGACAAAAAAATATACATATACATATATATTTTCCCAAAGACAAAATGCTTGAATGATTGGTGAGTGAGAAGCCTTAATAAGATAGTTATAAATGACTCTTGCTTTGTCTTTTTTTTGCCATTTCTTGTGCTGCTCCTGCGGCACATGGAAGTTCCCAGGCTAGGGGTCTAATAAGAGCTGCAGCCGCCAGCCTATGCCAGAGCCACAGCAACTCAGGATCCGAGCTGTGTCTGCGACCTACACCACAGCTCATGGCAATGCTGGATCCTTAAACCACTGAGCAAGGCCAGGGATTAAACCCGCAACCTCATGGTTCCTAGTCGGATTCATTAATCACTGAGCCACGACGGGAACTCCGACTCTTGCTTTTTAAAAATTAACTTTTCTTATAGAAAAATTAGAAAACATACAATCACAAAAAGAAAAATATTAAAATCACTTGTTGATTTCATCACCCTGAAAATTAAAATAACCTATAACCTCGCCACTTAACATCTGCTACACAGTGACTTCTTTTTTGAAGTCGTTCTATACATACACACATATGCAGGTGTGTGTGCATTCATATACATACATATATATATACACAAACACACCCCTACTTTTTTCTTACAAAAACAGAATCATACTGCTTTGTAAAGTGCTTTAACTTAAAAATGCATCATGATCAAATTTCTGTATCAATATATAAATACAACTACAACATCTTTAATGGCTGCATAGTGTGTTATTATATGAATGTATTGTAATTTACTTAACAAATACCCTACAGAACACTTAGATAGCTTTCAATTTTTGATACTATAAAAATGCTGTTGTGACGTTCCTCTAGAATGATGTTTGCAAGCTTTTGCACACACCACATCACCTGGGGGACAGGTTAAAACACAGAATGCCAAGTCCCACCCTGGAGTGTCTGAATGAACAGTGTGTTTCTCACAAGTTCCCAGGCAATGCTGATGCTGCTGGTCTGGGTACCACACCTTGAGAATCACTGCTCTAAAACTGCACAGGCCCACATGGAAGCAACCAGCCACATGTGACAACTTAACTTTACATTAAAAAAATTAACACTTCAATTTCTCAGTCACCCTAGCCACGTTTCAACTAGCCAAATGTGGCTCATGTTGACCATACTGGCAGCACTGCTCTACAACAGAAGCTTTGACCAACACTTTGATCACAGTAAATGAGTGTTTTTCCCCCACATTTCTGTCTGCACTATTGTATTTAATAATTTGGTAGACACAATACAGCACCTTGTTGGAATTTGTGACTCTGATTATTAGCGAGGATGAACTTTTCTTCATGTTTACTGGTTCTTTTCAGCTAAATGTTCAACATGCATAACGTGTATCAGTTATCTGTCTTACAGCCTTAAATGCACCCTTCTGTATTCTTGATTTATTTAATGTTTAATGAGGGTCTCAAGACTCCTGAACGCACACTCAAGCTTTGAAAACAGCAATCCCATGTGGGAATGCACAAAAAAATTTAGGAAGTAGAATAGAAAGGGGAAACTGCTCGAGTTTCTCATTTCCTGTATCATAAAATACATAAGATACATAAAGCAATTTAAGCCTAGAGTAGTTTCTACACCTAACATTAAGGAATAAAAGGCAAAACACTCATTCTGGAAATTTCAGATTTCTAAACTATTGAGAAGCACTCATATGTGCCAGAAAGTAGGTCTGTGGTTTTTAATATAACTGTGAAAAGGAATAATGATGACATTGCATATTAAGTCCAGTCCTGTGCAAAAGGAATTTTGGATCCTTCTGTGGTTTTGTTAAGGATATACCATAAACTCAGATTTGGGATGAAATGCATGAGAACTTGTCAGAAGTTTGCCTCTAATAAATGAGCAGACTATCTGCAATTAACATAAAGGATATTCAATGACGATAAAAAGGGAACAGAATGGCTCCTAAGGTTAACACTAGGTCAGATGACCAAGACAGAAACTCAGAATTAAACTCTAATGCATTTAGGGAGTTCCCGTTGTGGCACAGTGGGTTAAGAAAGAATCTGACTGCAGTGGCTTGGGTCACAACTGTGGCTCAGATTCAATCCCTGACAGGGGCACTTCCATATGCCACAGGTGTGGCAAAAAAAACAACCAAAAAGCCCTAATGTATTTAGAACTTGCTTGGCTAGTCTATTTGGGGAGGATACACTGATGGTGAGAACTGTTTGTGGTACAAAGGATCTAAAACCTATACACCAGAGCTTAATTTGTACTGAGTAATAAATTCAAGGTGAAGATGAGGCACATAATTACTGTGGATAATCTGTCACTCAAATAGAAGACGTATAAAATTTATGATAATGTTCTGACTCTGAAAGATGAAAATAGAAGGACTCTGAAGATGTTCATGAGAAAATTAAAGACAACTGAATGTTAACACCTAAATTCTAGGGACTTTTAAGAAACACAAATGGGTAAAGAACAACAGAAAATGGTAACAATCAGGACGTGGACTAATCAAAAAGCCATGTCAATTTGACCTCCTCAACAAAAGATGGATAGGATATGGTCCTTAATCCTGAGGAACTTAGAATCTTTTGATTGACTGATTGATTGATTGATTGCCCTTTTAGGGCCGTACCCACGGCATATGGAAGTTCCCAGGCTAAGGGCTGAATCACAGCTGTAGTTGCTGGCCACAGCCACAGCCACAGCCACGCCAAATCTGAGCTGTGTCTGTGACCTACACCACAGCTCAAGGCAACGCTGGATCCCTAACCCACTGAGCAAGGCCAGGGCTCAAACCTGTGTCCTCATGGATACCAGTCAGATTCATTTTTGCTGAGCCGAGACGGAAACTCCGGGGAACTTAGAATCTTTTATCAGTAGGAAGACTCTCCTAGGATATTCTTAGTGATATTAATACAAATTACCAAGATATGTGGCTAAACTTCTAGAAACTGGGACTGCCAGCACCACTCTGTTACCACACCCTTCTTGAGGACTAACACCCAAAGGTGACATTCAGTGTGAGAATAAGTACATATATATATGGTTAAGTAGAGAAGAAAACTGTAATTACATGTTTTAAAAATTTTTTTAAATCCAGCCCCTCCTCCAAAAAAACCCACTTTGAGTTGAAAAAGCATGCCTGAAATGGCATTAATATGATTCTGAGAAAGTAGCGAAATCTGCCTGTGCGGGTCAAGGTAGCTTCAGAGGCAAATTTCATTTTGTGGAAACCCATCAAATTGGTACCTGTGCAAGCTCGTCAATCAACTTGCCTGCTAAACTTACCAGTTTCTTAGCTTCTGCTCCACTCTTTATTTTGTGTGGGTACTTTGCTATCACAGATGCCGCTTTTCTACAAGTTAAAAAAAAAAAAAAAGGAGCTAATTAGAAATCCAGTGAGGTCTTAATTTTTCTTAACCTGGAATATACACGCAAACAAATATGCAGCTTAAACTTTCACTAAGATAACTAGTTTTCCATTATCTGTGTAAAATTTTAAAAACTCAATGAGGAGTTCCCTGGTAGTCTAGTGGTTAAGGATCTGGCATTGCCCCTTGCTGTGGTGCAGGTTCAATCCCTGGCTGGGAACTTCCACATGCTGCTGGTATGGCCAAAAAATCCACCCCAAAACTAAAAACTCAATGAGCTGACAAACCACCTGCATATCTAACTTTCAGAAGTATCACAAAAATTCTCACACTTAAGAATAATATAATTTTGAAGTTCCTGTCATGGTGCAGTGGAAACTAATCCAACTAGGAAACATGAGGTTACGGGTTCAATCCCTGGCCTTGATCAGTGGGTTAATGATCTGGCGTTGCCATGAGCTGTGGTGTAGGTTGCAGACAGGGCTTGAATCTCATGTTGCTGTGGTGTAGGCCGGCAGCTGAAGCTCTGATTAGACTCCCAGCCTGGTAACCTCCATATGCCGCTGGTGCAGCCCTAAAAAGCAAATAAATAAATAAATAAATAAAAACAATAATATAATCTCAACTGTATATGTAAAATTAGGGAGATTCAGGAAACCAGTAACCTTTCCTTTTGGAGATTAAGTGGAAAACACCATCAAGCCTTTTTTTCTTTTGATAGTTTTAAATGTATTCATAACTCTTTCATAAAAAATGTGCCACATAAATACAAAAAAGAAGTGCCACCTAGTAGTATTCAAACTACTAGGTAACAAACTGGCTTATGGATGGTTATTTTAATTTAATTAATTAATTAATTCTGCTTTTTAGGGCCACACCTTTGGCACATGGAAGTTTTCAGGGTAGGGGTTCAATTGGAGCTATAGCCGCCAGCCTATGCCACAGCCACATGTGATCTGAGCCGCATCTCAGGTCTCATGGCAACACCGGATACTTAACCCACTGGGCGAGGCCAGGGATTGAACCTACATCCTTATGGCTACTAGTCACGTTCATCAATGCTGAGCCGCAATGGGAACTCCTGGATGGTTATTTTTAAATCCATGACTTAAAACTATGTTCCTGTGTCCTGATACCACTTCTTTTCATTGTTCTCATTTCAATTCTACAAAAAGCAGTGACCTGTGATCCTTGCCCGTCTCCACACATACCTAGCTCAGTAATCTGGTGGACAGACTGGATACACCTGGGAGCTCACTGATGGCATATAATTCCAATGCTAAATGTAGTTGTGCACTGAGGCATAAATACCGGGTAGTCTTTGGAGCCTTAGTTTTTCATCTATTCTAGCACACGTAACCTTTAGATTTGGATTTCAACTTCTCTATTAGCGTATTATTGATGATGAGTCTGGAAAGGTGGGTTGAGGATGATTTGTGGAGGAAACTGTTTCAGCATAGCAAAGAGCTCCACATAATTGGCACTATGGCACAAAGCCTGAAAAGGAAGAAGAATTAAATCATGAAAGGCCTTTTATACGTCATGATGCTTTTGGGCTTTATTTCGAGATAAATATTTAATTATTTGATGTGAAAGAATAACAAGATCAAATAACCATTTTCAAAAGACTACTCTGGCCACATCAAAAGAAACGTATATGGGAGAGTTCCTGTGGTAATGAACCCGACTAGTATCCATGAGGATGTGGGTTCAATCTCTGGCCCTGCTCAGTGGGTTGAGGATCTGGTGTTGCTGTGGCGTAGGTCAAAGGTGTGGCTCAGATCTGGTATTGCCGTGTCATTGTAGGCCAGCAGCTGCAGTTCCGATTAGAACCCTAGCCCTGGGAACCTACATATGCCTTGGGTACAGCCCTGAAAAAAAGCAAAAAAAAAAAAAAAATGTATACGGGGGTGTTTCCATCGTGGCGCAGAAGTGAATCCGACTGGGAACCATGAGGTTTCGGGTTCGGTCCCTGACCTTGCTCAGTGGGTTAAGGATCCGTGAGCTGTGGTATAGGTCACAAATGAGGCTCGGATCCTGCATTGCTGTGGCTGTGGCATAGGCAGGCAGCTGTAGCTCTGATTATACCCCTAGCCTGGGAACCTCCATATGCCATGGGTGCAGCCCTGAAAAAAAAATAAAAATTTTAAAAATAAATTAAAAATGTATATGGGGATTTGGGGGGTGAGGAGGAGCCTGCAGGAGTGGTAGGCTATCATTTGCTTTTCCAGACTTATTTCCTCCTCAGGCTATACCCCTTATGCAAACTGAATCACTGACTTCCTAGAAAATGTTATACTCCTTCATGTTTCAATGCCATGGCTTATTTTGTTTCCTTTCTCTAAATTGTTCCTCCTCTCCTCCATCTCCTGATGGGCTCCTTCAAAACTAAATACCTCCTCTGAAGCCTGCTGAGACTCAGATAGAATATAGGGTTGACTATCTCTCTGATTTTGAGATCATCAAATGTGTGGATGATAGTGCAATTACTTTTATAGGAATTCACAGGAGGTAAG
The DNA here is from genome assembly GCF_016906955.1 of Phacochoerus africanus. Lineage (NCBI taxonomy): Eukaryota > Metazoa > Chordata > Mammalia > Artiodactyla > Suidae > Phacochoerus > Phacochoerus africanus. The sequence goes on from NC_062546.1 coordinate 52,322,015, forward strand.
GAAAGGAGGGAGAGTAATCAGTTTTTAATTATGTTGTGGGGGAGGGAAGAAGGGTAGAGAAAAGGATAGAGATAAAGGTAATACAGGCTTGAACATCTGGAGAAAAGCCCAATGTGATGCAGATTTGGAGTCGCTGACATAAATGGTGTTCAAAGCCAAGAATGTAAGACTGCCAAGGAAAGACTGAAAAGTGAGAAAAATGGGCTAAGTGTAGACCTCTGGGAATTACAACATTAAAAGGTAAGATAGAAGAGGTGAAAGAACAGAAGGTTGTACCATCATGCAAGTCAAGGTGAACATCACTGAGAGTCCAGTGAGATGAGATATGGGTGAGAACCTTTTCAGAGGAATGGAGGGATGAAAATTATACTGCAGTGAGAGGAGGAATGACTGGGGATGAGGAAATCCAGGCCAGGATTTCCTGCAAAGTGGAGGAAAGAGAAAGGTGCTAGCTAGAGGGTAGAAGAAAGTTAAGAAGTTTACTTTGATTTTGCTTTTAAAAGCTGAAGCATTGGAGTTCCCCTCGTGGCTCAGTGGTTAACAAATCCGACTAGGAACCATAAGGTTGCCGGTTCGATCCCTGGCCTTGCTCAGTGGGTTAAGGATCCAGCATTACCATGAGCTGTGGTGTAGGTTGCAGACGCGGCTGGGATTCGGAGTTGCTGTGGCTCTGGTGTAGGCTGGCAGCTACAGCTCTGACTGGACCCCTAGCCTTGGAACCTCCATATGCTGTGGGAGTGGCCCAAGAAATGGCAAAAAGACATTAAAAAAAAAAAAAAAGGTGAGCATTTGGACAGGCTAAGGGGGCAGACAGAGGTGGTTGTGGTATTAATGGCTAGAATAAAGCCCCTGGTGAAATGGACAAGGATGCTGCACAGTAGAAATCAGCACAACACTGTAAAACAACTATACTTCAATTAAAAAAGAAAAGGACAAGGATGGGATCCAAAAAGGTAACAGATTAGCCACAGACCAAACAGACGGAAAGACTTCCTTGAACCATATCTTCTTTCAACACAGACCTCTCCCACTCTCTCTCATTATGGCTTAAAATTAAACTACATTTTCAGTAATCCATGTTTGATGACGGGAAAAACAGGTATTAACCTATTTTCAATCAGAATTGGCAACTAATCAAAATTGATCCTACAAAGCTGTGCCCAAATTCTCCCAGGAATATCACAGTAAGGTACCACCAAAGTCAATACTCTCAGTTCTTGTTTTTTTCTCCTCCTGCAGATGGTCCAAATATCCACTAGACCCTCAGCCCGGTTGACTGCCACACATCCCAGAGAACGCCCCACGGTCTCACCTATAGGCGTTGTACTTGTGTATAGCCTGGTTCACGTTCTTCTCAAAGTTTGCGAGTTCTGAAAAGGCAACAGGAAAGTCGGGTGAGCAAGAACCACGAGTAAACAAGTGAGAACGGAGTTTCCTGGAAGAGGGCCTAAAAGCTTCTCAGGGACAGTGACCCCTGCTTGTAAACCGGACAGGCCAAGGGCAACTCAAGCGTGACGCAAGGGTCCCCCAGCAGGGCTGACAATCAGCACCGGCGCCGAAGGAAGATCTGCACGGCAGACTCCGCGCTGTGAGGGGCCGACCCATCCCTGAGCTTGTCGAGACAGGACAGAGAGAAGGGAAGGCAATGGGGAGAGAGAAGAGGAGAAAGCTTGCGGCACCCGGCTGGCACTAACCTGTGAGCATGTCGGTGATGCCTCCGTTCAGAGTCTCCTGCGGCGCCTTCCGCTTGCTCATGGTGGTCTGCACGCGAGGACCGCAGCGCGCTCACAGCCGGCGACAAGCCCCCTCTCCCAGCTTTAAGTAAGGGCCGGGACTTGGAGAGGAGGGAGGACCATCACGGTCTCCGCCAAGCCAGCGAGACCGGCGGAACAATGGCTGCCTCTGACAGGGGGCGCGGCGCGTGGCGCGCTGATGACGTCACGCGCTCGGGGCGGGGGGGGCCTCTGCCAGGGTGGGCGGGGCCGGTGCTAAGGTGGGCGGGGCGAGGCTGGTGCAGAGGATGGGGTGGGGCTAGCGGTGGAGCGAGAGAGAAGTGAGTATCTGGAAGAGAGGCTGGGCCAGAGCTTGGATTTGGCGGACGGAAGTTGGATGCCCCAGGATTACATCCCAATGGGTTTCCTAAGGGAAGGCCTGGATTTCTGACTGAAGACGTTTTACCTGTCTTCCCAGTATGTTTCTCTGCAATCCTCTCCCTTGAGGGGCAGTTGGGTTTTGACTCTAAAGTCAATACCTCAGGTGGCGGTGGGGTATGTAAGATGGTGGGATGCGGGTAGAATACATACCATATGTGCACAGTAATAGGTGTTGGATGCATCACGTGCTTTATGTCTGATTAGTTGTAACACTGGCGTCAGACATTGTCCAAACTTGCTGTAGAGGAGTCCTGTAAGGTTGCTGCATGAGCCTGGAATGAAGTCTGCGGGTCATAGGAAAAGCCCCTAGCCTAAACTCTTTGGCAGATATGCCAACCAATGTCGGAAGATAATTTTATTTTTTTGTTCTGCTCTTTTTGCACTGGGGGCGGAAGTGGAAAAAAAAAAAACAGTAAGAAGGGAAAAGTCATTAACCTAGATAGATAATGAGCAGTGTAACTGCCATTACAACATAATGACCTATATCTGAGAAATTTACAGCTCTGCTTGAGAAATGGAAATGTGGCAACAGCACTATTTAATTTCCAAGTATAACTCCTGAGGTTCATACTTAACTGCCAATTCCAGGCAATTGCTTTGTATGTAAATAAAATTAAAAGCCTCGCAAAATGATACATGGTTGCTGTAGCAAAATCAGAAATGTATAGGAGAAGAGAAAATGAACATCAATGATTATCTCACCATCCAGCTTAACCACTACTCATATTTTGGAACATATACTTCCAATCTTCTAATCCAGTCCTTTTAAAATCCCCGTCATTTTTTGATAATGGAATAATTACATAAAATTAGTTTCTGTGGTTAGGTCATGCCTGGGTTTTTTGTTTTTTGGTTTTGTTGGGGGAGGTTGTTTGGTTTTTTAGAATACAAGTGTACACCTTAACATTATGCTTCTTGGACATTTGTATGTCTTCTTTTGTGAATTTCCTATTTATATCCTTTGCTCATTTTTCTAATGGGGTAGTTGTCTGTTTCTAACTTATATTTTTAAACTACTACTACTAACCCTTTTTTGTATATTGCATTTGTAAATATTTTGGTAAATATTTGCATCATCTCCTTATCCCTTGCCTTTTAACTTTCTTCTAAAACTTCTTAACACCTTGATCCACACCTTCATTTAGATATTCTCCGTTCTGCCTTTTTCCTATGCAATCTCCATTCCAGTTGTATTCATATTATTTTGTTCTCATGAATGGTCATTTCTCATTAAATAAAAAAATTTTCACCTCTGAATAATGACAGTTACAACTTTAGGCAATTGTGGGATCACTTTTTTTCTTCTTCTTCTTTGGCTGCCTGGCATCATATGGAAATTCCTGGGCCAGGGATCAGATCCCAGCCACAGTTGCGGGCTACGCCACAGCTGCAGCAACGCTGGATCCTTAACCTGCTGTGCCAGGTTGGGGATTGAACCTGTATCCCAGCGTGGCAGAGACAACACTAATCCTGTTGCACAACAGTGGGAACCCTTAGGATCACTTTTTATATGAGTTACACTAACTGTTAAAAGATCAGTGCCAGAAAAATCCAAGTAAATTAATCAATGCTCTGTTCTCATCTTCTTGGACTAAACAGTAACCTTGGATCCACTCAACTACTTTTCCTGAAATAATCTGTTTTCACTTGGCTCCTAAATTAGCCTCTGCTCTGGGTTGCCCTTGTTTCTTACTGTTCCTTACTAACCACTCCTTCTCCAGTGTTTTTTCTTTTTAGGGCCACACCCTCAGCATTTGGAAGTTGCCAGGCTAGGGGTTGAATTGGAGCCGTAGCTTCGGGTCTACGCCACATCAACACAACGCCAGATCCGAGCGACGTCTGCGACCTACATCACAGCTCATGGCAACACTGGATCCCTAACCCACTAAGTAAGGCCAGGGATCCCAAGTCCTCATGGATACTAGTTGGGTTAGTTACCACTGAGCCACAATGGGAACTCCTCCAGTGTTTTGTTTTGTTTGCTTGTGGGTGTGCTTGTTCCTTGGCTCTCCACTCTCCAGTCTTCATGGGAAAGTGCCTCAGGCCTTGATCCTCTAACTAGCTTTTCCACCTTGTCCAGTTTCACCCTTTCAAAGGCCATGTCTAGCGTGAAATCCCCTAAGTGTACATTTCTAGCCCTGATCCCCCTTGAGCTCCAGTCTCAGATATCAAACTATACAGGGGACCTATCTACTTGTCCATAGTGGGCATCTCAAAGGTAAAATGTCCTACAGAACTCTTGATTCTTGCCCCACCAACTTCTCCTTAACTCCCCCAGACCCCCTATTTCCCCCCCACCAATGACATTTAATCCACTCTGCCATTGGGCCAAAACCCTGGAGTCATTCTTAATTGTTCTTTTCACACCTCACACAATCTGTCAGCAGGTCTGGTTTAGCCTGTCTCCAGAGTATTTTGAATTGAATTACCTCCCATCACTTCTGCTGCCACCACCCTTGTCCAATCTACCATGACTTCACTCCCTAGCTTCTCAGTAGGCTTCCCACTTCTGCGCTTTTCCCCTGAAGGCCCCTTTCCAAATAGGACAAGAGTGATTTTCTTTTCTTTTCTTGTTTGTCTTTTAAGGACCAAACCCGTGGCATATGGAAGTTCCCAGGCTAGGGGTCGAATCAGAGCTACAGTTGCTGGTCTTCACCACAGCCACAGCAATGCCACCTGTGACCTACACTGCAGCTCACAACAACACCGGATCCTTAACCCACTGAGCAAGGCTAGGGGTAGAACCACATCCTCATGGATACTAGTTAGGTTCTTAACCTGCTGAGCCACAGCGGGAACTCTTTTCCTTTTTTTTTTTTTCCAATTTAAGTATAGTTGATTTATAATGTTGTGCCAATTTCTGCGGCACAGCAAAGTGACCCAGGCATACACATATATACATTCTTTTTCTCACATAATCTTCCATCATGTTCTATTCCAAGAGACTGGATATAAGAGTGACTTTTAAAAAAAACATGTATCAGATTATGTCATTCATTTGCTTGAATACCCTCTACATTGCACTTAGGAGTAAAATCCAAACTCCTTTCAAAGATGATCCACTCTTACCAACTCCCCTACGTGACTCCTTGCCACTTGCCGCTTTGTCTAGGACACACGTGTCCTTACTGAGTACATAGGTACCTGCTTCAGGGCTTGTCTCTTGTTCAGGCTGCTGCCTGGCTGCCTTCTGCTCATCACTCAAGTCTGAACCCAGGGAGCGGCATCCTTGTCACAGTCCTGAACAAGACTTGGGCATTCTCGAGTCCATTGCTGGTTTTCGTTTCTCCTCAGGTAGAAACTTTGAAACAGGAGTCCCCTGGTGGCCCAGCTGTGAAAGGATCTGGCAGGGTGCTGTTTCATTACCACCAAGTGGGAGTGGACACCCAGGCTTCTCACTGGGCTCCTTCCACATATGAGAGGGAAGGGCTCTTCCTGTTGGGTGGCAATGGGAGTTTAGGCCCCCTGGTAGGTCTCTGTTGTCACGGGGGGCGGGGGCACAGGGGCAGGAGCACCTCATTCTTGCTGGGCATTCCCCGGGTGGTCTCCACTGACACATTGGGAGAGGCTTTGTTACCATCCGGAATCAATGAGAACTTCTCACTCCGTCTTCTCTGACCTCACTCCAGTGTGGAGTTTAATTACAGTCTGTGTGTGGAAACTTAAGCTTCCCCCTTGTTCTTTGCTAGCAGGGGGGTGGGGCCAGCGATTTCTGTGGTGTGTGGCTGTAACAGAGTGGTTATTGTTTATATTTTTCTGTTCTGCTAGGCTGTCCTCGTCCTGACCCTTTGGGTAGTGTAGGGGGTTGCATGCTCCCCTCCCCTCAGTCCTGCCCCAAGATGTGCCCATGTTCTAATTCTCCATATCTGTGAATATCATCACCTTATCAGGCAAAATAAGTGATTCTTAATTTTTTTTTTTTTTGGTCTTTTTAGGGCTACACTTGCGGCATATGGAAGTTGCCAGGCTAGGGGTCCGATCTGCCACAGCCACAGCAACGCCAGATCGGAGCCCATCTACTACCTACACCACAACTTGTGGCAATGCTGGATCCTTAACCCACTGAGCGAGGCCAGGGATCGAACCCATGTCCTCATGGATACCATATGGGTTCTTAACCCACTCAGCCACAATGGGAAAATAGGTGATTAAACAAAATAGGATTTTGAGAGGAGAAGCTTACCTGCGGTTATCTGGCTTGGCCCTAAATCCAATGACAAGTGTGTTCGTAATAGTTGAATGATGGAGATTTGATAGATAGCAGAGGAGGCAATATGACCACAGAGACAGAAACTGAACAGTGTGGCCACAAGCCCAGGACCACATGGAGCCACCAGAAGCAGGAAAAAGAAAGCAACATATTTCCCCTACGACATTTGGAGGGAGCACATCCTGCCAGAATTTTTTTTTTTTTGTCTTTTTTAGGGCTGCATCCTCAGCATATAGAAGTTCCCAGGCTAGGAGTTGAATAGAAGCAGCCATCCTGATTTCTCCTTGCTGCTTATAGTAAAATGCAAAACAAAAGAAATAAATTGAAGAAATAATTGTTAAGGAGAAAAGAAGCAGGATTTGATGATTTAGAAGATTCGCTTCTTATCCATATGGCAAAGGATGCTAAAATAGGAGAAATTTACCTTTGGAAAAGTTTGTTTTAGAGAGAAATCCAAGAGTTTAACTGGACAATCTTTTGGTGAAGAGATTATGTGTGTGACTCACTGACCCACTCAGTCATCTCAGCAGGAGCCAGGAATAGAGGTGGGTTATCCAACAAAGACCTATAGATCTTTTGTCTAATGGTGTGGACCCCAAGGCATATGCAGGAGACCCATGAGATTATTGAGACTGTTATAACAGCAGAAATAGGCTTGGACTGAAAAGGACAGAGGGAGGATGAAATAAGCCTTTTGGACTTTAAACTCTGCAGGCAGGAAATGGTTGATAGAGTTACTTGGTTGCTAGCTCATCTGCTAGCTGTCAAGAAAAAGGAAGAATGATTCTGAGGGCATATTCTGATAGGTGCAAAGGCAGTGGCTGGAGGAGCAGGCCTTGAGGCCTTGAGGTAGTGAGTGCAGAGGCAGAGGCCTCTGAAGCTGCCTTGGGTTCACTGGACAGAGGGTCAACTGTCAGGAAATCATTCTCAGGACTTGAAACCTAATGGAATTGACCCTGCTAGATTTCAGACTTGCATAGGGCTGGTGACGCCTTTGAATTTCTCCCTTTTGGAGTGGGACTGTCTGTCACATGTCTATCTCACCATGGTAACTTTTTTTTTTTTTTTTTAATTTTAAGTGCCAACTGTGTGGCATATGGAAGTTCCCAGGCTAGGGGTCAAATTGGAGCTGCAGCTGTCGGCCTACACCAGAGCTCACAGCAACGCTGGATCCTTAACCCACTGAGCAAGGTCAGGGATCGAACCTGCATCCTCATAGATACTAGTTGAGTTGGTGACCTGTGAAGCCATGATGGGAACTCCAGAGCTGATGATATTTATATTTTGGTCTTGGAGTTGACTATGTCTTGGGTTCAGACTTTTCAGGGTGGGATGGATAGATTTTGCTCATGAGATGAACATGAATTTGGGGGGGAGGGTTACATAGTGGCCTCCTAAGAAGAAATGTCCATATCCAAATCCCCAGAATCTATAAATATTGCTTTGTATTGTAAAACATGAGATTAAATTAAGGTTCTTGAGAAGAGGTACTTATCCCAGATTATCCAGATCAGCCCGAAATTTAATCATAAGGTTCTTATAAAAGGCACACAGGGGAGAAAGTTCCCATTGTGGCTCAGCAGTGACAAACCCCACTAGTATCCATGAGGACATGGGTTCAATCCCTGGCCTTGCTCAGTGGGTTAAAGATCCACTGTTGCCATGAGCTTTGGTGTAGGTCACAGACAAGGCTTGGATCTCATGTTGCTGTGGCTGTGGTGTAGGCCTGCAGCTGCAGCTCTGATTCATCTCCTAGCCTGGGAACTTCCATAATGCCACAGGTGCAACCCTTAAAAAAAAAAAAAAAAGGCACATAGGGGAGATCTGACAGATAGAAAAAGAGGTGTCAGTGTGACCACGGAGGCAGAGATGCAGCCATGAGTCAAGGATCTCCTGGACTTACCAGGAACTGGAGGAAGCAGGGAATGGAATCTCCCCTAGGGACTTTGCAGGACTTGATTTCACAATTCTGGCCTCTGGAACTGTGAGAACAAATTCTGTGTTAAGCCACGTAATTTGTGGTGCTGTCACAGCAGGCCTAGGAACCTAAAAGCTGGGTTAGGTCAGGCTGTCACAGCTGGAGAGCAGGCGTCTCCATTTGTGCCTGTTGGTATCTGTCATGGACACAAGACGCAAAAGGAACACCCAGGACCTTACCACCTTGTCTCTGCTCAGGGCTGAGGTCCCTAGCTGGTCTGCCTCCTTCTCACTACCTTTCAGTTTTTTTTTTTTCTTTTTATGGTTGTACCTGTGGCATATGGAGGTTCTCAGGCTAGGGGTGGAATTGGAGCTGCAGCTGCCGGCCTACACCACAGCCATAGTAACACCAGATCCAAGCCACATCTGTGACTTACACCACAGCTCATGGCAACAGTGGATCCTTAACCCACTGAGGGAGGCCAGGGATTAAACCTGCATCCTTGTGGATAGTAGTCAGGTTCTTTTTTTTTTTTTCTTTTTAGGGCTGCACCTGCGGCATATGGAAGTTTCCAGGCTAGGGGCTGAATCAGAGCTACTGCTGCTGGCCTACACCACGGCTCATGGCAATGCGGGATGGCCAACCCACTGAGGGAGGCCAGGGATCAAACCCAAATCCTCATGGACACTATGTTAGGTTCTTAACCTGCTGAGCCACAGTGAGAGCCAGTGAAGTCTTCTTATATTTATAAATAAGGTCCAAGGATCTCAGCTATACTTAGCAGGATGAATAGGAAAATACACCTGCTCCAACTTTTTGAAAATGCAAGTCACACCTCCGGAGTTTGTACTTTTCAGCCAATTAGCATATTCCACTCATATTAATCTTCTTAAACATTAGCTTTGGTGATGATGTTTACTTGCTTGAAATTCTTCAGTGAGTTCCAATTGCCCATAAAATCAGCCTCTGACTCTTAGCTCAACATCCATTCCCTTCCTGACCTGACCTGTCCAGGCCTCCCCTTCTGGTCTCATTTCCCACTGTGTTCCTCACCAGGGTTTCCAGAATCATGCTTTCCCAAACTCCGGTTCTTTGGGATGTTAATCAATGTTATAGTCACACAGGGAGAAAAAGGAAAAAAAAAAAAAAAGGCTTTACTGTAAAATGAGTTGGATAAATGGTGGATTTAAACAGAGTTAAGCCAGTTTATTATCACAGGACTTTCAGATACTTTAATGAATCAGTGCACGGTGTAAATTTCTAAGAGGCAGTTAAAGTGTGAAGGGGTTCTCAAACTTACTTGACAGGACACCCACGGTACTGCCTCCATGGAAGGCCTTCGGTGAAACTCCTCCTGTCCGACTCTCTTCTCCAGCCCAACCTGCCTATTTGTTATCGTCTGAACTCATTTTGCTTGCCTGCTGTTCTTGCAAAATGTCAAAGCTGCAGTGCTGGTGCCCTGTCAGTCTGATCAGACACTATGCAATTTCATACAATTTTCCACTGAACATGCATTGTAAGTTCGTTAAGTCCTAACTGGAGGTATTGTAAAAATAGAGTGTGGGATTTGAGTTGTGTCACAAAATAGAGAATCTATTTTTTAAATAAAAATCAACTTTGTAATAGAAGTTGATAGAAGAGGTGAGAACCGCCTCCTGGCACACCCCCTGCCGAAGCCACACATGGGAGGCTTGGCGCTGAGGTCAGCAGACTAATGGGTGACAGACACCCATCTTTTCCTTCTTCCTTCTCCATGGCAACTCCTGCCAGAGACTCTCCGGAACCCACAGGGAGGGAGCTGCTCCTCCCTTCCGGTCTAGTGAGGGGCTCTGTGGCTGGCAGGACTACAGATGGGGTGGATGGCACTCACTTGCAGCCCTGCTGAAGGAAGGGACAGCCACCAAGGTCACAGGGAGCAGGAAAACATTAGCAGCAGTGAAAGGAGAGGCAGAGGGAGGACGGGGCCGGGCTGAATTCACGACTTCTGAGTCTGTTTCAGAGACACTGAATCCAGATGAGACACTAGCAGTGAAGACAGGTGGACATGGGCCTCAGGAGACCAGGAGGGGTCAGAAGGGGATGGCTGGCACCAAGTACCCTTCAGACTTTGTCCTGAAAGTCACGTTAGACATGCGCCCAGGGGTCTGAGGGGCAACCACACTTGGAGCAGTTTTTTCTCCAAGCAGAGGAGTGGCCACCAAGGCTCTGTCTTCCTAGACGCCCACGCCTGGTGTCTGCATCTGCTGGCCTCTGTCACGGACGATGTCCCGTGTGCAGACAGACTGTTGGCAGGGCCCACGGAGGGCCGCACTCTTGGTCCACGGTGACTGTCACATGCCACAGCCAGGCCGCCCATCAAGGTCAGGGCCATCCACTGTCACGAGGCCTGCTCCAGGCTGTTCTGCTCCTCCTCCACCTGCAGCCAGCTCCAGTCTAGGGACTAAAAGTCAACAGGCTCGTTAGAAATACAGCAGCCACCTCTACACTTCGGGGTGGTTTCCTCTTCCTCGCAGAACTTAGGAGATTTAGATCCTCTTGTTAATGGCAGTGCAGTTCTTTGCAAGCTACCCTTGGGCTAGAACTGCATATTCAAAACGGCACAGGGACTCTTTTTCAGACAGCCTTAGAGGCCCTGAGAGTCTAGAAAGACCATCTGAATATCACTGCAGCTCACGGCCCTTACGCTCACTGGGGGTAGGTGGTACCCAGGGGAATCCTGGCCCTGGAGTTCCAGCCGCACCAGATGAAATGGTCTGGCCACACTCCCTTTCCTCTGGCAGAAGTGCAAATGGGCAATGAAAGGATCAAAACACCCAGGGTCCAGAGGAGGAAGAGCAGCAAGAAAAGAACAGAAAGCCCTGAACCAGAGAAGAATAAATAAGAGGTGATGACAATTGGTGGTATTCCCCTGCCTCCATTCTTCCCCAAACTGAGAAGTTCAGGGAGGGGTGGGAGAGGGGAGGAAGGTAACCAGCAGGAAAAGGCCACTTAGAGATTCCAGGGGATGAATTAGCATCTTTTCAGTGATTTCAGCTCTGTTTTAACGTCTCTGCATTGGGACTTGTTTTTCTTTAGTTAGCTTTCTTGTAACTAGCCCTGCTGACAGCTGAGCTCTGAGGCCCTGAGAAGTGGGGTGGTGCCGGGCTCTTGCTCTGCCCCAGAGTCCAGCACTGCACCCCACCGCACAGATGCTCAGCAACTGCACAGGGGAGCCCAGGGGGTGGGGAGGAGGGGAGAGGCCCTCTCCCAGTGATGCTACCTTCCGCCTAAAGATAAGCATGGTGAGGATTAAATGACATAACACATGTCAAGTGCCTGTGTGCACTCAACACCCGTCAGCATTGTTATTAAGGTGAATGGTAAGAAGCATGTACTAGAAAATCCTAATGTGCACTGAGACCGAGGAAGTCGCCTATCTGCTCTTTCTCATCTGCTGCAGGAAGAAAGGGCGTGGAGCAGCTGGGCCACAGGCCATTACCTTTAAGCTCTGGTCCTGCTCCTTCATCGTGTCCTGCAGCACATTTTCCAGCTGGGCGCACAGGCTGTGTGCTTCAGCCACGAGGTCTTCACTACCGGAAACGAGCGGATTATTAGAAAGTGGGCCATATCAATTTTCCAGAGGTGATACGACTATTTACAAATACGCTTCAGTGCTTTTGACATGATTTCAAAAATTAAAGAACAATTATTCTGATGCTGAGTATCTTTTTTTAAATTTTTTTTTATTTTGGTCTTTTGTCTTTTTAGGGCCGTACCCACGGCATATGGAGGTTCCCAGGCTGGGGTCCAATGAGCTACAACTGCTGGCCACAGCCACAGCCACAGCCATAGCAACACAGGATCTGATCCGCGTCTGTGACCTACACCACAGCTCATGGCAACGCTGGATCCTTAACCCACTGAGCAAGGCCAGGGATGGAACCCGTGTCCTCATGGATGCTAGTTGGGTTTGTTAACCACTGAGTCACGACGGGAACTCCTGATGCTGAGTATCTTAAACTCCATGTTGGCGTTCCTGTCATGGCTCAGTGGAAATGAATCCAACTAGTATCCATGGGGATGTGGGTTTGATCCCTGGCCTCACTCAGTGGGTTAAGGATCCGGCGTTGCCGTGAGCTGTGGTGTAGGTCACAGACAAGGCTTGGCTCTGGCATTTCTTTGGCTGTGGCACAGGCCAGCAGCTGTAGCTCCTATTCGACCCCTAGCCTGGGAACTTCCATATGCCACCAGCGTAGCCCTAAAAAGCCAAAACAAACAAAAAAACCCCTGCCATGTCACTGCTCAAGTGATTTTGTTCATCTCATTAAACCCTGTTCTTAAGTCCCAACCCATCTGGGACCATTAATGCTCACATGAAAAAGCAGAGATCCCTGCTTAATGAAAGAAGTCAAAGAGCTCCTCCTGACTTAATTAGATTCTCTCTGAAATGGCAAAGATCTCTCCCAGGAGCTCCTGTTGTGGCTCAGTGAGTTAAGAACCCAACATAGTGTCCCTGAGGATGCAGGTTCAATCCCTGGCCTCACTCATTGGGTTAAGGATCTGGCGTTGCTGCAAGCTAAGGTGTAGTTTGCAGACACAGATCAGATTTTGCATTGCTGTTGTTGTTGCTGTGGCTGTGGCGCAGGCCTGCAGTTGTAGCTCCGACTGGACCCCTAGCCTGGAACTTACATATGCTGCGGGTGCAGCCCTAAAAAGGAAAAACAACAACAGCAACAAGAAAACAAAACCTCTCCCAAATCACATTTTCTGATTTTGGAAATGAAAAAATACACAAGACCACGCATTTTCCCCAGGTTTCCACAGCTCCTTCAGATCTAGAAGAAGCGAGTTCTGGGACCTGATACATTCACCATGCTCTCTCCTTTTCCCTGATAAGAAATGCACCCACCGGACTGTGGTGACACAAGGGACAGCCAAACAGGCTGTCTGTCCTTTTTTAACCTCTGCTCTAGGACAAGGAGAGCCACACAGCAGCCTGCGGCCCCAGGGTGGCTTTTCTAGTGCTTTGAGCATCTTGTGGAGGGAACATGACTAGTCCAGGAAGGGCCCTGAAGCTCCTCCTCTCACTGTAAAGGGGTCACTGATGGAAGGAACAGGGCGAGGTTGCTTGGTCCCACCCACGGGCAACTAACCAGGCTTGGTGCCAGCCCCAGAGGCCCTGTAAGAGGCGCAGCTGGACCTCCTGGTCACCTTCCTCCAGGAGCTTACAGGAGGTTGGGAAAAGAAGTTAGAATCCCAAACAGCATAGGCTACAAAACTCCACAAGTGCAGGAGTTTTTCAAACAGCTTTACTGAGATAAATTTACAAGCCATAAAGTTCACCCAGTTAAGGTGTACAACTTGGAAGTTCTAGGATGCTTACAAAGTTCTGTGACTATCACAGGGATCCAGTTTTAGAACATTTTCTTTTTTTTGTCTTTTTTTTTTTTTTTTTTTGCATTTCTTGGGCCACTTGCGCGGCGTACGGAGGTTCCCAAGCTCGGGGTCCAATCGGAGCTGTAGCCGCTGGCCTACGCCAGAGCCACAGCAACGCGGGATCTGAGCCGAGTCTGCAACCTGCACCACAGCTCACGGCAACGCCGGATCCTTAACCCACTGAGCGAGGCCAGAAGGCCAGGGATCGAACCTGCAACCTTATGGTTCCTAGTTGGATTCATTAACCACTGCACCACTACAGGAACTCCAGTTTTAGAACATTTCATCACTCAAAAAGAAACCCTGTGCCTGGCGTCAGTCATTTCCCATTCCCTCTCCCCACCTGCCCTGGGCAATCATTAACATGTTTTCTTTTTTTCAGTTTTTTTTTTTTTTGCCTTTTTAGGGCTGAAACTGCGGCAAATGGAAGTTCCCAGGCTAGGGGTCGAATTGGAGCTGTAGCTGCTGCCTATGCCACAGCCACAGTAACACCACATCTCTGCGACCTACACCACAGCTATGGCAATGCTGGATCCTTTGACCTACTGATTGAGGCCAGGGATCAAACCTGCATCCTCATGGACACGAGTCGGGTTGTTTCCGCTGCACCACAATGGGAACTCCCAACCTATTTTCTACGTCTAGGTTTTGCCCACAGGAACCTATTTAATTTTCACCATCTCTGGGGCCTGGGGTCAGGCACAGAGAAGGTGCTATGTAAGAGAATGAACCAGAAACAAAAACTCTACAGGTAGCTTGGGGTTAACAGATACAAACCATGGCCTTCGGAATGGATTAGCAATGAGATCCTACTGTGTAGTACTGGGAACTATGTCCAGTCACTTATGATGGAGCATGATAATGTGAGAAAAAAGAATGTATACATGTAGATGTAACTGGGTCACCATGCTGTACAGTAGAAAAAAAAATAACTACTAAAAAAAAAAAAGATAACTAAAAAAACCAACCAAACAAAAAAACTCTACAGGGGGTCCAGGAGGAGAGTGATGGCCATGCACAGGCAGGAGGGCTGGGGGAGGGGAAAGCAGAGGGGAGCAGAGGCCCGATGGCTCTAAGCGCTGGAGGAGCCCTGGTTGTGGAACTTTGGGGTGCAGAACTTTTCTTTTTTTTTTGTCTTTTTGCCTTTTCTAGGGCTGCTTCCATGGCATACGGAGGTTCCCAGGCTAGGAGTCGAATCGGAGCTGTAGCCGCCGGGCTACGCCAGAGCCACAGCAACACAGGATCCTTAACCCGCTGAGCAAGGCCAAGGATCAAACCTGCAACCTCATGGTACCTAGTCGGATTTGTTAACTATTGAGCCACAAAGGGAACTCCTAGTGTGCAGAACTTTAATCAGCTGGGGCTGGTTAAACACAGGACTGCTCTGCCCTACCCTGATCCCCTGATCCAGAACCTGCCTTTCCACTGATTCCCCAGTACTCACTGATGCTGTTGGTCTGGACCACACTTTAAGACCCCCTGGGCCAGAGCAAGGTGTCCGCCCGGGACAGGGGATCAGCCTGGAGAGGGTCTGGGAAGGTCTGAAAAGGCTCAGGCTTGATCCCTGAGGCAGTGGGACACCCTGACTGGTTACCAAATAGGAATAACTTGGTCAAAACAGTCTTCTGTGAAGACTGATTTGACGAAAGAGGGCCTGGAGGCAGCACAAGAGATAGGAAGCAGGGAGGAAAACCTCACCGTATAGGCTTTGGTGCTGCTCCCACTTCTGGCAGGAGTGCATGCAATGGGCAGGGCAGGGAGGGATCTGTGACTTGTGACTCAAAGTGGAGATGGGGTGGGAGGGGGAGGTGCGATGCCTTGGGGCACAGGGCACGACCAGAGAGCCGACCATGATGCATGGAACAGAGGACACCATGGGACTGACCAGCACTTTCCATATGCCCATTCAGCAATGAGCAACCCAACCTTCAGACAGGGAGAATTTTTTTAACGGCCACACCCGTAGTATATGGAAGTTCCTGGGCCAGGAACTGAATCTGAGCCACAGCTGCATCTTACACCACCGCTGTAGGAACACTGGATCCCTAAACCACTGTGCCAGGCCAGGGACTGAACACCAGCAACCCCAGCCACTGCAGTCAGATCCTGAGCCCACTGCATCACAGTGGGAACTCCAAAGACAAGGAAACTTTAGCCAGCAAGTCAAGAGGGGATCTGAGAGCAAAACACATCTGCCCCCACAGCACCCAACACATGGAACAAAACACCAAGGATGTAGAGTCGCTGATGGGTGACATGGCCTGTCTGAGAAACATGCACTTCCATTCGCACGACCTCTGGACACACCCATACCTGCTGCTCATCCCACAGCTAAGGGGGACCTACCTTTTCTTTTTCCCACCCACGCCATTTGTAAATTCCCAAGCTAAGGGTTGAAGCGGAGCTACAGCTGCCAGCCTATACCACAGCCACAGCGAAACCAGATCCAAGCCACATCTGCGACCTACACGGCAATGCCGGATCCTTAACCCACAGAGTGAGGCCAGGGATCGAACCCTCATCCTCATGGATACTAGTCAGGTTAGTTACCACTAAGCCAACGGCAGGAACTCTGGGGACCTACCTTTTCTTGATGGCCTCAGGTAAACTGTCGGGGGCAGGGCAGGGCTGTGACATCAGCTGGCTGGGGTGACTCAGGCGAGAGGCATTCATGCTGTCCGGGCTTCCGCTGACAGGACCACGGACCTTGCTCTAGAGGACAAAACCAGAAAGGAAGTTGCACGGTTTTGGAACAAGGGGATGACTCAAATCTTGCATCCACGCCAGGGTATTTTCTCATGGTGACTGGCCTCAAGACACAGGCCCTTCCTGGAGGAGACGGGTCACCATCACTATCTGAGGGTTTGCATTTCAGTCTAGCAAATGTATCTGGACCTACATGTGCACTTCTAGATAAAAGGGTCTCCATGTTGAGGGCTTGTATTTGCAGGCCCTGTTTTTCATCAGTTTGATTGCTTGATAAACTCTTACAAGGAAGCTAGAAAGAAGGTGTGTTTACTCTTTCCACGCAGAAGACAGACACATAAAGATCCCAAGCGACTTTCTGTAACTCGCCTCATCCATGGGATAGGAGGAAAGCCAGGCGCCCAGGCTGTGGCAGCTCCATCTCAGAGCCAAGGCCTTCCACCAACAGCTCCTACACCTCTCACACCTGCAGTCCCGACATGACCTGTGACCTCTGCAACCTTCTCAGCACCTTCTGCTGCCTCACCCCGATCCCTCTCCAAGCTCCAGCAAACTTCCTCTGTTGGCCCCAGGAGCTTCCCACTGGCCCATTGTTCCTCCCTCCCCCTCAGGCTCTTATTCTGGGGACCTATCCAGCTCCACATGCTCTGATCCAACCGAACATCAAGGGCCAAGTTCACCTAGCCATTCAAACACCCAGTTTCACCTCGCTCTTTGCCCTTCTGCCATGTCTTCCTCACTGATCATCTCCCGTGGAGACCCAGCTGTCTGTCCATCCCCCCAACTTCTGCTCTGGGTCTGAGACTGTGATGGAGGTCACCCCCCTCCTCCCAGGACCATCATGTTCCATGAGGATGGCAGGAGAGGTCCCTTCTCTCAGGGAGAGCCTCCAGCTGCCACCAGAGTAATTTTTCTATTATTGTGATTATTATCATTGCCCCTCCTGGAAGTTCTTGGCCCCCAGGGATTGAACCCAAGCCAGATGAGTGACCCAAGCTGCTGCAGTGACAACGCTGGATCTTCAACCCACTGCACCACAAGGGAACTCTCAGAGTAATTTCTCTAAAAACCAAAGGGGATCACATATTCCCACTCTTAACTTCCCTCCAAACAAAAAGAGAAACTAAGTCCTGCTATGTTTCCCCTGTGCCTTCAAAATAAAGTGTGGCTGCAAAGCCAGCTCTCCTAACCTCTCTAACTTCATCCCCAGTGAGACCTCCCCCCCACCCCCACCCCCACCCGACATGCCACTCTCACCTCCAGGCCTCTAACGTTGCATCCCCACCTGGCCGTTCACCTGCCTCCCTTGGCTTCCTCTCCAGGCGACCTGTCCTGGCTTTCCCTTGACCCCCTGGCCTTCACGCCATGGTTCCTGCTTACCATGCCTGCTCCAGACTGTTCTCTTTCATTCCCGGCATGCCCCTCACCAGATTGTGAGCTCCCTGGGCTGAACACCACGCTTTTTCCCTCCTGCATCTCCAGCTCTCAGCACCCTGCCGGGCATGGCGTCAGTGCTCAATAAGTGTCTAGTGGATGCAGCTGGCGGATCAGGTCAGCACCTTGACCTGGCCTCTTCACCTCTGCCTCCTCACCTCTCCTTTTGGCTGTCTCTCCTCATTACAGGAGACGTCACCCCCCCTCCCCCCTCCGCTCCTGCTCCTGACGCTGACCTCCCACTGTCCTCAGACTGGGGACTTGCTCCCTTCTCTGTGACGCTGGGAACACCCCCCCCCCCACACACACACCCAGTACGCCGTCTCCTTTTGCCTGGCCTGCAGATATGCTCCATCACCATGATCCTCAAAAGCCCTGTCCTTGTGTCCTGCTTCCACCTTAAGCAGCCACACTCCCCGATTGATGACTAAGTCACTCCACTGTCAACTTCCTCAGCACCCCCACAGCTGGTGCCTGCACCATGGGTTCGTCCTTCCAGCTCTGGCTCCAGAGACATGGGTCTTCCCGGCTCTTCCCCCTTCCCTGTCCTGGGCTCTCAGAGCAACATTCAGTGGGATCACAGCTATGTTAAGGCCATGGGCCCAGGAAGTACGGGCTGCAGTGCTATATGGCATGGACACGGAAGGGGACCCTTGACATGCACTGTGGGGGCTGCATGCGGATCTCCAGGAACCTGAGCATGTAACCTCATTTCGAAAAGGGATGTTTGCAGATGAGGTTAAAGATCCTAGGATGAGATCACCCTGGACTATCTAGTGGCCTAAATCCAGTGACAAGTGGTTCTTTTTTTTTTTTTTTAATGGCTACACCCAAGGCACATGGATGTTCCTAGACCAGGGTTTGAATCTGAGCTGCAGCAACGCCGGATCCTTTAACCCACTGCGCCAGGCCAGGGCTAGAACCCCTGCCTCCCCAGCAACCTGAGCTGCTGCAGTTGGATGCTTAACTCAGTCACAGTGGGAACTCCGGTGATATGTGCTTATAATAGACACACAGGTGCAGTTCCTAGTAGCTTAGCAGTTAAGGATTTGGAATTGTCACTGCTGTGGCTCAGGTTCGATCCCCGGCCTGGGAACTTCCACATGCCATGGACTGGGCCAAAAGGATAAGAGAGAAAGAGACACAGAGAGGAGAGACAAGTGGAGAACAGAGGCGAAGACTGGAGAGGTGCAGCCACAAGCCAAGGATGCCGGGAGCCACTGGAATCTAAGAAGAGACAAGGTTCTTCCTTGGCCTCCTGAGGGAGCCCAGCCCTGCCCATACCTTAACCTTGGACTTCCAACCTCCAAGACTTAAGAATGGCTATGGTGAGTGTCACAGCAGCCACA
Organism: Phacochoerus africanus; assembly: GCF_016906955.1. NCBI lineage: Eukaryota > Metazoa > Chordata > Mammalia > Artiodactyla > Suidae > Phacochoerus > Phacochoerus africanus. The sequence continues at coordinate 52,341,200 of NC_062546.1, forward strand.
CTATGAACAATAACCCTCACCCTACCCTGCCCTGTTCCCGCCAAGTCCTGGGGCAAAGAAGTGGAAACTGAGCTGCAGTGGCTGAGTCTGGGGGGCGTCCACGGTCCCCCTCACAGGCTGGGGACGGGGGCACCAGCCTGGCCACGAGGGACTCACACAAGCGATCTTCAGGAGGTTCCAGAGCTCCTTCTGCCGCTTCTCCTGAAGCCGAACCACGGTCTTCTCGTCCTCGTTCATGAGACTCACTACCTCCTCCACCCTGGGCAGCAGCTCCAGGGCCTTCTGCTTGCAAACCACCGTCTTACTGTGAGGGACAAACACGACACCGGCAGTGACATCTGTGCTGAAGGAAGTGGGACACAACCCCTGGGCAGTCCAGGCGCCACGGAGCTGCCGCAGACGGACTCCCTCCCCAGGAGGCTGGATGTGGGAACACGGGCCTCCCTCCACCCTCGGGTCGGGGAGGTGGCTGATACCTGAGCTGTGTATAAATCACTCGCACTTTCTTCTCAAAGCCCTGGATGGCCTGGAGGAGCAGCCGCACCATTTCCTGACTGTCGCCATCGGTCCGCTGGTCTGGAAAGAGGGATGGGGTGGCGCGGTCCGCAGGTGGCCGGCCCGGTGTCTGGGACCGAGGGGCCAAGGCGGGCACCCCACTCACCTCGGGGCTTTTCCCTCAGTCTCCGATAAAGTTCCCGTGCCTGCTCTTCTCTGTAACACACAGAGAAGCAGCTCCGTCAGGATCTGGGGGAGGCAAGCTCACCTGAAGCATCAGAGCCGAGTCCTGCCAGCAGGGGCCTGACTGCTAGAAGCAAGACGGGCAGCTCGTCTTGACTGGAGGGAGTTACTGTTCCGGGTGGTGTTTGAGGACAGAAGGCTTCCCTCATTACTAGAGCTCAAACACCTCCTGGGTTTAACCAGAACCTTAAGGACAGGTGTCCCCACCTGCTCCTTAGGAAGTCCCTGCCTGCTTGCTCCTGCAATTGTGACTCTCAATGCTGTCACTGGACAGAGCCCAGAGAATGAGGCCCCCCAAAAACTCAGGCCCCGGAAGAGACACAAAGGCCTCTCCCTGTGCGCCTACCAATGAGAAGGAATCATGTTCTTAGGGGTGACTTTTGTTGAAAACTAGAGCCTAGAGGGTTAAATAATGAGATGAGGTAGACTACAAGTAGTTATGTTTCTTTTTTTCTTTTTTTTTGGTCTTTCCTTTTTATGGACACACCCATGGCACATGGAAGTTCCCAGGCTAGGGGTCCAATCGGAGCTGCAGCTGCCAGCCTATACCACAGCCACAGGAACATAGGCTCTGGGCCTTGTCTGTGACCTACATCACAGCTCACGGCAACAGTGGATCCTTAACCCACTGAGTGAGGCCAGGGATTGAACCTGCATCGTCACAGAGACAAAGTCGGGTTCGTAACCCACTGAGCCACAATGGGAACTCCAGTAATTACATTTCTGATGTTCAGGCTTCTTGTCCTAAGAATCCTGGTACAAGCCGCAGAGGACACCACTGAGCCTGGATGAGAGCTCCTGGGAGGCTGCCTCGGCCTGCCTGTCTGCCCCTCTCGGAGCCATGGCCAAAGCCTGATCAAGACTGTAGTGAAATTTCCAGATCCCACCTTCTAGACTGGCCGGGCTCCTTCCTGCTCTACTTTCTGCCCCTGGGGCCTCGCCTGGGTGAGGGTGGGCTGGGCGGCAGTGGCATCACACCTGATACTTCGGTAAAGTCTCCTCGTGTGGCAGGAGCTGCACTACTGTTCTAGGCGTTGTCTGAGTTGGTCCTCACCACCAAGTGGGGCTCGGAGTGACCGTGGTTTGCCCGTGCTCATCTCCAGACGTACCCACACGACTGCCTGGGGCCGGGCTTGCAGAGCTCCATCAAAACCATACTTGAGCAATCCACCCACATGCGCACACGCGTGCGCACACGCACACACAGAGACATGAATACAAGCACACCACCCCCCTCGGGTGGCACTCACAGGTCGTCCAGCGTCCCGCCCTGCTTGCGGCCCATGGGGCTGCGCTGCAGGTCCACGATGTCGGTCTGCAGGGCCATCATCCGCTCCACCAGGTGCTTCACCTCGTTCTCCTGCAGGAAGAGCTGTGCTGAGGCCACCGACGCAACAGAGGTGGTCAGGGAGAGCCCTCTGGCCTCATCTCGGACCGCCACCCCCCCCCCCCCCCGCCCCCAAGTCCTGGGGCTGGATTTTGGGTCTGCCTCCTTGGGCGGACCGGCCCTCGGGCAGGTCACCTGACCCTGAGCTGCAGGGTCCTCCACGAAACCCAGGCTCCTCCAGGGGCCGCGTTAGGCAGAGATGAGATGGAGCTTGTGCAGGATCTGGCCTGGTCCCGTTGTAACTTATCGCTCCCAAGTGGGGAGGCCCAGACACTTTATCTCAGGAGTTATGCCCCTGTGGGCCCAGACAGGGAGGGCACTCACGTTCCTGATGTCCAACAAAGTCCAGTTGATGGACACCCACCTTTAAGGATGCACATCAGTACTGACTTATAGAAACAGGTTAAGACACAGAGATGAAACTGATGCTCCTTGCCCAAGCTCATATGGAATGTGGCGGAAAAGTCCAGAAAAAAGGATTGGAGCCCAAGGTCTTGCACTTGTGTGAGGGCCACTGTCACATTTCCTTCCCCTGCCTCACAACCAACACTTTTCAGTGGCATCTGCCTTACACTGTCCTAAGACTTTCTGCTCAGACCCTTTCTTCCCCATGGATTCAGTGTCCCAACAAGGTTGGGAAAACCTCCAGTGAGATGGAGTGTTGCTCCTTCATCCCAGGCACTTTCTCATGGGCCGAGGTCTGCACTCCCCCAGGACACCCCACGTCATGCTCCTGAATCAGTCCCTGCAGATCCCAAACCCCCTTCCTTCCCTTTCAACTCCCCCCAGCCCCCCCCCCCCCGCCCTTTCCAGAAAGTCCTAGCTGAGGGCAGAGAGCTTGGTGAGGAAAAGCTAAATGTTTTTTCCCTTTTCTGGCTGCACCTGTGGCACAGGGAAGTGCGAGGGCCAGGGATCGAATTTGAGCCACAGCAGCAAGTACGTCACAGCTGCAATGCCAGATCCTTAACCCGCTGCCCCTTAACAGCAGCAACTCTGGAAAAGCTAATTTTTTTTTGGGGGGGGGGGCTGCACCCGAGGCATGTGGAAATTCCCAGGCTAGGGGTTGAATTGGAGCTGCAGCTGCTGGCCTACGCCACAGCCGCAGCCACACCAAATCTGAGGTGTGACTTCAACCTATGCTGCAGCTTGTGGCAATGTTGGATCCTTAACCAACTGAGTGAGGCCAGGGATCGAACCTGCAACTTCATGGATACTAGTCAACTTCTTAAGCCACTGAGCCAAAATAGGAACTCCATGGAAAAACTAATTTTTTTTTTTCTTCTTTTTAGGGCCGAAACTGAAGCATATAGAGAGTCCCAGGCTAGGGGTCAAATTGGGGCCATAGCTGCTGGCCCCTCGCCATAGCCGCAGAAACTTAGGATCCGAGCCATGTCTGTGACCTACACCACAGCTCATGGCAACTCTGGATTCTTTTTTTTTTTTTTTTTGTCTTTTTGCTATTTCTTGGGCCGCTCCCACGGTATATGGAGGTTCCCAGGCTAGGGATCAAATCAGAGCTGTAGCCGCCAGCCTACGCCAGAGCCACAACAACACGGGATCCAAGCAGCATCTGCAACCTACACCACAGCTCATGGCAACGCCGGATCGTCAACCCACTGAGCAAGGGCAGGGACCGAACCTGCAACCTCATGGTTCCTAGTCGGATTCGTTAACCACTGCACCACGACGGGAACTCCTAACTCTGGATTCTTAACCCACTGAGCAGAGCCAGGGATCGAACCTGAGTCCTCATGGATACTAGTCAGGTTGGTTACCACTGAGCCACACTGGGAACTCTGGAAAAGCTAATTTCTGACATGCAAGCTCGACCCAGGGTTCAGTGAGAAAGAGAAAGATGGCAGTGAAGAGCCTGGTACCCTGGGCAGGGCCTCGGACCTGGGGGCCCTGCCTACCCGTCCACAGAGCTCCACGGCCTGCTCCATCTCCCTCCAGGCCAGCAGCAGTTTGTCCGATGCTGGGGGGAAAAAAGGAGGGAAAAATGAAAAACAAAATGAAAACACCCCCACCCCCACAATCCAAAACAGAGATAAGCAACTCAAATAGGAGAGGACAAAAGAAACCTCAGAAAAAGAAAAAAGAAAGAGACTGTCCCTCCAGACTTTTTTTTTTTTTTTTAGGGCCATACCTGAGGCACATGGAAGTTCCCAGGCTAGTGGTCGAATGAACTCTATAGCTACCAGCCTAGGCCACAGCCACAGCAATGTGGGATCCTAGCTGCGTCTATGACTTGCTCAAGAACTCACGGCAACACTGGATCCTTAACCCACTGAGCGAGGCCAGGGATTGAACCCTCGTCCTCATGGATACCAGTCACTTTTGTTTCCACTGTGCCACAGCAGGAACTCCCCTCCAGACTTATTGTAAAGGGCACACTCACTGATCCCAAACTCTGTCTGCTCACTGTACTTCTCCAGGTCAATCTGGATGCTGGTTTTGAAGAAATCAAGCTTGGCCTTGAGCTGCTGGGACATGGAGGCCATGGAGTTCTTCATCTTGGACAGGCAGCTGTTGTTCCGAAGCAGATTCATCCTGCAGCGACCACGAGAAACGGAAGCTCGGGGCGCCTGTGGGATCTGAGCGCCACTTCCCGTACAATAACAAAATGACCCGAACACCACCAGCAGGCTCTGCTATAATTAGCATCATTATAATAAGAGCAGCCACTTATAACCATAAAGTCAGTTTCCTGGCTCTGAGCAACGCCTGGGGTTCTGCTTCAAAACTGGAACTAGGCAAAGTACACACAGAGTGGCCCAGAGAAGCCACATCCTGGGGAAGGAGCGAGCCAGTCCTGGAACGACGGCAGGGGAGGGCTGATGACCCAAACTGTCGAGGGCTTCCCGGTGGCCCCACTTACACTCCTGCGACTGTGCTGAGTGCACACACTCCACTGGGTCTCACAGGGCCTTCCTCAAGCATCCCCCTGACCCTCGCCGGGCCAACCCCTTCCCGCCTCCCCCACCCTATGTCTCTCTCCCAACAGTTGGACCCCTGCCTTGGCCATTGCCCTGTGGCAGGGCCACCAGGCAGCTCTGAATAAGCAAAGCCCAAACCGTGGGCACGTACATGGCAGCACGCTGTCCCTGCTGCAGGCGGCTGCAGTCTTCCTTCAGGGCCTGGATGCTGTGCCAGACCTGGCCCCACACCTTCCTCAGCTGGAAAAACGGGAGGTTCCGCTTGGGCTCTTGCACTGGACAGAGACACATGACTGTCAGGGAGCCATGCCGGTGACAAACCGCATCCTGCCTGCGGAGCCCGGCCATTGCCACGTTTACATCGCTAGGTTATGTAACCGCTCTGCCCTGACACAACTGTGTCGGGTATTAGGCCTGGTTACTGTCTCAGACACCCTGTGCCCTGTGCCATTTTGATTTACAGATGCACAGGACACGTGGAAGGTAGACCAGGAATCTGGGAGCAGCGGTTTTCCTGGAAGAGGCCACGGAACTGGGGAGACTGGGCAGGAGGTGGGGGGGCTTATTGTTCAGTGTATATTCTTTTTTTTTCTTTTTTGGCATATGAAATCCCCAGGCCAGGGGTCGAATCTGAGTGGGAGCTGTGACCTAAATCACAGCTGCAGCAACGCCCGGGCTAGGATTGAACCTGTGCCTTCACAAAGACAAGCCAAATCTTTAACCCATGGCACCACAGCAGGAACTCTCACTGTATGTTCTTCTGTGCGTTTTGATTTGTTGGTATCACGTGAATGTTTCATCATTAAAATATAAAATGGGAGTTCCCATTGTGGCGCTGCAGAAATGAATCCAACTAGTATCCATGAGGATATGGGTATGATCCCTGGCCTCGCTCAGTGGGTCAGGGATCCAGAACTGCCATGAGCTGTGGTATAGGTCTCAGACATGGCTTGGATCCCGGGTTGCTGTGGCTCTGGCGTAGGCCAGCAGCTGCAGCTCCAATTAGACCCCTAGCCTGGGAAGTCCATATGCAGTGGGTGCGGCCCTAAAAAAAAAAATTAATTAATTAAAAAAATGGCCACGTGATTCATGTTCAGCGGCCTGTGGGCAGTATTCTCTGTCCTCTGTTTTTTTGTTTTGTTTTGTTTTTGTTTTGTCTTTTTGCCTCTTCTAGGGATGCTCCTGTGGCATATGGATGTTCCCAGGCTAGGGGTCTAATCGGAGCTGTAGCCACTGGCCTACGCCAGAGCCACAGCAACGCAGGATCCGAGCCTCGTCTGCGATCTCCACCACAGCTCACAACAATGCCAGATCCTTAACCCACTGAGCAAGGGCAGGGATCAAACCCGCAACCTCATGGTTCCTAGTCGGATTCGTTAACCACTGAGCCGTGACAGGAACTCCCTGTCCTCTGTTTAAATGAGGTTGAAATCAACTGAAGATGAATGTCCTTTCCTCTTCGCTGGGCTACCTCCTCATGTGTTCTAACAAAGAAGGCTGCTCGAGAGCCAGGTGGACTCATCTTCTGGCGTGGGGGAGTCCCGAGGTCCAGGGCTTATCTCAAGCACTCTAAGTGACTATTTTTTTCAAAGGCCATGCCATTCTTACGGATGCAGCTGACGCTTTCGGGCTGGGGCCTCGGGGAGATCTGGGTGTCATAGGTGACTCTGCTGTTGTCAAAGAGGAAGACGAGATCCATGTCCAGGGTGCGGCCCTCGTTCAGCTGCAGAGGGACAAGAGCAAAAGGGGCTCTTGGGGACCCATCCCCTCCTTTTCCCAGGGGCCAGGGGACAGGCTCCAGAGTGGCCCACCAGCATCGCCCTCAGCCAGCGCGGCACCCACAAAGCCTTTCTTACTGACTTCTGACTCGACCCCCTTCCACTGCTCCTTTTACATGTAGCCCCGAGTGTACACCTCATCCACCACTGACTCCCTTCTGTTTCGTTCACTGACTGCACAAGTCAGACCTTCGCTATCTCTTTACTATCCAGTGACTGGCTCTCCCACATTAACTCGTCAGCTCTTTGGGGGCAGAGACCATGTCTGGCACGGCTGTGGCTGTTGCCACAGTTCTGCACATGAGAGGTGTGCCAAAAACCCTTTTGTCCGAGCCAGAAGAATGAAACACAGCTTTGGCAGCAAAGGTAAAAGAGAGGAACTCTCTCGGTCTAGAAGGAACAGGTGACGCGTGGAGTGATCCATGTCTCCTATTAAGCCAACAGGATCTCACATTCCACCCTCAGAACAGGGAGGTACCTGCCCGGTGTGGTTAAGGGCCCACCCGCCCTGAAGGGGCCAGGGCTCACCTTGCCATCGGAGATGCACTGAGCTGCGGGCTTGTCGGGGATCAGCGCCAGACCCGCCTCCTGCAGCAGCTCCTGGGCCTCCTCGAGGATGCCTGTGTCCTGCCGGATCCGAGCCTTCAAGCTCTGCAGGCTCTCGTCCTCGGTCACGGGGTAGGTATGAATGGTGCCTGTGACCATGTTCAAGATATGAACCAGCTGCAACACAACCCAGACGTTACTGGAAAAAAAAAACTACTTGACAGAGATGCCCACCTGCTGGCCTGGATCCCTGCTCCTCCCTGAGCCCCCAGCACACAAAGGCCTGGCCTGGGGAGGGGTTCAGTGCTGGGTCGTTTTTTTTTTTTTTTTTTTGGACCCAGTGTGCAGTGGCTCAATGTGGGATCTCGGTTCCCAGGCCAGGGACTGAACCCAGGCCGCAGTGGTGAAAGTGCTGAATCCTAACCACGAGGCCACAGGGAGCTCCCCAGTGCTGGGTCTTTATAGTCAAGTCTGTCCTCAGCTATGACCTTACAGCCCAGGTTGGTCAGCATGGGGTCCTAGCATCTTCCTCACATACAGATGCCCCCCACCCCGCCCCACCAGGAGTCTGCATTCCCCGGTTGGGGGAGGGGGGCCCCATGGCCCAGCTAGCTTGGTGCTGGCTCACCTTCAAGGTTAAGATGTCATCCAGGGCCTTGAAGCAGCCATTGGGCCCGTACGTGGGATCGGTGCCTCTCTGCCGGGGGTGCCACATCAGCATCAGCTGCAGCCACTTCTCCAGCCGCTGGGCCAGGACACTGAGAAGAGGGCATGGGTGTTGGGGAGGTGCTTGGGAACTGAAAAGTGCACCCGCCTTACACGGGTGTCCCTGTTGCACTGACCCCTGAGAATGAACTAATATTTCACATGCTCACCCCACCTCAGGCGGACTCCACCCACAATCTGGACCCCACGCTGCTGGATTCCTAGTCAGTCACCCCCTGGAAAGCACCTGGTGGGTCCACACGACAAGTTCTTGATCCTTCCCGACCCCATCAGCACCCACAGTGGCCCTTGCTGCCCCCCATGAAGGCCCTCCAGAGGCCAACACTGCCACCTCCCCTCTGCAGGCCCCCTCAAGCATTCTTCCCTCAGCTTCCTTCCTTTTCACCCATCCCTGTCCTGCACATTCTTCCAGATCCTTCCAGAAAGTTCCAGCCCATCCATTCATCCCATGTAGCTAGTCCACATAGTACCTCTCTCCCCACTCCCCCAATACTCATGGTCATTCTTTTTTTTTTCTTCCTGGCTGTACCCATGGAGTATGGAAGTTCCCAGACCATGGACTGAATATGATCCAGCAGATGCAGTCCATGCTGCTGCTGCTGCTGTGGCAACATTAGATTCTGAACCCACTGAGCCACAGCGGGAACTCCACTCATGGTAACTCTTATCCGTGCCTCTCAATTGCATGCAGCTGCCTGGCAGCTTTCTTCTGTGCTATTACCGGGTTCTGATACGATTATATGACTGCTCATATTCTGGCTCTAAGGCCAGATTGCAATGCTGTTCAAACTGCACAGGTTTATCTGCTGATGATAAGCCAGCATTTGGCTGCATGGGGATTGCAGAGAGAAATACAGTGACTCTCCTGCCCTTCCAGTGGACCAGGAGATAAACTCTCTGCAAAACCAAGTGTAATGCAAGGCAGATGCCAGTGAGGGGTGTGAGAGGCACAAACCGTTGTACAAGTGTGTGAGGAAGACGATTTCTAATTGTGGCGAGGGGTTGGAATGCGTTCCAAGGTTAAGACTGAGATGGGACCCAGTTAGGTTCATGCTACAGCAGGACACCCTGACGTAAAAGCTATCAGCCCTCAGAAATCCCACACCTCTTCTTTGTTTTATTTTGTTTTCTTTTCTTTTTTGGCTGCCTGCAGCATATGAAGTTCCCAGGCCAGGGATCAGATCCCAGAAGCAGTTGTGACCTAAGCTGCAGCTGTGGCATCACCAGATCCCGAACCCACCGTGCCAGGCTGGGGACTGAACCTACGTCCCAGTGCTCCCAAGACACGGCCAATGCTGACACACGTCCGGGGCCTCACCTGTTGAGGTTGTTGGGGTAGGGTAATGAGCTGGAGAACTTCACGGTGCCATTCAGGTCCTCGCTCACCACGATGTCCATCTCGCTCTTCTGCCGGACTTTGGAGTGCCTGCAGATGTGGGGCCTCGTCTCTTACGCCACTCATAAGGATCCCACATCCCTCGATGGCCAACAGCTCCCTACGCTGGTAACCTCCACCCTGGCTGCTATTTAACCCCATGGGGTGCCGGCCAGTGCTCTCAGGGCACTTCTCTGAGAGTCTAAGGTCATTAATACTGCCCAGCAGGGTTGTATGGCTGACTCCTGACCCCATTCAGGGCAGGCTCATTCCTTTGTATTCTTCTACTTTTTGTTGTTGTTGTTTTTTAGGGCCACATAGCAGCATATGGAAGTTCCAGGCTAGGGGTCAAATCAGAGCTGCAGCTGCCAGTCTACGTGACAGCCATAGCAATGCTAGACCCAAGCCCCGTCTGCGAACTACTCCGTAGCTTACAAGTAACATTGGATCCTTAACCCACAGAGCAAAGGGCAGGCTTTGAACCCACATCCATGTGGATACTGGGGGGTTCTTAACCCACTGAGCCACAATGGGAACCCCTCATTGTTCTACTTTTCATCTAATACCAAACACTCATGTTTTGGTAGAGGATAAAATCAGGACTTGCACACCAAGGTAACTGCACATGGATCCCCTCCCTGTGAAATATGCACGCACTTCCCTCTAAAAGCACGTGGCCAAGTGTTTTACGTCTGACAGTGAATGAATGATAATGCTTCCCAACTTAGAGAACCTTTCGACACATCTGAAACAGCATTTGAGGGAGAAAAGGTTTTTTTTTGCTTTTTAGGGCTGCATCCATGGCACATGGAGGTTCCAGGCTAGGGGTCGAATTGGAGCTGTAGCTGCCGGCCTACACCACAGCCTCAGCAACCCAGGATTGGAGCCACATCTGTGACCTACACCACAGCTCATGGCAACACCGGTTCCTTAACCCACTGAGCAAGGCCAGGGATCGAACCTGCATCCTCATGGATGAGAGAGAAAAGTTTTAAACTGGTTTCAAATCTTCCCAGTGAAAAGGGTGATGACATAAATTTGAATTATGCTTTGCAGACCACCAAGCATTAACAGGGAACAGACCTTCTCTGCCTGATGCCCCTTAATAAAGATGGGAGACCCTGGAGTTCCCGATGTGGCTCAGTGGGTTATGAACCTGACTAGTATCCATGAGGATGCAAGTTTGATCCTTGACCTCGCACGTTAAGCGGGGAAGGGTGGGGAGTGCAGATCCAAAGTCTGGTGCTCTTTCTACACTATCTTAATGTCCACATCCTTTCCAAAAACACACAGGAAATTCAGATGAAAAATGGTTTAGCCCTGAAGTGTCAGTGTCAGGGAGTGAACGGGACCACGCAGAACATGTGGGAACTTGGAAGAGCTGATGTCTGGTGGGAACCTGCCTGCTCTAAGTCATGTACACTAAGACTGTCATCAAACAGTGGTGTGGTCCTCTGCTAGAAACCTCGTCTGTCAACAGGAAACCACATAAGTAAAAGGACCCAGGAAGAGACATGCTTATTGCTTAGGCTGCCCCAAATGAGCTTCAAAGTACCTTTATAACATAATGAGAAAGCTCAGATTCCCTTTGTCCTGAAATTGCTATCTACCTGCCATCTGAGACGAGAGTGAAAGTTTTTAAAGTTGTCTAAGGCATTACAAGGCAGATGAGGTGGGCACTTCTCACAGGCTATTGGGTTTCAGAGACATCAGTTTGAAAGTGGGCATCCAGCCTCCTAGCACCATGAGGGAAGCTGGTTCTGTACAAAATAAACTTACTAGGAATACGTTGAGTCATCAGGTATGGTTTCAAATAGCACTCTTCTTCTAGTTCTAATGGATTTTAACTCCACTTGTTATAAATAATGGAAACGCTCAACATCTGAATTGAAAAAAATTCAGTAATCCCTTTGTTAGCTGAAAACACTACAGGGAGTTTCCATTATGGCTCAGAGGGTTAGGAACCTGACTAGTGCCTGCAAGGATGCAGATTCAATCCCTGGCCTTGCTCAATGGGTTAAGGATCCAGTGTTGCTGCCAAGTCACGGGGTAGGTTGCAGATGTGACTCAGATTCGATGCTGCAGTGGCTGTGGTGCAGGCCTCAGCTGTAGCTACAATTCAACCCCTAGCCTGGGAACTTCCATATTCCGCAGGTGTGGCCGTAAAAAGAAGAAAAAAAACCCAAAACACTATAGATGAACAGTCACTGAAAGTTGCCATGATGGTTATAAGACAACATGCGATTCCAGAACCCAGATCAGGAGCCAAGCTTGTTCTAGAGCAAGTCCCCACGGGGGGCGGGGGGGGGGGGGGGAGGGAGGCGCACCGTTTCACGAGACTCCTCAGGAGCAGGGTCCTAGCCAGGCATGTACATGGTGAACTGAACTGACCTGCCATCACACAAAAATACTCTTCTGGAACTGATTTCAAAGGCTGTCTCTTATTCTTGCAAATAAAAATTCTCCTGATGGAAGTACGCTGTCCTTTAAAAAAGCTGATGTTTTTACTACTTCCAGAAAGACACTGAGAAGCACAACAGCAGCTGGTGTTGGCAATGATGCGGCCAAGTGGGTAGCTTTGTGTGTTCCTAGTGGAGACGTTATTTATACAAACTTGCTATAGAGGAATTTATGAGTGCTCACCCAACATCTTTAACATGTATGCAATCTTTGATGTGTTAATCCCATTTCTAGGAATTTATCCCAAGGAAATAACTGTGGCTATACTAGGACTTCCCTACAATGATGTTATTCTTGGTGTCATTTTAAGAAGTAAAAGCTTCCAGTAATGGGGACTGAGTTACATGATAGCGGACAACCACACAGACGTGACAAATAACATGAAAAACATAAAGCGTTTTCCACAGCAAGCTTGAAAGGCAGGTTCTATGAGAATACACATAGCAACCTATTTTGCTTTTTATTAATTTAATTTAATTTTTTGGTCTTTCTAGGGCCGCACTCGTGGCATATGGAGGTTCCCAGGCTAGGGGTCAAATCGGAGCTGCAGCTGCCGGCCTACACCACAGCCACAGCCACATCAGATCCAAGCCGCATCTGTGACCTACACCACAGCCCGTGGCAATGCCGGATCCTTCACCCACTGAGCGGGGCCAGGGGTCAAACCCGTGTCCTCATGGATACTAGTCGGGTTCGTTAACTGCTCAGCCACGACGGGAAACTCCCCTTATCTTGTTTTTTAAACAAAACCACGCATACTGAACGGCCTGGAGACACACAGAAACATTCGCGATGGCTGCTTCCCGGGTTGTGTGAAAGAAATTCTCGGTGTAAAAATCCTCAAAGAGCACAAATGGGGCGGTGTGCATACTATCACTGAAGGTAAAAGGGTGAAATACATAAATGATCTAATAAAGAGATCCATGGCCCTTTGCTGGCACATGTACAAAACATCCTTGGAGGAGGTCCCTGAAACCAACAGTACCGGGTGCCTGTGGGGAGGTACCAGGTTATGGGATGACTTTTCACGCTGATATTTTCTGAAGTTTGAACCCCATGAACTTATCACTGCTCCCCAAAAAAATTAAAGCTGGAGATTTCAAAAACAAGTTTTTGAACCATGGTAGTAGCATCGTTTAAATTAGTGTGTGGCCTCTCAAGGAATCATTCTGAATGAACATTAACTAATTTAAGGGAATGTTGATTTGATGCATATCAACACTGATTAACTTTTAGATATATAATGAAGTACACATTATTATAATCAGAACAAAAGTTTAAAATATAAAGTCATTTTAAAAACCTTAATGGTAGTCTTTGAGGGTTTTTTTTTTTAATTAGAAAATCTTTTTTTTTTTGGAAATTTATTTGGTTCACATTTTAAACCTCTTTCTTATTTTCATTTATTTTTATTTATTTATTTTGTCTTTTTAGGGCCGTACCCACAGCATATGGAGGTTCCCAGGCTAGGGGTCCGATCAGAGCTGTGGCTGCTGGCCTACTCCAGAGCCACAGCAACTCGGGATCTGAGCCGCGTCTGCGACCTACACCACAGCCCAGGGCAATGCTGGATCCTTAACCCACTGAGCGAGGCCAGGGGTTGAACCTGTATCCTCGTGGATGCGAGTCGAGTTTGTAAACTGCTGAGCCATGATGGGAACTCCTTAAACCACTTTCATGCTTTTAAAACAAAAATTTGTGTTGAGGTAGGGTAAAATGTGTCCACAATAAATTTCCTGGTAAATACGTCTCATTTGCCAGATGAACACATCCTTTGTTCACTAATGCACAGCATTTCGGGTGGAAGTGCACAGAACACAAGTCTGTAAACATCCTGACTTGCTGCCACCACATGGAACAGTCATTTACATGGCATTAATGCTGTTAAGGTTCAGGAACCAGGTTGAGACTTTACAAGACTCTCCCTTTATAGGTTTTTGGAGCTCAGACTCCCCACATGCTAGGTCCTAAGAGGCTGTCCTCTGGGCCACAGGTCACAGGTTCTTGGGCCCAGCCTGGGGCGTGCAGTGAGATGGGAGGGGCAAAGAGCAGCACATGGAAGTTCCCTCCCTCTCAGCCCTCACTCACCACTGCACCGGCTGCCAGTTGGGCAGGAAGGGCCGGAAGCCAGTGATGCACTCAAAGGCCAAGGTGCCGAAGCTCCAGTAGTCGACTGTCACTGTGTACTTCTGCTGCTCCAGCAGCTCCGGGGCCTGCAGGGACAATGGAGGGGACAACCCTGAACTGCTGTCCCCCTGAGGGCCACCCAGCCTTCCGATTGTGGCCCACGCTCTCCTGGCCCCATCTGGGTGAAGAGGGGACCACGTGCTCAGTGGGTGGGACCTAGGATTCCGCTGTGCCTCATTCAATCCTGATGCTGGGACAAGGACCTGGGGGTATTTTTAGGCAGCCCAGCAGGCATCATGTACCCCTCTTCTGAGTGTGGTGCAGGGGTGGGAAGACGGGGCTCATACAACTAAGGAAATTGATCCGGGCTGGATATACCTTCTTACAACACAAACCCTGAATGCTGGCTGGGTCCCCTGCTATGGCAGTGTGGTCCCCGGCACAGCAGGATGGAACGCTACAGTCAGGCAGGACAGGGAGGATGCAGGGCTGCTGCCCAGCACAGTGGGGAGCCAGCTCAGCCTGCCTGAGGGGAAGACATCCCAGAGAGGGCGATCAGAACCCCTGGTGGAGGCACGACTGAGCCTGGACTGGCTGGAGTCCAGACGCTCAGAGCAGGATCAGGGAGTCCAAACCAAGAGGCAAAACGTGGGGTAGTCAGGTTCGTCTCTGTCTGGTTATGCATGGAAGTTTTAGTCCCGCAGGTGAATGACTTGGCCCAGAATCCTGGTCAGAGTCTGACTGACCGCCCAGGACCCACCACATTGCTGACTGCTGCTGAGCCCAGGAGGGGGCCAGAGGACACCCGGCAGGATCCCCAGGATCACGTTATGTGGACACAGGTGCTGAGTCACACCCCCAGAGACCCCACTCTGAAACCTTTATTCCCCCAAGCCGGGGATAAACTGACAGAGCCCACTGCCTCGTGGGCGGGAGCGGTGGGTGGTATGGACGCACTTGAGAAGATCTCAAAGAACTGCTTTTTCTCTTTATGTAAGCACCAGGTAGAATACTGAAGCTGGTCGAGCCCAGTGGCTTTCAACCTTTTTTGGTTTGTCTTTTTAAACTGCACACTCCTCCTTCATTCTATCAACATGTACTGCTTATCAGCCTAGAGTGACCTATTACCAACCAGGTGCTGCTGCCTCTTTTCCAGGCATATGGGCCATTCTTACATCCTTTCAGCAACCTACCAGCTTGGACCTGCCTACCACCATGGCCTCCTACCCACCTGCCCACTGCCTGCAATTCAGCCTCCACAAATGCACCAAGTGGGCTCTTCAAAAGGTAAACTTGAGGAGTTTCTGCTGTGGTGCAACAGGATCAGTGGTGTCTTGGGAGCACCAGAACACAGGTTCGATCCCCGGCCCAAAACAATGGGTTAAGGATCTGGCATTGCTGCAGTTGCAGCAAAGGCTGCAACTACAGCTTGGATCTGATCCCTAGCCTGGGAACACCATGTGCCTCAGGGTCACCAAAAAAAAAAAAAAAAAAAGATGAACACGATCCTGTTCGCACTTTAAAACCCTTCAATGTTTCTCCAGAGGACTTAGGATGAAGTCTTAAATCTCTAACCTGGCCATCAAGGCCCTGGGTGATCTGTTCTATACCAATCTCTCCAGCTCCAACTCAAGATAACCCTCTTACTTTTTCTCTAGTTTCTGCCACACACCCTTACCCCCCACTCCCCGCCACCCACCATGTTCCTATTTCTCTGCCCAGAACTTCCTCTGTCTCCTCCACCCCCAGCTCCTTTTCATCCCCTCATCCTTCAGGTCCCAGACCTGAGTAGGTCTTCCTAACACGGATCCCCTAGTGCCCGCACTTTCCCATGACAGTACTTATCACAAGTGCAATTTCTTCATTATTTCTGTACATGGGAGATGCCTGCCTCCTTCCCAAATTCGGAAATTCCATCAATATTTCTTTCTTTCTTTTTTTTTTTCCTTTTTAGGGCTGCACCTGCAACATACGGAAGTTCCCAGCTAGGGGTCGAATTGGAGCTGCAACTGCCAGCCTACGCCACAGCCACAGCAACTCCAGATCCGAGCTACATCTGTGACCGACACCACAGCTTGTGGCAACGCAGAATCCTTAACCCACTGAGCGAGGGCAGGGATTGAACCCATGTCCTCATGATACTAGTCAGGTTCCAAACTCACTGAGCCACAATGGGAACTCCCATCCAAGAAATACTGATAGGGGAATTCCCACTGTGGCTCAGTGGGATGGATGAGCAACTCCAAGAGACCTCCCACCTTCAGACCAAATAACAAAAAGAAAGAGTGGGAGCTCAAAGCCCAGCCTTCTCCTTGACGGCCCCAAAGATGCCGCATGGAAACCACGGCCCCTACAGAGCAACAGGAACCTGGTTTAAACTCTCTGTGCTCAAACTGCTGCAGCACTAGAGGGCATGGGATTCATGCCAGGGCCCAGGAGTAGAGCCCTTGTGACGTCAGAAGATGATCACGTCCTCCCTCAGGGCCTCTGCTGGCAAAAGTGCTGACTTGAATGGATTAGGAATCTCACCCCGTACAACAGTCCCAATGCATCCAAGAAACATCCAAAGAGCCGGCAAGCTCAAGAGGGCAGTAGGCAAGGATGCAGGAGGAGCCCCAGGAACACGGCCGTCAGAAAGAAACCAACATGCAAACCCAGGAACCCCATTTCTTACCAGGTATTGCAGGGTCCCCACAAAGGAGGTACAGAGGCTGCCCTGGTCCAGCTCCTTGGCATACCCCAGGTCAATAATTTTGTGTATTAACTGGAAAAAAAGAGAGGAGGAGAATTCTGAGGGTTATGAGAGCACACCGTCCTGTAGGAATTTTGGATGGCCACTAGAACGGGAGACATTTCTGAATTTCCAATCCTAAGACCCTAAGTTCCTAAAAACTACCGCATACATAGGAGAATGCCCTAGGCGTGGGACATTTAGAAAAGAAAACAGTGTAGGAGTTCCAATGGTGGCTTAGTGGGTTAAGAACCTATTTCCATGAGGATAAGGGTTTAATCCCTGGCCTCACTCAGTGGGTTTAGGATCCAGTGTTTCCATGAGCTATGGTGCAGGTTGCAGACGCGGCTTGGATCCTGCATTGCTGTGGCTGTGGCGTAGGCCAGCAGCTGTAGCTCTGATTTGACCCCTAGCCTGGGAGCTTCCATATGCCAGGGGTATGGCCCTGAAAAGCCAAAAAAAAAAGAGCTAAATCTGGACTTTATATATGATACAAGGGACCAGGTAAGTTAATTCTGAGTAAATAACTTTAGTTCTCAAATCGTTTTTTTCCTTTCCCCCAATGGCCACTCCTACAGCATATGGATGTTCCCAGGCCAGGGGTCGAATTAGAGTTGCAGCTGCTGGCCTACACCACAGCCACACCAGATCCAAGCTGCAGCTGCAACCTAAGCTTCGAGGCTAGAAATCAAACACTGTTTCATCGTCACAGAGACAATGTCAGGTCCTTAACTGCTGAGCCATGATGGGAACTCTTAGTTCTCAAATATCTGGAGCGCTGGCAGGAATGAACGTGAACTGGGACAAAGGTGAGGGCTACAAAGGGTGTGGTCATGCCTAGGATGCTGCTGGGATCTGCACAGATGGCCCGTAGGCTGAGTTACTGCCTCCGCATCAGTGTAGCCCTTGCTCATCACCCAGCTGTGAAGACAGCAGTACCAAGCCCCACAGGGAAGTGACCCCACACCCGACCATGGGGCCCCGAAGAGGGTCCCTGAGAGCCTGGGGAAACTTCATGCTGGACCAGGCGCCATGGGGCAGGTGCCAGCTCCAAGTGCCTCCTTTCGGCCACATCCAGAACCAAGTTCCAGCTGGATTCCCTGTGAGCTTCCCAAGTAGAGGCCCTCAAACAAATGGAAAACAAGAGGTCTATTCCTGACAAGTTCGAGTCCCCAAGACTGGGGGGTGAGGGCAGAGGTTGGAAGACACACATTATTTTTCTTATCAGATTCCTGAAACATGGAAAGTTAACAATGTGGTCCATTCAAACCGTCCTCAATCTGCAAGCGAGAACTTTTCGCTGAATTTTGTTTGGAATCAAAACGTACTGCTGAGAATCAAAGCAAATACATGCGGAAGGAAATGCAAACAGAAGCAAACACACAGAGTGTGTTCCTGTGAGCCCCCGCCCAGCCCTCCCCTGAGACTGGCCCAGGAGGGTCACTCACTCTCTGTTCGCCTTGCTGCAGGACGATGTTTTCTGGCTTTAGATCCCGATGGATGATTCTGTTTTCGTGAAGGTATCTAAGTGCAGAGGCTGAGAAGGTGGAAAGGGGAGTGAATTTTCGTTAAGCCTGGACAATGCTTGTCACTAGGAATTGCCTACCCTGTGAAAGATGGTTCTTGTATGTATAACTGATTCACTTTGCTGTATACCCGAAACATTGTAAATCAACTACACTCACATTAAAAAAAAAAAAAAAAAAAGATAAGGGTTCCCACTGTGGCTCAGCAGTAATGAACCTGACTAGTAACCATGAGGACTTGGGTTCTATCCCTGGCCTCACTCAGTGGGTTAAGGATCCAGCCTTGCCGTGAGCTGTGGCGTAGGCTGCAAATGTGGCTCAGATTTGGTGCTGCTGTGGTGTAGGCTGGCAGCTACAGCTCCAACTAGAACCCTAGCCTGGGAACTTTCATATACCGCCAGTGTATACCCCCCAAATAAATAAAAGAAAGATTAAAAAGCTTCTGACAAAGGATACTGTACACAAAGCAAAAGACAAAAAAGGGTAAATAATATCTGCAACAACAAGAATATACCTAATAGACAAAAGCTCTTAAAATGAGTAAGAAGTAGGGTAGCAAGAAAGCTTTTTCTGAATTGGAACTGCAGCTGCCGGCCTACACCACAGCTCACAGCAACACCAGATCTGAGCTGCATCTGCGACCTACACCATAGCTCAAGGCAAAGCTGGATCCTTAAGCCGCACCCTCATGGTTACTAGTTGGATTTGTTTCTGCTGCACCACAAGGGAACTCCCAAGAAAGCTCCTCCTTTTCCTTTTTTGAACTTCTTTTTCAAAATCATGTTACTTTTCTAATTAAAAAAACAGGTTTTACTTTTTTTTTTACTTTAAAGGAACATAGAGCAAAGAGGTGGGTTAGATACATGCTTCCTAGGTGTTTAGATTCGTATCAATAGAATTAAGAAAAACTGAGAACAGAGTCTGAGAGAAGATAAAAAAAAAATATTTTTACTTTGCCAGGTCAAATATATCTAAAATTAAGAAACATTATCGACCATCAATGCCATTTAGTAATTAATAGTTTAATAAAGGAAAGGCCATTCTCTCCTCTCTCTCTCTCTCTCTCTCTCACACACACACAAACAACCCAGCAGAAAAACAGGCAAAGAGGAGTTTCCACTGTGGTGCAGTGCAACTGGTTAAGAATCCGACTGCACAGCAGCTGGGTTTGCTACAGAGGTGCAGGTTTGATCTCCAGCTGGGTGCAGTGGGTTAAACGAACTTATAGTTATCAAAGGTGAAAGGTAGGGAGGGTAGGGATGGACCGGAGGTTTGTGACTGGCAATATGCACACTCTGGTATATGGAACAGTTGGCCAACAGGGATCTGCTGTATAGCACAGGGCATGCTACCTAGTATTCTGCGATGGCCTACATGGGAAAAGAATCTGAAAGAGAAGGGATATGTGTACATATATAATCAAATCACTTCGTGTACAGCAGAAATTATTACAGCACTGTAAATCAACTATACTTAAAAAAAAAAAAGAAAAAAAAGGATCCCGCCTTGCCACAGCTGTGGCTCAGAGTCCATCCCTGGCCCAGGAAATTCCACATGCTGTAGGTGTGGCCATAAAATTTTAAAAAGGAAAAAAAAAAAAAAGAACATGTGAAGAAACAGCTTACAAGAGTAGAATAGCAAACCATGAACAATTAGGCAAAAAGTTGCTCAAGCACACTGGCCATCCACCAAGTGCAGCTTAAAGCAACAACGTAACACCTTTTCACCTCTTCAACCTGGCTAATAATTTTAGCTAATAAATAAAAGGCACTTCTCTAGAAGGAGTGAGAATTGCTGTGCATTTAGGGGCACAGAAATATGGCAAAAGCTATTAAATTTTAAGACATACATATCATTTGACCTTTCATGTCCACCTCTGGTAATCTAGCTTACAAAATCAAAAGCATCATCACGTGCAAATACAGGTGAGTACTGCATAGCGTGGAGTGAAATCGTTAGAAACAAACTGAAAGTCATCAGTCAGGGAATGGCTGAACAAATTCTGGGAGAGCCATAGTATAATAGGCAATCATTAGACATTATTTAGGTTTATATTATCTGATTCAGAGGAATGTCATGGTATGAACTGTTTTTGTTTACTATTATTATTATTTATTTTTTAATCTTTTTTGTCTTTTTGCCTTTTCTAGGGCCGCTCCTGCAGCATATGGAGGTTCCCAAGCTAGGGGTCTAATCGGAGCTGCAGCCGCTGGCCTACGCCAGAACCACAGCAACGAGGGATCTGAGCCAAGTCTGCAACCTACACCACAGCTCACGGCAACACCAGATCCTTAACCCACTGAGCGAGGCCAGGGATCGAACCTGCAACCTCATGGTTCCTAGTCGGATTCGTTAACCACTGCACCACGATGGGAACTCCTATTTTTGTTATTATTTTTTAATGGCCTGATCCTTTAACCCACTGGTTGGGATCAAACCTATGCCTCCAAAGCCACCCAAGCGCTATAGTTGGATTCTTAACCCACTGTGCCACAGCAGAAACTCTCCATTTGCTTGTTTGTTTGGGAAAAAAAGGTAAAAAGCAAAGCAATTAATATTACTTCCAGGTTTAGTAATGGCCAGGGTACAACAGGAGGGGAAGCCTCCACAGAAACCAAGTGATCAGATCTGCTGTAGGTTTCCTGAAAACACAGGAGAAAGGCAACCTGAGAGAGTCAACCCCCTAACTTCCGTCTTCTCACGGAGTTCCATGCACACATTTAGGCAGATTGCAAAACCTTTCATTAAATCTGCCCTTTTAAACCCAGCCTTTGACCATGAAGTTTCAACATTTCACACCTGTTCCCTCTTTTTTCTTTTCTTTCATAACTGGATAGAGTAGACTGGCTGAGATCCAACGAATTAGGTCCAAATGAAGCAATGCTCTCGTGGCTTCCAAAGTGTGTCTTAGAATTCCCACCCCATCTTGTTTTCAGTTGTTAACTTTTAAAAGACCAAGCTTCTTACCAGCACTTTCATTTCTGTTTTAGTAATCTGTATTAAAGAATCAAAGTGAAGCGTAATAAAAAGTTCTAATAATTGCACAAACACAACCTTGCTCACGGGGATGTTGCTACCGCTGGACGTGGACAACTGAGTGGCCAGTGGGAAGCCCCACCATGTGGAAGACCAGGCCTGCCTGCTCAGTGACTATGAGTTACAGATGGCCTGTTTCTGTACGTGACGCGAGTGTCCAGGTGTAATATGTAAAAGTGTGGGTCAGTTTGTTCAAAGGCAGAATATCTAAAAGTTGAGACTCACTGTATTTTGAGCCAGTAGAAACACCCAGACTAAGGCCAGGCTTCTGAAGCTGCTGTGAATGTCTCAGTGCAAGTGACATGGGGCCTGGTCAGTGGCAGGGTCCCAAGAAGCCCCCAGGGAAGGCTAGAGTACTCAAATCAGACTGAACACTGTTCCCTAGGCCATGCTGGTTAAGCAGCTGTCGCCAGGCCTCTAGTGAGGACGGATGGCAAGCTGGTGAGTAATCACTGGCTCACTATTAATAGCTGTCTATTTTTCTGCTTAAGAAACTGTGCATAACAAACCTGAGTCCTCATTCAGGGTAGCCCTGTATTCTCAAATGCTTTTTCGTCAACTGAATAAAGCTTGGGATTAAAGAATCCTTATAGGTATTGTTATCTAGGGTTTCTTGGACTGAGTGAAACAGTCAAAATGTTGACAGGCAGGAGCTCTTGATCACTCCCTAAAAGGCTTACTTAGATCTAACTGCGCCTAGTTTTACAAAACAGTTCTCCAAGAGCAGTGTCGTGGGATGAATCAGAATTCTCTCAAGCCAAGAGAAACTGATTTGATTTCAACGGGATGGAACATGAGAATTTGAGATTAAGAAAAATACTTATGGAATTGTGGCTCAGCAGGTTGCAGACTCGATGTTGTCTCTGTGAGGATGCAGGTTCGACCCCTGGTCTCGCTCAGTGGGTTGAGGACCCACATTGCCGTGAGCTGTGCTGAAGGTCACAGGCGTGGCTTGGATGCCAAGTTGCTGTGCCTGTGGTGTAGGCTGGCAGCTGCAGCTCTGATTTGATCCCTAGCCTGGGAACCTCCCATTTGCTGCAGGTGCAGCTGGCGGGGCGGGGTGGGGCGGGGGTAGGCAGTTGTGTAAGGATGGTGTACCACACCCTGAACCCAGAAGGGATTACTAAGCGCTTTTGAGGACATTTCTGCTCAGGATGCATTCCATGGGGAAGAAATGGAAAGATAAATGGACCAAAGGGCAGAGTCAGAGATTAGGAGAGAAAGAGAAAAGTCACCAGTCGGGGATGAAGTCACCAATGAGGAAGAGAGGCTGAAGGAAGTCTGCTCACTCAGTGAAAGTTGGCTGTGTGCCTACTATGTGCCAGTGGCTCTGAAGTCACAGGGCTTTCCAAGCAAAACAGCTTGGAAGGCCAAGAGCAGATGTGTGGAGAGAGGTTTAGCGCAGATGATGGTTTCCTATGACTCATGGGCAAGGTAGCAAGGCTAAGAGAAAAGTGCACATCATTCCCTCGTTCATTCCGCTGCACTACGCAGCCAGGGTCTTCTACTTGCCAGCTGTGGGAGAAAATACGCCACGGGATCAAAGCATCTCCTTCACTCACTGCACAGTCTGGTCAACAGGCCCCAAACCCAGGAGTGAGTCCTTACCGTCAACCCCACACAGACGTTACCAGCAATCGGAGTGAGACCAAGTACCAATGGAGGAGGCCATGAGAGCAGAAGCACGCCGAGGGGAGACCCACTGTGCAGGCTGGGTCAGGGCGGTCCCCACAGAGGGGCAGGGCAAAGCTGCACCCCAGCAGAGAAGATTTGGGGTCCTGGGGAGGGGCCAGAGCAACGTTCTAGAAAGGAGCAAGCACATGGGCAAAGGCTAGCGGGGATCGAAAATGGGTTTTTGAGATTGGCTATCGTGGGGCAGGGGAGATGGGAGGTTAAGAGGTTTCCCTTGGAGTTGCCTAGTGGCTCAGTGGGTTAGGATCCAGTGTTGTCACTGCTGTGGTGTGGATCGCTGCTGTGGCATGGATTCAGTCCCTGGCCCAGGAACTTTCACATGCTAAAGGCACAGCCTCTCCCCGCAAAAAAAAAAAAAAAAAAAAAAAAAAGAAAGAAAAAGAAAAGAGTTTTGGCCTTGATCTTAGTGGTGGATTAGGACCCTCATGTCCTTTCAAAAGCAGGAAAGATGATTAGTGAAGTGGGAAGGAGCCCAAGTAAGTGATTTACCGTAACACTAGATTAGAGGAAGCAGTGGGGACAGAAAGGGCATGTGGAATAGACAACACGAAGGAAGGCTGCAAGGACTGGAGACTTTTTTTGTCTTTCTAGAGCCCCACCCACAGCATATGGAGGTTCCCGGGCTAGGGGTTGAATCAGAGCTGCAGCTGCCAACCTGCACCACAGCCACAGCAATGCAGGAGCCTTAACCTACTGAGCGAGGCCAGGGTTTGAACCCTCATCCTCATGGATGCTAGCCAGGTCCTCAAACCCACTGAGCCATGACGGGAACTCCAGGAGTGGAGACTTCTTAAGCAGGGGGGTGTGGAGCAGGAAGAGGGGCAGCTTCTACGAAGAGATGAGGTTCAAAGCTGGCACCCGTGTCTGGGTAAGAACGAGGACGTCAGGAAGGGACTGAGTTTAAGGAAGATGGTAGGACTCCAATTTGGAAGTGACCTGGGGAGAGAGAGCATATAGATGGATGTGAGGATGGAGGTCAGGGTTGAATATGCAGACTTTGGAGGAAACATGGTGGACAGAGATGCCCTGAGGATGGCCTGGCAGGCAGAATCTTGGAAGCGCTGGGCGGGCACACTGGGCAGGGCAAGAACAAGCAGATGGCATCAGGGGCATCAGGACAAAGCTCCAGATTGAAGATGCGCTAGGGGAGATGCAAGAGGAATGAGGAGCAGCCAGGCTGGGACAGTGCAGTGGCCATTGGACCTTCCGGGCAACCCTTCTGAGAATCAGAACCTAATAATGAAAATGAGTCAGGAGGGACCCTAGGGATTGTCACCCAGCGCAAACGCTTCCCTTAAAGTTGAGAACACACTGGCCCTTCTGGGCGTGTATGACTTTCTAGTCACACTGGTTTTCCACAAAAGCAAGGCCCTTGTCAGAGGTGGCAGAGCTGGGAAGCAAGCAAAACCAGGACTGAAAGCAGCTGTTTTTCCTTTTATTATTACTATATTCATCGATCTGGTTATTCACACTTTCCCACATACTTTAAACACAAATAAGCTGAATTTCTGAGATCGGGTAATCATCTTTTTTTTCTTTTTTTTTTGGCCACCTACTGCATATGGAGTTCCCATTCCAGGGATCAGATCTGAGTCGCAGTTGTGGCCTGAGCCACAGCTGTGGCAACATCTGATCCCACTGTGCCAGGCCGGGGATTGAAGCTCCCAAGACGCTGCTGATCCCACTGTGCCACAGCACAACTCCAGGTAATCATCTTTTATTATAATCAATGGTGCAGTCAGAATGTAAATATTCAACAGGACAAGCAAGGAAATCCACAATTAAAGAAACACGAAGCAGAGAGCACAGGGTTCTGATTCCCCAAAGCCCTGCATTCCCTCTGACACCCTCTCTGCTCTGTAAGGTGGAAGGGCTGGATGCTTGCTAAGAGCAGCTCCAGCAGGGACAGAGGTGATGACTCAGAAGACCAAGCACAGACAAAATGGAGCGGGGAGCTCCCGTTGTGGCTCAGCAGGTTAAGAAGCTGACCAGTATTCATAAGGATGGAGGTTTGATCCCTGGCCTCTCTCAGTGGGTTAAGGATCAGGCATTACTGTGAGCTGTGACATAGGTCACAGATGTGGCTTGGATCTAGCATTGCTGTGGTTGTGGTGTAGGCTGGCAGCTGCAGCTCTGATTCAACCCCTAGCCTGGGAACTTCCATATGCCACAAGTGCAGCACTAAAAAGAAAAAACAAACAAACAAAACAAATAGGGAGCTGGGTCCCTGAAGGCTTGGAGGGGTTGGCCACCGAGGTATACCAGCGGGCTGGAGGGTCAAGAAGATCAGTGCAGACCTAAGGTCCGGTAAAGCCAGGGTGACCACACACTGTCCCACCAGGCTGGCCTGGGCGTGGGTAGGTCCCCACCCCTAAGGAAGCAGAGACCTGGGCCTCCAGAATCCATGGGCATTTGCTCATCAGCTGGCAGAAGGAAACACAAGCCAGGGTTTTCTAAAAGATGATGAGCAAGACTATTTAAATAGAGCCCACTCAGATATAAGTTCCTTGAGTTATTTTAGGGTCGTGTTCTGTGGAAGCCAGATCATTGCCAGCTGCCTCTGCACCTGTCTCCAGGTCCCTTACCAGCCTAAGGGCAGTGTTCTAACAGGCCTGTCCGTCCTGGCACAGGACACGGGGGCTCACCCACGTGCTTGCCAGCTCTTCCTCTCAGGTGTACTCTGCAAGATCTTCCAGGAGAAGGTGAATTCACTGGGAAAATCCAGCGTGCGTCTATGATCTTGACACTGCTTTGAGCAGGCGTCTCTGGGAATCCAGTGGCAAAGGAGAGGTTAAGGGGCTGCAGGTTCAACCCAGAGAAGGCCGTGGATCTGGACCCAGCAGGCCAGGGTGTGGCTCTGCTTATCTGAAGTCGCCCTGGCAGGGAACTTCAGGGCTGCTCCAACAAAGGGAATACAGGGCCAGAGCTTTGGACAAATGGGAACAAAACAGCCTCAGGAAGTGTTTCAGAACACAAAAGTGTTGTGTTCGGGGAGCTCCCAGAAAACCTTTTGAACCCACTCGCTGACGACAGTGCAAGAGAAATAAACTTCATGAATCTTGTACACAAAACCAGAAATGGGAAGAAAGTACAATGTAAGCTTATCAGCAAGGTCCACCGAGGCCTCCAAATGGGGAGGGGGGCAGGAGAACCACTTTTGGGGAGGGAGTTCAGGAAGACCCCAGCCTCAGGTCACAGCCCAACTTAGGGCAACTGAGGCTTTCCAAAAGGGGCGCTCTAAACCCAAACCCTGGGCGGGAAGGACAGGACAAAGAGGCGAGCACCTGCTGTGCTAGAATTCTGTGTCCCAGTGAGTCACTCTGCCCCCTTAACAATTCTTAAGCGGCAAGTAGCTTTCCCAGGGCTGATGCTCTTAAGACTTAGGGAATAGGCCTCAGGTCACAGTGCTGACAGATGGAGGAGCTGGTATCAGTTAAGTGTCAACTTAACTATATGTGGACAGCTGTTTTCTTGGCCAGACCCATGGCATGTGGAAGTTCTGGGGCCAGGGATTGAACTTGTGCTACAGCAGCAACTAGAGCCACTAGAGTGACAACCCTGGATCCTCAACCCGCTGAGCCACAGGGGAACTCCACAGCTGTTCTTTTTTTAATAAAAAGCAGGTTCTTGTTAATTTCCTTTGGGATTTACTTTCATTCATTTGACCAATATTTACAGAGAAGCTCCTATATAAAGTTCTACAGGTCTAGAGGCTAAAGACAGAGCCATGACTGAAGTCCTGGCCTTTAAGAACTGAATTCTAGTGGGCTAGTACTTCAAAGCTTCATTATTCCCAAGTTGGGACCATAGAGAAGAAAGACAGGGAAACACTGACCCAAAGACAGAGCACCCAGGAGACACCTGTCTTCATTACTCTGATTTGCAAGTAACACACACACACAACACACCCACACCCACACATCTGGAAGCTACCACAGGAAGCAACGGGAACTGGATGTAACAGGTGCCCAGACGAAGGAATACGTGACGAGCAGAGGCTCAATGAATGTCCCCAGAGTCACTTGAGGAAGTAGTTTTTGTGTGCTTGAGTCAATAAGACGACTTTCTTAATAACAATTTCCTGAATGCACACATAATCTAATGAGTGAAAACACAATACTTGAGGAAATCACACACCAAAAAAAAAACGACTTGCAGAGATAAACGAGATAAAGGTTGCCCACAAAAAGCAAAGGAATATTCCCCAACCTACAAACCTGCCTGCAATCCAACTCAACAGAGGATAAACCGATGACATGGCCACTGGGGCAAATGACAAAATCAGCACCACAGGGATGGGCCACCGGGGGCAAGGTGTCAAGAGAACAGGGGGGATTTTTGGCCTACTGACAGGACCTGCTGGGGCTCAGAGGGGGGTGCCTCCCATATACCCATATGAGGGAAGCAGTCCGGCTGGCAGTGGATGCCCATGCTGGTCACACAAAACTGGTAGAATCTTTTCATGCTGCACCCCTGAAACTTACATATGTTATATGTGAATTTTACCTCAACCGAGCTGGAAAAAAATAAAACCCAAACCGGTGCAATGCCTGTATGCCTTCACTATGAACCCTATCCACAGACCAGAGACACGGGATGGAGAGGGAGAGGTCCTTTTTGTTTGCTTGTTTTGTTTTTTAGGGTCACACCCACAGCATGTGGAAGTTCCCAGGCTAGGGGTCGAATCGGAGCTATAGTTGCTGGCCTACACCACAGCCACAGCAACTCAAGATCCGAGCCACGTCTGTGACCCACACCATAGCTCATGGCAACGCCAGATCCTTAACCCACTGAGTGAGGCCAGGGATCAAACCCGCATCCTCATGGATACTAGTCAGATTCGTTTCCTCTGCATCACAATGGAAACTCTGAGA
The DNA here is from genome assembly GCF_016906955.1 of Phacochoerus africanus. Lineage (NCBI taxonomy): Eukaryota > Metazoa > Chordata > Mammalia > Artiodactyla > Suidae > Phacochoerus > Phacochoerus africanus. Next base: position 52,369,132 of record NC_062546.1, read on the forward strand.
GGGCCCTTTCGATGTCAGACCCTTAGGAGCCTAATCCTAAGCGTGTTAGCGCTCCACTCCCCCCTTCACTGCCTTCTTGCCCAGAGTGATGAAGAGGCAGACCCACCGAGCAAGGCAGGAGCCACGAGGACCAGGGGCCCCACTCTGCCCCAGGTCCAGCCTCTGCAAACACAGCTTTACAGACACAGAGAGACAGCCACCGCCAGCAAGCCTGGGTGAAGGGTGTGTGTGTTCCACTGCTCTTCCAACTTCCCTATACACGTGACATTTTTCTAAAGAGAAAGTTGGAACACACAAAAAGGAAAAAATACAGTTTCAAAGAGGTTGTGATGGGAAAAGGGGTGAAAAGGGTATCATACTCCCAGATCTGGGGGCGAATGCTCATCAGGAACTCTGGGGAACTCCAATCTTAACACCAACCATTAAATTTTCTTTTCTTCTTCTTCTTCTTTTTTTTTTTTTTTCCAGGGCCACACCTGCAGCACATGGAAGTTCCCAGGCTAGGTAGGGGTTGAATTGGAGCTGCAGCTGCCAGCCTACGCCACAGTCACAGCAACATCAGAACTAAGCCGTGTCTGCCACCCATACTGTAGCTCATGGCAATGCCGGGTCCTTAACCCATTGAGCGAGGCCAGGGATCGAACCTGTGTCTTCATGGATACTAGTCAGGTTCTTAACCCGCTGAACCACAACATGAACTAAACTCCAACCTTAGAGCTCAGATTCCTACCCTGCACCATCAACCCTGAAGATTTACCAACAGAAAGCAGGTGCTAGGGTCGGGGAGGTGGCATCTGACCCCTGCAGGTTGAGGTCAGCCTCCCTCCCTCTCCCCAAGGCACTTGGGCCACCAGCTGGGCCTTCTCAGAGGGCCCCCGACACTCTCCTCAGAGGTGACCATCGGCATCCAAGGGTTAGACAAGGTTTGTTTTCCTCAGGCCTGTGGCTGGCAAAAGAACTGCCCATGGGGAAGTGGAAAAACTCGCTGCCAAGCAATGAAATTCATTCAAATGACAAGCTACTCCCGTTGCCGGTGCTGGCCGTTCCGGGAAAGTAGGGAGTGGAGCTTTTTAATGGGAAAGGAAATCTGTTGTTCTACATTCATCCTAATTCAGTTTGTGACTTGGTCTGGAAGGAAGGGAAACCTATTTGAGTTTAGCGCCTGCCAGACTAGGTCCTGTTGATCCCTGCCAACCCCACCTCTGCAAAGGTCAGAGGGCCAGTCATCCCCCACCCCCCACCCCCACTCCAGCCACCAGCTGCGACTTACCGATGTCACTCAGCAAGGTGAGGATGGCTCCTTCCCGCAGGCCACAACAGTTCTCGAACTGATTCAAGTACTGTCAAGAGGGGACAAAGGTGTCAGAGTGAGGGGTCACCAGCCACCAGGACACCAGCCAGTGCCTTTCACCAGCTGAGGCCATCTGAGTGCTGCCTGGGCCCTGGGTCTTGGGCACCTGGGCGCATAGGCAGCTGGGTGGCAGGACAGGCGGGTCAGCCCAGGCAGGGCAGGAGGAAGCAGGTCTGAGAGCTTCTGGAAATGCTCGTGGGCGCACACTGCCCTGATTTACTCTAAGAAGGGGCCCTTCTCAGCTGTGCTGTGGGCCTGAGGGAGGCAGGCCTGCCCGTTTGAGCTCAGTCCTGTCTGGGCCAGTGCCCCCGGGAGCCCACAGGAGCCACCCAACACCTCTGCCGACCCCTTCCCCGATGTCGACCAGACAGCGGGCACCAGGCAGAGCTGCACGGACGGGCTCAGGGAAGCTGCCATGTCTCGCTTCACCTCCCTCCCCGACACCTCCAAGGCAAGCGCCAGTGGCATTTCTGTTTCACAGGCAAGGAAGCTGGACAGGAGTGGTCCAGCCATCCCTCTGCTCTACAGCCGCTCTGGGGCATGGCCCTACAATGCGTGTCCAGTGTCCATCTGAAGCTCATATCCAAACACAGCCCCTGTGCCTTCCTGGCCCTGGCAGCTTTTTTTTTTTTTTTTTTTTTCTGTTTCTTAAGGACCACACCTCAGCATATGGAAGTTCCTGGGCTAGGGGCTGAATCGGAGCTGCAGCTGCCAGCAACACGGGACCCAAGCACCTGTGATCTACACCGCAGCTCCCGGCAATGCCAGATCCTTCAACCACTGAGTGAGGCCAGGAATTGAACCTGCATCCTCACAGATACTAGTTGGGTTTATAACGGGAACTCCCCCAGCAGCTCATCGAGGAGCTCAATTCTGCTGCTGGAAGCCAGCTTCAAGTTCAGAAAAGAAACTCCCCACTGAAGTGGGCCGACGTACTAACACCCACACCCGGGCTCATGTGCGAGCTGTTCCCTGCTCCAGGCACACACACCTCACTCCTTCACCCGGCTCACGTGCTGGCCAAGCGTGTCTCTCCAGACCAGGAGTATAGGTTCTGAACTTTCTGGAGGAGGGAATAATGGGCGACCTCACTTGGAAGACAAAGAGGACAGATCTCCAGCGCCCAGGGCACCAGTGCCCTCACCCCAGGTCCCTCCAGTGGCCACGTGGACAGAGGCCCCAAGAGGGTACCATTGCTGCCTGCCCTCCTACCCCTGTCCTCATCATCCTGACCCTGTGCCACGGCAACCATGCCAAAGTCTGGATCAGCCTCTTCCCTGGCGGGCTGGCTCCGGAGATAACGTCTAAAACCCTCTGCCTCCGTAATCTGACGCCAGCCCACCCACCTCCCACGCTGTCCTCTGACAACTGTCGTTGCAACTACAATGACACAGCTTCATGTCCCTAAATAGCTACAATTAGTAATCGGATGGCTGTCATAGGTCAGAAAAATAAAGGAGAATTGAAGCACTGTCAGGTTCCCCATTTCTCGGCTCTTATCAGGCCTGGCCTGTGGGTTGAGCCGGTGACCGGTGACCCTGCTCACATCCTGCCTGACGCTCCCCAGACTTGCCCACCTCCTGGGGCGGAAGGGCCACCCACGCTGATGAGCCCTCATGGAAAGTTTCCTTTAGAAAAAGAGGGCGGAAGGGGCCAGAAGAGTAATGGGAGCAGCACAGGACTCTGGGTCCGGGAAACTTGTGTTAGGATGGAAGAAACGCCCAGCTATCCTGATCCCCACCCTCTCCCCCAATCTTGAGAACTTCCTTCTGGAGTGAAAGGCAAGGGCAGACAGAGGATAGGGCAACCTCTTTTCAGGACAAAACCAACTTGTGCCCAGAGCTTTCCAACTTGTCCCTTGTGCTCTGAGGCACGATTCCTTTCACAGACAGGGAGGGGCTGCAGTTGGTTTCACACAGGCTGTCCCCTAGCTCTGTCACTGCAGCCATGAGGCCCAGGGAACCACCCTTCACGGGGATCCTTTTTTTTTTTTTTTCTTTTTTGGACACCCTACTGCATACGGAGTTACCAGGCAAGGGATCAGATTTGAGCTGTAGTTGTAACCTAAGCTGAAGCTGCACTGGGATCCTTAACCCACTGTGTTGGGCCAGGCATGGAACCCGTGTTCCAGCGTTGAAAAGACACTGCTGGAGTTTGCATCGTGAAACATCGGAAATGAATCTGACTGGGAACCATGAGGTTGTGATCCCTAGTCTCGCTCAGCAGGTCAAGGATCTGGCGCTACCATAAGCTGTGGTGTAGGTCACAGATGTGGCTCAGATCTGGTGTTGCTGTAGCTGTGGTGTAGGCTGGAGGCTACAGCTCTGATTAGACCCCTAGCTGGGAACGTCCATATGCATGTGGGTGTCGCCCTAAAAAGACAAAAAGACAAAAAAAAAAAAGGCACTTCCAATACCATTGTGTCACAGTGGGAGCTCTCCTATCTCTTTTATTTTTTTTCTTTTTTTATTAGGGCCACACCTGCAGCATATGGAGGTTCCCAGGCTAGGGGTGGAATTGGAGCTGTAGCTGCCAGCCTACACCACAGCCACAGCAAGGCCAGATCTGAGGGGCATCTGTGACCTACACCATAGCTCATAGCAACTCCAGATCCTTAACCCACTGAGTGAGGCCAGAGATCAAACCTGCACCCTCATGGATGCTAGTGAGATTCGTTTCCACTGATCCATGATAGGAGCTCCCTCCCCTATCTCTTTTACCAAGGCCACAGAGCTGCTGAAAATCACACGAGGTTACATGTAAGAGCAGGTGGGGATCCTGTAAGCTCCAGTATCATTGGGGAGGTGGACATGCCACCGTCCCTCAGCACCCCTTGCAGGGTGTGTTCTGGTAAAGAGACGTGGACGGGGCGGGAGGAAGAGAACAGGGTCCAGAAGCTGAGTCAGCGGTGGCTCTGGAGGGCCAGCCTAGCTCACAGGTGGCTCAGCCAGTCCCTTCCTGTCCCACTGTGTGACCCTGAGTGGCCACATTTGGGAGAAAGTCTCCTGATGGGGACGGCAGCCAGGCCAACACTGCAGGACTCCAGCGGCTCTGACAACCCAAGGGAGGAAGATGCGTTTGGACTCACGATCTGAGGGTTTTGGCCTCATCACTATAGAGCCAGTGTGTGGGGTGCACAGCAAGTCCCACCCCAAGTTCCTGTAGGTCTGAGCCTGGCACCCAGGCTACCGGCCCTGGGCCCCGTGGCTCCCCAGCTCCCTGCAGGGCCCTGCAGGCTCACCTTGCGCAGATCCCCGCCCTGGCAGTACTCCATGGCCAGAAGGGGCAAGTCGTTGGGAGCCAGGCTCTGCATCCCCTCAGGGACATCCCGGGCGGCCACCACATTGGGGTGGTTCAGCCTAGGAAGGAAGAGAGGCAGTGAGGCAGGGACCAGGCTCAAGCCCACACCCCGTCATCTGTGTCCTGAGAAGCTCGCCTGACACCACAGCTTGGAGCAGCCAAAGGCCCTGGAGAGCGGGCAGCGGGGGAGAGGGCTGAACCTGCCACTCACCTGGGGCCACCAGCCAGCACCCACCAACATCCACCCAGCACCCACCCCCGGGGCTATGAGTGCCAAGTGCGCAATGTAGTTTTCTTCAGAGGGCCCCTCGGCAAGTCCTCCCTGCACTTCCAAACTGCTTCTGGAAGCAGAGAAAGTGCAGGACTTCCAATCTCATGCCATTGGGTGGGGATGGGGTGTGTGTCTATGTGTGCAATGTGTGTAGGTGGTGTGTCTGGTGTGTGTATGTGGGTGTGGTATGTGGTGTGTCTGTGTGTGTGCTATGGTATGTGTATATGTGATGTGTGTGTGTATGTGCGTGTGGTGTGTGTGTGGTATGTGGTGTGTCTGTGTTTGTGGTGTGTATGTATGTGGTGTGTATACGTGGGATGTGTGGTATGTGTGTGTATTTGTGTGTGGAGGGTGGTGTGTATGTCTGTGTGGGGGTGTGTGTGCTGTGTTTGAGTGTGTATGTGGGGTGTGAGGTGTGTGTGTGCGCACGTGCACATGCAAACAAGGCGATGCCTCCCTTTCTCCAGAGGTTGGTGATGGAGCCCCCATTTGAGGGCCTGACTGGGTTGCAGGTTTCCCCACATTCCTTCCCGGCTGGGAGGGGGGCATCCACCTGATGGCCAGCAGCCAGGTCCCCACCCTGGAGGGAGAGACCCCAGCAACAGGTTCACAGCAGTGGACTCATGTTTATCACCTCAGAACTGGAAATATGGACAGAAAAAGGATTTTTGCTGACAAAGGAAAATGTGCCATGATGATGGCTGCTTTAAATAATTTAATATAGCAAATAAAACACACCAAGAGCCCCTTGATGGGGGAGATGGCCACTCCTCCAGAAGTCACCCATCTGGGCTGTCTGGCTGGTATCCTAACCGAGGGGCTGGGACTCAGGACTCTTGTCCAGACTCCAGATCCTCAAGCTCAGCGGGCTCCTCTGGCAGTCATTGCAACATCCCAGAGTCCCTTCCCACCCCACCCCACCCCCCGCAGTCCCCCCAGCCCCAAGGCTTACCTCCTCATGATCTGGATCTCCAGGCACCAGCGCTCACGGTTCCGGGGACTGAGCTCCTGCCGGCACTGCTTGATGGCGATCTGCTCGCCCGTTTCCTGCAGAGATGACACACTGGGGGGGTCAGACCCCAAACTGTCTCTCTAGGGCCCAAAGCACGGGCCAGGCTCCCGAGGTCCTGAGTCACCTCCAGCCCATCATGTGGGTCCCCACCAGCCCCAGCTCTTGGCCTGCCCTCTCCCCTGGGTCTCTATTCACTCCGGAGTCCACATGGGGTGGGGGTGGGGGTCTGCTGGACTTGACCTCCGACCCCATGCAAATGGCCCCTCTGTGCACTTGGCCCTCACTTCACATTCCCCCCTCTGGGGGAGTCTGTCTGCAGGAAGAACGTAAGCTGGCCTGGGAGACGGAACACAGGCTGCTTCAAATCCCAGTGCAGCCTTTTCCCAGCTCTGTGACCTTGGGTGGACCACTTGGTCTGGCTCAGTTTCTTCATCTGTAAAATGGGGAACATCAACACCCGACTCTCAGGGCTGTCAGGAGGCTGGGCCCAAGCAACGTTCGGCCCTTAGCGGGTGTTCAGTAACACGTGTCATGCAGGGACTCCTGGCATTTAGGGTCCTTTGGGGCTGGGCTCTGACCCGCCTCTTCACCACAGTCCTGCGACCCCACCCCAGGCATCCAATGCCGAGGCCAGGCCACCCATCTGGTTCCAAGCACTCTGGCCTCTGCTCTGGCTCCTACCCTTCTCTCTAAACAGGTGATGCCTCAGTGCATGACCTTACCTGTAGGGTCAGAGGGTTCCTGCCTCTTTTTTCTGTTAAACTACAGGCCTGCACAACCTGGTGTGTTTAGCCTCCAATGCAGTACCTGGCACAGTGCCCTCCATGGCAGGTGAGCGGGAGAGAAGGCAAGGAACACAATTCTCCTGAGTGACAGGCTGCCTGGGTCCAGGGGTCAACTCTTTCCTCCTCTCAATGTCCACAAGGAACCTGGGAGCCCTGGGACAGACTCAAGGGAGGGCCCTGAGGCAGCGGCGTAGGTGGCAGGGCAAATACTCAGCCACTGATCCTGAGCCCATTGGGTCCCTACAATGGCCAAGGGATAGCACCTGCTCTGGCTGTGGCTCTGGGGGCAGCAACGTGGGCACTGGCCCCACTATCAGCAAGCAAGCCGGCCTTGACTCCCTGTCCCCATCCTGCGGCAAGAAGCCCCCAGCAGCCCACAATCCACAAGCACCGAGGCAACCCAGGGCCTGCAGGATGGGTGGAGGATAAATCCAACAAGAAAAGGTCTCATTCAAGAAATACTACAAAGCCACAGTCATCAAAACAGTGTGGTACTGGTATCAAAACAGACACACAGACCAATGGAACAGAATAGAGGTCCAGGAAATAAACCCTGACACCTATGGTCAATTAATCTTTGACAAGGGAGGCAAGAACATCAAATGGGAAAAAGAAAGTCTATTCAGCAAGCATTGCTGGGAAACCTGGACAGCTGCATGCAAAGCAATGAAACTAGAACACACCCTCACACCATGCACAAAAATACACTCCAAATGGCTGAAAGACTTAAATATACGACAGGACACCATCAAACTCCTAGAAGAAAACAGAGGCAAAACACTCTCTGACATCAACATCATGAATATTTTCTCAGGTCAGTCTCCCAAAGCAATCGAAATTAGAGCAAAAATAAACCCATGGGACCTCATCAAACTGAAAAGCTTTTGCACAGCAAAGGAAACCCAAAAGAAAACAAAAAGACAACTTACAGAATGGGAGAAAATAGTGTCAAATGATGCAACCGACAAGGGCTTAATCTCTAGAATATATAAACAACTTATACAACCCAGCAGCAAAAAAGCCAATCAATCAATGGAAAAATGGGCAAAAGACCTGAATAGACATTTCTCCAAAGAAGATACACAGATGGCCAACAAACACATGAAAAAATGCTCAACATCGCTGGTTATAAGAGAAATGCAAATCAAAACTACCATGAAATATCACCTCACACCAGTCAGAATGGCCATCATTAATAAATCCACAAATAACAAGTGCTGGAGGGGCTGTGGAGAAAAGGGAACCCTCCTGCACTGTTGGTGGGAATGTAAACTGGTACAGCCACTATGGAGAACAGTTTGGCGATACCTTAGAAAGCTATACATAGAACTTCCATATGACCCCACAATCCCACTCTTGGGCATCTATCTGGACAAAACTCTACTTAAAAGAGACACGTGCACCCGCATGTTCATTGCAGCACTATTCACAATAGCCAGGACGTGGAAACAACCCAAATGTCCATCAACAGAGGATTGGATTCGGAAGATGTGGTATATATACACAATGGAATACTACTCAGCCATAAAAAAGAATGACATAATGCCATTTGCAGCAACATGGATGGAACTAGAGAATCTCATACTGAGTGAAATGAGCCAGAAAGACAAAGACAAATACCATATGATATCACTTATAACTGGAATCTGATATCCAGCACAAATGAACATCTCCTCAGAAAAGAAAATCATGGACTTGGAGAAGAGACTTGTGGCTGCCTGACGGGAGGGGGAGGGAGTGGGAGGGGTCAGGAGCTTGGGCTTATCAGACACAACTTAGAATAGATTTACAAGGAGATCCTGCTGAATAGCATTGAGAACTTTGTCTAGATACTCAACAACAGAACAAAGGGTAGGGAGAAAAATGAAAAAAAAATGTAATTGTAATGTATACATGTAAGGATAACCTGATCCCCTTGCTGTACAGTGGGAAAATAAAAAATAAAAAATAAAAAAAATTAAAAAAGAAAAGGTCTCAGAACGGAACTCAAATTCCACTGGTGCCCACCTGAAAGAGGAACATCCTAGAGGCCCTGGAGGGCCGTTCTCTGCTTATGACATAAAACTCGTGCTGTAAGGAATCCTAAGTCCTGTAGTGCAGGAATTCATCAGGACAGAATGGGACCTAACAGAGGCATGTGAGGACGTGGCGAGGCCCCTGAGTGCATGTGCTTCCTCAGGGCAGCTGACCTGCGGTCCAGCAGGCTGGCCACGATCCCTGTGGAACAAGGACCCACCCAGGAGGGAAAGGAAAATGGGCATCCCAGACAGAGTAGATGGTGTCCACTAAGACCCCTGACTCACTGGTCAACAGACCCATCCCTGAAACCAACGTATAAGGATAGAAGCTTCAGGAATAAGAGGGAAGCATCTTTTGACTGACAGCTCCAAGGCCTGAAACAGGCACATCCAACACCTCCAGGGCATGCTTGAGCGGCTTTTAACATATCCCCACATTGCCATGGTTAAGCCCTCCATTATGTAGTTACATCACATGCTTTCTTTTCTCCCCTTGCCTCCCCTCCCCTCCTCTTCCCTCCTCTCCTCTCTCTCTCTCTCACTCTCTTGCTTTCTTGCACCTTCAGCAGATGGATGTTCCCAGGCTAGGCAGGGGTCGAATCGGAGCTATAGCTGCCAGCCACAGCAACTCAGGATCTGAGCCGCATCTGCGATCCACACCATAGCTGATGGCAACGCTGGATCCTTAACCCATTGAGCAAGACCAGGGATCAAACTCGCATCCTCATGGATACTAGGTTCAATATCGCTGAGCCACAACGGGAACTCCTCTATTCTTTTCTGCCACATCTGTGGCATGCAGAAGTTCCCGGGCCAGGGATTGAACCCATGCCATAGCAGTGACCCAAGCCACTGCAGTGCCAACTCCAGATCCTTAAACCCACTGTGACACCAGGGAACCCCGTGTCAACTTTTAACAGCTCAGATACAATTCACATAGCATACAACCCATCCATTTAAAGCAGACACTTTAAGGGTCTGGGGTACATTCAGAGCAATATGGTCAAAGCCACAATTGATTTTATTTTATTATTTATTTATTTTTCTTTTTAGCGCCACAACTGTGGCCTATGGAAGGTCCTAGGCTAGGGGTCGAATCGGAGCTGCAGCTGCTGGCCTATGCCACAACCATGGCAACAATGGATCCAAGCTGCATCTGCGACTTACACCACAGCTGGCAGCAACGCCGGATCCTTAACCCACTGAGCGAGGCCAGAGATGGAACCTGCATCCTCACAGACACTATGGCAGATTCTTAACCCATTGAGCCACAAAAGGAACTCCCAAAGCCATAATCAAATTGAGAATATGTTCACCACCCCCTAAAGAAACCCCACCTACATTAGCTGTACCTCCCCATTTCCCCCGAAATCCCCTACCCCTAGGCAAACAGCAATCTACTTTCTGTCTCTACAGACTCAGCTGTTCTGGACATTTCATACAAATGTGATTGTACAAGAAGTGGTCTTTGTTTTTTTTTTCTTTTTTTTTCTTTTCTTTTTTTTTTGCTTTTTAGGGCTGCACCTGTAGCACACAGAAATTCCCAAGCTAGGGGTCAAATCAGAGCTACAGCTGATGGCCTACACCACAGCCACTCAAACGCCAGATCGGAGCCGTGTCTGCAACCTACAGCACAGCTCATGGTAACGTTGGGTCCTTAACCTAATGAGAGGGGCTCGCTGCCCTTGATTAAGAAACAGGCGCCCTCCCTTGCGAAGTCTGAGCTCCAAAAACCTAGAAAGGGAGAGTCTTGTTAAGTCTCAACCTGGATCCTGCCCTCTTTCACCCAGCACAGCATCCCTGAGGCCCCCTGGTGCAGTGGTGGTGGCCCATGCCCGCCTCTGTGCCCATGCTCCCTGGTGCTGTCTGGGACAGCAGGCGCTGACAGCCAGGCTCTGCCACACCATCCACCGACTTTGCTGTGAGCCCTGATCTTGTGGTGGGATTCAGAGGCACTCTTGAAGAGCTGACCTCTTTCAACAACTGTTAATCCTGTCCTCCAAGCTGGTCAGTACAGTCATACAAGTGACTTTGGGCGGAAGTCCATCCAGTACTGCTCAAGAATTAGGAAACACGTCCAGGGGCCACCACTTCTTCCGTGCTGTACAGTCTGCTACATCTCACAAGAGGTTCTGCCCCCTATACCGTGAACTTCCCAATTCCTCTGCTCTCAAACTGATTTGAATCTGCTTTCAAGTTTCACTTCCCATTAGCGTTCAGACTTGAACGTTTTTGCCCTGTTCGGTAACTTCTCAAGCAGCTGCTCTGACATGTACAGAGGCTTGTTTCCAGGTAGTGGGGGATCCGCACAAAACCCCAGATGTGGGTGTCAAGGTCTACACACAGGAGAAGGCAAACCAGCCAGGCTGTACGATGAAGGAACACTGCTGGGAGCGTCCACACAGCATGGGAAGTCGTGATGGATGGTATTTTAAGCAACAGTTTAGTAGAAGATATTGCAACTCATGGTGTGTTACCTCAGAATGACTCTGAGTTTAAATCCAGACATTCAAAAATCTGCACCTCTTTTTTTTTTTTTTTTTTTTTTTGCCTTTTAGGGCCACACCAACAGCATCTGGAAGTTTCCTGGCTAGGGGTGGAACTGGAGCTGCAGCTGCCAGCCTACACCACAGCCACAGCCACACCGGATCTGAGCCATGTTTTCGATCTACATCACAGCTCGCGGCAATGCCAGATCCTTAACCCAGAGACTGAGGCCAGGGATCAAACCCTCATCCTCATGGATACTAGTTGGGTTTGTTACCCCTGAGCCAAAATGGCAACTATTTTAACTTCAATACACAGGACAGTGTATTCACTTTCTTTTGCTGCTACAACAAACTGTCACCAGCTTACTGGTTTAACACAGCACAGATTTCTTTCCCAGAAGTTCTAGACGTCAGAAGTCTGGCAAGGGTCTCACTGGGCTAAAGTCAAGATGTTGGCGGGCTGCATCCCCTTTTGGAGGGTTCAGGGAAGAATTCGTCTCCTTGTCTGTTCAGGCTTGGCTTCTTCGGGCTGCTTGCATCCTCATGGCTCCTTTCCCCATCCTCAAAGACAGCAGTGACCAGTTGAGTCTTGGTGGTTGCATCACTCTGTCACTGCCTCTCCGGCCTCCCTCTTCCACTTTTTTTTTTTTGTCTTTTTGGCTACACCCATGGCTGAGGAAGTTCCTGGGTCAGGGATGGAACCCAAGCCACAGCAGTGACCTGAGCTACAGCAGTGATAGTACCAGATCCTTAATCGCAAGGCCACCAGGGAACTCCTCCCTCTTCCACTTTTAACGACCCTTGTGATTACAGTGGGTCCATCCAGTTCATCCAGGATAATCTTCCCATCTAAGGCCAGCTGATTAACAACCTTAATTCCCTTCTGCCACGTAACATGACATAGTCATAGACTCAGGGGATTAAGATACAGACATCTTTGGGAGAGGCCATTATTCTGCTGAGCATAAATAGTATGCTTCCTTCATAAAGGGGACAGATAAACCAAACCCAAAAGGTAGATTTATTTTTTTCTTTTTTATGGCTGCACCTGTGGCATATGGAAATTCCCAGGCTAGGGGCTGAACCGGAGTGGCAGCTGCCGACTGACACCACAGCTTGTGGCAACGCCAGATCCTTAACCTGCTGAGCGAGGCCAGAGATTAAACCCACATCCTCGCGCTGTGTAGGGTTCTTAATATGCTGAGCCACAACGGGAACTCCCCAGAAGGTAGATTTATTGCCTTAGAAAATACGTTGGGGAATTGGTCTCTACCAATGTATACACTGGCTGACTGCAGAGAACTGCAGCCTCTTGCCTAGCACAAAGACCAGCACTAATACACAGCTGTCACCTGGCCCATCCCAGAATCCAGGAATAAATTCTGACATTGAAGATGATTTCAAAGACTGAAGATCTGACATTGGCCTCAACATCCCAACGCAACCTAAGGAGTGAACTTATGACACAAACATGAAACGACTGCGCAAAACAACTGACTCTATACTCTGGACAGCCCAGCTCTGTCCTGCAGTTGGAGGGGAAACCCTGACTTTCTAGGCCTCAGAATGTCCCAGCTTTTCTCACACAGGCCCTCTAGGAAGTACCGTAAAACATTTCCAGCTTTTCCATGAGTAATGTTTCACTTGAAACAGAAATCCAAGTAGAACGACCTTCTGTTGCTAAAAACGTACCTGGCTCTGGAAAGCAAAATTCAACGCAATAGAAACAGACAACAAAGAAACAGAAACCCTGAAGCCCTGGGAAGTCTGTTCTCCAGCAGCAAAGAAACACAAGAGCATGGATGACTTTCCCTGGAACCTCCCACTCTCAACTCAGTTCTCTGGAAACCTAACCTTGGCCTGAACCATCTCATACAAACGTGAGCATACCATGAAGTGGGGGTGGGGGCACCATTCTGAGACCACCGGAAGGTGCTGTAGAAGTGAGATAGAAGGTGAACCTATAAAGGAACTGGCCCTCGGCCACTTTCTAATGACTCAGGGACACTCACAGGAAGCCAACTCACAGGTCCCCCAAACCCTCAGGTTGGGAAGTTGACTCCTGTTACCATGGCAACCACTCAGCCAGTCACTGCGGTCTATTAGAAACACAGGGTATTAGAAATACCTTCCTTGTTCCTTCTCAGGTCCTGCCCTCCAAGATGAATGTTTCCAGGAGAAGGTGGGAAGCTGGGCCCAGGGAGATTCTCGGGACAGAACCCAGGCCACAGAGTTAGAAGGCTGAGGTCTGGCTGCAGCTTCACCTCCGACTCAACAGCAGTGATCGGTCTATGCTGAAACAGCTGACTCCAACCCACTCCCTTTGGTGTAAACACCCAATGGGCACAGTGGCTTCCAAACCCACTACAGGGGCTCAGGGGTGGACCCCTTGTCCTTCACCTTGTGGATATGTGTCCTTGAGCCCATTACTTAAGCTTCCAGGTCTTTATCCACAAGGCGGAGAAGACTCTGCCCTGTCCGACGCTGTCAGCTGAAATGAGACAGAGCGTCTGATACGCAGTGGCCCCTGAGTATGCACGGTACCATTTCCTTGCCAGATGGCGCTCTGCCCATTCGACTCGCCTTCTCTGCTCCTGTCACATGAACCACAGCCCACCTCCTATCAGGTCCTGCCTAAGAGGCCTTCTACCACCTCTGAGCATTCCAGAGGCAGTGGGGACAAAGCACCCAGCGCAACTGGCAACGACACTCTCGATAAACAGCCACGGTCACGTCCATATGATCTGTGCTCACAGTGACACGTGTTTTATATGTTTCTAAGTGTCCCTTTTATGATCTCGACTGGAGCATAAGCACATTAATTCTGGGTTGGCTCTTTTTTCCTGATGGACCCCTGGTGGCGCTCAGGCCAGCACTCAAAGTCTCTAAGACTCCAGGACACGAAGGCTAGAGTGAGCTGAGTGTCGCCCAGTGAGAGGACGGCTAAGAGCCAGCACTGCTTCTAGAGTGAGAACCGGGGCATCCTCTGGGACCCAGGGCAGCACTCCTCAGCCTCCTTCCCACCACAGCACCCAGAGAATGTGCTACTGGCAAAGCACCCTGCCTCGTCTAGATGTTTTCAGGGGGTGGTGGCCCCAGGTCTGGCCCAGGCATGCTGAGGGCAGAGGGGATCAGCATCTCAGCTTTTTCCAAACCCATGTGGGAGGTTGTGGCTGGAAGCCCTGATGCTGCCAACACCGGAGCCAGGACTTGAACCCGGGGTCTGTGTGGCCACGAGCCCTGGGGTTTTCTCCCTGTTACTCCTGAAAGGTCTGTAGGCCGAGGTCACCCTGGTCACCTCCTCTTCTTAATGTTTAAAAAACATCTTACTGAAAATATCAGCCCATCCCAGCAGTGCTGACCTTTGAGCTGAAAGTTTGAGGGAGCAGCCACACAGCAAGGATTGTCAAGGCCATGCCCGGTAAGAGAATCAAGACTCAGGGAGATGGGTGGCGTGGCCTTTTACACAATCTTCCTTTCCCAAGAAATAATCACTTGAGGGTCCTCTGCTTAGCGAGCAAGATTGATCCTTTTTTCCTTTTAGTGCTTCAAGGTTGTTTAGACTGACGGTGGACAACTGAGCCTGTTCCAGGGGTGTCCCTGACCTTGGATCCCCACCATGGAAAAGCCACAAGCCAGTGAAGGAGGCAAGAGGTTGGGATTTGAACAAATGTAGGTTCAGGAGATTCCAGCTCCTTTACTGACTAGCTTAGCCTCTTTGGGTACATGATCTCTATGCCTTAGTTTCCTCGGTTATAAATGGGAGTAAAGATAACAGTATTTCCGTTTTGGATATTGTGCAGAATAGAGATAAAGCATGTGAAATACTTGGCCCAAGCCTGCATTTAGTATGTTCTCAATAAATGATGGGTCTGATCATTAGGCATCACTTACCTGACTGAGGACCAATGGTTAGGTCCTTTCATGGAACTTCTCTTTTTGTTTGTTTGTTTGTTTGTTTTTATGGCCACGCCTGTGGCATATGGAAATTTTCTGGGCTAAGGGTCAAATCGGAGCTGCAGCTGACGGCCTACGCCATACCCACAGCAACCCCAGATCTGAGCTGCATCTGCAACTTGTGGCAACCCCATATCCTTAACCCACTGAGCGAGGCCCGGGATTGACACTGCATCCTCACAGGAGTCCTTAATCTGCTGAGCCACAACAGGAACTCCTGGAATTTCTCTTGTGATGACACAAAAAATATTCTCTCTTGTAGACAAAGGACACTGAGAACCAGGAAAATGTACACAGTTATCACATTAAGTATAGCAGCACTGCCTGAAAGGAGTTGCATAACTACCACTCAATCCCAGCTGCTTTCCTCAAGATGCCCTTAACAGAGAGCACTCCGCTCTGCTCTGATTCTGAATACCAATGAAAGAACCTCCCCTAAGCACCCAGGGCAGCCCCAGGGATTCCCCCGGGTAAGGGGTGACCCAGGAGAACCTGGAGAGCTTCCTGGACGGAGCCTGGCCTTGAGCAAGTGTTCACGAAGCAATTGGGGAACTGTGGACGCCCCTTACTCGGCCCCTCACCCCACCATCATGTCCTGCCCATCTCACCTCTAAAGAGCTCTTAAGGGAGTTCTTGTCGTGGCTCAGTGGCAATGAACCCAACTAGTATCTGTGAGGATCCCTGGCCTTGCTCAGTGGGTTAAGGATCTGGTGTTGCCGTGAGCTGTGGTGAGGTCACAGATACGGCTCAGATCTGGCATTGCTGTGGCTGTGGTGTAGGGTGGCAGCTGCAGTTCCAATTGGACCCCTAGCCTGAGAACTTCCATATGCTGTGGGTGCAGCCTTAAAAAGACAAAAAAAAAAAAAATCTCTTAAACCTGCCCACTCCCCTTCACCTCCACCACCACCAGCCCAGTCCATTCTCATACCAGATTCTCTGAAAACCTCCTGACTGGTCTCCCCACATGACAGGTCAGTGCCAGTGGGGTCCCAGAACCAGATCCCCAGAGCCAAGGGTTAATATTCAGGAATTTGGTGAGAAAGGCTGTTCAGCTGTCAGGGGCTGGAAATAAGGCACAGTGTGGGAGTCAGTACCCTGCAGAAGTCAGGGCGTTTTTTTTGGACACCGACTTCTTAGCCCAGAACTGCCCCGCCCCCTTCCAGCGAGTGCCCGCAGTCAGAGCGGGACTCCCTTCAGCAGCGTCCTCCTTGGCGGGGCCTGATGCCAGCCCCTCACCCCTTCTGCTCACATCTGCCTGCCATGACCTAGCCCTCGCCAGGGGCTCCGAACAGGCTGCACCCTCGGCCTGGAACCCCCTGTCCACTTTCTCTGCCTGGCTAACCTCTACCAACCCTTGCGCCTCCCGTCTAGTGCTGCTTTCCTGGAGACCCCCTGACTGACCCCACCCCCTGGCCTGAGGTCTCACTGCACTGGGCCCCTCTCCTGGGTCACGATTATCACAGTTGGGAGCTTACATTTATAAGACTTGATTAATGGTGCTTTCCCTTCTCCAGGAATCCACTTTATCAAGAAGTGGATGATTTTGTGCCCCAAACACGTGCAGAACATAAACGGAGTCGCTATGGGGGAACAGAAAGAAACCCAAAGGCAGACAGAGCCCAGGCTGATCAAGAACACTTCTGCACAGACAAAAAGGCAGCGCACAGGGGCTGTCGAAGGAAGCCCGGGAGAACCATGCCCACAGGCTGAAGAGAACTGTGCTCGGTCTGTGGAGGAGGTGGGCTTCAGCCCGTCCTGTAGGAATGGGCAGAATTTACAAGACATCCAGGAGACATAGGCTTGTCCCAGAGAGGGCTCGGCGGACTGATCTGCTGGGAGTTCACAGGGGAGAGGCAGGGAGGGGAGGCGCTTCCAATGGCAGAAGGAGAGCTTGGCTTTTGGCTTTTTTTAAAAAAAGGAGTTCCCACCATGGTGCAGTGGGTTAAGGATCTGACTGCAGCAGCTCAGGTCACTGTGGATTTCGATCCCTGGCCCAGTGCAGGGGGTTAAAGGCTCTGGCATTGCCACAGCTGTGGCTTAGATGCAATCCCTGGCAGCTTCCATATGCCGCGGATGCAGCCATAAAATAAAAAAAATAAAAACAAAAATTAAGAACAAATTAGGAGTTCCCGCTGTGTCACAATGGGATTGGTGGCATCTCTGCAGCACCAGGATGCAGGTTTGATTCCCGGCCCAGCCCAGTGGGTTAAAGGATCTAGAGTTGCCTTAGGTCGCAACTGAGGCTCGGATCTGATCCCTGTTCTGGGAACTCCATATGCCATTGGGCAGCCAAGAAAGAAAAAAATGAATAAATAAATAAAAAAGAACAAACTAAGTTTCTGAACAGGAGAAGGAACGCAAAAGTAGTAATTCTAGAAGATGAATACACACACACACTCATAGCTGTAAAACCAGCAACAAACTCCATCTGTTGACAGCTTTTTGAGCCCCGAAAGAAGACAAAGGCCAGTTGGGGTGAGAGATGGCAGACAAGTGGCCCATCCTGACAGTTTGGGTTTTTTTTGGTGGTTTTTTTTTTTTTTTTTTTGCTTTTTAGGTCTGTACCTGCGGCACATAGAAGTTCCCAAGCTAGGGGCTGAGCCAGAGCTGCAGCTGCCGGCCTATGTCACAGCCACAGCAACTTGGGATGTGAGCCACATCTGCGACCTACACCACAGCTCACAGCAATGCCAGATCCTTAACCCACTGAGTGAGGCCAGGGATTAAACCTGCATCCTCATGGATACTAGTCATGTTCGTAACCCACTGAGCCACTACCAGAACTCCCTTGATAGAAATTTTTTTGAAGGAAGCCAAGACGTATCTAGTCCAGCTGTAGTGGGACCTTTGCTGTAGTCAAGACTCTAACAGCCCCAGCCTGTGTGCAAGCAGCCCAGCCCAGGTCTGTGTGGGGCTGTGGAAGGATCTGGCTCTTCTGTGGCGAGGCCAGGCCTCTGGTTGCCCAGCCAACCACAGGGTTTGCTGAGGTCAGAGTTTCCCAGGCGAGTGTGAGAATTACCGCCTGCCCACCTGACTTCTGCCCTCCAGCTCTGGCCCCCACATTCCTCCAGGGACTGTTCCATCTGCTCAGAGCTGACAGGATACAGTGCAGGGCCTCAAATGTCTTCCAACTGATAGAGAGGGGTGGCTGCCCAGTGGCCTGGATGACCCTCCCTGTGGTAGGAAACCTGCCATCTCTTCAGTCCAGAGATGTGCTTGCTGGCCTTGTTTAAAAAGAAGGCGCCCTCCCTCAGGGGCTTTGGGGTGTCTGAACTTGGAGTCAAGAAGCTAATTTTAGCTATTTGATGGGTGATGGCTACCTTTGAGCCAATATACAATACTGGAATCCAAAAAAATTCAGAAGAAATTAAGTCTTCCTGATACTAAGTGTACAGCACCCTCCTTGGATCAGCTGTCTCCTCTGACACTCGAGGTACCCCAAGGAAAAAGGGCATTCCACGGGCAAGGGGTGGACAGAGGCATGCGGGGACATGGGGCAGGTTCTGTGTGCCCCACTGAGGTAGATTTATAGATGATATTATGCAATTTTTTTTTTTGGTCTTTTTGCCATTTCTTGGGCCGCTCCTGCGGCATATGGAGGTTTCCAGGCTAGGGGTCAAATCAGAGCTGTAGCCGCCAGCCTATGCCAGAGCCACAGCAACAGGGGATCCGAGCTGAGTCTGCAACCTATACCACAGCTCATGGCAATGCCAGATCCTTAACCCACTGAGCAAGGCCAGGGATCGAACCCGCAACCTCATGGTTCCTAGTTGGATTCGTTAACCACTGAGCCATGAAGGGAACTCTGATGTTATGCAATTTTAAATAACATAACTCATAAGATGGATGAGCAGCTTGGAGCTCCCCATGGAGAAAGTCAGTGCATATAACACCAAAGTGAATGGGAATATGGAAGAATTAACACTGTGGTGTGAGAAACTCAGGGCAGACACATAAGGAATAAAATCAGTGAGGCTCTGGAGTTCCCACTGTGGTGCAGTGGGTTAAGTCGCTGCAGAGACACCAGCTGGGGCAGTGGGTTAAAGGAGCCAGTGTTGCCACGGCCTCAGCTCAGATTCAGTCCTTGGCCCAGGAACTTCTATATGCCGCAGGTGCAACCAAAACAAACAAACAAACAAACAAACCAGTGAGGATCTCCCAGAACTAAAGACAAATCGGTCCAAATGATTTAAAATTGTTAATAACTATTTGAAATGAAGATGTTCATCCACCATCCCTAGCAATAATTCTCACTTTTGTGTGTATCCATATAATTCATGTTTGAAGTATGGCAAACAACACTGGGAAGACACCATAATTGGTAGATATTTAAAATATTTTTCAAATTAATTTTTTTTCTTTTTTGGCCGCTCTGTGGCACACGGAGTTCCCCGACCAGTGATCAGATCTGAGCTGCAGTTGCAACCTAAGCTGCAGCTGCAGCAATGCCAAAGCCTTAACCCACTGTCCCAGGCCTGGCATTGAACCTGCATCCTAGCGCTCCCAAAACACCGCCAAAACTGTTGCACCACAGCAGGAACTCCTCAAATTAATTTTTAAAACATAAATAATAAAACATTTAGAAATGTTTTATTATTTTCACCCTTTAGATCTTTCTATATTTTGGTAGCTTTCATAATGTGATATATGTATTGTGTATATTAGTAGGTGATAGTTTAGTGTTAGCATAGCTACGTAATTTTAAATACATAGAATTGAAGCTGAAAGCTTACTTTTTTTTAGGGCTGCACCTGCAGCATATGGAAGTTCCGTGCTAGGGGTTCAATTGGAGCTGCAGCTACTGGACACAGCCACAGCAACTCAGGATCCGAGCCACGTCTGCAACCTGCACTACAGCTCACAGCAATGTGGAATCCTTAACCCCCTGGGCAAGGCCAGGGATCAAACCTGAGTCCTCATAGATACTAGGCTGGTTCGTTACCATTGAGCCACAACAGGAACTTTGAAAATTTACTTTGCTTTATTTTTTTTAACTATTTATTTAGGTGGCATAGTCAATAAAGCTTGGAGATCCTGAACCTAGAGTCAGGTCAGGAGCCCTTGACGCCCCCTGCCCAGGCTCCTTCTCTCATGAAGTCCATGGCCAAGGCAAGCCCCATTCCCAAGGAGCAGAGGCAGGGAGCAGAAGTCTGCACCCACAACTCCCCAAACCTGCCACCCCCGCTCTTCCCAGCAGCACAGGGCCTACCTGATTGTGCCATCGGATGACGTTCCCAAATCCCCCTGTCCCAAGCCGTTCTTTCATTTCCCAGGCCCCACATGTTTGGGTTGTCAGGGAAGGTGACCAGCTCATAGTGATGTCCTGCTAACTCTGTAAGCAATTCGGGGCGGGGGACAAAAAGTGATGGTTAAGAAAAAATGGAACTCAAGGGCATGGACAAAGTAAGAGATACCATGGCCCTTCCATGTGAAAGAGAAAAATCGGAACTGGTTTTTATCTTGTAAATAAACCAGGCCGTTTGGTTTTGCTTTTAGTAGGAAACTCCTGTCTTCCCCCCCACTCCCAACCTCCCGCCCCCCCTCAAGCTGCATGGAAGCAGAAGGGAGGAGAGGCCCTCAAACTACAAGACCTGAAAGGGGATCCCAAGCCGGACCCCGGCCGGGCGCCCTGCCCTGGTGG
Organism: Phacochoerus africanus; assembly: GCF_016906955.1. Lineage (NCBI taxonomy): Eukaryota > Metazoa > Chordata > Mammalia > Artiodactyla > Suidae > Phacochoerus > Phacochoerus africanus. The sequence continues at coordinate 52,389,956 of NC_062546.1, forward strand.
CCGGGACGCCTCCCCTTCAGCTCCCCGCGGTCTTGCGTCACCGCGGCGTGGACGAATCACGGCCCCGGCCCGGGCTCCCACCTCGCTGCCACCACCCGGCGCCACCCCGCCAGGGCCGGGCTCGGGGGGCCTTCAGCTCCCACCTCCAACAGGAACTCGCCGACTCAGGCCCCACGAGAGCATCTCCGGGGGCCTAGGAGAGATGGGGTGCTAGCTCGCCCGGCAGGTGACACCGGCCGCCCGCCCAAGGGACTCACCTGGCGGCGGGACGCGGGCGGGGGCGCGGGTGGGGGCGCCACCCCAAAGACATTGAAGTGCGGGAACCTCCAACCCACCCGCTGAGCGCCACTTCCTCAAACACTTCCTGCTCTGACGTCACGGAGCACGTGGCGCGCGGCCCAGGCCACGCCCATCCCCGCCCCCGCTCCGCCCTCCGGGCTGGGGACCAGCCCTAAAATCCATCGTAAAAGGCGGGAGTTTCCTTTAGAGTACAGCTTCGACCTGAGCGATTCCTGTGACCGGGTAGATGGGGATTTCCTCACCCAGCCCTTCGGGGGTCAGCCTGACCTGCTTCCTAGACTTATTATGGGGGGAATTTCCCAGCCCCCGCCGGGATTGATTTAGGGACAGTTTACAAGAATTGTCGTGGCAGCCTGTCCTGGGACTGTGCTCCCTCGTCCCCCTGTCTGGAGGCTCCTTGGCTCTTTTCATAAATCACACCTGTAGTCCCTAGACGTGACAGCCCCCTCTCCACCCTTAAAAAAATAAAGAATGGGGGGAAAAATCTGGTGGTTTAATACTAAACTGCAGTTTAAGCCCCAGGGACGTGCGGAAATTTTGAGAATAGCTCTCAGTCCCGGGGTTAATGATTCTCACCTCCCTACTTGGCATCATAAGGGTGTGTGTGTGTTGGCAGGAGAAAAATCATCAAAGGCAACCTGAGGAGTGCTTACTAAGTGCCAGGCACTGTCTAAACTCTGTACTTGGGTTTCCTCATTCAAATTGGACAGTAGTGCAGTATTATTATTACCCCATTTAACAGATGAGAAAACTAAAGCACAGAGAAAAAAGTCTTTATCCCCAAATCACAGACTGGTAAGTGGATGATGATCAGATACTCAGCCCCCAGCAGCTAGTTCTTGGGCCCAAGTTCTTAAGAGGCTGTAAAAGTAGGATACAAATAGGTTTAGAAGGAAGCAAACGGGATTTTGAATGCAGATACTGCTGTTGATTACCTCTGACGCATTAGGACAAGTGGCCTGGACCACTCCAGGCATCCATTTCTCTTCTTTGAAATGTTGGCAACTGGAGTTCCTATTTTGGCTCAGTGGGTTAAGAACATAACGTAGTCTCCATGAGGATGTGCATTTGATAGCTGGCCTGGCTCAGTGGGTTAAGGATCCTACGCAAGCTGCAGCATAGGTCACACATTTGGCTAGGATTTGGCGTGGCTGTGGCATAGGCCAGCAGCCGCAGCCCCTATTCCACCCCTAGCCCAGGAACTTAAAAAGAAAAAAAAATAAAAGATAAAATGTAGGCCACATTAATGGATGGATCTGGAAAGTGTTACACTTAGTGAAATATGACAGAGGAAGACAAATACTGTATGTTATGTATCTAAAAAAACCAAACTAATGACTATAACTAAAAAGAAACAGACTCATAGATACAGAGAACAAACTAGTGGTGATCAGTGAGGAAAGGGAAGGGGAAAGAGGCAAGATGGGGTAGAGGAGTGAGAGGTACAAACTGCTATTTATGAAAGAAGCTATGAGGATATATTGTACAGCACAAGGACCATAGCCAATGTTTTATGACTGTAATTTTTTTTTTTTTTTGCTTTTTAGGGCCACACCCTTGGCATACGGAGGTTCCCAGGCTAGGGGTCGAATCGGAGCTGTAGCCGCCGGCCTACACCTGGGCCACAGCAACTCGGGATCTGAGCTGCATCTGTGATCTACACCACAGCTCACTGCAACCCTGGATCCTTAACCCACTGAACAAGGCCAGGGATGGAACCAGCAACCTCATGGTTTCTAGTCAGATTTGTTTCCACCGAGCCACAACAGGAACTCCGACTATAAATATTTTGAATCACTATGTTGTATACCTGAAATTAATATAATTTGTAAATCAGTATACTCCAATAAAGTAGAAATAATTTAATAGACTATTTAAATAATAATATATATTTAAAAAATAATAATAACTTAGGAGTTCCTGTCATGGCTCTGGAGAAACGAAACCAACTAATAGCCATGAGGATGTGGGTTCAATCCTTGGCCCCGAGCAGTGGGTTAAGGATCCGGTGTTTCTGTAAGCTGTGGTGTAGGTTGCAGATGAGACTCATATCTGGCGTTGCTGTGGCTGTGGCATAGGCCACCAGCCTGGGAACTTCCATATGCCATGGGTACGGCCCTAAGAAAAAAAAAATAGTAATAATAATTTAAATGTAGGCAATATTAGATGAGTTGTATGAGATTGTCATTTTTTATAAAACAGAAACAATTGAAACGTCAGCAACAAAGATTAGCAGTTTCATCGGGTTTAGCCTAATCAGAGCAGCATGAGGCAGGAGGTGCCAGGGGGGCTATTGTGAAGGACAAATGATAAGATGGCAAGGGCTGTGCCTGACACAGAGGACCCTCCTGCTTGAACAGAGCCCAAGGCTCAAGTTAACTCCTAGGAACACTTTTCAGTCCAAACTGGAGGGGTCAGTGGACCCAGGGCTGCTCTAGGCACGCCAGGACATTCATTATTTCTCCACTTATCCTATTGTCTCTGCTAAATAGCACACTTGGCTTCAAGGCAGGAAGAGAAAGAAACATGGGTAAGCAGTTGTAAAACACCTAGAATAGTGCCTGACATATTGTAAGTGCAAAGTATTTCTCTAATAAATCAACTTTTAAAATAAATTTATTTTCTAGAGTTGGCATGTGATCCAGCCATCCCACTTCTGGGTATATATCCAGACAAAACTATAATTCAAGAAGATACATGCAACCCCATGTTCACAGCAGCACTAGTCACAAAGCCAAGACATGGAAGCAACCTAAGTGTCCACTGACAGATGAGTGCTTTAAGAAGATGTGGTATATATGCACATAACACACACACACAAAATGGAATGTTACTCAGCTATTAAAAAAAATGAAATCAGGAGTTCCAGTCCTGGCTCAGTGGAAACGAATCCAACTAGGAACCATGAGGTTGCAGGTTCAATCCCTGGCCTCGCTCAGTAGGTTAAGGATCTGACGTTGCTGTGGCTGTGGCCAGCAACTGTAGCTCTGATTGGACCCCTAGCCTGGGAACCTCCATATGCTGCAGGTGTGGCCCTAAAAAGAAAAAAAAAAAAGAATGAAATAATGCCATTTGCAGCAACATGATGGATGCAGAGAGAGATTATCATACTAAGTAAAGTCAGTCAGACAGTGAAAGACAAATATCATACGACATCGCTTATAGGTGGAATCTAAAATATCCACACAAATGGGAGTTCCTGTAGTGGCTCAGCAGTAACAAACCCTACTAGTCCAAGAGGATGTGGGTTCAATCTCTGGCCCTGCTTAGTGGGTTAAGGATCTGGCATTGCCGTGAGTTGTGAGCTGTGAGCTGTGGTGTTGGTCTCAGACGCAGCTTGGAACTTCCAAAGGTGCCACCCTAAAAAAATAAATAAATAAAGGGAGGGAGGTGAGGGAGGAATGGATTGGGAGTTTGGGATTAACAGATGCAAACTAATGTATATAGGATGGATAATCACCAACGTCCTACTATATAGCAGAGGGAACTATATGCAATTTCCTGTGATTAAACCATAATAGAAAAGAACATGAAAAAGAATTTATATGTATGTATAAATTTATATGTGTGTATAAATACACACACACATATATATCTGAGTCCCTTTGCTGTACAGCAGAAGTGAACACAACATTGTAAATCAGCTATACTTGAATAAAATAAATTTTAAAAATAAAATAAATTTATTTTTTAAAATTTATTTTTATTGAGGGCCTATGGGAATCCTACGTGGAGTTGCTTTCCTATATGACATCACAAAAGATTTCTTTTTAATTCTGTCCCTGAGAAATGTGGTGAGACATTCACTGATGTGCCGAAGTTTCACTCTGTACCACTGTAATTTAAGAATTCTCATTTGTTCAGCTCAAAATAACTTGGCTTTCAACCAAACATAAATCTCTCTGATAAGTCACATATTACTGGATATTTTTAAAAAAAATTAATGATGGCCCAGGAAGGCGCCTCTGGCTTTTATCATGTTCTGAGATGTTTATCATGTTAAACCCCTTTTCCCCTCCAGATAAGACTGTCCACCGCCTACATCTGGTCTTTATCTTGTTATAGAGACTGAGTGAGCAGATTATTTACCAAAAATCTTTCTTTTCCTTCCTGTTTTGAGGTAGAATGTACTATTTTGCAGTGTCTCTAGAGTAATCCAGAAATACTGAGTGCCTAGCATAGCCCAGGGCACCACTGACCCAGGGGATCCATGGGGTATAACTCCTAACAGAGGCACTTAGAATCTTTTTTTTTTTTTTTTTGGAGGCCCTTCAGGCACGAAGGAGTAGCTGGGCCAGGGATCGAACCCATGTCACAGCAATGACAAGGCTGGATCCTTAACCAGCTGCACCATCAGGGAACTCCTCTAGAATCTTACTCATAGGAGTCGCCAAGTGATGAGAGATGAGAACAAGGCAATTCAAATCCAGTGCTAATTTGTTCTGCTCTAGGGGCAGTACAGTATTGGCGATAAGGATAACATTTCTAAGAGGTTTATTTCATATTTTACTTTTTTTCCAAGGGGTTTATTTTTTTCCTTTTTAAATTAAAGCATAGTTGATTTACAATGTTGTGCCAATTTCTTCTATACAGTAAACTGACCCAGCCATACATATATATACATTCCCTTTCTCTCTCTCTCTCTTTCTCTCTCTCTCCCTCTCTCTCTCTTTTTCTTTTTAGAGCTACACCTGCAGCATAGGGAGGTTCCCAGGCTAGGGGTTGAATTGGAGCTGTGGCTGCTGGGCTACACCACAGCCATAGCAACTGGGGATCTGAGCCTCGTCTGCAACCTACACCACAGCACAGCAACACTGGATCCTTAACCCACTGAGTGAGGCCAGGGACCGAACCCTAGTCCTCACGGATACTAGTCGGGTCTGCTACTGCTGAGCCACAATGGGAACTCCCAAGGGGTTTCTTTAAAATAAAATCTTCATGGAGTTCCCGTCGTGGCGCAGTGGTTAAGGAATCTGACTAGGAACCATGAGATTGAGGGTTCGATCCCTGGCCTTGTTCAGTCGGTTGGGGATCCGGCGTTGCTGTGAGCTGTGGTGTAAGTTGCAGACACAGCTCAGATCCCACGTTCCTGTGGCTCTGGTGTAGGCCGGTGGCCACAGCTTCGATTTGACCCCTAGCCTGGGAACCTCCATATGCCGCAGGAGCAGCCCTAGGAAAAGGCAAAAAGACAAAAATAATAATAATAAAATAAAATCTTCTTCCCAGGGTAAGTCAAAGATCACTATCCTCTCGCCTTTAATGTGTGGTTTTAAGTTGTCTCTGGAGTCCGAAATTTGATTTAAGAGGCGGTGGTATGTGATGGTGGATCTTTGAGAAAACTCTGCTCTCTCACCTAATAGCGGTCAGACAAAGCAGCACTGTGCTCCTTCGAAATGAGAAAAGGATTGTTTTCTGAGCAATCAGGGAGCCTAGTCATAGTAAAAGAAACCAGCTTAGGAGTTCCCGTCGTGGCGCAGTGGTTAACGAATCCGACTAGGAACCATGAGGTTGCGGGTTCGGTCCCTGCCCTTGCTCAGTGGATTGACGATCCGGCGTTGCCGTGAGCTGTGGTGTAGGTTGCAGACGCGGCTCGGATCCTGCGTTGCTGTGGCTCTGGCGTAGGCCGGTGGCTACGATTAGACCCCTAGCCTGGGAACCTCCACATGCCGCGGAAGCGGCCCAGGGAAATAGCAAAAAGACAAAAAAAAAAAAAAAAAGAAACCAACTTAAAAGATGGGAAAGCGATAAACAGATCACTCAGAGCAGGGAGGGTTTCCCAGGCCCCCATCCCCCAGAGCCAGCTCTGGTTCAGTGATCTCAGCCACTCTTTCGTTATCCTTTCAAGTTTGTTTTATCCCTGCCCTACAGAGAGAGGACTCTGCAGGTCAGGACCTGCTCCTTCAACAACAAAAATTCTTTTGTCAGAAAAGTTGGAAAACTTGTTTAGTTGGAAGAAATCCACCTTTCTTCTTCTCAGGGAGCTGGTGGGAGGTTGGGGTGGGCTGGCGGAGATTGATGGTGAGAATGAACTTCAGCCCAGACCGCTCAGGGCTCAGCACCTAGCTGGCTGCAGACGAGGAAGAAAAGAAAATGCAGCCAACTTCTATCTCCGCGAAAGAGACCTGGGCCAGCCACGCCACGGGCCTCAAACCTTGGGTGAAACACAGAAAGCTGGGAATTGAGGACCCTGAGTCGCCCTTTTTGGAGGAATCAGAGCTTGGAGGAGGAAATTGAAATGTGTAAGCTCCCTTTGTTTTTTACCTACACACATGTTTATTCCAGTAAATTCAAAGGAAAGAGGAAGAAGTCACTAAAGTACAGCTGCCCATCCCTAGGCTGTGGTCACGAGGAGACAGTGGATGTGGGCTGGGTGTGTGTGGCAGGTATGTTTCTTAGCTCATCTTAATTATGCGCTCCTGTGTAGGCTCCATGGGAGCAGAGATTTTGTCCACTGCTGTGTTCCCAGTGCCCGGAACATCATAGGTGCTCAATAAATAATAGAATTTCATGGAATGAATGGGTGACTTGGCCAAGGCAAAGACTCGTTTTTCAGCCTTTAATGTGTGGTTTTAAGTTGTCTCTGGAGTCTGAAATTTGATTTAAGAGGCGGTGGTGTGTGATGGTGGATGAGAGAGATAGTAGGTTTTGCAGGCTCCACTGGCTCTGTGTTTTCTTGGCTTTGTGAACTTGAGCAGTTCACTGGATCTCACTGAACTTTAGTTTTCTCATTGCTAAAATAGGGCTAATAAGACCTCCTCCTCAGGGTTGTATGGTTTAAACGAGATAATACGTGTAAAGGGCCTAGTACAGAGCTTGGTTCTTATGAAGACCTCTTTGAATAGTAGTTTGTTTTGTTTTGTTTCTTTTTAGGGCCGCACCTGTGGCATATGGAAGTTCCCAGGCTAAGGGTCCAATTGGAGCTACACCTGTCAGCCTATGCCACAGCCACAGCAATGCAGGATCTGAGCTGTGTCTGCAAACTACAGCTCGGCTCATGGCAACGCCAGATCCTTAACCCACTGAGCGAGGTTGGGGATCGAACCTTCATCCCCATGGATACTAGTCAGGTTCGTAACCTATTGAGCCAGCAGAACTGGAACTCCCAATACTGTTATTTTTTTAAATGCAACAATCCAGAATTTAGCTGAGATCCCTGACCATTGTGATTCAAGTGAAATGGGCTCCAATCAGCTTCCACTTGCAGTGAAAAGCCCTGTGTTCCCATCTCTGCAGAAATTTGATTTAAGAGGCGGTGGTGTGTGATGGTGGGTGAGAGAGATAGTAGGTTTTGCAGGCTCCACTGATTCTGAGCTCATGTTTTCACTAAATTCTTTTTTTTTGGAGGTGGGGTGCTGCAGCGTGCAGTGGCTTGATATGGGATCTCAGTTCCTGGACGGGAGATTGAACCTAGGTCGCAGTGGTGAAATTGCTGAATCCTAACCATTAGACAACCAGGGAGTTCCCTGCTTTTGCTAAATTCTCATCTGTCCTTTCTAAATTGATATTCCTCTCCACCACAGCCAGTTATTTTGTCACCACACTCTATTCTAGTCCTTAAGAGAGTTATCACCAGTTTTTTATTTATTTTATTTTTTTAAAGACCTATTTTATTTATTTATTTATTTATTTATTTATTTATTTATTTATTTATTTATTTATTTATTTATTTATGTCTTTTTGCCATTTCTTGGGCTGCTCCCGCGGCATATGGAGGGTCCCAGGCTAGGGGTCTAATCGGAACTGTAGCTGCCAGCCTAAGCCAGAGCCACAGCAATGCGGGATCCAAGCTGCGTCTGCGACCTATACCACAGCTCATGGCAACACCGGATCGTTAACCCACTGAGCAAGGGCAGGGATCAAATCCGAAATCTCATGGTTCCTAGTCGGATTCCTTAACCACTGTGCCACGATGGGAACTCCTATCACCAGTTTTTTAAAAAAAGAGTTCAGATTTTTGTAGAACACGTTACAAAAGAGGTTTCAGCAAAAAGACCCAAGGAGTGCCTGCTGTGGTGCAGTGGGATTGGTGGCTTCGTGGGAGTGCTGGGACCCAGGTTCAATCCCCAGCCTGGCACAGTGGGTTAAGGATCTGGGGTTGCTGCAGCTTTGGCTTAGGTCACAACTGCGGCTTGGATCCGGGAACTTCATATGCCTTGGTGTGGCCAGAAAAGAAAACAGAAAAAAAAGAAGACCCAAACCTACACCAGGGTCAGATTTCTCTCTTTTCTTTCACCCTCTTCCCCTCTGCTAGGACAGCCGAACTGGAGCGGGGAGGGGTGGGGGGCAGGGCCAGCAGCTCCCATGTTGTCAGTGAGGCTCCCTGACCTTGATCATGGCCTCCGTAAACCAGCCTGGCCAGAAAGGTCAGCATTTACAGCGACTGCTGGAGTGAAGGTGTTAATCTTCTCCTCGTGATTGTTACCACAGCAGGATGGGGGCCAGTAGGTGCAGGCCAGTGCTGGGATGGTAGCTGCCAAGCCTGGTGCTAGAGAGGCCAGATGCAGTGAGGGCCTTGGCCCCGTCCCCACATGGCCTGAGCTTCCTAGGACTGAGCACCTGAGCAGCAGCTGCAGAGGGAGTGTGCACTAGTTTTAATACAGTGTTATCTATTGTTTATCGCTCCCTTTCCCCAACACTGCCAGCATCCTTCCTGCCTGGTTTGTTTCCCACTGTCCATATATGACCTCGTGCTGCCCACAGTGTGGTAATAGCGAAACAGTATGGTCACACAGTAGGTGCTCTATAGTTATTTCCATACTGGAGGAATTCCATCAGTTTAAATTATTCAGCCATAAAAAAGAATGAAATAATGCCATTTGCAGCAACTTGAGTGGACTTAGAGATGATCATACTAAGTGAGCTAAATCAGACAGAGAAAGACAAACACCAGATGCTATCACTTATATGTGGAATCTTTTTTTTTTTTTTGTCTTTTTGCTATTTCTTGGGCCGCTCCCACGGCATATGGAGGTTCCCAGGCTAGGGGTCGAATCGGAGCTATAGCCACCGGCCTACACCAGAGCCATAGCAACACGGGATCCAAGCCGCGTCTGCAACCTACACCACAGCTCACGGCAACGCCGGATCGTCAACCCACTGAGCAAGGGCAGGGATTGAACCCGCAACCTCATGGTTCCTAGTCGGATTCGTTAACCACTACGCCACGACGGGAACTCCTTAAAAAAATGATACAAATGAACTCAGTTGCAAAACAGAAACAGGCTCACAGACACAGAAAACAAATTTATGGCTACCAAAGGGGAAAGGGGGCAGAGGGATAAATTAGGAGTTTCAGATGAACAGATACACACCACTATGTATAAAACAGATGAGGAATCAGGATTTACTGTAGAGTACAGGGAGCTAAATTCAATATCTTGTAATAACCTATAAGGGAAAAGAACCTGAAAAAGAATGAACATATATATATACACACATACGTATAACAGAATGGCTATGCTGTACACTCGAAGCTAACACAACATTGTAAATCAATCATATTTCAATAAAAAATTTAATTAATTAATTAATTAAACCCCTTTGACATCCTAGGTTTGTGGATCCAGTTCTTTGCCCAGACATGGAATTCAGCCCTTCTGCTGGGATTTTTTTTTTTTTTTCTTTTTAGGGCTGCACCCACAGCGTATGGAGGTTCCCAGGCTAGGGGTCAAATCGGAGCTGTAGCCACCAGCCTACACCACAGCCACAGCAACCAGATCCAAGCCGCGTCTGCGACCTACACCACAGCTCACAGCAAGGCAGGATCCTTAACCACTGAGCCAGGCCAGGGATCAAACTCAAGTTTTCATAGATACTAGTCGGGTTAGTTAGTGCTGAGCCACAATGGGAACTCCCTCCTGCTGGAAAGAAGGACTCCTATTTCACAGACTTCATCAAAGGTTTGGAGCGATGGAGGGATTTACATGCCAGCACCACCACAGGCAGCTTAAAATAAGCTTCAGGCATCTTCTCTTCAGCGGTTCCCATTCCCAGCACCTGGCCCCGCCCCGCCCCACCCCCTGGCCCTGTCTCTGCCTACCTGCTCCGACCCCTCAGTTCCAGGCCATGTACTCAAGGACAGAGAACCTGATCTCAGGCAGGGCAGTCCGACCATCTGGGCCACAACCCCCAGACTCAGTTATGTCACTCACAGAGCTTGCAGCCAGGGGCCCTGAGGCGGCCAGTACCAGGTGTAACTTCCAATCAGATCCGAATGCCCTAGGCTTAGGCCTAAAGCCTGTCCTTTCCCGCCAGGGATTGGCCCACCCACTCTCCAGCTGCTGCCTCACCTTCTTCGGAACCCCCATCACCCCTTGGGGGCCTCCCCTCATATGACCAAAATCCTGGGCTGAAGGAGGAGATGTCTACACTCTAATTTCCTTCTCTGTCCCTACTCCGGTCCCCACCTAAGAAAAAGGGACTGGTAGTGATTTGATAGGAATTCTGCCTCCGATTAGAAGACAGAAACATCGACAGACCAGCCCTGGTCCTAAATAATAAGTATTTTCCCCTCTTGGCTGCACTACTGCTAACTGCCAGCCTGGATCAATTCATTCTGATCCAGGGGGCAGGTCTGAGAAGTGGGCCAAAAATTGGCAGGACCCAGAGGGATGATTTTTAGGAGGAAAAAACCGTAGACGCTTGTCATTTTATTATCAGAGGATGTCAGATCACTTAAACGCATAAGTAATCTCTCTGCTTCATTTTTTTTTTTTTCTTTTTAGGGCTGCACCTGTGGCATATGGAATTTCCCAGGCTAGGGGTTGAATCAGAGCTGCAGCTGCTTGCCTATACCACAGTCATAGCAATGCCATATCCGAGCCACATCTGTGACCTACACTGTAGCTTTCGGCAACACTGGATCCTTAACCCAACTGATCAAGGCCAGGGATGGAAACTGCAACCTCATGGTTCCTAGTCGGAATCGTTTCCACTGTGCTACAACAGCCTGGGATTCAACCCCTAGCCTGGGAACCTCCAAATGCCAAGGAGGCGGCCCTAAAAAGAAAAAAAGTTTTAGGAGTTCCCGTCGTGGCGCAGTGGTTAACGAATCCGACTAGGAACCATGAGGTTGCGGGTTTGATCCCTGGCCTTGTTCAGTGGGTTAAGGATCTGGCATTGCCATGAGCTGTGGTGTAGGTTGCAGACGCGGCTCGGATCCCGAGTTGCTGTGGCTGTGGCGTAGGCCAGCAGCTACAGCTCTGATTCAACCCCTAGCCTGGGAGCCTCCATATGCCACAGGAGTGGCCCAAGAAATGGCCAAAAGCCAAAAGCCAAAAACAAAAAAAAAAGTTTTATAAAGGTGCCATTTACATACTATGAAATCTACCAATTTTAAGTGTGTAATTTCATGAGTTATCTTACAACCAGATGTAGCTTGTAGCTTTTGTGAGACTCACCCTATAGAACATTTCCACTGGGCCAAAGTTCCCCTCCCTTCCACCCCTTGGCCGTCAAGCTCTCCCTGACCTCCTGGCCCCAGCCCCTGGCCAGCACTGAGGCAATCGCTATAGTTCTGCAGTTTGTTGACGTTCATTTCGTTCCTTAGCCACCATTTCTAGAAAATCCCTAAGACGTGCCCAGGATGCTGGGTTGGGCTGAGATTCTCCTGCCAAGGAATCAGAGGTCAGGGATGACCAAACTGGGATGGGAAGGGCCAGGTCAGCACCTACAGACCCAGCTGAGCCAGCTAAGGCGGGAAGGACAGCTCAGCCCAGAGATGGAGCCAGGAATGAGGAACAGAGAGAAAAGAGAAAGGCCAGGCACACTCCAGATAGAGGACAGGGAGGCCACATGGCCGCAGGGTCAGGAACTTTCATGAAAGGCCTGACGTATGTTGCAATTCAACCGTCAGACCCAAATCCATCCCAGGCTGCTGTCAGCACTTCCCCTGGTCAGGGGTGTCTGTGTCCCTTGCCTGACAGCCCCCACTTCTCCTTTCAGAGAGAGGCTATGGGCCACTCAGTGTGGCCAGGTCTCCAAATAGGTAAAGCAAGTTTCAGTCTCCCCACCCACTTCCTGCCTCTGCCTGAAGATGCCATGCAGTGCCCAGGTCCTCTCGCCCCTGGGCTTCCGCCTCCAACTTCATGTCCCTTTCTGAGACATGTCCCTTGCTGGGGCATTTGTTTTGTTTTGCTTTGCTTTTTCTGGCCCGAACCCGCAGCATACGGAGGTTCCCAGGCTAGGGGTCAAATCGGAGCTACAGCTGCCGGCCTACACCACAGCCTCAGCAATGCAGGATCTGAGCTGTGTCTGTGACCTACACCATAGCTCACAGCAACGCCGGATCCTTAACCCACTGAGCGAGGTCAGGGATCGAACCCAAAGCCTCATGGTTCCTAGTCGGATTCATTTCTGCTGCGCCACGATGGCGACTCCTGTTTTGTTTTGTTTTTGATTGTCCCATGGTGCTGGGTGGGGGATCGCACCTGCATCTTGGCGCTGCCGAGATGCTGCCCATCCTGTTGCGCCACAGCAGGAACTCTTGCAGGGGCATTTGAATTTTCAGTGGAGAAAGGAAAGGAAGTAAATTCTCCTGTCTTGAACTTTTTTTTTTTTTTTAACCAGAGGAAAGGGAAAATTCAAACAATAAGAGGGAGTTCCCACTGTGGTGCAACAGGATCTGCAGTGTCTTCACAGTGTTAGGACAAAGGTTCGATCCCCAGCCCAGCACAGTGGCTTAAGGATCCAGCATTGCAGCAGGTGTAGGTCACAGCTGTGGCTGGTATCTGATCCCTGCCCCGGGAACTCCATATGCCTCGAGGTGGCCAAAAAAAAAAAAAAGGAAAAAAACAAAACAAACAGTAAGAAACAAAAAGAAAAATGAAAAATTCTCTCTCCAGGTCTCAGTTCCTAGTCTGTCTCCAAGAGCCAACATGTCAAACACTTCTTGTCTGTCCTTTGTGGGGGGAAGAGGGGGTATTATTTTAAAGCAGGGTAATATACGCATGGTTCTGTACTTTCTCTTTTCCCCAGCATCACTGGAACTCTTTCTTTTTTTATCTTTATTTTCTTGTTTATGTTTTTAGGACCACAACTGTGGCATACGGAAGTTCCCAGGGTAGGGGTCAAATTGAAGCTGCAACTGCCAGCCTACACCACAGCCATAGCAACATTAGAACCGAGTCGCGCTTGCCACCTACACCACAGCACAGAGCAACACCGGATCTTTAACCCACTGAGTGGGGCCAGGGTTCGAACCTGCATCCTCGTGGATACTAGTTGGGTTGGTTACCAATGAGCCACGATGAGAATTCCTGGAACTCTTTCAATGTTGGCATATATATATTAATTTTGATATAATTTCAATCTGGTAGAAAACCTGCAAGCATAGGAGCCAGAACCCCTATACACCCATGAGCCAGATTCACCAATTATTGACATTTCACCCCTTTTGCTTTATCCACCTTCCCATATACATGTTACTTTTCTGAATCAGAGAACCTTAGAGACAGGGGACCTCTCACCCCTGATTACCTCAGAATGTGTTTATCGAGAGTGGGACCTCCTTTTATGTAACTGCAAGTTCAATGATCAAAATCAGGAGATTCAGCATAGGACTGTGAACTGTTACCCGGGTCACAGTTCATCCATAAATACCTCAGGTGTTCCAGTCTTGTCCTTCATGGTCATTTTCCCCAGTACAGGATCAATCAGGATGACATGTAGATGACATGTGGCCTTTCATTATCCTATCTCTGTAGTCTCCTTTCAGCCAGAAAAACTCCTTAGTCTTTCTTTGTCTTCCTGGACCTTAATGTTTTGTTTTGTTTTCTTTTCTTTTTCTTTTTTCTTTTTGGGGCTGCACCTGCGGTGTATGGAAGTTCCCAGGCTAGGGGTCGAATTGGAGCTACACCTGCCGGCCTACACCACAGCCACAGCAATGCAGGATCCAAGATGTGTCTGCCACCTACACCACAGACACAGCAGCACCAGATCCTTAACCAAATGAGCAGGGCCAGGGATTGAAGCTGTGTCCCCATGGATACCTGTTGGGCTTGTTACTGCTGAGCCACATGGGAACTCCAGAACACCCTACTTTTCCAGCATCTGAAATTCACTAAGTGGTTGTCTTGGAAAATGACTACCAAGGCAAGGATGGTATCAACCATCAAAGAAACCATTTCATCTTCCTTGTATAGGAAGCTTGAAATTGCTTTATAAGGACAGTCAAAGGGCAGAAAAGCTGCTGAATAAACTGTTTTCCACTGGCTGTCCTGCTGAGATGCTGTGGTTTTCTGTACCAAGATCAAGATAGATACCTGTTGCCCCTAGATGTTTCCTGATACCTCAGGGCTAAGATTTAGTAAGCATCTCCCCATGCCTGATCCACGTTAGGAACTTTATTATTTTTTCTTTTTAGGACTGCATCCATGGCATATGGAAGCTCCCAGGCTAGGGGTAGAATTAGAGCTACAGCTAAAGGCCTATGCCACAGCCACAGCAACACAGGATCCGAGCCACATCTGCAACCCACACTGAAACTTGTGGCAACACCAGATCCTTAACCTACTGAGTAAGACCGGGGATCAAATCTGCATCCTCACAGATACAGTATCAGGTCCTTAACCTGCTAAGCCACAACGGGAACTCCAACTAGGGGCTTTGTAAATTGCATTGGATCCTCACAGGTTTTATTGGATACACCTTTCCTATTGAGAGGCATTTAAATGCAAAATAATGTATCTCAGGTGGAAAAGACAGCAATACAGAAATGTATGATTCAGATAGTGAAACTCCCTAAAGGCAGCTCACAGAGATAAACTCTTCCGCAATGTTTTTCCACTTAATACACTGCCTTGCAGAGAAATCTACGTCAGTGAATAAGATTAAGAATTGGGGGGGGGGGCGGTTTCGGCTGCAGCCATGGCGCAAGGAAGCCTGGGCCAGGGATCAAACCCATACCACGGCAGCAATCCAAACCACAATAATGGCAATGCTAGAGCCTTAACTATTAGGCCACCAGGAAACTCCTGTTCTTATTCTTTTTTGTTTGTTTGTTTGTTTTTGTCTTTTCGCCTTTTCTAGGGCTGCTCCCATGGCATATGGATGTTCCCAGGCTAGGGGTCCAATAGGAGCTGTAGCCACCGGCCTACACCAGAGCCACAGCACCACGGGATCCGAGCTGAGTCTGCGACCTACACCACAGCTCATGGCAACACCGGATCCTTAACCCACTGAGCAAGGCCAGGGACTGAACCCGAAACCTCATGGTTCCTAGTTGGATTCGTTAACCACTGAGCCACGACGGAACTCCAGTTCTTATTCTTTTTAATATGTTTCATATTCCACTGGGTGGTTGTACCAATTCTTTTTTTTTTTTTTTGGCTTTTTAGGGCAGGACCCAAGACATATGGCCAGGCCGGGGGTCGAATTGGAGCTGCTGGCCTACACCACAGGCACAGCAATGCCAGATCCAAGCTGAGTTTGCCACCTACACTGCAGTTCACAGCAATGACAGATCCTTAACCCACTGAGCGATGCCAGGGATTGGACCTGCATCCTCATGGATACTAGTCAGTTCTGTCACCACTGGGCCACAATGGGAACTCTGGATATACGGCTTCTTAGCCGTTTTACTGTCATAGTTGTTCCAAATTTTGGCTATTGTAACAGTGTTGCAATCAACATCCTTGTATGTGTATCTTTTCGGAGATGTCAGGGATGCCGTAGAATTCCCTGGAAGCAGAATTTCGAGTTCAATAAGTATGCAGACATAAATATTGTAATAGTTATTCTCAAATTGCTCTCCAAAATGTTTATATTTTACAGACATTCTCCAGATAAGTGCTCTTGGGTCTGGTGAACTGAGGGCTGCCTTTCCCCTCTGAGCCTGAGAGTCCTGATTCCCTCATGATCACAGTTAAGATGAAACTACAGGCTCCTGGACACAGGGGCTCACTCTCCCTGGATCATGTTATCAAGTGCATGCCAAGCAGTCTCTGGAAGAAGTCCTCACTGTCCTCTGCCTGCCGTGTGACTCTCATCCTTCCAAAAGCTTCTCCTCCCAGAGCTGGGTGGCTCCCTGGGTGCTGTGACGGATGACCTGTCCCTGAGCCTCTCTGTGCATCTGCGGTACTGAGGGGTAAAGTACCCTGTTCTGTTGCTCTCCTTGGATCAGAGGATGCATACCCATGGCGTCATCCAGCCTCCACCCTCCCACTGCTTTGGGAATATGGACAGGAAAGGGGGTGGTATTCCTAACACATCCAGGAACACTAAAGTTCTCAGACTCACACACACAGAGAATGAACTCGTGGTTGCCGAGAGGGAAGGGGAGGAAGTGGGATGGACTGGGAATTTGGGGTTAGTAGATGCAAACTATTTCATTTTGAATGAATAAGCAATGAGGTCCTGTTGTATAGCCCAGGGAACTTTATATAGTCTCTTGGGATAGAACATGACGGAAGATAATTTTTTTTTTTTTTTTTTTAAAGAATGTGGCTCAGAGGAAACAAATCTGACTTGTAGCCATGAGTATGCAGTTTTGATCCCTGGCCTCGCTCAGTGCGTTAAGGATTCAGTGTTGCCATGAGCTGTGGTATAGTTTGCAGAGTTGGCTTGGATCTGGCATTGCTGTGGCTGTGGTGTAGGCTGGTGGCTACAGCTCTGATTCGATCCCTAGCCTGGGAACCTCCATATGCTGCTGGTGCAGCCCTAAAAAGACAAAAAAAATTTTTTTAAGTTAAAAAAATTTAAAAAAGAATGTATATATATATGTATGACTGAGTCATCTTGCTGTACAGTCGAAATTGGCATGACATTGTAAATCAACTATAATTTAAAAAATAGAGGAATTCTCGTTGTGGTGCAGTAGAAATGAACCCAACTACCATCTATGAGGATGTGGGTTCAATCCCTGGCCTCACTCACTGTGTTAAGGATCCAGTATTGCTGTGAGATGTAGTGTAGGTTGCAGACATGGCTTGGATCCCATGTTGCTATGGCTGTGGCGTAGGCTTGCCACTGCAGCTCCAACTTTTGACCCCTAGCCTGTGAACTTCTGTATGCCTCAAGTGTAGTCCTAAAAAGCAAAAAAAAAAAAAAAGAGAGAGAGTTTGTTTTCTAAACAAAGGGTGTAAAAGCCTGTTCAGGCCAGAGCTTTCCACATGTCCTGTGGCTCTCCCCCTCATTGCAGGTGTGCCCTCTATCTGGGAAAGGGTACTCAGACCTTGGTGCAGTCATTGGAATAACCAGAGGTGAACCAGAGCCTGTGTATCCCTTTGATGTCTGTTCACGGGAAAAGTGCATTTGCTGGAGATTTTCCTGAAGGTTCTCAAGCTACCTCTGGACAAGTCAGTGAGGGAATCAGTATTTGAACCTGATTCAAAAGCCTATCTGGGAACATACAGATGGCCAAAAAACACATGAAAAGATGCTCAACATCACTGATTATTAGAGAAATGCAAATCAAAACTACTATGAGTGAGTTCCTGTTGTGGCTCAGTGGGTAAAAAAATGGATATGTGTATATGTATAACAGAATCACTTGGTACAGTAGAAACTAACACAACATTGTAAATCAACTATATTGAATAAAACTTGAAAAGAATGAGGAAAAAAAAAAGCCTGTCTAGGTTTTGAGGGAGTTCCCTGGTGGCTCAGCAGGTTAAGGATCTTGCATCATCAGTGTTGTGGCATGGGTTCGATCCCTGCTCTGGGCACTTCCATATGCTGCAAGTGCAGCAAAAACTAAAACAAATAGTGTTGGGAAAATTTGATATCCACATGCAAAAGAAGGAATTTGGACCCTTACCTTATACCACATAATATAAAAATTAACTAAAAATGGATCACATACAAAGCAAAAAAAAAAGAAGCAAAAACTAAAAACAAACAAACAAACAAAAATGCAAGTAATCCAATTAAGAAAGTGGGCAAAGGACTTGAATAGACATTTTTCCAAAGAGGAACATACAGATGGACAACACATACATGCAAATGTGCCCAACATCACTAATCATGAGGGAAATGCAAGTCAAAGTCCCATGAGATATCACCTCACACCTCTCAGGATGACTATCAACAAAAAGACAAAAGATAGCAAATGCTGGCAAGGATGTGGAGAAAAGGGAACACTTGTATACTGTTGGTGGGTTGTAAATTGGTACAACCACTATGGAAAACAGTATGGGGATTCCTCAAGAGATTAAAAATAGAATTACCATATGATCCAGCAATCCCACATCTGGGGCTACATCCAAAGGAATTGAAAACACTGTTACAAAGAGATATGCAACCTCTTGTTCATAGCAGCATTGTCTCCAGTAGCCAAGCCATCTGACACCACCTAAGTGTCATTGACAGACAAATGGATACAGAAGGAGTTCCCGTCGTGGCACAGTGGTTAACGAATCCGACTAAGAACCATAAGGCCGGTTTGATCCCTGGCCTTGCTCAGTGGGTTAAGGATCTGGCGTTGCCATGAGCTGTGGTGTAGGTTGCAAACGTGGCTCAGATCCTGCATTGCTGTGGCTCTGGCGTAGGCTGGCAGCTACAGCTCCGATTCGACCCCTAGCCTGGGAACCTCCATATGCTTCAGGAGCGGCCCAAGAAATGGCAAAAAAAAACCAAAAACGAAAACCAAAAAAACCAAAAACAAACAAAAAAACCCAAATGGATACAGAAGATGTGGTACATATACACAATGGAATATTATTCAGCCATTAAAAAGAAGGAAATCCTGCCATTGCAACAATGTGGATGGACCTTGAAGGCATTATGCTAAGTGACATAAGTCGACAAAGGCAAATACTGCATATTCTCACTTATATGTGGAATCTGAACAGCAGCAGCAACAACAACAAACCAAACCCGTAGAAAAAGGGATCAGAGGAATTCCCATTGTGGCTCAGAGGGTTAAGAACCTGACTAGTGCCCATGAGGATGTGGTTTTGATCCCTGGCCTTGCCCAGTGAATTAGAGGATCTAGTGTTGCTGTGAGCTATGGTGTAGGTCACAGACAGGGCTTGGATCTGGCGTTGCCATGGCTATGACGTAGGCTGGGCAGCAGCAGCTCAGATTCAACCCTTAGCCTGGAAACTTCCATGTGCTGCAGGTGAAGCCCTTTAAAAAAAAAAAAAAGAATCAGATTTGTGGTTACCAGAGCCAGGGGCTGGCAGTGGGGAAGTTGGATGAAGGTTGTCAAAAGGCACAAACTTCCAGTTATAAATAAGTACTGGGAATGTAATGTATTATATGATAAATATAATTAACATTGTCATTTGGTATATTTGGAAACTGTTAAGTGGGTAATTCCTAAGAGTTCTCGTCCCAAGGAAAATAATATTTTTCTTTTTTTTATATCTACATGAGATAATGGTCATTAATTAAGATTATAGACTTTGTGCTAGGGACTTGGGCTGTGATGAACCGTGATCCGGTGGAGGTAGGGGAGCTGAACAGGAGCCACGGCTAGTACAGTGATAGCAGTTGGACTGACCATTGCTGCTGCAGGATTTGCAGGCCGTTACGCTTTACAAGCCATGAAGCATATGGAACCTCAAGTAAAACAAGTTTTTCAAAGTCTACCAAAATCTGCCTTCAGTGGTGGCTATTACAGAGGTGGGTTTGAACCCAAAATGACAAAACGGGAAGCAGCATTGATACTAGGTGTAAGCCCTACTGCCAATAAAAGAAAAATAAGAGATGCTCATCGACGAATTATGCTTTTAAATCACCCAGACAAGGGAGGATCTCCTTATATAGCGGCCAAAATCAATGAAGCTAAAGATTTACTAGAAGGTCAAGCTAAAAAATGAAGTAAATGTATGATGAATTTTTAAGTTCTTGATTATGTATGTGAGTACTAGCTTTTTATAATAAAATGCCTCAAAGCTACGAATTCTTTAAGTGATTTAGGACAAGCTAAATCAAAGCTTTGGTTTAAATTTGAGGATATTAAATTAATTATAGAATATTTGTGGGTTAATACACGATACAGATAAAACATACTATTCAAATACAATTTTTCGTTACTCATTTGGCAAGTAATCCAGTACCTATTTCAAGGCAAAGTGAACAAGAGTCCCTGCTCTCAAGGAGTCTCCAATCTGATGGGAGATTGATAAACTGATAAATAAAATAGTGTGATAAATATTATGATGGAATTAGCAAAAGATTTTAGAGTAGGAACTCATCTAACTAGGAAGGAAGGCTGTTCAAAGAACAGAGGATTCCCCTAGCCAATTCAAAGTGAAATTTAGCCACAACTTTAACCTAAGAAATTGATCTAGGTATGTATTTATCTCTGGTTTCATACATTAAAAACTGTAACAATGGAGTTCCCGTCCTGGCGCAGTGGTTAACGAATCCGACTAGGAACCATGAGGTTGCGGGTTCGATCCCTGGCCTTGCTCAGCGGGTTAAGGATCCGGCGTTGCCATGAGCTGTGGTGTAGGTTGCAGACGTGGCTCGGATCCTGCGTTGCTGTGGCTCTGGCGTAGGCCGGTGGCTACAGCTCCGATTGGACCCCTAGCCTGGGAATCTCCATATGCCGCAGGAGCGGCCCAAGAAGTAGCAAAAAGACCAAAAAAAAAAAAAAAAAGATTATAGTGGTATGGAGTTCTCATTGTGGCTCAGCAGAAAGGAATCTGACTAGTATCCATGAGGATGCAGGTTGAATCCCTGTCCTTGCTCCGTGGGTTAAGGATCCAGCATTGCCGTGAACTGTGGTGTAGGCTGGTGGCTACAGCTCTAATTCAACACCTAGCCTGGGAACCTCCATATGCTGCAGGTGCAGCCCTAAAAAGATTTAAAAAAAAAAAAAGATTATTGCTGTATGTCAATGATATCTCGATAAAACTGATGGGGAATGATTTTTTAAAAATGAACCATAGATCTCAGTGTAAGAGCTAAAATTATAAAGCTCTTAGAAGAAAACATAGAAGTAAAGCTTCACAATATTGGATTTAGATACGACAGCAAGAACACAGGCAAGAAAAGAAAAAATAGTTTGGACATCAAAAAATTTTTTAATTTTGTGCATCAAGAGACAAATAATGGGAGTTCCCATGGTGGCGCAATGGGATCGGCAGCTTCTCTGCAGTGCCGGGATGCAGGTTTGATCCTGGCCTGGAACAGTGCATTAAAGGATCCAGCATGGCTGCAGCTACAGCTCAGATCTAATCCCTGGCCGGGGGAACTCCCTATGCTGAGGGATAGCCAAAAAAAGAAGGAGAAGGAAAAAAAAAATCAATAGAGTGGAAAGGCAGGAAGTCCCATCGTGGCTCAGCAGGTTAAGAATCCAACTAGTATCTATGAGGATGTGGGTTTGACCCCTGGCCTTGCTCAGTGGGTTAAGAATCCAGTGCTGCCATGTCTGTGGCATAGGCTGTTAGCTGCAGCTCTGATTTGACCCCTAGCCCAGAAACTTCCATATGCCACAGGTATGGCTTTAAAAAAAAAAAAAGGGTAAAAAGGCAACAAGGGAATAAAAGAAAATACTTGCAAAATATCTATTTGATAGATAATATCCAGAATATATGGAAAACTCTTAACAACTCAACAATAAAATACTATTAAAAATTAATGGAGGACTTGAAGTCCTTTTTCTCTAAAGAAAATGTATGAATGACCTAGAAGCACATGAAAATGTGCCTAACCTCATTAATCACTAGGGAAAGTCAAATCAAAACCCCAACAAGATACCACCTCACATCCATTAGAATAGTTTTGTTTGTATATAACAACAGGTATTTCCAGATGACAAAGAATTGTTTGAAAAGTGATCATCTCACATCACCATTGAAAGATGGTTTCAGTACTGTTTGTTTGTTTGTTTTTGCTTTTAGGGACACAACTGCGGCATATGGAAGTCCCCAGGTAGGAGTCAAATCAGAGCTACAGCTGCTGGCCTACACCACAGCCACAGCAACTCAGGATCTGAGCCGTGTCTGTGACCTACACAGCAACAGCAGATCCTTAACCTGCTGAGCAAGGCCAGGGATCAAACCCACATCCTCATGGATCCTAGTTGGGTTTGTCAACCACAGAGCCACTAAGGAAGCTTCTAGGATAGTTACTAAAAAACAAAACCAAAAACAGAAAAAGGAAAATAGTGAATGTTGGTAAGGATGTGAGGATATGGTAACTCTTGTACACTGTTGGTGGGAATGTAAGATAGTGGAACCACTGTGGAAAAAAGTGCGGTGGTTCTTCAAAAAATTAAAAATACAACTTACTATATAATCCAACAATTCCACTTCTGGGTACAAACCCCAAATCATTCAAGCAGGGACTTGGAGAGGTACCATTATTCACAATGGACAAAAAGCAAAAGCACCCAAGTGTCCATTGGTGGATGAAAGGATGAATAAAATGTGGTCCATACACAGCAGGATACTATTCATCCTTAAAAATGGAGGGAATTCTTTTTTTTTTATTACTCAATGAATTTATTACATTTATAGTTGTACAATGATCATCACAATCCAATTGTTTTTTTTTGTTTTTTTTGGTTTTTTTTAATTATTTATTATTATTTTTTTCCCACTGTACAGCAAGGGGGTCAGGTTATCCTTACATGTATACATTACAATTACATTTTTCCCCCAGCCTTTCTTCTGTTGCAACATGAGTATCTAGACAAAGTTCTCAATGCTATTCAGCAGGATCTCCTTGTAAATCTATTCTAAGTTGTGTCTGATAAGCCCAAGCTCCCGATCCCTCCCACTCCCTCCCCCTCCCCCTCCCATCAGGCAGCCACAAGTCTCTTCTCCAAGTCCATGATTTTCTTTTCTGAGGAGATGTTCATTTGTGCTGGATATTAGATTCCAGTTATGAGTGATATCATATGGTATTTGTCTTTGTCTTTCTGGCTCATTTCACTCAGTATGAGGTTCTCTAGCTCCATCCATGTTGCTGCAAATGGCATCATGTCATTCTTTTTTATGGCTGAGTAGTATTCCATTGTGTATATATACCACTTTTTCCGAATCCAATCCTCTGTCGATGGACATTTGGGTTGTTTCCATGTCTTGGCTATTGTGAATAGTGCTGCAATGAACATGCGGGTGCACGTGTCTCTTTTAAGTAGAGTTTTGTCCAGATAGATGCCCAAGAGTGGGATTGCGGGGTCATATGGAAGTTCTATGGATAGCTTTCTAAGGTATCGCCAAACGGTTCTCCATAGTGGCTGTACCAGTTTACATTCCCACCAACAGTGTAGGAGGGTTCCCTTTTCTCCACACCCTCTCCAGCACTTGTTATTTGTGGATTTATTAATGATGGCCATTCTGACTGGTGTGAGGTGATATCTCATGGTAGTTTTGATTTGCATTTCTCTTATAACCAGCGATGTTGAGCATTTTTTCATGTGTTTGCTGGCCATCTGTGTATCTTCTTTGGAGAAATG
The DNA here is from genome assembly GCF_016906955.1 of Phacochoerus africanus. Lineage (NCBI taxonomy): Eukaryota > Metazoa > Chordata > Mammalia > Artiodactyla > Suidae > Phacochoerus > Phacochoerus africanus. The sequence continues at coordinate 52,413,609 of NC_062546.1, forward strand.
TCTATTCAGGTCTTTTGCCCATTTTTCCATTGATTGATTGGCTTTTTTGCTGCTGGGTTGTATAAGTTGTTTCTATATTCTAGAGATTAAGCCCTTGTCGGTTGCATCATTTGAAACTATTTTCTCCCATTCTGTAAGTTGTCTTTTTGTTTTCTTTTGGGTTTCCTTTGCTGTGCAAAAGCTTTTCAGTTTGATGAGGTCCCATGGGTTTATTTTTGCTCTCATTTCGATTGCTTTGGGAGACTGACCTGAGAAAATATTCATGATGTTGATGTCAGAGAGTGTTTTGCCTCTGTTTTCTTCTAGGAGTTGGATGGTGTCCTGTCGTATATTTAAGTCTTTCAGCCATTTGGCGTTTATTTTTGTGCATGGTGTGAGGGTGTGTTCTAGTTTCATTGCTTTGCATGCAGCTGTCCAGGTTTCCCAGCAATGCTTGCTGAATAGACTTTCTTTTTCCCATTTGATGTTCTTGCCTCCCTTGTCAAAGATTAATTGACCATAGGTGTCAGGGTTTATTTCCGGGTTCTCTCTTCTGTTCCATTGGTCTGTGTGTCTGTTTTGATACCAGTACCACACTGTTTTGATGACTGTGGCTTTGTAGTATTTCTTGAAGTCTGGGAGAGTTATGCCTCCTGCTTGGTTTTTGTTTCTCAGGATTGCTTTGGCGATTCTGGGTCTTTTGTGGTTCCATAGAAATGTTTGGATTGTTTGTTCTAGTTCTGTGAAAACTGTCCTGGGTAATTTGATAGGGATTGCATTGAATCTGTAGATTGCTTTGGGTAGTATGGCCATTTTTACAATATTGATTTTCCCAATCCAGGAACATGGAATATCTTTCCATTTCTTTAGATCTTCTTTGATTTCTTTGATTAAAGTTTTATAGTTCTCGGCATATAGGTCCTTTACCTCCTTGGTCAGGTGTATTCCGAGGTATTTGATTTTGTGAGGTGCAATTTTAGAAGGTATCGTATTTTTGTATTCCTTTTCTAATATTTCATTGCTGGTGTACAGAAATGCAACTGACTTCTGAATGTTAATCTTATATCCTGCTATTTTGCTGAATTTATTAATCAGTTCAAGTAGTTTTTAGGTTGAGTCCTTAGGGTTTTCTATGTATAGTATCATGTCATCTGCGTACAGTGACAGTTTTATCACTGACTTTTTATAGGATTTCCATCCCACAACCCCAGCACATCCCCCCATGCCCCGAACTGTCTTCTTTGGAAACCATGAGGTTTTCAAAGTCTGTGAGTCAGTATCTGTTCTGCAAAGAAGTTCATTCCGTCCTTTTTTCAGATTACACATGTCAGTGAAAGCATTTGATGTTGGTGTCTCATTGTACGGCTGACTTCACTTAGCATGATAATTTCTAGGTCCATCCGTGTTGCAAAATATGCCAGTGTTTCGTTCCTTTTAATGGCTGAGTAATATTCCATTGTGTATATGTACCACATCTTCTTTACCCACTCCTCTGTCAATGGACATTTAGGTTACTTCCATGTCTTGGCTATTGCAAATAGTGCTGCAATGAACATCAGAGTACATGTGTCTTCTCGAGTCATGGTTTTCTCTGGATAGATGCCCAGGAGTAGGATTGCTGGATCAAATGGTAGTTCTATGTTTAGTTTTCTGAGGAATCTTCATGCTGTTTTCCACAGTGGTTGCACCAGTTTACACTCCCACCAACAGTGTACTAGGGTTCCTTTTTCTCCACACCCTCTCCAGCACTTATTGTTTGTAGACTTTTTGATGATGGCCATTCTGGCTGCTGTAAGGTGGTACCTCATAGTGGTTTTGATTTGCACTTCTCTAAGAATGAGTGATGTTGAGCATCTTTTCCTGTGTTTTTTGGCCATCTGTATGTCTTCTTTGGAGAACTGTCTGTTTAGATCTTCTGCCCATTTTTCGATGGGGTGGTTTGTGGGTTTTTTTGGTATTGAGCTGCAGAAGGTGTTTATAAATTTTGGAGATTAATCTCTTGTCAGTCGATTCATTTGCAAAGATTTTCTCCCACTCTGTGGGTTGTCTTTTCGTTTTGTTTAGGATTTCCTTTGCATGCAGAAACTTTTAAGTTTAATTAGGTCCTATTTGTTTATTTTTGTTTTTACTGTCATTACTCTAAAAGGTGGATCTGAGAAGATGTTGCTGTCGCTTATGTCAAAGTGTGTTTGGCCTGTGTTTTCCTCTAGGAGTTTTATAGTGTCTGGTCTTATATCTAGGTCTGTAATCCATTTGGAGTTTATTTTTGTGTATGGTGTTCAGGGAGTGTTCTAATTTCATTATTTGCATGTGGCTATCCAGTTTTCCCAGCACCACTTATTGAAGAGGCTGTCTTTTCTCCATTGTATATTCTTGCCTCCTTCATCATAGATGAGTTGGCTGAAGGTGTGTGGGTTTAATTCCGGGCTTTCTATCCTGTTCCACTGATCTATGTTTCTGTCTTTGTGCTAGTACCATACGGTTTTGATGACTGTTGCTTTGTAGTATAGTCTGAGGTCCAGGAGCCTGATTCCTCCAGCTCCATTTCTCTTCAGGATGTCTTTGGCTATTCTGGGTCTTTTGTGTTTCCAAACAAACTTTAAAATATTTTGTTCGAGTTCTGTGAAAAATATCCTTGGTAATTTGATAGGGATTGCACTGAATCTGTAGATTGCCTTGGGTAGTATAGTCATTTTGATAATATTAACTCTTCCAATCCAAGAGCATGGTATGTTTTTCCATCTATTTGTGTCATCTTTGATTTCTTTCATCAGTGTCTTACAGTTTTCAGAGTAAAGGTCTTTTGTTTCTTTAGGTAGGTTTACTCCTAGGTATTTTATTCTTTTGGATGTGATGGGAAATGGGATTGCTTTCCTAATTTCTCTTTCTGATCTTTCTTTGTTAGTATATAGAAATGCCATTGATTTCTGTGTATTAACTTTGTATCCTGCGACTTTGCCAAATTCATGGATGAGCTCTAACAGTTTTCTGGTAGAGTCCTTAGGATTCTCTAGGTATACATGTCATCTGCAAATTGTGATAGTTTTACTTCTTCCTTTCCAATTTAGATTCCTTTTATCTCTTTTACTTCTCTGAGTGCTGTGGCTAGGACTTCCAAAACTACGTTGAAGAGTAGTGGCAAGAGCGGGCATCCTTGTCTTGTTCCTGATCTCAGTGGGAATTCTTTCAGCTTTTCACCATTGAGAATGAAGTTAGCTCTGGGTTTGCCATATATGGCCTTTATTATGTTGAGGTAGGTTCCAGTTATGCCCACTTTCTGAAGGGTTTTTATCAGAAATGGGTGTTGGATTTTGTCAAAGGTTTTTTCCGTATCTATTGAGAGGATCATATGGTTTTTATTCTTCAGTTTGTTAATGTGGTGTATCACACTGATGGATTTGTGGATATTGAAGAACCCTTGCATCCCTGGGATAAATCCCACTTGATCATGATGTACAATCCTTTTAATGTATTGTTGGATATGGTTTGCTAGTATTATGTTGAGAATTTCTGCATCTATGTTTGTCAGTGAGATTGGCCTGTAGTTTTCTTTTTTTGTGGTATTTTTGTCTGGTTTTGGTATCAGGGTGATGTTGGCCTCATAGAATGAGTTTGGGAGTATCCCTAAAAAGGAAAGGAATTCTGACCCAGGCTACAATATAGAAGGACCAAGTGAAACAAGCCAGTCACAAAAGGACAAATACTGTATGATTTCCTTAGTACTTAGAAGAGTCAAACTCTTAGAGACAGAAAGTAGATTAGCAGTTACCAGGGGCTGGGGTCAAGACGGGTGGGGAGTTGTTTTAAAATGTCAGTATTATTTAATGGGTACAGAGTTTCAGCTGTGCAAGGAGACAAGAGGCCAGAGGATGTATGTTGGTGATGATTGCACAACAATGTGAGTATACTTGATGCCACTGAACTGGTACACTGAAAAATGGCTGAGATGTTACAGATGGTACATTTCATATTATGTGTAATTACCACAATTTAATTTAAGTAAAGTAAGTCAGAAAGAGAAAGACAGGGAGTTCCTGTCATGGCTCAGTGGTTAACGAATCTGACTAGGAACCATGAGGTTTCAGGTTCCGTCCTTGGCCTTGCTCAGTGGGTTAAGGATCTGGCATTGCCATGAGCTGTGGTGTAGGTTGCAGACGCGGCTCAGATCCCGAGTTGCTGTGGCTCTGGTGTAGGCCGGTGACTAAAGCTCTGATTGACCCCCTAGCCTGGGAACCTCCATATGCCACGGGAGTGGCCCAAGAAATGGCAAAAAAAAAAAAAGAAAAAGAAAGAAAGAAAGAGAAAGACAAATACCATATGATATTGCTTATGTCTGGAGTCTAATATATAGCACAAATGAACTTAACTACAGAAAATAAACAAACTCATGGAGAACAGACTTGGGGTTGCCAAGGGGAAGGGGGAGGGAGTGGGATGGACTGGGAGCTTGGGGTTAGCAGATGCAAACTATCGCTTTTGGAGTGGATAAGCAATGAGATCCTGCTGTATAGCACGGGGAATTATATCCAGTCACTTGTGATGGAACATGATGGAGGACAATGTGAGAAAAAGAATATATGTGTGACTAGATCACCCTGATGTACAGCAAAAATGGATAGAACACTGAAAATCAACTATATAGAAAAAATAAAAATCTTAAATAAATAATAATTTTTAAAATTTCATGCTAGTTTTCCTCCAGTGTAAGATCTACACTGTTGCTCAAAAGCGTGCCAAGACCATCAGTTTTTGTTTTTGTTTTGCTTTTTAGGGCCACATCTGAGGCATAAGGAAGTTCCCAGGCTAGGGGTTGAATTAGAGCTGTAGCTGTCAGCCTACACCACAGTCACAGCAACACGGGATCCAAGCCCCCCTGCAACTTACACCACAGCTCATGGCCATGCCAGATCCTTAACTGAGCGAGGACAGAGATTAAACCCGTGTCCTTGTGGATACTAGTCAGGCTTGTTATTGCTGAGCCACAATGGTAACTTCCAAAGACCATCAGTTTCTTAAAAGATCAGATTCCTGGGCCTCACCCCCAATGCATGGAATTGGATGCTGGAAAGAGGAGCCCAGGAACTTGCCTTTGGACAAGTTCAGGGAGTTCCCAAGACCACCAGTTTGAGAACCACTTTCTATTTTTTTTTTTGCCTTTACTAATCAGATTTTATTATCTTTCAGATCCCATCACATAGGACAGTATGCACCTTAAGATCCTGAAGAAAAGGCACAAAATATTCACGTAATGTTTAGAAATAACTTGTGAGGTAAGAGTAGCTCTTTATCTGGGTGTTTTTTGTTTTTTGTTTTTGTTTTTGTTTTTTTGTCTTTTCTTGGGCCGCACCTGCGGCATATGGAGGTTCCCAGGCTAGGGGTTGAATCGGAGCTGCAGTGGCCAGCCTACGCCAGAGCCGCAGCAATGTGGGATCCAAGCCCGCGTCTGTGACCTACACCACAGCCATGGCAACACCGGATTCTTAAGCTACTGGGTGAGGGCAGGGATCGAACCCGCAACCTCAAGGTTCCTACTCGGATGCGCTAACTACTGCACCATGCTGGGAACTTGGAGAGCCACTTTCTTAAAACCAAGTGGCCAAATGGGAAAATAGCAACTTTTTTTTTGTCTTTTGTTTTTTTAGGGCCACACCCACGGCATATGGAGGTTCCCAGGCTAGGGGTCTAATCGGAGCTGTTGCTGCCAGCCACAGCCACAGCAACGCCAGATACGAGCTGCATCTGTGACCTACACCACAGCTCACTGAAACACCGGATCCTTAACCCACTGAGCGAGGCCAGGGACTGAACCTGAAACCTCATGGTTCCTAGTCGGATTTGTTTCCACTGAGCCAAGACGGGAATTCCGGAAACAGCAGCTTTCTAACACACACCCCTCGGCCCAGGGAAAGCAAGGGCTTGGGCTTTGAAAACAGAATGACACTCGAAATCACCTTGCTTTACTTCATGGGTGTGGTCTGCAAGCCACCAGCTGCCCGCCCTCACTGCCTCCCTGCAGGTTCAGGACATGGCCAGGGCCTCAGACACAGCTGACCTGTGTCAGGCCTGGTTCTGACATAACTGATAAAGTCATGGATGATAACTGCCTCACCAGGTTGGCATGAGGAAGAAATGAGAAATACAGACTCTGGGAGTTCCTGCCATGGCATACTGGGTTAAGAAGCAGGTGTGGCTGAAGTTGCAGCTCAGATTCAATCCCTGGCCTGGGAACTTCCATATGTTTTGGGTGTGACCAAAAAAAAGAAAAAAAAAGAAAGAAATACAAACTCTGCTTTGAAGTCATATGTAAACATAAATTGCTATCTTGGAATTCTGAGAATAAATCCATTCTGGCAACACATGCTCAGATCCATCTCTTGAATGCAGCCAAAGACCTTCCTCCATAGGGAATGAAATAGAGCACATGGACAGAAGCGTTGTGTGGTCCGGCCTGGTACAGATTAGGAACTAGGTCCCATCGCTGCATTTCCTGCCTTCGAGTCCATGGCCCAATTATAGGAGCAGTCCAGTGTCGCTGGATAATCCATTGATAGCTGACAATTTAACACATATGATTAATTACAGGTAGTTCCTTCTGTGGCTCAGCTAGTTACGAACCTGACTAGCATCCATGAGGATGCAGGTTCAATCACTGGCTTCACTTAGTGTGTTAAGGATCTGGCATTGCTGTGAGCTATGGCATAGGTTGAGATGTGACTCAGATCTGGTGTTGCTATGGTGGTGGTGTAGGCTGGCAGCTGCAGCTGCAATTTGACTCCTAGCCTGGGGAACTTCCAATATGCCAAAGGTGCTGGGCTAAAAAGTAAAAGCAAGGGGTTCCCATTGTGGCTCAGTGGTTAACGAATCTGACTAGGAACCATGAGGTTGCAGGTTCGATCCCTGGCCTTGCTCAGTGGGTTAAGGATCCAGTGTTGCCGTGAGCTGTGGTGTAGGTTGTAGACTCGACTTGGATCCTGCATTGCTGTGGCTCTGGTGTAGGCTGGCAGCTGTTGCTCCGATTGGACCCCTAGCCCATATGGGAACCTCCATATGCCGTGGCAGCGGCCCTAGAAAAGGCAAAAAGACACACACACACACAGCAAAAAGGAAAAAAAAAAGATTAATTATTAATTACTTCTTGGGAATTCCCTATGTGATGCAGTGGGTTAAGGATCCCGAATTGCCACAGCTGTGGTGTAGGTTGCAGCTGCAAATCAGATTCGATCCCCTGCCATGGAACTTCTAGATGCCATGGGTGCAGCCAAAAAAAAAAAAATTACTTCTCAAATCATTGTTATTCCAGTAACAGGAGTACAGTAAAGAAAAGAGGAGTTCCCATCGTGGTGCAGCAGAAACGAATCTGATTAGAAACCATGAGGTTGCGGGTTTGATCTCTGACCTCACTCAGTGGGTTAAGGATCCGGTGTTGCCATGAGCTGTGGTATAGGTCGCACACATGGATCGGATCTGGCGTTGATGTGGCTGTGACTGTGGCTGTGGCTGTGGCTGTGGCTGGCAGCAACAGCTCCGATTAGACACCTAGTCTGGGAACCACCATATGCCTCGGATGAGGAAAAGCAAAAAAAAAAAAAAAAAAAGGTGGAAAGAAGCAAGAGGAACTTGGCACACTTAAATCAGGCTTGTTTGCTCAAAACATAATCTGTAGCATCGCGTGTGTTAGAGGAACACCTTGTCCAGTCACATGTCTGGCAGTTGCAGCACTGGGATGGCCAAAGATACATCCATCTTATTTCTAAACAAGAAACAGATTGGACTCTGTTTTACTAGCTTCCTCCCCCCAGCAGGGTAATTAACCACCTTGTGTCAAGAGCGGGTCAGACCAGAAAATGGTGAAGCTTTGATGAATTAACCCATTCAAGTAAAATTATTCCACTGATAGCCATACACATGGGACTGGGTCTCCATGTGTGGGTTGGGAGACCTCAAACCATGACAAACTCCCAGATACAGCATTAGTACATTTCATGAAAATATTCATATGTCATCAATGGAACCAAAACATGATGCCCAGAAGTTGTTACTCCCCAAGTAATAGGAAACGTTTTTTGGAGTTTGGACGAGAAGGAACCCAGGCTCAAAGTAAGATCAGCACCCCCATCATGGAGTAACTGCTAATAAAGCCGGAAGCACCCAATGATCAATGTCTTGCCTCCTCTGAGTTCAGCTGAGTTTCTATCTAGAGTCTAATTTTTTGAGTATAAACAAAATTTCGGGTATAAACACACACAAGTCTAAAAACTCAAAGGTTATGCATCCAACTGAAAATGTTCTTAAAATGATTAACCAAAGGACCAGGGTGTACATTCTTTTTTCTTTTGAGGGCTGCACCTGTGGTATATGGAAGTGCCCAGGCTAGGGACTGAATCAGAGCTATAGCTGAAAGCCTAAACCACAGACACAGAGCAATGCTGGATCCAAACCACATCTACAACCTACACCGCAGCTTGTGGCAACACTGGATCCTTAATGCACTGAGAGAGGCCAGGGGTCAAACCTGCATCCTCATGGACCCTATATGGGTTCTTAACCCACTGAGATACAACGAGAACTCATGTTTATTCTTATTTTAGTGCTCTGAACATCAATCCACCACCGAGCTCTCCTACAGTTAGTTACAAACTTGGGGTTCCTGCCAGGACTGTCCACCTCCCTGAAACTCAGTCCTGTGATCTGACTCAACCTGGAACCCAGGGGCCTGGAACCACAATCTGAAGTTGTGCTCACTGGTGTTCTACTGTCCACATGCTAATTAATAGCTGTTATTATTATTATTATTATTTGTCTTTTTGCCTTTTCTAAGGCTGCTCCCTTGGCATATGGAGGTTCCCATGCTAGGGGTCTAATCCGAGCTGTAGCCACCGGCCTACGCCAGAGTCACAGCAACCTGGGATCCGAGCCATGTCTGCAACCTACGCCACAGCTCACAGCAACACCGGATCCTTAACCCACTGGTCAACTCCAGGGATCGAACCCACAACCTGGTGGTTCCTAGTCAGATTCGTTAACCACTGCACCATGACGGGAACTCCTAGCTGTTATTATTGTTAATCCTGACCGCAACTCGGAGGAGGGGTGAAACCCCAGAAGTGTTTGGGGCTCTGAGAACACAGAAGCTCCCTGCCCATGTCTGGAGTAACCTGCCCATGGTCAGCAAGCCAGGTTCCATAGCAGTCATGTAGAAGCAGGGACTAGGTGTGTCTGGTCCCCTGTGCCCCAGAGCCCACCTGAACAGCACTGGGAGCCAGTGGGAGAGGGTCCAAGGACCAGCTGGATCCTCTCAGCAGGGATTGGGGGACAGCATTCGAAGATGTGGCATGGTCTTTCTAAGCCAGCAGCCACGAGAGGACTGTGGGCGGCAGCAGACACTGCAGAGAGAGGGATGGTGATCAATGACCAGGCAGGGTTGACATCTGAGGAGGGTGGCTGAAATCAGTATGGACCAGAGAGCACCTCAACCCCCTCAGGACTCAGCCACAGTTCACCAACCAACTGCATGTATAGAGTTTGCATTACAACTTTATTTTTCCTATGGGGCCATTTATACATCCCCTTGGCAACATCTACCCTAATATCTCTGATTCTTCTATTATTATTATTATTATTATTATTATTATTATTAGGCTGTGCCTTGGCATGCAGAAGTTCTGGGGCCAGGGATGGAACCTGTGCCACAGCTATGACTGCTGAGATCCTTAACCCACAGAGCCAGATCCTTCACCCGCTGAGCTGCCAGGGAATTCCCTCTGCTTCTTCTATTCTTTTCAGTGCCCAGTGCTGCTATAAGATTTGCTAATAATAGCATCTAATGTGGACAATATTGGTTTTATTCAAAATCTTAGCTGTTCTTCAATGCTAGAAAATTTTATTCCAACCACAGGGCTGATGCTTTAAACCATTCCAACATTATTTTACTTTAAAATTTTTATATATTTTTATTATTTTTTAAAATTTTATTTATTTATTTATTTCAGGGCTGCGCCCACAGCATATGGAGGTTCCCAGGCTAGGGGTCGAATTGGAGCTGTAGCCACTGGTCTATACCACAGCTCACGGCAATACCAGATCCTTAACCCACTGATCGAGGCCAGGGATCAAACCCACAATCTCATGGTTCCTAGTCGGATTTGTTACGGCTTCGCCATGACGGGAACTCCTGGATTGTGATTCTATGAAGAGAAGCCCATTACTTCTCATTTACTAAGAAAAATTTTAAGAAAGTTTAATTCCTGTTACTCTATGTAATCAGTGTTTTTTTAGATTTCAGATAATTTTTTGTTGTTGTTTCAGGAGCCAAAAACTTGGTAATACTCCAAATTAAAAGGTATTAATAGATTTAATAGTAATAAAACGGATGATTGCTTTTTCTGTGTTATCCCCACATTTGCACAAGTCATATCAATATTCAAATTATCTTAAAATAGCTCTTCCACATGCCTTTACAATTGATCTTTTCCCTGGTCCTGCATTTACTAGTGGAGGTCAGATGACTACCATTTCAAACCCACATTGACCAACGATGCAAACATTTAGGCTTCTCAGAAATGTTAAATTTGATTGTATTTCAGTAACCTTCATTCCTACTGCCTCTTAGGAACAAAAGTGAGTACATATCTACTCAAATATTAATCAATAACTAAAAAAATTTACCCTGATTTATAAAATTTTCAAAACCTGGGTTTGAAAGGAGGAATTATCAAGTGATCATAAATCTACTTCGTAAGTTTTTTTTTTCCAGGGCCACAGGGACGGCATATGGACGTTCCCGGGCTGAGGGTTGAGTCAGAGCTACAGCTGCTGGCCTACACCTCAGCCATAACAACACCAGATCCAAGCTGAGTCTTCGACCTACACCACAGCTCACTGCAGCGCCAGATCCTTAACCCTCTGAGTGAGGCCAGGGACTGAACTTGCAACCTCATGGATACTGGTCGTGTTTGTTTCCACTGAGCAAGGACCAGAACTCCTACTTCATAACCTTTTAAGTAATTTTTATAATCAACTCTATTTGGCTACCCAGTTTCGACTTAGTTGAAGGCCCTGAGAAAGCACCCCAGTTTGGGCTCTGCTCATGACCGCTTCCTGCAGTGGAGCTCTTCCACACTACTGGCCCTACTTCATTCCAGGACAAGAGCGGAATAGGATTGGTTTATACTAATCTGAGTCTAATATCTCCCTGAGAAAATAAAGCAAAACCAGCATCACAAAACACGCAACCCCGAAACCTGTTTATGAGTCCAGGTAAACTAAGTTCTACAGAAACATTATATTTTAAAGCTGTTGCTTTTCAACCTTTGACATACTAAGAGTGGTAAGAATACCCAACTGATTTTTTTTTTTTTTTTTTTTTTTTTTTGCTTTTTAGGACTGCACCCGAGGCATACGGAAGTTCCCAGGCTAGGGGTTGACTAGGAGCTGCAGCTGCTGGCCTACACTATACAGCCATGGCAACGCAGGATCTGAGCCTCATCTGCAACCTACACCACAGCTCACAGCAATGCCAGATCCTTAACCCACCGAGAGAGGCCAGGGATCGAACCCATACCCTCATGAATGCTTGTCAGGTTCATTATCCCTGAGCCACAATGGGAACGCGACCAATGGAAATTAATCAAAGCTACTTAAAAAGAAGATAGGGAGTTCCCTGGTGGCTCAGCCGGTTAAGGATCTTGCATTGTGGCTAAGGTTGCAGCTGTGGTTTCGGTTTGATCCCTAACCTGGGAGTTTCTGCAAGCAGCAGGCATGACTGAAAAAAAAAAAAAAAAAGATAGATAGCAAACACGCTCCACATCATATGTCATTAAGGAATTGCAAATTAAGACTACAATGAGATACCATTACGCACCTGTTAGAATGGCCCAAATCCAGAACACCGACAACACCAAATGCAGGTAAGGTTGTGGAGCAACAGGAACACTCTCCTTCATTGCTAATGGAAATGCAAAATGGTACAGCTGCTTGAGAAGACAGTTTGGTCATTTCTTACAAGATTCTTACCCACTCTTACTTTATGACTCAGCAATCATGCTCCTTAACATTTACTCCAATGAGCTAAAAACGTACGTCCACACAAAAATCTGCATATGGGTGTTTACAGGAGCTTTATTCAGAACTGCCGAAATTGGGAAGCAAAGAAGAGGTCCTTCAGTGGATGAATGGATAATTAAACTGTGCTGCATCCAGACCTGGAAATATAAGCAGCACTAAAAAAAAATAGGCTCTCAAGGCATGAAAAGACAGGGAGAAACTGAAAATGTGTATTACTAAGTGAAAGAAAGCAATCTAAAAAGGCTACATGCTGTATGATTCCAACTCTGTGACATTCTGGAAAAGGCAAAACCGTGGAGACAGTAAAAAGATCAGAGGTTGGCAGGGATTGAGGGGAGGAAGGGTGTAGAGGCAGAGCACAGAGGGCTTTTAGGGCAGAGAAACTACTCTACATGATATTATGATGGCAGATACATTTGTCTAAATCCATAGAAGGTTCAACCCTAATGTAAACCACAGACTTTGGGCAATAATGATGGGTCCATGTAAGTTCATCAGTTGAAACAAATATACCATCTAGTGCTGGCGGGAGGCTGCGTCTGTGTGGGGGCAGCAGGTATATGGGAACTTTCTACATCTTTTGTTACACTTTGCTGTAAACCTAAAACTGCTTTCAAAACTATGCCTATTTTTTAACTTTTTTTTTTTTTTTGGTCTTTTCGCCTTTTCTAGGGCCACACCCGCGGCACATGGAGGTTCCCAGGCTAGGGGTCTAATTGGAGCTGTTGCTGCCAGCCTACACCACAGCCACAGCAACGTGGGATCTGAGCCTCACCTGCGACCCACACCACAGCTCATGGCAATGCTGGATCCTTAACCCATTGAGAGAGGCCAGGGATCGAACTCAAAACCTCATGGTTCCTAGTCGGATTCGTTAACCACTGAGCCACAACGGGAACTCCAAACATTTTTTTTTAATTGTTGGAGTCCCCGTCCTGGCTCATCGGTAATGAACCTGACTAGTACCTGTGAGGACTCAGGTTCCATCCCTGGCCTCGCTTGATGGGTTAAGGAACTGGCGTTGCCATGAGCTGTGGTGTAGGTCACAGACGAGGCTGAGATCTGGTGTTGCTGTGGCTGTGGTGTAGGCCTGCAGCTGCAGCTCCTGTTGGATCCTTGTCCTGGGAAATTCCATATGCCACAAATGTGTCCCTAAAAAGACGAAAAAAAAATTTGTTGCTTTTTCAAATTTCTACTATTAAGAGTAATAATATACCAGCTAGAATTAAGTCAATGTGCTTAAAAATCCTTTACAACTAAACACATGCTATTTTGTTCCAGAACAATTTTATTCATGTCTCTCTTCCTCATAGTTCTAAGGATGAATGGACACTGGTGAGACAGGAAGACTAGTCTCATTCTTCCTTTTTCCTGTGTCATGTTTTGCAGCTGAGAACCTCACCTTATTTTTTACCATTTTTTAAAGATTTTTATTTTTTTCTATTACAGTTGACTTTCAATGTTCTGTCAAGTCCTGCTGTATAGCAAAGTGACTATTTTCTCACATGATCCTCCTTCATGTTCCATCACAAGTGTCTAAATAGAGTTCCCTGTGCTGTACAGCAGGATCTCAATGCTTATCTACTCCAAATGCAATAGTTTGCATCTACCAACCCCAAGCTCCCAGTCCCTCCTTCTCCCTCCTCCTCTCCCTCAGCCACCACAAGTCTGTTCTCTAAGTCCGTGAGTTCATTTCTTTTCTGTAGAAAGTTTCAATTGTGCTGTACATTAGGTTCCAGATAAAAGTGATATCACATGGTACTTGTCTTTTCCTGGCTTATTTCACTTAGTGTAAGAGTCTCTAGTTCCATCCATGTTGCTGCAAATGACCTTATTTTATTCTTTCTATGGATGAGTAGTATTGCGCAGTGTATATATACCACATCTTCTTAATCCATTTATCTGTCGATGGACATTTAAGTTGTTTCCATGTCTTGGGTATTGTGAATAGCATAGTACTGCAATGAATGTAGGGGTGCATGTGTCTTTTTCTTTTCTTTTCTTTTTTTGTCTTATGTCATTTAAGGGCTGCATCTGTGTCATATGGAGGTTCCCACACTAGTTGGAGCTGTTGCTGTCGGCCTATGCCAGAACCGCAGAAATTCGGGATCCGAGCTGCATCTGTGACCTACGCCACAGCTCACAGCAATGCCGGATCCTTAACCCACTGAGCGAAACCAGGGATTGAACCCGAAACCTCATGGTTCCTAGTCGGATTCGTTTCCACTCTGCCACGACAGGATCTCCGTTTTTGTTTTTGTTTTTGTTTTTGTTTTTGTTTTCTTGCATGTATCTTTTTCAATGAAAGTTTTGTCTGGATATATGCCCAGGAGTGGGTGTTTTATAATTAATTAATTTTTTAAGTTCACTTTAGTTGAATGCTTTTTCTAGTATATTTTAAAATTATAAATTGTGAAGTATTTCAACCTTTCAGAAATTAGATAAATAACAGACAATTACATATCCACCATTCATTCAAAAATAGATGCGAATATTTTGCCATACTTGCTTCATTAACATCTTGGGGGGGCCACACCTGTGGTATATGGAAGTTCCCAGGCCAGGGATCAAATCCTAGCTGGATCTGTGACCTACGCCATAGATGCAGCAATGCCAGACCTTAACATGCTATGCCATGATGGGAACTCTGTTATTAACACTTTTAAAAGACAAACTATGTGTAGCCTTATCACCATGCATATCATGTCTACATTCTTTCCTTCATTGGCAAACTCATGAGAAGCCAGCAAACCTGTTGGAGAAGATTCTTCTTGGCCGGGGTCCCTTTTTCAAAGCAGTTTCTAAGCTGAGCAATGGCTGGTCCTTCCTCCAGGATCATAAATATAAAATTGCCCTTAATTCTTCTTAAATAAGACATCATCACAATGAACTCATGACTAATTGGTTCATTATCAAGCAAGATTTTGTCAGTTGGATATCTTTTGTTTTATATTGCTTTATTTTTATTTTATTTTATTTATTTTGTCATTTCTTGCACTGCTCCTGCAGCATATGGAGGTTCCAAGGCTAGGGGTCTAATTGGAGCTGTAGATGCCAGCTTATGCCAGAGCCACAGCAACGCGGGATCCAAGCTGAGTCTGCAAACTACACCACAGCTCAAGGCAATGCCAGATCCTTAACCCATTGAGCAAGGCCAGGGATCGAACCCGCAACCTCGTGGTTCCTAGTCAGATTTGTTAACCACTGCACCACGATGGGAATTCTTGTTTTGTATTGCTTTGAAGTAAACTTAACATACCTACAGAAAAGTCCATAAATTGTAAGGCTACAGCTTGACATCATTCAGATCACATGGTATCTTATAAAGGGAGATGCTATAATCCAGATATGACCATTAAAAACCTAAAGACAGTCTAAGAGCTTATAGCATGTGATCCATGAATACTATTCTCTTAATGTTTGTAAGACATAAATATTTTATCAAAAGCAATGTGTAATAAAGACATAGATGGGCACAAATGTATATGAGGTAGTTAAGCAAAAACTAGAAATAAATATAAAGTTACATCAATTTAATTAGTTTATTACAAACCCTCCTGAATTACCTATCCCTATTACTTTTTTCACCATGCCCACAGCATGTGGAAGTTCCCAGGCCATGGTTCCAACCAGCGCCAGAGCAGTGACCCAAGCCACAGCAGTGACAACATTGGATCTTTAACCCACTAGACCACTAGGGAACTCCACTAGCCCTATTACTTTTAATATCTTGTTGGACCTCTAAAGTAAGATTAGTATATACAACAGCAATAATTGGTATCCTGTATTAAAAGATCAATTTTTAGGTATAAATGTTGAAGTTACCAATGAATCCTATAGATTTTTCAAAGTTCTTTGGTGGTACAGTAATTTAAAGATCCGGCTTGGTCACTGCTGTGGCATGTGTTTGATTCCTGGAACTTCCACATGCTATGAGGATGGCAAAAAATAATTTTACACAAATTTACATAAATTCATGTTTATGTAAATCACCTGGTTTTATGCTTCGATACAGACACAGCACACAAAAGCTTCCCAAGTAGGTCTTACTTATATTAAAGCTGGACAACGGAAAGTCCAGAGGGCTTTTACAGGCCCATAAACCTAAAAGCCAGGCCAGGTTTTATTGTTAGTGATCAGTAGAATTGTACGTGCCAGCATCAGCACGCCAAGGAGAAGGGGCTCTGGTCCCCAGAAACTGAAAGGCCCTCCCTCCAAGACCAGCATAATGCAGCTTGCCACATCTTGCTTGACCACCTCCCCATGGAATCAAGTTATCAAATAATTTAAAATTATCCAATGATACATGGCAGTTTGACTAAGCTGACCTTAGAATGGCAAATCTCATTTAGCAACTGAGTTCATGTAATTGAACCATACCAGCACCGCCCAAGTGTAAAGCATGTCTGAGAAGTGAAATGAGAAATTAATATTCAACTGAATTGTGGAGAGTTCCAGCTGAAATAAAAATGAGGCTATTTCATTTCCCCCCTTTTTTGGTGGGGGAAATGGGGTGGGTTTCAAACATACGGAAAAGTGGAAAGAATGGTACAATGAATATCCTTATACCTTCCACCCAGATGAAATGACTGCTAACATTTTGCCGTACGAGGGAGTTCCCATCATGGCTCAGCAGAAACGAATCTGACTAGCATCCATGAGGACTCGGGTTTGATCCCTAGCCCTGCTCAGTGGGTTAAGGATCCAGTGTTGCTGTGAGCTGTGGTGTAGGTTGCAAATGCGGCTCAGATCTTGCGTTGCTGTGGCTGTGATGTTGGCCGGCACTAAAGCTCGCATTTGACCCCTAGCCTGGGAACCTTCATATGCCACAGGTGCGGCCCTACAAAGACAAAAAAAAAATTTTTTTTTGCCATATGTGTGTGCATGCGAAATCTCTGTTTCTGTCCCTCTGGGTGGATAGATTGATCAATAGATAGATTACTGTTATATAATTTATGTTCATGTTTGGCAAAGTCTTTGGAAAGTAAATGGAGGACAGGTTATCCCTAAAAGTAAAGGAAGGACAGGTCATCCCTAAATATTCCAGAATGAGTCTTCTTAGAATAAGGACCATCTCCTACCACAGTCCTACTATCACTCCTGAAAAAACTAACAATCATTCCTTAAGAGCATCTATATACACTCCATATTCAAATTCCTTAAATTCTGCCCACAATGTATTTTTTTAGTTTTTAAAAATTATATCTTGGCGTTCCCTTCGTGGCTCAGTGGTTAACGAATCCGACTAGGAACCATGAGGTTGCGGGTTCAATCCCTGGCCTTGCTCAGTGGGTTAATGATCCGGCGTTGCCATGAGCTGTGGTGTAGGTCAAAGACAGGGCTCGGATCCCTCATTGCTGTGGCTCTGGAGCAGGCCAGCAGCTACAGCTCTGATTCGACCCCTAGCCTGGGAACCTCCATATGCCATGGGAGCGGCCCTAGAAAAGGCAAAAAGATCAAAAAACTTTTTAAAATAAAATAAATAAAATAATATCTTTATTAGAGTACTGTTAGTTTACAATGCTGTGCCAATATCTGCTGTGCAGCGGAGTATTTAACTTATACATAGTCATACATATATGTGTGTATATATATGTTCTTTTTAATACTCTTTTCCATCATATGCTGTCCCTGTACAGTAGGACCTCATTGCTTATCCATTCTAAATGTAGTAGTTTTCATCTACTAACCTCAAACTCCCAGTCTATCTCACTCCCTCCCCTTCCCCCTTGGCAAGCACAAGTTTGTTTTCTAAGTCCATGGGTCTGTTTCTGCTTTGCAGATAGGTTTCCTTTGTGCCATATTTTAGATTCCAGATATAAGTGATATCATATGGTATTTGTCTTTCTCTTTCTGACTTACTTCACTTAGTATGAGAATCTCTCGTTGCATCCATGTTGCTGCAAATGGCATTATTTTGTTCTTTTTTGTATGTATATATGTATCACATTTTCTTAATCCACTCATCTGTTGAATAGTGAGGTTATTTCCATGTCCTGGCTATTTTGAATAGCACTGCAATGAACATAGGGGTGGGTGTATGTATCTTGTTTAATAAAAGTTTTGCCCAGATATGTGCCCAGGAGTGGAAAAGTCTACAAATAACAAATGTTGGAGAGGGTGTGGAGAAAAGGGAACTCTCCTGCACTGTTGGTGGGAATGTAAATTGGTACAGCCACCAAGGAGAACAGTATGGAGGTTCCTCAGAAAACTAAATATAGAACTACGATATGACCCAGCAAGTCCACTCCTGGGCGTATATCCAGAATGTATTGCCTTGGAATCGCTTGTTACATGGTCTTCTGTGTTTTTCAGTCTAGCAGTATCCCCAGCCCCTTTTATTCCTCATGACCTTCACTTTTTGATGAATCCAGGACAATTCCATTCCACTTGTCTCACTGGCCTCTTGATGTCATTTAACTTTTTCTCCCTCTTTTGCACCTCCTGTGAACCAGAGTGAATTTTACAGCCTTTGTAGACTCAGGCAAGACATTTGGATGAGCCTTCAAGGAGGATGTTGGGTGCTTTTTGAGTCCCACTAGGAGACACATAAGTCGAGTTGTCCCACTATTTGTGAGGCTAATTTTGGTCACTGGATCAAAGTGGTCACCACCAGATCACTCTATTAAAAAGTTATATTTCCAGGAGTTCCCGTGGTGATGCAGCAGAAACAAATTCGACTAGGAACCATGAGTTTGTGGGTTTGATCCCTGGCCTCGCTCAGTGAGTTAATGACCTGGTGTTGTCATGAGCTGTGTTGTTGGTCAAAGACAGGACTCGGATCTGATGTTGCTGTGGCTGTGGTGTAAGCTAGCAGCTGTAGCTCCAATTGGACCCCTTGCCTGGAAACTTCCATATGCTGCAAGTTCAGCCCTAAAAAGCAAAAAAAAAAAAAAGAGATACATTTCCAGATTTACCTGATGACTCAATGGGTTAAGGGGCCAGCGATGTCACTGCAGTGGCTCGAATTGTTGCCGTGGCACAAGTTCCATCTCTGGCTCAGGAATTTTCACATGCCATGGGTGAGGCAGAAAAAAAAAAAAAAAAGGTACATTTCCTCTTTGCAGTTCATGATTAATCTGTGGGTTGCCGGGAATGTGTGCTGTTCTCTAATGATCCTTCACCAAATGGTTTGAGTATCTGTCAATGATTGTTGACTGAAAAAAATGATTACATGTGGGGTTGGAAATTGGTGATTTTAAGAAAATGATTTTTAAAGAATATATAAGTCAAGATCATGATAAGAAGTAGATGCTTTTGGAGTTCCTGTTGTGGCTCAGCCGAAGGGAATCATGACTAGTATCCATGAGGACAGACCCACTCAGTGGGTTAAAGGATCCTGCGTTGCTGTGAGCTGTGGTGTAGGCCAAAGACATGGCTCAGATCTGCCATTGTGTGGCTGTGGTGTAGGCCAGTGGCTGCAGCTCCAATTTGACCCCTAGTCTGGAAACTTCCACATGCCTCGGGTGCACCCCTAAAAAGCAAAAAATAAAAAATAAATAAAAATAGGAGTTCCCGTCATGGCTCAGGGTTAATGAATCCAACTAGGAACCATGAGGTTGTGGGTTCGATCCCTAGCCTTGCTCATTGGGTTAGGGATCCGGCATTGCCATGAGCTGTGGTATAGGTCGAAGACGCAGCTTGGATTCCATGTACTGTGGCTGTGGCGTAGGCTGGATGCTACAGCTCCGATTAGACCCTTAGCCTGGGAACCTCCATGTGCCACAGGAAGCAGCCCTAGAAAAGACAAAAAGATCAAAAAAAAAAATTTTTTTAAAAAGAATTAGATGCTTTACCATGTTTCATCCTAAACTAACACAAAGCACGTTTTTTTTTTTTTTTTTTTTTACCAGAAGACTGCTAGTAATGGCTGAAAGCTCAAATAATGTGTGGTTGTTGCATCCCTATGAAACTCTGTTCTAGAATGAATATTCCCGTAGAAACCTCAGCTTCCTTACCCTGGAGATTAGCAAATCCTTGGCTGAGTAGAAGAGGAAGTACTAGTCATAAACTATCAGGAAATGGTGTTCATCTGGGTTAAGAACAAAGGAGCTACATTCTGTAGAGTATGCGGTTTCTAAGCAACTCCATGCTTAAATGTTCCAAAAGAGGGTTTATTCTTTTTTTTTTGGCCATGCCCACAGCAGGTGGAAATTCTCAGGCCAGGGATGGAACCCTTGCCACAGCAGTAACAATGCCAGATCCTTCACCCACTAGACAACCAAAGAACCCCCCAAAGAGGCTTTAGTCATTATTAAAACCATCTATGAAGCACTCATATACAACCTCTGTGAAAAGTCTGAAATTCCTAACATGATGTATTTTATTGGAGTTTACAGCGGTCAGAACGTGGTAGTGAACGGAAAGCTTCTCTTGGATGAATTGAGAGTAGATCAGTCCAAGCCCCCAGGTGACTTGGGGTGAGTTGCGGGTCATGCGATGACTCTCAACTCACCTTTGTCCCTTCCTAAGTCTAATTAAACTGTGCTCCACATATCCCAAAATATTCACGTTCACTTAAAGAAGGGAAAAGGCAGTGGGGATTATAAACAAGTGCCTTAAGGAAGAAGAAGATGGCAAACAAAGTAACTGTAAAAATTAGCAAAGATCAAAACTGACGTCTTTTCTTTTTGGCCTGCTCACGGAGTGCGGAAGTTCCTGGGCCAGGGCAGTGACTTGAACCACAACAGTGACAATGCCGGATCCTTAACCACTAGGCCACCAGGGAACTCCCAAAACTGACATCTTTGGCATAAAAAAAATGAACCAGAGCTAGACAGACAAAATCTTATGGGTTTACGACAAGGGCTTAATCTCTAGAATATATAAACAACTTATACAACCCAACAGCAAAAAAGCCAATCAATCAATGGAAAAATGGGCAAAAGACCTGAATAGACATTTCTCCAAAGAAGATACACAGATGGCCAGCAAACACATGAAAAAATGCTCAACATCGCTGGTTATAAGAGAAATGCAAATCAAAACTACCATGAGATATCACCTCACACCAGTCAGAATGGCCATCATTAATAAATCCACAAATAACAAGTGCTGGAGAGGGTGTGGAGAAAAGGGAACCCTCCTACACTGTTGGTGGGAATGTAAACTGGTACAGCCACTATGGAGAACCGTTTGGCGATACCTTAGAAAGCTATCCATAGAACTTCCATATGACCCCGCAATCCCACTCTTGGGCATCTATCTGGACAAAACTCTACTTAAAAGAGACACGTGCATGTTCATTGCAGCACTATTCACAATAGCCAAGACATGGAAACAACCCAAATGTCCATCGACAGAGGATTGGATTCGGAAAAAGTGGTATATATACACAATGGAATACTACTCAGCCATAAAAAAGAATGACATGATGCCATTTGCAGCAACATGGATGGAGCTAGAGAACCTCATACTGAGTGAAATGAGCCAGAAAGACAAAGACAAATACCATATGATATCACTCATAACTGGAATCTAATATCCAGCACAAATGAACATCTCCTCAGAAAAGAAAATCATGGACTTGGAGAAGAGACTTGTGGCTGCCTGATGGGAGGGGGAGGGGGAGGGAGTGGGAGGGATCGGGAGCTTGGGCTTATCAGACACAACTTAGAATAGATTTACAAGGAGATCCTGCTGAATAGCATTGAGAACTTTGTCTAGATACTCATGTTGCAACAGAAGAAAGGCTGGGGGAAAAATGTAATTGTAATGTATACATGTAAGGATAACCTGACCCCCTTGCTGTACAGTGGGAAAAAAAAAAAAAAATCTTATCGGTTTAAAATCTGGTAAGCAGGGAGTTCCTGTCGTGGCATAGTGGTTAGCGGATCTGACTAGGAATCATGAGGTTGCCGGTTCGGTCTCTGCCCTTGCTCAGTGGGTTGGGGATCCGGTGTTGCCATGAGCTGTGGTGTAGGTCGCAGATGTGGCTCGGATTCCAAGTTGCTGTGGCTCTGGTGTAGGCCGGTGGCTACAGCTCTGATTAGACCACTGGGAACCTCCATATGCCACAGGAGCAGCCCTGGAAAAGGCCAAAAGAAAAAAAAAAAAAATCCAGCAAGCAGGAGTTCCTGTTGTGGCTCAGCTAGTTAAGAACCCGACACAGTGTCGGGGAAGATCCAAGTTTGACCCCTGGCCTCCCTAGGGATCCGTGTTGCTGTGGCTGTGGCATAGGCCAGTAGCTGTGGCTCTGATTCAGCCTCTAGCCCAGGATCTTCCATATGCTGCAGGTGGGCCATTAAAAGAAAAAATAAATAAATAAATAAAATCCCGTAAGTAAATGAGCCACTCCTGAACAACTAACAGAATGTAGTCATCTGTATTGCAGTTGTGGTGACAAGTTTTATTAGGAAAGCGGGAAAGGCCAACTCCACATAGGCAGTTGGTTATAGAAAATGGAATTTAGGTTAGACTTTAAATACACTTTTAGCAATAATAACCTCAAGGTTATTTCAATAGAAAAAGAAGGCACAGGTCTTTTTTTTCAGGGCTGCATCTGTGGGAATGAAAGTTTCCAGGCTAGGGGTCAAATTGCAGTTAGAGCTGCCAGCCTACACCACAGCCACAGCAACTTGGGATCCAAGCTTCACCTGTGACCTATACCACAGCTCATGGCAACGCCAGATCCTTAACCCACTGAGTAAGGCCAGGAATCAAACCCGCATCTTCATGGATACCAATCAGGTTCATTAACCACTGAGCCACTATAGGAACTCCTGGCACAGTCTTCTGAAGTCAAAAATATTCTTTGTGGGTAAATAAAAACACCAAAGCCCATTGTACATATGAGAAGGCATCAATTTAAGTGGCTTAATTCTCATAATCAAACACTCAAACAAACTATTAAACTAATCTACCTTTTTAGTTTAATTAACTTATTTATTTTGTCTTTTTAGGGCCACACCTGAAGCACATGGATGTTCCCAGGTTAGGGATCCAACTGGAGCCATAGCTGCCGGCCTATGCCAGAGCCACAGCAACGCAGGATCCAAGCTTCGTCCTCGAACCATACCATAGCCCATGGCAATGCCAGATCCTCAACCCACCAGTTGAGGCCAGGGATGGAACCCTCGCCCCCATGGATGCCAGTTAGTTTGTTAACTGCTGAGCCACAATGGGAAATCCTAATCCACCTATTTTAGAAGAAACAATACTCATGTAAGTTAGAAATAAGAAAATCCAATGTCTTAGCACACCTCTATTTAAAGGATAAGAAGGACAGAGGCTGGAAAGGTGAGGTGGGAAGCGGACAGTGTCCAGACAGACTTTTTCTCAAGAGCCTGTACATCCTTCCGTTAGGTAATAGGGAGCCAGTGAATGTTTCTGAGCAAAGTGACAATACCAAGGAGGCATTCTGGGGGGATGATTGGGAACAACTCTCTGAGAAATGATTATGACTGACCTGGGGGCATCCAATAAGGGCCAGGCTTGGAGTTTCCACTGTGGCGAAGCGGGATCAGCAGCATCTCTGGAGCACTGGGACACAGGTTCTATCCCTGGCCTGGCACAGTGGGTTAAGAATTTGGCATAGGTCCCAGTTATGGCTCGGATCTGATCCCTGCCTTGGAACTCCTTATGCTGCAGGAAGGCCAAACAACAAGAGCAAAACCAGTAAGTACCAGGCCGTGTGCTGGCCTGGTGGATATTCTTCTCACAGCTTCTCAGCAAGTCTGCAGAGCCAACACTGCCCCGGGTTTACAAATGAGGAAACGGTTCAGAAAACATATATCTTGCCCAAGGCCACACTGCTGGCAAATTGTGGAACTAAGATTCAAAACAAGTGTGTTGGGTTCCCATAGTGGCTCAGTGGTGAAGAACCCAACTAGTATTCATGAGGATGTGGGTTTGATCCTTGGCCTCGCTCAGTGGGTTAAGGATATGGCCTTGCCATGAGCTGTGATGTAGGTCACAGACTTGGCTTGGCCATATTGCTGTGGCTGTGGTGTAGGCCAGCAGCTGCAGCTCCGATTCAACCCCTAGCCCAGGAACTTCCATATGCCAAGGGAGCAGCCCTAAAAAAAAAAAAAAAAAAGACAACGACAACAACAACAAACAAGTGTGGTATATTTTCCTCTGCCTCAGGCAGCAGCCATGGAAAAAGCCACCCCAGCAATGAGAGACCTGCCTTCCTGTGCTAAGAGGAGCGCTGGCTGAACTGAGGGCCCAGGGCAGCGGGGTTTCTGCTGCCTTTCCAGGGACAGTGCTGCCACCAGGGGATCCTTGTCCCCTTGTCCCATCCCTTGCCATTTTCATAATTGTGTGGCCTTGGAAAAGTCATCTTACCCTCACTGTAAACCTCTAGAGGATTGGCAAAGGAACAAAGAAATAGGAGGCAAGGTAGACGTGTCCTACGGAAGATGGGAATTCAGGGCTGAGGACTGGCTCTGACTCTCACATGTGTCACTTGAAAATTTTTCTGCTCTCACTTCCTTCTTACCTAGGCAACCACCATCACTGTAGGAAATGTCCCTTGCCAACCACAATTGCTGCCAGAAGCAGGAATAGGGCCGGTGCACGCAAAGGAAAGAACTGGTAAGGGGAGAGACAGGGTGAGGTGCAGAGGGGGCTGATCATGTTTTCTGGGCTCAGAATATAGCTGGATTCACAAAGTATGACGACTATGGTTTTAGAGGTGATTTAACATTTGAAATTGGGATTAGTGACCGTTTCTGAGTAAAGTTGCATAATCACATTTCCTGGTGTTTCTCAAACTTAACTGTGCATATGAATCACCTGGGGATCTGAGTAGAAATAGAGATTCTGGGAGTTCCCACTGTGGCCCAAGGGGATCAGAGGCGTCTCTGGAGCTCTCGGACGCAGGTTTGACCCCAGCCTGGCATAGTGGGTTAAGGATCCAGCATTGCTGCAGCTGCAATCTAGGTCGAAACTGCAGCTTGGATCTGATCCCTGGACTGGGAAATCCACAGGCCCAGGGTGGCCAAAAAAAAAAAAGAGAGAGAGAGAGAGAGATAAAGATTCTGATTTAGCAGGTCTAGGGAGGGTCCTGAGACTCTAGTCCAAGTTCACCCCTTGAGTAGCCAGAATCCAGACTTCTGTAAAGAACAAACTTCTGTAAAGTGACCTCAGAGGTCTCGTGTGGAGCCAAGGTGAAGAATCAAATAAAAGTTAACTGTCTAAGGCGTTCCCCTTGGCTCAGTGGGTGAATAATCCAGCTTGTCTCTGTGGCATTGCCGTTTCAGTCCCCAGCTGGGCACAGTGGGTTAAGGATCCAGCATTGTGGCAGCTGTGGTGAAGGTTGCAGCTGCAGCTCCGATTCCATCCCTGGCCTGGCCTGGCCCGGGCCGTGGGTCAGGCTGAAAGAGCAAAAAGAAAAAAGAAAAAAGAAAAAAAAGAAAATCACTTGTATAAATCATAGACTTCGAGGTTAACTGTTTAATTCAGCAAGTGTCTGTTGAGCACCCACCCAATGCCTGGCAGATGTGGAAGAGGAAAAAGCTGTTCTGTGAATCACTCTCACTTTCAGAGCCGAGACTCAAAGAAACAAAGTGTCCAGCAGCTAAGCAACTGTGTAAATGGTGGCCTCACCTACAAGCCCCCAGGGAGGGGCAGGAGGGGGATGACCCTACCCAGGAATTTCTGGAATTCTCTGAACTCTGTGACCTCAGGCGTGAGAGCCTGCTGCACTGCGTGGACTCCAGGTGGGCCCTGGCTAGGGCCAGTGCCACAGAACAGGAAACTCCCAACCACAAAGGTATGCCCTCCCCCAGGGCACCGGCTCCCCTGGCTCCCAGTCAGCCTCGAGGGATGTGCCAGCCTAGGAGAGTGACCCGCCTATGCCCCTTCTCATTATCCCCTCCCCGCACCACCCATGGTTTAACTTTCTTCCAAATCTGAGCAATCTTGGTGTTTTTAAGACCTTCCCACTGGCAGGAGAGGTTCTGGTGGCAGAGGGTGGGGTGGAGGGGGGCGGACAAGGGAGGAAAGGGTGCTCCGGGAGCAGCTGGGGCCCACAGAGCACCAGGGTCCGGCACCAAATGCTGCCACTCAGGGGAGACCTTGACCTTGGGGCAAGTGTTCCCATCACAAAGTGGGATAAATTGAGTTCCCGTAGTGGCTCAGAGGTAATGAGTCTGACTAGTATCCTTGAGACTGTGGGTTTAATCCCTGGTCTCACTCAGCTGGTTAGAGATCTAGCATTGCCATGAGCTGTGGCAAAGGTCATGGATCAAAGGTGACTCGGATCCTGCGAGGCTGTGGCTATGGCGCAGGCAGCTGTAGCTAGGATTTGACCCATGGCCTGGGAATTTCCATATGATGCAGGTTTGGCCCTAAAAAGGAAAAACAAAAACAAAAAAAACAAAATGTGACGTTCCCATCGTGGCTCAGTGGAAATGAATCTGACATAGGTTCGATCCCTGGCCTTGCTCAGTGGGTTAAGGATCCGGCCTTGCCGTGAGCTGTGGTGTAGGTCACAGGCACGGCCCAGATCTGGCTTTGCCGTGGCTGTGGTGTAGGCTGGCGGCTACAGCTCCCATTCGACCCCTAACCTGGGAGCCTCCATATGCCATGGGTGCGGCCCTGAAAAGACCAGAAAAAAAGGTGGGCCGTTAATAAGGTTGATCTCACTGCGTTTTGTGAGAGTGAAAGAGATTGTTTATGCATATTATGCGGAAGACACTGTGTGCCTGTTTGTTCTCCTCTCCTCGGCCCTGAGAACAAAGACTGAGTCCTCGATGGGGCTCGGAGCTTCTCTGAGCTGCCTGCTCTTTCCCCATTTCCCCCTAGTCCAGTCACACAACTGGCTTGTGGCTGCCAGATGTCCCCTGTGGTGCTGGCCACTGGGCTTTGCTCTGCCATGTACCTCCCTTTCCAGCCATGCCACCCCAGCCCACGTGGCAGTTTCAGCCTCCCGGGTCAGCTCAGCACAGCAGGGCCTCCCTCTCAAGGCCTGCACCATCCTACCATCTCCCCAGTAAAATGGCCGACCTTTCTGAGCCTCGTTGGGTCATCTTCTCTAGCACATTCTTGTCTTCTCTATTTTAAAAAAATTTTTATTTTATTTTATTTTTTTAGGGCCACATCCATGGCATATGCAAGTTCCCAGGCCAGGGGCTGAATTGGAGCTGCAGCTGCCAGCCTACACCACAGCCATGGCAAAGCCAGATCTGAGTGGCATCTGCAACCTACACCACAGTTCATGGCAATGCTGGATCCTTAACCTACTGAGCAAGGCCAGAGATCACACCTAAGTAGCACTCATGGATACTAGTCGGATTCATAACCCACTGAGTCACAGTGAGAACTCCTTGTCTCCTCTCTCTAGACTGTCTGAAACCTGAGGGCAGAGTGAGTGTCACCTGCCTCTTGCACCCTGCCTGGTACATAGCAAGAGTCCACCAGCGTCTAAGAGGTGGAAGGTTCAGCATGCAAATAAAGGAATTCGGGTCTGTCTTCCTTGTCCCCTCGCAGAGTGGGGACCCATTGTGTGGCTTGAATGTAAGGCATTGGGTTGGTTTGATGGAGATGAGGTCTCTTGGATCTCAGGAGGTGTATCAGGAGGTGTATGCAACGGTGACATAAAGCAGCTTTTCTGGGTGACAAAGAACTCAACTTCAGCCAGGTGCTTGTAAGGATGTTCCCAAGATGCCTGGGGACCGCAGAACAAAGCTCATGGACAGGAAGACAGCAGGGAAGCTGGGCAGGAGCCGTGTATACCTACCTCCTCCCAAGGAAGAGCACATGGTCAGATTTTGTCAAGAGGGAAAAATCTTGGGCATGAGCTGTGGTGTAGGTTGAAGACAAGGCTCAGATCTGGCATTGCTGTGGTGTCAGCAACGTGAAGTGCCATGAAGCAGTGACAACTTCATGCACGAAATCTCTAGGGGCTATCTCTACCTATTTTCTTTCTTTCTTTCTTTCTTTTTTTTTTTTTGGCTGCCCTGCACCATAAAAAAGGATCAGATCCTAGCCACAGTAATGCCAGATCTTTAACCCACTGTGCCAGGCTGGGGATCAAACCTCAGTCACAGTGCTCCTAAGACACTGCTGATCCCGCTTTGCCACAGTGGGAGCTCCATCTGCCTATTTTCGTGGAGGATCATAATTGAGCCTTTCTTTGATAGGCAGGATCCTTACCTGCAGAAATATTTCACCTCGTCTGAGTCATTTCTTTGGCATGGGGAAGGTGATTTCACGGTGTTCTAGCAAGAGCCCTGGTCTGGGTCAAGGAGCCCTGGGGACCCAGTCCTACCACCACTGGTCCAGCACCTTTGAGATGCAGGGAAGTGAAAGTGCAGACTGTTGGCCACACCTTCTTCTAGTTCCATAATTCCAATAAATCAGAATTCCCATTGTGGAGCACTGGGTTAATAACTTGACTAATGTCCTTAAGGATGAGGGTTTGATCCCTGGCCTCAATCAGTGGGTTAAAGATCCAGCATTGCCATGAGCTGTGGTGTAGGCCAGCAGCTAGAGCTCCAACTGGACCCCCTACCTGGGAACCTTCATATGCTGCAGAGCTGCAGAATCAGAGCTGCAGCTGCTGGCCTACACCACAGCCATAGCCACGCGGAATCCAAGCCATGTCCTTGACATACACTGAAGCTCATGACAATGCTGGATCTTTAGCCCATTGAGGCCAGGGATCAAACCCACATCCTCGAGGATGCTAGTCGGGTTCGTTACCACTAAGCCACTATGGGAACTCCCCCCAGGATCTTTCTGTGGAGATGGGCTATGGGTACTGTCACATCTGTGTCCCCGGAGGCGTGAAATGCCAGTCCAAGAGCCCCTGGCTCGCAAAGAGAAGGGGAGAGGTATGAGCAAAGACCCAGGGTAAAGCCCCTCTGCACTCAAGACAGTCCACAGCGTCAGATGTCAGGAGCACACAACAGAGCCCTGGCCTGATCATCACCCTTCAGGCAGCTCAGGGCCCCCAGACCCCCGACCTCCCACCCCTCGCACCCTTCCCACCCTCTCAGGGAGTCTCTGCTAGGTGGTACTGTGTTGTGATTACACAGACTGGGCTAAATCCTGGTCTGTCACTCGCTCATTGTGTAACGCTGGCAAGTGACTTCAGCTCTTGGTCCGTCTGCCTCCTCACCAGCAAAATGGGTGCAGTCGCAGCACCTCCCTCATAAGGTTGAGGGTGTGAGAAGGGTGGGGGCATAGAGGAGCTGGGCAAGATGGGGCTGTTCATATCCTCCCTGGGAACTCACACCTCCTTTTAACAAAACTATAAAAGTATGTTATTTAAGGTGTGATCAGGTCAAGGGAGTCGGAGGGGGCGAAGTATCTGAAACCCTGATGTGGAGCTCCCATTGTGGCTCAGTGTAGTGTCCGTGAAGATGTGGGTTCCACCTCTGCCCTCACTCAGTGAGCTGTGGTGTAGGTCTCAGAATGGCTCAGATCTGGCATTGCTGTGGCTGTGGTGTAGGCTGGCAGCTGCATCGCCGATTTTGAACCCTACCCTGGGAATCTCAATATGCTGCGGGTACGGCCCTCAAAAGACAAAAAAAAAAGTTCCATGATTACTTCCTATGAAGTCCCTAAAAAAAGGGTACAGACCAGAAAGGGGAGCGGGGGCAGGGCAGGAGGGGAGGGAAGGCAGCCCATCTCCTAGGACCTTGCTCTGACACCCTGGGGTCATCCAGCTGTGCGGGGGGCCAGGGTGAGGGGAGCTGTTTGACTGTTGGGGGATGTTGTGGTAAACAGCACAGGGGGCGGGGGGCAGAAGGCTGGAAAGTTTAATGGGACTCTTTCCCTTAAGTCCTCTGCCCGTCCTAAACAGGAAATTGTGCCTGAATTCCGAATTCCTATAAATGATTCAAGGTAAAGCAATAAACAAAAATATATTTGAAGTGGTCCTATCCGGTGGGGACAAAATGCTAAACACAATTGTTGATGCACGCACTCATGCCCTGCCACACTGAGAAGGGAACAAATTGCCATCAAGGGTCTGAACTTCCTCAGCTGCGACCATGACCCCAGTTGGCACACAGCAGCACTCCCCAGTGGACAGCATAGCCGGTGCCCCAAATCTGTGTTTTTACTTCCCAGCAGTGGGAGGCCGTCTGCAAGGGTGCAGTGGTGTGGTTCTGCACAGATCTGCTCACTTTGTGACACAGGGAGGGACATGGCCCCTGAGGTCCTGCCACTTGCTGGCGCCAGTGGTGGCCACTGACCCTGTTGTCATTTTTTTATTTTATTTATTCATTTATTTTGGTCTTTTCTAGGGCCTCGCCTGCAGTATATGGAGGTTCCCAGGCTGGGGGTCCAATCCAGCTGCGTCTGCAATCTACACCACAGCTCACGGCAACACTAGATCCTTAACCCACTGAGCGAGGCCAGGGATCAAACCCGCAACCTCATGGTTCCTAGTAGGATTCGCTTCTGCTGAGCCACAATGGGAACTCCTCATTTAAAAATTTTTTATCATTATTTTTTCTTTTTTTTATGACTGCACCTATAGCATATGGAAGTTCTCAGGCTAGGGGTTGAATTGGAGCTGCAGCTGAGGCCTATGCCACAGCCTCAGCAGCATCAAATCCAAGCTGAAGCTTGCAGCAACACTGGATCCTTAACCCACTGAGCGAAGCCAGGGATCAAACCCGCATCCTCACAGATGCTATGTCAGGGTTTTTTTTGTGTTTTTGTTGTTGTTGTTTGTTTGTTGTTGTTGTTGTTTGCTCTTTAGGGCTGCACTCACAGCATAAGGAAGTTCCCAGGCTAGGGCTCGAATGGGAGCTGTTGCTGCTGGCCTACACCACAGCCACAGCAATATGGCCAAGCTGAGTCTGTGACCTACATCACAGCTCATGGCAAG
This sequence comes from Phacochoerus africanus, assembly GCF_016906955.1. Taxonomy (NCBI): domain Eukaryota; kingdom Metazoa; phylum Chordata; class Mammalia; order Artiodactyla; family Suidae; genus Phacochoerus; species Phacochoerus africanus. Next base: position 52,444,441 of record NC_062546.1, read on the forward strand.
GCCATATCCTTAACCCACTGAGCAAGGCCAAGGATTGAACCTTCATCCTCATGGATACTAGTCGGGTTCATTATCCCTGAGCCACAAGGGTAACTCCTATATCAGGTTCTTAACCTACTGAGCCACAATGGGAACTCTATCACTGAACTTATTTTTGCATAACAACATCTCACCTGTGATCGTTCTGCCCTCCAGCACCCCTCTGAAAGCTTGTCTTGGGTGAGACTCCCATTTTACAGATGAGGAAACTGATCTGAGAGCAGTGTGGGGCCTGGGGCTAGTTTAACCTAGTTTAACCTCTGGACAGTGTCTGCACTAATAGAGGCCATCAGCCAGCCTCTGGGCAGAAGTGTTCCAGATGTGGGCTTGTCCATCCCACCTGCCTCCTGCTGCTTCGCTCAGGTGAACACACCTGGCAGGGCTGCCCATCCCCCCAGGCAGAGCACGATGTCCTGCCTCCCACGTGCCAGCTGGATGAGGACCCATTACCACCATCAGCACCTTCACCAAGCGGGACTCCCAGCACAGTGGGAGGTCCGTCTACAGGGCCAGCTTTAATGACCCTGGCAAGGGCACACCTTTGGCATCTCCAGAGGTGGAAAAGGAGTGACCTGTCCCAGGCCCGACGGGGTGGAGGCCGGTGGGGAGGGCAGAGCCATGTGGCAGCTGCAGCTTTTTGCCATCCATACCCTCCTCCTGACCAGGTGGATGGAGCCCCTTCAGACGTGGCCGGTCAGGGGACACGGGGGACGGGGCTTCTGCGCCCATGAGTGCAGGAGACAGGCAGAAGGAAACACAACATACCCACTTGGGAACATTCTGCAAGGAAAAGGGGGGCTGGGCAGTTCTGCCTTGAGGACGTGGAGGGTGTGGGGGTAGCGTGTGCTACAGGAAGCCACTTGGCAGGCAAACCTACCGCAGAGCATCCCTTCTGGCCAACACACCGTGAGAGGCAGCTTCTGATGTGGTGTGGGCCCTATTGAGAGCAAGAGAGACGAAAATATCAACAAACTTAATCCTCATCTGACTCACCACCCTCGAGAGGCTGCTGAGAGCTCTCTGCACCCACGGACAGGTTGTCCGAACCCCTCTGCCACGTGCTGTCCTGCCCCAGAACAGATTTTACTTCGTTTGGCCTCTCTGGGCTCCTCTGGTACCAATGAGCAGTTCTATGGCCACAGGCAAGTCCTCGCTGGGCCTCTGTTTGCTGCTCTGATAACTGGGTACAACACCATCTCCATCCCTCTCCTAGGCGACCACACTTGTGAAGAACACTAGTGATCATGTACCTGAAAGCTTTGTAAAAGATAAGGCACTGCATAAAATTAGTTATTACTGGGAGTTCCCTGGTGGCTCAGTGGATTATGGATCTGGTGTTGCTGCTGTGGCTCAGGTTTGCTCCCTGGGCAGGGAATTTCTGCATGCCTCAGGCGTGGCCAAAAAAATTAAAAATAAAAAAATGGGAGTTCCCACTGTGGTTCAGTGGGTTAAGAACCCTACGTAGTGTCCGTGAGGATGTGGGTTCAATACCTGGTCTTGCATAGTAGGTTAAGGATCCAGTGTTGCTGTGGTGTAGATCACAGATGTGGTTTGGATCTGATATTGCTGTGGCTGTGGTGTAGGCCAGCAGCTGCAGTTCTAATTCATCTTCTAGCCTAGGAACTTTCATATGCTGAGGGTGTGGCCATAAAAAATAAAATAAAATTAGTTCTTACCACAGTTGCATGATGTCTGCAAGGAGGGGCTCCCCCTCAAAGCATCCGGCATCTTCTTGTTGGAAATCTCCTTCCCTTTCTCTCTTCTCCAAAGACTCAGTCTCCCCTGGATGTCACAGCCATGGCACAGTGACAGTGCCATGTCTGTGTGGGGGACCACACAGCCCGCACCACCCTGCAAGAATAGCATCTCCCTTCCTCGATGACTCAGATTACCTTTCATTCCCCAACAAGCTGTCTTCCTTCCCAGCTTCATGCTGCCCCCAAACCAACCCAGATCTCTGCCTCCCAGTTCTCCTGCTCTTTAGTTCCGCCTCTCCCAACACCGAGCCCCATGCCCTTGGCCAGCCTGGATCCAATGGCCCATTACCACAATGCCCACCAATGTGTTAGAAACTCTGATGTTTTTATTCTAAATCCAAATTTGGACCTGACCTTGTCAACACTTCCTCCAGTTTCAAATATTTTTTCAGAGCAGTTGCCTCTCCGATCTTTAGTTCTAGCCTCTTTTAGGCTGTTAACCCTTTGGTAAGCTTTTTTTTTTTAAGGGCCACACCAGGGGCATATGGAAGTTCCCAGGCTAGGGGTCGAATTGGAGCTACAGCTGCCGGCCTACACCACAGCCACAGCAATGCAGGACCCGAGCCGTGTCTGAGACCCACCTCACAGCTCACGGCAACGCTGAATCCTTAACCCACCGAGCAAGGTCAGAGATCAAACCTGCATCCTCATGGATCGTACTCAGGTTCGTTAACCAGTGAGCCACAAAGGGAACTCTTATGTGTGTTTTTTTAAAAAGGTATTTTATTGAAGTATGATTGATTTACGATGTGTGAATTTCTGCTATGTAAGAAAGTGACTCAATCACACACACACACAGACATATATATACATTCTTTTTCATATTTTTTTTCCATTATGGTTTATCACAAGGCATTGAATATAATTCCCTGTGCTTTGCGTCTTTTTATTCATCCATCCTATATATAATAGCTTACATCTGCTAATCCCAAACTCTCAATCCACTCCCCTCTCCCCTTGGCAACCACAAGTCTGCTCTCCTTGTCCTTGAGTCTGTTTCTGTCATGTAGATAGGTTCTTTTGCACCATATTTCAGATTACACATATAAGTGATATCATATGATATTTATCCATCTCTTTCTGACTTACTTCACTTAGTATGAGAATCTCTAGTTGCATCCGTGTTGCTGCAAATGGCATTATTTTCTTCTCTTTTTTTTCTTTTTTTTTTTGCTTTTTAAAGACACACCCACGGCACATGGAGGTTCCCAGGCTAGGGGTCTAGTCGGAGTTATAGCTGCCGACCTAACCACAGACACAGCAACGTGGGATCAAAGCCGCATCTGCAACATATACCACAGCTCACAGCAACGCCAGTTCCTTAACTCACTGAGCAAAGCCAGGAATTGAACCTGCATCCTCATGGTAACTAGTTGGATTTGTTTCTGATGCGCCACAACAGGGAGTCCTATTTTGTTCTTTTTATGGCTAAGTAATATTCAATCATGTTTATGTACCACATCTTCTTAATCCATTCATCTGTTAATGGACATTCTGGTTGTTGCCATGTCTTGGCTATTGTGAATAGTGCTGCTCTGAACATCCGGGTGTGTGTATCTTTTTGAATTAGAGTTTTCTCTGTGTATACGCCCAGGAGTGGAATTGCTGGATCATACAGCAACTGTATTTTTAGTTTTTTGAGAGACCTCCGTACTATTCTTCACAGTGGCTGCACCAATTTACATGTCCACCAACAGTATAGGAAGGTTCCCTTCTCTCCAGGAATGTGTGTTTTTTAAAAGTTGGCATCATTACATTTTGAAAGCTGATTATTTCTTCACTTTGCTAAGTAATTTCCCTATTAGCCCAAACACAGCAAATAGTAACTTAAGAATCTGTGCCTGTAATCTGCTGCCATGTGGGGGTGCTGCCAGATAGGGTGGGGGCTCACAAAGGCCTTTCTTCTGAGTTGGAGGACAGGTTAGAATATTCAGATAGAGGCACACTCCATGGAGTTCCCATCATGGCTCAATGGTAATGAACCCAACCAGCATCCATGAGGTCTTGGGTTTGATCCCTGACCTCGCTCAGTGGGTTAAGGATCCTGTGTTGCCGTGAGCTGTGGTGTAGGTCACAGTCGTGGATCAGATCTGGCATTGCTTTGGCTGTGGTGTAGGCCAGCTGCTGCAGCTCCAATTTGACCCCTAATTTCCCTGGGAATTTCCATATGTCATGGGTGCAACCCTAAAAAAAAAAAAAAAAAAAAGGAATATTCAGATCGACAAGTGCATGTTCAGTGCTCTGTGTTCTGGCAGCTTCCCTCAGTTTCTAAAAAAAGCTGTGGACTGAGCCCTTCCCAAACCACACAGTGGGATGGGACAAGTGACATTTGGGATGTGATTAAAGCCACCAATCGAAAATCAAACAGGAAACCCTGTGCCCTACAGATAAAGGGGAGCTGGGAAAAAAAAAAAAAATCTGATCTCAGCTTTGCTCAGATGGGTGAAAACCCCAGTCAGGATAAGTTAAAAGGGCATCCCATCAAAGACGCATCACTTCCCTGGGGTGGAGGAGACAGGCGCTGTGTGGAGCCACGCCAGGCCTGTATTCACGGGGCAAAAATGCTCGACTCAGGAAGAGGCTGCCAGGCGGGGGATCCTGTGATCCTGCGGCGGGAAGGGGTCCAGTGGAAACAGAGTATTCCTGACAACCTGGACTCAGCCACTCCCCCTCGGTAACCAGAACTGATGCGGAGAGCCTCGCCCACGTAACCATGTCAGGGTGAGCTCATCGGAGGTGCAGAGGGTTTTGGCCTTTGCCGTGGAGCCCATCCCAGACGCAGCAAAGACCTGACACTGGGAGGGTCAGGTCGGGGGCAGACCTGTATCCACTTAGCTTTGGTTATATAGCTGCTGCTGTTATTTTAAGACAAAAAGGAAGTGGCCAGAAAGGCTGGAAGGAAGCAAAGTCAAGTACACACTTGCCACAAGGCCACCACATCTGGTGGGACCGGATTCAGTAGGACAAAACACGACATGACTCTGTAGCATCATCGTGGCAAATCTGGCCTCACTTCTGAGTGAAAGTTAAGGGGCTGGCCTAGTCCAATTTACCCCAACCTAATGGACTACAGACACACTTACCTCGAAATGCTGATAGAATCCTTATATGTATTGATCAGATAGAAAAGGCTTGCATAGAAGTAGGTGGCCGTGGATGGTTTCACAAACCAGTGGGAAAAAACAAACAAACATAAAAACTGCCCAAACAACCCATCAAAACGAAATTCTTAGTTATAATATGTATACATAAATATAATACTATATACTTTTCTTTTTTTTCTTCTTCTTTTTTTTGTCTTTTTTTGCCTTTTCTAAGGCCGTTCCCGCGCATACGGAGGTTCCCCCGGCCATGGGTTGAATCAGAGCTGTAGTCACTGGCCTACACTAGGGCCACAGCAAGGTGGGATCCGAGCCGCGTCTGCGACCTACACAGCAGCTCACGGCAACGCCGGATTGTTAACCCACTGAGCAAGGCCAGGGATCAAACCCGAAACCTCACCGTTCCTAGTCGGATTCGTTAACCACTGCGCCATGACGGGAACACCTACTATATACTTTGCTATCAGAAATGGCCATACTTTGCATTTTCAAGTCAATATTTCTAAAATGAATAAACATTTAAACAATATTTTGAGGGATTTTTGGTTTGCTTTTTCTTTTTAGGGCCACACCCAAGGAATATGGATGTTCCCAGGCTAGGGGTGCAATAGGAGCTGCAGCTGCTGGCCTACACCACAGCCATGGCAACACCACAGCACCAGCGGATCCAAGCTGTAACTGCAGCTTTCAGAAACTCCAGATCCTTAACCCACTAATCAAGGCCGGGGATTGAACCTGCATCCTCATGGACCCTAGTTGGATTTCCAATTCACTGAGCTACCACAGAAACTACTTGTTTTTGTTTTTAATGATTTTTTTTTCTTTTTTTGTGTGTGTGTTTTTGCCTTTTCTAGGGCTGTTCCCCTGGCATATGGAGGTTCCCAGGCTAGTGGTCTAAATGGAGCTGTAGCTGCCGGCCTGCGCCACAGCCACAGCAACGTGGGAATCCGAGCTGTGTCTGTGACCCACATCACAGCTCAAGGCAATGCGGGATCCTTAACGCACTGAGCAAGGGATAGAACCTGCCACCTCATGGTTCCTAGTCAGATTCGTTAACCACTGTGCCACGACGGGAACTCCTATTTTTTTTCCATTACAGCTGGTTTGTAGTGAAAAAATACTCAACATCCCTGATTATTAGAGAAATGCAAATCAAAACTTCTATGAGGTACCACCTCACACCAGTCAGAAAGGCCATGATTAGTAAGTGCCCTAATAGCAAATGCTGGCGAGGGTGTAGAGAAAAGGGAACTCTCCTGCACTGTTGGTGGGAATGTAAATTGGTACAACCACTATGGAAACCAGTATGGAGAGACCTCAGAAAACTATATATAGAACTATCATATGACCCAGCAATCCCACTCTTGGGCATATCCTGAGACAAAACTTTCTTGTTTTTGTTGATTTAATGGCTGCACCCACAGCATGTGGAAATTCCTGGCCCAGGGGTTGAATCCAAGCCACAGCTGCGGCAACACCAGATCCTTTAACCCACTGTACTGGGCCATGGATTCAACCTTTGCCTCCGCAGCAACCTGAGCCGCTGCAGTCAGATTCTTAACACACTGTGCCACAGCAGGATCTCCCAAGAAGAATTTTACTTACAGAAAAATTAAGCTGAAAATAGAGTTTTTCCATATCTCCTTCTCTTCCCTCATGATTATCTTGTGTTTGGTGTGGTAATATTGTTTTTAAAAGAAAAATGTCGGAGTTCCCGTTGTGGTGCAGTGGTTAACAAATCCAACTAGGAACCATGAGGTTGCGGGTTCAAACCCTGGCCTTGCTCAGTGGGTTAAGGACCTGGTGTCGTAGGTTGCAGATGCGGCTTGGATCCCGCGTTGCTGTGGCTCTGGCGTAGGCCGGCGGCTACAGCTCCGATTTGACCCCCAGCCTGGGAACCTCCATATGCCACAGGAGCAGCCCTAGAAAAGGCAAAAAGACAAAAAAAAGAAAGAAAGAAACAAAAGAAAAGAAAAACATCATTAGCTTTTTTTTTTTTTTTTGCATAAGTGAGACACTCATACTGCCTAAAAGACATTTCGAGAAGACTTGAGGTTGCAAAAAGAGGGAGAGGCTTTCTCCTAGGATGAATTCTCCATCTGAGGACAGACACAGGGAAGGGACAAGTCTGCAGAATGCGTTTAGGAAGTGGCTTATTAAATCACCCATAGCAGGTTATGGGTCTAAGGGCTTTCTCTTTCCCTCAAGTTATTCTCTTGGCGCTGAATAACAATCCTTTGAGTTTATTGCACTCATCTGAAACAAAAGGAGGCTAAAGCACAGGAAAACTGGCCACAGTCATGCAACTGGTTTTGATTACACAGGGAAGGTGAACTTTCTGATTTCCTTCCACAGATTCTCACCATAGTCAGCACAGGTCACAGGGGGCACAGGCCCCAGGGAACACAGGTCATAGGGGGCACAGGTGCCAGGGGGCTCAGCTCACAGGGGCATAGGATCCAGGGGACACAGGTCCCAGGGAGCACAGGTCCCAGAGGGATCAGCTCACAGGGCACAGGTCCCAGGGAGCCCAGGTCACAGGGGGCACAAGTCACAGGAGACACAGCTCATAGGCAGGGAGCACCGTGGACAGGTGCTTACTTGCAGACTCTTAAAAGGTTGACAGCGCTGTGATGCCTCAAAAGTCAAAGGGGCAACTTTAGGAAGGAAAAACTGGGGGGACAGCCAGTTCTGTTTACAGAATTGAGAGGCTAACCTGAGAAACTCATTTCCCTCCACAAAGCAACCGACTGACTCAGAGACTTTGAGCACGTTCATGGGTAACTCCATAACTTTCCATACAGGCTCAGGAAAATTCCTAAGCCTCTGACACATTGTCTTGGACCAGCCTGCCTTTACTCTGTCTGTCGCAGAGAGAGACTGCTGGCCACATTCACACTTGCCTGGATCCAGTGTGGAGCCCCTAATCTTTTGAATAAAGCAATTTCAAATTATCGAAGAAAAATTCATCAAAACCACGGCACTCCACACTTGATTTCCTCTTGTAATTTTTTTTTTTTTTGTCTTTTTGCCATTTCTTGGGCTGCTCCCTCGGCACATGGAGGTTCCCAGGCTAGGGGTCGAATCGGAGCTGTAGCCGCTGGTCTACACTACAGCCACAGCAACTCGGGATCCGAGCCGCGTCTGCCACCTACACCACAGCTTACGGCAATGCCGGATCCTTAACCCACTGAGCAAGGCCAGGGATCGAACCCACATCTCATGGTTCCTAGTCGGATTTGTTAACCACTGAGCCACAACGGGAACTCCTCCTCTTGTAATCTTGATCACACATCTATGTGGTATTTATATAGTTTACATCATAGTTCATGTTCAAACTTGTTTTCTCCTTCTTTTGGGTAAGGTAATGTGTGATCAATTTTAATATTCTATGTAATTACATTATAATCATTAGAATGGCTACACGATATTGCATTATACTGACATATAATACTCCTCCCTTGTGTTCAGCTATCTATCATTTTTAGTTTGTTTTTGGTTTTTTGGCTTTGCCCCTGGCATGGGGAAGTTCCCAGGCCAGGGACTGAACCTGTGCCACAGCAGTGACCCCAGCCATAGCAGTGAAAATGCCAAGTCCTTAACCCCCATTTCCATCTTTAGATGGAAAAGACAATGTTTTGTACATATTGTTTTCTCATATGGGAACTTACATTTTTTTTTTTACTTCATTGAGCAAAATATTCAGTAGTGGAATTATTACTCCAGGAGAATAACTCTGTTTTTACCTTTTTATTTTGAAGTCATTTCAGACTTAGAGGAAAGTTGCAAGACTGGTACAGAGAACTCAGATACGACCTGATAAATGATTCTTTTTTTTTTTTTTTTTGCCATTTCTTGGGCTGCTCCCGCAGCATATGGAGGTTCCCAGGCTAGGGGTCCAATCAGAGCTGTAGCTGCCGGCCACAGCCACAGCCACAGTAACTTGGGATCTGAGCCGAGTCTGTGCCCTACACCACAGCTCACAGCAACACCGGATCCTTACTGAGCAAGGCCAGGGATCGAACCTGCAACCTCATGGTTCCTAGTCGGATTCGTTAACCACTGAGCCACGATGGGAACTCCTGTATATACATATATTTTTTTGTCTTTTTGATGAATGATTCTTAACAGAAACGACCATTCTCTCTCTCTCTCTCTTTTTTTTTTTTTCTTTTTTAGGGTCGCACCCTCGACACATGGAGGTTCCCAGGCTAGGGGTCGAATCAGAGCTACAGCTACCAGCCTGCCTACACCAGAGCCACAGCAATGCAGGATCCTTAACGCACTGAGTGAGGCCAGGGATCGTACCTGCAACCTCATGTTCCCTAGTCTGACCCGTTTCCACTGCACCACAATGGGAACTCCAGAAACAACCATTTTCAAGAGCACTTCCCAAGGCTGGGCCTATCCTTCTGGGTAGGTCACAGGAACAGCTAGCCAACGTGAGTGTTTTGTCTGGAGGCAGATGTGGACAGTGGATGCCCAGGGACAGCATTTCAAATCCATTGTGATTTTTACCCCATCCCTGAAAAATCAGATTGAAGTAGGAGTTAGATGGGCTCTTGGACTGAGAACAGCTAGAATTTGTCTGGCTGAGTACATGGAGCCTCTGACACATCAAGGAGAAAGTTAATTGCAAGAGCTGAGTTCTGCTGGAGGAAAAGATAAGATGACCACATCAACCACTCCTGGGGTCAAGAAGTTCTCCCCAACCACACATGCACGGAAAGACTCCAAGGGGTCAGAAAGGGAGGGGGCGCCAGGACATAGTAAGTCTTGATACCTTCCCAGAACCCTTTGCTCTGGAATCCATCTTGGCCAAAAGATGCACATGCATATCGGGGAGGGCTCTGGGTCTGGTTAGTTGTGAGAAATAAAACAAGATAACTGGCCAAAGGAAAACAAAGACCCAGAAGAACGGTCCCATATAAGTGACTTAAATCACCTCACTGCCAGACCCTCATTCAGGGGGATGCCTGCACCTGTACTCCTCCTTTGGGGTGTGTATTACTGCTTTGCTTCTGCTGAAGATAAATAGACTACTTCTCTGTGGGCTGGCCCACATGTTCCCTTCTCTCGCTAACAATAAACTTTGTACCTCTTTTCATAGTCTTTGTCTCCTTGAAATAGTCTTCCTTTCCACAGGGGCAAGAATCAAGGCAATTCTGCTTTTAGCCACCAGCTGGTCTAGTGGCTAGGATTTCTTGTTTTCACCCAGGCTGCTCAGGTTCAATACCTGTGCAGAGAATTAAGATCTTGCTTTGAAATGGAACCCTCCTACAGTTTTGGTGGGAATGTAAATTGGTACAACCATATGGAAAACAAGATCGAGGTGCCTCAGAAAACTAAATATAGAACTACCATATAATCCAGCAAGCCCACTCCTGGGCATCTATCCAGACAAAACTTTCATTGAAAAAGATAACATGCATCTGTATGTTCATCCAATCACTGTTCACAACAGCCAAGACATGGAATGTCCAGTGACAGAGGAAAGGATTAAGAAGAGGTGGTACATGTGCACAATGGAATACTACTCGGCCATAAAAAAGAACAAAATAATGCCATTTGCAGCAACATGCATGGAACTAGAGATTCTCATACTAAGTGAGGTAAGTCAAAAGAGAAAGACAAGTACTATATGATATCATTAACATGTGGAATCTAAAATAGGGTACAGATAAACCTATCTACAAAGCAGAAACAGACAGAGACATGAAGAACAGACTTGTGGCTGCCAAGGGGCAGGAGAGGGAATGGGATGGGTGGGGAGTTTGGGGTTAGTAGACGCAAACTATTACATTTAGAATGGATAAACAATGAGGTCCTACTGTACAACACACAGGGAACTATATCCAATCACTTGTGACAGAAC